>NC_049169.1:71134208-72334208 GCF_009769625.2 Cygnus olor | reverse complement strand
CTGTAGAGGCAGAGGGGCCTTCTGTCATCTCCGAAGACAACTCCCATTATCTTGCTTTGTTCCACTAACTGTACTTGCAGCCAAAAAGACAAGTTATACCTGGTACCTAACATAGGCAACTTGTAGGATGAATTCCAGGATAAATAAGCCTGTAGACTACTACAGGCCCAAATCTCACAAATGTCCAACAGAGTTGAGGATACGTGTCACCTTTCTTAATGAACATGGCATAATGGCAGGGTTTTAGTCTATCATTGGGAATTCCTCACAGATACTTTTTTTTTTTGACATTTTAGGCATTTTTTTGCATCTGTCACTGCATATAAATCAGTTACTCTGAAGTGCTTCTGCATGCTACTAAGCTCCATTTTAACACTTCTAATGTATGCATACATAGCAGTTTGGTCCAGAAGGGATTCCAACCTTCTTGTTCACATTCTCACAAGGGTTATGGCTTACATTTTGCTATTAGGAAATAGAAATACAAAGTTCTATTTTTGTGCTCTCTTTTAAGCTATGTGGAGTGCTAGTTGCCTCCACATTTATGTGAACATGGGGGGATGTTTATGAATCGCTTGTACATCATAGCCACTTTAATGGAAACTGAGACAAATTTTCGCAACTACCCTTAACGCTCTGTTCTTAAAGGCCAGATATTGAAAAGGTTTAAAAATGTGTCTGTCGTGATCAGAATCTATAAACTTACACACAAGCAATTTTATACATGCATGTAGTTTGCTGAATGCAAAAGGCTAGTAGTGACTGCTTCTGGGACTGGTGCTGTGGCCTGATTCTTCCTGCTTTAGGGAGGTCAGATTTAGGGACTAAATTAAAGTAGCAGATTAGGAGCTTGCTCAGACCAGGCTTCCAGCACAGGCAGTCAGTGATCTGAGTTCTCATCAGCAGGTGCCCATTTTTCTGCAGTGCTTACATACACAGCTTCAGAAAATTAGACATCCAGATTCCTGAGTCTAAGTGGGAGAAATCAGATACCTGAACTTATCTGGTAGCTTTAACATGAAAATGATACAACTTACCTAATGAATGTTTGAGCAGTGCAAGTGCAGGATAAAGCCAAGGGTCAGACTAGAGCACTAATGACTACTGAACAAACAGCAGGACCACTAAGGTAGCACCACATTTTCCCTTATGTTACTTTGCTCTCATTCATCCCTTCCTTTCTACACAGAGAGGGAGGCTGCTTTAATTGGCCTTTGCTGGAAGCAGACCAAGGGATGGCTGCTTGGGCCCATTCAGTCACAGGACTGTGCAGAGTAAAATAAAAGGACAGCAAGGGCATGCAGATGCTTAAGAAAAGAGCTATCCACTTCTTTCCTGTTTTAGCTCCCTCACAAAAAGAAATTATTTGTTTCACTGAATAAATGCCCTACAGTGGTGCCTTCTTTCCTTTCTCTGATGAAAAAGGATTTTGCTGAATTACTATATGAGTTTGATCTTCCTTGTCTGTAGCTATTACTGGGGTCATATCAAAGCTGGTAACCTTCAGATAGCTCACTTCCATGAGTAAAAATGCATGAAGTACGGTCGTTCAAGGAGAAATGTAATCCAGGGACTTTGCAGTGGAGCAGACCTTTTACTCTGGATACATGCTTTTCCAAAGTGTAATTTAGCTCAGTACTAATATGTGATTCATTAGCATACAACCATTATTTAGACTTTGCTATTTACTGTAGGTTTTCTTTTTAAAGGGCGTGAAATTTGGTGGTTGTAGCCAGATAATGACATTAAATGAAGCTGTCCTTGATACTTTTTATTCCTATATCCCAGCCTGTTTTTAAAATTGGTCACTTTAGTTATATAGTTAGATAATTTTACTCCAAATTTTTTTTTATTTTTTTATTTTTAATTATTATTATGGCATTTTAGGTAAAGAAATATGAAGAAAGATGGCTTTTTTTCTGGCATGGTCTGTGTTTTATGTCTCCGTCAAGTGCTTTTCTAAAGCTGTTTTTCCCAGACTGTGTGTTTTGCATGGGTGGGACAGTGGGTTATTGTTAGCCTGTTAGACACAACTCAGTTTGAATACCCTTCAGTAGTTTGTGAGGCAAGTCAGCTCTATTTGCATTTGTTCCAGTCACAAAGGTTTATAGGTCAGCAAAGGCTGGCTGGAAAAATTCAACATGCCAATGCACTATTCTTCTATGGTTGTCAGGAATTCAAACGTGCTGGTTTTTATATTTCTTCTTGGTCATGAATATATGATAGCACAGTCTGAAGTCGCTTTGTTTCTTTGGAGCTTGGTACCAGCTGGGACTAAGATGGAGGACGTGACTTGATGCCAGCTTTTTTTTTTCCCTCTCTTCTTTTGCCCATACTAATCAGCAGCAAATCAAATGTCAGTACATCTGGAGACAGTGAGAGGGCAGTGCTCACCAGTGCACTGTATTGCTGCTATTTTTTTTCTCTTCTATGAAAAAGAGTCCAGCTGAATAAAAGATGACATTTGTCCTTTCATAGAAAACATTGCATTAGCTTAATCTCCCTTCTGTTTTTGTTTTTTTTTTTCGTGTGTGTGTGTGTGTGTGTGTTCCCAGTTTTTATTTAGATACTTTTAGGTTACATCCTGAAATATTTCCTGCTTAGCTACAAGCAAAGACTAGGTGGACATCATCATTTATACATGGACTGACAAAGAATAGGCATGTTTCAGGATTCAGGACTTTAGAAGCTGTTGATATAGCTGTAACAGTCACATATAAAGATACGTTAGGGACACAATCCAGGGATATCACTGATAACCTGGTCTTTTGACAACTTGTATGCCAAGCTTAAAATCTCTATAAAAAAAGAATGTGTTCCACAAAGAACACATATTTCCTTAGCTTTGTTTTTCAGCTTCTAATTTTAGAAGAGATTTGGCCTTTTGCAGTTATTAAAATGAAATATAGATTTATCCATTGTAGTTAGATTCCTTCCAAACTGCATTTTGAATTTTAAATGGTATGTCTGACTACATTGTGAGAGATACTATTGCAGGTCTGCTAGGAGCTGACATCTCACTTCCAGGCTAGCTTACAGTATCCCATCGCTCTGAAACCAGTAAGCCCTACTTGAGTTTGATTTATTTAAAAATCAGTTAAAAAAATAAATAAATTGTTCTTATAGTTGTAGCTTGAGTTTTGATATTTTTCTTATAGAAGTCATAAACTATGCCAGATCTCCTTTTACTATTCTCATTGAAATGAAAACTGTGACCTTTCTTGGTCTGTTTTAAAGAGACTTTCTGCAAAATATGGCCTGTTTTAACAGGCGACAGAGACAAGGAAGGTTGCATCTGTAAACTAGAGAGGCTGCAGCTAAACCTCGTATTGATGCCTCCATTTGAAACAGCCAGGGAGACCCGTTTACTTTTGAATGCAAGATTCGCTGCCAAGTTGGCACCATCTTTCATGTTTATAGATTTAAATTCAGCACATGGCTTTAACTCTTCAGCTGCACTAGCTGCAAACAATTACCCCAAAACAAATGGTTAGGTGTAATCGGTTCATTGTCTTATCCATGCCAAGTTGCATCTGACCTTTTAGAAATACAGCTGAGAATGCTATTTTAAAATGCTGTGTTGGGTAAGACACATGCAAATAGCAAAAGCAAGTTTTAAATTGAAATGTTTACAAATATTAAAGCTTAATATGAAAAAATACTCTTAAAAATAAACATTTTCAAGATCACATAATATATTACTGGGAAGATACGCTGTTTAACAGATGAATCATTTAAAAAGGTTTCACAGTTGGAAAGAATATACCAACAAGCAAAAAAGTAATTGTTTAGGAGCCTGGCTTTTTAGCCTGCGGCAAGTGTTCAACTACTAACCCGGTGCAAACAACATAAAATTGCCAGGAGTTGGAAATTCATCTGGGAATAACTTTTATATATACATATATATGTATATATATATATATTTTAACTCTTAAAATATCAGTTCTATCAAAAGATTGCTTTAGCAAATACATACTTCATTTCTGACTATTTTCATAGGCAAAATATTTTGCCACACATAGAAAATCATTTTTAGAACAGAACCATGATTGAGTTATTAAGAATGTTTTCAGTACTTAGATACATTATTGCTTTATGGCTTTAATATTTAGTAAAGCAGCAATAATAAACTAACTGCAATTGTAGGCATGCTCTGAAATCAAATTTGAATCTGAGCTTCAAAATGGGCAAATATTTAATACAGTGATGTGGGTGACTACCGTTCATGCAGTGGAAGCAGGCAGAATCCCATCAACTCCATTCACTGCTTAGGTTTGGGTATAGACAAAGAAACTTGCAAATGCAATTATGAAGTTTATTATCTGTAGCCCTTATGCTGATCAAACATATTTTTCTAACTTGCTGAATATTCCCCTCCAATGCTTCATACTGACAAGCATCTCAGTTATGACACTATTTGATACATAGATAATCTTTGTTAATAGCTGCATTAAATCATATTGGAATTATGTGTTTTTTTTGTTGTTATTACACTTCCCCACTTTTTTTCTTAACCATTTGCAAGGCATAAAGTACTCTGCATGCGTCGAAACAGTTCTTTCATTCACTAATCATTTCATTTAGCATTAACTCCTGGATGCATGCAAGTAGTGACCTATCTGTGAAGCACTGAGCATAATAAAAGGGTAATTTGGTAAGTCAGAAAGCACATCTGCATGGTCACGAGTCCTTTCTGTGGTTTTAAGTATTTTCATAATCACAGATGCAGTTCAGCACATGGGAAGCTCCTGATATCTAGTTCTGAAAACTGACAGATAGCAAAACTATAGACTACATTACAAACATGTAAATATGTCCTGATTTTAGACTAAGAAAGAAATCATATTTTTCTCTCAAATCCTGTTGACTGTATCAGTCCAACATACACTTTCAGAGTAGCTTTCTTTTGTCAGTTACTTTACTCTTAAAAACTCAGTAGTTCCTGCATAGTACATCAGATTTATGGAACTATTTCTTGGCATCATTCTTTTTGTTTAAGTCACTCACGTGTGTGTATGTGTATGTGCTCTTCGGTTGTGTCTAGAATTTTAAGGAGCTGAGAAGCTCCTCCTTAAACACAGGCTGGTTAGTTTTACTTTCTGTACTGGTTCACTCATTGTAGAATAGAGATTTATTTTTATAAAAATGCACACTGCTTTCTTACCTAGTGTGAAAGACACTGTATTTGTAAGGACTCTAATGTAGTACAAACTACATTGTTGTGTTAGTACATGCTTTTATTCAGGTGGGTTCTGTGAGTTGCTAAACCCCTTGGATTTGTGGCAAGTGAAAGCAAAAGTTGCAGGCACAGTTTGGATGCCTGTGTTGCCGTTGGGTATCCTGCAATTTTGTGTATTATTTGAGAGTTGCAACCCTGTCCAATAGAGGGATTTTTTTGTTTGTTTTTATGGAATTGGTTGTGAATAGGGGAGGGAAAAGACAGAAATTTCTTATTGAGGTTTCTGTGCCACAAAAAGGAGCAAGTACAATACTGATGTACTGCAGTAATTTTGGATGAAGACAAATATTTTAATTAGGTACATGCAGTGTGAGGACATTTGCAGAGATCCCATAGTTGAGGTTGTTGTGAGCTTTCAGTTTTCCAGAAAGAAAAATTTAAAAACCTTAACAAATCAACCTTCAACAGTTTGTTTTAAGGTAGGAAAAGAAAGGGAGATGGGATTTTCTTGTCTGGTTCTTCAGTTTTATTCTACTTGCTTTTTTTTTTTTTTTTTAAATGCTGATTTTGTCTCTGAGAGATTCTCACATTGCGTTTTTTTTCCTGCTAGCTCTGCAAGCAGATTGATGGCTATGTCCAGAGTCCAGCAATATGTATACCCTTGCTTTGAGGAGGTAGGATCCTTTTGATATTTTACCATTAGAACAAATGGCTATTTTCCTCATTGTGTCATTACACATTTCATAGACATTAAGAAAAGCCACTGAATGTGACAAGTATTTACATGCCCTGATGCTGCCAGCAGCCTACTGAGCTTCATTTTCTCCAGGCACGCTACCCCCTTCTTGGGAGAGGCCCTCATCCCCACCACTGCGGTGCTTCTTCCTCAGCCGTGTGTCCTGCCTCTCCCCAGTTTCCTTGTAGAGCTGTGACAGCCTGTCATTGTCTGTCCCTCCGGATATTACAGTTGCAATTTGCTCACAGGGATGCTGGCTGATCCCAAGGCCTTTTTTTTTTTAAACTCTTTTCTTTGTGTTTCCTGCCCAGGGCAAATCCAGAAGCATGCAGTACAGTTCATGAGCTAGAGTCTGCAAAGGTATCATTGCTAGAATTTCTCAGTGGTGGATAGTAGAGGACCTAATGACAGATTTTCGTTGTGACAGAAGAATTGTCAGGAAGTCTCATCTTCTCCATTCACCTCTTGCGATGACTAAGGCACGTGGGAAACTTAAAGGACAAATTCAGTTGACAAACAAAATTTGGATCCCTGCAAAGGAGACATATTCTCCCCTGTCAAATCCTGGAAAGATCAGAAAAAACTCCGATTAAATTTAGTGTACCCTCTTATATCCCCTGCTTCTGGGCACGCTGAGAGTACTCCGCACATACCGAGAAGAAAATTATGTTGAATAAGCAAGGAACAGGCCTGAAGTTAATGAAGATTCCAGTTATATAGGGACTACTTTTCATTATGAAAAGTTTTAGTCACAGTTTCTGTGCATGTGGGCCTCAACAAAAATGTGCTGTGCAGTTAAGTGTAGTTTTACTCATCTCACCCCCGCACTATTATTTTATCTCAATAGTATTTCATTGACCTATTAAAATAGGAAATCTTGAGCACTTGCTTTCACTGAATCCACATGCTCTAGAAAGTGAATACTGAATTTATTTTATTTTTTGCAGTTTAATTTTCTAAGAACATAATTAAGTTTAAAATTGAATGATGTTTAAAAAGCATCAGTCTCAACTTTTAGCAATCTAAAACCTAAACTTCGGCAGAATTTTTCATAGTATTTTACTGTATGGTGCATGTTTATGTGGCCTACTTGCATAATGAAGTGTGACTTTTAAGTAGGTGGGTACCCTACACAACTCAACACTTTTTTAAATATATTTTTATTAAAGCAATAATCATGGCACTGTTTGATAATCCTCTTTTATTTCTGCTACATGCAGTAGAATTTTAAGGGTATTTCTTGTGTAGATACAAGTAATTAAAGCAAAGGTTCTTTTGAGGAATGTCTGGAGAGAACAGTTGCCTTATGAATGCCAGCGTGAGACCTGCGTCCATTTCTATGAAATTTAAGTCTAAAGCAGATGCAGTGATAGTTAAATCTGAAAAATAACATCTTGAATTACGTTACCACATTAAAGGTAACCAAAGGGAGCCCTGATATATCCCATATAAGAAATATCTTCCTTGCTAATACTATTGTTCTGTGGTATTTCACACCAAATTTCCTGCTGTAATAAGGAAATGTGTTGTGTAGTTCAAATAAAAAATTAAATATAATGGGTGCTAATTGTGAAGATGGTCCTCCTGTCCCAGTGCACTGTTTTGTGGAACGTGCCACTCAGATCTGAATGGGGCAGTTGCATGGAAGAGCTGGAAGCTGCTATGGAATGGGTGGGAGGGGGTACCGAAGGGTTGGTCACTGGTCAAGGCCTGGAGGAGATCCCAGGGCAGAAAACTGGTGAGGCAGAGGATAAAATGCAACTTGCCTTGTCTCGAGATCTGCAGCAGCCTGATCTCTCCTTGTCCTTCCTGTCGTAACCGTGTTAATACCAGTTACTGCACCTTCCACCCAGGCTGTGAGAAGGTGTAAGCACGGACCGAAAACAAGTAGATAAATTCATGGTATAGAAGTAGGCTGAAAAGTCAGTGAGGGCATTGCCAGCCATAAAAATTTCATTTCTTACAAAAAGAAGGATTTGCACTTGTTGCATTTAGCAGGCTTGTGTTTGCCAGACATGAAGCTGAGTTAGGTATTGTATATAGTACCTCTGGGATTTTGTTTGACATAACCAAAGGATTTTCACTTTGCAGGGAATGTTGGCCTGGAGTGGGGCCAGTTCTGACCGCTTTGTGTAAATTTTGGGTGTCTGTGAAAGGGAAGATGCAATGCTTGGTTGGGGCTCCTTCTGGCAGGCCTCGCAAGGAGTGCTTTTCTTCCCTTGGTGGGGTTAGAGTGCTGTTGCTGGAGGGAAAGCTCTAGGTATCTGCTTCTTATAATTTGGAGGGGCTATTAAAATAATAATTGCTATTAAAGATTAGTACTGTGTTTTAATTACTTTAATGATGGTGAGTCTCATTCTGCAGCCATTTTCTTTCTTTCTGTGCCTGCATACATTGCTAGAAAATTGTAAGTTGCAAAAGGGAAGAAGGTGAACAAAATGCTTTACTCTCGGAGGCATTTTATAATGCTTCACCTCAAAATGTATACTTCCAAACCAAGTGAAAATGAATGAAAAAAAATGTAGTTTGATCTTTTCTGAAGAACATGAACTTTTATATACAGATAATGTAAGCTTCTAGGTATACATGTCTGTATTATATGCATGCCATGGATTTATTGTGTACTATCCTGTCTAGCAATACCCATGTGATAAACTGTTTTTCATGCATTTTTTTCATTCATACGTCTATTTAATAGCTTTCTTTAACATCCAGAACTCTCTTTTACTTCAGAAAGACAGAAATCTAACAGAAATAAACATCTACCACAAATGTGTTTTATTACCTAAATAAAGAAGTACAGTAGTTGCGGTATTCAGTCTCAGATCAGTGGCAGAGTTTTAAGATACGATAATTTGGTGGAATAGAAACAGGGAGTTTTATTCTTCAAGTGGCACTCGCCTGAGTGAAAATTATGGCTTCAAGCCTTTAAATGTCTCCAGATATCAGACTTTGGAAAATTGTGGCATTCCATTGCGTAAGAAACATTTAGAATATTTTTAGGGAGTTTAACACTTTCCAGATCTCTCATCTTTGCACAGCAATACTTTGGGTAGCTCAACGAACTGGTTTTAAAACACAGGGGCTAAAGTAGTGCCCAGTGAAAATGCTGAATGCCCTAATGTTGTCTTAAAGTATTTTTTGTTGTTGTTGTTTTGTGTTTTTGTTTTGTTTTGTTTTGTTTTCCACTTTGTATTAGGAAGATAAAGTTTTATGCTAGTTTGTATCAGCATTTCTGTCAGCATTGCATAACTCACTTAAGGAAACTCATACCCATAAATTCGTCTATGCCACAACTGTCTTGTGTTTAAATATACGGTGTGTTTAAATATCTAAAAAGCTATTTCACAGGTCTAACTCCTATGGATAGTCAGTGAAGGCCAGTTGCTCAGTGCCCCCAGTTACATACCTGAAATTCTCATTTAATGTCCATTCCTGATGTTTGTATGGGAAAGCTGTAAGGACTGTGTTTCTGCAAGGATGTTCTTTGTCTGCCTCTCTAGCACAGCGTTTTATTCCGACGCAGTTCCTGATTGCAGGGAAATGCTGTATAATTGTACAGCATCGGCTGATGATAGATGCTATCACGCTTCACTCTAGTGTGTCAGATGTCCAAACATTTGTCTGAGTAATATTGTTAAAGATTCTACTGTCATTGTAGTTTATTCGTTTCTTGAAAGGATTTTAAAACAGAAAAATGAATTCACTTACTAACTGCTAACACATTCTCCAAATGCTTCTGAATAGCTGTTGGCTACAGTCTTTGCATATAATAATATAATTGATGGAGTTCAGGCAAAATTACCAGGGGCTGTATTGGAAGTGTTTGTACTATAAATATTTATGGATTTATAAAGGTAATCTTGATAGAAGTGGACTGGACTATGTTTATGGTGTGTACTGCCTTTGGAGCCACCTAAAGGCAGAAGATGCTTTAAGTATCTTCTTGAAAATTGGTAAATCAACCTCCTGAATGAAATGTTATAAATACAAGGTATGCTCTTAGCCTTCTGATGTGCCTTTAAAACTTTTGTATCTCAGCTGATTTCTGCCTTCCAACTACTAGTTGGCAGGGAGAACTCTGAGCCTCTTCAGAGGGAATGCTTGATGGTTCCTTCTCAAGCAGGCTTCTCTGCAAAAGCTCGGCATGAATCCTCTGCATGAATCTCTCAAACATCCTTCAGCATGTTTGAGTTTGGCTTAGCAAAGGACAGGTGGAAAACGAGGAAGAAATGACTCAAATATAGAGGGCTCACCCCTGGTTCAGCCTCTAAGGAAGTTAAAGAAACCTGAGGCTTGCAGAACTCTTCTAAGGAAAGCAATAACTATGTATATTTGGTTTTTGTTTTGCAAAGTTTGGGGCCATCTGAGGACTGGCTCTTCTATTGTACACTTACGCAGATAGGCACTGTAGTTGAAATCTAGACAAGAAATAACATGTTGATGTAATGGGTGACAGTATTTGAACAGAATGACCAGTGTAGAAATTGCCTTTAGTTCCGTAGTTTTTGATGCATCAGAGGGCAAAGAGACTGAGTTTCAGTTGATTAAAAAGTAATATGGGAGGGAAGCTTAATTAGTATCCAGGTAGCGTAGGAGAAAATCCAACTTTTTCCAGAGCTGAAGTCATATAACATTATTATCACGGTAAAGCATATTAGCCTGATACTCTAGTTCTTCTGGATCGAGATGGTTCTGAGGAGGTGCACAAAGCTGGTGATTCAGGCTAAGTCTTCCACACAGTGTATTTATAAGCAGCAGATGGAGATGTTTACAGATTCAACATCATAACTTCCCCATGTGAAACATTGTTATTTATTTACTGTCTTGTATTTTAGAGAGGAGAGCTTAGGGGCATAATGCATTTTTTACAGAGACAGTTTGTAACTTGGAAAATACCATAATATCCTTCAAAAGCTATTTTTGTCATTTTTTAAATGGTAATATTCAGCCTTCACAGCTAAGGAAATAGTCTGATATATGAAGGAAAACACTGTACTGAATTTTCCTTTTGAAATAATAGATGAAGATTTATAGATGACAGCCCCTCCCATTATTTAACTAATAAGAGTTGCATGAGTTTTCTTTCAAGTGAAACATTTTTAATTGCTCCTGGTCATCCTAACCAAACTCCGTTGCTGTAATGATGGTTCCAAATCTCAACATGACCTCATACAATGAGCAGAAAAGAGCATTATTAGCATTATTTGCCCAACTGTGCTGAGCGCGCCATATGTCATGGTCTCATGGTTAGTTTTGACTTAAGTTTTGTAAAGAACAGCCTCCACATTTTGGGAGAGCAGTCTTTGATTAGCTGTATTATTTTTTTAGCTCTTCTGTCCCTCCTCTCCCATTTTAATTTGTATTTACAAATATTTGGAAATCTTAAAGTTGAAATAACAACAGATGGCAATAAAATGTAACTTACAGCTCTAGAATTAAAAGGAGCCCTGAGATCAGTAATTCGACTTCATTTCCATATTTGCATTGCTGGACTACAGAGCTTGTTTTAAAGATAGCATTTTCATGTGTTTACTTCTTAGTCTCTACTTTCCCATTTTGCTGATGTAAAATCATTGAATCTGTAAGATCACACAGCCCTTCCTCACATCCCTAATTCAGTCTTGTCATCATTAATCAGGCTGACATCCTTGGTATTTACTATACCGAGCATGAAACAATAGGAATGCAAAACAGCGACAGTAACACAGACAACTAAATGCAATAAATTGAATCTATGTATAAGTGTAAACCCAGCTGGGCAGGTATTGCTATACTGGAGCAAAGGCAATTGTACTCTTCTGCTCTATTACATCCATCGGCACTAAATATGATCTGAGAAAACGAGGAAAGATGACTAGCTGTCTGCAAAGTTGATTGTATTGCTCAACAAGTATTCAAGGAGGTACTACTGGGTGATGACCATGCTCTTGATCTCAGAGACAATTACTGACAACATATGGGCAAGTTTTCCAGTTTGCTTTATATCCAGGCATTTAAATCCTTGACCTAGGACATATGCCCCCACCCCACCTTCCTCTCAGCTCCTACCAAAGAGGTGGTGAAACTGCAGCAAGTTGATTGTTCTTTTTAATACCTACATGAACAGCTTTTACATGAGTCCTACTTTGAGAATAAATGGATTATTTTCTTTGACTTGGTGCACAATCACAATGCAGATTTTCTCTCCTCTTTTCACCCCCACCCCATACTCCTCATGCTTCCATGCGGCACTATTACTGCTGCCTAGGACCAGCTATTAACATCCACAAATGATTATTCTGGCTCCCAGCCTTTCTCTGCATTATATTTCTCCTCTTTAATATCTGTATTAGTGCTGTAAGGTTTCACAGAATCACAGAATCGTCTAGGTTGGAAGAGACCTCCAAGATCATCTAGTCCAACCTCTGTCCTAACACTAACAAGACCTCCACTAAACCATATCACTAAGGGCTACATCTAAACGTCTTTTAAAGACCTCCAGGGATGGCGACTCAACCACTTCCCTGGGCAGTCCATTCCAATGCCTAACAACCCTTTCAGTAAAGAAGTTCTTCCTAATATCCAACCTAAACCTCCCCTGGCGCAGCTTTAGCCCATTCCCCCTCGTCCTGTCACCAGGCATGTGGGAGAATAGACCAACCCCCACCTCTCTACAGCCTCCTTTAAGGTACCTATAGAGAGCGATGAGGTCTCCCCTGAGCCTCCTCTTCTCCAGGCTAAACAACGCCAGCTCCCTCAGCCGCTCCTCGTAAGACTTGATCTCCAGACCCCACACCAGCTTCGTTGCCCTTCTCTGGACTCTCTCGAGCACCTCCATGTCCTTCTTGTAGCGAGGGGCCCAAAACTGAACACAGTACTCAAGGTGCGGCCTCACCAGAGCCAAGTACAGGAGGACAATCACCTCCCTAGACCTGCTGGCCACACTGCTTCTTATACAAGCCAGGATGCTGTTGGCCTTCTTGGCCACCTGAGCACACTGCTGGCTCATATTCAGCTGCCTATCAACCAGTATTCCCAGGTCCTTCTTGGCCAGGCAGCTTTCCAACCACTCATCTCCCAGCCTGTAGCGCTGCTTGGGGTTGTTGCGCCCCAGATGCAGGACCCGGCACTTGGCCTTGTTGAACTTCATGCAGTTGACCTCAGCCCATCGGTCCAGCCTATCCAGATCCTCCTGCAGAGCCTTCCTTCCCTCAAGCAGATCGACACACGCATCTAACTTGGTGTCATCTGCAAACTTACTGAGGGTGCACTCAATCCCCTCATCCAGGTCATCGATAAAGATATTAAAAAGGACTGGCCCCAGCATTGAGCCCTGGGGGACTCCACTAGTAACCGGCCTCCAACTGGATTTGACTCCATTCACCACAACTCTTTGGGCCCGGCCATCCAGCCAGTTTTTAACCCAACAAAGTGTACGCCAGTCCAAGCCAAGAGCAGCCAGTTTCTTGAGGAGAATGTTGTGGGAAACGGTGTCAAAAGCCTTACTGAAGTCAAGGTAGATCACATCCACAGCCTTCCCCTCATCCACCAAGCGCGTCACTTGGTCATAGAAGGAGATCAGGTGCGTCAAGCAGGACCTGCCTTTCATAAACCCATGCTGACTGGGCCTGATCGCCTGGTTGCCCTGCAAGTGCCGCGTGATGACATTCAAGATAATCTGCTCCATGAGCTTCCCTGGCACTGGTGTCAAACTAACAGGCCTATAGTTCCCCGGGTCTATCCTCCGGCCCTTCTTGTAGATGGGCGTCACATTTGCTAGCCGCCAGTCAACTGGGACCTCTCCTGAAAGCCAGGACTGCCAATAAATGATGGAAAGCGGCTTGGCCAGCTCCTCCGCCAGTTCGCTCAGTACCCTCAGGTGGATCCCATCCGGCCCCATCAACTTGCGCACATCCAAGTGCTGTAGCAGGTCGCCAACCATTTCCTCGTGGATAGTGAGGGCCACATCCTGTTCCCCATCCCCTTCCACCAGCTCAGGGTACCGGGTATCCAGAGAACAACTGGTCTTGCCGCTAAAGACTGAGGCAAAGAAGGCATTGAGCACCTCAGCCTTTTCCTCATCTTTTGTAACTAAGTTTCCCCCCGCATCCAGTAAAGGATGGAGATTCTCCTTAGTCCTCCTTTTTGTGTCGATGTATTTGTAAAAACGTTTTTTGTTATCTTTAACAGCAGTAGCCAGATTGAGCTCCAGATGAGCTTTGGCCTTTCTAATTTTGTCCCTGCACAGCCTCGCAACATCCTTATAGTCCTCTTGAGTAGCCCACCCTCTTTTCCAAAGATTATAAACCTTCCTTTTTCTCCTAAGCTCGAGCCACAGCTCTCTGTTCAGCCAGGCCGGTCTAGTTCCGCGCCGGCTTGTCTTTGGGAATGTGGGGACAGACTGCTCCTGAGCCATTAAGATTTCCTTCTTGAAGAGTGCCCAGCCTTCCTGGACTCCTTTGCCCTTCAGAACCTCCTCCCAAGGGACTCTGCCAACCAGTGTCCTGAACAGCCCAAAGTCAGCCCTCCGGAAGTCCAAGACAGCGGTTTTACCGGTCCCCTTCCTGACTTTGCCAAGAATAGAGAACTGAACCATTTCGTGGTCACTCTGCCCAAGACAGCTCTCGACCACCACATCTCCCACCAGTCCGTCACGGTTTGTGAACAGAAGGTCTAGCGGGGCACCTACCCTGGTAGGCTCTCTAACCAGCTGCGTCAGGAAGCTATCTTCCACACTCTCCAGAAACCTCTTAGACTGCTTTCTCTGGGCTGTGTTGTGCTTCCAGGATATGTCTGGGAAGTTGAAGTCCCCCACGAGAACAAGCGCTGACGATTTCGTGGCTTCTGCCAGCTGCCTGTAGAACTCCTCATCTGTCTCCTCATCCTGGTTCGGCGGTCTGTAACAGACCCCCACCAGGATGCTTGCCTTGTTGGCCTTCCCTCTGATCTTAACCCATAGGGACTCAACCTTATAATTCCCAGCCTCAAGTTCCTCAACATCAAAACACTCTCTAATATAGAGAGCCACACCACCACCCCTTCTGTGCTGCCTGTCCCTCCTGAAGAGCCGATAGCCAGGCATTGCAGCACTCCAGTCATGAGAGTGGTCCCACCACGTTTCCGTGATGGCAACCAAGTCATAGCCTTCCTGCTGCACGATGGCTTCCAGCTCCTCTTGTTTGTTACCCATGCTGCGTGCATTAGTGTAGATGCACTTCAGTCGGGCCATTGCCTTCTTCCCCAGCTTTGCCATTGTTCCCCCTGGTACAGCTCCAACAAGCCTAATTTCAGCCCCATTCCCCTTCTTTCCTAGTTTAAAGCCCTCTCAACGAGCCCTGCCAGCTCCTGGGCTAGAATTTTTTTTTTTTTTTCCAGAGCACAGCCTCCCACATCAGTCCTCTAAAATGAAGATGGGATCTGAACTACTCCCATAGCGCTAAGTATTATCAATAGGATATTCTGGAGAGCGGGTAATAGTCAGTTACTTCCAACTAAACACTTTTTTTTTTTCAAAAAGTGACCAGAAGTTGAAAAGCTCTGTAATGTACTACACTCTGCAATCCTGTATTTCGTACCTTTTCATTCTGAAAAATTTTAACCCATAATCTATACACACAGATGTATTTCCATTAAGCCATCTCTTTCTTTTGCACAAGGCATGTGTAAGTGTTCAAATACTCATCACTGAGCTTGAATTGAGGTATTAGCCAGCGATCACTAAGAAACAAGCATGAGCTTGCGTTTCTTAACCACATGCTCTGCTGTTCCATACCAGATGACTAAACTCGATGACATTTCCAGCCCAGAAACTGTCTTTCTCCAGCAAGGTAACTTGATGACATCAAAGCTGCCCTCACAGTGGTATTTGCCTCCTACCTTTCCATGTACAGCCAAGGTCCCAGGCTGATGTGAAACGATCTTACTGTGATCGAATTACAGGTGCTTACGCCAACCAAGGCATCTCCTCTGAAGCCTGGAAGGAGAACAGTGGGGAAGCTGTTTTCTGCAGCTTGCTTCATACAGACATGGGTTCTGCTTTGCCATTTTAGAAGCCTTCCCCTTTACAGCCAAACAAGTGTTGCACTGTGTGAAATCTTCAGTCCTCTCAAGTCTTAAGGAGTAAGCCTATTGCCTGGAAAGGGGAATGAGACCTGTAGACCTGTGGCATTTAGATACTGGCATGTGTTTGTTTTGTGTCCTGTTCACAACCTTCAGTATTCTTCTGAGCCTCAGGAAAAAAATGGTCCTCACAGTGTCCTCTCAGGTTGGCTACGTTGGGCAGAGTGTTTGGGCTGTCTTGGCACGAAGCATCCTCACGGAGAGCTGTGTGCCAGCACCTCTCCCTGCCTCTCCTCTTCGAGGAAGCCCAAGCTTTCACACCCTCACTCCCCAAACTGGGGGGAGGGGGGGGGAAGGGAAAGAGGCAAATTCTCAAGTGCTGCTCAAGCCATTTAGCTCACTTCGGGTGAAAGAAAACATATCAAATAGCATCCTCTACCATGTGGTGGCTAGTGCCGGTGAGAGAAAGAATCCCATGAAAGCTTATGGTAGATGTGGAAGTTACATGAAACTCCGCCGCGAGTCATACACTTCATTATTTACATGAGTTTTTTTCATGTACTTTAGTGGGGAGAGTGCCAGGGGGAAATGGAAAATGTTTTAGAGTAATTTATTATTTTAAATTTCTTTCTTTATGCCTGCTTTTTCATCATGTATAACTTTCCACCTTTTTGTAATAAGGCATACACGAAGAGCAGATCAGATGAAAAAGTGATTACACCCTGTCGTAATGTCTAAAATATGCTTATTCAGCTAAACTTGTTTTGAAATATTGGCAAAAGCGGCCTGCTAAGTTCAGGCTGGACGCAGTTTACATAATTTCTGAGACTATTTTCTCTACTGTTCAATATATCAAGAGCTCCTAGTGCTGCAGTATTTTCTGCCTCTAAAATACATCTCCAGAAAAAAAAAAATCCATTGTTTCAAAGGAACTTGAACTTGTTCCCTGGCTACACATATAAAGAATAACTACAAGTAATAACTGGATTACTTTTTGTAAACAAAACACAAACATGCTGATTTTTTTCCTTTAAGATTTTCTATGTAAAAAATGCTGAACTTAATATGGTGAGTGTGAGAATATAAAATAAAAGCACCAAACCCAAGTACCTTGTTGTTATTTGTTGCAGTTACCAATGTAAGAAAAGATACTTTAAAATACTTTTATCTTTTAAACTTTTTATTGCAGAAAAGTCTTATTGAGATTTTCTATTAAAAATATAATGCACTAAGAATTTGGGAGGAAAATTTCAGAGCAACCAATATTAAAAAAAAAAAAAGAAAATGTTTAATTTAGTCAATCAATAAGGTGCTGAAGTTAGTGCTTTTCAAATTCATACCTAATTGTTTACAGCTGCTAAGTACTTTGAATTGCACAAAAATACCTGTATTGTCTTATTTCTTCAAGTAAAAGTTGAGAAGTGTTTGTTGCAAATCTGTAAGATTGCTTTTTCTACTTATTCTGTAAAATGCACAATTGCCCTGAAGGCTTGAGAATCTGTCCTCATCTTTGTTCGGCACGCGGTCAGCCCCAAAGTTATAGTCCCTGTACACTGCTGCAATGTAAATTGTCAGTGATTCTGAAAACTTCAGACTGCACAGTATAATCCAGTGTCCTTTAAATGACAGAGGGGGAAAAAACCAACAACCTTCTTTTAATTTTTAAATGGGGAGTGGTGGTGTATCTTGACTGAACAGAAAGTACTGGATATAAAAGCTTTGACTTATTTTTTAAAATAATTGCACTGGCCTTTCCTAAATGATTGCAATTTTCTGTTCATTTTCTACTAATTGCATGTGCAGACAGATTCAGGCAAAACATCTGTGGTGGCTCTAAATAGGTGAATTTCCTACAAAGCAGTCAAGTTCCAGATGAGTTTTGTCCTGTTGTAAGCTCCCTTCCACTCTGAGATTTGAATCCCTATTAGCATCTTTCTATAGAAGCAACTCACCATTTCAGAGGTTCTGCCCATAGCACAAATAATGCTATGAAGTACACCCTCTGCTACACAAAGCTGAACACAAAGCATTTTCTTGTATTATTTTTGCTCTATAAAGAAAAAAAAAATCCCTCCTATTTTGTAGCTTTAAATCTTGATATTACAAAATTGAAAGGTGGGTAAAACATTCTGAGGTTATACTGTGCTGGTATGTTTCCTCAGACTGCCCCATGAAAGATCTGTAATTCTCACATATCTCCATTCAATGAGATTTCATCATAGAAAATTCTATGTTGATTTAGGTAGGATGACAGCTTGGGGATGAAAAATTGTATCTCTTGAAATTGTGAAGCAGAAATGTGAAAGAAAATCCAGAAAAACCAATAAGGCGTGAATCATTCAATAAAATAAAATCTAATGGTAGAAGTGTATTATGGTGGAGCTAAAGTAATCTTTGATGTAATTTTTTCATCACCTGTTAGTTTTTGTATATAAATTAAGTAAGTTACAGCTCCTGGAAACAGTTTTTGATTTGCTAGATTTATATCTGCATGTGAGAGCTTTAGTCACGAGTATATTTAGGTTGCGAACAGACCAATACAGATTTATTTTACAGCACACACAATACTAGGAATCCCATACAAGCTTGTGCATGAGTTTCTGACAGATGTGTCTATATAAAAACAAGCAGGCAGAATGTGTTTGGCCACTTTTTCAAATGCCAGAATAACCTTAAAAATGGAATTGAATTAGCATTGATTTCATTACTCCACTACACTTTTCATTACTTATCTTACTTTAAAATAATTCAAAAATTAATCTGTTTAGACTAAAAAAATGTGAGAGGTACCTTTATAGTGTCAGCATGCATAGTTATGTGGAAGAAACTAATAACATACGACAAAATGCATAAACATTGCTTGTCAAGCAGTCCTGTGCTAGAAGTAAATTCATAAACAAAAAGCCATGTTTCAATAACAATCAATGTTGTGAGAAAAAGACAAATGCTAGAAAGTAAGTTAACACTTAACTAGATTAGTTTAAATTTCTGGTTGGCTGATTTTGACTTCTTTGATTCAGTAAACAGAGGACTGTGTGTTTTTTTTTTCCACATAGGTACCAGCCTTACTTCTCAGTAGTGTATGGCTTGTTCCAGAATATGTGAAGGCTGCTCTTAGATGGTTAAGATAAGAATAATATGACTTTTATTCAGAGTTTAAACCACAGTTGTGTGGTTGGGAACCACATTAAGAAGGAAGCTCCAGCACTTTCTCATCTCCTACACACATTTTTTTTCACTTGCCTTTTAACCTTTCAAAATTAACAGTGTGCTTTGTAAACATAACATCTTTAACTCTTACTTTTCCTACATCTTCTTCATTAGATCACTTACCAGATTAACTTTTCCCTAATAATGAGAGTGCAGAGAGTTGCTTTGTACCTTTTTCAAATATAGACTTTTAAAAATGAAAAATATTATCAGAAGTATCCTAACATTCTGTAATAAAGCGTTTTCATAATCAGGTTTATTTTTTCATTGAAATGTTCACTAGCCAGCAGTTTGGATTGGTTTGGAGCATTTCTTCCATGTAAGTTAGCTATTCTGATATATGACAGCTAGGATTCAAGAATGTAATTTTAACCTAGGTTTTAACCTGTAGTTTTAACCTGTGGTGAAAAAAGAATGGAAAAAACAATCAAACAAAAAAAAACCACCATTTTGTAGGGAAGAGCTTACATTTTGATTTCTGTAGATCAGAACAGTCCCTTCAAAAATACACTTGAGTCCTTTACAAGCCTTGAGTCTCTTTGGGCTACTTGAACTGTTTCTCTCTTGTAAATTTATTTATTTTTTTTAGCCTTGTCAAATTTGCCCTGAGTAAGGTTGGTTTCACATTATAGCACTGTACTAAAGACATTTAACCCCAAGCAGTCACCACTATTCCATTGAGAAGATGCTGGTCGTTGTATTGGAAATTATGTTATCAAAATTTTGCCCATTATCACCACAGTTTGAGAATAATTAATGTCTAGCATACCTTCAGACAACTGTTCTCTGCTTCACTATAGCACACTATGACTCTTACTGGAAACTGTCACCTGACCACACTTCAGTTCACGATCTTTGGTGTTGGCATCATTATACCATGATGTAGAAGCTCATTCTTCCAAAGACCCAACCTGCCTTTTGGTGTTCAAGATTACCTGTCACTATGAAAAAGGTACTAATGATCTAACCATACTCTTTGCAGTGAATATTTACCGGGTCACTCACCTTGCAAAACAGTTTTCTTTTCCCATGCCCTCACATTTAACTCCACAACATGTTATCCACGATTTGGGGGTTCATCCCACTTAATAGTTTTCTTTCCAGCACCAGGTTAAAACACTACTGCAATTGGAATATCTCAAAGATATCTGTGAAAGTTAACATTGGCATTCAGGTTAATAGAGATTTCTCTACGTAGTGATTTTCAGCTCTAGGGACACTTCAAAATACTCTAAATATTCAAGAAAGAGGATAAAGATTCAGAAGATGCAGAACAAATTCAACAAAATACTATTAAAATAATATTTGTCTGAACTAACAACAAACTGGTAGCAGCTGACTTTCCAGTAAGAGTCTTATGGGTTTCCCCTGCTGCCCTGACAACATATCCTCTCACCTCTGGGAGTATAAAAAAAATGTGCATTCTCTGCAGTCTTTCAGTCATCTTTTGGGGGAACTTACTAGTGAAGTTGATGGTGCTTTGGCCTGGCAAGTATATTTCATGGTCACTGTGTAGTCTGAGCACTTGGTTTATGTGGACCACTCATCAGTTACAGCAACTGTGAGTCATAACCAGTGTGCATTGTATTTAGCTTGGAAACAAAAAAGTGGAAGGCTCAGCAGCCCGTTACACCTCCCCCTAAGGCATCACTAGTATTGCCAAGTCTACAATTGAAAACTTGCAAGTCAAACCTCCCCCAGATCTTAATATTTGCTTAAAATGAAGATCTTAGAGGACAGAAAATATATTTTTTAAAACTGGGCTTATGTTGTGTTCTGATAGTGTAATGCTAAGAATAGTTTTATTAAACTGGGGGAATGAAAAACACTACATAAAGCAAATCATACCATGCGTTATGGGGTTAAAGCTTTGTCTTGTAAAGAAACAGGTGTGTGTATTTGGCAGAAATACACTAGGTCAGGTATTTTACTTTTGTTTTTTAACACACTTAAATTATAAATCTGTTAGGTTTGGTTCCTCATTTTCTCATTTGGTTGTGAATTATGGCAAGCATTTGCCACTGCCAGTGAAATCTGGGGGAAAGGTGTTTTCAACATCCAATGCCAATATATATACAGTACTGTATGCAGCTGAGTAACTCGAAAAGCCAGGTTCTTCATCTCTCCGTTTGAGCACCCACAGTGGATGGATATTTGGGTCAAATCCTTACTCTTTGAAATGTGGGTAGTACCTCTCCTTCAGCTCAAGGGATTTGGGGGAAGATAAAGCAATAGGTCTCTGGGAAGCATTCAAGGACCACAATGGCAAAAAGTGCCACAGAAAAAGCTTGTAATTCAGGCTGCAGAGGAGAGTTTGAGAAGCAGTCAGTAAACAAGATGTGGGGCTTCACATCATTTAGTGATGAGAATATGAAACATCGAGAAGCTGCTAGTACTGATATTTTCCCATTTCATGCATTAAATGAAGCCAGGAGCCAGCAGAAAAGATGTAATACAGGCTTGTGATTGAGGACTGTATTGTACAAGAGCTGTATACAAGAAGTGTTGCTACACAGCAGATTTTATTCCTACTTTTTCTGTTTGATTCTGCGCCTTTTAATCTGTTTGAACAAGATTGACCCTTGTTTTAATACAGTTTTAACACGTGTATGCACGCACGCATTTGTGTGAATGCGCGTTTGTGCATGTAATTTTTTTGCAAGTGAAGGGGGGTTAAGAGCAAATTGCATAAACAGAGATTATATCTTGTAGCAGTCTACTGACACCCAAATGAGTCACCAGGAGTGGAATATCCTGAGCCATCCCACAGTGCACTGTGGCTCGAGCCAACTGATGGCAGTCAGAAGATAATTCTCTATTTAAAGCACTTACATAGAGAAACCATGTACAGATATCGGCGATTCCTGCTTTTCTCTTGATAATGTCCGGGCGTCTTGGCACTGTCTCCTTTCTGCCTGCTCCACTTGCTCCTGCAGCCACGAAGCCTAGTTTCTCTGTGAGAGGAAGCAGCATGTTTAGTGCAGGTGGAATCTTTGGGAATTCTTCCTATTAAACTTCAGCAAGTCCCTAGCAAGTATGTATGAACTGGCATTTTGAAACCTTTACAAGCTAACTGGAACGAAGTGGCAAAACGTGCTTCCCCACCAGGCTCCCTCCCTTCTCATCTCTGCGCCAAGCACGGAGATGCAGAGAAAAGGATTCTGTGATTTGCAACATGGACCAAGAAATCAGTGCTTCGATAGGCTTGTTCTTGGAAAGGTCTAAGCCATTTGGCTACAGATTTTCAGATAAGTTATCCCTGAGGCACACACCTGGTGAGAGAAATTTTCAGCCAAACAGTTTAAGTTTCGCAAAGTTTATTAGCAATTGATAATGTACTCTTATAACAGGAGGGATCTGGCAACAGGAACAGTTGGCAGTTGCGCCAGCCCCACCTATAATATTTTTGGATCGTTTAATAATGCAGTTAAGGTTTTTAAAGGAGTATTTTTTTTCCATTAAAATTCAGCAAGATACAGCTATGCAGCTTCCTCATGCTCCTTTGAGCTACAGAGCATAGAGAGATCATTTTAAGTGAGCATGTTGAGTTTGTAATTGCTAGCCAATTAACATAGACTTCATAATACTAGGAAGTCTGTGATGAACATGTGTGTAAGAAATGAGAGAAAGTACACTAAAATCGTCATTGACTTTGTCAGTTTCAATACCCATGCTATACCTTGAATTATTTTAAAAATGTATTCTCATGTGTTCTAAAAATTATTTTAGAAACCAGAAACTAAAGTCTAAGTGATATTTTCATCCAGGTGTGTTTGGCTGGTTGGGTTGCACTGGCTCTGACAGCCTCATGTTGCTTTAAACAAGACAAAAGCAATAAATATATAGGAGCGCTGCTGATGAGCAGCATTCATAGGTGTGCAGCTCCTCTTAACAAAGTATTTGGGGTTTGTCATGGTGACTACACCTAGCAAAAGTACTAAGAGAGAACAGCAGGCTTTTAACTCATTTTTAACCAAGGATTTATCATTATTTTTTATAGCTATAGAGTCCTCCAAATAATCACATGGCCTCTAAAATCAAATACGTATCTAAGGAGTTTGGGCCTGCCTTCTTACGAAGGTCCTGCCTTCCTCTGTAGGCAAGGAGGTGCTCGGTGTGCCTTCTGTTTGCTTTTAGCTGACAGCCATAAACGCCAAACATTTGGGTGTAACAAATCACTTTTCATATTCATCAGACCATACATTTAGATCTGTTAAGGTGGTATTTATTTTTATTTTTATTTTTATTTTTATTGACAGTTACACAGGGATGCAAGCAAACTGCAAGCAGCCGAGGGGACAGAGATCACACCCCCTGTGAAAACTGCGAGGAGCAGAGCAGAGCTCGCCCTCCCGGCCCGACCCGACACCAAACGCCACCGGCAGAGCTGGCAGGTCCCAGGGCGGGGGGAACCGGGATCTGTCCCCTTGTCACCGAGCCCTGCAGTGGCTCCTGCACTTTGAGGGCCCGCTGCCCCCTGCTCCTGCCCGCTGAGCTGCAACTGTGTCTTTGCATCTTCGTTGCAAAATTTCTCGATATAAATAACTTCGCGAATATTAACTGCGTGAAAACGCGTTATATTACCATCACGCTACCGGCTATAAGACTTTTTTTTTTTTTTTCCTCCTCAAAACGAAAAGCTAATGATGAGTGGATTGCAGTAATTTCCCTTCATTAGTTTGCGGTTATTCAGGGCCTTGCAAAAGACCTCACGTGGTCGCCTACCGACTCGAAACTGTCATAATTAATATTCACGGGGAGTGCCCAGGAACCAGCTGGACGGAGGACTCCGGCCACCCCCGCTGGCCCAGGGCTGCGGGGAGGAAGGGGTTAAAGCGTGCAGGCTCCTGGCAAGTCAGATTGGGCAGAAAGCGCAGGCCTTTTTTTTTTTTTTTTTTTCCTGGCCTTTTTCTTCTTAATTAATCATACGCTGCTTCCCAATTTAAATATGGAAATGGCGAGCCGCTCGCAATTATTAATGAGCCTCCAGGCTGTCCTGTGGCGCTTGCAGCCGAGCTGTGTCAGCCGGCGGGGAGCAGCAGCAGCAGCAGCAGCAGCATGGCATATCCTGGCTGCTGGGTGTGAAATTGATGTGCACAAAGGCTCCTCCTTAACTCTGCGCACGCTAAATAAATAAATACGGGCTTTTGTGCGCCGAGCGGCGCGCACCTTGCTGTAGCGAGGATGAAGAGGAGGAGGAGGAGGAGGAGGAGGAGGAGGAGGAGGAGGAGGAGGAGGAGGGGTTGGCACGTCCCCAGACCAGCGCTACCTGCCCCCCCCCGGCTTGTCTCCACCTGCATCTCCGCTGCGGGGCGGGCGCAAGGGCGAGGGGCGGTTGGGGTTGGGGTGCCAAATAAAATCGATGAAAGGGGCCCGCGTGGGGGTTGGTGTGTGTGTGGAGTCGGTGAGGGCAGGCAGGCCGAACAATGAATTTTGCCCGTGCCCGCCACCAGCCCGCACAACATGGCCGATGGCGGGCAGCGGGGCCCCGCGGCGCACAAGGCGACGGCACGGGGGACACGCCGCAGCGTCCCCTCCCTCCCTCCCGTGCTCCTCTTTTTACCCCCCCCCATTATTTTTTTAATTGCTCCTCTTCTTTCTCCTCTTTTTATTATCATTTTATGTTTAACCCTTTTTTTCCCTGCCCCTTTTTTTCTGCCTTCTGTCCATTCGATGCAGCGGATGACTAGGTTAAAAAAAAATCAGCAATAGGCAACTAGTTTTTAGTAGTCTTTATTTATTTATTTATTTTTCAGCCAAAGGTGGGAGGAGGCAGCGAGGAGCGGAAGGGACAGGGAGAGAGCGGCGAGGGCTAACAAAGAGTCAGGTGCAGTGGCGGGTGCGGCGCCGGCGTGCTCGGGCTCTCTGGTTTCGAAGCATTCCCGGTGCGATTAAACAGGAAAATAGAAAGGCGTTGCGAGAGCAAGGCAGATTTCTAGTGGTAGTTACGGGCTCTGCAGGGAGTATATGTGTTTTGTCAGAAAGAGCCCATTACTGTAGTGATGGAGAAGGATGTACCACCTAGTTCTGTGGGACAGCAGTATTTGAAGATATGCCTGGCTTGCTTTTGCTTTTTTTTGCACTCCAAAATAGGCTGCTGCTTCTCTGGGCGCAGGTAAAATCCCTACAACGCGTTTTCTGCGAGTTTGCCATGTTAGATAAGAGCGTGACTTTGATGTCTTGATGGAGATAGAAAGCGAAACAAACCGGGGCAAAGTCAGGGATTTAAGCTACGGGGAGGGAGGGAAAGGAGGAAAAAAAAAAAGGCAGGAAGATCAGGCTATGATAAACAACATTGAAAAATGGCAGGAGAATAATGTTTACTTTTGAATATATGGCCTGCTGCCAGGTTGGCGCTGGTTTTTAGGTTAGCAGAGGTTGGAGGAAGGGCCGGACTAAGGCGGGGCTAGCTGCTGTCAAGGAAAAAAAGAAGTCTGCAAATTGCTGTTCTCAGCTTTTTTCTCCTCTCCTCTCCTCTCCTCTCCTCTCCTCCACCCCCAGCCCCCCCGACCAAAAAAAGGCAGTGCTTGCTCTTAAGGCTATTAAAAATGATGCAGGGTTTTAACTATCTGCTGCACTGGGTACTCTTCCCTGGTGCTGCAAATCTGTATTTTTGTAGAGAGAAGACCTGCAGAGCATTCAAATTACAAAGCTATATGTAAGCGTTTAAATATTTCATGAACTAGTGCCCTTAAAGGCAGCTCGTTTTTAATTGCGAAATAGGTTTTAGCAGAATAGAAGTGGTTTTAATCAGCAGCCTGCCCTTAACAGTTCGAGACACCAGTGGTGGGGGTTTGCCTAAAAGGGGCACAGGTGTACTGCTAGAGCACAGTGTGCTGCTGCTTGAGAAAGGCTGTCGCCGGGAACGATGTAAGCCTCAAGAAATGGCCAGTGGTAGAAACTGATCGTTTGTCTAGCCTCGTGATTTTTATTTCTTAAAGGCTTTCAGGTTGAAGTGTGTGGGGCGACTGAATGCAAAGTCATCTCTTGCACTTGACCAGCTGCTTATGTACGTAGCAGAGTGAAATTATTTAATGAGTAACATGGAGACGGGCAAGGAAACCCGGCTGCGAACATGGCCTCGTGAGCTGCAGTGATATGTCCAGTTCACAAAGGAAGACCACTTCTAAATAATAACAGATGGAAGAAATGCTTTTGAAGTGGTGAAGCTTCAAGAAGAAAATAGCAGGAATCTTTAATGTGGTATTCTTCTCATAAATTAGATTAACTGTTTAAGTGCCATAAGCAGCAAATGAAATATTTCAAATATTCTTAAATCAGGGTATAATGTTTATTTCAAGTAAGAGTTAAGAAAATTGGAGGTTATTGCCTCATAATTCATCTATGTATTTAAGATCAATTAGCAAGTTAACGGATAAAGAGATTGTAGTCAAGTATTTGAGGCATACGGCTGCTTTGAAAATGCTTTACCAGTTTGCTTTTTTCTCTTGTAAGATTTGTCAGTACTGGATTGTTACCTAAAGTCACTGGTTATTATTTGTAACTGGGAGGACTGGATTTTCTTTAAATAAAACATCTACAATCTGCAAATGAATATTACGAAAGGCATTTAATTTGTGAAGCCAATGTAGGGGCCCAGTTAAACCTCTTCTCCCAATTTTAATAATAATAATTAAAAAAAAAAAGCTTTATTGTAGATATCTTGTAGATGAGGTAAATTTTTTCGTATTTTAAAGTTGAAGTTTGGGGGCTGTCTTGTCACCTGTTGCCTATTGCAGAAAGAAGGGGGGGCATTCAGTGATCACGCAAGCTTGTGCACAGAATTTGCTGTCTGTCATTTCAGTGCAGTTCTGGAAGGAAAATAGCCTCTTTTTAACCCTGCTTTTAGGTGCCACATAAAAGTGTACAATACATTTGCTTCGGATAGTGCCAGAGAAGCATAATGAGGTGTTTAGTCACAGTTTGGATGCAGTATTGGTAGAAAACAGTACAGGAACTGTGGGCTAGATTTTCAAGGGAATAGTCCTTGTAATCCAAGGCTGCCTAAATCCCAAACTGGTATCCAGGCAATGCTGGGACACTAAATTCTCTGTTCTCTTTTTGTTGGGCTGTTATCTGCTGAACGTTTTGTTTTTCCTGCAAGGTCTTTAGTATGGCTGGGGATTTTGGTATTGTGTTGGTTTGGGGGTTTTGTGGTTTTCCTTTTTTGTTTGTTTGTTTGTTTGTTGGTTAACCCGTGGATTGCTGCTTCCTTTCATGCAGAGCACCTTCGAATATATGAATGCAAGCAGTCTGGAGTAAGTGAGTTTTTCTGACACAGAATATGTGGATGGGAGGGCTTAGCTGGGGGTCACTGTTACAGACCAGTAAAATACTGACATGCTAACATTTTGTGTGCTGTATTTGGATTTAAAAGTCAGTGTTGTGTACCAGAGCATTCCAGTATGGTGAAAGGTTCATGTATCACCTAATACTCTGCAGTTAAGAGGGGGAAAAAAAAATCTGCATGAATAAGCATGTCTATAAACACTATAGTATTGATGTTATTCTTCAAGTTAATTGTATTTTACTATATGCACAAGTGTATATACAGCAAGTGTACTGTATCTAACCTTGTATTATGCAGGCTTCAAGATTTCAAAATTGTATATTTGTAACCTATTAGGATGTAGAACTGTAAATGCCTCTGTGAACAGCCTTACTGATACTGAAAGTACATAATTTGTTCATAAAAGTATTTTTCTGGGGAATCATACATGAATAAAAAAGTAGTAGGTAATGGGATTACAAAATTCTTTTGCATTTGGCATCGTACACTACCTATAATACATCTTGTTATCCCACTAACACATCTTAATATAACATTTTTATTTTAATATCAATTTGCTCTTTCGGGAAATATAGCATTAACTTGCAGATTCTGGTCACATATTTAGTTCTAAATTTAAATAAACAGGCAGCTTATTTTAATATTATTTTCACAGTCCTAATAGTAATTGAACAATAATATCTTTGTGCATATTTACCCCTAAATATGTATTTTTGCTTTGTTGTTGAATGATGGAGCTGGTTATTTGAAAATAATTGTTTTTTTGTTTGTTTGTTTTGTTTTTAAAATACTGGAAAAAGTTGTTTATTACTATGCATTTCTGTTCTGTGTGGTTAAATAGAATATGAAATGTATAATTAGTGTCATTTAAATAATAAATTAAAGCCAGCAGATGGTACAATATGCAAAACAGTTTATAGCAACAATCAATTTCTATAATGTTCTATGTACTGTAGAATTATTGATGAAATAAATTGTATGAAATACAACAACAGTAAGTATGTGTTGGGTGATACTCTCTCTGCAGTATTATACTGACTCTGTTAAAGGTACAGTGATCCAAATAGTTTAATAGTCTGGGTGAGGTTGAGTGATATGTAAGCTGAGAAAGTTTTATTCAAATATTACTTTTTTTTTTTTCCTGTGATAAAGTCCAAGTTAAACAGATCTTCCCAGATTAAAATCCATGCAACCCCACTGACTGAAGAGAGCACCTCTGGAACATTTTTCAAAGCTTGTCTTGTGTTGGTTTCTATTGCAAAGTCAGTAGGCTTGTCCCAAGATACTCTGAAAAGCCTCAAATCTGTGATTTTTTTTTTTCCAGAACCAGTGAAATAAGTGCTATATTAAATTCTGGAAGAGCAAGATGGCTTGAATGTGCCATCAGTACGGAACACTTCTTAATGGTGTTTCTTGTGATTTGACTAGAGAGCCAAATCAGGCCTACCAAATTTGTTTGAAATGAAACAGAAAATACAAATATATGTGTGAAAATATACTTAATTGTTTTTAACCTGCTTAATTAAATCAGCCATGTGGTATCTGGTGTCCATTAAAAATGTATTTAAGGTTTTTTTTTTTTTTTTTTTTCAGTGCCTGGCTTAGAACGTATTTCATGGTCAGTGGAAAAAAATGAGGAAGACGAGGGTGTGGCTGCTGCTTTTAGAGGGTCTGGCCATGCAGACAGGGATTGGCTTTGAAGTTGCGGTCCTTCGTCGTTACAAAATGAAGAATTCTTTTAGGTAAAACAGTTTTTTGTTTTTTTTTTTTTTTAATGAGAAACCAAGTAAGCATGTAATCCTGTTATTTCTTAATCCTTATTCATTAATCCTATATTAATGCATATTTATAAAGGATGGTCGGCTCTTACTCGAGTTCAGCAGCTTTATTTGTGTTTCATTTTGCCCCAGATTTCTCGACTCTTTCACTAATCACGGCAAACCCCCCAAAAAATAATTCCAACATTTTCAGGCCAATAAGGAAAATGGTTTGATGTTTTGTTTATTGCAAATATCCACCAAGGGACTGATC
The DNA here is from genome assembly GCF_009769625.2 of Cygnus olor. NCBI lineage: Eukaryota > Metazoa > Chordata > Aves > Anseriformes > Anatidae > Cygnus > Cygnus olor. The sequence goes on along the minus strand of NC_049169.1, from coordinate 72,304,721 downwards.
TTGTAGACTCTAAAGTGGATCTGTAGCTAGTTCTTAATTTTTATTTCCATGCACAATGCTGCAGCATTAGCCCCTAAACTGGCACGTATATGCACAGATAGTTTCCTCTGTGGTTTTTTATATTAGTACTGAAACTACATGATCATGAAAGGTTGGAATGAGATTTAGAGAATATTTTAAAGCAAAAAAATCTTGAGGGATGAGATTTGTCGACAGTATTTCTAGTAATAGTATATGTTTTAAGACTTGGGTCATGCTGTGTACAAGGGCCATTTGTTAATAATGCTTACTTACATTCTTAATTTTATGTAATAGATGTTAGAGTTATTTTTCTGCAGTGGTGTGGTATTACCACTCTACTTCTTCCTCTGCTGCATCAAATGTTATTCAAGTATTTTGAAAATGTGTGACTTACTGATACTATGAGTGAAGGTGGTGCTGCAGAAACTTCTTTGGTAGTATAACCACTCAGGTGTGGTTACAGAATCTGTTCCGTCATCTCATGTCTTATGTTTGAGCTCATCATCTCTTAATTATATATCCTTGTTTTCCTTTGAAGACCAGCAGCATGTGGGTTGTGGTGAAGTATCACATTTATGGTGAATTGTTAGCCACAAGACTGAAGGCTAAGTGTAGCAAACCACCGTACAAGTGGCAATATGCCAGCACCTGACACACATCTTGGAATAATTACTAAATGTTTATTTGCATGTAATGATGTGTGCATGGGGAAAAAAAGATAATAAAATAAACAAGGAAGCACATTTGTATGGTAAAACAGTATTTTATAATTTAAGTTCTTGCTAATTATTGAGAGAGAGGAAAAGCAGGTGGCTAACTCAACATATGTACTTTTTAAGTATTTTTGTGAAGTTTGGGCAATACATTTGTAGAATTGCATCAGGCACAGTAGCTATCTTAGAGGATTAATTATTTCATTTTTATTACGGTGTATTTCTTGAGATTTTTTGTTGTTGTTGTTACTGCTTTTGGGCATACAAAACATTTAAATGTAGAAGTTACTGCATTGGATCAGATTCACAGTCTAATTAATGCTAAGTCTACCCTGACAGTTCTTATAGGGGGTTGTTGGTAAGAGAATGCAAGGCAAAAAGGACCAACATCTGATCCTTCTGGAATACCCTGTCCTTGTCAGAAAGCATGCCAGCTGGATACCTTGGCCAATGGCTTTGTTATGGCTTTGCACAAGTGTCTTTCCAGCAAACAGTCCCGTTGAACGCTATATTTTTGAAGGCTATACATAGAACTGTATTCTTTCAAAGTCACACCAATGTCCCTTCATAATGTACCATGGCACTGATTTCCACATGCTCAGCCTGCACTTTGTAAGATCATATAGACCTGTAGTTTAAACTTGCTGCTTGTTTCATTTCCTTGAATGGTCTCCTGTCCAAGACGGGAAATAGGTTTAAAAAAAGTCAGTGTACAGTTCTGGCTTCGAAAGTGCGCATCTCTGTGTTCCCAGTTGCTTGCATGCTTGATAACAGTTTAGTCACCTCCTCTTGTTTTATGGCTGTCTTCTTGAGAGACAAATCATTTTTGTCACTCGCCCTTACACTCCTGTTAGTTATGTAGCTTTAATGAGGTAAGCTAAAAAGAACTGTAGACAGTGTTCTCCTTGAAGGTATTTTCCTGGCACATATATACTGGAAAGGTGGTATTTTCAGTTTAGTTTTCTGAGCTTTTTTGCATGCATTGTAAATTTCTTTTTCTTTTTATTTTATTTTTTTGACAGTGCTGCATGTACATGAAAGCTTTTGCTAACTTGTTTTGATGGCACCCAGGTCTTTCCCCTTTGTCAAGAATGTTGCAATATGACTTGCTTAGTAATTATAAAATACATATTTATCATAGTGTTTTGCATTTGCTCAACTTTCTTAAACCTCTTCAGTAACCCAAATACGCTCCGTGTCAATTTTGCCACTATGTTTTACAGCTGATTTTTCCAGGCCTCTAAATAGATGTTAAAAGCTGATGCAAGTGTGGCTTCTGCATGCAACAACTGTTAACTTTTTCCTTCTAAAATGTCTTTTTATTCCCACATCTTGCTTTTGACTGCTTGGCTCATTTTTAATCATGAGTCTAACTTTCGCTTATGATTACTCTGTTTTCTTTAAGGTCTATACAAGTCATGTTATCAAAGCCCTTTTGAAAGGCCAAATAAATAATAATTTCTTCTGCGGATCCACTCCAATTTTAAAAAGACATTTTTCATTATGTTAGCAATGTTGTTTTTCTCTCCATTAGGTAATCTCGGTTTAGACATTCAGGTTATAATATTTTAAAGTAGCCTTCCAGCCATTTTACTAAATACTAGAATTCATTGGCATGTAATCTGGACCATTATTTGTGACTATTTTTAAGGAGTGCTACCCTTTCATTCCAGATAGGAGAGTGAATTTTTTTGGAAATGCTGGCCTCAACCTTGAGCTGCCTCAGAGTTCCTTCATGTGTATGTTACTCCTCAGAATGTCTCGTCTTTTAGTTTATCCAGTTATTTCAGCACTTTCTATTTTATCAGCTGCCTCTCAGCCTTTACTTGCAGAAGAACAGATTAATGGGATTTGTGGTCTAGAGGGTTCAGAAAATATGATCACTTTAATATCACTTTTTTTTTTTTTTTAACTGTTTCCTCCTATGTTAGGCCTGACAACTTTCTAAATTAAAGGCTGCCTCTGGGTCTGCCTGGATTTCTGGGCATTGAGAGAGGTAGGGTCGATTGCTCCACCCAGAAAAAGTGGACTGTGCAAGAACTCCACATCACTGAGTCACATTTCCTCCAACTCTCTTCCTGTCCTAGAGAAGGAACATCTTATTCCATAACTTCTTAGAGTGTAGTTTTACTTCCCTTTTTGGATATAGATAGTGCTGTTAGCTGGTGTGAAGGAGAAAGAAGTGGAAAATGAAGGACATACAGGCTGAAGGAGGTATAGTCTTGAGTTTCCTTGGGAGAATTGGTGGTTATAGAGTTTTTTTTTTTCTTTTTTTTCTAATACTCTTGATCAAGAACCCAGCTATCAAGAAATGCTAACATGGTCATACAGAGTGAGAAAAGGTGAGTTTACTCTCTTGCATGACTAAACATCTCAGGGTCATAATCAGCTATTATCTCTTCTGCAGTGTTTTTCCTCCTCTTTATTCGTTCCCTTTGTTTCCCAGTACTATTTCAAACCTACCAGACAATTGTTGTGCAGTCTTCCTGCTTCTAATATATGTCAACAAGTTGTCCTTATGTCTTTGATTCTTTGGTTCAGTCCTTATCCTCCTAATCTCGATTTGAAATATCACTTTCTAAGTATATTCTTTGTCCTACTAGTTTCAGTTCAGTGCTGTTTGGTTTTGGGAAAAGGTACCTCTTTGTCTCAGCCTATTACAGAGCTTTTCTCGGTACAGTTTGCCCTTATTCACCTACTACTTCTGTGTTTAGAGATTTTGTTAGCCTTTATTTCTGACTGATATGCTATGCCTGTATAATCTTTCATGCATAAAAGCAGAGTGTTTCCGTGTAAGTCAATGGGAAGATCTGATAAACATACAACATGACAATATGGTAGTGGATTTCCAAGTAGTTTATTTTAAATACCCGTTGTATACTTTTGTTTTTCTTGAGGTGCTTGTTTTGCTACGGACACTGACTTTTCTAAACTTGTCTGTCAAGGTTTTCTGACTCCACTGTTTTTTCTTTGACCCCTGGTGTAATAAAAAGCCCAATATAAATCTAGTAATTTTATACTAGATTTTGGGGAACAGCAGTCACTGGAAATTGCATGAATAGATACAGAGATTCCAGACACAGAAGTGGAGAGGTAAGAAAATGTATAGGAGTGCCAGTCTTTAACCCACCTGCGGTGGGAATGTCACCAGTCTTGATGCAAACACATGGTCTGGAAGTTTTTCCTTTTATGTTTGGCCACTTTGGAATTAGTTGTGAGCCATCTGTCTCATTGGTGAGCCTTGTGCGTTCCAGTGTGACATGCATGCTACAAAGGCTTTTTCCTTTCAGTTTTCTTGATGACAGTAATTTTCACTCTCTTTCTACTGGGGTAAGGAAAGACCAGAAACAGCAGGAGTGAGGAACAGTGGTGGCAAGTTTTCATGAACAGAAAATACGATAAAGCAAATGTAATGTTATTTTTATTGGATTCTTGATTTCATTTCTCTCTTCAGATCCTTATAAAACAATTTGAAATGCATGGGTTCCTGCTATGAAGAAGCCTGCAAACAGGAGAAGTTACTTCTCAAATATCCTGAGGAGGAGTGCAAAGAATCTTCCTTCTTCATCCTGCCCGGTTCTTGAGGATGCAGGGCTAGTAAGAGAGTGGAAGGGGCAGAGTGTACATGCAGGCTGGATATAATGAGACCCCAGCTTGCTACATCTGGAATGAGACGCTTCATGCGTTAATTCATGTTGCTAGAGACTAGAAAGCTGCATGTGTTGTGGTGGATTCAAAAATAGCTCTTTTGCACAAAGTATCTGAGAACTGAAGGACACCCTTACTCCTGTCTCATATAGTTCATGTAGATAAGTCTTGTATTGTTCTGCTGCAGGACCTTGTTTTGGAGCCTGGCATTCCTGGGCCTCCTTGCAGAATCTGCTGGCACGGTGGGTAATGTAGTGCTCATTCCACCTGCATTTGGCCCCTGTGGGGTCTGTCTGTGGTGCTGAGCTCCCTGCTCTAAAGACTTTGACCAGCATATCCCCATGCCTGGCCTTACTCCTGGAGTAAGTTTCTTCTGGAGACTTTAGCAATGTTTAGCTTCATCAGAAGTGTTTCTCTGTGACAGTCAAGGGGAAAATACCTTAGTCTAAACCACTCCCTTCCATGTCTTCTTTCTCCCATCCTGGCTGAGTAACTGATGGCAACAACCGCATCCTGGTGAGCGGTATCACCACAGATGAGGAAGCCAAGACACAAAGCAGAAATCTGGGATAGTCCAACAGGCCAGAGCATTAGAGGTGAGAATGGGAAGGTGACAGTCCAGTGTGCTAACTGTCCATGTTGGCTCCTGTGTGTTACCAACACAGCATTAATGCAGCTGCTCCAGGAGATGCTTCTGTTGATCTATCCCAAATTTAACAATATTGTTCTAAGATATTATAAACAAGTTAGTAACAGCTCAACAGCAAAAAGTGCTTATATAGCCTGATGAAGCCTAGCTAGCAGCATACATGATTTCTCATAGGCAGTGTATTTCCCCTTTCCCCTTTTCCCCTTCCCTTTCCCCTTCTCCCCTTCCCTTCCCCTTTCCCCTTCCCCTTTCCCCTTCCCCTTTCCCCCTTCCCCTTCTCCCCTTCCCTTTCCCCTTTTCCCCTTCCCTTTCCCCTTTTCCCCTTTCCCCTTTCCCCTTTCCCCTTCTCCCCTTTCCCCTTTCCCCTTTCCCCTGCATCAGGCATTTTTTTTTGATTTGTATACTGCAGCTTATTTTAAAATTCACGTTTATGATAGGTACAAAAATTACACTTTTTAGTAACTGTTTTAAGACCCAAACAGTTTCATAAATCAACTCTCCTTTTCAAAAGGAGGTGTGAAAACAAAGCGTACTGAGGTGGTCGTTTTCACTTAAAATATTTTCCTAACTTTAAAAACAATTTCAAAACAGCTCGCTTAACTGTGCAGAAAGAAGCCTGGATTTGGAAGGAAGACCGCATGAATTTTGTATGTATTTTTGCCCAGGAAATAATACGCCATTGAGCCTTGGCGGCTGAAGGTGTCTCTATTTTGAAGGAGTGGAGGGAAGAAAAAAAAAAAGTGGAATGATTTAGTGATTGAAGAGAGTTGCCACTTGGCGTGAGCTCCATCCCTGGGGATATGACCTTTTAAATCCTCTTTAGTTAATGTATTGGTGATCTTTACTTAGGCAGAGTAAACAGTGCTGTTGTGAACAAAGGGGAGGTCATGCTTCCTGCATTACACTCTGACCCCGGGGTCGCGGCCTTTGTTCCACGCTCAATGGGAATTGCTCTCCGAGGGCCACCACAAAATCGAGAACTAATTTCGGCGCGTGCTGGCGGGGAATGGCAGCGTACCGGGCCGTGCTGCAGAGACGCCGCGGCTCTCCGTCGCTGAGGCCTGCCACCCCGCTGCCAGAGACTCAGTCGCGCTGCTTGGGGCCTTCGCTCTTTTTCCTTCCCTTTTGTTTTTTTACCCTTTCAGTTGTTCCCCCCACCAGCCTTTTCCAAGGGAAGGTGTGTTAGGTGAGGGGAAAAATGCAAAATTTCTTTCTTTTAAGAAAAAAACTGCATGGCAGTTGCAGCATTGAACTTAGGCCTCCAAGGTCAGAGCCGCATCTCAAACTATTACTGTTTTCAAACATTGTTATTCAGTTTGCAAGGAAATGTGATGCTGTGTCCTATCAGATTGTACTCATCACCTTTCGCATGACACTTTTTTGTGTTGTGTGACATAAATACACGCACAGAGGTTTGTGAAACCAAGCTTAGTTAAGTGTAGGATACTAAGCCAAAGTGAACTAAGGATTCCTCACATTTATCATTAATTTTATGCAAAAAAATACTGTTCTTTGTTCTGTTTTGTTTTAGTTGTTGGCTTCAAAAGCAATTGGTGGCAGAACGTGATTCATCTCAATTTTAATTGCTGTGACCAGTGGACATACATAAAAATAGTAGCTGAGATAAATTATCTGGAAAATTTGCACAGAAAACCATCACCTTTCACTGGAAGATATTTATTTTTCACCTCTATATGCTTTTCTTCTTCAGCAGTAATATCTGTGAAATAAAAGGATAGATCATAAAAATAACCTGCACATATATCTTCAGATACACCTTCAGTTGAAATACTTCTTTTCCACATTCCTTTCTTTTATCAAAAAAAAAAAAAAAGCCCTTAATTGCTGATGACAGGCAAGTTGTCTAAAGCCTAGCAGGGTTAGCACTGAGCACGAAAGGGATGTGTGTGCATGGGGTGAAATTAAAATGTTGCCGTCACAAAAATAAGTAATACTACAGTAATAAGCTTTGATGCTCGTACAACTGTGGACACAACTCTATCTAAACATACCATCACAGTAAAAATGTGCATTATAGTATGTGTTACCTCTTAGACTCAGGCATTTCAGGGCTTACTGGCCTTTTTTCTTTTTATGTTGCTGTAAATCCCTGACAGGCTGCCGTGTTGGCATAACGCACTGCAGGATGGGTTTACCTGATATTGCTGGCTTTGGGGATGTTGCTGCTGATACTAGCTGCTGTGGTGTCTGCAGTTGTGTTTCTCCTGACTCTTTTTAGGCTACTTGAGCAACAAGCGGGAAGGCACGCAATAGATGCTTCTTCGTCTGCCTCTTCTCTATAGTTTTGGACACATACCATGTTGGTGGAGCAGGAGGCTTTAGCCACGTTGGATGTCCACAGCACCGCTGCCTTGCCCAGAGCATCCCGCTCCACTGGCTCTTCACAGGGCAGGGCTGAACAGAGAACCTGCGGTAGTGCTGCTGTGTTTGCTGTGCAGATCTACCTTCTCTACCATGCTCCTCTCTGGAGAAGGGAGCACACCGCTGTCTTTAACTGTTGCAGACTTCCAAGCCTTCTTTTTTTCTTTTTGCTCCTCCTTCAGATTATGTGCTGCAATATGGATTTGCCCAATACAGAGTAGTGTAACTCCCTCTTGTATGAGACATTTTTTTCTCTTTCTGTCATTCTTTCTCTCTCCTCGTTTTAATCATTTTCTTGGCATTCCAGTCATTTCAAGTAAAATGGTAACATATTTCCCTTACTTTTCTTGAAGTTTTGTTATTTTAGCAAACACTTCCAATTGTCTGCTCTTACATTTATTCTGAAATACAGCAAAATAAGCTATGTAAACAAAAAAGTGGCCAAGCAACTCAAATATCATTCCCTTTTAATGAAAACTTACATTCAAAGCTGAGCCAAATGTGAACAGCACAGAGTTAGTATGTAAGTAGCAAGTGACGCTGAATACAGCAATACTGAAACCAACCCTTCTGTTTCCTTTATTCGTTACTTGAAATTCCCCGAGACTCACAGCTTTAGATTTTAATGGAAGCTAGAGGGGAAAGCTATGCTTACTGTACCCATTGTCCAATAAAAATAATATTGTCAGGTTAGCATGCGTATATTCTTCACTTATGTTCATTAGTTAAAATTAATGTGTTTACTAATGAAAATACAAGGTCCACCTGCTCTCACCATGTGTTCTTCAGTAGTGGTGTTGCTTTTCTGTTATCTGCAGGATTTTAAAGACTAAAGAAAGTGTCAAGGCAGTGTCAGTTGCATTTATTTTTGTTATGGGGTTGTTTTTTGTGTGTTTGTTGTTGTTGTTGTTCATTTGTTTGTTTTGCCTTAAAGCACTGGTGGGATTGTGTTTAGTATGGAGTTGAAGATTTGTAGGAGAATTTTAATGTGGACAGCTGCTTAGAGTAAAATGAAAATAAAGAAAACATTTCACCAGTATTCAAATTTTAAAACACTTTTTTTTTTTCCTCAAAATATATTGGAACCCTAGAATAAATATCATATGTGCCTGCTTGAAAAGAAAGCAAATTTTTTTCTGAGTGCATTAAATATCTCAACATATGTATGATAATACACTAAGATGTGGTAGTAAAAGTGCTTCTTCCAAAAGCTTCTTAATGAGTGGAGCTTTTTGGAGTTTTTCTGCTTTGGATACACCTGAGTAAAAACTCTCAAGATATTTGTGGTAAAGTTATCTTTTCCCTCCTTCTCTACCTTATAAAGCTTAACAGTATCTTTGTCTTTTCAAGACCTTTCTTATTTCCTAGACAAAAACGTTACTGAAATTAGAGATGTGAACTCCTACATTATTTTTTCTAAACTTACTTTATCAAAATTGTTTCCAAATGTGACCCCTGCAGTGAAAACTAAGTAAAAACTATTCGTATTAAACAGTATCCTCTGTAAGCAACTGTTGTACACCTGTCTGTTCTGCCTTTAATATTAAGCCATTTCTATTACCCATTGATTTTTTATTATTTTTTGATCCTTTGGACAATGATTTGCTATATTTCTAAGGAAAGAAAAATTAAAAATTAAAAAATTGTCTAGTAGAACATGAGTTTGGTCAGGCTTCAGATGTATTGTAGCAATTCCTGAGTCTGCTCTTTACTTTTTTTTTTTTTTTTTTTTTTTTTTTACCTTTTTCTAAATACTGGACTATCAGATAACATATTTAGGCCCATTGTAACTTAGTAAAATTCATTTGAAGTAAATGCTTATTTGCCCGTCTTGTCTTTAGGTAAAGTCTCTTCTTCTACCTCTTTCCTTTAAGTACTAGAATTAAAAATATATATGTTAAAGTATATTATGTTAAAGTTTCAAAATGCTGCATGTATAGATAGCTACGTATCATACAGTTATGTATGTGGGGTTTAAAATTAATATTGGGGTGAACAGAAAATAAAAGAGACTTCAGTTGCACCTGTAAAAATAAAAATGCTTCTTCCCTGTGATACTGCTGTGTTACATTTTTCTGCAGTACGAGAATACCATCCTTACGCTTTCCACAGGCATTATCCGCTTTGGACAGAAAAATGTATGACAGCCTCAAAATGGCGTTCCCTGCTAGGGAAATGCAAAGACAAAAGCTAGAATAATACAGTAGTTCCAGCACAAAATGGTCTTTTCCAATGGATTAAATTTCTTACCCTGGTTAAGGTTTTGGCCACTTGCTGGCCAGTAAAAGGTGAACACTAATACAGTAAATCTGATATTCCTATAAAAATTTTCCTCTGTATGAATGGGATAGCCATTTGCTATCTGAGCATGTGTGTAAGTACAGTATTAAAGCAAAATTGTGTTTTGCAAATCCCCACAATGAATCTCAAGTATCTGTTTTGCTCTACCCTCTGTGCTGAAAGCTCACAGCACTGCCAGCTGAGTGCTGGAACAAAATTCTGGTTTGTGTATGCAGTGCATTAGTCGATGAAATACCTGATCTTTATGACAGTTTCCCTAATTGTTTCAGGTCTATTAAGGGATTGAGGTCTTAAATTCAGGTAGTTACAGAACAGTTAGTTGGTTGTACATGTTCCCTGAATGTAGTGGGGTGAGCTGTTATGGTAATGTTGAAGGGATAAAATTAGTGCGGATATAGTACCAACTTTTTTTGTATAGTTCTTATGCTACATTTTAGATATTTTGACATTCTCTAAATGCCTCGTTTATTTGTGTAACTAGAAAAAAACAATTAGTCCTAAACCATGTCTCCCACCATTTTCCTGTTAAAATTCAAATTTAACCCTTTATTAGTAACCTTTAGGCTGTATTATTAAATTAGTGTGATTTATACTGAGCAATATCATATAAACAGAACAGTCTTACTCTAATAGTCTTTACACTTACTGGCCCATTGTAACACGAGACTATACAAGCACATATACAAATACATACATATCTCATGAGTAGGTCTACCATGTTACACACAGCACACATACATGTATGCACATACAGAAGAGAATGAAGTATGACATTTTTTTAAAACAGGTATTGGGTGGAGGGGGAATTGTTTCCTGTTCTTACAGCTAAATGATGGAAGCTATTTAGGCTTTGGATGACAACTTTGATTTTGGTATTTGGCTTTAAAAGTTTTTGAAAAGCAGATGTATTTCTAATTGAGTCAGGGAGAGTCTCACTGTCTTGTTGCCAGGAGACAAAAGGTGTCTGTCTATTTTTTTTTCTTCCATGATTTTCTTATTAAGTTGCTTGTTTGCACTAGAAAAAAACACTGTACAGTTTTCTTGAATTTTTTTGATGCACCAAGAAAAGTTGATTGCATGATGTTTCTGTTAATAATGTGTTCTGGGAATATAAAATCAAGAGCTGACCTTTTAAGATCTCAATGCTTTTATCATCCACCTAAAATCTCCAGTAACACGTATTTATGCCCTGGCAAAAAATGGTTAAGTTTGTAACTTAAAATTTCCATGGATTAGTCACTGATAACCCCTGAGAATTTTCAGTGTTTTGGAAAGGAAGTGTTTTGAAACAACTCAAAAAATAGCTCACTAGGAAAGTCTGGAAGCAGTTTTTCGTAATTTTCTCCTTTAATTTTTTTGGTGATGCCAGTGTTATCATTTGTATTGCACTTTATTAGCGTAGATAGCATAGTAAAAACCCAAGTAAATATTTTGCTTATAAGAGTGTTTGTAGAAGCTTTGTCAGGTTGCAATAAGCTTCATTAAAATAATGCATATTAAATTATGGCATACATTTAATCCCAATGGATGCTGATTAATCTTTTACAAAGTAAAATGAGAAATTACAAAGAAATATTTTTTGCCATAAATTCCTGGTTTGCTGGCAATACCGAAATGACACTCTCTTTTTAAAAATATTTTACACGATATCTAATGCCAAGGTAACAGAATGCAAAGGTCTCTTCTTTCCATACAAACATAAATGGTTCAATCGAGACGGTGGTATTCCAAACTGCGGCCTTGCTGCTACATCTGCTTTTGAGCTCCACAGCCGAAAATGCACCACTGCAGCTGGTGTTAGTGGAGTTCACTTGAACTTCCACTTCTGCAAGTTTCATAATGGTGTGCGTTGTTCACAGCATGTATTTGGGAGTGGGGTGGTAGCCCATTCAAATCTTCTAAGAATCTTTATATGTATTCTGTCATTTTTGTCAAATGTGAAATGCCTGTGTATATATATCACAGAATGCTTAAATGTATCTCTGTATGGGAATACATATTTCTAGACAAAGGAAATACAGAATCGCATATGTGTGTGACATTTTGTTTACTAAAACTGAAAAATTGCAGAATACTGTTAAAGCTGAATATGTAAATTTAGACATCCTTTCAAAGTGTAAGAAGTTTGATAATGAATACAAGTGTGACAACTTTATTACATGTGTAACATGACAGAGGGGAAAAAAATGATTCCCAGGAAGACAGTTCATGGAACACAAGTTTTATAAAGTACTGAATCGAAGATGGTGGTTTTTTTTTCACAACTGTAATCTATGCTTGCAATAAAGAATGTAAAGCCTGTATTATCTGCACAGATAAATACATTAATACTTTCAATGGGACTATTACACCATCGACATATTTTATGGTAATAACAGTAATGTGTCAATATCGTTCATGTTATGAGATTTTTTTCTAAGAGGGATTTAAATTTACCAGTGCCAATATACTCTGCTACACTCTGAGACTCCAGTAATATTTTAGATAACCAAGTGAGACAGATGAATCTAAGATGCACCTCGCGCACCATATATTTTAGTTTTAAAGGGTTAAAGAGAAATATTTAATTTAACTGTAAAAATAAAGTTGCCTATATAAAATAGATATACTAATATTCAGCTCATAAAGTGATAATGTACCTGTGAATTCTCTGTCTATAACCATTCTGGATTAAGTATTTTTGTATGTACTAAATTGCAACTATGCTATGAATATGTTATCACAATGGACAACCCTTTTTATTTTCTTCCAACATATGCATAATTTTCACCCTTACTAATATTTCAATACAAAAAAGCACATGGCAATTTCTGTCGTATGTTCCCTTTTTTGTTCCCACTGCAATTTACTTTGTTCAGCACTGAAGCACCCTATTGCAATTAAAAATCAGATACTCTTAACATGTCACAAAACTTGGTCGGTTGAGAGTTCTTGCCTAGTTGAAAAGCCTGTGAGTAATTTACAATATTGAAAGTATTTTAATCCCTTTTTTTGTAGACCTAAGAAATTTTAAATTTTCATTACAGATGTCATTGTGTGCATTTGCTTACTTTTTGCAGCTTATCCTTCTCTAAAAAATAGCATATTATTATTTTTCAATAAGATATTTACCATTTTTCTTTTTCTTTCTTTCTTTCTTTCTTCTTCCTCTTTTTTTTTTTTTTTAATTCTCCTCCGCCCCAACCCTCCACAGTAGCTGTTTCTGCAGGGCATCCAACTTTAAGCAGACCTGCCCATTTAAATAAACAGAGGGGTGGTGTGTTTTAAAATCCAATTGCTCATTTTAACTCCACGTTCGTAGTGAATTCAGGAGAAAAGTATTGACAGAACAGAATATTTGTAGTTGGGGAACTGGAGATGTCAGTCACTGCCGAAGGTGCAGTAATAGTGGATGGTAAGAGTCTTTTGACATTTCTAGGTTGCGAGCTTTGCATGTGAAATGTGGCATTTCCTAGGAAGAGTGCTGTCTGTCTTCCCTCTGAGCATAGCTGGAGGTCCTGCAGATGAGGGAAGTCTCTGCTTTTTCTGTCGGAGTCACAAACCCTTGGTGGCCATTTCTGACTCCTGGGCTGGCCGATGCCTGCCGCGAGTGGTAGCCGGGACCAAGGGCCCCTGGGCACCCTCTGAGTGGCGCGGGGAGCCGGGGCTTCGAGGCATTCACACCTGCAGGGGCTGCTGGCCGGCCCAGGTGAGCAGGGCTGGGGGGCCAGGAGTGCTGTGGGCTCCCAAAAAAGAGCAGGAGACAGCGATCTGCAGCGTGGAGCTGCACCGTCAGTGCTCGGCGTGAAGAATAGGCTGCAGTCTGTCAGAGCATGAATTGGTATGACCAGGGGAAACTGGATGTATTTTTAAAGCTTAGTTACATCGTAATAAAACAAAATAGTGATGCTTTACAGCTGAGGAGCTTTCTTCTTATCTGACGATAAAACTAGATGTGAGTGTACCGCTGCTTAGTTTCCAGCCTGCACCTCCTTCACAAATACATGCTGCAGTTACATTAGCCCCCGGGAACTTTGTAGCATATTTATGATAAATAAGTAGAAGCCAGCAAATAAAATCTTATCTTGGGCTTTGATTTGTTGCTTGTGATGTAAATTTTCATCAGTAAGCATGGTATATAAGCAAAATATTAATACCATCAGTTTCAGGCATACAGCTTTGTATAGTAAAAAATAAATAAATAGTTGCAAGATAAACAAAATTGTGTTGGTAACACTCTTTAAAAAACTGCTAATGCCATGCGCTGTTTAATGCCTCCTTTCCTTGAAAAAATAAAAATAAATAAAAATAAAAAAAATTGTCCTACTGCCAGATTTTCATTTGTGTTGATACCAGTTTAATGCCAAGTTTGCTGTAAAACATTACTGTTAAAATACAGTGTACTGAAAGAAATGTTTTTGCAAAATGCTTCATTATGTTTTTGTAGGGAAGGATGTTGGAAATACATCCTTCTTCAGCAATGCCTTTACAGTTTGGAATTGCTTACTTCAAAATTGTCTTTATTTGGTATTTGAATGTTTTCCCCCTTAAATTTCCAGCACTGATCCACTGGAATTAATGTGAGTTAATTCAACAGTAGAGTAGAACTTTCCCAACCTATACAATATGTAATTACTTCCTTTCTATGAAGTACAGGCATAATCCCGCAGAGCACCTTCGATCCCTTTAGAGAACAATAGGCAAGACTGCTTTTATTTTATTTATTTATTTCATCTGTGGAAAGTGTCTTTAAAAAGAAATGCTCTCCAAATGTTAAGTATAGCTATTCTTAGTGATAATGCTTATAACATATACTGGAATTATTTTAATGATATGACAAGTAAAAATTCAAAAATGTGAGTTTGCACTCCTATGGATAACTTTATCCTAAAAGTCTAACATGTTTGATAGGATTATTTTTCTAAAAAAATACATACCTGCTAATTTTTTATTAAACATTTCTGGAGGTTGTTAGATTGGAAAACATCCAATCTTGGAAATGATATATATTATTTAGAAAGAAAAAATCACAAATCTCTTCAGAGATAGTTTGTTGCTTGTATTGCATAAAACGTAGACTATTTTTCTTGTTAAAATACAAGAAGACGAAATAGTGTATTAGCAGAAGTATCTATTAATGAGTTTCCAATAGACAGAACTTGTGATAAGAGGAAAGAAAAGGGTTATAAAATTATGTAATAGTATAAACAAACTTCAGTGCAAAACTCTCACCATATTACCATTTATGTAATTTCAATTTATTCATGGATAATTAATGTTGAAATAATTCCTCCACTTTCTTTTTTGGAATTCCATTTCTCTTAAGTGAAGCTTGCAAGTTAGACTTCACTTAATTGCTTTTCTGAGTCCTTATTTTTTAGTACTGTAGTAACCTAAAATTAGATGACTTGCAATCTTGCTGAAAATAGTGTCCGAGAGAAAGGGTGAAGAGTCATTCAGAAATCCTATTAGATGCAAGTAAAACACTGCCAGCTAAGTTATTTATATACTTGAGTCTAATCCTTCCTTAAAAAATAGGTCTGTCTTCTATATTACATCGGCATCAAAAGTTGTTGAATGCACTATCCCATGTAATCTCTTCTCTCTGTGCAGGGTTAACATTCTCATCTGTGCATGTCTGTTAAAATAAATACTATCACGAATGTCATGTCATTATTTTTAAACAAAAATGATAAGAGTTTTAGCTGGACACTACGGCTATCTGTTGCTAAGTCTGTTATCCAGAAGTTATCCAGAAGTTCTGCTTGCTTTTACTTTTTAACCACCCAGAATGTATGAATACATATCCTCCACAGCCTGTACACAACAGGTACCTCAGTTATTAGAAGAAGAATTCAGAATTACTAGGTGTGACATAAAACTTTGTGGGAAAGTTGCTGTTTAAATATCTTGTCAGCTACATCCTGATAATCTTGAGTCTGTTTTTACTGTAATTCTCAAAAAATAAATATTAAAAACATTTTGTGGTTTCACACTATTAAAAAAAAGGGGGGGGGGAGGGAGAGAGAAAAGATGGTAAGGGTAAACCATAAAACATATATTTGGCTTACAAAAGAAATGTTTATTCTCCTCAGAATGCCAGTGGTTGTGCATTTTCTTGAGATTTGAGGCTGGATAAAAATGTGCAACAGAGGTTCCCTAAATATGTCACTGCAATAGCCATTCAAGATGTGGCACAGCCAGCCAGTTCGGAGAAACCCACATGTGCCACACTATACTTTCTACACTTAGCTAATATTGTGTGTTTTAATAGAATGTATTCACAGTTACTGTGTCATGTCTGAAAACAATGAAAAGGGTTTTAATATACTTTATGATGTATAGGTGGGAAGTGTGTCCCGTCAAATGCAGGATACACTGTTCTTAGTAATTCTTGCTTTTGCCAGTCTTATCAGTTAGGCAGGGTGCATGCAGCTCTTGGGATGGCTGCTTTACAAGCTATTGTAAATAGCATTGAGGCTTTGTCACTGTCATTACCACAGCTGATCATTTAAATACTTTATTTTTAGAAGACAGTGAGTTTATGTAAGAGGGAAATACATCGTAGAAAAAACCTGTGAAGACCTCTGCTCCATTTTGCAGGATCGTGCATTTCTAAGCAGAAGGTTGGAGAGCAGTCTCTCTGGATGGGATCTGAGAGTTGCGAGAAATAGAAACTCCATTTTTTTTATCATCTCTTGATCAATATTTAGAGGAATAAAACATCAATATCTTTTTCTTTTTTTTCCTCAGAGTATTTTACAAAGTCTTAGAAACACATGGTATTGACTTTTCCAGTTAGTTGAAACTGCCTAACTGTTTTAAAAGAACATCAGGGAAGCAATAAGGGATAGCATAAGCAAAATAAATATTAAATCAGGGGGACAATTATGACTTTCCTTAAGTAACCATGCAATCCCTTTTTTCTTATGGTAACATATTTTCCACAAAGAAGACTCTTCAAGGTTGAATCCTGTACAGTCTCTCTCTCTCTCTCTCTCTTTTTTTTTTTCTTCACACAGGGCAAATCAAATGCTGAAGAACATTTTTTGTTAGGAAAGCACATAAAAATTTTTGAATATACCAATAACAGAAAAAGTATATATATTTTTACTGCAACACAGAGATCTCATTGGTTGAGTGAAATGGCGAGATGTGACGCAAAAGGACACTTGGACGGGTAGAAATGCTGATGTATGCCAAAGCAGGCGTACCAAGAAATGCTGTTGCTATGAGAGAAACAGAGGGAGAGAGAGAGAGAGAGAGAGATCGTGAGAGAGCAAGTTGTGGAGGCCTTATTTTCTCCTTTTTGGCTCATAGCATAGAGACTGCAACATCTCCAGTTTCTAGCAGGAAGGGTTTAGAAGCCTTAGGTGGGTATTGTCATTGGACTAAGCATTTAGAGGAGGGGAGGGAGGAGAGAGAGAGGCAGGCCACCTTAGAGAACGAAAGCAATTGGAAAGTAGGAGACTGTATATGCTAAACCAATGATCTGTGCTATGATAGATACACAAATTAGTACAACAGATGAAGCAGCTTAGCTCATTATCCACCTGATGGTATTAAGACTTGCAACTTAAAATTACAGAATTAAAATGCATAGACATACACAGACACATGTACAGTTATAATGACCCCACCTTTTCAGCTTGAATTATCCAGCTGAGATAGCGACGTCTCTTGTGTAACATTCTTAAAGAGCTGCCATGAGTTCACCTTATGAGTCCATTAGCCAGAAAAGGGGGAAAATAATTTGCAGGATTTTTTTTTTGTCTCTCTTCTTCGGCAAGGGGGAAAAAAGTTTGTGCTATGAACTTAGCCTAGCAGCTTCTGGAACTGGAGCCAAAAGGGGCAGGAAGTTGTTTTACAATAGCGTTACAGTGATCTGCCACAAATGGAAAAAGCCAAATGTTGGACTCTGCAAAGAGAAAAAATATTCTTCTCCCCCTTGCTTCCCTTCTTTTACCCCTTCAGAGAAAGAAAAAAAAAAGGCAGAAAAAGGAAGGTTTCTCTAGAAGTTCATTTCCTTTTTTAATTATTTTTTGTAAGTAATGGAAAGATTATCTTACTTGCATATTCCATGGCAAGCATGAGGGAAAGAAGTATCAAAGGGACGTTTAAAAAAATGCACTTGGTAACTAGCAACGGGACTTTTGGCACAATTCCTTGAGTTTGCTTGAGGTTATGGAGGGGGGATGGGAGGAAGAAAAGCAAGTCTACGCAGTATGTTTTCTTTAAAAAAAGGGGAGGGCAAATGGAGGAAAAACTATATAAAACTTTTTTTTTTTTTTTTTTTTTTTTTTAAAGGGAAATGTGCGTTGCTCCTCTGAAGCTGAATCCTCAGGCATTTGTGGCCCGTCTTTGCAGTCCGATATGTTTTTTTGTGAGTATGTGTAAGCGCTCTCAATCAAACAGCAATCATGGCAGCTGTTTTTCTTCCAGCACAGCAGTTGAGCTGTCTCGCCCAAATGCTTATCAGCTTTTGACTCTGTGCCAAGATAGTTATAAGGGCCAAGCAGCCGGAGCTTGGCTGTGCAGCTGGTTTAGAAGTAAGGGCATGAGAAAACAAAATCACCGAGCTTTTCTGTCACATACAGCATTTACTTTTTTTTTTTTTTCACCTCTCTTTCTCTCCTCCATTTGCGAGAGCTCGGTGCGCTTTTCGTGCCGCAATTTGGCGGTCCTCACGTAGTGCTTTACCATACCTAGGTGGGGCAAATCAGAGGAACCCGGTGCTCCCCTCTCTAAATCCTTGAAGATATTTTCGTAGGGCCTTCCCTTCTATCCCAACCCCCAATTAAAAGCTTCATTAGCCGGGCTGCATCGCCGTGGATTCCGGCGCGATGCCGCTTCGTTTCTTCCCGGGGCCCGGGCCCACCCCGCGGCCCGGCTCCGGGCCTGGACCCGGGCCGCGGGCGCTGAGGCCGAGCCTGCTCACGCAGGGCCGTGCCTCTCTTTCATCATCAGCTCTGGCCCTCTGCGTTTCGCTAGCTCACGTCCTCCTCTTCCTCTCGCCGAGCCAGATTGCTCCAGTCGCTCGCAAGGGGGAGGCTGGACTCTGAAAAAAGGCTACTGCTGCTGCTACTCGCATTCCTGCTGCAAGGGCCTCCCCTTCAGACGGCCTTTGCCAGAGCAGAACTTTTAAAAATGCTGCAAATAGGAGCTTTTTTTTTTTTCTTCTTTCCCTCCCTCCCTCTGCTTTATTTAACCCTCCTCTTTCACTGTGTAAGAGCTGGGCTAATTTTCCATCTCTTCTGGGCTTTGCTTGGCTGTACTGTACGTCGCAATGTGGAGGTTAAAGCTCCAAGTATTTTCCCCTCCGCTGATCCTTTTCTCTCTCTCCCTCTCCTCTCCCTCTCTTTTTCCTTGTTAAAGAAATTGATTTCTTTGACTGAGCGATGAATCGGGCTTTGCTAGTTTGTATGCTGTGAGAACGAAGCCTTTTACTTGTGATTTCCCCCCCCCCCTCCCCGGGCATCAGTGCACCGCGCTGCCTACAGAACAAGCCGCTAGTTCTCTGGCTTTCTCTTTCTCTTTGGTACGAATATATTTTTAGTGGCTTTAGGTATCTCTACCACATGAAATAGGGCGGCTGATGTCCCTCCAAGCCCCTTGCAATCTGAAATAGAAACGTGGGGGGGGGGCTGCTGTGGAGACGGGGGGTACAAAGGCTGCCTCGTCCCTGCGAGCCTCTCCCTGCTGAGGAGAGAAGAGGGGATGTGCAGTAAAATGCCGTCTCTGGGACAGGTGCCAGCTCCTAGACAAAAGAAGTAAAATAGGCGGTAAAGAGGGAGGGGGGGGAAATTAATAGCCAACAAAAATAGGAGTCGCAGATCTCTGAGAGGCAGCCCTGGCGAGAGTGGTGGTGCCTAGCCGGCCTTTTTTTTCGGAATATTTCCGTAGCTGTGGGTTGAAAGGGGAGAGTTGCGGCATACTTTTATTCTCGTTTTCTCTGCAGACGTTTGAAAGCGTGAAGGCAGGGTGGAGGGTGCTTTTTTTTTTTTTTTTTCCTCCTTTCCTCCTTCCTCTCTGCTGAATTATTCATAGTGTCAGCGGTGAAGCCAGGACTATTAGCATGCATCAGACATGCTGTTTGTCTGTTTGCTAACATTCTTCATTCAAGACTTGTTAACTACCAGACAAGCTTAACACGCTTCTCTCTTTCCCCTCCCTCCCCTTCTCCCTCCCTCCCCTTCTCCCTCCTCTCTCCCTTCCTTTCCCCTCCATGCCACCCCTCGCAGCCTCCCATTGTTGTCGCAGGGAGCTGGCAGCAGGGGCACTTGTGGCAGGGGCAGCGTGCGGAGGAGCCGCCGAGGTAAGGACCGCCTGCTCTTCCTCGCAGGCCTGCGTGTGCCCGGGGGGAGCCGCCGGCTCGCCGCCTGCCCTCCTGCCTGGCTGCCTCCCCTTCCCTGCGAGGTGAAGCCGGAGCCGGCCCTGGGCTGCCCCCTGCCCGAGCCTCGCGGGGCGGCAGCAGCAAGTTTGGGAAAGTCGGCGTGCACCGCGCTGCCCCTCGCCTCCAGCCGCCTGCCGGAGGGACGCGGGGCTCGACGCCCCCGGGGCTCCCTGCCCCCGGTGGGTTTGGGATTTATTTATTTATTTATTTTCGGTGGGGGTTATTCGCCCTCCCTGCCAAGCCGGCCCCTCCCTTCGCTCGGCTGTCGAAAGCCGGCGAAGCTTCGTTTTCTGCGCAGACAAAGGTCGATCACAGCTTTTATTTCTGAATGCAAATGTTCTAGGACTTGTGCCAGTCGCGCCTTCATTGATTGCAATGTAGCTTCGTGCTTCAATGGCAATTCTCCCCCCCCACCTCTTTTTTTTTTTTTTCTTTTTTAATAGAAGGAAGCTCAAGGAAAGATACAAACAAAGTTGGGCGGTGCAAGTTTTTTTTTACATCTATTTTATATTTCAGCGTGCTTGCAGCGTTGTTAAAGAGCAGTTACAGTTACTGCAGGGCAGTTACAGCGCAGCTGGTAACACGGCCGTGGGTTTTTTTGCAACTCCTACGCCTGTGCATCAGTGTACACGCTCACCCTACTTGACTAATATTCCTGAGGTAACTATGTGATGATCTTCAGTAACTGTAGCTCGTTGCAATTGCCTTTCCTGACTGTCTTAGCAACGTGAATTTGGACGTGAAGATTTCCAGGGTTCGTATTTAAATTCTTGTAGTACCTGGAATCGTTCAGGATGAGTTTATAATTGCCATTTTTATCATTTGTTTTTAAAGTACTATTTTGGATAGCCTTTAAAGGTCCGTAAGTGTCGTAAGTGTATTTTCTCCTTTATCTCCTGTGTGCGCGCATGGGCACATGCTCACACTCACTCCCACTCTCTTTCTCTTGCTTTTCGGGTGTTAACGAAGGAATTTATTTAAGTATATTGCTTCAATATTTGAATAATGCCATTTATAGAGCAAAGTAGCATACGGTTATGTATGTTCTGAGTTAGGTACAATCTGGCAGAGGGTTGCACGTTTAAGATTTATAACTACTCTGAAATTGGCAGACCTGTAATACTTAACTCTGTATGCTTTATTTAGACAAGTGCATGTGCAAATTAAAGTAGCTAGAAAAAATATATTTTAAAGACCCTCTATGAGAAATCTAGTCCTTTTATATGTATTTGTAAAACAGAATGCTTTCCTCTACACTTAAAAATCTGAACACTTACATAAAATATTTGAATCTTTTCCTTTAATTTTATTTATATCCACGAAGTTAAGTAAATAAGAAAACAAATCCAGATGACCCCCTTCCCCCCCCCCAACCCCCCCCAATAACTAGAAAATACCTAGTGGCCTGTGCAGAAATTCAGGCCACTGACAGTGTTATATCAAAACTGTCTCTGTATTGGCATTGCATTTGAGCTGTTTTATGGCAACATAAACCAAAAAACAACTCATAACTTTAAGCAGTAAAGTAGTATTTATTGGCTGATCAAGCTCCAAGTAGAGAATGTTTTGGTGAACTGTGCAGATTAAGAAAGAAATTTAGGAACGTATGGCTTGGTGATAGCTGAACTAAAATTAATTTCTTCAAAGTACCTTTTAGAGGCCTGTAGTAGCTCCACAGGACAATGCAAATTGGGTATTAGTCAAGGTTTTTAACTTGTAGTACTTGTTATAAAATCAGAAACTCCTAAACACTGTTCACTGAGAAATTTCAGAGTACTCAATGATATTGCCCCTAATGATGCTGTATATCTAAAGAGGATTTTTTTCTTAGGTTGTAACACTTGCTGGGGTTGTTTTGTTGCTGAGTGGTAGCACTTCAAGGAATATAAAATAGCTTCTGATGTATTAGTTCATTATTTTGTGGTGGCTTGCCAGAAATGGTTACTGTGAAAGTAAAAGAAGCAGAACTGACTTATTACTGGGTTGTTTCACTTTGAGAATTTCTTTAAGCGTGCTGAATATGGACGTAGCAGTGCATAAAGAACATGTGTATGTTAATTAAAGAAGAGGGATTAAAATCTGTTCATTAGTTTAATTAGGGGAATTCTGTTTTTTGAATTTAAAATTATTTTAGTATAGAACGTGAAATATATCTTCTGATAGAAATGTTCAGCCCCTCAGATGAATGACTTCAGGAATTATGCATGTGAGCTAAAGTATTTGCATTTTGAAAGTGTTTTGTGTTGAACTGCCAAGTGTTCTGTTTTTTTTTTTTTTAAAAAAAAAAGTTTGGTGTATGGAATGAAAAATTAAAACCATAGGCAATAGTTCCCAAATTTGAAGAATTTTATAGGTGATTTTATAGGTGATTTTTATAGGTGATTTATAGCATATTTTCAGTTAATAATACAGTGAAAGATGGTGAAAATAATTTAAGATGCACTGTTACAGGAGGAAGCTGGTTTTGCTCCAAAATCTCCCCCCCCCTCCCTCTTCCTCCAGATGGATTTTTAGCCTCCAAAAGGGTGTTTAAGGTGTTGGTGGTAAATGAGCATTATATTCTTAAGCTCTCTTGACTAAAAGGATGGCTATTCCCAGATGATACTAACGCAGGCGAAGCAGGGAACACAGGAGAGAGGTGCGTATCTTCTAGGCCTGTAAGACAAAGTGCTCTACAGAGAGCACAGTTACGTGAAAGGGAGAGAGCAGCTTGCAATAGACTGAGCACAGCCCACAAGGTTTTACACAAGTTGATAGATTACGATGTGTTGGTTACTTCCAGAGATACTAAATTGGATGTGGGGCATCTTTATTCAGGCTAAAATTTCTGAAATGAATTGGAATTTTGCCTGGGTGAAGACTGCAAGGTTTGGATCAGGTTAAGGGAGATTGTATTGTGCGCAGATGGGAGGGAGAAAGGAGGAGGTGGAGTGAAGAAAGGGAATGGAGCAGGAGTTCCCGCTTTCAAATGTAGGTGCAGTCCTGAGTTGTTGTCTTCATTGAATATAGGAGGTAACATAAGGCTGGATCATATTTTGTACAGATGCGTTGGTACGGCACTGCCTTCTCCTGGTGTGTGCCAAGTATTCCTAAATGTTTCATAGCAGCAAAAGAGAAATAAAAGGAGAAGTGAAAGAAATGCCTTGTTTCATCCAGATTTCTTTTGATATATTTTTTGTGTGTGTGTATATATGTGTGTGTGTAATTCACATCCACAAAGTGTTTCAGCAGCTCCCTTGCAGACAGCCTGGCTTCACTGCATTTGGCCCTGGTTCCATGTGAGGCATATTCCTATGGCGTAACAAACCTCGGCAGGGTCCTCCACCCTGTGCAGCAGTGCTCAGGGTCTCCTGTGCACACGGGTGCTCCTGGCACAGGCAGGCCTGTGATCGCGACACCTTCCCTCAAGAAAATGGAAATGCTCTCTAATTAGGCATTTTTCCTGCTAACTGCATCAGTTGTTCTCAGCTTGAAACAGGTGCAGGTAATCAGCACTCTCTCCTTCTCCCCCTGCAATGGTTGTTATTGTGGGGGTTTAATATATATAACAAAGCAATACTGTGATACGGTTTTAATTTTGGTTTGTAGAGCCTGTACCAGGCTGAAAACAAAATAAATTTAGAAATATGATTGCATGTCTTTGTCAAAATAAGACACATTGTAGAACATGTTTCATCATAGCTATGTGTTCATATAGTGTGCATAGTCACACAATGCATTTGATTTTTGCGAAGATAGGTATTCGTTTATTCAGTATGTGTGCAGCTAGCTAGAATTAGGATGGCAGCCAGAAGACAGAAAGTAGAAATCACTGTAGCTAGCACAATAGATGTTCATGAGGAGAGTGATCCCAGTACATGTAAAATGGCGGGGTAGATTTTTTCAAGTGCACACACACTTTTGCAAGTCCTAAGTTTATACTACTGTAAACCATACCGACTGTGTAAATCTGTACTTGTTTATGCATTTAACCCCATGCCTGGGTGAATTTGGTTGAGTTTGATGGATTTGGGATCAATCTCTCTCTACTTGGATATTCACTAACATAGTATGTGTGTTTCGGGGGGATCCATAGTAAATCTGGCCTGTAACTTACCACTAGCAAGCGAACCAGTTTCTTATTTTCCGAAGAATGCTGCAGAAATATGTCCACAGCTATCACTGCATTCATGTGGAATACTTTAAATCTCGTAGTGATCCCAGTACTATCAGGTTTTCATGAAAATTTGCTGTGTGATCTCTAAAATTGAACATAGTTCTGTTTATGATGCCTCAATTCCTAGGTGTATGTGCAGGAATAAAACACCCAGAATTGGGCCCTTTGCAGCCTGGATTTTAGAAATACATACCATCAAATGTAAGCTCTCATCATTCTAAGTTGCCCTTTGTAAGAACGGTCTTCTTTTTTTCATGGAAGATTAGTGTTAGCCGTTGTTGCGTGCTCTTCCCTCTTGCATGCGTTTGAAATTTGCTATGCCGTACCTCTGGAAACAAAGGGTCTGATCCAAAGGCCTCTGAAGGCGATGGGGGTTTTTCCATCAACTTCAAACGGGATTTGGATTAAGCCTATATACATAATAGTTAGCAATAATGATCTGACTGCTGCAGTGGTTTTCTGGGTCTTTCATAAAACTTTTCAAAACTCTTATAAAAATTGTCCAGGAACAATACTCAGATACATGTCAAAGCACAGATGATTTTTTTTTAATTTAAAAAAAAAAGGGGGGGGGGGGGGGGCGGCAGGCAGGAAGAGCCTCCAAAGAGCTGCTTCTCACTGATGCACCAAATGAGAGTTATATGAATGAAAGAAGAATTAATATTGACTTCATGTTAGGTGTGTAGTTATATTACCTTTTGCATTATTTAAGTTAAGGCAGTGTTTTTAAAGGGGTGTGTAGGTTTAAGGTGGCAATGTACTAATTTATTTTTATATCTGTAAGTTTAAATTTACCTCTACTGTCATGTCCTCTTACCTGCCAAGGAAAATGTTTAGCTCCTGTCCAGTTTCTCTGGAGTTTTAAAGTGATTTGCCCTTCTTGTTAAACTTGTTAAAGCAAAAATAGAAAAATAAATTGCTTCAGATGCTCATTAAAGATTTTGCAAAGGGGAAGGAAGAGGAGCTAACAAAAAATGAATTTGTTACTATAATAACCATTATACCTTTTTAAATATTAATTAAATCATATTCTATAGTCATTGACTGATTGTGTCTGAATTGCTCACTGATATTTTGCTGATGTATACTCAGCATGTTGCCCATGTATTCAGATACCTGCATGCAGATAAGTTTACAGTGGCATTCAGTCAGCTCCTGAAATTCTTTTGTCAATGTAAGTGGACATTTCCAAAAGGAGAACACATCTTCAATTTTAATAATAAGAGTTCACGTGCTTTTATAAACACAAATATTTTTAGAA
Source organism: Cygnus olor (assembly GCF_009769625.2). NCBI lineage: Eukaryota > Metazoa > Chordata > Aves > Anseriformes > Anatidae > Cygnus > Cygnus olor. Next base: position 72,279,218 of record NC_049169.1, on the reverse strand, counting down.
TGCAAAACTGGAAAAATGAATTATTTAAAAGTGGCCTTGTTTTCTTTATTTTTCTTTATTTTATTTCTCCTTGTCTTAGGTAATTTCCGAAATGGAAAGGACACAGTTTATCTAGAGACTAGAAAACCAGAAGCAGCACCATCAAGTCTGTATATTAATGTCGGCTAAGGGTGTGTGTGTGTGATGTGGAGTAGCTTAGAGAAAGATATGGTAGTGTTTTTGTGATTTACAGTCATGATAAAGGCCAAGATACTTCACACCTAAGTTAAATTCATCAGAGAGAAATGTCTTTTTTTTTTTTTCTTCTATAGGAGATACACTTAATACCGATATTTTTGATATGAGTTATATTATTTTTTCTAAAATATTGTTCACAGTAACTAGTATTACGGAATTGCAATAGGCAAGGTGATAGAAGGGACTTTGGCTGGAAGATAAAAACATAGAAGTATTCATTTATGTTTTCATCTGTAAGATGTGATAAAGTCACAAATATTTACGGTATATGGGCAGTTACTTTTTTCAGTTCAGGAAAAGCACAAAGCTTTGGCATACATTTTTAAATGCATTCTCAGTCTTTTCAGAATTGGTCTTGATTGTTGTTGGAATTCAGTATGCAGAAGGGTAGGAAAGCTATTTGATTATATTCAAGAGATTTTGTTCTGTTTTTTTCTGCTCACTGTATTTGTTTTGCTACTCATACACAAACAACTGTAGTGTATTTACTTCTACATTTCTATATCCAAAAAGCATTATTTTGAAAAAAACAATGTACTCTTTGATAAGTCATTCTGGTTTTTTAATATTTATTTTTGCATCTGGTGGCAGGGTTTTTGTTGGTGTGTTGTTGTTTCATTTTTTTAAGAAAGAAAACTGTTCTCATGATTATTTTTGTTACCTTTGGCAGATGAGATTTATTGTCTTATTTGTCTATAGGAAACAAAATAAGTCTGTTCAGTTTTGAGTCAGTGGAAAGTCTCCCACAGATATCAGAGTTTTGGATTTTACTCTTACACCAAAGTAACACTAATTTAAAAACCTGATACAGGAAGCCTGAACTTGAATGACTCTTAAAGTACATTTAAAGAATGCTAAATTCTGCATGACCTTGTAGACTTATGCAGTTAGCTTTTTTCCTTCTTTCTTTGTCTAGTTTAAACTGAGGAGTGTCAAAGTCTTGCTTTCCTATTTTAAGGGACACAAAATTGGTATTGTCCCTCCTCCAATGTGCATTTATAAATTTCAGGATTCATGGGAAGGAATTGATCATGTTATCTCAAAATGGATGGAAACTCTGTAAGAAACCCAAGGGGCATGCACATAGAAATTCTGCTGCAAGGGTTCATCATGGGTTTTGTTTTTATTTTTAATGCAGTGTGAAATATGGTGTTTCTCTGTTGCTTGGATGTAGGAAAAAACCATTTACATTTTAAAATCTACTTTTATTAGTAACTTTTTTTTTAAATAGTTTTCCAATTCAGTCTGTTATGAAGATACCAGTTTTTTAATGGAAGGTTATACATTTCTCATTCTATAATTATTATAGAAGGAGGAATTAACACAATCGCATGGAAATTTTGTTTCTTAACTGGAGATTTACATTGATGGATTGAAGGTTTAAGGTGCAGATTTACATTTAAATTACATATTACATGACATTTACATTTTAAATGATACTAAAACAATTATTTCTACTGTCTCCTTGGTGCCTTCTGAATGTATTTGTAAAATTATTTCATTTAAAATATAACCTGCTCTACAATATATGTCTGTTTAACCTATGAGACTGGTGTGTTTTTGTATGGATGCTCTCTTACTTGGTGTAAATAAAACTGAAGTTGAACATACAATATTCAGGTGTACACATTTAAGATGTTATTTAGTAGTTATCTAGAGTGGTGTTTACTTTCTTCTGTATAACACAAAGTGCTCTCAGGCGGTCTATTTAACAGGATAAAAACAGTAGCCATCAAGTGCTTGTGTTTCTTGCCCCAAAGTGCTTACAGGAGTCAAGACTTAGTGCAGCTGAAGGCAACCAGATAAGGAATAGCACTTGACTGCAGATACAGCCAAAAGAGAACGCGGTGGTCTAGGGTTTTTTCCTGAGTACAGAAAAAGGCCTGATGTGGGGAAGAAAAGCAAATTGAAAGGTGGTTGTACCTGTTACTAAGAGCAAACCAATTGAGTGACCACAGAAGGTGGCTGAGCTACTTTGTCTCATCAAAGGATTTTTTAAAAAAAAAAAATCAGCTTTAACTTCATGAAGAAATTTTCAGGCATATAGAAGATAATGTATGTACAGGCATGTATTTGCTGGTGAATATTTCATCAGTCTGTGCCATTGCAGCCCACACCTCACAATTTTAGCAAGTTAGAAGGGACTTGGTGTGCACATAATTCTCTTCCCCAAATAGATTTATTTATACTGTTGGTTGGATATGGCTGCCTTGCACCTATATAAGGTTCTGGGTTGGACACAGAAGCGCTACAATTCCATTATTGTCAAAATAATTGCTATAGTCCTTTTAGCTTTTGAAACCTGCTAAGCTGAATATATTAAAGGGCACATACCTCTGTGGTGGTGCACCAAAATTCACATGGAGAAGGAGGTGAGGTAGTGAGTATCAAATTCCTGAATTTTGTAACTTTGGTTGTCATCTCTCTTCCTCCTGAGATGCCATCTAACCCAAAATACAGATTAATTAAGGGTTCAGGAAGAAGCACTAGCAAGCGTTCTGAAGATCAGTGAAAATGTGTGAAAATTCAGGCCTAACGGTGCAGATAGCGGAGGAACAAATAGAAAGTCTCACAATTCAATTAGCATTGAGAGATCAAGCTGGAAAATTACTTTGGCAGTGCACTTGCAGAGTTTGTTTCAGCTCTGTATGCGTATTTTTGAAAAATGTTCATAATGAAGTTTTATCCAGGTGATCAATGGCTACATCTTACATTGCTTTCTAGTGGCTATTACTTCTAATAGCAGTTTAAAAAAAGTAAAGCCATTCTTTGCAGTTTGAATTTCAACTTTTTGCAGATGATTAGTTCAAGGCCAGCATAGTATTGAAGTCCCACTCAAGACAACTTCAGATAGTTCACAGTACATAACATAAAGAACAAATAAAGCTGTGCAATATTTCTGGAGAAGCCACTGGGAGAAAGCACAAAGAACAATTTTTGTTGTGCCATTGATTTCAATGGGGTTAACTTTATGTTTATGATCAACAGAAGCTGCAGTGCCCAGAGATTCTCTATTTACTCTTCTATATGTAGTATTGCTTATTTTGTAAAATACGTTTCTTAAATATGTTGTGGTCTAGAAACTAGGCTGCTTGAAATATTAATACATGTGAGTTGTAGTGCCCTTGTCTGGAAGAATGGGTGAGAATGGGTAAGAAGTTGGGAGATGCTTTTACACTGTCTTGGGTCCAACAGTGAGAGCCTCTTCAAGCTTCCTCTGGCTAAGCACCTCCACTTGTAAGTTGAAGATAACTCTGACATTGAGCACAAGATTTCTTCTTGAGAAATGGTGGCTGAAGTCTGAATATACCAAGTATGACATAAGCGTGGAGAATACCAGATTGAGAGGGGCTAAGTTGTGCCCTGTTTTTGAAAGGCGGTGCTTACAGAATTTGAGGGGTTAAATACTGCTTTGCACGAGGCTGCATCTCTAGTCTTGGTCTGCGCTGCAGCTGCTGTTCGAGTCCTCCACTCCTTTGAATGGAGACTTCAGGAGGAGACTCCTCTGCCTCCCAAAATTCAGTAGTCTTCTTTACCAAAGTGGAAGGTTATGTGCTGCACTTACTTGTCACGGCATTTTTCTCATCACCACTGTCTTGTATGTTAATTGCTCTGTTTTATGCGTTTGTAAGTAGTAGGAGAGGTTGTAACGTGCACAGAAATCTGCATAGAAATACCCCAAATCCAAGCCTCAGTCTGATCAGAACAGCTCATAGGAAGATGCTGTGAAATGGCCTGGCTTTCCAGTTTAGGATTCTGCTGTACAAGTAATTAAAATCTAGCACATCTTAAGATTGTATGGAGAAATTAATTAGGTCATTTTGTTGTTGTTGTTGGTTTTGTTTAAGTCAAAACAAAACGGAAAAATAACCTTACAGACTGCTAAAAAAAAAATCATGGAAGTGAAAACTTACAAATTATAACATTTTATGTGCTCCCTACAGAACAGCAAACTGGGAGGAAACTTTTTTAAAAATAATAACATATATTTTAAATCTTCTATTTGCTGACTGTTCTTCTCTAATAATTCCGTTATTTTTATCCTACTGCTTACCTCAGTGTAGTTTAGGATTTATTTTTTACTGCAACTTCTGCTCTGTTGGTACTGTGAGTGTTTAGTTTACAGAAGACTAAGCGTCCCTAGCTTCTGCTGTATTGGCGTTGTGTAGCAAATGACTCTCAGCTCAAGTGAGCAGGCTTTCTCAATCACTCTGCCTAAATTTTCATTCTCATCAAGGCACTGCTACACCTGGGAGTGCCCTGGACACACACGATGCACAGTGTTGGGAACCAGATGGCAACTGGACGGAGTGCAGGGAGCTGCGCTGGTTCTGCCACGTGGACAGCTTCAAGCCAGCTAAAGCTGTGCTGCTTCAGTCGCTGCAGAAGGCCAACTCTGTTTTAATCAGTACTGTAAAAATGGATCTTTTCCTCTACGTTTCTAATAAGTGTGTCTGAGACAATCACATCCTGCAGATGTATATGGACCTACTGCAGATGTATATGGATGTATAGGACCTACTTCTGCACCCACTGGTAGTCTGGTGGAGATCTTCAGCAGAATTATCATCGCATTTCCCAGACTGTAGAGCTTGTTTGTCCTCTCCCTCTCCTACCACTGCTTCCCCTCTTCTTCCATCTGCAGCTGGTAAGGAGGGTATAAAAAACAGTCTCCTGTATTTTGACTTCTGGCTCAAAGTACTTATAGCCAGAGTTTTCTGAAATGTTCCCTAGTAATCCTCTGCAAGCGCTCCAGTTTGTTTGTGCTGTTCACACGAAATTTTTAAACTTTTTTTTTCCACCACCCTTTCTCTCCTTTCTTCTCTCCTTTCTTTCTTCTCTCCTTTCTTTCTTCTCTCCTTTCTTTCTTCTCTCCTTTCTTTCTTCTCTCCTTTCTTTCTTCTCTCCTTTCTTTCTTCTCTCCTTTCTTTCTTCTCTCTCCTTTCTTTCTTCTCTCCTTTCTTTCTTCTCTCCTTTCTTTCTTCTCTCCTTTCTTTCTTCTCTCCTTTCTTTCTTCTCTCCTTTCTTTCTTCTCTCCTTTCTTTCTTCTCTCCTTTCTTTCTTCTCTCCTTTCTTTCTTCTCTCCTTTCTTTCTTCTCTCCTTTCTTTCTTCTCTCCTTTCTTTCTTCTCTCCTTTCTTTCTTCTCTCCTTTCTTTCTTCTCTCCTTTCTTTCTCTCTCCTTTCTTTCTTCTCTCCTTTCTTTCTTCTCTCCTTTCTTTCTTCTCTCCTTTCTTTCTTCTCTCCTTTCTTTCTTCTCTCCTTTCTTTCTTCTCTCCTTTCTTTCTTCTCTCCTTTCTTTCTTCTCTCCTTTCTTTCTTATCTCCTTTCTTTCTTCTCTCCTTTCTTTCTTCTCTCCTTTCTTTCTTCTCTCCTTTCTTTCTTCTCCCCTTTCTTTCTTCTCTCCTTTCTTTCTTCTCTCCTTTCTTTCTTCTCTCCTTTCTTTCTTCTCTCCTTTCTTTCTTCTCTCCTTTCTTTCTTCTCTCCTTCTTTCTTTCTCTCCTTTCTTTCTTCTCTCCTTTCTTTCTTCTCTCCTTTCTTTCTTCTCTCCTTTCTTTCTTCTCTCCTTTCTTTCTTCTCTCCTTTCTTTCTTCTCTCCTTTCTTTCTTCTCTCCTTTCTTTCTTCTCTCCTTTCTTTCTTCTCTCCTTTCTTTCTTCTCTCCTTTCTTTCTTCTCTCCTTTCTTTACTCTTTATGTCAATTCACATATCCAATCTTCCCAAAATTACTGGTAGGCAAGGCTATTATGGCTGCTGTAATTGTTTTGGGGTTGTGCATCTCCTCTGTAGTCAGTGCCTGCCTTTGCCTGATGCTCAGATCAGAAAGGAAGACAGAATTAGAAGTTCCCTTTTCCTTCAGTTAGGCAAATGGTATGCTTAAAATGATGAGCAAGTTTCACCACAGTGAAGCAAAGACCTGGGTACTCACTGTATCGCAGGCCATCTGATGTGTTTTGAATGCACTTTTTGAGGAACAGAGATGTTGATTGCTCCAGGAGCTTATTGTCAGAGTTAATGAGTTCTGCAAGTACATTAGAAAGAAATCTTAGCTGGGGAGAAAATCAACAGTAAAAGGGTTTCAATCTGTGGTCTCTGTAAGTCATTTACTTACTTTGATGTAATTCTTCTCAAAGGTGACAACTTTTCTATCAGTACTTCATTGAAGCTCAACATTTGAATATTAATTTAGTGCTGGGAAGGATTTTATTTTGGTAAGAAGCCTTTCCAATACCTCCCCAAACTCTTCACAGCTACTTTCTTTGTATCTGATTTAAAAATATAGGAATTTTTACAGGATACATTTTAATTCTACCTCACAATCAGTAAAAGGGTTCCTCTTTAGCATGGGATGCACACAATACAAAATGTGTTTAACTAGAAGTCAACTTTTATTTTGAGTGTATATTTTGTGAAAAATTGCTTTTATTTTTTAGTCTTACGATGATATACTGCTGCAGATAATGTGGTGACTTACAAGGACTTTGCAAGGAGTAGCATCATGAGGGATTTTGTCTGTTACGGCATTAAACCTCTCCCCAGAGATATCTGGGCACTGAAGATACTCAAACAGTAAAGACATTAATTTTTTTGGAAAGAGAGACATGGGGAAAAAAATCAAGGTGGCTTTGTGAAACGTTTGTCTGTGATTTAAGAGTGCTAGACAAAATGAAATATGAAATCAGGATGCATTTTTTCTTTTTAGGAAATAAAAAATTATCTTTTTGGCTTCAAGTTTGAAAAAATAGAAGCCCTACATTTACATATTCCACAGAGTAGAATATTTTCCCCAGTGTTTAATTTTTGCATTTGAAAATTATAATTTATATTTAAATTTTGATGTTGAAATCAATTGCTCTTGTAAATTATTCTTTAGAAAGGATAAAAATATATTCTTGTGTTCAGAGACATAAAGTAAAAGACATGACTCCATGGCTTCTTGTGGTGAAGGAAAAAGTACAATAACCTCTGTAATTGCAGCATCAGACCCTAAGTAGTTGTCTCTCCAGTAGCATTGCATTAGGGCAAACATTGACGAAGCTATACTTTTTAGCAGGCTTCTGTTGTGTCAGAAGGTGAGAGAGGCTTCCATAAATAACCTTGATTGATTATATTGTCACTAGTGATTTTTTTGGAGTTACTACAGAAGTCAGCATGCTTTGTTTTTTTTTCCTACGTCTTAAATAGCATGCAGTGCTGTACCATTTACTATACCTTTATTTAATTTGTCTCTTATGTGACAGGCTCTTCTGAAGAGTTCAAGCTTTAGATTAAAATGTATTTCTCAGGCAGAAAGAAACTGCAGTAAAAGTAGTTGTACTACTAGTTCATCCTATGATTAATAGCAAGACTTGCTTAGAAGTTAGTCTTTGATTTCCTCTGTTTAATTGTAGCCCTAAGTGAAATGGTTTTTTGATTTATAGAAAGTGCAAAATTGGGTACAGAAAGTTTTAAATTACAGTAACGGTAAAAAATTTCCCACAATAATCATCCCATATTGTTTCAATTCAAAAGAGCTAAGGCTCGATTTGTGTGGGAAAGAACCCATAGCAGCCAAATTCCACATTTGAAACTGGGGAGAGGGGAGGATCAATTACCCTCTTTTGAGGGTATAAAAATATGCGTGATCTTCACAGTGTAATACTTTTATCATATATTCCCTCTCTGGAAGGGTGCTTGCCAATTAATTGAGGTAGAATAGCTGTTTTCTTACACAGAGGCTGTGTAAAAGTAAGTACAAAAAGTTCTGTTAGAACACAGTAAAATAACGGGGGGGGGGTGGTGGAAGCAGGAGCTTTAGGGAAAGTGAGGTCTTCTAATCATGATTGAAAACTAATAGCTAGTTTTGGGTAATATTTACGTTATACAGAATGGTTTAGTATACTATAAAGCTTTAATAACAGTAGCTTTAATAACAGTAGTTTAATTCCTAAAGTACTTTTTGGAAGTTCTGCATGGCTGATCTTGCTTTTGCTTCACCATGTTTATGTTGACTTTTTCTTTCATTAGACCACAATCACTATGCATGTTTACAGCACTAATCCTAGATGTTGAAATTCTAGATAGTTAAAAGATATTCAGTATCATTGAAGCACTTTTGGGTGAAATGACTTAGCTTTAACAGGATGAGACCAAATTCTGCTCTGTTTACAGGGGTAAATCCTGAACAACACTATTCCAACCCATGGAGGTTTACATCTGAGTTCCTAAGAAATTAGTTCTGCCTTTTTTTTTTCTTTTTTTTTTTTTTTTTTTCCAAAATACATTTTGAAATCATTTTGAAAATAGTAATGCAGTTGTTACTCTCTTGGCCAACTTGCTGATTTTTAAAATCCTGCTTCACAGTCTCTCTCACATACAGCTTTTATTTGGAACATACTGAGTTTACAGTTTGAATATAAAATGCTGCTTCTATTCTATTTGATTTGGCATGACCAAAATTTAAAATTTAAACATAGTGTAGTATTGATCTGTTCATAAGGTTTTAAAATTGTACTGCACTTCTTGGATAATTTATTGTAGTAGCATTTTAAAGTCAGGTAAGCTCTGCTTTTGTGCTATAGTCTGACAGTTTAATCAAGATACAAATTTAGAAACAAATCAGCACTGTCTTTTATATAGTGCCTCTAAATCCATGGTAATTGGTACCAGACCTTGGTAAAAGAAAAGGATCACCCTTTCATGCTACCAATACCAGTGGGTATTGCTCCACAGCTGCATCATATAAGATGAGAAGATGCAAGAAAAATTAAAGGATCCCCACATGCATTTTTGTGTAATATACCTTTTCCAGAGTACAAGGTTGGTGGAAAATTCCCTTGAATTCAGTTTGTTCCTGCAGTAAATAGAGCCATATGTTCTGCACACTTTAACTCTTACCTTTTGATAGCACTGGATAATTTTAAGTCAGCTTTCTTGACTTTGTATTTTGAAACATTTAAAAACTAAGAAGCCTGTACTTAATAAAATCAGAATAGGGAGGGTTGCTTAAAAGTGCTGCTGGTGCATTTGGGTTATATTGATGTAGAGTAGCTAATTTAGGACTCTCTAGAAAGGCCTATTTTGGCTAGTTTTGTTATGTCAGAACGCACATTGCAACATGAGCTATGGTGCTGTTTACATTCCTGCTCTCTCTGTGCTTCGAGTATTCATGCTCGGAGCATATACAAGCTATATGAGGCTGTACACGCTGGCAGCACAGATGGAGTATTCTGTCATTAGGACTGTTTGTTGCCGGTTGGAACACACAGCATATTTCTACCGTGGCATCAACAGTTTCTAAGAACTGAGGTCAAAATAAACAGGTTGCATTGGATACAGGAACAATCTGGGAAACAACTTAAAATTCCTGTTTAGGCATAAGCGTATTCCTAGATATGTGGGTATAAAGGCATTTTTATAGCAAGGTTTTGTCTTAATTTATGCTGGTCTATACAGATTAGCATCGATTTGTATGAATACAGTTAGGAAGTTTTGTGTGGATGTTGGTATATGCATGCAGCATTGACCATATTTTAAATAAATGAGCAGTAATTTCTCCTAGCAAATGTGTAATGTTTTAGTAAAGTGAAAGTGATGTCATAGCACACATTTTAAAAAAATCCGTGTTTTAGTTGGGCTTCGGTCTCCTCTGCAAACGCGGATGTCAGTAATTGCACCAGTGCACACAGTCCCTTTGATGTCGATAGGATTCTTTACAGGAGCAAAGCTGGGGTGCTGACAGACAGGCTCTGGCAAACCTTGAAGTGGTTTAAGTTGTTCCTGACCTAGACTCCCTACTCCACCCTTTCACTAGGGATTAGTGCTTCCTCAGCAGAATTTGCAGAAGGGAGTATGAGCCCACACCTTAGCTGCCTCGTTGCAAAACCCACAGGTTCAGCTGAAACCCTGCAAAATTCATGGCTTTATGCTGCTGGAGCATGCATCGGTCTGCGCTTGCTGATTCAGCATGGAGAGCCATAATCTCCAGCAGCTAGGAGGAGCATACCACTGGGAAAAGTGACTTAGATGTGTGACCACATCTAAGATTCACCACAGCACAAATGTCAGTGTCCCTTCTTTCACGTGCAAGTATTTACAGGATCAATCCGTACAGAGACTCAAATTCTAAGTGAAATTCTGTCCCCAGAGGGATGAACAATGTTTTAGCCAGGGATATTGGTGAAACCATAGTTTCATTTGCAGTGTTTAAAAAGCCAACACATTTTTATGTAACAGGACAAACACTTGTGATGATTTTGGCTTGAATAGGGACTTAAACAGTTTTGCTTTCTGTCAGAATCAGCAACAGTCGCTTACAAAGGTTTATTCATGTTTGCCTAGTCACCATTCATTTATATTCAACGTAACTCTCTCTTACCTGTTTATTGAAATGCGAAAACATACATGCATGGCAGACTGCTTGAAGTTAGAAGCTGTTACTTTTTGGTGCGAGGGTTAAATGTGACTCAAGTTTCAGTGGTTAAAATTGAAAACATAAAATGGTTATTTTTTTCCTTTTCAGAAATGAAATGTTATTAACCTTTATGGCACGCATAGTAGCAAATAGTTAATAGGGATGTGTTTTGTGGCAGAAGTGAGGAGAGTTGTCAAGAGCATTAAGAAAATTTATAGGACTAAACTAGAAAGATGTATTGAGTTCTTTAAAAGTAAAAAAGAAAGCCTCCCCAAATTCTCCATTGCTACCAGTCTACCGCCATTGCCATTCTTACCTCTTTTGTTAAGGGTTCAGCGCTCTGTGTTACAACCAGTATAATAATATCATCCTTTCTTACCTCCCACCACAGTAACCAGTAACAGGGAGAGAGATCTTCTAGAAAACTTTTTATGAGCTGATCTTTTTGTCTTGGCCATGTTTTCTTTGTTCGTGTTTCTCTGCTCCATGTACCCTTTTCCCCCATGCACACTGTGTACGCAACAACATTTTTTGCACCCTTTACAATGACAGGTCTTGTACATCATTCCTCATCCCAATCCACCGGCTCTCCTGCTTACAGGCAGCTCCTTGGTCTCAGGATCCTCACTGACTGTGAATACAGCTGGGAACACGGCCTCCCTCCAACTTTTTTGAATCTGGCTCTTGGAGCCCAGTGCAGATGGTCTGTACCTTATACATAATAAAGAGTTTTTCTTCTGAGGCAGGCTTCCATAAATGTAAGAAGCAGGCACTCTGTCTAGCTTAGACTTGTGTTTCTGTATTTTTTTCTAAGTGAGCCTTGGGAGACTTGTTCGGGACTTCTTAATAGTTTATGGAGCTCAGTAGCATCTTGGTGCCAAAGGTAGAAACCTGTTTTGTCCACTTGATTTTTTTCTTAGGGAAAAATATACACATTAGCAAAATGAAGCTGGGGCACAGATAGACAAAGAAAAAGAAACAAAACAAAAGCAGTCCAGGAACTGATGAAAATCATTTGAGTTTGGAAGGTGTCTTCTAATAAAAGTACAGCAGGTTTGAGCTTACTGTGTTTAGAAATACTTAGGGGTAGCCTGCTTGGATTTTGTATTTTGTAGTAGGAGTTGGGTATTCTGACTTTTTTTTTTTTTGAGTTCCACTCTGCACTATGTTTAGACTTCAATAATAAGCTATGAATCAAGATCTACCCAGATCTTTAGGTAAGAGCCAAACCAGAGCATTTTCGAATGTCAGGTGGTTGCAGCTCAACAGTCTTCGTTCCCAGCTTGTTTGTATATTGTCATATTTGCATTTTCAGTCTCTGTATTATAATAGTCATGCAAACAGGTACTTGTGTAGCGATCTATTTAATAGGTCTTGCTGTTCATATGCTGTGATTTTCTGTTGTGTGGAAGCTGCCTGCCTGCCTGCAAAGCAGTGTGCTCTGGGAGCTGAAAATGTAGAATGCATGCAGGAAAAAATAATGGTAATACATTTAAACCAGTAGTTTTAGCAGCTGATTTGACCTCTACAGGAAATGATTGTATAGGATAGTATTTCTTGAAAAGATAGGGAAAAACGACCAGAACTAAGTTGGATTGTGATGAGGCAAAACATTTTACAGGTATTTTGTTCCTTCTCTGTTTTGCATCTTGATGCTGTAGGATTACTCATTAGATAGTAACAACTACAGTTCAGAATCAACTCATGGATTTCAGAGCGTTTGCTGAAATACTTTGGGATTCAAGTGCCTGAAAGAATAGTTCTCTCCAGAAAAAATGCAGCGGTGTCAGATAAGACTCTCATTTGGAGTGTCAGTGCAGGAGCTCTAAGGAGTGAATAGAGCAATTGAAATCTCCTCGGTAGAGGTTAACTCCAGAAAAGATGCCAGGTGGGCAGTGGTAATGAGCAACACAAAATGATGACAGGATCCTTCAGGCATGGAGGGACCTCAGGAGGCCTCTAGTTGAGCAAGCTGAGGAGTGACAGGAGGCCTATCGGGGCATTGCTGGGCCTCTCACATGCAGGTCCATGTGATTGTTGTAGCCAAGAGAGGGTTAGAGGCTGCAAGACAAAGATGCTGTTCTCGCCCTGCGTGCCTAAACTATATGGGTATTTTTGCTGACCATCTGCTGGAAGCACTAACAGGACCTGGCACTATTGCCTGGCCTCGTCTTGGTCTTCACATTAGGTTCCTGGGTTAACAATGTAGCTTTACTGATTTCAGGTCGGATTCAAAAATCATGACATAGTTTAAATGCTGTAAGATGTTAACATTTCTTTTAATTTGCTGGATGGTTTTTGAGTGGCTGAGATGCATGGTTTAAGCATGTACCCATAACAGTGAGGGTTAGAGATATATTTAGCCTTAAAAATTGCCGTGTTTTGTAATTGCATAACTGCAGGAGACAGGTCTTTAAGAACAATACCAAATACCATGAAGTTTGTTTCATTATAAAATTAAGCAACACTTATAAGATCAAGGGTCTGATGCTTTTCTGTTTAGTTAAAACTTTTGTAAGGCAAATATTCATCTAATGAGGATTTTTTCAAATCATGAACTATGTCTAAATTTCTAAAATGGTAGCTGCTGTTATGTGCTTATCTTCTTGGCACAGTAGTTGAGGTATACAGTAATACTCAGGGACACAAATTTGGAAATATGAATTGAAATTAGTCACCCTGCCACTATATAAATTGCGTGGCAAGAATAGCAGCATCTAGTTTCTATAGAAAAGTATGTTTCTATAGAAAGTTATATGTTTCTGTATTATGTGTAGGTACCATTAAATTTAATATTTTATATTTTAAACATATAATTTAAATATAAGAATGCATTTAATTTTATCAAATATATGTGGGTCCCTCAGTTGTCCACATGCATCTGTGTGAGCAGTGGGACAGGAATTCCTTTCTCTGCAAGGTTTGAATCATCTGAGATGATGAGTTTCCACATACACACTGCAGATGGGGATGAGTCTCCCACAGCACGCAAGGCTTGGCCCCTCTCTGGCAAACTGCAGAATGGATTTTGGATTTTTACCTAGATAGTAGCCTTGTGGAGGAGGCCTTTCTCTCGTTAAAAAGCATGATCATTCTTCAGCCGTTAATTAGTTTTATCTGGAGCTAGATTCAAGCCTGTGATGTTGATTCCATCTCTGGCTTCCTGAACGCTGCGTCCTTAGGATATCTCCAGTCTGAATTTACGGACTGCATGGTTACCGAGCGAGGTACTGGCACTGTCTGAAACACAGCTGCTCTCCATGCTGGAAAACAGCCCTGTAAGAAATAATCCATGGCATGTCTGAGAAATGGTTATGTTACTCCTATGCTGGACAATTCATCAGATCAGATTTACTGTTATTTCTCAGACTACGTGACTTGTAAGTCAAAAAGCAGGTGTCTATCCTTTTCACGTCGCTGAAATGCGTGGGGCATACAGTTCAAAACAATTCTGCTGTCCTGCTTTACAATGCAGATAACTTCTTTTCTTTTACAGTTTGCCTCACTGTATAGAGAGCAGTTTGAAATACATGTGCGCACTGATTGATCTGTTGCATTTTCCTCAGTGGTGCAGGGCAGCCTCCTGACAAAGGCTGTCATTCTGAGCAGTGCGATCACGAAGCTAATGGATTAAGATAGAGAAATATCTAGCAGTGTGATGATAAAAAGGACACAAAAAGAATAAAATCTTTGTACAGGGAGCTGTTTGAGAATTGCTTCCCTTGCACAGTTCAAATGTGTGCGCTGGAGAACGTTTTGTGCTTTCCTGCCTACACTCTGATACATTCAGTTTTTAAAAATGGGTGTTTCTGTAAAACTTTCATTCTTAGATTTGCATTTTGTACTTATCTCTTCATATATTTGAGATATAAATGCAGCGCACAGGTATCCTTTTTATGGCTAACACAAAAGCAGGAAGAAGAAAACCCTTATAGACATTTGCTGATTCAGTTGATACATATTTCCATGTTTATGCATGGTGAAATTTTATTTTTTTTCAGTGCCTGGATGTAGCTCCCCTGTCTGTGTGAAATCTACAGCAGCAGAACGACAGTTCTGAACTGAAAAAGCTCTTCCTCATCAGAATCTTCATTCAACATGCAGGAACAAAGTATCTGAAGAGAAGTTTCCTATTACATCATCTGCAGGACTCCCAGAAAATTATTCTGCAACTTGGGGTAAGATTATAAACAAAACAAAACAACTTAGTTGTAAAGTAGAAGCTGATAGGAAGTGTGAAGGTATAATCTAGGGCAGAGAAGAAGATACTGTTTGTAGATTGACCTTTGTACTGAAATGTCTTTCAGAGCAATTCCATGTAAGAAAATTTTCACGTGGTATTTCTTCGTATGGTGAAAACAGAAATAACAATAAGTCCAAGTTTATTACCAGGATTACATATATATATTTGAATAAGTGTTTTATTTGCTATTCAAAAATGAAAATATACATTGTGTTTTCTCTATTTTTATGGTATATTTCAAAGTACAGAAATACTGAACTACAAAATACAACTTTTAGTGTAAGTATGGAGAGCACGAATCTCTAAATAATACTGTAAATTTTGGCTTGCTTAGCTCCTGAGAAATAGCTGAAATTTTTGCATTTCATGCAGTTAACATCAGTCTCATTCTTAGCGTTTTTGTTTTGTATTCAGTGATAATATCCATTATCTTACATTTGGTGAATTAAATTATGATAGAATCATATGATAATTCTTCTGGTTTATTTGCTTATTGCAATATCAGTTTGAGGTGTCATCAGGATACCTTCTCTATGACTGTAGTACATCACATGCAAAATATTTTCCAAAGGATAGTAGTACTTTCTCATATACATGAATCTTTCTTCTGCTTCTGTTTCAGATCACATACATATATATAAAACAATAAAATTCATGCCAAATACTTTGTTGTCTAAATGTATACAGTTCTTAATACTGCAGGCATTTACATTCATGGCAGTATAACAAATAATGGAATGCTCACTTTGTAGCTTTAGGAGTTTGGCTAGGGCATACAAACAATTTATTTTTCATTTGTTTGTAGTCAGACAAGTTTATAATTAAGACAGTAGTGGGCATACACATTCCTGCAGCCTTTGCATCTCATCTTTCTTGCTGACATCAAAGGGAATATTTGTGGTAGAAGACATTGCAGTTGGTAATAAGTGTTTGTGGGAGAATCAATAGTGTGAGGATCCTTTCTTGTAATCTGGTTATCCTCTACCACCTACCATCTGTATGCCTACAATGAAGGAAAAGCATGCTTGCATTTTTGTTATCATTCCAAATGCTGTAGATAAAAATGATAGCTGTATACCGGTACCACGTTCTGGGCACACCCCAGACCACCAGAGATATTAAGGAAAATGTGCTTATATAAAAGCACATTATATTAAAAGACTTACATGACCATTACAACAGTGTCTGATTTTTTAGAAAAGTGTGGTGTGAATTTCTCTTTTGCTTATGAATTTGTTGCACTGATTGTTGCCTGTATGGTCCAACTATAGATTAAATCAAGAACAGAATAAAACTGGAAGTGAACAGGAATCTTGACACACTTTGTTTAGTACAGGAGATATAGGTAGGTGAATACATGTCTGTGCATGCCCATGTGTGTATAAATATATAATGGTTTGGATTCATGGTGTCTGAGGACAAAACCCTATATGTAACAGGCCTTGTACCTTAATGGGTTGTGCATCTTTTGCGTCAGTACTGACACAGAGGTCAGTAGAAATACTGGTCCTGGATTGTCACTGGTGTGCAAGAAAGAGGGTTGCTAGCAATGCCGTTTCTCTAAGGGCCATTTGAGTCTATGATTTGATTCCACCACTGCTTGGCCCTAAACAGCATGTATTTGTTGGCTGTGAGGATCATGTGTCTCTGCAAAACCTAGGGATGTTTTTTGGGGCTTGGATCTCTACTGGAAAGGCACTGTGGGGTTGAGTTTCAAGGCTTGGAAATATTTGGACAGAGTAGTGACTTCTGTTGATGAAATGTTATCAGTTTGATGATTTCTCTCGGTCTGTGTCCTGAATTATGTGCCAGTGATATTAAACAGTTTTGTGCCAGTGATGTTAAACAGATTTGTGTCCCCCTATATTTTACACAGAATTTAATATATAAATAGCTCACCATAAGTGCATGATTATAAACAAAAAAAAAAAAAAAAGGATAGAGAGGAAAAACAGTCCAATTAAGAGGTTCATTGTTCTTATTAAAAAAAATAGGTATTACTGACACCTGTGATGTACATAAGTCTAGTAATATATGCATCTCTTCAGAAATAAACCTCAGAATAAATTGGAATATCAGAAACTAGATTGCAGTCTTTTAAAACTTGATCCTTATATGTTTATAATGAAGTGATCTATTACAAGAACTCTAATGGCATGAAGTTTTGTTAGTGTCTGCAGATTAAGGTTCATTCTCTGAGGAAGAAATGTACCTAATGCTGAAAGGAGGTAAAGCCCAGTGATATTGCCACAAATAATTAAAATAAATTTACCAGCAAACCATCCGCAATTGCTACAACAGATGCTAACTTGTTGAGCAGTAGAGTAACACTCTCTCTCTTTGTGGTTATTTTGTATCACAAATTTCTTAGTAATAATCTAGTTTCTTCCTGAAAACTAACTACTGTATATTTGGTTAACTATCTGACAATCAATACTCTTGTTACTTTCTCATTCTGTTGGTTCTCCTGATTTTATTTTATTTTTTGGAACATAGCTCAAAAGTCTTTTAATGTCCAATGAACTTTCTTCAAACACACTTCTGCTGGATACTCTCAGGGGAGGGGAAACTGTTCTCCACACTCCAGGTTTCCTGGTTGGGTGCAGTTGACTCTGTCAGCAGTACTGCTGATACTGCATTGCTCCATATGAAAATAGAAAGCAAAGTCAGTAAGTCCAGTCTTATCTCACCTGTTGCAAAGTGAGAAATGAGGCATTTTGAAAACAGATGCAAACACAGATTCAGTTTGTTTGCTTACTCTAATTTCTCAGGTTTTTTACTGAGGGAGCACAATGTTCTTAAATGCTCAAACCAGGAGAAGAGAAAGGCTGACTGAAATAAAGGCAGCAGTGGTCTCCAATATATAGCTACTTTTTCTGTACATTGTGCCAGTGAAAGAGGACCCTTAAGAAAAAGTGGCTGAGCTATAGTTAACTTTTAAAATAAGAGATTTATGTTGAAGATTCAAGGAACAAAAGGAGCTCGCAAGATGTAAAGTAAAAAGGTAATTAAATTCGCTACATAACCAGAAGAAAAGAAGAAAGGCAGTTTGCTTTGAAGTATTTTGGTATAAGTCATATTCCTTCTTTCATTTTCCTTAAAACTTATCTTTTTATAAATTATCAAACAGTACTGAGAGACTGAAAATATTACTTGAGTACTTCCAATAATTTGTTTATATTAGTAATTAATGAAATGGAATTATTAAACAAACAATGATTAGCATATATGAATTCTCATCATTGGAAACTACATATCAACCTAAAGAGGAATATGAGGTAGATAAAAATCAAACGTGTATATTTATATTTAAAGCACTAGATAAAATTTCTGTGTATGGAATGAGGTGAGGTAGGTGATTTTTTGCCACCTACCTCAAAAAGCAGTTGTAGATGGTTTACTAGGAACTTTATCTTTGCTCTCATTTACCTATCAGTGTCTAGCACTGACACTTACTTCAGATAATCTGGCTCATAAGAACCACCCAGAAGCTAGTCTTTAATTTTTCCTTTACTTTCAAGCTTTGATAAGATGAAAAGTAATCTGTCTTCAGCTGGCCTGAGAAACGGGGACAGTTTAAATATGCTTTTAAGAAACCAGCTTTAGATGCTGGGTAGGGCTCTAACTATATTGAGGTCATTATCATTCTGCTGTCTTGTTTTTGAAGACGCTAGACCATTCCAGCCTGATGTGACTTATGGGGGACTGTAGCAATTCTTGAGATTGAGAGGATGCTAAGAGGGGGTGGTTATGTTGAAGATATTGGAGCCTTTTTGCAGGTGGTATCTGGTTTTCTTTGATTAGATCTAGATGTGATTTTCAGGATATGCTTTGTGTATATTTTTAATGAATTTGTTTTTAATGGTTGAGAGCTGCTCTTGCTAAGTGAAGGCTCCAGACTGCATGACATTGCTGGAAAGTAAACTTAAGGGCATGTTATTTCTGAAGTAAATGTGGAACTGCCATGGTCAGAGATGCACAGACTGCTCTAAATTCACAGGTTCATGCAGCACTACTGCTCTGACTACAAATACTGATTATAGGATAATAGTGTAAAGAAAGTGCAGCATGTTCTTTTCCCATTTTTAGATACAGTTTAGCGGCTAGAAATGAAATTAATGCCATTTGTGGACGAGCTTCACAAATAGGAAGTGAGTCTGCTAAAATGGTTGACATAATCAGAAGGTACATCTATAAATCTGATTTTTTACAACCCAGGATCAAGGAATTATCTGGCTTTTCTGCTGTTTTTCTGATTTCAGTTCTCTTGAGGTGGGCATTGTTGGGCAATGAAATTATGTGTCTACAAAGATCAGATTCAGTAAACTGGCCACAATAAAAATTATTTATAAATAAAATAATGAAATATTAAACATTTTTACATTCATACTAGAATTAATTGCAACAATTTTTTCCAAGACTCTAGAATGAGGCACTGGAACTGACATAAGTTGCTCTGAGTATTCACTGGATTTAAAATTCTTGCTGTTTGGATTCTGTCATGAAATGGCTGGAATATCAACAACAATGACAAGTGTGTATGTTGGCAAGGAACAAAAAATGGTGGTGCCTCTGAAGTTTTGGAGGAAGTATACTGCCTGGAGATGGTAAACATTTGAGCTGTTACTAATGCCATTCTGTTGGCTGTGTTGCAGCTAATTTCTAAAACAAAGAAATATTGGTCACACATTCTACTTGGTAATAAGAACTACTGTATTTGTTTTTTTCAAGTGTCTTCTGACACTGGAGTTTTCATGTGCCCGCTTCTTTTGTTGTTCTTTTGATAATAAAATAAATCTGACTACAAGCTCTCTCTGTCATTAAACTGAAGTAGGGACTGCTTGAAAAAGCATGACCCTCCTAAAATTTTTCCCCTCTAGAGGAAATGTCTGATATTTCGTTTGTCTTTGATCCCATCTCATCAGTGCAATTTTAATCCTTCAAACAATTGAGTCTGCAGTTCATTATAGTGCAAGACCGGAACCCTTCTATTATCATATTTTTAGCAACAATTATTTTGAGCCTTCAAATTGCATTTGCAAAATGAAAGGCCTGCATCAATCTCAAATCTTAGCCCTTAAAATTTGCTGTCACATATATAGGAGAGACACTGAAGGGTTGAATCCAACACCTTTGTTCTCAGAAAAGGCCAGTTAGATGTGAGCTTTTTCTTGTTTTGGCTTGATGATATTTCTCAGTGGCTAAGTCAAATTAAGCATACAGTAGCCTCTCAAAACCATATCCATTCTCCATCTTTGTTTTCAGTATTTCAACTTACTCTCTAAAGAACATTAATCAGAGTTTTTTTTCCTTTGAAACGTAGCATGTTTACTGACCTAAGAATGCTGTATTTGCTGTACTATGTCATGCCTTTTGGGGGGTTAAGTGTGGCACATTTTGATGTGCTGGGTGTCACGGGAATGGTAATGGCCACCTCCACATCTGAAACCAGAGCCCAAGAGTGCTGTGAGGCTGTGCCTGACAGGTGCACACTTGGTTCAGCAGAGCTTCTTAGCTGGAGGAGGTGAGGTGCTCAGCACCTGTGGAGCGACTCAGCCCAGTAGGAGGGACTGAAGGGGAGCCCTCTTCCTTATGGGTTTTACCATCTTCTCTGAGCAGAGCTTCTTACTGTTTTTCAGAACTTATATACTTGATTGAAATGTAATTTGCCTTCTGCTTATGGAGCTCAGATGCTCTTAGAGGCACAAATTAATGGGGATATAGGTTGTCTGCTGCAGAGTTGAGGAGCTGTGCTGCAGAAAGGAAAATCATTTAGCTAGGTGATTTGTTAGGCTTAAGAAATGCTTCCAGAAATTTTCAAGAAAGGATGTTTACCTGCAATTGGGACAGACTGTCACATTTTCTTAGGAAACTCTCCATTAGACAATATTAAAGTTTCCTTAAACGTGGTCATTATGTTTCTTTTCATAGACTTCTAATGTTTTACTTAGAGAGGAGGGAGGTGAGGGAGACTTCAGAAGATTTGGAAGTTTTTGCCAAGCTTGTCAAAACAACCTCCTGCCACTGTTGCTGTGGCAACCCCACTGGAACTTGGAAAGAGGAGCGCAGTTTGCCAGTTAGAAAACGTGGAAATTTTATTCTCATTGCACCTGAGTGATATACCTATGTATTCTATGTATTAAAGCTCTCAAAATATCTGTATTAGAGAGAGGCTGCAAAGATATGGAGTCCTCATGTTATTTACCTACCATGCTGTGCACGGGAGGATGGTTAGCATCAGGCAAGCTACGAAAGACCCACAGAGAAGAAAAATCTGATTAACAGCACCTAGAAGTGGGCTAACGAATCCCCTGCAAGGAACTGGACCATTGGGAACACTAAACTTTCAGACCAAGAAGACTTCATACGTATATGGGAGAACTGTGGCTGTTACATGACACCAACAATGGGAATAAAAGTGGCAAAATGCAGGTATGGCTTTTTTTATATATATTTCCATAGGATAAAATGAAGGAGTAAAATAAAATCATTGGGAGTGAATACACAAACTCTGGAACAGCTGAGAAAAATATTTGAGGAAAATATACAGCAAGGTAGCAGCGGGATACTTTTCTCTAAATCCCAAAAGCCTGAAGCAGAGGAAAGGATAGATACTTGCATCATGGAGCTGAGAATTCTGGCATCCACATGTAACTTTAGAGACATAAAAGATCTCCTAATTAGAGACAGCATTATTTGTGGGACATGTGATTCCAGTTTATGGAAGGAATTGCAGAGAAAAAGACATCTAACCCTAGAGGAATGAATCAAAAAACAAGAGCAGCTTAACTGTCCAGGGAAGGGAATAAAACAATGACAGCTACTCCTGCAATGCGCTACATACACTCAAAGTGAAACCAGGAGACATGACAGAGAGAGGCACATGGAAGATGCCACTGTGGTAGTGCACAGGTACTGTCTTTTGAACAGATACTGGAAGGAGTGTGGAAACCATCCCTACTCAGGCCTTAGTGCTGCATGCAGCCTTTTCTGTGAAAAAGCAGCTGCATGTGCAGTTATGGAGAGATTGCCAAGATACGGGAGAATATCTAAAGCAAGACGTAAGTAAATTCAACATCTTGTAGCACATGTCCACTGCAGAAAGGGCAAGCTGCCTCATATTTTTTCAGCTACTGATTGCAGCAACTGCATTTGCGCTGTGTTACTTGATCAGCAGCCACTCGACAGCAGTAGGAGCATGGAGCTTGCAGCACTGCTGCTGCAAGTCACAGCACTGCTCCTCTGTGCTGAAGAGCAGAGAGCACGACAAGTGCCACCACGACATGGTGAGTCAGTGGGGAAATGAAGGCAGTGAATGGTATGGGAAAGGTTTGTGGGAACAGATTCACAAGAGTGTAACTCGGCAGTGAGCAGCAGGACTGTGGCGCATGTATGGCTGACACCTCGTGGGCTCTTCCACCCTCAGTCAAAGACAAGGAGGTCAAGAGCAAAGCCAAAGGGCATTTCAGTGGGATACAGATGATAGTTTTGGAGTTCGGCATGTATGAAGGAGTATAAAATCAAACTGGTTGAGGTAGGCTGGTGGTAAAGGCCAGTTTGTAGGTGTCTTTTGGTTAGCAGCCCCTGGCCTGGCTAGTAACCAAATGCTTGCTTGAAAGTTACAACAGCAGCTGTCAGAAGGGAAGTTGTGGTGACCTGCCTACAGCTTGGAGAGGACAAGTAGGAAGGATAGTGTTTGAAAGAGGCACCAGGAAGTTTAATCTGTTTGAGCATGACCTGAATGTTACCCCCATTTGCTGTGTTTCTGCACGCCGTTCTCTAAAGAAAAGCCAATTATATCTTGGAAGAATAGATGCCTCTCATGTTGTTATTCATCATGTGGTACATGAAACACTAACAACAACCAGAAATTGAGAGTTAACCTTGTCCTTTCATCACATACGGTCATCTTAATCCCTAGACTGGTGACTGCTCAAAGCTGCCTGAAAATAGTAGGGCCCCAGACAACTAAACTTTTATACCTCAGTACAAAAGGAGCAAAGAAGATGAGAAGGAAAAATGATTGTCTCAAGGGATGCAGCATAGTGGTTTGAGTAGTTCTGCTTAGAAAGTCACTTGTGGCTTTTATAATGAGGAACTTAAGGTTTGAATTTCCAGACTTATTAGCTGTACATTTGTTTATTTTTTATTAGCTTAATATACTGTGTGCCACATTTTCTTTGGGGTATTGAGTCAAGTGATAGATTCATCCAGTTTAGCTCTAAATGCGTGTGCTTTCTTTTCCTTAAAATTTTGAGCAGATATGTCTCAAATTTCCATAATGACTTTATTTTGTGCCTGTAAATTTTTGGTACAGCATCTAATGTTTTCTGTCAAGTTATCTTTCTGAGAATGTGCTTCTGGCTAATGTAGAAGGGTAATGTAGTTTTTGTTTGTTCTCTTTCTTGAGCAGTGAGAATTGGAATTGACTTCTTAGGTGAGCAGACACAATTAAGCCACCTCAGTCTATGAAAGGATCACTGGGAGTTTTCAGCCCCAGAGCTCTCTGCTCTAATAGGAAAGAAAAACAAGTTTTAAAAAGTCTGAGAAAGGCATGGCTATTAAGCTAATACAGTATACTTCATCTAGCTGCTAAAAACCTTGACTGTTAACAGTGATTAAATATAATTGCATCAATAGAGGTGTTGTTTAAAAAATATAATTAAAAAAAAAAAATCACCCTGAGCTTCGTTAGAAGATATCTTTAGGAAACCCCGATTTCTTGAGTTTAGAGAGTTGTATGTAATATTGGAGTTTGATTTTGGGTAGTGCTATGAAGTTTTTTTTAACCTAGGAATATGTAGAAAGAATAAATAAACCATAGCAGAACAAATACACATTTCTGAAGTATTCTGCTAGCTTTCATTATATATCTGCAGTACCTGTGGTATTTTCAAAAAGAAAATTGTGCATAAAACTGAAAAGTTAATGGAAAAATATTCAGACATCTTAAAGCTCTGACCAAATAATAAAGATATTTGGAAGAATAAACAAACAAACAAACCACCACGTGCCGGATAAAATTTTCATTGAATGGGATGGAAGGGCTCCCATTACTTTCAGTTAAAGCTATTGAATTCATTCATCAGCCTGCACATTTCTAGAAGCTATTTGATATTACTTGATATGTAAAGGAATCAGTTTATTTCACAACCTGCAAAACAAAGTTTAAAATCTTTTCCTTTTTTCCACAAATTTAAAATCTGAGTTCTGTCATGTACATAAATCTACAGAGTCTTCCAGAGGTGGTACAATTTCTCCAAATGTATGTGCTCTGAAAAAGTTCTTCATAGACAGTACGATGTTAACAAATTAATCAGTTTGGGTATTATGCAGAATACCACGTGCTCTTATGTATCCTTGGAGCTGAAGTGGATATTTGCAGATTTATTGTGCAGATCGTAAGAAATGGATGTAAAGTGAAAGGGGACTGTAAAACCTCCTTCAGTAAAATACTTAAAATTTATGAAATAATCTAATTCTCACTCAGTTTTGTCTCTGCCAATGTTAAATATTACTGCGAGTTTTTATTGCAAGAACCTCAGTTACTACTAAGACAAAACTATAACAGTGAGCCCTGTTTGCTTAGGGAAATCAGATACTACAAATGTGTTCCAGAAGAATAATCGTGTGTTATTTGTGGTTATTCAAGAGAAGCGATAATTTTTAAATAGAGAATGCTATTGATAATGTTTTTACTGGGAAACACTGTAAAAATGTATTTAGGTATTTCCCTAAAACACCAGAGTTTTATGTCCACATCTTGAGGTGGCCTGGGGTGAGGTGCTGAACTAAATTTAACCATTGATAAGTCTTTTCCAAATATAGGCACATTCTGCTCTTTAAATTATTAAAGATATTAAAAAAAAATAAAAAAAAAAAACACATGAGAATGTTGATACTTAGGGCATCTAATGAAATGTTCAAATATAACCGTGTGGATACAAGGTAGATGTGCGCTATACAGAATGGAAAGATAGTGTGGATGATGAAAAACAAGTCCCTTGTGAATTTATTATTCCTATTCTGCTTAACTATTAGCCTTTTATTGTGAGAATCTCACTGTGGAAAAATATTTTTATAATCTCTGTTTGGCATTTTTGGTCCTCATGCAATTTTGATTCATAAGTTGAAATCCTGTTTCCATGGAAATCAGCTGAATTGTTGATCAGCTTTGGATTTCTCCCAGAAATCAAGGCAATGGGGGACATCATCTAGACTGATTCTGTCCATAATATTGGCCACAGTATTAATCTGTTATGGCATACAAATGAGAGCTTTTTTCTAAGGACAATATATGTCTATCTTCCCAAATGCATCTCTAACAAATTCTCTTGTACCAAGAGAGACGAATTTACCAAAAGTAGAGTGAATATACACGTACACACATGCTTAACATCCTGGCAACATACACAAAGTCAGAGGGAAAAAAAAAATAACATGGACAGTTGCAGTCATCATCACAATTTATCTTTTAAGTTTCTACTACCAATCAACCTCATTTTTAGTGAGACTGAGTTGCAGATCATATCCTTTTTCTGTTCCAGAGACTGTTAGCATATTTCAGAGACACGTTTGAATTGAAAGGGACTGACTGGATGCTTGCTGGACATAAACCTGTCTAGTTACCTTCCTGATATACTGAGCAAGAGGAAAAGCAACATGTGATCAAGACGTGACAAAAAAAAAAAAATCTTTCAGTTTTCTAGAAGAGAAAAAGCCAGCCAGCAATTTTAGGATTTGTGGGGGGACAGGATCCACAATTTATCCTGATCACCTGGGTTAAAAGTTGATGGATGTGACACGATCAGGTAATACCCAACTGTCCCAAGTTCTCAGGAACATACCACAGTGATCACACAGAGCTGAGATCTCTCCATGTCTGTCCTGTGAAGAACTCGGG
The DNA here is from genome assembly GCF_009769625.2 of Cygnus olor. NCBI lineage: Eukaryota > Metazoa > Chordata > Aves > Anseriformes > Anatidae > Cygnus > Cygnus olor. The sequence continues at coordinate 72,253,446 of NC_049169.1, read as the reverse complement.
TAAGTAGAGTGAATCTACTCAGATGCTTGAACCTGACTTGTCACAGCATTCTCAGCACTTTTGACCAAAAGTAGTTGTTTGTGGGCAGTTACTGCCTGGTTGTCAGCATCAAGTGACTTCTTGTGTGACAGCTGTCAACAATTTCCTCAGTAGGAGCCAGCAGATCTGCCTCTTTTCTGTGCTGTCATTGCTAGTAATGGGTGTAGTTATTCTCTGATTACTTTCAGAACATCTGAAATTACAATAAACACTTTACCTCTTGGAAAGGAGAAAGAAATCAGTGCTTGATACATAGCTTGAGGGGGGAGAGGGTTAAGCTAAACTAGTTTTAATTGGAATAGGAAGGAAGAGTGAAGCTCAAGATGCCAGCTTTGTCATTCCCTTAGCTCAAACTCATAACTCAAAGAACTGGATGTAGTAGAAGTTGGCTACTGTGGAAAGGGTGGGAAAATAATATGATTTTTTGCTGCTTTGAATGTGTTCTGTTAGTCAGGCATTTGAGTGGGAGGGTGTCAGTGAAAACAGACCCTTCCCTGTACTGGAAATGCCAGGTGCTTTACTTAAGCAACATTCAGATTATGAATTTATTTCTGGCTTTCCTAATCTTTGATCCTGCCATTGAATCCGCAGGGGTGCAAAAGTCCACCCACACAGATCTGATTTCCAAATCCTGGCCTTAATTATTTATGGTTTGGTTTGGAGAAATTACTGTTCTCCTAGTAATAACCACACTTATTACCAGAAATACAGAACTATCTAAAACGTATATACATTATGTATGTATGTACATATCTTTTTAAGATGTTGCCTTTATTAAAGTGTTTTGAGGCTTCACTGAAATTCTAATTACTCAGTCTTGCACCATGCTGCTTTTTACCTGACCACACTGGCCTAGATCCATAGCAATTAATTTTCAGAAAAAAACAGCACATAATATTTATAACCCAAAAGCAGTCCTGGAACAAAAAGAAGAACATCTAGCTTTAGACACTGGAGAAAAGATCCTAGTGTTTTGTTAAACTGCAAATGGACCGTACTATTCTTTCTGCACAAAACGGACCCCCCATACGCACCTTTTATTTTTTTCAATATCTCTGGGTCCTGTTCATAAGACTAACTTATCTCAAGCTAGATGCTTTTCATCTGCGTATAAATTGAAGATGAATCCCTTACGGGAAAAACAAACAAAAACTTTTAACCAAGGACAGTATTTCATAAAACAAGAATGAAATCAGAATTTACTGAGCCTAGAAATGCCAACCAGGACCATTCTTACTGGAGTAAGGCAAGTTCAGGGACTTGTGTTTTTCTCAGCGTCATATTTTTCCTGCTTTTTCCTGAATTTCTAAGATAAAAAAAATGCTAATATATGTGCTGTAATAATACTTAGATATGGATTTCTAGCATGCAAGTGTTGCTTTAAATTTGGATTCTTTGTTTTGTCCCTTAATAGGCCTGGGCCAAAGAAATACACTGTGTTCAAATATTCATACTGTTGGACTATAGGGCTTCCTTCCAACCCAAGCCCAACCATTCTGTGATACGGCAAGCTAGGTAATTTCAGTTATTCTCACTTGAGACTCACCTGAAAATTAGCAGAAACCTTCACATAATTCATGTGCCTGCTTAGAATCATGTAAAACTGAGTTATATTTGTAGTTAGAAACCTGAACCCCAGCTTTCAATGAGGTGCAGTCCAGGTACTCTAAAAAAAATTGCTATTCCTCAAGTATCTTGTCAAGTGTTAGATGGATAACCAAACCTGGTAACAGCTGGATATGTTTTCCTCTTTGTAAGATTTTGAACAGTTGGCCTCCTGAGTGGTGAGGTAAAAGACTTCTCTGTCACACGTCCTGTGCTCTTCTCCAAACAGGGAAACTGATTCTGAGGTTAAAGCAATGGGCTTGGGCTGGGGTGGCGAAGGCTGTGCTCCCAGCAGTACTACAGACTTCCTGCACAGCCTTGTGTGGCCACTCATCTCTCTGTACCTTGGTTTCACCATCATGCTACACTACTAGTTTGTGGAAGATCTCATTGTTAGCGTTTGTTGAGCACATGGACGTTTTCAGGTGGAGAGCTGTAGAAATGTAAAATACCATTCCTGGGTGTTCTTTTCTGCCTGCAATGCACTGAGAAATCACATGCAAGAAGTCCATTTGCGATTTATGTAATGAGAGAGAAACATTATTTTGATTTTCATCAAGTTAGTGTGTGTTATAGGATCTGAGCTCTCAGCCCAGTGCGTGACTGCTGTGGACTGCAATTCCAGTCTCAATGTCCAGAATACTTGCTAGAGTTACAGGCAATCTTTGTTTTGCACATTTTATTATTGAGGAAAAATAAATGTCAGTAAAAGTATACTAGAACAGGAAAAAATTTCCAGTAAAAATCATTTTTCATACAATTGGCCTATCTGAAAATTCTAGAACCTTACAAAAGACTGCATGTTTATCTCACAGAAAAAAATGTATTTGCCTTTCAATAAATAGTATTTTCTGTAATTAAAATAAAGCATTAGCATTTTACCAGGTTATTAAATAATGCAAACGACTTTTTTTTTTTTTTCAGTACAGTTAATTCATATTTCCAAGGCATCTTTGTGTTTAGTACTTCTTTAAAAAAAATCCCAAGCTTTTGGAGTTGCCGGTTCCGTAGCTTTGGTACTCTCTCGGCAACCTGTGGTGGAACTAGCTGTGTTCTAAGCCTAAAATACAGCTCTTGAAGAGATCCTCAGTTCTCTCCTGATGGAAAGGAAAAGTAAGCTAAATCAGAGGCTCTATTTAAGGGCCTTAATGATGAGAAGTCAGTTACACAATGGGGAAGAATTTTGCCCTTAATACATGCTTACGATATTATTTCCCTAAGTAATTAACAGATTCTCTCCTGGGTTGTCATGGGTATTAGGAGACTTTTCTTTAAAGATAGTGAGCCAAGGTTTAAAAATGACTAGCAGTTCTGGAAACATCAGTGTTGGGGAGCCTTCCAGAGGTTTCAAAGCATTCAGCTCTTCCTAGGAGTTTCACTGATGAGGTGTCTCAAGTTGGGATACAAAAGTCCGAACTTGTCACTTCCCAGCTTTTGGCCTCCGTTCACTTTTTATAAGAAAGTTCCATAAATGTATACTTGCTCATTAACAAAAAGCAATGTCTTCTATGTTTGTTTTTCACATTAAAAAATAGTCCGCGTACATTTTTGCATGGGAAATGTGGGAAATGTTATACAAACAAGAAATGTTTCATCTTTCAAGCTACGTGTAGATTATGGCTTTTCAAAATGTGCAGATTTTCTCTATAAATTAATCTTTTGCTATCTTTTGTTAGTAACTTTCAAGTTCTATCAGCTTCCAGCTAGAAAGCTAATCATAAAGCATCAGAATTGCACCCTTTTAAACCAACAAAAGAAGGGTACACATCTGTAATAACAGTGTAATGACACCAAATTTATGCACGTACAGTTTAGTATTATTTACCTAAATGCTTGTTCATTGGCATGTAGACAATTTCTTCAATACTTTATCTTCATATTATGTTCTGCAACACCACTCTGGCATCATTAGACATCTACCCGCAAGCATTTTAAAGATTTTTCCACACAGCCATAAAATTGCACCTTCCTCATTGAATGTAAAATCAAGTACACCTGTAATAACAAAGCAGGGGAATACTATGCATCTCTTCCTGGATGTTTAACTGCATTGCAGTAGAGCTGTGGTGGTTTGGCTTCACAGACTCAGTGAAATTAAAGGTCATGTCCTAATGTTATGTCTTCCTGTTTAAAATGAATAGCTTGTAAATGTTTATCTCAACTAGAAGTGAGAATGTGGTCTACATTTGTGCTCTCCAATTCCCATTTTGAGAAGCTGTGCTGAAAACCAGCTGCATAGCCTTTCATGTCCTTCTCTTGCTATTAAACATTTATATCTTTGATTTCAGTTCTTTGCTGGGTTTCTTCCTCCTTGCGTTTGAATTTCTAGTTGAATCTTGAAGTAGTGCTGTCTAGATTTACACTGGGTTACACTGTTTTCTTCAACAAAGAACAAGAGAAAGAAAGAAATCCAGTGCAGAAGTATTGAGAATTCATGTACAGCGTCATATAGTATATGGTTTCTTTGTGTTCTGCCAATATGTATTTCAGTTTAAAATGTCTTGAGGCTGGTTGGTTCTATTTCTATGGAGTGAGGACCAAAGTATACAGTATATTGGCTGCCATTTTGCTGTTTTTGGACAGTCAGGGCTGCTTTCCATTTCCTACAATGTTCCAATATAACTAAATCACATATACGCTGTAACGGAGGCTTCTGAGACCTGAGGCTTCTGTAAAATGTAAAAGAGCAAAGTAGTATTTATACAGTATAATATTTTGATTTGCTAATGAGCTGTGAGGTGGGTGTTATCATGAACTACTGTGCAGCAAGAAAGGTTCCTAAAACATGCATCAGCTTACTCCATCTCCCAATCATTGCAGATAACACAGTGTTTAGTTTCTAATTAGACTTGTGTTGCGCTAATTCTCATGAGTAGTGTAAGTGATTGACATTCTGTGTTTTAGTGGCAAGTATTAGAGCAGCTGACTTCAACTCCATGATGAAGCTAGCATACAGCTGCAGAGAAAAGCAAGCCACTTGCAGAAGCTGATTTGCAAGATGAACACATACTGATTGATACAGCCTTATTCTAAGGGGGAAGGAGGAAATAAGGCACGTAGTCTTGAATTAGACTAATGATATTCTAGTCCTAAAAGGATTAAGAGAGAAATGTTTAACTGGAAAAAAAAAAAATCCTATGCATAACATTTCACAAATTGTACATTTCACAAAATGTACTTTGGACAGTCCTTTGCAATATTTCTCAGGACAGAATGAACATTTTTCTTATTCCATGCTTCAGTCCGCTATATTTAAAATACAAATGGTATGTCTTAAGTCCTGTTTTCTAAACTTGTGAGTAATAAACATAACCTACAAGGCAAAATGTTGTGAACTGTTTCTTGAGGGAACATGCACAGGCATTTCATATGGCTAAAATTATTTCTGAGGGATTTTTGCTAACGTGATTATTCAGTGGCCATCTCAAGTGGGGAAATAAAAATAGCAATTTGGATTTGATATAGACCATCTCACTGAACTAGATGTACCTGTTGTACAGATTGTGTTATTGTAAGGTGCATTTTCTAACTTGCAGGTCTCCGGTCAAGTCCTAATCCCTTTGGTCAGATTCTAAATGGTAAGGTTGGCTTTTTCAAGTAATAATAATTGCATTCAGCAGTAATAAAGACTGTGCCTGTGGCTCTTGGATGCCGTTCCTGTAGTATTTGAGTTTTTCACAGCCCTTGAAACCTTACTCATGTCAAGCACTGGAAGTGCCTTGTGAGGCAGGACAGTGCAGTTACTCTGTTTAATGGATTGGAGACAACTGGCTACGGTTAGCTCCCTTCCATGCATTACCATGACAGGCAAGGAAGGGGCTGCCTAGGAAGTGCCATTTTCTCAGGATGCTCAAGCTGTGGCTTGCTGCAAATCCCATCTGCCCTCTCTGCATGTAGTGTTGGAGGCCCTTCCTGGAACAAGCTCCTTAGGTGGTTTATCGGTGTGAGGTTGCTGGTACAGTGTCACTGGAAGGGCAGACGGGACGAATGATGGCAGACTTGGACTCGCTGGGTTTGGCGGAGAACAGATCTATGGATTCAGACAGTCACATTATGGCTCAGATTTTATATTTAAATGGTATTCTTTGTAGATTTCATCACCCAGTCTAGGATAAGTATCAGTAGTACCATACAGCTATTGGGTTTTGAGAACTGCTAGGTGTGCACTAGAGGTTGCAAAGGGTGTGTTTTTACAAGTCATGAAACAAAGGTATCCATTTTTGTCTGGGTGCTTTGGCCTGCCAGTAATAATTTCTTTCAGGCTGTGTAAATAAAGTCCTGATTTTGCTTTGTCAGTTTATGTTGGAGTGATTTAAGTTAGACTTGAAAGCCTTGACAATACCTTCGCTAGTAAAACTTAATCATAAGGTAAGAATGATAAAATCTGTCATCGGCTATAAAAGGAAGGTGCAGGGTAACCCAAACCTCCCATTAATATCCCCTCTGACCCTGTTTCTTTCTAGTTTCTATTAGAAAATGGAAAAAAAAAAAAAAAAGAAGAAGAAGAAAGCTGAGGACTGTGTGAGAGCATCAGGAAACTTGAAAGCAGTATCATGTGACATAACCATTCACTTGACCTAGCTATAGTCAACAAGTTTTAACTATACAAAATTACAGACTGCTAATGTTTTGTTATACTGAGTAAAGATCTGCTGCTACTTTCTTTGAAGATGAAACTTCTCTTGGACTTCACCGGTGGTGGAATCAGGCTTGCCACAGATCCATGTTGTAGATGAGGTCATTTGCTTATATTTCAATTACATTTTTTTCCAGTTTCTCTTCCACCACTGTTCTGTTAAAGTAGTAAGTACAGCGGGCTTAAGGGCTGTAGGCAGTGAAAGGGTTGGGGCATTAAAAATACAAGCTTTGGTTCCTTTTTCATAGACAGACAAATTTCTATATCCCAAGCGCAGTATTTTATGCTGCCCAAGGAAAAGGATATTGTTTGGTGCACTTAGAATAGCACAAAACTCATTCCAGTGATAAAACTCCACCTATTTTCAATGGGAATTTGCAAGAGACACATGCTGTAGTTTCTCTCAGAGTAAAAGAAAGCTGCAAATCCATAATACCACGCAAATGAAATAATGCATACATTCCCTTCTGGTTTTAGTAGAACTAGTTCTTTGATATATGTTTCAGGGAATGTGGAAGTGGTTGGTCACTGAAAACAGCTATAACAAGGATTTGGTGAAGCATCCCTATTTCTCCAGACAGATGAAGGGATGGTCTGTAAAACAAGAATTTGCTCTTTCTAGAAAGCCATGCCTGTTCAGTAAAACATTGATGGAGAAAGAAGAAGCAATCATGTCATGTCTATTCTATTTATTACCATGTCTTAAAATGGAAAGACATTGATGCAAATTTTACCTATAGAAATATACGATCCCCATAAGCAAAGCTTACAGTTCTTCTCTAAACTAGATATTGTAACAGAAAACATAAACGAGTCTGCTTTTGGCACCTTCTCTGACAAATCTTGTGTACTGTTCAGGTCTGGGCAGAGGGTGGGCATGAAGAGCATTCTCAAAGTAATCTCCACTCTGTTACCATGTGTGACTTCGATCAACTACAGCCTGCTCACTCAAATGCCTTTTTATATGTAAACTCCAGGTTACCCAGAAAGAATTGATGCTCTGAAGAGGTAACAGATCACATGGCAATAGCTGTATCTCACTGTGAGCAATGAGCACTGTTACTCAGCTTTTGCCAGTTAAAGTCCTGTTATCTTACTGCTCTGCTTCTCCCTTGGCCTTCTCCATGCATTCCTCCTTAGAAGGCAAACTGTTTCCTGAATGTCTGGATCAGAAGAGAGTGCAATTGTTTGTGAAGTAGATATACTGAAACTCTTTTGGAAGATGAAGAAGGATCTTTTGATATTTCTGATGCAGTGTGGACTTCTGTATGTCTTGGTGCCATATCATTTGCATATTTCAGAGAGAAGCTGCTCTGTGTTTGGAGGAAGAGTCTCATAAACCTGTTACTCAGGCACTTACACATCATCCAGAGAAAGACATGAAGCGTGTCTGCATTTCCACCTGTTGGTGTTCTGAGTTTGTATTAGAGTTTAGGGAAGGAAGGACCACCTTCTCTTCCCACTGTACAAAATTGGGTGTTTCCTTCAATTTGGAAGGTGAGGTGTCAGGAACTGATTCAGTATGTAATAATCACAAATAAATCTCTAAATCTAAACATTTGCAATAATGAACTAATGTATCCTGAGTAAGGCTCGGGCAAAGCACAGATTGAAATGCAGAAACTTCAAGAAGGAGGTATCTGTCTTTAGAGTTTTCCCATGGGCTTCTCTACCACGAGACAGCAGAACTTGGGCTCCATCAGCAGCTGTTCTTTGTGCACCTACCACTTACTGTGCCTGAGAAGAGATTTAAAGGAGAACCCAACAGTGAAACTTCAGCATTGCTGTGGCTCGTATGAAGGGAAAAGCATGTAGATAAGTGCACCTTCCAGAAACCCACATCAGCAGCATGGCAGGAGAAAGAAGTTTCTCTTGTTCTCTCCATATGGGATCATCCTTAAAATTTTTCACAACAATGAAGCTTCTCTGCAAGCTGCAAAGAGCCCTAGGGCCTTGTCAGATGTTCTTGCACTTCTCAGCTTATTCTGTTGCACCTTGGTAGAGATAAGACCAATTATTAGATCTTCAGCTTTAGACTCCCTGCAGTTACTCAGTGCTCAGAGTTTTCATTATCCATTCTTTTCTACTCAAGCCTTACAGTTTACTTTAATGTGATTATATGCCTGCTGCTAATGGAAGAATTTGGTTACAAGGAAAGGATAGGGTTTTGAACTCCATGGGATGTTATTGATGTGTAAATCATCAGATCTCTTCCAAATATGGTCCGCTCCAGAACTTTTCACAATGTATCTAGCCTTAAGATTGGAAAATAATTAGTGAATTTTGGTTGTCAGCCTCAGGAATCCTCAGAAGGCTCTAAAATCTTCAGAAATTGTTGTTAATGGAGATTACATTTTTCAAAATCACAGTGCCCTGGGTTTTGAAAATTTTAGGCTTGCAGCAGTATTCATGAGAAATTCAAACTCACCAATATTAATGAAAGAATACTCGTATGGAAAGTCCTTTGCCTGCATGGTGTATGCATTTTAGAACCTGTTTGAAATCCATGTGCAGATTCTGATGTTACCATAAAGGCCAACATAAGCAAACAGAAGCATTTGAAACTGGGAACTAACATGTCAGTCATCTAGTACTGAAACTGGGTTTGAATTAGACCTACATGTTGCTGTGTGACCTTTGAGCATGTAAGACATCAGTCTACCATCTGTTGTAATCGGTATCTAGTGACAAGGAGACGCAGAGACCTGAAGCAGCAGCAGGTAGTAGAGACTTAGGCTTGTGCCTGTTATGGGCCCTGGTAGTGCCTGGTATGGAAGGCTGCTTAGCTTCAGTGACAATTAACTTTTGAAGGTAGAAGAAAGCAAGTATTATACACAACTAGTAGTTGTAATTGCAATATATATGGTTTTTTAACGATGTACTTGCACAAGATAAGAGAGTAAGGAATGTTCAAATGAAGATCATGTGGATTGCTATTTTTTCAGATGAACAGGAACCTTAAATTGATAGAGCATGTCAGCAATAACTGCTTGTGTAGGTAAATCGACACAAGCGGTCTGGAAGTGATTACGATACACACATGATGACTGGTCTAGCCTGCTGACCTCTGGTGGAGGAGTGTTTCAGCTCTGCACCAGGTGATGTCTACTAACTGCTCTATACCACAGGCTAGCAGGATTTGGAGGAAGCAGTGAGAAGGGGAGTGTGTTTTATTGGATGTTCAAAATTTTGTTTTGACTAGGTCATACCCAAGTTGCTTCCATCAGGGAAAAACTCACAGTGGACTGAGGCCCAGGGATGTTGAAAGGGAAGACAGGTTTTGGATTGGGTTTTTGAAAGAAGACGGAAGGCAAGGAAAATACAGAAGAACAATTGAGATCTGCTTGGGACACTGTAACATTTTCATCCTCATCCAGATCTATGTGAAGTTCCAGTATTTGGATGTGTGCTGATTTATCTTTAAGTCAGGGAACTGACTCTTTCACAAAATTTTTCTCAGTGTCCTGGAGAGAATAGCGTTCTCTTTGGTCTTGTGGTGTTTGGTGGTAAATGTAAAGGTATTTCACAGAGGTTTTTATACATTCAGTGACCAAGTTCTCTGCTTGTATGAACTGTCAGACTATCATTCTACTCAGCGCAAGCTTACACCAGTTTACGTGGAAGACAGTTTGGCCTTGGCATACAGCAAATGGTTTCTGCTTCTCCCAATTCCTGAACAGAGGAAAGTTTTTATTTGTTTTCAAGTGTAATTACACCCTAATGTGTATACTCTGAGTCAGTAGTCTGAAGCCAGGGAGGTGTCTGTATATAAAAGGGAAGATGTTGTGCTTGAGCTAATATGCTTTTCTGGTTCAACTGAAGAGGGGGGAAAAAAGGGGTGGCAAAGAAGCACTGATCAAGCAAAGCATCAGGCACTGCCAGTAATCTTCAATGCAGCCCAGTTCAAAAAGTTTAAAACCACTGCTTAAAGGAACAGTGAAAATGTTTTCCATCATTTTCTATGAAATGACATGGTTTGTTTACTGTTTCTTGTTTATCTGCTCTGTATGATATGTCACATTTATCAGTAAAACAGACTGTAGGGGGTAACGGTATATATATAACATGTTTATTTTATGATGTTTTGGCTTTTGCTGTGTTTATTCTGCATTTTCTGACTGAATTGATACTCAGGCAGCTTTTTCTTCTGCTGTTACAGCGTATCTATCTCAGGCTGCCCCTAAAAAGATGAAGTAGTAATCTGGCAAAGTGAACTCAAGAGGCACAAAGAGAAGACATCAGAGACTGATCTGCAAGGTGTTCAGGTATTTGTGATTTCATTATGTATACCAGTAATTGGTGCACAGTGTGGGGTACTCTGCAGTTTATGCACTTAAAGGCTTGAAGGAAAATGTTCATGATGACTCACAAAAGGTGATGATAAAATAACATAAAATGAATGAAATAGTTATAAGAAGCATTAAAACTGTTTAGTCAGAATGCCCCCATGCAACTTAAAGATGAAGCTATGATTTAAAAGGTACTGTGTAAGAGTTGCAGCTTGAAATTCAGTACATATTTATGCTGCTGGATGTTCCGTCAAATCTGTTAGCTAGGTCAGATTTTACCCCATTACTACCCAGAGAATTGATGGCCATCCTTGGAGCTGTGGATAAAGCTGGCTGTTTTCTGACTCCCACTGCAGCGAAGTGAACAGGCTTACTCTGCTGATGGGCTCATTCAGCACCTGAAGAAGGCACTATCAAACTCCCATTAATCTCGGGAGTACTGAATTAGATTCTGGGAACTGCGTAAATTGTAGACTACAGTAAAGGTGAAATTGCTTTTGGTGCCCAGAAGGTCTTGTGTATCTCAAGGATTTTATTGAGGTTTTAATAGCATAAATGTATTATATACAGTTGGAAAGAAATAAGGCATTTGCAGTTATTCCCAATGTAGAAATTGGACTTTGCAGTTGGATAGGAAGGACAATTTGCAGAAAGGTTGTGAATTTCTAGATTATAGGAAGAGATTTTTTTTTTATCAGTACATACAGGGAAAAGTAGTAAAGGTGTCTGTTTAGTCTGTGCTACGCATCTCTAAAGCAAGAACAATTGTGTGATTACTTTTCAAAGCTCCTTGTGAGCAAGTGATGACGGGTGTGCTATGGATGTGCAAACTGATAACACTAGCAAGTAATTACATACATTTTTGTATTATGATAATAGTGTAGAGATATTGCCTGTACACAGCTAGGTCCATTTATAACTGATGAATTTAGTGAAGCAAATGGGATTGCTAACAGGTTTAAAGGTAAGAGTTGTGTTTGCAGAATGCATCGATACAAAGTACATTCAAAGAAAATGCTTTACTTTTGTAATCATTACAGTCTTATATTATCTCAGTACAATCATTAAATCATTTTAATGAACATTGCAAACTGTTGTTCATAATCACATGCTTTAAACAAAACCACAGAAGCAGAGGGTACCTCCTAAGGGTATATATTTAACAGTTATGTCACTAATATGTAAAAAATCATCCTTGTTAAATGTTATACCATATGCGACTGTTTGAAAAGTAAATATGAGTAAATAGCAAAGTCACTCTAAATATTTTTTTTTTAATTCCTGAACTACACACTGTATCAGCTTCCAGATATTTATTCAAGTTTGTATTTTATTATGTGTGCATTCCAGTGGTTTTGGCAGTGTGTTGGTAGACAGTATATGGATGTACTCTTTTGGATTTTGTTACTAAACTGCTTGTTTGACTTTGTACAGTTTATTTCATCTGAGTGAGCCTCAAATGCCTTGTATGCAAAACTGGTATTAAATCCTGGAGCACCAGATCTTGCTACGCATATTACAGATGTAAGATGAGGGACTAGTGAGCGATGGTGCAGCGTTAGTAGCACTTCTAGTTTCACTATTTTGTCTGTACTGGCTGTTTTTGTAACATTGGGCCTCCAGTGCAAGCAGTTGCTAGCAGCAGCTTCTTAAAATGTAATGTCAGTGGTGAAAAATTGTGTTTTTCTTCCAAGTATTTTTGAACCTTGAGTCAGATCACTGGCCTTCAGAAACATCCTCAGTCTGTTTTTGGAGCTACAGTTTTCTCTGTAAGAACAGGAAACTGCTGTCAGAATCTCCTAATGTAGACTTAGAAAATGTTTCTCTTCAACTTTGAACAGTGATATTGTTTTCCTATAAGAAGATTAATTTTATCTAAATAATTTTAACTTTCAAACCTTCTTAAAATAAGTATACTTAAGATTAAAAAATGTTGAACTACTCGGTTACATAATTCCTTGAGAAGAGTGAACACTCTAAAACAGGAGAAATGACCCTTATCCAATTTCTATTGACAATAGATAGGAAGAATAATGTCTGAGAACATTCTTTAACCTGAAATAATTCTGTAACCAAAGGTGAAAAATTGGTGGTCAAATCAAACATCCAGTATTTTAGACATGAATTACTGACCTTATTAGTTCTAAAAACTCATAGTTATGGGGAAAATAGACTTGACTTTGAATTTCAGGTTGTGATCGTTGTAGCACATCTGATTTCCTCAAAATAAAAAAAAATCTAAAAGTCAGGTTTTCCTTTTAGAAATCTCAAAATATATATAATTTAAATAACTATAGGTAACAAGCTACTTTAGAAAGGAAGATTTTTTTTTCTTTCTTTAAGGAAAAAATTACACTTAATACTCATTGCAACCCTTTTCTATTTCTAACAGTACCCCAATACACTATTTTCTAAATAAATTGTGATTATAGTATAACAAAGCTACTCACAAGTGTTCCTGTATTCTAGAGATGGAAATTTTTATTCTTTTTGGTTTTCAGAGAAGGAGTACTTCTATTTCACAAATTTTCTGTAATTTTGGGACCTAAACAACTTGAAATCGGTATATTATCACAGTATTTCTAGAAGATGATGGCATTTTAAAAGGAACTTTTCCTAAGTGGAAAACTTTGTGAAAGAAACTCTTAAAGCCCATGTCCATCCCATTTCAAAACACTCTGCATTGAGTGTAAAAAGAATTAGTATGAAAGTACTAATACAGGATGTGATACAGGATTATTCCAGTTAATTGTATTAACTACTGCTTTCATTCCTGCTTGCTGTATCCTGTAACCAAGGCAATGGTTTCAAAAAGTGCGGGAGTATTGGTTACTTTTTTTGAAATTGATTCAGTGTTGAATGGTAACAGAGATGTCTGGGTGCTGTTAAGCTGCTGATGATGTTCAGATATCTCTATTTTAAAATGACAGCTTTGCACCTATTATGCAGCCCAAGCATGAGCAGATCTACTGCAAAATGAAGGCTAGGTAGCAATGGTAGTTAAATTTCAGCTGTAAAATCCAAATGCAACAGACACTGGGGAAGAAGAAAATAAAAATTAAGGTATAAAGATGATTTAGTTGAGTGCCTTCATGCTGCAAGTTCCTGAACTTGTGGTGTAACAGTTTGTTTTCCTTGGTAATGTTCAAAAAGATAAATTGATTTCGCCTCGTCTCCTTTTTTTTTTTTTTTTTCTTTTCTGGGAGGCAGGGCATTCATTGGACCTAAGTATCATCTATTGAACGGTAAAGCATAATGTGGGGATGGAAGAGAATTTCAGATGTGAATTAAGTCTGAATTATAATGACTCATAACTGACAACAAAACACCCAAGAAGAGACATGAGACAGGATGAGATGAAATGAGATGACATGAAAGAAGGGGCAGATTTATGAGTTATCGGCCTACAGATGGAATGTGAAAATATACGAGTGGAGAATGAGATCATCACAGGGAAGTATGCTAGGGGAAAAGAAGGGGGTTCACAGGACAGATCCCAGTAGCCTCTTACGGATGGTGGGAGGATTGATTTAAGCCACAGGAAAACCAATATGAAAAATGATATAAAGATGGGTTAGATTCCAAACCTCAGAGGGGCTTGATTTTTCTCTCAGTACACACACACACACACACACACACACACAAAAAAAAAAAAAAAAAAAAAAGAAGAAATTACAGTTGGGATGACCCTAAACCTCAAGCAGTATGTGGAATCTGTGCACCTTGATGGTAATCCCACCTAGCTAAGATCTCATAAACATGCTTTCAATTTTGGTAATGAAAGGCAATTTTCAGCATTTTAAGGAAAGTACTGCATTGCTTAGAATAAAGATAGGAGGCAAAATTCTCGCCTTCAATCTAAACAATACAGTAGATTTCTTAAAATGTTAAAATTTGCCTTTCATTCCTGAAACTGAAAGCATGTTTCCAAGTAACTGTGTCCTGTGTGTTACACTGCAGCCAAAGGATTTCTTATGGATTATAAGTGGTGGAATTGATTGCCAAGTCTATTTGAATGAAATTTCAGTTGGCACAATTATAATCCATTTCAAGATTCAGCATCTTAAAATTTCAACCTAAAAGATGAAAATAAATACTTGGCTGCTTACAAAGTATTAAGTGGCACATACAGATCTGTCAAGTTTCTGTGTTCCTTTAGTCCCGTACAACCCCCCCCCCCCTTTTTCTAATTTTATTCTCATATCCTGTTAAGAGTGATTAGGAGGATCTGTTCAGAGAAGTGCACAGAAGTCTTATTTAGCTGAATCTGCAGAATCAGCTGGCAGTCTTATGAGGAAAACTTCTGGTAGAATTTCTTCTTATGTCTAGTTCTGATAGGAATAGATTGGAATTTGCAAGCAAAAGAGTGATTTTCACAGATTCAATCATTTTTTCTCTGTGTTTTCACTAAGAATATTATGGGACATCTGTATTGCTGGTCAGATTGAGTTAAAACTCATTAAACTTAGTAACTGACACATAGGACTGAAGGTAGTCAGTAAAGCAGTTTTGATTTTTTTAAATGTCATTGACTTTTTGTTTTAATCTTCATTTTGAATATAAAAGTGAACTATATTTAAAATTCATGAAAATGTATTATTCTAAATTTGCATCTGGAGCTACTTAGTTTTGGGTGAAACTGAAAAAAAATCATAGTCTTTTTCTGAAAACGGGAAAATTAAAAATGCTGAAACATTTTTGCTTAATTTTAACCAGTAGGCTGAGACAGGATTGGTTAAGCTTTAATCTTTAGTATTTTACATTTTGTTTATCTATTCCTCATCATTCTCTCACAGCAGTGTGCAGAGTAGGAGCTTATGTTATGGTACCTCATTAGGAAGGGATGGAAGGTGTGAGCATAAGCATGAGCCCATGAGCTGAGTCCCAGGACTCATCCAGCAGAGAGGTGGACTATCCACTCCTTCTGACTGTCACCTGTCCTCAGCACTGGCCAAAACTGACTGCCTAAGGAAGCGTGTAAGAATGAGGAAATTATATATCATATTTCTAGTAAGTAATCCCTCAGTGTTCAGCCATCCCAGAGATGTACTCAGGCAGGCATAGTTTCTTTCTACTTAGTAACCGCAGTGGATTTCTGTTCTGTAAACTTGTACAGTCTTCCTCTGAGCCCTGTAAATTCTGAGCATCTGCGTTAGCAAGGAGTCCCACAGCTTAACACACATGTTATGAAGAACCACTTCCTTTTTGTTTATTTTGAAACTACCTCCTCCTAGTTAAAGATGGAAGGATACATTATGGAATCTGACAGCAAAGCCGGTATAGTGTTATTGAAATTATATTTTGAAATGTGATTCATTCTTGGAAGATGTTAGATTAGTGGTGTAGATCAAGCACAACTAAGTAATCCATGATAGTGTAGCCTTGTAAATTAGATAACTACTAGCCTACAAGGTCTGCACTCCAAGAAAATTTGTCTTAGCTGCCATATCAAGTCTAAGCATGGACATGCTTGGAAACAGCAGCAAAATTCATGATAGGTGCTAGTTAAAGGAAGTATTTAAGCACACTTAGTTCCATTGCTATGTTTCAGACTAAGTATGTGCTAGGGTAGTTTACTGAATCTGGGTCTTATTCTTGAGGTATTTCTGTATTTCTAAAATGTAATTTTGCTGAAACATGTATATTAAAATTACGTCTTCATACCTGCTTGATAAACACCATATACTTTCAACTTTGCTATCATCTGATGTGTTAGATTTCCTTCATCCCTTCCTCCCAAACAATTAGAATCTTATTGAGAACATATTTAGTAATTTCCAGCTTTCTAGTGATTGAGATCTAACCAGGAGAGAGAAGTGGGAAGAGGAGAGGAAGGGTGCATCTTGAACACGGCCATTTGAAGAAGATAGGAAGGACAGGAATCATCAGTCTGTTAAATATTGAGACCAGATTTCCCTGGGACGTGCTAATAAATGCTTAAAAACTACTTAAGTAGACAAAGATCTGAGAGACTTTTAAATTAACAGTTTTTCCACTTTCTAAGATGTTGGTGGTAGCTTCTCTTTCCTTGTAAAGCAGATGTTTTATAGACATATTCATGGATAGTGAGTTAGGACGTTGCCAAAAGTCACAAGGCATGTTTAAGGTTAGACTGTTCTTAAGCTCTTTGGCGCATAACATTAGAATCTGTGTAACGATGTTGCCTCTGTCCATCAATGAACTCTTAGGTTATGGATAAGAATGAGTGAGCAGGTTTATCTGTCCTTCAGAATGGGCATAGTGCAGAGCTTGAAATGAGCAGGCTGCAACTGCCAGAGCTGCTCTCTGTTCTCAGACGCAGTCACCCCTTTGTGGCATCTTCTGCTAAATAAAAAGAATGTCTCTTTGCTGTGTTTGTGAAACTTATTAAGAGCATTGAATGCAAAGCAGTGTAAAGAGCAAAGTATTAAAATTACTATTTACTCATATGGTTTTTCAGACTGCTCAGATATCTCCTGCAAAACCAAATGACCAGCCAAACACACATCCTTACAAAATCATGACATTGAGAGGCTGATTTTAACTAAATCACTGTAAAGTCTGTCTGGCTATGGGAGTTTCTCCTTTTTTTTTTCATTTTGAGAAGGTTTCTTAATGCAAACAGACTTTACAAGTTTTAGTGCACTGAAACTGAACTGTCTTAAATGTCAAATGCCTTCTTTTTGGCAAATTATTATAGTAAATAGAACATATGACATTACATTATGTAACTGTGGTATTCTTAAATGAGTCTTATAGTAGAGTTCCAGGCTGAAACTCAAGACAAGCTGTGTGTAGTACAATATTTGATCATCTGTATCCTAAATTCCTTTCATGCAAAGATAAAGCTTGGGACAAGGCAAATACCGGTTTTTATTTTCATACGGCATACTGGAACACTGAAAGATTAGGACCAGAGTGTCAAAAAATTTGAAATCCTATTTAGACAGCAGAACGAAAGGCTGAACTTTCAAAAATGCTCAGCTCTATTGGCGCTGTCTGATCATAAGATTTGAAGCTGGAAGAAGTTAATGCTGAGAGCTCTTGAAAGTCTGACATCAGCGGTGGGCTTTTAGCACTGAAATATCTGCCTGCAATTAAATTTCCTCAGGTAACACAAAAACTATGCTTCAATGCAGGAAATGAACCTAGACACTCAATCCCATATTTTTAAACAATACAAGTTTCTGGGGTTTTGGTTGTGTGTTTTTTAAGAAGCAAACAGTAAAGGGAAAGGAAACACCTCAGAAGGAATAGAAAACTATCATAAAGATGGAAAGGAAAAAAAAAAACAACTGGAGAAAAAATGTAAGAAAATGCCATGAGCAGGTACATTGTTGGCAGTGAAAGATGGAAACCATCAAAAGAAATGTCAAAAGTAGCTAAAGATGCCAGGAGAGGTAAAAGATGGGGATTATTATTCCTACGATGTGTTCCTGTTGAGGGGAAATCAGAAGGAAACTGTGAGGATCGATAGATTCAGAAAATGCTACTGCCCATCAAGGCACTGTAAAAAGACACCATGAAAAACATGATTGTGAGTTTGGTTAGGGCCAGAAATGACCAGATTTGTTGTACAAGGAAGATCACTAATAGCTGTATTATTTTCAAATAAGAGAGGAAATGAGTTTATTTCAAAGTTGAATTGTTAAAATACTCTTTATTATCACAATTAATGCAACCTACACAAAAAATCTCTAATACAAACTTCTAAAACCAGTGTCTTTATATATCTTCTAGTGAGCATATATGTCTCATGTATACTCAAGGTCTGAACAGATACAATAAAAGTATCTTAACCCAGAATATTTATGTACTTCTGTCTGTTCATTTTCTTTCTTGAAGCAGTTTGCTGCATTTCAGACAGGTTAAAATGGAGTGTTTTTCTGACTCTTGGGACTGACATTCAGCTTTCCTATTATGTCTTATTAAAGGCTCTGTCAGGTTTGAAAGTCACTAATGTTAAAATAAAAACAGTGTCTGGAGGGAGAGGCACAATATGCTTTAGTTTTCCAGCCTGGTTATTTGCGAAGAGTGGGAGGAGAAGCAGGGTTCACCGCATGACTTAAGTCTACTTAGATCCTTCTTTAACTAAAAAGGGAAAAACGGTGTTTATTTTTTAGAGAACAGCCTGTATTTGTATGTACTCAAAATACCGATTGATTTGCTGATATTATTGACAGACATTGCATGCATTTCAAGTCACTGAACAACAATTTGCAGTAATTCTGTTTTCCTTTGTGGAGATAATTAAGCCACACAACAGCTGTCTAGCAAACATTAGCACTCTGCTACCCTGTCCCAGGAGAACAGAGGCAAAGCAGGAGTGCTATGACCAAGCGGCTGCAGTTACTGGATGGCAGAACTGGCGTGAGAATCAAATCTTACCAACTTTTGAATTATAAAGTCATATATGTTACTACTGAGGAGGGTGGGCTCATGTTGTTTATACTTAGAACATCTCAATCAGTGTGCTTTGTGAATGCAGAAGAGTAAGTCATTTTATGTCTGGAGAAAAACTATATAGCTGTGCTAAGCATTGCACAAACATGTAGAGGTAATACTAATCTCGGCTCTGCTCAGTCTAACTGTATGAAAGAGATGGAAGTCTCCTATAAATTTCTTTTAAACCATAATACAAGGTAAGCTCTGTACAAATTGAGGGAGATTTAAGCATATGTCTCTTTTTTTTTTCTTGAATCAAGATCATACATTAGCTAAAGAGGACACCTTTCAGTCATAGGTGTACTTTAATACCATTTTTGAAAATGTAGTAGTGTACGTTGCATTATTGCACAGAATCACAGCACCACTTAGGTTAGAAGCTGAAGCTTACTAAAACCTCAAATGGTTTGTACAGTATCATCCTTCTCTATAAATAAATAGTATATAACCTTTGTACTCTAGAGGCCTAGTAAAGACCCTGGCAGGACATCACACAACCTCTTAATTTAACTTCCCAGCTATTTGTGGAACTCTGCCTCGGTGTCACTGAGAAACAGAGTTGGAGGTGACAGTTCAGATTTTGCATCCTCCTTCCGGAAGCCATTTCAGTCATGCAGCCAGTTATGTATCTTACTGTGCATTTATAGCTTAAGGGAATCATTTGCTGATGAAAATAGTACTGGGCACTGCAGAGATGGACAGAGGGTGAAGGCAAAGGTACAGCTCTGTTATTACTTTAAGGATATTGAAATTGAATGTATATTTACTAGCTTTCTGTTCTAATGAAAATGATAAAGATAATAAATGTGAGTATGATATAGTTCAGAGAAGGTGCAATTTAGAATGTTGAAATATTTATGTGAACTCTCAAATACCATCCTAAGCAGGTATTATATTAATATTGCATATTAAAATACAAATTTTCCCTTTCCCACTTACTGTTAGTTACTCTCACTTTGATTATTGAAAATATTCTTAATTATTTTTATGTTGCTGATTTTTTTCTGCTTAGATAAATAAATTTACAAATCTAATGAATTTAAACTTCTAAATTTAGATACTTAATCTTCTTTCTGCTTAGATAATTAAAGTAAAAATGTGTAAAATGCAGACATACCATTTTCACAAAGCCATACTATTTTCAGATGTTCATTCACGTTGCAGTATTCGAGAGCTAATGTGTTAATATCGGAAGAAAACGCGTCCAACTACAGGAAGTCTTTCTTGAGTCTTTTCGTTGGGTGTCAGGGCTCAGGTAAGCTGTTTAACTTGAGAGTACGAAGTCGCCAAACCTGGCACATGCCAGTGGATTAGCTTTTGTTTAAAGGAGTAGTTTAGAAACTCTCTCAGTTTGTACCTGCTAAACACATTCCCCAAGAGGAGTGGATACTAAGATCCTCCTAGGTTTTTAGAAAGGCCAGATTTCTGCCCAGCGTGTATGAACTTGCTCTCTGAGCCACCTGCCATAGAACTCATTCTGTTTCCTCCTTGGGCCACAGATCTCTCACCAGGCATGTAGTAGGCAGAGTGGAAGAGTCTCAGCAGCCTCTGAGGGATACAGAGGCCAGGAGGACATAGTTTTCTAAGCTCTTCTGTACAGACCAGCACGTAGGCAAGCACAGCTCGCTTTTCTTGGCGGTGGAATTGAAACTGGATTTGGGCAACAGATACACTAGTTGCAAGGACTTTCATTTTTCTCTTGGCCAGGGTTCAATGGCTTTCTGGTGACTTGCTTCTATGAGATGTGGAGGACCACTCACATGCATAATTTTAGTCATATGCCTAACCTTTTCGAGTCATTCCTGTGTCGTGTGAGTGGTGAACAGTACAGAGTTTATTGAATTTATCATTTGCATTGTACTTTTCATGGCAGGGGTACAGTTTAGGAGAATGTAGAAGTACAATCGAGAATGAAAGTTCAATTTGCATTGCACTACTTCAGTGACACTTGCTGAAATAATATTAGTTAGAATACAGAATGCAGTTAAAGCAGTTGCTAAATTCAGTGTAATATTCTGGAAAATGTAACAATATTGTGTAAAGCAGTGTTTACCACTAGCTAGGAGAAAGCAGAGGGCGATCTTTTTGTTAACTGAATTTTCCTGGATTTCTACCTGCATTTAGTAGTGCATATTAGTTGATATATCATTTAGTTTACATATTTCATCTACATCCCTGGAACTAGATAAGGGTCTGTTAGTGTCTAGTAAGTGTGTACTCAGAGGATTTTTTTAACACCAAAGCATACAAAGACAATAGAAATTCAAGATTTTCTCTTACACTTTGTGATTCTTCTATTGTTTTGCTGTTGAATTAATGAATGTTCTGTGCAAAATTACAACTGAAACATTAAATGTCACTGGAAGGGAAACTCCAGTGTATTTAATGGATATTTTGCTTTTTTTCTTGGTCCTTAGCGGTTATACAAACACTGTATTTTGGGGAGGATGAGAGAAAATGCTAAGGGTGGATCTTGGAACCAGGACACAGACTTCTTGTAGTCATTTGTCTTTGTGCAATTTGACTGCTCTTGAGTTCGTTCTCCGTCTCTGCTGCTTGGAGTTAAAAATGGTTAGCAGCGTTTCAGAGTCTCAGAGTATGTGGCCTCAGTTATATGGGTATAGTCTGTGAGAATTAATAGAGCCAGTGGAATTGAGAGTTGATAAATGCTACTACTATTGTACAATTACATATTACATATTAAATGTTACCTGCATTACCCTCTCAAGACAACACACTGCACTCCCAGGGAAGAAACACATAACATGACATGAAGAAAATGAGAACATATTTAAATAGGATGTCTCCAGAACAGTCTAGGGAGAAATTAAACTGGAATTCACTTTAAGTCTCATATTAGGTAGATGTGCTAGTGAAAAATTAACAAAATGGAAGAGCTAAAAGGATATGCTTAACTTGCCGTTTCCCCCCAGCTGGTAAATTCTGGAATATCATTTCTAATATAATGTCATTTGAATATTATGCTCTGTTTTGGTTTGCTTTTAGTTTCTTTGAGAGAATAATTTCAAGGCATCTTTTCTTTTCTTGCTGGTATTGAACAAGGTTTCTTTCAGCAGTGCCTAGCTGGTTGACTTATGATAGGAAAAGTACAGTGAAATACAGTGTATAAATAAACAAAAACATTAAGGCTTTTTATGTGTTTGCTCTCTACTCACTTCTTTTTGTGATGACAGTCTCAGTGATTATTTATAACTCCATGAAAACGTGTCTGCATGAATACCAAGAAGACACACATGATTTAGTTACACATATGAAAAAAAGGGAAATACATAAAATACTTTTCATTCCTCTTGTTAATTCCTGATTGAAATTCATTAAGCATTGCTGTTCTTCTGCTAGTAATGCACAGACAAAAGAGCGGACTGTCACCAACAACAGTTCCTTAACTTGTATTTCAGAGGATATCCGTATTTTATGGATATTTATGTGCACAGATAAGTGTACGTTGGTTATAATGGATTGTGATGTAAATGAGTGAAGCAGAAAGAAATCTCCAGCAGCATTGCAAAATGTACATTATGATTACAGTTGGAGAAGACCTGTTTAATCTGTGCAATGAGCACTTGCTGTTTGTAGGCATGCAAAATACAGTGTAAACACCAGCACCCCCTTTTTTAGGAAAAGCAAGAAGTTGTTGTACTTAAGGGGTTGCAGGACACATATGGCAGGTGAAGGTGATAACCATAACAAAGCTGGCTTTGAGATTCTCAAGAAAAGGCAAGGCATTTTAGGTACGAAGGATCAGGCTCATATTGGGTTCTCAGTACTGGTGGCATAAAACTATAATTTCCTTATAGAAACAGAGCAGTTAGAGGTGATAGGCTTGATGGTGGATGCTAAGTATCGGTTCTCTTTTTAATTTATTATTTATAATTTAGAAAGTTGTTATTTATTTTTATTTTACAGTATCTTTTTAAAATACTGTTCATTAAAGATAATGTTTAGAATATAGATTTACAGAAATACTTATGAATCCATTGTGAAAAAAATGTATGAAGAAAATTTATGAGACTTTGATTTGTTCAACTTCACATTGTATGTTTAAGAAAACAGTCTATTCTTGAGAGCCCAATTTGTACTGATAATCGTAAAAATGATTTTTGGGAGGGAAAGAATGTATCAGAAGCAGTTTCTGGAAAATGTCATTAGTAAGACTACTTACTCCTCCCTTAAAAATCAAA
Source organism: Cygnus olor (assembly GCF_009769625.2). Lineage (NCBI taxonomy): Eukaryota > Metazoa > Chordata > Aves > Anseriformes > Anatidae > Cygnus > Cygnus olor. The sequence continues at coordinate 72,230,251 of NC_049169.1, read as the reverse complement.
TCACAGTAAAGCACCCTGCAGTGAGTTTTGGTTTTTGTAGCCGAACCATAACTGTTCGTAGGTAACTACCAGAGTCTAGGCAAGGAATATACAAAAATCTCTGTCTGAATGAGACAGATGTAGTTAGATACATACATAACCTCGTGTGATTTTTAAATTCATATGCGTGTTTTCACTGCAGTACTTTGAGCAATAACAAATATTTTACCTATTCAGTACCTGCAGCAGCAGGTACTTAATGAAAACTGTGTCATAAATTATATCTTAGGACTCAGGATCCTGGTATACTCCCTTTAACGTGAAGGACATATTCAAACTAATTGTGAATTTTAATACATTATAAGGTGCATCAGGACATTTTTTTCAGGTGTTCTGGTGAATAATAACAGCAGCTGCTATTTAGAGTATTAATACTACTTCATGTCTTTAGAAACAAGGAAATAAGAGAAAAAGAAATATGAATGCAGTTATTATGTTTTGTTGCTGTAGTGCTATTTAAACCTTTTCCTTTAAGATAACAAACTCCATCAGATTATTTTTTTATGAGCCATACCTTGGGAAAGGTTGAAAGAACATGTGAATAATTCAGCAACTAGAGCTAGATGATGATATGTTAAAAAGCTGTAATTCCTTAGCAAAATGGTAAGCACATCATTATTTGAAATTAGTAAGTTGTGAAGTTTTAAAAGTAGTAAAACACAAATCACATTCCATCATGGGTGTGCTTTGCTTGTTAATTAAAAAATATTTTAGCAATGACATTTACAGGCTTTTTCACTGTTGGATTTGCTGCTGCTTCTGTTAGCAGCAGGTTTTTTTTTAACAGCTCTCACACAGGAAGAATGAGAAAACGTATTTCCGTGTAACATTCTAAAGAGGTATAAGGTGAGAGTTCAGTCACAGAAAAAGGAGGATATCATGTCCTGAATATAACTTAATCTGTACAGAAGATTGTTAGATATTTTTTTCAGTGTAGATTTTGGCACTAGGTCTTTCTTGAAGGAAGGTTTATTGTTTCTTTTCTTCCTAACAAGTTTACAGATCTGAGGATGACAGAAAAGACTAGTACTATAATGTGTCCTTACTTACCAAGAGCAGTCCTGGTTCTCTGAAGCTAAAACTACATTCACAACAACTTTCTAGCAGAGGAAGAAGGTGTATTTTTGTTTTTGGTATTGGGATGTTTGGAGTAATTACAAACATAGCAAACATTTTTGTCTCTATGATTTGATTTTGCAGCTCAGTGATCTAACATTAAATGCACCAAGCAGTTACGATAGAACCTTTGAACAGTTCTGAGAGGTAGTTTGGGATTGTTCCTAGGTAACAAAGCATACTGTAGAAGTTAGGTGATTTTTTTTTTCCACAATCTAGTTTCTTGCATGCAATGCAACAGGATTTCTTTACTTCACATACTTGTGCCAGATATTCTAGCAACTAAGAAAACAGTTGATGATGAAAAATAGAATGTGTAAATTACATACTTGTTGAAGGGATCATCAGAATATTTTATTCTTTTTACAGAGTCCAATATTGCTGTGCAGAGAAGGGGATTCGTGATTTGATTACCAACTCTATATGTTCTCTTTTTTGATTTATTTAAAAACAGTGGATCGAATTATTAAGATATCAAATCAAGACCATACTGCATAAGTAGATTGACACTTAGGGTTGCTGCCTTGCATGCTTACTGATTCAGACACAAAAAAACAAAGCTTTTTGCTTTTATTAAAGTATGCTGGTCGGTGTGAAAGTGCATGAGCCATGCTGTTCATAAATAAAAAATGTGGAATGAGGGATAGTTTTTGGAATAGTCACAATCTGAAACTCAGAAATTGATATTTTTCCTTTTTTTTTTTTTTTTAAGCAATGGTCATGTTTTTAACACTATGTCACTGAAAGCACGTCTAACAAGAAAATTAACTGAGCTTCAGACTTACTCCTGGAAGTAAGCTGAGCTCTAAGTGTTATGGTTAAAAAGCTTTTGTAGATGAGACCTTATTTTAAAATTGCCTTAGTTCCTTTAAAATCTGCTTAGTTCCATCATGTATAGACTCATTTGGAACTGACTTCTGATGTTGCTTGGGATGTTGTCTTCGGTATCCCAGTGAGATTTTCAAATATGTCACTGCTGAAGTTTGACAGTGCTTATGTTCCTGGAAGCATGGAGAATAAAAATAATTCTGAACAAAATAATTTTATTTATTTTAGGTCCACTGATAAGACGCAAACCAGAATCTGCTTACCATTGTCTATTCCAAATACAGTGTCAAAGCTAACAAGGGAGACTGAGAAGTAGCATGACTCCAAAGAGAAGCATTGGTAAGTCAGTCACCTAAGTCCATTAAGAAGTTGAGAAAATGATCTTTCACATGAGCAGATTGTTTTTCTAATGCCTTGTAGTTAAAGCATACTTTTAAGAAACATTGATAAAAACATAGTAGGCTATTCACTTTTTGGAAAGTGTTTATGCTTTCAGATAGGTGGCGAATGAAAAATGGCGTATTCCTGCAAGGTATGCTTAGTTAGAACATCTAGCCAAAGCCTAAACTTCTAGAAAACTTAACAGCCCCTCAGCATTGCATTATGATTTTGTTTAAGCGTAACACAGTGCTTTTCATATTTATGCAGCTTCCACATTCTTTCAGAATTAATTATTTGCATATTTCTGTTACAATATCTTTCTTGGCCAGCCTACATTACTCTATATCTTAGAAGGAATATTTTCATATTCAAACTCCATTGAATAATATCATCTGCTTAAGGAGTTTCTCATTCACTTTAGACCTATGTATTGACTACTATACAGCAAAATTGAAATAAAGCTATTCCCACAACACACACCTAATTCTTAGGTCTTCACTATCTAAATATGCTTCACAGGCTTTTAAGCTCCTTCCTGAACTCTTAAAAAGGTTGATTTTTAATGTGGTAGCCATATGGTTTGTAATACTATTAGTTCTTAAATTTACTAATACTCTTATACTATCATGCACAAGTTCCTTTACACCTTAAGGATTGTTTAGTTGTGCTAATATATCTAACAATGTTGCTTGACTTTATTAAAGCCTACTAATGTGTTTAAAGGGGATTGAGAGGTCACATGGTTTCCCTTTACACCAGTAGCAGTCAGTTCTGATCTGTATTTTTACAAACTTACATTAATGTTTATAGCAGAACATGTATACACAGGTGATTAAAAGAAAAAGCTGTTTAACTTTTATATGTCACTGGAAAGTAGGGTACAGGTATGTACTGTACTCAAGTCAGCCTGCATATGGACATACAGCAATCACCTAAAGATAAATTGAGTATACATAGATAGTTTCTTACTATAATGCTTGAGAATGAGATAGCCCTGTTTCTGAAGCAAAATAACCCTGTCTGAAAATCATCTGGATAAATTCTTCCTTACTTTTCCACTCTGTAGAACTCTTGTACAAGGATCTACCCACCCCACCCTTTTCCAGAGTTTCTTTTCATTTCCCATTTTGATAATTGCTGCAGTTTCTTGGTGTTCTTTACCCCCATTGGGCCCAAGTAGCAAGTACAGACTTTCCATTAATCATTACATCTTACTGATGACATTTTTGTAAAAGCAATGGAGAACAGATGATGTCTGTTGGTGTACCAGACATGGAAGTGTCTTCCTACACTTTCTAGCCTTTCTGATTTTGTTCTGGTCACACTGTTCCATAACCTATTCTAGTTGACATTAGTTGTCCTCTGGACTGTTGTGTGCATGTGTTTCCTTCCCTGTATGTGCTTTACCTGCCTAAATAGAAGCATGGAAGACGTCTTGTGCACCATAAAATTATGCTTCTTGGCAGTGCAGTTGAAAGAACATACCCGACATGCACCATAATCTGGGTTGCAACTAGAAGAATAGAGGCTAGATAAGAGAATTCCCAAAATATTGGTGTATTTCTCATGGTTCACACATGAGAAAAAGACATATGAGAATTGCATCCAGTGCAAATGCAGAGCCTGGGACAGAACTGAAAACAGCTGTAAACCCTGCCTCAGTGAGGTACAGCTGTAGTAGCACAGTAAGTACTACTCTGTAGTACAGTGAGGTAAAGCTGTAGTTCTGTTTCTATAGGGGTGCTACCCCAGCAAAAATAAATTGGGCAACTCCTGATCTAAGATATTAACATTGTATTGTCATGATGTTCTTCTGACACCCACACACAATCATTACATTACTACTGCATCAAAAAGGTCATAGTTGCTTAAATAAATAACATTGGTATTTTGCAAATGAGCAATTATGAAGCTTATTTTTGTATAGCTGCTGGCATTGATCCTGCTTTGCATTATTTAACACCAAAGACTCCAGAGTGAATTCCTTTTGTCAGCCATGCAGCGTAGCTTTGCTGTGGTAACATCTTTTGTGACCTTCTCAAGCACAGACAGAGCAGACTGCAGGCTAATAAGAGTAATAAGTTCTGCACTTATTTACAGTGCAGGTGCCTTGGTTGTCCTCACATCCTCTCCATTCTCTTGCTCCCTTTCTCTCTTGCACCATTCCTTCAGCACTGGTTTCCTCTGGTTCCTGGCACAGAAGTCTTTGGTGTCAGTGCAGTGTGTGTCCTCTGCAATAGCTGATTTCTGTCTCAAAATCTGCTTTTTCAAGACTCCGAAAACATTTGCTGCCTTCTCCACACCTCCTCATTTGTATCTCCAAAGCAAAATACTGCACAAAATTTTGGCTTGACAGAGGTCCCATTACAGTATGCACTACAGAGGAGAGTGGTAAGCCTAACCTCTGAAGTTGTAAAAGCTGCTTGACAAGTGGTAATGTCCCTTTATACTGCAGTTTATCAGAAGGGATTCCGGGAGGGAAAAAGTTAAAACAGAATTCCTGTGAAACTCAGGATTACATTTGTTTTATAAAAAGCATGAGTCAGTGTTTACTGTAAAGTTCTTTTTTGACTACAGGCTGAACAAGGAAGGAAACAAAGCATTTGAGCTCTCTGTGTAAGGCAGCTACTTTCTCTGTGCCTTTTTCTTTCCTCTGTTTAATTCCCAATACCCTAGAGATACAGTTTCCTCCCTTAGCAGGGACTGCGACCTTAAAAATAGCCAGTTCCAAAATAAACACAGCAAAAAAGCCACTTCAATTGTTTCACATACATGGTAAATAACCAAAACTGCATCCTTCCTAAAGCTGGAATTCATAAGCTTTTGGAGCTTTTGTTTCTCGGAGACTTAGCATTACTTTATGCTCACACTGCATGTCACTGTTTCCAAAGAAATTCATTAGATCTTAGGGCGCCATTTGCCTGTGATTTGTTTCTATTCTTATCTCTCTTGCAAAGTTTCCCGAGGATTCACTTTCACCTCGGACGAGAGTTGGGTGAGACTCACATCACGCAGGGAAGTGGCAATCCCAGGGCCTTCTCATGCTGGTGGGCATTGCTGCTGCCCAGGGCCAGCTGGAGGAGTCGGCGGCTTATAAAGCAGAAACCTTTTCCAGCCGCTTTTACTTCTAGTTTTAAAGCTCTGTTCTCTGATGCAGTTGCATGAGGGAGGAGGCAGGCCCGCCCTCTGGATTGCAGCCATGGCAGTAACCCCATCCAGGAGACCTCTGGGCTGTCTCATCGCTGCCGCTGCCACTGCTGCCTTCACTTCCGTCTGCAATTGGACCAGAGTTCATGTTCATACAAAAGCCTTTTCCAGGAGAACTTATCATTAAACAGATACGATGGGGGAAAAAACAACCCCTAACCTACTGCATTATCGGAAGGCTTGTGGCCACATGTTAAAGCCATTCCCAGCTCCCTGTTGTTAAGGGCTGTACCGATCATTCAGAAGCTCTCCAGTGGTGTACAACCAACTAGTAAGAAGAGAAGGACAGGAGAAAGGACGTTCAAGTCCACTAAATAAATCCCTCTGACAGGCAAGAGGGATCTTTTTCGAAGTCTGGCCGGGAAGCTGTTGGTCTTTATGCGGTTGCGTGGAAAAGTTAGTCATGTCTTATGAATGCTGCTCAGGGGTCAGAAGCTTCTGACCTTGCTTAGAAAGGTGGTTTAAATCTAGTAGAGGTTCAAGAGTAACAGGCTGTTGGGTCTTCAGGAACATTTCAAGCCTTTCTCCCCACAAACACCAAGTAGTGCTTGTGCAGACTGTCACAAAATGCAGGTATTCATGGTACTTTTCAAGGCCTGAGTTTATATGGCAGGAGTGAATTTTCTTCCTCTTCCCACATGAATATGCTAGCTATATCTGTGTGGTATAGAAAATACTTTAGCACTGGAATACTTTTCTCTGAATATAGTCTAAAATCTTTTGTTTACTTAGAAAAATGTATTACAGCATTTTGAAGTCTCAGGACAGGACTATGGAACTATTTTGATTCATGCAGACACCTTGGTTCTTTTAGGTGTGGGGGAAAGAGGAACAAGCTAGCAAATGAGTGGAGGGAAATAGCACAAGAACATTTTGTGTACTTTTCCATCTAAGATGTAACAGGGTTTGGGAAGGTTTTTAATCCATCGTGTTACCCAAATCCACAGGGAACTCATTTTGAAATTAACTATACCAAAGCATTTATGATTTACAAAGAGGGAAAAAATAAGAGCCTTAAAAAATATCTTGTGTTTGATCTATTTATCGCTATGAAAATATTGACAGAAGGCAAAAGAATGGCCTTCATTTAGCTTATTATTGTTGGCTTGCTTTAATGCTTTCTTATTAAGAGCAAACGCCCATTTAGATGTGAGATTAACTCTTTCACTGTTGCGAAGGAATAAAATACTGAAATTTGGAACATAAAATTCCTGCAAGTAAGGATTCTAACCTAGGTAATCTGTATGTGATTCCTACTCAGAAATGTGTAATGTATGAGAAAGAACCTTTTAAAAGTAAAAAAAAAAACATATATGGAATAGTTTATGCAAAATGTATCCTTCAAAATATCTTTAAAAGCAGCCTCTTTTGTAAACTTAGAAACATGGTGTTAATTACACATTCATAAAAGTAGTTCAGAAAATAAATATTTTATGGGGAAAAAAGGAACATTAAAAATCTTACACAGAGTCTGCATATGTAGTCTCAGGATAAATCCTGATCTGAAGGATCAGTCTTCACTGAAGTGTTAACTAGAGACCCAATTCAAATATTACTGGTAACTAATTGTCAGTCACCCACAAAAACCTCCAGTTTTGTCAAGTGGTGCTTTTCACTTGAGTCAGCTAGTCCTTCGGCTTCGGAAGCCTGTTTGGAAGAACAAGTGCTACTGATGTTTAAATTGGTAATGCAATAGAGAAGTGGCGAGAGACTTCAAACTTGAGTTAACACAGTGCATCAGCTGCTAATCCAGTCATGCTGTGCTGCTAATCAAATCATTCTGGTAGTCCAAGCTCTGTTTTCCAGTGTAGTCACTGTCACACAAGTAAGAACTAGGTTGAAGTCTGTGCCAAAAATGCGTCTTAGCAAAACTTACCAGCTTCTGGCTGGCCAGTCTGGGTTCCAGAAACTGTCTGCATGTGGCAGTGCAAGGGATCAGCTTCTAAGACAGATAAGCCAGTCCCTTGCAAACACCATGCTGCAGTGGCTGTGCTGCTGCTATTAGTGGCCATGCTTGCTAGTTTGAAGGCCACTCAGGTTGTTAAACTCATTAAGGCTGGCAGGAGAATGATTACCTAGCTCTAGGTTAGTAATGTGATGCCTAACATTGCAGAGGCAAACCTCTTTAGTTTAAGCTGTCTGTTAAGAAGTTTAAGCTGTCGGTTGTTGCTCTACAGAGAGACAGATGCTACTGCTGCCATCCCAAAATTCCTAAAAGAAATTGGTAATTTGAACTATTTATTCCATTAAATTCCCACTGAATTAGCATTAATAATAAAAGTAGCTGTATTGTTATCACTGGTGTATCTGAGGAAGCCTGTTGGCTAGAACGTCATATGAACAGGAATGTCTGTTGGGATATTTAGTTTCATCTCCGTCGACAATGTGTGGTTGTTCTCTTTTGTAAATTTTCTGTTAACTGTTAGTGGACTGTGTAACTTTGTAGAATAGGTAGCAGTTACTACAGGCCAGCACAAAGCACACAAAAGTCTCTATCTGAAGAATGCCAACATGCATGGAGAATTTGGAAAGTTAGCTCTAGTGAGCTAGTGAACAAGATGTTCACATTTTCCTTCTCATAATTTCCCACCAGGCTTTGTTTTTTGTCACTGACCAATACATTGCTATGCCTCTGTAACTGTGAGTAAACTTTAGGATTCCTTCTTAAACTATGAGGACCTCTTCCTGCAAAACCCCATCTCCTTTAGCTCATCTGTGTAGTCTTGTTTGAAAGCTGTTTGGTCAGATGTTCAGGATCAGCTCTGCCTTGGCACTTCACAAAGTTTTCATCACTACCTCAGATCAGAGTTTAACTGATGCCTTGTTCACAGTAGGTATAGAGCTCTTAGTGTTTAAGACTGTAGCATTACAACACTTGTATTGTGCATTGTGTTATGCATATTTTATTGGAGTTCAATTAATAGACACGATTTTGACTAGTTTAACATGGGGACACAATGTAGTTATGGATGTAGTAGGTGTTGGTAATAAAGCTTATAATAAGCAGTAAGCTTGTGTTTGGAGTTGTGGACTAGACATACCACTTCCATGCAAAATTCATTCACTGTGCAGGGTTCTTTTGTTTTTTACTTCTTGGTTTCTTTTTGTGTTGTATTTTGTATCTTTGGAGTTGGAGAGTAGATTTCTTTGTCACAGGAACCTACAGTATAAAATATAGCGGGACATTGCTTTATTAAAACAATGCTTTTAATTGTCACGGCAACAGGTCTTACATAAATGATGAAGAGGAAGTATATAGAGAGATACATTCAGTCATAGTGATAAATCCACTATTTTTTAAACGAACAAGGAGGCACACTACGGTTTGGTTTTATAGTTCATTTTATTCCAGATTATTTTTACAACTTGAATATTATCCAGGTTCATAGTCAAAATTACAGCACTTGTATACTCACAGTTGTATCAGTTTCGCTCTCTCTGGCCTATATAACAATTAAGCTCCTCCATTAGGAAACAGATTTATCAAAAATGAATGCAGAACTACATACTAAAAAGCCAGACAAGATACTTTGTGGTTGTCTGCAAAATACTTCTATGCCCTTCTCCAAAACTTATAGGCAGTCAGATAGGCAGCAACTACAGCATGAGGGAGAATGCTGTAGTGACCCTGAGCTTGTCAGTTTGAAGCACTTTTTAACAAATATTTAATTTTCTCACAACTCAGCTGTGTTAAAGGATAATTGGAGACTAGGGAGGGCTTGGAGGGGGATGTTTTTATAGTATCAGCATATATGATTTCCAGCATTTACAAGTGATTAAGGAATAGTTCACCAAAGAAGTGGAACCCCAAAGCCCAAAACAATGCTGACAAAATTAGGATTTTTTTCTTTCTCTAGTGATTTAAGAGTAAAATCAAATTTAAACAATATTAGTATTTCTTTTCTGCTGAAAACATTTACTACACTTAAAAAGATGTGTCAAAGAAATATGACATATTGCAATTAACATCCTTAATATTTTTATCCCTATTACTTGATTTTCAGTATGATTTCTGATCTGCAGTCCTAATTTTTGCCTGTCATTTTTCAGTCTCTATTCTCATCTGTCCACAATAATTTCTCTTTTCCTTTCATATTTTACCTTTCATTTTTCCACTTTAAGTCCCTTACTTTTCTTTTTTTTTCTGCATGCCTAAATTCATTTTCTGTTTTTCTCTTACAACTGTAAGATCTTCCTGTACTAGTAAGTACAGTACTAGTAAGAAAAACCCTTTCAAAATATACCATAAATACTTTACAGTATATGATTATTCCTATTCTAATGTACAACAAACCAAAGCTGATAGGTTATATGGCTTTACACCACTGGTCACAATGCAAATGGTATTCTTCCACACTCATTTCCCTCTGGCTTACAGCCTGCTCTTTACTGTGACCAGAAAACTGGGGCTGTGCAAAGTTCAGCATCAGCTGGCTAACTGACACCAAGTATCACAGAGATTCACACTGTCAGGAACTGATAAGATATACCTCACGGAAATGCTGAAAGTACTTGTTTCATCAGCCTTGAAAACTTGCATTTACAGAGGAGACAACTGAAAAGTGCTGTTTTACGATAAATACTGCTTCAAACCTTAAACCCATGCAATTGTTTTGCCTTTTTAACAGTTGTCCAAATTTAAGGGCTAACACCAACTTCTCTTTCATGCCCTCCTGACTGCTGAAAGTAAGCCTTGGTAGCTTCGGTGTAGGCTGCAGTACATCAGGTTTTCCTGTGGGGATGGCACTGTATAATTTCTAGAAATATGTAAGTAATTGCAAAAACAGGAGCAAGCAGGGAAGTTAACAAGGACTCTACAGTCTACCCACACATTCCTCACTTAGGTAAGTCAAAAGTGTAATACAACTGTGCCTCCATCATACCTCCCTAATGTTTTTATTTAAACAAAAGTTGAACGGTGGGGTGTGGAGACTTCTGGTTTTCTGAATGTCAACAGGTGAAACTCAGTGTATTTATTTCCCAGTAGCTCATGCAAACATTTTTTTCTTAATCTTTGTCTTGCTGTGTTTAAGTTTGCAGCTGCTGGATTCTGCTTTGAGTCTCAAGTTCAAAGGAACCCAGACACTCTTTCTGAAATATCACAGAAACCACTGAACTTCACCTGGCTTTGCAAGGAAATCTTGTGAAACCACGAGTTTCCCACACTTCCAGTGTGAAACCTTATGTTAACTCGGAGCTTTTTTCTCTCATTTCAGATCCTCTGAAGGATCACAACCCTTAGGGAACTTCTTCATGAACTTTGGCCTGTTTTCAAGCTTGTAACAAAACTCAGAATTCTTTCCATGATTTTGGGGTTTTGTAAGAAAAATAAAGCACAACTGTAATTCATGTAGCTTTTAAAGCAATGGGTTTAGAGATGGTTCATAACCTTTGAACATAGCATGTGTGTACTAAGCTTGGCAGCCATCCTTATTTTGGCAGGTTTGTTCAAATTTTGAAAGAGCTGTCCCACCTGTTGTCCCAGCAGTATGGCAGATTGCTGGCCCCACTGCAAAGATACGGGACGCTGCAAAATAAATGTCTCAGGGAAATAACATCTCTCATAAAACACAGAGAGCTATATTGTGTTGTAAGACTCAGCCTTCACTGGAGTGCTGAGGGGGTTGTGTAGCAGCTGGGCTCTTCAGACGCATCTCTCACAGGGCTGACTGCAGCACCGTTTGGAGTGGGACCTCCACCACATGTTAACAGCATTGCACTTATGCCCGTCCCGGATGGCTCTGGCTTGGCTGAGGGTACAGACTGCAGTAATAATTCTCTTTCTGTCCTCTTACATACACTACAGGTCTAGCCAGCCCAAACAAATCTCCTTTTACTTGCTTTATCTCTTACTTACTTGTAAGGGAAGGTTCAGTGTAGGTTGGAAATTTCTGACATGTAAAGGCACAGAGAGACACAGTGTTACTGGTAGATTTGTCACAGTCATATGTAAACTGTAGGCCAAATTCTTCATTTTTCTGAGAACATGTTACCTCCCTGTCTCTGGGGGTTCAGAGTAGTTTTCTTTCAATGCAGCCAGGCACACCAGCTTCCTCCTGTTTACCACCAAGGGACAATGTTTCAAAATATGCCTCCCCAGACTATTTATTTATTCATCCAGGTAGCTGGTTCACTCTGCTGCCTGCATCCCAGATATGGTGACCTAACTTGTGGCTTTTGAGTGCTGGCCATATCTTCCCATTCAGTTGACCTCCTTCCTTGCCTGCTTCGTGACTTGGTTTGTTTAATATCAAGTGTTATGCCGGAGTGCAAGTCTTTGTAAGAAAAGAGAAGCAGAAACATAGATATATTGCTTTAGCCTAGCCTCTTCTAATGTCAATATACCTGTATAATGCCTGTGATGTTGGCAAGCCTCTGTAGTTATGCCTTACCTGCTCTTTTTGTCATCTATTACAGATACATCAAAGTCAGAAATACACTAAAATGAATAACAACTTTTTGTTATATAATTTGAGTGTTTTTTAAACTATATCCCCATTTTCAAACATAACATTAGTCCAGTCTGCTTGTTTTCTATCATGAAAAAATGTAAGCAAAATCCCCTCAACCATGTTTGATTTATAGAAGGATGACAAAAACATAGTTTTTTTTGTTAAAAGTTGTAGTTTGAGTTTTTTGTTGTTGGGTTGGGTTGGGTTGTTTCTTTTCCTTAGGGAGCAGTATAAAAATGTCTAAATGTCTGAATCTTTAAACCTAAAATTTGGCAGGTACCTAAATCTTTAATAAGTTGCATGTGCTCTGCAGTTTTTTCCTAAAGATTTGCATATTCGTTTCCTAGGATGCATCAGTCACTAATACTTCTAGGAACAGTCTGGTAGGCACACAATTTAAAAAAAAAAAAAAAAAAAAAAGGAAGGTGCTTATTAAATTTTGGATTTTTTTTGCTTTCATTCGCTATGGTATTACCTTCTTTTGCTTTTGCTATTCCTAGCTTATTACACATTAGAATGAAAAGTTATCTGCAGAGACAGAGGTAGATTCCCTTTAAATGTTCATTTGCTGGTTTTGGTGAAAATGCTTTAAAAGCTATGCTGAGCATTTTAAAGTTCCTGGAGCTGTAATAGAAAACATTAGTGTCTGGACTTTCAAGGGAAGAATGTGGTTAGGATTATAGCAACTGAGTCACTGTCAATGGGTGGTCTTGAATCCATATGGTACACAGTAGATAGGGACACAGAAGAGCCTTTGCTTCGATAGGTGAAAAGCTCTACTCAAGATAAAAAAGGGCCATGCTAGACTATATTTTACCTGCATGGGGCTTAAATATGGTTGGGTTGCATCTCAGTGTGGCTTTGTTTCAACTTTACTGCAAAGTAAGATAAAGGATCTGCTTAAAAGCTCAGTAGCTGTAATGTTACATGCTCCTTTTGGCTCCTCAAATTTCTTCTTTTCATTCAGTGCTTTTCCATTGTTGCGTTTAGCTTTTAATGAGACAGTTACAAAATGTCTGCCTCACTCTGACCACCATTTTGTAGCCTGATTGTTGGATAATGAAGACTGTGCGAAATAGAAAATAAACAGCATGGCATGGAGGAGATTTCAAAAGGAGTACAAAATCTGCATGTTTTATTTAGACGCTTAATTGTTGCCGACTGGCTGCATTTAAACAAGCGACTTTACAGTGTCTGGAAGAAGACCAGCTCCCGAATTTGAGGAGCTGACCTTGGGTAGATGCCATCAACTGTTCTTTTCTATTGGCATGAACGTGCTGCTGGCAGGATCTCCCTGTAGCTGCAGTCACTAACCCGGCTCTGAATCAGAACCTGCTTGCATTGCACTAGGCCACCAAATCATGCCATTTGTTCTGAATATTTTTCACAGCCCCTTCAATAACAGAGATTTGATCTAGAATATATAGGATGTTTAAAAATAAGGACCTTCAAAATCGCTATCATTAAGCTTCTCCCATAGAGCAACATATAATGTTCAGAAAAAGGGGAGGAAGGGAGGTTCCAAGTTTGCTGAAAGCAAACTGAAAATGCACTACGGAAATTGAAAGGATACTATGGAATTGTTACTGTGGTCCTATGGACAGGGTGCTAACTGTGTGAGGAGTGCAGTTAACAGAATTTACATGCTTCCTGTATGAAAAACTCCATTTTGTGTGTAGAACATGGGCAAGGAGGGATGGGGAAGGACTCTTTACATTCACAGTAGGGTGTATATTCAAAGCTGTTTAAAATTCTGCCATATCTTAATGATAATAGTTAATCCCAGTATCAGAATAGTACTTCTATTTTTAAAATGTAATCAATCAATCATTTTAATACATTGTGCCCTTAGTGCCAAACATCTCAGAAAGCAGTGTGTACAGTAGTGAAAATAAAGCATGTGAAACTGCTTCTATAGAATCATTCTTCCTTTCTTCCTCACCCATATATGTACAGTAAAATCTCAAAGCTGCAAGAAATATCTGGAATTACATAATAGTGACTAAGTCCTCCAAACAAGACCAGTTGCCGTGTAAGGAATGTGGTCACAGACTGACTGAAGATCTCTCTAGAAAAACTGCATATGCTGGGCTTTCTTGGGTTTTGTCGTTGGCTTGTAGGGCAGGAGGTACATTCAGATGCTTGACTTTCTTTTATGAGGATTACACTGAAAATTGCTTCTTTCCATTTTTTTTCTCAAGACAACTTCCTATGTCTACCATGCTCTTTCAGAAAGTTGTTCATATGGATGTAATAGAGATTGTAGGTAATTTAAGTTCAGTTTCTGCCTCTGCCTCAGTGATACACACAAAAGCACAGTATTCGATTATGCATATGTACTTCACGTGCAAAATAAGGATTAATGCTTCCATATCATTAGTGCTTATAAGTTAGGTTGAAGTTCCTCCCATGCACTCCAAATCACCTATCACTGTTAGCGATAAAAATGTGAACTACATGACTCAGTCATGTTAGTGGTGTATTAACTGGGAGGATTTTTAAATACTTGAATGTAAAAGTATCAGCCCCATATTCAGAGAATAACCAACTACAATGAGAGCATACTTATATAAGCGTATTATCTACATTTTTGCTCACGTGTGGCTTCTCTCAAAAGTGAGCCTTTTCTTCGGTCACTCACTTTCTGAGACTGAGCCTCACCCAATGTATTGATCAAAGGCTTTGTGTTTTTTAACTATCAGCAAGAGACAATGATGTTTTCAGTCATCGAACTGATAGGACCATTGTGCTGGACCATCCTTCATTTTTCCATTGTCTCTTCAGGTTCTTGTCATGCCAAGAGTTCTCCATGCCAGCAGGCCTCTATGTCTGCAGAAGTTATTGCCAGTCTGTATTAGTTCTCTCTTAAGTACTCTAGGAGAGTACTTCTTCAGGTTTGGGTTTTTCTTTGTTGTTGTTGTTGTTGTTTGTTTGTTTCTGAAGAGCACTCATAGGCAGAGAAGATATGTAGATGATATGCCTTTTTCTCATTTACAGTTACCATTGCTGCTCTGTTTTGTTGGTGTGGGTTTTTTTCTTAAATCAAAGTCAGGGCTGTAGTGTGCTTTGCACAGTCACTATGGGGAGTTTCTTAAGTAAAGTTAACTATATACAATTATGACAAAAGAGTTGGTAGCAACTGTTACCAGTGTTTTCATTTACATGTTCCACATGCATCTCAGCCAGCTTCCATTTCACAAACTCACTCTGTTTTTTGTCTGCCACTGTTTTAGTCTTTGTTCATTGTCTGTGTTGAACAGAATGGAAATCTGGTGGCACTTGAGTCAAATTTTATATTGATTTCTGATTTTTTTTCATTTGGTATTTTTTTCTGTATGTATGAAATACTCCTTCTTTGAGAGTTTTATCCATTATATGTTGCAGTCCTGGTGTACTCACCTAAATACTGCACTGAAGGTCAAAATGTGTTGATGTTAGATTTTGAAGAAAGATGTGTTGAACCCACTGCTGTCAATGAATAGTAAGGACAACAAACGCATGTAGTTTGGATCAAGCCTCTCTGCGGACTCAGGCACAAGGCTGCCCAGTTTGTGAATCCTTTATTGGCTTAGGTTGCAGGATAGTGGTAGATCTGGTT
This sequence comes from Cygnus olor, assembly GCF_009769625.2. Lineage (NCBI taxonomy): Eukaryota > Metazoa > Chordata > Aves > Anseriformes > Anatidae > Cygnus > Cygnus olor. Next base: position 72,214,630 of record NC_049169.1, on the reverse strand, counting down.
GTGCAGGTAAAAGAAGAGTCCAAAACTTGGAGCATCTTTGGTGTTCCAAGTATGGAAAGGGCTTCCAAGCTTCTGCAGGTCTCATTCTTTAACTTGAGTGCCTGAATTCCATTAAAACCTTCCTTTAAATGCCTGTGCACTTCTGCACACCTGTGTCTTCCCCCTTATTCTAGTCATAATGTCTGAGAACTTCTGAGTCGCTCTCTGCCCAAAATCATCTCACATGAATTATGAATTAATTTCAAGCATTTCTGTTACCTCTTCAGTAAAGGGGGAAATTCTGAAAGAGATTTCAGGTTTCAGCTGAACAGTATTTTCCACAAATAGGTATTTATATAACAAAAAATAACTCAGTGCAAAGCAAGTTCACTTGAGGTGAAGTTAGCGACAAAGGAATGAATGATCTGGAATCAGATCATAGGTTACAGAGATAAGACATCTGGATTTCTAGTCAATTCTCTGAAGGTATAACTAGGAGTTAGTAAGGTTTGCTTTCCTCTTACAGAAGGCCATTTTTTATGCAGTGTCTCAAATTAGCTTCCTTAGGGGATTAATAAGTGTTTTTTCCATTAATTCAAAATAGCCACCTTGGAACTGCAAGGCAGCTTATGACAGTACTTCTTAGCCTTATGATTTTATAACTGTAATTTTTCATGATTTCTACATATAAAGTCATCCTTCCTAGGGACAGCTGTCCCAGCAAGCAGAATATGATAATTGATGCCAAGACTTATTTAAAATATTTCCCGCTTTGAAAATTCATATCTCAGGCAGTATCTCAGAAGAATTTTTTTAAGTAGCAATAATGAGGGCCTGTATTTCTTGTTTGTCTATGGCAGCAAGGGACTGGATCCACTCGATCCATTCCCATTGCATGTTTCATTTTAAAAGGCAGCAAGCATGTTCTTCTGCTTCCTTGAGATGTGTCTGCTATGTTGACATCTGGAAAGCAGCCATACAGGGTTCCACACATAGTTTTTGCAAACACCATTTGCTGGTGGAACGAGCCAGAGCAGACACCTCTTTTGGCAGAACTTTGTTGCCATCTATTTTTAGTTGAACTCTACTACATCACATTACTGTGTGTAAGCCACCAAGAGTGTGGCTCGTAGGCAGGCACTCAAAAAGGGAATGCAGGCTTTCTGTCTGCACAGTGGCTGAAGTGTTCAAGGGTGAGTTATCCACATGTTCTGTGACTTGCCTCCTTCTCATTAATATAATGTCGCAAACTGTATTCTTTGTTGACAAACTGAAATGTAAGTGGGACTTGCACTGTCGTTTTTGTTACCCTCATGGCACGTGGGAGCACATACAAACTTCAGAGGACAATGCTGGCCAGAATATGCCCGTTCTGAATTAATAGAAATGATATACTCTTAACAGAGCATGCATACAGAACAATGCATACGGTAGCTGAACAGGTAGATAACTCTGGGTTTGGGTCTCTCAGCTGAGGTCCATTAGATAATCTAAGGACTGTTGACTATTATTCTGCCCAAAGCAGGAAGAGAAAGGCCTACAGTTTCTTACCCTAACTGACAGGGCAGCAGAAAGGATGAAAAACTGTGTAGATTCCCTGCAAAATTTCACAGTCTGTGTTTCCATATGAAAATGTCTTTCTCAGATGTTTGCAGAAATACTTTATTTTTGCTGGTTTTGATGCTCATTATGCTTTTGTATGTGATTGTACCTTTGTATGTCAGATAAATCTAAAATTGTATGTTTTTAGTTCATCATACCAAAATACCTATGGCATAAATGAAAGACTGGGGTATACTAGGGTATACTGTTAATATATGTTCTGATATTCATCATACAGTTCCATGCTTTGCTTGCATGAGTGGTAGAGGACAGCCTGTCATGGTGGAGTGTCAATCAAATGTCCTGATTTTTTTCTGAGCGTTTTCTGAGATGCTGGATATGAAGGTGCATGACACTCAAAAGTTTGAGTTGTATTTGAATATTCAAAGTCCTGTTTGTGCAAAATATATTTACTAAACAATTGTCTGAAGCTCCAAAACACACAAAGAACTTCCACAAAATTATTTTTTTTTTTTATGAAGACGCTTGGGTTTATTTTGTAATTGATTGTTTTTTGTTGTTGTTGTTGTTTTGTTTTGTTTTGTTTTTAAGTTAAGTAAGAACTTTCCCCTTTTGAATGTAGAGTGCAAGTTTTTGCCAGGATTTTGCAAGCAATTAGCTTGCACAGTGTTTGGACACTCAGCAGGTCTCTACAGATCAGCAGTGGCTAGGAATGTAAGCCAGTGCCAGGTGAATGGCTAGCTTTCATTCCTTTGCCATAGTTAATGTCAAAGGGTCAGAGATGATCACATCAGTTTTTTAAACAAAATTGTAAAAATTGCAGTGACTATGTTTCCAGAAGTAAAAAAGCTTGCTAACATTCTGCATTGGCTGTGTTAGGTTTCCTGTGGTGATGATTTTTTAATTGGGTATTTTTTTGTCTGATTATTTGCTTCTCAGCATTACTTTACCGAAATCGTTAATTTAAAAAATCTCAGGGAGAAAACCCCGAACAAATGCCAGCCATTACCATTGTTTCCCCTTGATATTAGACACCTGTTTTCATGTAGCAAGAAGCATTTTTTTAGCTTCTACTTCATCAGGTCCCAGTTATAATAATGTCTGTAGCTTGAGTAGATAGAATTTTGATCTGGTCTGGTATCCAGATACAGCTATAAAACTTCAAAAATTATTGTGTATGCTGTACCAGTCTTCCTATCTATATGGATTGCTTCTGGATAACAGATCGTTCTGAGAGCACTTTTCGTATTAGAGAAGATATAAATGATTTCTTTGTGTATTTTCTTATGCCTTATTGAGTCGATCCTATGTATTATGTTCCTATCTTACTCTAGATATTATAAAATACCTCATTTACTTGCTTCATCATTCTTCATGCGTTGTGGATAGTTGAAGTCATGACAATCCTATTCATCCTTCCTACTTTAATACTTTGTAGTAGGTTATGTTTACATTAGAAAGATCATATTCTTTCTTCCATGAATTACCAAGTAGGTGAGTGTTGTACTTTTATTCACAGCTTAGATGATTCATTAGTGATGGAATACGGTGTTCCCTTCTTAAATGAATGGGCTGCTTATTTACAACATTCAGTGTTGTAGCTGTGTTTCCAATGATGATGATTTGGGGTTTGGTTTCTTTTTTTAGCAGCTAAGGATCATTCTAGGAAAAATTGTTGGTAAGCCACAAACAAACCTTGCAGGTTCCTGGTTTCCTAGTAGCCTAACCTTTTGTACAGACAATATCAGCTCTCTTTGGAGGAGTCAGATTAGCATGCTGCAGAAAGCAAAAGACTAAAATGTTACTGAAGAATTCAGCAAGTCTGAGAGACTTCTGTGCTGAATCTTTGCATTTACAAATTCTCGTTCACTTGAAAAAGTTCTGTGAAAGTCTGTTTACAGTGGTGATTAAAGTATTGTGTATTCAAGATGTCTCCTACTGGACAGGTTCAGTCAGCTTTCTCTGAAATAAGTCAGTGTCCATCCAGTGGACAGCTGTGCACCTGCAGTATCCAGCATCTCAATTAGAGTGTGTTCTGGGTGTGAGGGATTATCATACCCTAGCATATATAAGTACTAATGTTCTTAGAAGAAAAATTACTCCACTGCAGACTTGCTGTGTCCCAGCTTATCATCCACATTTTATTTAAATATGTGTGGCATTTTTGTTTGTTTTGATGAAGGTGCTTTCTCTGTGCACTGTTGATGCTGCAAGACATGGAAATTAGGAAATTTGTATTTTAACTTTTCCACAGCACCATAAAAGATTGTGGAAGATGTGCATTTGACAACATAACTGGTATACAAAAATGATGCATGTACAGTATGTGGACAAGGAAACATTTAAATGATAGTAGGGAAAGTTAAGTTTTTAGATTTCTTGGGTATTATGTGTTTAAATGCTGAACTTTGACATTGCATGGATTCTGGATTTTTTTAGCTTGCTTTTTCCTCCTTGCTTGCTTGCGTTTTATTTTACTGGCTCTGATTTTCTGACCACAATAAAGCAGACAGAATTACTCCATGTTGAGAACCTTGTTAATTTTATGGCCCGTTTTCACATGGAGATCAGCTTTTATTTCCCCCCTCACTCTTTATTCTTGATTCAATTGTCAGTAAGGTTTGTTAAGCAAAAACACTGGATGTATTATGGGAAGAAATCTAATCAATACAGCACCAAGGGACAGTCCTTTAGAATCCTCCCTAGTGACTGTGAGCCAGACTAGAGGTTACTATGAGGTTACTCTGTCTGACTTTAACCAAAATACCCATCTACTTCTGAAAAGGCTGCCAGCAGCCTTGTGCATGTGTAACAGAAGCCTCATTAATGTAAGCTCCCAATATATATACACCTGTTTTGCTAGCCTCCAGCACAGAGCCTGTGTTTCCTATTTTAAACACTTTGCATGTCTGTCTACATTCCCTTCTGTCTGCAGTTGCTCCAGTGTGGTACTGCAGAGCAACTCGTATGCAGTACCTCCAGGGAATGCAGAAGGCTAAATAAAGTTGTGGCAGATGTCAGTGGACTTTGCCAAACACTATTTTTCAAGTTAGATAGTTTGAAAGATTGACTAAGCCAGACTTTGTAATACAGAATTAGCCTCATTAAGTATACATTTCTTTAACTACTCCTTTATCAGGTATCGATGAAGGAAATTGCGTTGACAAACGTGGGAAATTTTTATTTGATTGGCAAAAGTCTGCTCCCAAAACTTCATCCCCAAACCCTAACTCTCCTTTTTGTGTATGGAGTTTAACTCCTCTTAGAGTTAAATTCTTTGAAAAATGCAGCACTTCCTTAGGGCTGTTACCTGTTTTGGCTCTGAGTTCTAAAAAATCATTTGACAGCAAAATTACTGTAAGCTGAACTTTTCCTCTTTATGAACTATTTGTTCAGCACATTCCAGAATAGGGCTTTAACTCAAGAAGTTACATATCTTCTTTGTTAAAGACCAAAAAAAAAAAAAAGATCAAAAGTGGTATAAGATACAACTGCTGATTCAGCATAGGAACAAAGCCTTAGAAAACCCACTGAGCCATGTTCCCACTGGCTGCCTAGCTTGGTTTTCCCAACCAGTGCACAGGGAATCAGTTGTGTCAATACCTCTGATAGGTCCTTGCCATATTTTGCAAAAGGAGCAATAAGTTTGCTTCACACAGCTCTTGAGGAAAGCATGGTGGTCCCCCAGGCAGATCCAAAGATGCTGCAAAACAGTGATGCTCTGGTACTCGCACCCAGGAGCCAGCAAGTCACTCCTAGCCACACAGGGGTTGGTCACAGGGGACACGCTTCTGGTGGTTGTGTGGCTCCTTGTTACACCGTGTGTAGAATGACATTTCTGTAAGCAGGCACATCTGCTATTGCATTCACACTTTTCATAATTGTTTTCACAATGCACACTTGATAATGTCTGTTTTATTTTTGTTTCCAAAGCCTTTTCTGTAGAAAATTTCAATAGGGCATGAATCCTAGCACTAGATATTGATGGCTACCAATTTCTGCTGTGAAATGTGCTCTGTGGTGAATCAGAGAGGCACTATAGGAACTGAATTACCTGTACTTCAGTTTTAGCATTTCTCCATCTGCAGTGATGGTCTTGCTTGTATTCCGTTGCAGTAGTTGATTGTGAATTATTACAGCCTGAGAGATATCTGGCAATTTTGATATGCATTTATATTAAGCACAATTTTGGGAAGCACAGTATCCTCAGTTAAAAATCCTAAGTACTTAAAAATTCCCAGTCTGGAATGGACCAAAGGTCTGTCTGGTCTACTGACATGTTTCTAGCAGTGGTTAGCATAAATTAAAAGTGGTATGAAATGCATATGTATGATAAACTAAAAGTTGTATGTATATGCAATAAACAGGCAGAAGTGGTGTGGTTATTCAAGTTAGTCACACTGCATATTAGAAATCATCTTGGTCTATAGTTGCCATTGGCCAGTGGATTCTTATGCTAAAAACTTATTTTAGCCTATGGATCTGCACAGTGCGTCTTGTCAAACGCTAAATGTGTCTGGGGTTAAGTCCACACATCCCAGCCGTTTGCAAATGATCTAATTGTATGAGCTTTCATCTTCAATGACAGTAAATAGAAGATTGCTCAAATACAGTCAATAACTGTCTTAATTATTTTTAGTAACCTGCTTCTTTACGTAATGGTTTTGATTTGTCTTGATTATTTCCTTTTTATGTCAGAATAAGACCCATTCTTCACAGAATCACAGAATCATCTAGGTTGGAAGAGACCTCCAAGATCATTAGTCCAACCTCTGACCTAACACTAACAAGTCCTCCACTAAACCATATCGCTAAGCTCTACATCTAAATGTCTTCTAAAGAACTCCAGGGATGGTGACTCAGCCACTTCCCTGGGCAGCCTATTCCGATGCCTAACAACCCTTTCAGTAAAGAAGTTCTTCCTAATATCCAACGTAAACCTCCCCTGGTGCAATTTTAGCCCATTCTCCCTCATCCTGTCACCAAGCACATGGGAGAATAGGCCAATCCTCACCTCGCCACAGCCTCCTTTAAGGTACCTGTAGAGAGCGATAACGTTGCCCCTGAGCCTCCTCCTCTCTGGGCTAAACAACCCCAGTTCCTTCAGCTGCTCCTCTTAAGACTTGTTCTCCAGACCCCTCACCAGTTATGTTGCCCTTCTCTGGACACGCTCCAGCACCTCCATGTCCTTCTTGTATTGAGGGGCCCAGAACTGAACACAGTACTCAAGGTACAGGAATTCTTTTAGTATTTCTGGGTGTTTTGTGGACTTTGACTGTGGAAGCATTTTTTTTGTTGTTGATAGAAGGGATGGTATGTCACAAAAATTTTCCTTTTGTGAAGTGTTTTAGTAAGGTTGCACACTTTTCGTCAGACCGTAGAGCTAACAGGCATAGGAAGCAGCTTATAGCTGTCACCACACCCATTATGTCTTTGAGCAAATATCAGAGTGCTTACTCCAAAAAAGATTCATAGCCAGCACTTTCCTAAAATGGAATTAGCAGTGCCACTTCATGGAGGTCCTACTTGAGTATTGTCTACTGCATTTTAGTAGGGTTCATATCTGAAATGTCAGTCATGTGACTGCATTTGACCACAAACGCTCTTTTCTGCTTTTCAGACATTTTCTTACTTCCACTGAGATTATCTTGAACAGGTTAACTAGAAATGGGTTACAGTTTCCCAAGATATATTTAGGAGATCACCCTTGCTTTTCTTGAAAGCTGAATAATGTTCCATAAAGTTAAATAACAAAAGTATAAGATCCAGAAACCTGACACTGAGGTCACCAAATGGCTCATTTAGAGCTCAAATCACTTTTTGTTTACTCAGACTCCTATCGCAAAATAGCAAGTATTAGTAAACCATTTTAGAGCAATAAACTCCATTCTGGTCATGACAGTAGGGGTAACATCTTTGTAATTGGTAATGCAGATCTGTACTTCCAGTTGTGGTTAGGTTGTTGGTTAAGTGAACCACAGTTGGTCTCAGTGAACAAATTCTTTAGTCCACATGAAACAGAAATGAGCATTTTGATCCTTTTACATGAGTGTTATTAGTTGTATAAGTTCAGGAATTTCTTTTTAATAGAATTTTAATATTCTTAATAGTAGTTATTTATTTGAAGCAAGAGTTTTTCTATGGGAAGATAATCAACAAACTGCGACTCTGTGAAACTTTCATGTGATGTATTAGATTAAATTGAAACCCAGTTGCTACAAGCTATGTTGACATTGTATGTTTCTGAAAAGAAAAATTTCCCTAAAGAGAACCACTCAGAGCACGTTCTTTGTACAAATTTGTTGTTCATATCAATCTTAGCATTTTCTACTTTAGAAAAGCAAGTATTTTCAGTTCATTAATCAGGTAGCATACACAGGGAGCCTTGGATATGGGAGAGGAAAAATTCTAAAATTCCTCAAAATAGGTGAGTCAGGAGTCTGGCCCGTACAGGGAGAAGGAGAAGGGAAAAGAAGAACCTGTGAAAGTTGTGAAATGCAATAGTCTGCTCACTTTAAATTGCTGCTCAGTATTGTTCTGCTGCATGGAGGATATAATTCAAGTAAAAGTGAAGAAATGGAGTTCTGCTTTCTGAAAGTAAGCTGAGAGGTAATGTAAATTGAAACTTTCTGTTCTTGGTGTCAAGTCCTCAAAAAAAAAAAAAAAAAGCTTGGAAGCTACTCTTCAAGAAGACAAAAAGAAATAACAATGGTGTTCTGGTCAGTCTTGTGGTGGTGTTTTGTTTGTTTGTTTGTTTTGTTGTTGTTGTTTGTTTTTAATCAATTGCAAAGATACTCTCTCCTTTCTGTCCATTAATGAACATCTTCCAATACTGTGCTGTGAACTGTGGCTTTTCCATTTTAGTGGACAGTATGTGTTAGTTATACAACATATTTGGCATTTCGTATTGCACTTCCATCATTATTCGTGAAAAGTACATAAACAAAACCATGAACTAAAAAGGAGGAGCTGAGTGTGGCTCTGCATGTATCTGCATGTTCTGATGTACCTGCATGTGTCCATTGAAATGGACTAGCTATGCTTCAAGTCACAAACCAGAGCATTTTCTTCTTCTGTTTTAAAAAACATATACTCCTAAAGTAGACTTTTAAAGCAACTGTTCACATCAGGGTCAAGGATATAAACTTATTTTTAAAACTTTATACTCACTACAATATGTACAATTATCCAATGGCGTTTTTGTTCTCCTGACTCACATTTTGCTGGGTTCCTATTCTGGGTGTAGGTTGCTATTTCAGGCTGTTGTGAACAAACTAGCCATCTTTAATTTGCTAATTAACTGAACAAAATGGCCACCATCAGGCTTAATTTCTATAATATATTGAACATGCACGATGCTTTCTTCTTCTTTTTTGCCATATGCCTTGTTACAAACAGTAGCAGTTATCAAGAAAGTATGGATTAACCTTGCAGAGTTAAAAAAGAAAAACTGTTCTTTACATCATACATAAAATCCACAGTATTTCAGATTGTACACAATCCTTCCCTCCCCCTAATATTTTAGTCTTTTTTTCTTTTTCTATAAGCTACTATTAAAAATACCTCTTTGTGACCAAACTGATAAATTAGCCCAGATATTTTTAAAATATGGATTTAAGCACATAATAAACAAAAACAAAAGACAGGAAATGTAAAAGTTTGGGCACAGCAGGGAAGCCAGAAGCTCACATTATTGAAATCTGCCATGTTAAAAGGATGGCTTATCCCAATGACCTTCAAAAATATTCTCAGTTTAAGCTAAAACAGGTACACTGATTTCCACTGTCAGCCACTAATCCATGAGGTTGTGTTCAGCACCCTTTTTTGGTGCTTTGGATTAGTGAGGAACCACCAGCAGCTCTGGGACTTCAGGTGAAAATAACGGTAGAGTAGCTTAACTACCTCCTTGTGCAGATATTAAGTACAAAGGACAATCAATTTTACTCTCTTTTCCAGATACGCATTATTGTGAGTTTCCTGGCTCTCAGGCTGTATCACTTTACTATCTCGAATACTGTACACTCCTGCTGTTTGCCTTCTCTTTTTTGCTTTTACTCGCAAGGGTAATACAGTTCTTGCTAAAGAACATAGTATTTTTTGATCAGGGAGCAATATATCTGATGTTCAGTAATGTCCCAATTCAGAACAATACATAGAAACGTTTAATTTGAATTGCATATATAAGTAAGTCCTTGAAGGCCTTGAAGCATAGACTTAATGCTTTATCATAAAACAGACAGAAGTTTAATATGGTGTTTCTTGTTGTACGTTCTCATGCTTCAAGAAAAGAAATGTCTGGCAACTGCTGCTCTTTGATTATGAATATAGGAGTGAGGTGGTTTCTTATTAACTCTCTCAAGAACGAATTTAAGACCCAGTCATGAAAATACTGACATGACTAAGTTCTTCATGTCTAAACATCTGCAAGATTATAGTGTACTGTAATAATGGAACAGTCTGCAAACCACGTCTATAAAATCTCAGCATGGCACTATATCAACACATACTCTTTATAAAGCTTTAAGGCAGTCAAGTTTGAAGCATTTCTTTATCTGCAGTATTTCTGTCCCACCTTGTGTCTGGACTGTTTGCTGTCTGTGGGTTCCCATTTGCTCTATGGTTTGACTGAGGGTAAGGACTATATCATATACATTTTGTATAGTATCTGTATTCTCTTTTAAGGAAAAATATATGTATGCATTTTTCTTCTTTATTAATAAACCGAGTGACAATTTAAATAAATTATTTCAGCTGTGCAGAATGGCACACAGATGTACTAGCACATTTCAGAGTAAGTTAAATAGAGAGCAAAGTATTATGTCACCAAAAGAGTAGAAGAAGAGGAGCTGATCTCTGATCACAAAAGCAAAATTAAGCATTGCTATGATGTTGGCTTTGACAAAAATAAGCCAGACTATTTTAGTACTTAGGTGAACTATGGAAGCAGCAATAAAAGAGATAAAAATCTTACCAAAGGAAAAATTTGAGAGACATATAAAGGTAAACTGTGGAATGAAAGAGTAATAATGATACAGGTCAAAATAAAATTGAAAATTAGTGTGGGACATAATGCAAAAAGCAAAAAAAAAAAAATTATAGAAACATAGCATTAACATGATTGATATCTTCATGGAAAGAGAGGATTGGAACAGTGAATAGACATTGGTGTGAAAACCTGTCTAATATCCACAATGGGGATGCCAATCTGAAGTCCTTAGCTCTCCCTGCAGATTGTACGGAGAAATCTGATGCCTTGATATTTCATTCCATGACCAGGTATCTGACAGTGGGTAACTCAAACTTAATCTTTAGGATGCTTAAGGGGGGTGGGTGTCCTGGTAACGGGAGACGCCGAGAAGGTGGAGATACTGAATGCTTTCTTTGCTTCAGTCTTTGCTTCAAGGTCTCCCCCCTGGGACTCCTGGACCCTGGAGGGAGGAGAAGGGGTCTTGGGAAATGGAGGGCTCCTCCCTGGTTGACGAGAGAGTGGTTTGGGAGCATCTGTGTGGGCTCAACGCACACAAATCCATGGGTCCCGATGGGATGCATCCACGTGTGCTAAGGGAGTTGGCAGAGGTGATCGCCGAACCGCTCTCTATCATCTTTGAAAGGTCCTGGAGAACAGGAGAGGTGCCTGAAGACTGGAGGATAGCCAATGTCACTCTGGTCTTCAAGAAGGGCAAGAAGGAGGATCTGGGAAACTACAGGCCAGTCAGTCTCACCTCTGTCCCTGGAAAGGTGTTGGAACAGCTTGTTCTGGATGCCATCTCCAAGCAACTGGAAGAGAAGAAGGTTATGAGGAGTAGTCAACATGGATTCACCAAGGGGAAGTCGTGCTCGACCAACCTCGTTGCCTTCTATGATGGCATCACCAGCTGAGTAGATGGGGGGAGAGCAGTGGATGTCGTCTACCTTGACTTTAGCAAGGCTTTCGATACTGTCTCCCACGACATCCTGCTAGCAAACCTGAAAAAGTGTGGGATAGATGAGTGGACAGTAAGGTGGGTTGAGAGCTGGCTGACTGGCCGAGCTCAGAGGGTGGTGATGGGTGGCACAGAGTCCAGCTGGAGACCTGTGACTAGCAGTGTTCCCCAGGGGTCGGTGCTGGGTCTGGTCTTGTTCAGCATCTTCATCAACAACCTTGATGAGGGAATAGTGTCTGCCCTCAGCAAGTACACTGATGACGTAAAGCTGGGAGGAGTGGCTGACACACCAGGAAGCTGTGCTGCCATTCAGCGAGACCTGGACCAGCTGGAGAGCTGGGCAGGAAGAAACCAAATGAGGTTTAATAAGAGCAAGTGTAGAGTCCTGCACCTGGGAAGGAACAACCGCATGTATCAGTACAGGCTGGGGGACGACCTGCTGGAGAGGAGCTCTGAGGAGAAGGACCTGGGGGTCCTGGTGGACGACAGGTTGACCATGAGCCAGCAGTGTGCCCTGGTGGCCAGGAGGGCCAATGGGATCCTGGTGTGCATTAAAAGGAGCATGGCCAGCAGGTCAAGGGAGGTGATCCTCCCCCTCTACTCTGCCCTGGTCAGGCTTCACCTGGAGTACTGTGTCCAGTTTTGGGCTCCCCGGTACAAAAAAGACAGGGATCTCCTGGAAAGAGTCCAGTGGAGGGCCACAAAGATGATATGGGGCCTGGAACATCTTCCCTATGAGGAAAGGCTGAGAGACCTGGGTCTGTTCAGCCTGGAGAAAAGAAGACTGAGAGGGGATCTCGTCAATGTGTATAAATACCTGAGGTGTGGGAGACAGAGGGATTTGGCCAACCTCTTTTCAGTGGTTTGTGGGGATAGGACAAGGGGTAATGGCCAAAAGATAGAGCACAGGAAGTTCCGCACCAACATGCGAAAGAACTTCCTCACAGTGAGGGTGATGGAGCACTGGAACGGGCTGCCCAGGGAGGTTGTGGAGTCTCCCCTGGAAATATTCAAGGCCCGTCTGGACGCCTATCTGGGCAGCCTGCTCTAAGGAACCTGCTTTGTCAGGGGGGTTGGACCTGATGATCTTTCGAGGTCCCTTTCAATCCCCTACAATTCTGTGATTCTGTAATTCTGTGATAAAGTCATTAGGGGACTTAGCTCTTTGCCTTGCAGTGAAGGGTATATTGACTTGAGTTTAGATACAGCTTAGGTGCATGTATAGGTAATTGCTGTTCCTAAGCTCCTAAGCTGCTGGTATGAAGACAGAAAAAGAGAGAGACTCCTAAGGGGTTGATTCAGGTTACCTATGTTAGACATGTACTACAGATTTTGCCCTGGACCCTGTACCAACTGACATGATATACAATTCTATCCTCTTAAATTAGACAGTTAAGTGCTTAAAGTTAGATGAGGTACGTCCTTTCTCTCTCTTCATCTTCTTATTCCATGAGCAAAGACAATAATTTTTCTGCTGTGAAATTGTGAGGGTAACGTGCAGCAGGAGTTGTGAGGCACTTGCATATTATGGTGGTCATAGGCAGAGAAATGCCAAAATGGGAGGATTCCAATCTCTCTTTGGAGAAAAATCAGTTTTCAAGGAGATTTGGTGGGCTGTTGTATGTATACAAATTTTAAGGACATTGTGGGTAAAAGTAACCTTTCTTCAAAAAAGTGGCAGAATTAGCTGAAGAAAACAGGAATCAATAATAAGTGAATAGAATTAGAATGCAATCTGGTGAACAGGCAGAGAACAATCATAGCATCACTTCTTTGGGGATGACCTTGAATAATTTATCTAGTGTTGTGTCACATTCCTAGTAGTGCTATCACTATCACAATACAAGAAAACAAAGATTGTTATTTCACTATATTATATGTATTTTTATGTGTAATTAGTGGTTTCTGTATTTAAGTATGATTACAAAGTATTTTCAAAGGTATTAATTATATAAATGCATTATCCAGAAAATACTAGTATCACTCACTACTGAGACTAAGCTACTGAATACTACATGTTATAACTAATTTATACCTGATGTATTGATGTCCTTGCCTGGTTGATTAGTCAGAGCACAGTTAATCTTTCTACTACCAGTAGGCATAGTAATTTCAAATGATTGCTAACAAGTCCAATATTCAGGAGTAAAGGTTGAAAAAATTGTATCTGATAACTTTTCTTTAAAATCACCTGGCTGTAAAAGTAAGGGATGCTATTTTACTTGAAGCTTTCAAGGTTAGTAGCAGCTAAATTGAATAGTCTCGGTAATCTTAACTCATAGTGCTTCCCTGAGGGTAAAGTCATCCATCTACAAAGTGCCATTAATACCTCACTTACCCTCGATTAAGGCTTTCAAAATAAGTTTGAAGTGGGATACCAGCCTTGTACTGAGGCACGTTCTTTGAATATAGAAAAGGCTTTGGAAGGCCTGCATTTAATATCTGTATGTCAGTTTCTCACTTTTTCCCCTCATAATGATAACATACATATTTCATTTTTTTTCTTTCTTCCTTTTTGAAACAGAGAATGACTTACTGGGGAACCAAGTTGTAAGATGAACGCTAACCAAGCTAGAAGAGGAAAGATGTGAAGATTGGTCACCTATGCAAAGGAAATGACAAGGTGTGTGTAGCAATCACACTGGAGGTTATTTCTTGCCGGCATGTAGGTCTTCATGGTAGATTAATTCTGGCAATAAAGTTTAAAAATAGTCCTCTGAAACCTTGAAAAAGGTGTTTTGAAAATAACTTTTTTCTTTTGTTTGATTGCCAGAGTAAGCATATATCTTTATAAGTATCTTTAAGATACATCTTTAAAGTCATTACTGTGTTGAATTGTAGCTGTATTTCTAGAGGTAAGAGGCAGTCACATCCATGAATTGTGTTTTTGGCAGAGGCCAGGAAAAACAACCCTTCTCCCAACACCAGAATAAAATCCTTCCAGATACTATCAATGGTCATTCCTGAGGCTTTCAGGATTATTTAAAATAATCATTTTATGGATTCATTTAAATCACTGCACTTTGACACTCAGTGCAGGAGTTACACAATTTCCTCTTTTCTTCTGTATATAACCACTACAAAGAGACGTGCTAGCACATGTTTTGCACTGCTTTTAAAGAGTGTGTTCTCTTACATTTGTTGTTCTGCAGATTTGTAACTTGAGGAATGCAAAATCAGCACTACTGACAACTCATATCCCTCAAATATTTTCAGTAATGTGAATATATAATATTTATACAGTGGCTGCTAAGAGGCTGGCAAAAGGCTATATGCTACTTAAGATCTGAGGTTAAATGGTACTTCAGTGATGCATAAAATTTGTATTGACCATCTGCCCAGCATTGAATTGAACCCATTAATGAACAAGCCTTACAGTATCACTGTGAGATAGGGAATTATGAACTTGATTTGACAAGTGATAAAACTAAGCCCCAAAGGGCTCATGTAATCATTTCAAGTCATACAGGAAGTATATAATAGAGCTAGCAATCTAAGCCAGCTCACCTGACCTGCTGTCTTTCTTATTTGGACATCCAAAATAATCCCATTTGTTGTTCTTTTCACCATATTCTTTCAGGTGTGGAGCGTGTACATCAACAGTTATGCATTCTTTACGCACAGCTTTAACAGTCATACTCTCTTGCAGAGTAACTTAAAACACACAGTTAATGTGAACTGTGAATCATGCTCATCCATAAAGAACAAAATAAGACACAATGCAAAAAAGGCCAGCATAAACAGCACCAGATGGCCTTCATAAATTGAGCAAGTTAGTACAAAATGCCAAAAGGGAGATCTGTTATTGTGACCTCTCTATTTTTTTATATATTTTTATTTATTTATTTATTTATTTATTTGCTTAATGCTGAGATCTTTCCCTAGTACAAAGAGGAACTGCTGATGTAGGATGATTAATGCTTTTCCTTTTGTAATCTTGCTGAACGTTTCTTTAATTCCTTTAGCAAATGTCAGGTCACATGTTGACTGCTTGCATTCTAAAACTGAAGTATAAATCATCTTCTCATGTGAAAGAAACTGTCATTTTTCTTTGCAAAATATTTTTCTGACTGTATCTTATGTAACTGTTACAGTTGTTGACATTTCCCTAAAAGCCCTGTTCATTTGACACTTAAGATTTCGGTATAAAGCTATAGACTAGAATAGAGAATTCTTTTGCCTTTGCTTGTACCTGTTTCCTTTACCATGAGTTGAAGAAAAGAATATTATGCATTTCTGAGTCATGCTGTAGAAAGGTACTTTATTTTTAATATCATTAGCATTTTAAAAGGAGAAAAATAAATCATACCACGGGTGAAAGCAAGAGTTAATATGCTTCAGCTGTAGACAGTTGCTATTAAATTTTGATGGGATGCTATCACTAATACTTCAAATAAAATGTTGATGTGGTGATGTAGAGAGCATGGATAATGAGTTGAATGCTACAGAAATGGCTGTTATTTTTAATGGGAAATATATATAAAATATATGATCATCAACCAAAGACGTTCACATGGATCTATCCATAAGAAAATATCCGAGTATGGACTTCTTATGTGTGCCTTGAGTTGTCTACAAGAGTGCAGCCCTATATAGCTGTGTCTTGTCATAGATTAAGGTTGAAAATATGTAACTTATGTTTTAGTGTGCCTGATTCCTGCCTGGTTTAAGGATAATATTCTAGCATTAATAATCTGATTTCCTTTTACTCATACATGTCTGCAGAAAGCTGTTGAAAGGTCTTCCTGATGGGCCTTTTAAATCAAACTTAACAAATATAACAATATCTCAGAAAAAAATGGCTGCAGAATGTGGAGTCAGCGGGTGTTAAACTCCTATTGGCATGGCCTTTTACTTGCAGCCTCTGCTGGATCCAGCTGAGGCATGAAAGAGGATTTTTGCAGGTGTTTCAGGTCACCACCTGTGCCAATATCACCATTATGGGCAGTGAATTAAAGTGTTTCCACATGGCTCTGGAAAAACGTGTTCAATAAATGCTGTGTTCCTTCTGTTAGAATGCTACTTTTAAGTTCCCAGGGTGATCTGGAGTACTAGGACTTTGGTCTTGAAAATTGATACATTATTCCTAAAGCACGCAAGCCCAAATCTTTTAGTTAGGTTTTAAGCAAGCTACAGACCTTTATAGGTCGATGCAGGGAATTTTAAGACATTTTTAGAAGTTTAAAGATAGTTTAGGATGTCCATATAGACATAGAATCTTAATCTCTCAAAACAAGGATTTGAATTGTTTGATTGAGTATCCTGTTGCTGTCAAAGAGCATTGCTGAGTTTAGGAAGACAAATCAGATCTTGATCTAAATGCCTCTGCTTTATAATAAGATACAGTATAATAGCAACATGCACAGTGAACAGTTGAACTCAACACAGACGCATGTGGGAGGGGACACTTTTCTCACTTAAAGAAAGCTGTGAAAAGTGTCTGCCTCATTCCTGTGGCTGGCCCAGAGGCTAGACTCCCTGCAGAGTTTACAACATATCCTACCGTTGCATGTCAAGATTGTGCTTTCAAGGTTTATAGAATTACAGTTCAAAGCCAGAAGTAGGATGTGGGTCCCCAGGAAACAGGTTCTCCCCATCAGTCTACACACTGATGTGATCTTATCACTGAAGATTCTTGAAGCTGGTTCATGGACATTACGAATTTGTTCTCCTCAGTTCATAAAGGTAGGGACATAATATTTTACAGGTGTGGAAGTGAAACACAGATGTGAATATTTTAAGATGTATAGCCTGGACAGTCTAAGCTGGATACTTAAAAGCATTCAGCATGGATCAGCTCATCTTGTAACATTTCCAGGTAGACCAACAGCTGGTTTGTAGTTTGCCTTTGAAAGTCTAACTAGTTACTGAAGCATCTGAACACAGGAGTACTACCATTTTTCTAAAATCCTTATCAGGTTATTTGCACAAGAGGATGAAGAAAATTTGTTGTACAGTTGTGAAATGAATACAGCTCTCTCAAGTTTCTGAATATCTTCCTCCCACCTTACTCTTTTCCCCATTCTGAAGACTTTTTTCTAAATTCTTAGAAGACCATACATCTCTTCTGTGAACAGTCCTCATTAAACCTTCCTTTGTCTTGCTACAAGCTGTAATAGAGGGGGACTCCCAATAGTGCTCTCTTGAAAATCCCCTAGTGCACATTAAATAATACTGGGTCCTGAGCCCTGAAGTCTCCAAAGGCTTACTGGATGATCGCCTTTTAAGATCTCTGTCGGTACCAGTTGTCCCAAATTACAAAACACTGGCAGGTCTCAGAAATCTGTAAGAGCAGGTCTCTGCAGTTTTTATATATCTCAGGAGATCAGCTAAGAGAAAGAGGATGATTAAAGTTTATGGCTTGAGAAAGAGGAAGTCAGGAGGAACATTTCCCAGTGTTCTTTTTATGAGAATTTTTAAAGGAAAAATATTTCCACTGACAGGCCTTTCTAATGATTGAATGTGCTGTGAGTTCCGTATTTGCAAGAAGGCCTAGAGGAACGCACTTTTATTTTCTGCTAGAAGACTGCAATCTTTAGCACTCTCAATATTAAGATCGTTTGAGCCAGGGTTCCGTGCTGATGTTACTAAAATGATCTTTAATCATTCTTGAAAAAAGACTTTAATAACCTGACTTATGGCCCCCAGTATTAAATCTTTGATAGGGGTGTGAGTCTAGCAGTGTTGATTTCCTCATGCTCAGCATTTCTTCTGATATTTTTACCACTTGTTAGCAGTGTGTATTCTAATAAAACTTCAATTTATGAAGTGTCTTTTCCCAGCAATCTTTCTATGTTTAAGTGGAATATTTTTACATCATTCACATATATTTTTCCTCATTTCAAAACAATTACATTTTTTGTGGAAGACTGCAGATTCCAAAATCAGTCTAAAAATGGCAACTTGCTTCCCTCTTTATGACATAGCCCTTGTCAGTCCTACCAGCTGGGGAAGATAAGTCAGAAGGTAGCATGGATAGTCACCAATTTTATTCTTCCATTTTCTCTTTCTCTGTGAGGAGGCAAGTTCTTTTAGATTTTCCTAACTCATACAGCATTTTAAGTCTTGGCCTTTATGATTAGAAGAACTTAGAGCTGGTGTTGATAAAATAGCCTGGACAGTTTTAGAGAATTCAGAGCTTACCTGAGATAACTGCAAAACTGAAAGAACTGAGAGAAAGGGGCTTTTGGCCAGGAAATCTGATGGGGAGTGCACATGAGCAGTTTACTAGTAAAGAAATGGCCAAAAAGCTGAAACTACTAACGTTGCTAATATTTTTCCAAATTTGTGTTCTAACAATGTGTATTGCAGCAAAGTTCACAGGTGGCATCTTCTATGTGGCTTGCAGCCTTTTGACCTCCTTCTGAAAGGTGGCCTTGTGGTTTAATAGGTTAGCTGTCCATGAGTAAGCTGTTACTGAGCAGACCACTAATGGTTCTCCACAGCACGACTGCTATACCTTTATAGTGACTGCTAAATGATGTGATATGTACCACAGAGACCACCATCCAGAGGAAAGTGCTGTCAGAGACTGAGAGGGGGTTAACCACAAAATATTTACCATTTTAGTGTGCACTGAAAAAAAATGTAGCTGAAAACAGTATTTTCCTTTTGCTCTCTTTGTGCATTGTGGTTTTACGTTGGCTGCAAAGAAGAGTCTGTAGTGTTGATTCTCTAAAGAAGATGGCAAACAATGATTAACCAGTTCCTTCCAACTGCTCTTTAATGAGCAGAAACCAAGTTGAACCAGTTACTCATATTGAATTAAGCTTAAAAAAAATCATGTAGTTACAAGCTTAAATGTTCTCATCTAAATCTAAACTTTCCCAGAATAGTACAGTTGGGGCTGGATGTTTTTTTCAAGGTTATTTCTAGTGGCAGAGGATATAAAGAAGTAAATGATAGTAAAATATGATTATAGTTCTTGATTTAATTTAAAATTATTCCATTGTAAGTGAAATACTGATGCACAAGGGTAGGACCACTGAACCATGTGCATTTACAAGCCAGTCCTATGCAAAAGTAAGTTTTTTTATGCTGCTGTTGAGACTTAGCTTGTCATAAACTAAAGCTTCTTTAAGATTTGAGTGGAAACACTGTTCTAGCAGTACTATCATAAAATGGTTTGGGTTAGAAGGGATCTTAAAGACCATCTAATTCCAACCCCCCTGCCATGGGCAGGGACACCTCCCACTAGACCTGGTTGCTCAAAGCCCCATTCAGTGTGGCCTTGAGCACTTCTAGGGATGGGACATCCACAGCTTCTCTGGGCAGCCTGTGCCACCTCGCCACCTTCAGAGTAAAGAATTTCTGCCCTATATCTGATATAAATCTACCTTCTTAAAGCCATTACCCCTTGCCCTATCATTACGCTCTCTGACAGAGTTGCTTTCCTGTAGGCCCCCTTTAGGTACTGGAAGACTACTATAAGGTCTGCCCGGAGCCTTCTCTTCTCCAGGCTGAACAACCCGAATTCTCAGCCTGTCTTCCTAGGAGTAGTGTTCCAGCCATATGAAGGGTTTTAGATGTATAGCATTAAAAGCTAAGGTAATAGGACATATATTTGCTATACATTCACATTCCTAAGCTGTTTTACTCATGGTACTTCAAGGCCAAGAGAGGCCTAGGATAGGATGGTCTTTCAAATTTAAAAATATATAACTAGATAGATAAATAAAAGTAATCTTGATAATTTGAGAAGTGGTGTATATACTGCCATCAGTGAGACAATAATGATACAGGCTGGGGGTCACCTGTGTAGGAAGCAGTTTTGTAGAAAAGTATCTGGGGTTTCTTGCATCCAGAGCTGCAATAGCAAGACTATAGTCAGCAGTTCTAGAGAAGCGATCCTCTCCACTTTCTAGCACTCATGAGTCTCCATTTAGAGTATTGTCTCCAGTTTTGGGCTCCCTAGTACTAGATGCCAACCATCATAGCGTGAGTTCAGTGGAGGGCCACCAGGCTGACCAGGGCTGGAGCACATGGTGAACAAGGAGAAGCTGAGAGAGCTGTGTCTGCCCAGGCTGGAGAAGAAATGGCAAATGGGAGACCTATTGCTGCCTACAAATATCTGATTAATTGCCGGGTAAGGAGATGATGCCAGACTCTTCTGAAAGGTGCACAGTAATAGAATGAGGGCTAATGGACGCAAGTTGGAACATGAAAAATTCTAGTCAGATATAAAGAAAAACTTTTTACCAAAGAGTGGTCAAACATGGGGACAGGAGCCCAGATTGGTTATTGGATCTCCATCCTTGGAGATGTCTAAGACTCAGTTGAATACAGACCTTAGAAACCAGATCTAATTAGACCTGCTTTGAGTAGAAGGTTGGACTAGATGCTTCCAGAGGTCCCTTCAAAGCTGAATTATTCTATGGTTCTTGAATTCTGTCATAACTTGTACTAAAACAAGAGTGATATAGCAGACTTGGACTACTGGAAGAGGGCAAAGAGTTTTTAACATTGCTTAGACTGTCTTTTTAAAATGGCACTTGTCAGCATAGTGTATGTAGCCTTGTTGGTATGTTCATATGATAAAAAACGTCAAGGGTGTGTTTCCTACTCTTACCTATTGTACTTTATAATGTTGCA
This sequence comes from Cygnus olor, assembly GCF_009769625.2. Lineage (NCBI taxonomy): Eukaryota > Metazoa > Chordata > Aves > Anseriformes > Anatidae > Cygnus > Cygnus olor. Next base: position 72,193,574 of record NC_049169.1, on the reverse strand, counting down.
TATAGTATTGACTACAATTTTTTAATTGGGTGCAATATGTGCGAGTATGGATGGTGATAAATTCATGCTGCCAGTCTATATGGCCCATAAAAATTTTGTGCAACTGTAAGAAGTTACTGCAACTGTAGAACCATTTGGGAAACGAAAGTGCCTGTTTCAGCAGTCTGGGTGTGATCCTTCAAGGCAGTCAGTATTTTGGATGAGTGCAGGTGCACGCATGATTATGAAGTTAGAATGATCCAGGAATGTTTAAAAACAACAAAATACCTCCAGTGTAGAGGTTAATTTCTCGATTTGGTAATTCTTCTACAATCTTCTGAATTCATCTTCATAATATACCCTTCCATAAGAAAAGTAGAGATCTAAGAAATGTCTATTAGTATGTTACACCCAATTCCACTGTTTAGCATTTGTTGTGATTTTATAGTAATATTAACAACATTTTTTTGATTCTTATTTGACAAGCCTTCAGAACTTGTTTCTTTGAAACGTTTTCCCTATAGCCATGAGGGAATTCCACATACTTGTAGAGAATCTGACATAATACATTAGTCCATTAGCTGTAGCATTAAAAAAAAAAGTAACATAAGACTTGTGATTCTGAGAACTGGTAATGCTGCTTTTATGATTTAAGATTTTTTTAATGGAGCATTTATATGCTTGTATGTGAATCCGTTACGTGACATGCAACGTGGTTAGCAACAGCTTTTGTGTATCATGGCTCAGGTTCCCATACACTCCTGACAGTATGTATATTCATGAGATTCATGACATTTTCCTGCATCTGCTCTTATAACAGATTTCATTTCAAAGTAGCACTTCATTGATGTAGTACACTGACGCATTTTACGTATAATTGCTTTTCATCTGGTTGTATGATTATTTTGTGACACCTAGTGGATATATTGATAGTAGTGCCGATTTGAATTTCCTTCCTGTTGTTGTTGTTGTTGTTGTTGTTGTGTTTGTTTTTTTTAGATTGTCTTGATATACGTTCTGGCCTGAAAACTCAATTCACATTACAAACACGTAGACTCTATTTCTTTCTTGCTTTCTCTCTTTCTCCTTTTTAATTTTTTTCTTTAACTTTGCTCCTGTAATGACTTGTTCATAACTAGGTGAACAGATACACGGCACCAGTTTGAGGAAATTCCATGAATCCCAACATTTGAAATTTTAATGATATCGTTTAGTCAGAATCTGTACATGTGCAGTGTGTGGTCTTCACACATCAGCCTTTTCTACTCCATCAACTTTTTTGTGTTGTGCTTCAAATATGCTGTTCTCTTAGGGATTGAACGTATGTCATATAAATTTATAAAAGGTTACAAAGAAGTACTTAGACTTATTACCTTATGAGGACTATTAGAAATCCAATTCCTTTTCTGTTCTTAGAGAATGAAATGTGATAAATAATTAAAATATTGTTCTATAAACACAATAATATATTTAGAATATTTCCATCAAGAAACAGTCTAGAAATGCCTTAAACACATGACCTACTTTCACAAGATATATCTTATGAAGTATATGTTAATTTACATGTCATGGATTCTGAGCCTGAAGCTTGTTTCAAAGTCATTTCTCCAACAGGAAGATGTTGAATTACTGTCCCATGTATTTGCTACAAAAGCTGTGAGATAGGAAGGCAGGTATTTTCATATGACTCTATCTTCTATGTTGATAAAGGGAGGGGAATTGATGTGTTTGTAGACAGTGGCCTCAAGTCTGCTTGCTGTATTGGTGGGTTGATACTGTCAGTGAGCATGTTTCTAACTTCACAGAAGGTATAATATACTACTTGCCCAACAGGTTTTTAATTCTGAAATCTTCCGGTGTCCCAGTGCAGATGCAGGACAATAGCTTACATGATAGCTAGGATACAATTTTAGTTCTTAAAAAGTTGCTAAAAGGAATGCAAGGTACATGAATTTGTGAGATTATGCATTTTTCATATTTGGGGAATTTGAATTGAGTTGTGCAGAGGGCATAAAGAAATTGATTTTAAAGACCATCTTCAAGATTTTAGGTTTTAGCTTGTCACTCTTCAGAGAAAATGTTTAATATTTCTGCTCCTAAGAGGCTTCAAAATCAGAAAATGTAATACTAAACTGTGTCTTTAATACCAGCTGATGTGGTGTTCTTTTCCTGTACTCTTCACAGTTGCTTATCGTAACATTTCTCTTGTGACTTTCGTTTATGTAAAATTCGAGCCTGTAGCAACAGCATCATGAATAATGGACACAAAGGATCTAACACATCATTGAACGCTGGCAAAGATCTGCTTACTCTCCACCACCTGAAGCCGTGGTTTGAGTCCATTAATGAGTGTTTAACTAGTGAAAGCTTTAGTCTCAAGTAAAAAGACTTAGACAGGAGTAAATCTGTTGAGAGCCCCAGTCACCTGAGAAAACAAAAGATTGCACAGAGGGAGCTGAAAACAGTGAGCGCTGTGTGTCTGGCTATCCGAGCTCCTTGCCTGCAATTCATGAAGAGCGCTCGTGCAAACAAGTGCCATATTGGTGTCTGCCGCGCTACCCCAGGGCACTCCGAACACTGTGCACCTCTTCGGCTCTCTCAGCACACACATCTGCAAGAGCTGCCTCCCTGGCACTCAGCCTCATCCTGCCCGTGCTTGAAGGTAGTGGTGCTGCAGGCCGTCACAGTGTGGCACACCTGGTCTCATGGCCTCTGAATGAGTGCTGCAGCATGAGAGTGATGGTGAAATTGTGCCCTGGTAATGAACAGCATTTTTTGGTGATTTCTCCCTCACTTTTTGAAGGCTTGTATTATGTAAACCTGATCTGGGTCATGGACTAGTCTTCTTGTTGGATGGCTAATGAGACCGGTAATCTCATTAAGTTGTGCAGTGAGAGTACATGTAAGCCTTCTTTGCTTTGTCATACCCACAGCTTGGAGTACTCTGAGTGGAAAATAATGGATCAGAGCAGAAACAGAAGAGTCATGACAAAACCCACCTGTGTACCTTTTTTTAATCATAACGCAACTTGTCACAATATCAAAGAGTAACAAAGCTGTTACTGTACATAGAGGTCATCTGCTGGTAACCAAAGAAAAACAGTAGCTAAAAGGAAAAATGCGTCTCAGTAGTTACCAGTGGTGTTAGCGGTAAATTCATTGAGGTCCCTGGGAGCTGTAGACATGAAACATGTAGGGCACACTTCAGGCTCCAAAAGGAAGGCAGAGGAAGGGGATGAAAGGCAGGATGTGAACCAGAGTTGCAGACTGCACAAGTATTTTCTCTGTGTTAATGTATGTAAACTTCCAGGCTTTGGCTTCGTGACTGTTGGGTTGAACCAAGCCCAATGGCTCAAGCCAACATACAGTCAAGACCTCAGAACACTGTTCTGAGCTGGAAATTAATTTTAAACTTTTAACAGTGTTTTAAAACATAATACATAAGTTGTTGATTATATGCCAGTTTTTCACATAATGCTACTCATAATTCCAAATGCTACAGGTCTAAAGTAATCATGGCAAATGGAACAGATTTTGTTTGTCTGCCATAATACAAAATTTACTCTTTATTAGCAGTCAAGTAACTTTATTGTGTTTGTGCTGATAGTAACTGTAAGTGTGCATTGATGTAAATATAGAATTTTAGGCTAAATTCACACAGTGCTGGGTTATTCAGATGACTGATCTAGTCCTGGGTCCCAGTCTACTAACTTTCTCAGTCCTACTTGTCAGCTGCCTGATCTCACTAAGGGCTAAAATTTAAAATGGAAGTGTTGTGGGGCAAAAAGCAAAAGACATTTTTTCTACCAACCAGAGTTATTAGTGCAGCTGCATTTCTGTAAAATGAATTTTAGTTTTGTTGAGGCTTAGAACATATTCTGTCTGACATTCACTCTTGATGCTTAATTAAGACAGAACTTGCATGTACTGGTTTATTGCATGTTTTAAAAAGGAAAATAATTCCAAGCATATAAATCCTTCTGACAGTGAAAATTGAGCTTTCCCAAGAAAGGAATTTGCAGGTTGAGATCGGGGATGGCGGTTTTCAAGAGGACATCAAGTTAATATTGTTTTGACAATTTCTTGTGACTCTGGTTGATGTTATTTACCTAACTTATGTATGGGACTGCAATTAATAAAGCTTCCTATCAGTGGTAGCACATAGGTTAGGTGTGTCACTATGTGAATTGCAACTATTAAAAAAGCCAAGTCTGGTTGTCTTAAAAGCATATAGCTTATTTAAGATTCTCTATGTAGTGAGCGTTTGTTTTTGTTTTTTGGTTGTTTTTTTTTTTTTTTTTGTTTTCCATCAGAAAATGCTTGGAAACATTATTCAAATAGTTGCTTGTGGGATGGCCAAGTATGTAGCAAGATGGGTTGGAAAATGCTGATCCTGACTGTTCCCTGCATCAGTGATTGTGCCCTGTTGGATTTTTTATTTTCACAGGGCTCAAGGGGAAGTGGGAAAGATGCATTTTTGAAGAACTGGGTATTACATGTAAAATCAAAGATAAGGGTGCTCAGTTTAAGTATCAGATTTTATATTCAAAGATGTTAAGTAAATCCAGGTGATGTCAGCTGACTTATGGGAGTTCAGCTCTTTCAAAAAAAAAGGTCCAATATTCAACATCCTGAAATAAGCGAATATTTGGGGGAAGGGGAGTAATTAATATTTCATTTTTGTGCCATCTGCATGAATTCAATCTGATATAGAGCACGGAGATTCATTATGAATGTTTAGGAAATGCTTACTGTAAGAAAGGTGTTATTTGCACCTTTTATTCTTAGCCATCTCTGACGAGAAAATAAAACGGACATGCTTTCTTAGCTCTTTTCTTAACAAGAAGCAATCCCTAATTTGTCACAGCTTCACCTCCTCTTACTGCAGATACTCATCTCCCAGATAATCCTCCCTTGCTTTTCTGCTTTTATGCCTGCTAAGAGGTGAAGAATACCTGTAACATTTGTTTTTCATAAGACGTGTCTCACTTGCCCTTGGTGGATTTGCCCTTTCTACACAGGTTTCATCTCCCCTGGCTGCTGGCCTCACCCTGATTTCTGGGCATTGGGATCTGGTAACCGTGAGTTCCTGCTGCTGCTGCTGCTCCTGCAGCTGTCCGTGTCACGCCTGGCAGCCATCTTAGGCTGGGCAGAAAGCCCACCAGAGCTAGCACAGCAAATCGGCTGGTAAGTGAGCAGACAGAAAGATTATGCTAGGAAAACATCAAGGGTAAATATTTAAGTTGTACAAAGCAAATAGCTCGTAATACACTAAACAGTTCTGCTTTCCTTATGGAGTTTATTTTATATATTAAAAAAAAAAAGTATCTCCTTAAATTTTTATTTGCTGAAGAATACAAGTGCAACGTACAAAGTAGCTGGTGATTAGCCCTGGTTTAATTTCTTTTTTTGTGGAAGCTTTGAGAAATGCTGAGAGTTTTCATCAGTCTCATGAATACTAACTTATATAGTTTTTTAGCATTTGGAGTATTATATAAGCAAAACTCAGAAATAAATGCTATAGAAAAGTAAAATATATGGCAGTCTAGGTGCTTCAGTTTGCATAAACAGAAGAAAAGATCAAACATCCTAGAAAAATAAGGTGTTATTTTGATGGAAAACTGTCTTTTTCCTACTACATTCCCCCTTGAAGCATCTTTTTAACATTCAAGACGTTTTACAGCACTAACGCTATGAAATGCATTTTAAACATGTATAGAAGATGTCTGTGAAGGTGCAGAACTCCTGTGATGTACACCCAGCACCAGCTCCTTGTCTTTAGTGCTAGCCAGATTCCTATACACCCATTCAGTATATTACAGTAGCAATTACTAAGCATGTCCCATTTTTGTACAGTGTTGTAAACCTTTTCTGAAACATGTTACATGAGCATTCATTTCTATGGAGGAATTTCATTGAATTTAGGAAGGGTCCAGGTAAGAGTAAGGAATCTCTTGTGCAGGTCTGTAGTAGATACAATGTGTCAGATGGAATTATTTACATTTGTATTTTTTTACATGCTGTTGCCATTTTTTTCCATACATAAAGTGTTCAAGATTTTAGGAACCTAGTAAGTTACTACAGAGCTCAGAGACATGTAGCCACAGAGTTCTGTTTCATTTCATGACTGCTCCTTTTTGCCAAATATTTCCAAAGAGTTTGATAAAGACAATGGTTTCTGTGACTTTGTAAAATTATGTAATAGATAGAACCATATTACAGTACCTATACTGTTCTGTGTATTAATGAAGGTAAACAAAGGTGGACAACAATTACATAACTGATTTTAATGGAATTTCTACTCAATACAAGCAGTCAGTTGCTCCTAAATTCTATTATGATGTGAACGTTTTCTGAGGATCCAGAAATGTTACCTTCAATATCTGTGCTTTTATAATCTGTGCTGTAGTGGATCATCAGGACTATTTTCAAAGCCACTGAGATCATGTGAAAGCATACTGTTGATTTCAACAGTGTATGAATTGCTCCCCAAGCCCACTGAGTATTTTTTCTTTTAAAAAGTCTTCTGATGATTTCAAAGAGATTGTTCCAGAGCAAAACTGTGAACAGGGTTTGTAGAAACCAGAAGAGCGCACTTGTACACTGTAGTACCAAGTAACCTCACTACTGAACAACCATCATAACCAGAGCTGATCACCCATTTGGATATTCTCAAAAAGGTAGAGAAAGCTAAGTTTGGTCTCGTAGTCATAGCTTCGCTATACTAATGCCTAGTTACGGATATTAAGAACTTAGTGTATGGAGGCTAATGTTCTTCTGTAGCCAGCTGAGAAAGACAAACGCTTGTACAGAGAACTACAGAGAGCAGGGCCTAACTGAAACAAATTTTAAAAAAACAACTGAATGTAGAAGGAGGCTGTAGAGACTTGATGCTTTGAGTATTTCCTATTGTGCCTGTCTGAAGTTCCAGCAGAATCTGTCTTAATTTATTAAGGACAATGGCTCTGTGTCCAGGTGAAGGCTGGTGACAAGCTGTGTCCCTCAGGGGTCTGTCCTGGGACTGATACTGTTGAATATTCTGTGATTCTGTGAATATCTTTATCAACAACATAGACAGTGGGATTGAGTCACCTCAGCAAGTTTGCAGGTGACACCAAGCTGAGTGGTGCAGTCAATACAAGAGAAGGAAGGGATGCCATCCAAAGGGACCTGGACAAGCTTGAGAAGTGGGCCCACATGAACCTAATGAGGTTCAGCAAGGCCAAGTGCAAGGTGCTGCACCTGGGTAGGGGCAATCCCAGACATGAGGACAGACTGGGAGAAGAACTCATTGAGAGCAGCCCTGCCGAGAGGACTTGAGGGTTCTGGTGGACCAAAAGCTCGGCATGAGCCAGCAGTGCGTGCTTGCAGCCCAGAAGGCCAACTGCACCCTGCGCTGCAGCAACAGAGGGGCAGCCAGCAGCAGGTTGAGGGAGGGGATTGTCCCCCTGTGCTCTGCCTTGTGAGGCCCCACCTGGAGTGCCGCAGCCAGCTCTGGGGCCTCCAGCAACAGAGGTTGGATGAGACCCTGGGCAACCTCATCTGCTGGGTGGCATCCCTGCCCATGGCAGCAGGGTTGGAACTGGGTGATCTTTAAGGTCCCTTCTAACCCAAACCATTCTATGAGTCTATGATTCTGTGATTATTAAATTACAGTAAAGTTTCAAAATCAGTGAAAGAGCTGTTGTTTGCCATCTTAGAAGCAACTTTATTTCAGTAATGAGTTAAATTACCATATACATCATATTTCCAAGGAGTCACAGATTCTCAGAATCTGTGTTTGTAAAATACTTCTTGAAGGATGCAAGCAATATGAAAGCATTATGTATGTTATATTTACTTAAAAATGCATTTGGAAATACTGTGTGTGAAGTTCGTCATATGTGGATCCTAGGAAACTGTATCCTTCCCTCCACCTGTTGGTTTCTGTCTGAAATCTTCAGAAAAGTTACCTGCGATGGTACTGCTCTGTCACAGCCCTAGCTGACATGATGATGTGTCAGCTTAATTTCCTGCACAGAGTCTATTGGATTCAGTCAGAAAGATTCCCTTGGTCTCAGCATCTACCACAGCAGAACCTCAGCCATCTACCCCACAACCATTGGTCTCAGCATCTACCACAGCAGAACCTCAGCCATCTACCCCACAACCACTCTTAACAGCAAAAGTTTGTGACATCTATAATAGTGAACAAATAGTCTGCAGGAACAGAGTGGTGGCTACACCACTTTGGAAGCCAGAAGATATTCGTTCTATGGAAGCAAGCAGGAAAGCGCTGATCTGGCCTGCATCCAGACCCTTAACCTTGCTGGGGAATGTCCCTACCTTGTGGCTTGCCTTTGAGCCGTGCATTTCCCCAGTGCAGTCAACGTGCACTTCCTCAAGCACACACCTGGGGCATTTACCTCCCCCCCGGGATCCTAGTGAAGTTTTGCATTTGTAAATCGTTCTGAGTTTTGGGGTGGAAGGTGCTCTGAAATTGCAGAATGCTTGTTCTGTGTTGTCCTAAAAGTCTGTTAATTATTATGGCTTTTAATTATATAACAAGCCAACTCTAAAACTGTCATCTTTCCTATTACATCATAAAAATAGCAGAGTTGGCTCTGTGCCTTTTTAAAAGTGACTGCTGAGATATTTATTAACATCTGCTCCAAGACATTTTTCACTGAGCAGTGAGAGTTAGAATATGGAAATGTCATATTTTTCCTAGTATTAAGCAGTTGTTAAACTAGAAACATAACTCTTGCCAGATAGTTATTTTGTATGCATGTCTTCTTCATAGAAAGAAAGTGAACATGCACTTTTCTTTCATTAGGTATTTTAAAGTTCATCCTTGTTTGGTGATCTAGTCAATTAAAATAAGTTAATGAGCAGCTTGTGAGAGCAGGAGAATAATTAATTTTAAATGTTGGATAAAGCACATTCTTTTCCATTTTTGTTTGCTAATGAATACTTTAAACTACTAATGCCCATAATAACTGATCTTACAGAAAATAGAACTACACAAGGTTTATATTACTTTACAAATAATTATCTCAGTATCTATGAAGTAACAAATTATTCCCTTTTTTGTGGAAGAATATACATTAAGGCAACATTATGTCAGAACTTCAGGTATGGAGAAGAATCTTAAACATCATTATCAAAAGCTTAGCTGCATTCACTAGAAGATAAGTGAATTTTTTTGAAATGTTTCTTAAAAGCTCACAATTTTTTCAAAAGGATGAACATTTTTCAATCTCCCAACTGACATTGCACCCATGAGTGAAAGATAGACAGGCAGTATAAATCATTAAAACATATCAGGTTTTCCAAAATTTTACCATTGTTTGGGTCTGTATTTTCACGTCTGTCTCTTGGAGTCACTGGAATCAGCTGCAAGGATCTTCATCTGAAATTTCTGGTGGTTGGAAGTGTTTGGGTCTGTGGGGTAGGCTGAGCTTTTCAATGCTGTAAACACATCATTTTTAATGCCAGAAATTAGTTCTTTGAACTGTTTTCACTGGACCATCCAGCATAAAGAGCAGTTACACTGAAGTATTACGCTGTTTTTCTTCTTTCACTCTAAAACAAATGCTTATCCAAAAGTCTCACTTTGAAGTAAATCACACAGTACACAGCTTTCCTCCAATTATTATGTGCTGGTTTATATTTATATAAGCATAGGGTTTGTTTTAAACTAAAGCCCTTTCTGTGAGGTGACTGCATAGTACACAGGTACACACCCAGCGTTTCTAAAATTTACCAACTTCTGCACAGAATTTTAGAAAAGGCTCCAATACAAATTCTAGGCTCCTAGGAAAAATACTGAGATCTCTGGCTGTGCACATAAAGAAGATGCTTGTTTTTAAACAAAAAACAGGCACAGGGGAGTTTTTTTTATTATTTTTCAAGTGATTATTCAGAGAGTAATTGACTTTACCCAAAAGCTGGCACTCAGAAAATGCAGGTATTTAAAACACTTAAGTGTATAGAGAAAACTGTCATGCTTTCTGCTGCAGAGGTTTCCAAATGACTATCGTCAATTGAGGTTAGAGAAAGCTTTGTTACTAGTTGTTACCAGTTTATGCTAAAGAGATGCTGAAATCTCTCCAGCTACACTTTTTTATATAACATACAAAGAATATTTTAATGAATATTTGCTTTGGCCTGCAAGGGCATCGATGTTATAAGTTGCAAAATCTGGGGTTGTACAGTATTCCCTCTCATGCAGTGGTCTCAGAGAAGTCAAGGTTGCACCGTTCCTGTTTTGTGCCACAAATATGCAACATGTACAGCTTGGAGCAATCAGTAACCTCTTTCTACGTGTGGTCACAGTCCACTACAGTGAAGTGATCTTTGAAGTTGTCAGTGTAACATTGCTTTTTATAGATTAACACATTGCTCTCTAATTTGGTTAGGCATTTGCATTCTCTTGTTCCTTGAAGGTGAAGTAGCTAATACCTCTGCCTGTCTCTGCAGTGCTCTTAACATTTGAGTCAATCTAAAAAAAATACCTTTTCTTTTTTTCACTGTGCTTTGTCTCTTGCCTGTCTCTTTCAAATTGGGGGTGCCCCCGGGCTGTGGTATGATTGGGGTAGTAACAAGTGAAAGAGAAAGCTGGTGCTGTGCATGGTTGTCTTTGAGAAAATGTACAGAGAAGCTGCTCTCTGCTTTTTCACTTGCTGTCACTCACCTTATAATTATTTTAGTATGCACAGAAATGAAGTTGATACATGCATTTTCTCTTGCTGCTCTCTTTTTAGGTTCCCATATCGATTATGCTAAGAGCAGTGAAAGATCACTTCAGTTGCCCTGAAACGTGAACTGCCTCCTTTGGGGTGAGATCTGCTTCATAGTGAAGCATGGCTTTAGTTTCTGTGTGTATTATTTATTGCTTTCTTTAGCTTACCGTTAACAAAGACTAAGTTAGCTTGTGAAGTTGGGGTATTTGCTTTGAAAGTCTGCTTATTTATTAAAGCAGTATTTATATTACAATATGGACTGGTATAACGGTTCTTTTCACTTCTTTGGATTTTCCCTCAATGGGATGTGTTGTGGTACATCAAACCAGACGGCAGGCAATAACAAGCTGCTCAAACTCTAGCATAGTTGTGAGATTAAAGTAGATTATACTATAGTGGCAATTTTGCTAGTCATGTTAACTAAAGTCTGTGTAGTACAGTAGTGTATGTTTAGTTTGGCCATTGATTCAGAGCTGGGTTACTGTCCTTTGAGGAGTAGCATGTTGCTTAAGTAAGCCTTAACATTTTCTCACAGTCTGGACAAATTCTTGATTCAGTCTTATGGATTTACCCATGCAGAACTTGGGAAAGTCAGTCAGAGAAACTCAGCTGTTCCCCATTAGGGTAATAGAGGAATATCTAGAAGGCAGTGTTAAACAATCCCTCTAAATCAGCATCCACTTTCTAAGTCATTGCAATGCCTTTCTTAAAGTGACAAAACTGGTTTGATAAGATGCAGTCATGTCAGAGCTGGAAGTACAAAAGTGCATTTATTAAAAATGAATGCTGTATCCTCTTTCCCCTTGTGTGTCTTGTCACTGACATGACTTCACAAGTTGCAAATCTATTAAACATTTCAAATGTGAAACTAGAGCTCATTAAGCAAAATGTCAGCTGGTATGTAGCAAACTGTTTCAGACTGTACGCTGTTAATATTTATCTCCAGAGTTTTCTGTCTTCTAGGTTGTCACCAAGTCATCCAGCTGTCTGGGAATATAGTTTGTCTTTCGTCTGATCAGAGTCTGACTGTCCTTTGGGGTGAGGTAGTAGGTTGTATAGTTTTAGGGTTATGCCCTGCCTGTCAGATAACTATACAATCTACTGTCTTTCCTGAAGTGGCTGTGATATCATCGCTGGATATGTCTTCAAAAGGCAAAGTAAATATATTTCAATTGTAACATTCTCTGGCTCTGACTACACGTTGAATTTGGTTCTTATAGCAGGGTTATGAAAGAACACAAACGTCCTTATATTGTTTAAATTCCTGGATCTGCCATTTAGATTCAAAAGTAATTTCCTTTTTGTCATCTTCTCAGAGGAGGTGTGTAAGTGACAGGGCACAGAGGTACAACCCAGTCTACTATGGGTTTGCTCATGCTCAGCTTTCTCCAACTGCCAGCATGCTCTTGAGAGTGGCTGTTTGGAAAAAGCTGACCCATTTCTTCATTACTTTGTGGCATTTGTGTTTATACTCAATGGAAAATGCCAATTTTGATTGAGAAGTTATTTAAATCCACTTTGCATACGCTGTTTGACAAACTAAGTGATGACTTGGATAATAAAACAAAGAGGATGTCTTCCAGTTGCTCATGTTCTGCCCTGGAACCAGTAAATGCTAAGTAAAAAGACCCTAAGTCTCTTAACTAACTTTAGCAAAATCCTAAGTAAAGAGATTTTTAAAATCAGTTATTGAACACTGATTTAACTTACTTTTATATTACATAATGCTAACTTGGGAGGGCATGTGCTTTCCACTGCAGTTCTTCTGTCTGTGGAGTCACCCGACCAATTCTGATGAACTTCCAGGAAGAACACAGAGGAAGGGTTGACAGGACATAATTATGGTCTTTTTAAGACTAAGATACACGTGGGATAGAAGGTGTTCAGGAAATCTTACTTGCAAATGATGAAATGCTAGTATTCTTCAGAAGATCCACTTGATGCTCTTAACAGGATGAGGTAGTAGGTTGTGTGGTTTCAGGGTAGTGATTTTGCCCCAATCAGGAGATAACTATACAACCTACTGCCTTCCCTGATAAGCAGCATAACATCAGTGTCTTAATTCACAGAAATTCAAGGGCTGAAGTAGACTTCTGTGACCAGCACAGTAAGTCTACATACAATTGTTGTTGCCCTGTCCCTAATAGCTCTAATTTTCATGTCTTGCTTTGTTTTTAATAACTGCCTGCAAAATAATGATCTTTTTTAAACTATTGGGAAAAAAATGAATTAAAGAAATTTTGCTTATTCCAAAGTTTGTCTGTCCTTAATCTGTTTCGTTTCTGGTTCATTTCAGTGGAATGAAGTTATCGTGGGAAATGATTCCAAAAATGCTGTGAACTTGCATTCAAGATGTTCGTGTTTCCTTGACATCTTAGTTTGAGTCCAAGAAATTTTACTAGCAGAGCACTGTTCTTGTTCAACCCTCCCTCCCTCCCAGGAATCTTCCAATGTTTCACAAATAATAGCAGATTAACTCACACAACACTCTTCAACAGATCAGCTTTGTATTACAAATAAAAAGCTATAACAATGAAAATCAAGGACCAGATTAAAAAAAAAAAAAAACAGACATTGATTTTTTACCCTCAGCTGCTCATAGGCAGTCTCATTTCATGACATTGAAATGGTCCCAAAAGAGAATTCATTGACTATCTAAAAGGAACAAATTGCACCTGGAAAACCATGGACAGAAAATATTAGATCCAATAAAGATGTTTTGAGAATACAAACTATAGTCTTACACACCCAAAAAAAAAAATCTCTGGAAGAAAAGGGGATATAGCAACAAGGTGCTGGTTTCAGTTGTAGGCACTGAAATCATTCTTCCACGTGCAAAATGTATCAGGAAATACAAATCATGTAAAACTTAAGGTTACCTTAAGATCAGGGGTATCAAGCTGGTTATGTAGAGCCATTTGTGTATATTTTGATTATACAGCATCTGATTACTGTAAAGAGGAATGAAAATTTAAGTTAGTTGTAATCCTTTATTCCTATCTCACATGCTATACAAAAGAAAGCCTTGCTCACATAAAAAGCATTACCCTCATACCTATACGTAGGCAAGCTCAGACATCCATGGTGAGAAAAAAAAAAAAAACCCTGATGTTACATTCAGCAGCAAAACTGGGTATTTTATTACTTCTCTCATCCAAAAATATCACACATATCTGGACTCGGAAGGTTTTTGAGGTCACTCAACACTTCAAAACAGGGCCATTTGTTAATACCTTTAATAAATGGCTAGGAATGTTATTTGACTCTTGTTCATAGGAATAAATGCAGTTGGTAGACGAGGAAAAATTACTACGTGTCTGAAAAACGTAGGAGAATAGGCAATACTGAGGCTGGTTTTAATCTTCTCTTTTCTTCTTGCTGTTTAAAGAGGATCTCTTAATTTAAAACTGCTGTAAGGATACTTACCATGCTGGCCATGTTCAAGGGCTCCAGGACATGCGTTGCAGATCCTGAACTCTTCTGCTGAAAATTCAGACTCACAGCTGCAGCATAAACATCTTAGATGAGCGTGAGTAGTGATTGCACTGTGTGTAGCTTAAAACATCCTGCTCCTCTCCAAGATGCAAAACTGCCTGGAAATTTCTAGCTTAGTTTTACATTCAGTAAATACATAGCAAACGTTCTGTACTGGAGAAAGAGGTGAAAAGAGGGAAAGTACTCTCCACATTCTACAACAGCCTTTTAGATCTTGTCTCTGAAGTCATTTTAAAATCTTCCGTCTCTGTCTGGGTCAGCATTTCATTCTTGGTAATGAGCTGTGAGTTTTCAGATTCTAGTCATCCTGGCAATCCCATTAAAACAAAGGGCCAAAAAAATCCATAGCGTTCTCTTCACTGGGATCTACAGTAAATGCAAAAACATGTGCCTATATTTAGCAGTGTGCAAGCCTGCAGTTAATCAGGTTTGTCCTTAGCAGTAGGTGTCATTACAGCTAATGGGAACAGCAATAGAAACTTGGAAGAACAACTCTGTGGTGCCAAATATTTTCCAGAGTTGTATACAGAAAAAGGTTGTACCAAAACATTAGTAGCCTGGGCTGGAATTGTTATGGAAAGTGTTGTGTTTTTTTTAAATTCAAGTCAGCTTTTTTTTTTTTTTTTGGGGGGGGGTGGGGTTGTTTTGGTTGGTTGGTTTGGTTTGGTTTGTGTTTTTTTTTGAGGTCATGCACTGTTCTGTTGTGCAGACTCAGTAGGTGTGAGGAAAGCACATGATCATGAGCTACGTAGCATGCAATTTTATAATGTGTCTGCTTAAACATTGTTTTTTAGTCCAACAACAGCATTAAATGAAGAGAGGCTGAGTATTTCTTGCTAGAACAAAGCCTGTGCATTTGGTTATAACAGACTAAGCGAAAAGCAGTGGGCACAGAATTTTCTGTGAGGCCAGGATTTCAGTTGTTTGTTCCCCTTCTCTGCCCAGGAGAAAGTACACATATATACAACATAAACATCAACCAGCTCCCTGCCATCAAGGCCACCATTTACAAATTTTAGATCTCTGCTGCAAGTATGTGTGGAACCTTACACTTCTTCCACAAGGCAGGTAAGTTTTTGAGTTTTGTTTTAACATGTGCAAACCTCCTTATTCTCTAAAAATGGATGCCCAGCATGAAAATTTTGACTCCATTGGCTAAAAGACTAAAACAAATGTAAATGTTTTTAGAGAAGCTGGGTAACTCTAGCAAAAGTCTGTGCTACCTGCCACACTTGCAAAAATCTGTGCTGCTACAGTGCATAGGTACCATGAGGTGCCCGCTGTGGGGCTGTTCCTCTGGAGCCACTCTGGAGAAGACAAAAGCCTTGAACACAGAAATAGTTAACTGGGAGGTCCACTGAAAGAGCAAATTACAAGGGGGATTTATACTGGGAGAGGATCCAAAAATGCAGTAAAACCATAGCTGGTACACCAGTCAGTGTTGATACAGATTCACTATGACACAACATACTGCAAAACAAGAGTTGCACTGTTGGAGTAGACAACACTGAAAAAGGCCATTTAACCACGTGCATAAGCTCCAGGAGCGTGCCTGCTTACAACTGTCAGCCAGTCCTTTGGTACCACTGCACTGCCATCAAGGCAGGCATGCCTCTTCTTGGCAGAGAGGGGTGTCTGCCAGCAACACCCAGGATGTGCTTGCATGGCCTCCGAGCACAGCCCATAGACCCTGATTGCACCCAAATGCCACTGTCTTCTATAGTGCTGGAACCCGCAGTGGCCAGGTTTGGGCTGTAGCACAGCCCAGCTCCTCCAGCCCAGGCTCATGGGTAGTACAGCTGCCCGCAGTGAGGCTGGAGTGCTTGGTTGTGCCTGCCTGCCTTGTTCTCACCATGCTGTGCCGGTGTTTCACAGGGGGCGATGCCAAGGAAGGAGAGCTGCTGGGCTAGATACCGCCCACACCATGTGCTTTTCAGAGAGATGTGAGCTGTGGGCAACTGAGCTGCAGAAGTCTTTGTGGCTGCAGTGCAGATGCAGCAAGTGGAATCAGTGGGAAAAAATAAAAATAAAAAATTAGGCCTGTCCTAAGAGCAGCATACAAAATTTGAAAGACGGGAGGATTAATAACGTATTTTAAAGCTGCCCTGGCATGGCTCTGATAAGTGTGGCTCTAGTTAATCCATGAAGGTAACTTCCATTAGCACACTACAGTGGATAGCAGATTTGAAGATGTCTGCAAGGGTATGGTACTCAGTGACTTGGATGTCCAGATCTTACCAAAAAAAACCTGTGCCAGCAGTGCTGAAAGAGCAGGACAACAGCATCAAAAAAACTAGGCCAAAAGTACATTGATTTTCAAATAGATCTGTGCTCCTAAGTCACTTTAGCACTTTTAATTGTTTTACAATTAACAATAATGATTAACAGTCATGCTCAGCATTTGATCATAATAAGACTTTTGTCTGGTTGTGGAATACTGTTTATGCCCAGTCTCCAACACAAATCAAAACCATATGAGTAACCAGGTTAAGAGACAACCAAGTTGTAACCAAGTTGCCTGATGTGGCTTATTTTTGTATTCCAGCCAGGGCCTGAGGCTCTTACTAGAGATTTTCCCTGTCCAGCTTGCATATTCAAATGTAAACAATAATATTTCCGTCCTTGAGGAGCCCAAGTGAGATTTTATAACACAAACAAAGGCATTAGTGTGTTAAAAAGGTCTCTCAATCAACTGAAAGTGTGCAGCAGTTTGCATATTAGCACATGTTTTTAATTAACACTTGGAAGAGAGAAATACTTGATGCAATTAGGAGTGACACAAATAAAAGTGCCTTTTGTACATTCTCAATGTAAACATCTAAACTGAAAATAAAATCATTCCTGCTCTCACAGAAGGCAACTGGCATTTAGCTTTTGTGAAAATGGCAGCTTAGTCTTTTTTTTTCTTTTTTTTTTTTTCACACTGCCAGACAGGTTTTTCAACCGACTCGCTTTTGGTGATGAAAACATCTCACTTCTTGTGCAACTGTGAAGAGAAAACCCCCATTTGCTGCACCCCAGGGCATGGCGGGTTCCAACCTTATCTCAGCCTTCATAGTCCTTCCTGAGCAGATGACTCCTATGTGGCTGCATTCACACACTCCTCTCTGCATTTCACCCGAGTTTGGTACTGTGTCTTTTACATCTGCTAAAAAGCTACCCTGTGAACTTGCTAAATGGTGTTCCAGAAGCAACTATTTGAAAATCGGGTAGGGAATCCCAGAGGTCCCATTTTTGTTTAGGTTTGGCTTACTGTCACATCACAGTGACCTCCACTACAGTTAGGCATATGACACAAGGTAGAATGTAAAAAAAAATCATTTTCCCCTCAAGTTTCAACATGTCCTGCAGTTATATTTTCTTTTTCTCTTTTTTCCATTTACCACAGGTAAAATTTAATGGTCAATGGTCCAGAATTTAGAGATTAAACTCTTATTTCCTCTTCTCATCAAAACTCAGAAATGTTTTGAAATTTGAATTGACAAATTAGTTTCCACTTCATTCCCCTCTGCAGTTCAGTATTTTTTCCAAAGTTTAAGTTTTAAGATCTTCTGTCATAGCAAAAAGAAAACTTCTGAATATATTAAGTCTTAGACATTCATTTCTGTCACATTGTACCAAGTGACAGAAAAGGTAATAAAAAAAATGATCATTCCCAAATTTTATTAAAATATGAGCAAAAATAGAATGAGAATAATCTTCTTTAGAAAGTTCCCACACTTAAAAGACTTTCCATATTAAAGCAAAGAAAAGGAGATTGTATTATCCACAATATGGTACTGTGTCTGTTATTCAAGCTATTTCCAAGTTTCTAATGGGGGAGCTGCATCTACATTACTTTGGGTAAATAAGTGAACACAAAATAAGGAACAGTTGTTGCTAACATTAAGCTACAATAGCTGCAGAAGAAAAATGCCCTCAACTGATGATCATGTGTTCCTGTGTACAGCTACTTTAACTGTGCCGAACATCTGCAGCGGGAAGAAAAGAAGCGGTTTGACTGTATGTGAGCCAAAGCACACGATGACTTAGTTTGTGCAGGTAATGCCAAGAGGTAAGCACGTCAGAGTACTTGAAGAGAGCAGGGGCTGGAGTTTGCTTCAGCCTGCTGTTGCCCACTGAGTACAGCACTCGTGTTAAGCAGTGGCAGGTCTCATTCAGCAGTTTTCCACCAAAGTTAGTAACAGAATGAGGTGCAATTTTTCAACAATATTTAATGCACTTTTATCTCTGTTGGCCAGGCCTGAAGAACCCTAGAAACCTTTTTTGGCCGGTTGTTTTGTTTGTTTTTGGTTCTGATTAACCCCAGACTGTGCTTTCTATCACTAAAGAAAGAAAACAGAAAAAAAAAAAAGAAAAAAAAAAAAAACAAGCAGAATGTGTTGGTCGTTTACTACTTGCAATTTCTAATTTAACTCACCTCATGAGGTCTTTCCTCTGCTGTCCTGATGAGTCTGGGAGGGATCAACTGAGGGAGAGGATGAGAAGGCCAGCATGGCATTCCACTGTTACTGATGTGGGAGAAGATTACGGGGAGTTGTGTTGAGGTTACAATTTTTTTTTGTAGGGGAGGAAGAAGAAGAAGAAGGAAGATGCCACCCAGAAGTTTGCATTATCAGCTTTTACAGCAGTCTGCTCATGAGGCTGCCTACAGCCTAGTCCCTAAATATACCAAGCGGGCAGGCCCAGAAGCAGAAAGCTCCTTACCAAACACCATCTGGCTGCTGGTGGCAATGCCTAGGCCGTGGCTACCCTGGTCTTGCCTGGCCTTGGGTGGGTCTTTTCGAAGCTTCACCATGCTGAGTGTATGTAAACATAGAATCATAGAATCATAGAATATCCCAAGTTGCAAGGGGCCCTTAAGGATCATCGAGTCCAACTCCTGGCTCCACACAGGTCCACCCAAAAATTCAGACCATATGACTTAAGTGCACAGTTCAAACGCTACTTGAACTCCTACAGGCTTGGTGCCATGACTGCTTCACTGGGGAGCCTGCTCCAGTGCACTACAACCTTCTCAGTGAAGAACCTCTTCCTGATGTTCAGCCTGAACCTCCCCTGCTGCAGCTTGACACCATTCCCTTGAGTCCTATCACTGGTCGCTAAAGAGAATGGGTTGGTGCCTGCCCCTCCACTCCCCCTTGTAAGGAAAAGAATTAATGATCAGGTCATAGCTTATATGACTATTTATTGCCTATATGTTACACATGCCTATTTGATTAGTTCTTCTTTTTTCTTTTTTTTTTTTTTTTAGAATAAAATCCTATAAAGAAATTAAAAACATTGAATGAATACTTTGTTAGAAGATGTGCACATTTTTCTAATTTTTTTTCTTCCTTTCAAGGATAACCCTATATGACAAATATTCTTTCAAATAATAAAATTATTTAATTTTAGGTAGTTGATTTCATATAGTTGAGGCTGGAGGAGAATTAAACAAACAAGGTACATCTGTGACTTCAACTGAAGCTTACATGAGTTCCAGTCAGCAAACTGGACATGGCAAAGCCCATCTCAAAAGAGAGAAAGGGAGAAAGAGAGAAAACATAAATGACTGAAAATCACAACCATGATGACAAACAACTTTGAAAGGATATTACTTCATGGAAACCACCACTTTAAGAGAAATACTAGGAAACTAAGAGTGGTAAGAAATGCCTTTAATCCCTTTTAGGCCTTTTTACCTGGCCTCTTTTCTCTTGCCTCATGTATGTCACAGGTAATCCCTACAACTCTTCCAGGCATCTGCCTGTCCATGTCCCTCCTACATACCTGTTCTTTCACTACTCTACCTCCACCATCACACTTGTAATTCACCCCTTTCCCTGAACTCCATTTAACTGTGATTTCATTTATTCTTTTTCCCCTGAGATGCTCCTTGCTTTGCAGCAGAAAGGCCAGGCCACTGCAGGTGGGCGCTCTCCAGCAGCTGGGGGCCACCACAGGTGGGCAAAGGGTAGGGGGAGGATGGAGACTGCTCTCACCCCAGCCTCCAGCCCACTTCTCCAGATGAAGCTTTGCTTTGCTGATTTATGACTGCTCCTGAGCGCCTCGGATGGAGTTATAGCCCCTTGTATTACACGGTGCCTTCTCTGTTATTCTTGCTACACGCCACAGATTTATGGTGGCTTTTAAGCCAAGCAGTGCATGAAGAAATATGATCTTAACAAAACATAGAAGGGACCAAGGGAGGTCAAAGTGTGGGAGCTGAACGCTCTGTGGTGATCCAGGATTTCCCTTTATTTACTGCTCACACCTTTTCAATCTCAAGTGGATTTCAGCTGTCTTGGACAGCCCTAGCCAACAGATGGGGAGGAATCTGCAGTCTGGTGAGCTGAGAGGCTTTGCCATCAGCAGATGACTTTTATTATGATTTAGCACACATAGGAAATCCCAAAATATCATTGGTGAATTAAATCAATTTACACACAGAGTGCCAGAAAGATGCATAGCATCAAGGAAAGCAGGAATCTCACAGTATGAGTGCCATCTTGTACTCCGTCACCTACCTGTGTTTTTCTACGTTAACCATGTCCTGCAAAGCTCTGCTTTTGATGCTGAAGGAAAAAAATTGTGATAGACTTTCACAGAGAAGTGAAGCAAAAGCTATGCCTGATTTCCTCAATATGATGGTGTGACAAGGAAAATAAAGCTGTGATTTTCTTTTATAGTACTTTTTACATGTAGTCATAAATTATACGAAAACAGTAACATATAGAAAAAAGGCAGGCACTGTTCTTAATGTATAGATGGATAATGTGAGTCTGAGCAGCACACACACGAGGACACGTGCACAAGGGCAGAGCTGCATGGAGTCACCTGCAGGACCACAGCCTGCACTGAACACTCTGTGTCAAGATGCAAAGTGAAACAGCTGGCAAAGCGGGAAGAAAGGTGTAATTACAGCCAACAAATGACTCCTGAGCCAACACCTACTGATGAGGCCCTGGCCTCAGAACAGAAGCCAGGAACAGGAGCTTTTTTCCTCCTAGGTGAGTGTCATAATCCCCTCCAGCTACAGCATCATTCTCTGTTAATAGGACAGCTCCCTCTCGATCAAAGATTTATTATCATTATTTCTCTATCTGAGGAATGAAATTTGTCTCCCTTCTGCTTAGTCTAGGGCTATAGCAAGGATCCTATGGCACTTGGTTTTTGAAAGGGACCCAGCAATCCAAATGGGCATCTGCTCTTCCAAGCTTCCAGAGCAACAGTCTCTAATTCTCAGATACATCATGCTGCAAGCTCTTCCTAAAGCAAGGAAAGTCAAAATAGGCCAGGCCTTGGATGCTTTTTGGTAATTCTTTTTGGCATTTTTTTTTATCCTTTTGTGCAGAGCCTTGAAGCCTGGGCTTTGCCTTTGAAGGTCGTGGCTCAGGTCTTCTCATGAGATGCATGGTCTCCTCCAGAATAGCATTGAAAGAATGGTGAGTGATGTAACTTTGTAGGAAGGGGAGATGTGTGCCCTCTTGGGATTCTTATGTTCCCCAGCTCTTTTTTTTCCAAATGATTACTTAATTTTCTTATGCTTGTTTCCTCACAGTATATGCTGTGTATCATGATGTCAAGAACAATAGATTTTGCAAATATTAACACTGCAGCAGGCATTGAATATACTGATTGTGTATTGTGAATATACTATATTACAAATATAACATATGCCCAAACCTCTCACAATCTGAACATGCTATCTCCTGTTTTTTCAATGTTATGATGACTTACCTCATCTGAAGATCCTATGTATTTTCTAAGTGGAGTTTCAGTTGGCTTAGTCTTTGATTATTGTTGATGTGGAGAAAGCAGGGAACAACAGTGTCCTGCCTTATGCGGTAAGAGACCTAGGGAATGCCAGGTTCAAAATGATCAAAAAGAGATGCTTCTTCCCAGCCTGTTGAGGTTAAGCAGTGGAGATCTTTTCTATTAAGTGTACCATGGTGCCCTTGGCAGGCCTACAGCAGCAGCTCAAAGAACAGTATGAGCGAGAGAAGTATGTGGATGACCACAGCAGGTGTAGCACTCCTGTCTCAGCTCGGGATAGATCCTTGGAGGGGCAGAGCCTAATTTTGTGAAATGGCTTTTTCACTTTAGTTAAAAGTTGTCAAAGGTGTCTCTCATGGTAGGAGCACTAGCTCAAATGAGCTTCTTCAAGAAGCACTATTGAACTTGCTTTTGTTTAGATTGTTTTCCCTTTGACATGCTTGTTTTGCAATAGTGACTTGGCTTGAAAAGAAGATTGTAAAGATGAACATGGTGAAGATAAATCTCAAAGCTACTGCAACTGTGGGGGCATTCCCACTTTGGACAGGAAGTAGACTTACAGTTGAAAGCCATCTCAACTTCATAGTAGATTTTGTGAAGGGTGAAAGTTAGTTACTTTTGCATTAAGCTTCAGTGCCTTTAAAAAATAAGGTGCTCAGTTTATGCAAGAGTCATGAGGCTGTTCCTCTGATTCTGTTCTTTCTGTCAGGACCCTCTTGTCCTTGCACTTGATTTGTGTGCTCAATTATAGCTGTTCCAGTGGGATACATACCTTAGATTTTATAATAGAATGGAAGTACAAAGTCATAGCTTAAACTGTATTGCAGTAGCACTTCTTGCTGGCCTGTTATGCATATTTCAATAAAGAAAGGTCAAAATACTGCACCACCATAGAAAGGGGCTCATGATGTCTTTATCTGTAGTATAGGGATAATGTTCTTTGCTTATATGCCAAAACTTGCTGTAAATTTAGAGACACAAAACCTGAAGATTTTTAGTATGGCCAAAATACATTGTGACAACTGACAGATACAGGTTAATTATCAGTGACTAGGGGAGTGGTGGGGGATAAAGGGGAGTGTGTGAACCTTTTATTCCTGGTGTTGCTGATCACATAAAAGTTTCAAATGAATGCAGCCTTTTGTTTCCTGTAAAACAAAAGATTCTAATATAGACCATGCTGCTGCTGAAGTAATGAAATAAATTACTGGTCAGTTCTAAACTTTGAAAATGATCATTTTTCTTTTGGTGGCAGTTCTAGATCAGGCTTCTATATGTGGAAAAAAACAACAACAATAACAAAAACCCATCTCCTAAATATAGCTTTAGTTTTCTACTTCATAGCTACAAGCAGAAAATACCCATGAATCAATAATGGAGGCCTGTAAACACTCTTCTGGCTCTATAGTGTACTTAATGTCAACCAGGGGCTGTAGTAAACCACAATTTCCCAGCTGCAATAAATGCTGCAGGCTCCAGAGCTGAGCACAAAGTTTAATTAAAAGCAAACTGACATATATTATATATATGTGCGTGTATATATATATATACACTCAATTATTTTTCAACGATCTTGGGAATCTGGTGAGGTCCCATTGGACTGGAAGCTGGCAAATGTTGTGCCAATTTTCAAGAAGGTGCCAATTTTTTCAAGAAGGGTAAGAAAGAAGACCCTAGCAATTACAGGCCTGTCAGTCTCACGTCAGTGCCTGGTAAAATTATGGACAGGATGATCCCTGAAGTTATTGAAGCGCACCTGGGGGACAATGCAGTCATTGGTCCCAGCCAACATGGGTTCATGAGGGGTAGGTCCTGCCTAACAAATTTGATTTCTTTTTATGATAAGATCACCCATCTAGTCGACCAAGGGAAAGCAGCTGATGTGATCTTTTTGGACTTCAGCAAAGCTTTTGACACGGTTTCCCATAGGATCCTACTGGACAAAATGTCCAGCATACAGCTAAACAAAAACATCATGCGATGGGTGAGCAATTGGCTGATGGGCAGGGCTCAAAGGGTTGTGGTAAATGGGGCCACATCAGGATGGCGGATGGTCACTAGTGGGGTCTCTCAAGGCTCCATTTCAGGGCCAGTCCTCTTCAATGTTTTTATAAATGATTTGGATGTAGGACTAGAAGGTGTTTTGGGCAAATTTGCCGACGACACCAAACTTGGAGGAGTTGTGGACTCGGATGAGGGTGGAAAGGCCTTGCAGAGAGATCTGGACAGATTGGAGAGCTGGGCGATCACCAGCCACATGAAGTTTAACAAAAGCAAGTGCTGGGTCCTGCACCTGGGACGGGGCAAGCCTGGCTATACGTACAGACTGGGCGACGAGACGCTAGAGAGCAGCCCTGCAGAGAGGGATCTGGGGGTTGTGGTTGACAGCAAGTTGAATATGAGCCAGCAGTGTGCCCTGGCAGCCAGGAGGGCCAACTGCATCCTGGGGTGCATCAAGCACGGCATTGCTAGTCGGTCGAGGGAAGTGATTGTCCCGCTCTACTCTGCGCTGGTGCGGCCTCACCTCGAGTACTGTGTGCAGTTCTGGGCACCACAGTACAAAAAGGACATTAAAGTGTTGGGGAGTGTCCAGAGGAGGGCGACGAAGATGGTGAAGGGCCTAGAGGGGAAGACATATGAGGAGCGGCTGAGGTCACTGGGCCTGTTCAGCCTGGAGAAGAGGAGGCTGAGGGGGGACCTCATCGCAGTCTACAACTTCCTCGCGAGGGGGAGTGGAGAGGCAGGTGACCTATTCTCCGTTATCACCAGTGATAGGACTCGCAGGAACGGTGTGAAGCTGAGGCAGGGGAAGTTTAGGCTGGACATCAGGAAGAGGTTCTTCACCGAGAGGGTGGTCGCACACTGGAACAGGCTCCCCAGTGAAGTAGTCACTGCACCAAGCCTGTCTGAATTTAAGAAGAGATTGGACTGTGCACTTAGTCACATGGTCTAAACTTTTGGGCAGACCTGTGTGATGCCAGGAGTTGGACTTGATGATCCTTATGGGTCCCTTCCAACTCGGGATATTTTATGATTCTATGATTCTCTGATATATAAATCTGCTGACGCAATCTCTCACTCTTGCATCTGAAATATATAGAGGTCTCTTCCTGGAGACAGTGGATGATTTAGAATTCAATTTCACTTAAGAAGCCTCTCAGATAATACTATCCAGTGATTCTCTGTGCACACTACATAAAGACATCCTGTTAACTAAGTGCATTGATCTCCCATTGTTTTACATGCCTAGTGTATCAGCTGTTATTTGGCTTAAATTAGCCAAATGGCTTAAATTAGCCAATCAAAGACTCAGCAACATTTTCCTGTGCTCTAAATAGCCAGACATCCCTGAACTTTCAGGAGGAACTACATTTGGCAATTAATGGGTATGACAACACTAGTGCAATGTATTATATTTTAGCTATAAGTAAGCTTAGAAGTTTTGAGGAAATGTCTCACTGATGCTTTAGCTCCAGACAAGCTCTGCTCATACTAGCCATGTTTGACAAGCTGTTCTATAAATGTTTAATGACATGCAGTTCCTTGTTGATTTGTGTCCTAAGTTCTTCCTAGCTCTGCACACACTTTGGCCTGAGCTTACCCCTTCTCCCCTTCCCCGTGTGCTCTGGTTGTTTGCTGGATGTGGCACTGCAGATCCCATGTCTGCTTTGCAGATTGATGGGGAAATCTGAGTTAGGTGGGACCTCTGGACCTGTTAAAAACTGCTGTTGAAAACAGGGACTTAGATTAGGTTATCCAGGGCACTGTCAAGCGAAGTCTTGAATATTTTCAGTGAGAAAGGACCCAGAACCTCTCTGGGAAGCCTGTTATGATGCTCAGTTGTTCTCAGGCTGAAGAATTACTCTTTTTCTTATATTGAAGGAGTTTCCCCTAAAGCAAGTTGTGCCCACAGCCTCTTATCCTGCCACTCGCTATACTTTTGAAGTGAGCATCTCCATCTTTTCTACCACTACCTTCTGTGGGTATTGCAAGGCACTGATTAGATCCATCCTGAGCCTTTTCTTCTCCAGACCGAACAAATCCAATTCCTTTAACTTTTCTTTGTATCCCAAGTTCTCCAAGCCTCTGAACGTCTTGGTGACCCTCAGCTGGACCTTCTCCATTTTTCCAATGTCTCTCTTGAGCTAAGGGCCAAAACTGGACATTAAGTTCCAGGTACAGCCTAAGAAATCCTGGGTAGAGCTATAAATACATTGGCTGATCTGTTAGTATGTTCATGTGGATTGACAAACAACATGCATAATTCTTCAGTTTACATAAAATCTATTCCTTTGGTGGAAACACTATTTTGAGGCATTTCATCAAAACACACAAAGTTCCTGTTTCACTGAACAAATGCAGACCCTTCTCCCCCCCCCACCCCCCACCCCGACAAATTCGCGTGAAAATGTCCATGTTAAAAATATTTTGGATGAGACAAGACTAACAGGCAGCATAATAAAGAAAGGACATTTTCTTGACAAATCGCGTTTAGTTAAACGCTAGTCTTAGTGCTTATGCAGTTGACACTGAAGCTCCAAAGCAGACTTCCAACATTATTGATGTTGCTGCTGGTCCTGCTAAGAAGGACAGTAGCAAGGGATTTCATGACAGCCGCCCATGCAAACACAACAAGAGCTCTAGCACACCTTTTTTATCAGAATGTGCAGCTGAGATCCGCTTGTGCCTGACTCCATCTCAGACACTGGTGGTTTGTCTGACTTTGAACAGACTTTGATGCTAATTTTTCCAAACACAGAAAAGGTGGAGGATGACAACTGTTATGGGACTTGGGAATAAAATGAGGCTTAGTTGGCTTTGCTTTCTCAGCACTTGTTCCTCAGAAATTAAAAATATCTAAAAATATACGTGACACTACAGTTCTGGAATAAAGTGTATTAAAGCAATATTCCAGAGGCAAAACAGCTTTTCACACTATATGAAACACACGGTTAGTTCTCAAATAACTAGCTCTCAAAGAATTAGAGTTCATTTATACTGGGGACCAAACCACAAAGCCTTATAACTTTGAACAAAAATTAATCTCTTCCTCTTGTTTTATTTATAGTGGTCTTTGTAGATTTATATCCATATGGTGTTTTGGCTGGCATGCGATCTATCGTTGCATTGCTAAATAAAAGTGAACCATGAAGTCTTCATAGCCAAAACTTTTCTTGCATTCTTGAGGAGATACAGTGATGCATTTGTTGCCAATGTGCACCTGGCTGGATCAGTAAAGACAGATCTCTCATTCATGGATGTTTTAAGAGACCTCCAGAAGCTTACTGAGTTAAGGATATCCCAATCAGCTACTGTTAGACTGAAAGAGTCTACCACATTTTGCACTAAAGGGAGGCTTTTAAAAAATTAAAACAACAACAACAACAAAAAACACTAAAATTTGTATGCATTAACTGAAGCTCTGTCTTCAGCAGTAAAGATACACAAATCAAAACAACAGAAGATACAGCCTGCAGTTACAGAATTTTGCTTTAGCTGTGCTTCAAATTTGCTTTCATATGGAATAGCAAAACCAAGAATTTATGGAAAAAGAGATTAAAAGAGATCACCTTGCAGTTCTTAAAACATCTAAAACTTAGCTTGGAAACACGGAATTAAATTCTTTGTGTACAAAGACAAGTTCAGAACCACAGCTCAACTCATGCCTTTTGCAAGAAACTAGAACAAAGGTGAGACCTCAAAACAAACAAACAAACAACAATAAAAAACACCACTGAACAGTAGTTACTTCATCAAAACATAGGCCTTAAACCAAATTTTGTCTTTTTCATCTTACTTATTTTGCCTGTTTCATCTTAGTCATGGCAGTTGTCTTGCCACGGTTAGAGTGACATGGAGGGTAAAAAAGAGGAAAATGAATTCAAACTGCATAATAATACAATCCAAATATTCAAAGCACAGTAGGATGTTTAAAATACAAAAACTAAGGAAATTTTTGGGGAAAAATTCTACCTGTCTCTTCTTACATTTTTTACTTTTTGATTGAACAATAAAGTCAATGTACTAAAGTTGCACTGGTCTTTATTTTTATGTCTGCATTAACTAACTACAGTAGTTACTGAAAACCAGAATAAAGTCTGGATATGCACTAATGGACTAGTATTTGTAATTAATACCCTGAAATTTGTCCATCCTGATGTTGAAATCAAATGTTTAGTGGGCTAGAAGTACTGCAAGCAAAGATAAGGCTGAAAGCCAATATAATGATGTTTGTCCATTTTCTCCTAAAGGAGGGGCGAATCCTGAAAATGGAAAATAAAAGGAGGAGGAAGCAAGGACATAGGGAATGACTCAAGAGGTGACAAAAATGTGAGATTGCATATATGCAACATGATCAAGTTGGAAAAATAATTTGTTAGGAGGACTGCAAGGTGAACTAGTAGTGGAAAAAGTCACTTTAGTCGGGAGGTAGAAATCTGATGCTGGAGGAAGTCTGAAGATGAGTCTGATCAATCCATTTTGATTTTTTCGAAACATGAATTATTCTTAGTCGACAGGACACCATCTAATGAACAGAGTATACATTAGCTTAAAACAACTCCGTTTGAAATGGTCTTGAAACTAAAAGTTTGTCTAGAACAGTATTTGAACTCTCAAGCGTGTGAGATTCTGCAAGCCAAGTGAGAGCCAGAAGGATCTCCTGCAATTCAATATTCAACAGCTGTTAAAGCTTTTATGTTCCTAGTGTGCAAGAGGGTGTCACAGAAAAAAGAGTCAAGGGAAAAGAAATTTTAGAAGCCCTGTTACTGACTTGCAGGTGTAAATATCCAATGAAGATTGAAGTAAATATGGGGGAAATGGCAAATAGGACTAGAAAAGAAACATAGAAGCTGAAAAAGATAATGTTCCAGTGCTGTCAAAATTGTCAGTGAGCGTATGAAGATGGCAAGGATGGAAAATGAAATACTGGTTTAATACATCACATTGAAATAAAGTGGATCTGAAGAGAGGCTAGAGAAAAATCCGACAAGGTCATCAGCAGTCACAGCAAGGATGTGGATGTATGACACCTACAAGGGCATCAGAAATATAAAATGAGGGCTTCAACTTCCAAACACTAGGAAACTGGTTTTGAGAGTCATCTGCTAGTCTTACCTGAGATTCTGGGATATGCACGTGAAGCTTCCTAGCAAAGACAGAAACTGAGATGCCTGAAATTCTAGGGAATATTATCTACAAAAATCAGTAAAGAAGCAATAGGAATTGTAAAGAAAAGCATTGAAACTTAGTTATCGTGTCTTGCAATCCCCAAATATGAATGTCTTAACGTCTTCCTTCTTCACTTCATATGAATTTAACATATTTTCCATGTACAATAGTGCCTTTATACAAAGTTTCTCAACTCTTTTGCAGCAAGTGTTACTGCCTAAATATAAAGCTGCTCTTTGAAAGAAGAGTTACTTTCCCTTTTGGCACTTCTGATTATTTCTGTTTCAATTTTCTGTTCCTTTCCCCCTAAGATCTGAGTTGCAGAGCTGCTTACTTCAGTCCCCAGTGTAGGCCTATTTGTATTGGCTTTGATGTAAGCAGTAAGCTTCTTGGTTTAATTTTAACATTTCAAGGGAAGAGTTTATTCACATATGAATTACGCAGCATGAAATCTTAAAAGCTTCAGTTAGATGCTCATAAAAAAAATGCATAATGAGTTTGGTTGTGAAAAATATTACAGAACTGATGTTCTCCTAGTCTAAAAAGACAATGTGCTTTCAAGAAGAGAAAAAAGAGTGAGCAAGATGGGAAAGAGAGGCTTCAGCACAAAGAAAGGGCTGCAGATCGGCATGTAGTGTGCCTGTTAGGTCAAATATACATGTGCAGACTGGAATGAGAAATGCTGCACAGGGAGAACAAAAATCCCAGATTTCCAAGCAACACATCCAGCGTCTAGTCTGTTGAACTAGCCATCTTGCTGTTGTGATCTTTAGCAATGCTCTGTGCAGGAGCAGGATCTTGAATACCTTGTAGGCATTACAGTTATTTTTTGTCATGTCATAAACTTCTGTGGTCATTTGTTTAGTACCAGCAGTGTGTACCATACTTTTTATTGCCAAGAGTGGCAATAAATTTTTCTGCTTGAGGCTGGGTAGCTCCCACAAGCATGGTATCTGTGATCCTTAGGAATTCACAGAATGGGCTTCTTGAAAGTGTCTTACTGCAGTGCACAGGTAAAAACCACAAAAGAAATCTTGCCAGCAGTGCAACTGCCACAAATATAGGAAAAAAAAATACAACCAATTTTGATCTGGTCGATTATTTAAGAATTGTTCTATAAAGTTACTGTAATCAAGCTCATCAGTACCCTAAAGGCCTGGGATGAATAGAGGATGAGATGCCAGATAATATCCGAGAAAGAAGATGGAGACGTGCTCATGTGCTTGCAAAATCCATCCCGAGCCACTGGATGGCGGCAGGAGCAGCTGCAGTGGCTGCTCACAATGAACAGAAAATCCAGTGCAGAGCAACAGGTGGTGATGGATTAGCTTATTTAGAAGCATTTATGAAGGGAAATCACTTGGGCCTGAATCTAACGATGAAAAATAGCATAATAACTCCATGGGTCCCAAGAAAACGTGAAAGAAAGTAAAAGTTGCATGAACAGCAATAATGTGTTAGCTTTTTCAAGTAAAGTCGGGTAATGCAAATAGGAAGAAGAGTATAATTAATTTGCTTAGTAGGCACCACTAAGTAATGCAGGACAAGCAAACAAGATGGCTTGATGTGGTGCAAGGAGGGAGACATGACAGCCTGTGACGTAAGAATGAGTCTCAATGTAAATTGTTGGTTTGAGGGGGGGCAAAAGCTATACTTTGAGTAGGTTCCCAGAAGTGTCTAAATCAAAGCATTAGGAAATAAGCCTGTTGAAAAAAACATATTGCTTGGATTATAGAAAAGGTCTGTCTTCTGTTGCAAGGAGGTAGAAGGGGAAAAAGCAGCGTGTGTGCCTTGGGAGCAGACTTGAGAGCAGGCATCTGCTTCCTGGTGCGTGGGCTGAAAGGATGGGTGGGTTTGCCAAAAGATCCTCAGCCATGGTCCAGCTGCAGTGTGAGGGCCCAGCTGTTGTGCCAGGCTGCAAGGGGTGTGCGGTCGACATCTGGCAGAACAGTCCCATGTAAGGTTTTGAGGACTTCAGTGAGACATAGCTACGATGCCAGCCACGGGTTGTCCAAAAGCACATAAACACGCTTTACCCACCATGCAGATGTTAGGGTCTGGCAGTGACACCAGAGCTTGAAGCCCTCCAGGCTCCCGGCTCTCAGCTGAAGCCATTGCCTCTCTTTGCTGTGTCTCCTCTTTCTACATCCCCTCAAATAAAACAGACACACCTGCATCTGCAAAGGTTTCTCAATATTATCCTGCCAGTTACACACAAGGAACATCTTCATCTGCCATAAATCACACTCAAACTAATATAAATATTTGTTAATATAGGGCCCTTTTAAAGCTCTGTTACAGCTCTACCTGTAATTCTCATTAGGCAACACTGCAGCTTATATCTGCAGTAACATCTAAACTAGTTGCTTTTCTGGACCATCTGTGTTCAGCTGGAGGAGGTGGAAGGGAGGGAGAGAGAAACACAGTCTTACTGATGTAACTACACAGCTAAAGCAAGTTTCTGCCTCCAAAAGTTGAAGTCGTGGCAATTCTCTGTAGCTGTGTGACCTCTGGATTGGTGAATATGGACTTCATCCAGTGGAGCAGTCAGCTACAAGTTAATAGAGGAAAAATTATTCTTTGTCCTCTGAATCATGTTATCCACAGAATTATGGCACTATTTCTTTCTCCAACTACTTTTCTGTAGTTCCTAAATTCCAGTTCAGCTCAACATCAGAATAATTCCAGTCAGACTGAATATGAATTTCAGCTCAATCAAAATCCATGTTCGTCCGATGCCCTTTTCTTGTTGTGATAAACATATTGTCTAGGACTCAAAAGACAATTAAGGTAGTTGAGTACTAAGATTATGTTCTGACTTTTTAGGACTCGCATGGCTGTATCTGTTCCAGCTTTTAGGCTTTCATGACTATTGGAGCAAGAACGAGGCATCATCAGAGTATGTATTCTCTGTAAGCCAGATAGGATATCAGAAAAACACTAAATAACCCCTACAATACTACTTAGAAATAAAGGAGGTATATATTGCCAATATGAGAGACAAAACAAGATTAAAAATGACTAGCTTTGGGTATTCTGACTCTTAAACATTCCAATCTGGACTGAAATTCTGTGACCCAAACTTCCCCCTACCAAAGCCCGAATTTATTTTGAAATTCCAGGATGAAAAGAACCCAAATTTCAACTTCCAAAATGAAAGTTAATTTTTCAACTACTTTTCTCTCAGGTCAACAAAACTGTGAACCAATTACCAATTACTAAAAAATGTAATTAAGTGTTTCACCAGAAGAGGCCAACTTGTATTTGCCCAAGGATCATTATACTACTTCAGAGCACTAGACTGATTTAAATATCATATTTCTAAATTAAATAGTTGCAAAGTGCTCACTTTTCATACACGTTTTGCTGCAAGATAAAATGCACTGAAATGTTGATTGTCTCTCATTTGTCTCTCAATTTCCCATATATATATGTGTGTACATAAGCATGTATGTATCTTCACAGGAATATCAGTTCATGCTAGAGCATAAATGCTCAATACATTCATTCTCCTTTTACCCCTGTCCCCTGTTCTTTGGACCTTGAAACCTTTTTGCATATAATAATATTAACAAAGACTTTGATTTTGTACTATCTGACTTCTATATGGGCAACTATAGGGTTGTGTAAATTTTTTGGTGTAAATCATTACATGGAGCATCACTGTTACTTTGGGAGGATGGCAGAGTATTTTGGACTTAGGTAACTTACAACTGTGAACTTTTTGAGTGCCAAATAGAACAAAAATATATTCCCTCTGTGCCGAGCAGTTGCAAGACCTTCACAAGAGAAAACACAGCAATATAACTATAAATAGCAACTTAACTAAAATTAGATAGAACTGGCAGGCTGTAATATGTGAATGGGAGCACTGTTACTATGCTCATCAGGTATTGGAAGGGCTCCAAATCTGACAAGGAATGCTACAGTGCAAACTTGCTGTGCCTGGAAAAATGAACAGAAATGGCTGAATGAATAGGGCCAGGGATGTTTCATAACTGTCAGAGGCTGCCTGACTAGGTTGATTAAATTTAAATAGAGTACTGCAAGTAGGAATATTTCTCCATATTCCTTATTGTATTGGTTTGCTTATGCTAACAGAAAAAAATGCCATTAAATCTAATGAATAAAGAAATGTGGGAAATCATTTAGGGGAAAATTAATGCCAAAATGCTCAGTAAAGTTAAACCAAGCTAGCTAATGGTGTGAATTTAAAGCATGTAACCACTTTTGTATGTTTTCATTCAAAAATTGTTAAGTCTTCTCTACACTCCTAAACGAAGATATGAATTTATGGTACCCCAGGTACATGTATTCATCTGCTGCCTGACCCCCTGCTATAGAAACACCAAAAATGCTTTCGCCTCAAATAGCTTTTTCTAGTTCATACTGTACCCTGCAGTGTAGAAAGTGCCATTATGGTCCCCAAATGGTAGAGAGACTTCAATTGAACAGATGATAGATGACGACCTTCCTTCTACATGTAGAACCACTGAAATACAATCACTTCTGCACCTGCTATCAATCAGCCTACACTTCCATATATAGCTTCCATTTTATTTTATTTTTTTCCTAAAAAAATTTAAGTTATCTCATACAAAGGCACCTTGAGGGCATGCTATATTTCCACAAGGGAAGTCAAAGCAAAGTAGCTGATGAATTGTGAATTTACACTGACCTTATTGTACAATGTCTCTCCCATGTTGAAAAACCATCACTTTATTTCAGTTTAATTCATTCTGAGCGTGAATTAAGTTAAGGTAATTACGGCCAGCTGACTCCTAAATGAGTGTCCATAGAGGAATTATATGTGCACTAGTTATATTCACTTTAAATTCACATCTTTTCTGTTAATTCACTTTGACATCTTGTGTAGGACAAGCCATTGGATATCTTGGGCTTCTGCCAAAGTACCTTGAAGATAAGGAAGGAGATTTTGAACTAGTCTCAGCAGACAGAACAAAATCTGTTTCTCAGAGGCTTCTAAATTAAAAATGTTACACAACTTTTTCTATTAAATAGAAAATATATAAGTGGATCAAGCATAAAAATATTTTTAAACATAACTATGATAATTTAACTTTTTTTGTTGTTGTTGAGAAACATTAAAATTAAACAATTTAGTCTTAGTCTACACCTTTTTCAAATCAGTGCTTGTCAACCATAAGAAAAACATAAACTTATCTCTATTTTGTCATAACTAATCATTTAAATGGGCTACAACATTTGCTACCATGGCTGTTTTTACAGAAATCATATCTTCATATGGCTGTACCAACTTGTTTTTAATGTACAAAATGATTTGAGTCTTACATAACTCAGTTTTCATTCTGGCTTCAGGAAATAAGCATAAGTTATTCTAACTCGAACTCTAAAAATAATGAACCTTTGAATCTGACATTGCTCCAGCCGGTCTGCAGATTTGTCATCATCACATTAACAAGACTGTTTCACTGGCCTGAAGCCTTCGTGAAGCTGTAAGGAAAAGTATATTTAGATTGTAGTTAATGTTTTTGACTTAGGAGAAAGTTTGTATTGTAGTGATGCAAACTAGTGCTTTAAATTTAATCCTGCAGGGGTTAAAACAACACTGTTGGTTCTCATTGAGGGGATTAATATTTAGATTAGCCACACAATTAGGAAGGCTATGACCTTTGTTTATGGAATAGTTACTGTATTTTTAGTCCAACAGGAATACAAATTTTGATGTACAGAGTGCTGATAGTTAAGCATGTGTTTTCACTGCGAAAATGTTATGTGTCAGTTGGGGAGAAGGAATGAAGTCTAGTGAGGATCCAAATGCACTTGTTGAATAATTGTGCGTGCGTGGAGGGGAGAATCAACCAGCTCAAGAAACTTACTAAAAACTTTCTATGTGAAGTTATAAAACTTACTAGAATGTTGCTATATTTCTTTTGGAAAACCTCTTTTTGGAAAATCGTTTACACATTTCTTAAATGAAGTAATCAACTCAGAAGATTCAAGAATAAAAGCTTCAGAAGCAATACTATCCTGGATTCCGAACTGTGATCTTGATGGCAAAGATATTTAGACAAAAACTAGTAAAGCAACTTATGAAAGTTCAGGCTACCTTTCACAATTCCAGCTTATTTTTTAACCATTTTCCCCTTTTAAACTCCTTCACTTCTTTCTCATATTTAAAGCATATTCTGAGAAAGCTGCCACTAGAGGTCAGATGTTTATCATTATCTTTATTGTCATTAATAAGCATTAGCACTATATATTTGGAAAATAAAATTACTGCAAACTGGTTAAAATTGTTCTTTTTCTTATATATTTACAACGCAAATATAAAGGCAACAGTGAATTACACCATTTAGAAAGCAGAACACTTACAACTGTTTAGTTAGAATTTTTTATTAAAAAATGTAGTTTGATTTCCATTGAAAGCCAGTGTTGCTGTGTAATTCATGTCTCAGTCTGATGTCCTAAAAACAAAAACCAACCAAACAAACAAAAAGCCACAGACCAACAAACAAACAAACAAAAAAAACCCACCACCAACAAAAAAACACAAGCCAATCTGGACTATTAAGTATTTTAGCAGTCTCCCTGGAAATGCCACTTGATAAAATTTTGTGAGATGTGCTGTAGTTTGCTATGTATGAAGAGGGAATTTCCAAACAGGTGAAGAAGATAAGTGCATTAATGTGAGTTATTGATATACTAGACATAATAGAGAAATTATAGCTTTCATGTTAGTAATGGTAATGAAAATAATTGTTAGATGCAGTATTTGTACTTTTTGAATCGTGTATGGCAGTTTTTTGTAGTAATTCGTGCCAGCCCAAAGTAGATGAATGTGCTTCTCTTTTGGTGGCAGATACTCATGTTCCTTGCATTTAGACAAGGTTAAAAATACAAAGAACATAGTTTATTGAGTTTGGTCTTTCCCAGACTGCAGGAGATGCACATATGTTTTTATACAGGACAATAATATAATTTTTAGGCTCAGAAGTGCCAAAGAAATATCAAGAAGTTAATTTATTAAAATAACACATTAATTAATTCAATTAACTAAAACAGCAAGAGGGCGTGACCACCACAATTGCAATCTAGCTCTCGAGAATTCCACCTGTGCTATTTCTCTCCCAACATCACGTGTTTCCCTATGAACGTCGTTAAATAATCTTATGACAATGCCATCTACAGACCAATGGCATACGATAGCCTGTGCAACAGGGATTTAGTAAACACACAGTCATTTGCGAACACATGCAGAGGACATCCAACTGATTAATGGTGTTTCTTAAAGGACCACATCAGCTCACCAAAAGTATACTTCTCACTTAACTAACTCTTCCATGAAACTATTTCCATGACA
The DNA here is from genome assembly GCF_009769625.2 of Cygnus olor. Lineage (NCBI taxonomy): Eukaryota > Metazoa > Chordata > Aves > Anseriformes > Anatidae > Cygnus > Cygnus olor. The sequence goes on along the minus strand of NC_049169.1, from coordinate 72,157,103 downwards.
CGTCCCTATTATATAGATCTAAGCAAGAGCATTGTTTTTTTGCTCTCTATAGAGAGACAAAAATCATCTCTGCTATCCTTTCCTTGTTAAGTAAAATGTTGGGTTCCACATTTTGTCAGAAAACGTGCCGTAGTAAAATGAGATCTGTAGGCCATCTTGACATAGCTCTTTGAATGTGTTCTGAGCAGTTCCAGGTATCGCAGCACTTCAAATTTCTGGTTTTAGTAGCTTGTCACTGGGGACACTTTTCATTTTCATAAATTTTCTCAGGAAACTTTGGAGAGAATTCGGCTTCACTTTAAAATGTATCCCACCCAATATGAAGACTACCTCATGTAGACTGCACGAACAGAGACAATTTTCTAAGCTTACTCTTTCTTTTACTCTCTGTCAGCATGCAGTAAATTCTCTCACAGAGGTTTCTGCCAGGAACAGCTGTCATTAGCCATGTCCCTGAATGCAGCCATTCATCCATTGTCATCACTGCATTTTAAAATTATTTTTCAGGTGTGCTTGAAACACATTATGTTAATTTGCAACCCAGCCTTGTACCTCCACCCAAAGCTCCAGGGGATCTTTGGTGCAATGTTTTGGCTTCCCAACAGGGTGAGGGATGTATAAATTTTACCACTGAATAACTCAAAGTGTGCTGATTCCAAATTTGAAAGAGATACAACTTTGTTATCATTGGATAAACACAGTAATGGATTAGAGACCTAGCAATCACCTTGCAGAGGGCCTTGCTGTCTTCTCCAAGGAGTTACCCTTTTCTCTTTCCTAGAATTTCTCCTGATTTATGTTCTTTTTGATTAATAGAGAATTGAGCTCCAGAACAATAAGACTGACATTACGGTGTAAAGCCATAGGCCAGCAATTAAACCAAACGTTATCATTTTTGATTAATATATATTAATCAATAATTAATATATATTAATTTATATATATATATATATATATATATATATATATATATATATATAAATCTTTTCTTATTAGAAATGCAGGCCACTTCAGAATCTCTTTGTAAACCTGGTACCATCATGTAGTTTTAAAAATCTTCATCAGAGGATCACTCTGACCCCAGGGCTGATCTGGAGTTCAGTGGGAGCTGTGACAGATCAGTCAGGTTGCCGCTAGTTAAAGGGTAAACCTGTAACCATGCTGTTAACCTTCATGACACAGCTGAACATGCACTTCTGTCCATTTCCCCTGATGGCTCAAGACCCTTCTAAGTTACCTGATTGTATTTTAAAACTTTTTTTTTTTCATTTGGTAAAAGAATTCCTGTGCTTTTGCTAGTATTTTACAGTGGGAGAAAAAGTAGTACTTTATTTTATTGCAGAAAGGTTCACTGCGATTATTTCATTCTGCACTGAATGTATAAGAAAGCCTGTTTTTTCTTTTTTAGCTTTACACAGAACTATGCTTTCAAATGGAACAATACAATGGACATTTAGAGAGCTTCAGTATTTCACAGTTCTCTGAAATCAGTAAGCCTCAGAGCCAGCTGTAAAATTAATCACATCCACAGGTGAATTATGACTTTTGTTAGAGATGTTTTAAACATTTTTCATAAAACAAAAACAAACAAACAAAAAAAAAAAAAACAGTTTCCAAGTGAGCAGAGGGAAGGAAAGGAATGTAAGGATGTTTTTTTAATTGCAGAAGATGAATCAAGACATCAAATTCACGTGGCTCCAACTTCAGGGTCTGCACATGGGGAGACTGTACCCCAAGGTTATGTGTGTTGGCGTGTGTCAGTCTCCCCTGTCCTCAACATGGAGAGATGCTTAATTTTTGTTAAGGGTTACAACTCGGAGTGCACCATAGGTTCAGAATGTCTTTTAGAATTTGGCCCAATATGAAAACCTCAAACAATATCCAAAATGGATTGCTGCTCTTTCTGCTGCAGAACTTTCTGCTAGATGATTTCTGGTGAAGTAATAAAAATTGCAAAGCTCTGAGTATCAGTCCAATGGACTAGGAATAAGGAAGAATTGGTGCTGCAAGCTTATTTGGTTCTGTTTTGTTTTAGTTTGGTTTTGTAGTAAAAGTCCTTTTGTCTTTGTTCAAAGGACAAATGGACAAATGGATATTCTTATAAACATCAGAAAAAGTATACAAGCCGTTGTATGCCCATTTTTTTTCCAGTATCTCTACTTCGTTTTTAACATGGCTTGATGCAACATAATCACCGGTACAAAAGTTCACAGTTATGCAATGTCCATTTACTTCATGCAAATATTTTTATTCTGATAGGATCATTATTTTCGAGGATGGCACAATTGTCCTGTTACTATTTTAAGCCAGCTGTTGGTAATGTGAAACTATTCACAGAGCATACCTTATGGTATGCTAAAACTGGATTTAGGGTTTACTTGAGTGGTTTTGATGACTGATTTGCTCAGATCCTGCCTTGTCTGCATCTGAGAACATCCTCAGAAGAGGGAATGCAATGTTTTATTCCTACCAGAGAGTAATTTAAACAGAAAATATCTCTTTTTAGGTTTAAATAATTTCTGGGGCAGGTATACTTTGTTATTTGTAGAGACAATATATTCTTATTAGAAAAAAAAAAAAGTTTAAGGGAAATCACCTATTTGTATTCTTGTCATCCTGTAACACGAACAGGAGAAATATTTTTAAATGATAGGAAGCTGGTTCTATTAAATCTAAAAGTGATGGTCTACTTTCCAGTAAATCTGGGTATAATTTAGGTATGCACTGATCTTCATTTGGTGCAGACAGTGCTTGCTAAATGGTCATGTAATTCTCTCAAATGTTTGAAAGTCATTCTAAAATATCACTCGTTATATCAAATTCCCCGATTTATCACTGGGCCTGGAATCCCTGCAATTTGTATTGTGTGTGGTTTTTACTACTTTTTTAATTAGTGATTTTTTTTGTTGTTGTTGTTCAGAAGCATGTTGGTATATGCTGAACTATTATAGTGAGATATGCTTATCCTGGCAGTTTGTTTCTTGACACCACCAACATCTCTGCATTCAATCATAAGAGCAGTGAGGAAGAGAAAGTCAGTTTTATTTCTGTACTACAAACCTTGCAAAAAGAAACTTCATTTGTGGTGCCAGAGCAAAGAAAACAGTAATATAAATTAAAAATATGAAAGAGCTGCAGCTTTTACACTACAGTTAAACTCAGTCTGTGAGATAGATAAGCACGACAAACACATCTGGAAAGAGGCACAGCAAAAAGTAGTGAGCTTCTGAAAAACAACAGAAGGTATAGCTTTGTGAATATTAGGTAAAGAGAAGCTCTGTATTGTAATTAACAGAGCATTCAGAGCTCCTGTTTAGGGCATTTGCTAGATATTGTAGAGAGTGTATCAATGTGCTTACAGCATGATACTACAAATTTCTTTTGCTGTGCTTTAGGTGTAATTTCCATTTGTGCTGAAGGACCAAAAAGACATGCCAATTGATCCCTTAGGATCAGCACCATCTCATGTGAGATCTGAGGCTGTGTTCTGCCTGATGTGAACAAAAGGTGTTTTTGTTTGTTAGGTATTATCCTTTTTTTCCTGAAAAGCAAGGTGTTTTTTTTACATTTAATACTACCTTCTCAGGTTAGTATAAGGCGATGTGTTATGTATTCTCTGCTTCTGTCTTAATCTCTCTAAGTTCTGACACAGATTTTTGGAGGCATATCAATAAAAGGTGAGTATATACAAGAAATATATGCATCCATACATGTTACTCCTGAGACAGGGATTATGACTTTGTTACACAATCTGCATGAAAACTGACCTCTTATTAGCTCTCTTACAGGCTATATTTTTACCTTGTTGACCACTGATACTTTTTGGTAATGATATTGGAGGAAGATGAGAATATATTTTTCCTGTTTATTTGTTTGTGGGTTTTTCTTTTTTCTCTTTTTTTTTTTTTTTTTTTCCACTAATTTTCTGGGTTTGTATCTCTTCTACACCGGTGACTCCAGCAAGGCAAAAATAATCACAACACAATCACAGAACAGCCCCCCCCCTCAAAAAAAAAAAAAAGAGAGAGAGAGAAAACCCTGTCATTTTGCCCAAGTCCCCATGGGGCATGAGGTGGACAGGTTGTGGAGACTAAAGGGCTAAAATGTCTACAGTGTCCTTCTGTCTCCTGGCTCCACTCAAAATTCTCCACTGCCAACAACATACAGTATGAAAGTCTCTGTTTCTTCCACAGTGTCTCTGCATCTGGTACACCTCAGCAGTACGTTCATTTCCCCTTCCTTATGCCAGCTGCCCATTGCTGAGCCCCAGTCTGAATAGCACCCATAAAAATTGATGGAGCATGTGAAGTTCAAAGCAGTATTAGCCAAATATACATGCCATGTCAAGCTTTCATCATGACCTTTAATTTGACCCTCATGTTCCCCCACTCCTCCTGGGTGTTATCTCCTGCTATAGCATAAGCTCCTAGGGGAGGAGATATCCCTTTACTTGCTGTAGAGCATTCTGCTCTCCTGCTGTGAATAAAAAATAACAATGGTGAGTTGCAGCATGCATGGCATGAGGGACTTGCCTGCCAAGAACTGAGGCTTGATCCTCATGATCCCCCAAAGAACAGCTCAGTGTATTTAGCACATTGCTCTGAGTGATTAATCCAGTGGGGGAAAAAGAGCGTTTTGTTGTTGTTGCTCTTTTTTTTTTTTTTTGTTAAGGTACATGAATATTTTAAAAGTAAGTTTTAATTTTGCTGAAGCACCACAAAGCCTTGGAATTGAATTATCAAATTTTTTCTAGCCCTATGATGACTTGTGACCAGGAATGGAAAAAACAATATAATAACACAGAATCACAGAATCACAGAATTGAAGGGGTTGGAAGGGACCTCGAAAGATCATCGGGTCCAACCCCCCTGACAGAGCAGGTTCCTTACAGCAGGCTGCCCAGGTAGGCGTCCAGATGGACCTTGAATATCTCCAGAGAAGGAGACTCTACAACCTCCCTGGGTAGCCTGTTCCAGTGCTCCGTCACCCTCACTGTGAAGAAGTTCTTTCGCATGTTGGTGCAGAACTTCCTGTGCTCTATCTTGCGGCCGTTACCCCTTGTCCTATCCCCACAAACCACTGAAAAGAGGTTGGCCATATCCCTCTGTACACTACTAATAGTACACTACTGTATGAAACATATTTGTCCAATAATCTTTGGTATCCAGGAGCTTATCAGAAACCTGGTATCTGGTACAGGCTGCTCTGGGTACAGCCTGGTGTTTCACATTGGAGCTGTATAGAGTCCAGCCACACATGTTCAGAGAGCTGCAAACAGACACAGCAAACATTCAGGGTGGATTTTCATATATTTGTATTATCAAACTTCTCTTTTAATGTATGGTTTGTCCTTTCACCATGGAGTAGCTATAACTGGAGGCTATTTAGAGAACAGAATTGATAGGCTTGGGCCCATTTGACATTAAATTTTTTTACAGAAGAAAAAAGCAGGGCCACCAGATTAGCAACTAAATTAAAAACAGATGTTGAAGTACATCCTTAGGTAGATAATATACATCTTTCAAATGTATGGACATGGTCTGAGAAAAACATGAAATCAACCATAATTTATGCAGGGACAGATAGACTTTCATGAACCACAGAGCCAAATAAAATGTGAATACCTTCCAAAAGAAAACACTGTAGTTAGGTCTCAAAGGTAAATAAAATCTGTCTAGATTAATTTAACATCTGTAGGTATATTTCTAAATCAAAGCATCATTAGTGTAATATATATACCAGCTGTAAAGTTTCTATTTCTGGAGTGAAAAAAAAGGTGAACATAAGAGGTAGAAACAGAAAAAAAAATAATGAAAAGAGGTTGGTTGTTCCAACTCTGCTCCTCGAGGAACTGCACAGATTTTTAAAATTCACTGTTGTATTAATCTTTTATTTTTAATCAGAATTTAATTGCTTTTGGATTAAGAATACTTTGATTCCAGTGTTTGACTCAAACATTTTTTAAATGTATAGTTCAGTTTTATTACTTAATGACATTAATTTTCCTGTATATGATTCAGGGGACTGACCATGGGATAATGACCAATTCAGATCATTGTCTTTTCTCCAGCTAGGTGCAAATGGAAGCTATTAAGGTGTCTTGGACTCTTTTGCTTTGGCAAAACTAAAGATAGACAGACAACACTCTACAAAACTGAGTTAAGTGTAACATTTTTGCCCCCCCAAACTGGCATGGTTGCTTAGGCTAACAGGAGCAAGAACTCTGGTATAATTATGTTGATGGTAGTCAATGGAAAACACTAATAAAAAAGAAAACAAAAATTACAAAATAAAAAGGGCTTTAAAAAGGGCATCTAAAGAGGACAGGAAAGGACACTGGGTGTTTGCTAAAGGGGGTGTTGCCCCAGTCAAGGGGTTTGGAGACAAGGGGGAAGAAAAGAGGAATAAAACTGATCTTGGTTGTATCAGAAACCAAGCCACCCAACAGTGATTTTAACCACTCCTTGATCTACTTTTAAACATCCCCAATGAGTGGCCTTTACCACCTTCCTCCAAGGTGTGGTTTAACAAACATCTGAACTGATGTAATATCTTACAGCTGTGACAGGGAGGATCTGGTGTCCTCTTGCCTGGTCCTGAGGACCTCTCCTCTTCTGTGGGCCTGCTCTGGTATTAGCTGCCTCCTGGATGAATCAGCCCAACTCACTAACCTACAGAAAATTACTTTTTGCCAGTTTAGTGAAGCAAATTTTGATTCACTAAGGGGGCTGAAAACCACCAAAGCCCAAAGAAGGTAAATGGCAGAGCTATAGGTCTGAAGGAAGAGTAAGAGGAGGGAATGGGATTTTCTATTTTCAGTAATGCTGAGTGGCAACGTTGGCATTATTCCAAAAGACTGCTCTGGTGCCCTAATAGCCATAAAGTACAGTTCTGGAGCCTGAGACACCTTGGTTTGAGGAATTGTTTTGGGGCCTCCCTCATTGGAGATAATTACAAATCTGTCTGGACACAGTCCTGTGCAGCCTTCTCGAGGTGGCCCTGCAGGAGACTGGGCCAGATGACCTCCAGAGGTCCCTTCCCACCCCGGCTGTTCTGTGATTCCGTGACTCAGTTTCCCCTCTTAAAATTAAGCTATGGCATGGCGCTTTAAAAGAAAAAAATGAATTTTTACTCTGTGTTGAAATGAGAGTTTTCTTGGATCAAAAAAAGGTTCTTGTTTGTTTTTATTTACACCAAAGCACTTGTCTTAGAGCACAGTAATATGTAATAGCTAATCTAACTGTAAAATCTTAAGTGGAGAGACAGCACTGGTAATTCTACTGCCACGCAATTAGGTGAAGTCAGCACACTCACACCCTTGGTTAATCTTAGCCTCATTTACCCTATGATAACATAACAGTGCCTTGTCTTCACCCCATTTTCTCAGTGCTGCAGGGAGCTCACTGCAAGTATATTGGTATATTGCATTAAAGGCTTTTTTTTTTTTTTTTTTTTTAAGATGACAGACCTGTTGACATGTATGAGACTGCCAGGGCACTTTTTCTTTTGCATATCTTCAACAGGTAAACTCCTAGACAGTAAACATTTCAAAAAGAGACATACAGGGTAGGAATACAGAAGAGAGATTTTTTTCTTTCTAGATTAATTGGAAATAAATTAAAGGTATATTGAGTTAGCTGATACATTTGAAAATCCTAGTCTGGACATCAAACAAGTATTTGTAGTACTGCCCCCCAGGATAAACAGCAAATATTTTGAGTTCTTTAGCAAATATTTGCAGGCATACATGCAGATGGATTAGGTAATCGAAGAAACTGCAATTGGGTAGCATGACTTAAAAAAGATGTGAAATCTATGCAAAGTCTCTAATTAAATGCTCTTGTATTCTGCTTCTTGTACTTAGTTTGTTTCTTGTAGAATGGCACTTGTCATGTCCCATTCTTGATGCTTCCCAGTGGCTTGGGAACCTCTGGGGTCTCCAGCTATGGTTGTCAAAATAGGGAACCCCAATAAGAACTGCACGTAAACTCTGCAAGCAGCAAGTAGCTGATAGGAGAATGACTTCTGAATATTTGCTCCTTTGCATACTAATGGGATGAATTTGGTCTGCCAGTTCCTATAGTCAAGTGTAGCAGTGGACTGAGTGTTACCTCAAGGCATGAACAGAAGGTGAAAGGGAGATAATTATATTAATATAGGTAAGAATTAATAACAATTAAAAAATAGGAGAGACCCCCTAAAACAATTCAGTGAAAAACTGAGCATCTGGTGACACTAATATATAGAAAAGCAGATTAGAAAGGCCTGCAGCTCACAGAATGCTTTGCTGTTGCCTTTTTTAAACTATATATCCAGATTTTTATCCTGGCACTCACTGCATTTGGAGCTAAGTGATCTGAGAAAATAAGGTTTCTTTGTGTATTTTTTTTTAACAGGCAAGATATTACCTTAGGGATTATTACCGAAAAAAAAAAAAAAAGCCTGCACTAGATTTGAATCCAACTCTGAATGCAACAGTTTTTATTTCTTTCAGGTTCAGTATCAGATTATTTCCACAGGGTTTCCAGAAGTGAAGGAAGCGTTTCAGACACGGTTTCACTAAAGAGAGACAGGTCTAGCTGCACAAGGATCTGTCATGTGCGATATTGTTTACTTCTGTCTGTTTGCTAACCTCAGACCAGTGAGTCATTGTATTTTTACTGCCATACTATCCATTCCATAGGCTTTAGCACACTCCTCCACTTAATTATTAACAAAGTCCAAAGGTATCCACCCCTCTCCCACACAGATCTTCCAGCTAAACACGGCTCCATAAGCTCTTCTTATTTAAAGTTGTTCATTACGGTTTGGATAAATATAGTGTTAGCAGTTGATGCTTTGGTGTTGCTGAAATAATTCCTTTCCTGGTTTCTAAGTTCAGAGGGTTTGAACATCACAGCTCCTGCTGCTGTTTACATTCTTCACATCCAAGTAAAGAGGACAACCCTATGTGCTGGTCCTACAGACTTCTACTGGTTTTGTTCTTCATCCATTTGAGAATCACCTTCTTTTTCAGGATTCCCAGTAGCCACCTTCTAACAAAACAAGCTCTTTTCTCTCTTTCCTGATTCCTCAGCTTACCCGCTGCTGTCTTCTCCTCTGTTTCTCTGGTCAGGCCTGACCGTGGTTTGGTGCCAGGCAGGTTTCAGAGGTACCACAGATGGAAGGAATCAGTTGGCATTCCTTCATCGCAGCATGACACCTCTCCGGTACATGGGGGATGTGCCAGGAGTTAGGTCAGGAAATTATTTTTATTTCCTGCAGCTTTTAAAAATTATTTTTCAGCTGACCAGGCCTCCTGATCTGGTTCACAGCATGGCCCAGCAAAGAGACGGTGGGAAAATGGAAGGGTGATGCAGCATTGCATGAGGATAAGAAAAGGTAGAATTCAGTGCTGGGATGTTCCTTAGGCCACAATATCAGAAAACTATGGTCTTTCTGCTGCTGGCCTCAGATGAGCCTGCCCTGAATGTTTGCAAATTATTTTGTCAAACATTTTAAGCAATTTTGGAAGTACTGTCTTGCTTTCAAAAATCTATTTGGGAATTAATTATGATATTCACATGACAAAGCTGACCAATTTAAAGAACGGTGAGAAATATCTGAATGAGGACGTGGACAATTTAAGTGTGAAGCAAGAAGTGGCACCTGAAAAGCATCAGCCCAACTGCACGTATGCTTCTTTTGCTTAAAAATCTACCTAGTAGATATGTAATAATTGAGCAAAGGGCCCCAAAATGAAATATATGATTGTTCTTCATAAAATGTTCTTCTAGCATATGCTCAAAATATCAGTCATGAATGCTGGAAAAGATGGGTGTAGCATGGTGAGAGTTAGTCATGGCCTGAAAACAAGGTAGGAAAACAATTTAAGCTGAATAGTTACTCAGCTAATTGCTTTGAGTAAGTCTCAGATTCACACACCCTAGCACCCAAACTCAAATTTTTTACTTGATAGGATACACTTGAAATGACTAGGAAGAGAAACCTCTTGCATTAAGGTTCTTGGAGCAGTGTAAAAGTGTGGTTTAGATGGGCTCTGGAAAATGCACTGCAGTGGATAGGAAGTCCTAGTAATGCCTGGTGTGTTTTCAACCTGCTTGCCACGTGCTGCCAATCTCAAAGCAGCATGCAACCTGTACTTTCCCTTTAATTGCCTCAGTTAAATAACAAAACAAAAAAATCCAGGAGCTTAGCTTTAAACTCACCTTCAAAAGGAGCTTAAGCCAAGTCACTGGACTTTGCACCTAAACAAACATAAGTACACATGATTCACACTGAGTCTCCTTGGGTGCTCTGGCAATAACACAGCTTTTAAAATCACAGCATCTGCTTGCTAAATAAATGTATTTATACCTTTGGTGCGTGAAGAATGAAGTGTATGTAGTTAGTATGGAGGCAAACATAACTTCCAAGTTCAGTTCTAATTTCTGTGTCTGGACTGAATTACTTGCAAAGAGCTGAGATCACGGAAAGCTGACATTTACATGGTAATTCCTTCCTGAACTCTGCATAATACATGAGCAAAGGCATAGAAACTATTGAACCTTAGATTAAGGCTACAAATAAAGCCAGACGAGAATAAATAAGTATTGACTGAAGTATGCTGGGAGAATTTACCACTTGGGGTGTACACTAATCTAGGCATGCAAGGGCATACACACATGCTGCAGAGGTATATAAATGAATGCAGTACACTTTTTAAACAAAACTAGGTATAAGTTGCTAGTAATTGTATTGAGAAGCAAATTCCACCATGCATTCTTTCTTGCTTCTGTGTTTTGTCTTGCTCTTCAGGAAAAGTGTAGATTTTAGCATGATTATTAAAGGACAGCAGGCAGTACACATGGTCTTATGGGAAAGAAGGGTTGAGAATTGGATGCAGCCATCAGAAAGGGGTACAGAGCTGGTGCAAATGCTAAAGAGGCTTGAGAGGGACAGTAAAGAATAGCTTTAACTGGAGAGTGGGAAGAATGGAGGCCAAAAAAAGATGTTGCAACAATCAAGTAATGAATAAGATATGAATCACAGTTACGGTGGTGATGACAGAGAGATTTTAAAGATGTCACCCAAGAAGAGAATCTCAGCATGACAGATAAAACATTGAATGTGAAACAGAGACTGGAGAAAAAGAGGTAGCAAAGACTACACTGAAAGAACAGAGCAAAAGCTGGAAGAAGTGAGAAGCCTGGAGAGGAAAAGAAACACTGTCTTTGAAACAGGAAACCTTCAAATAGTATTCAATCTGCTTAGGCCTGCTGAATCTGATAATAAATTGTCAAATGAAACCGAAATGCATAGAAAAGGAGTCTTACACTGGACGAAGAAGGGATTCAGATGACATTGTAGGGTGGATTTGGGAAGGAACAGAACAGCTGAGTGTTAGGAGTAATTGTTTTCTCCCATACACTGTTTTCAAGCTGATACTTTCCCCTATGGTTCCCCTGCAGAAGGGTCAAGTGTGAGCTTTCCCTCAGGAAGACCATGGAGGGGGCTGTTTATCTCCTCTCTTTCCATTTACCCTTAATGTGTGCATCCTTTGTTACTGTAAGAGAGGTGCTTGCTCACCACTAACAGCTTTTCTTCAAAAAAACAACTTTTTTCCATTAAAATGGAGAAATGAAATAGTTACAGTTATAATGATGGGAGAACTATCATGTTAAAAAAAAAAAAAGGTAATTCCACAATTTTCTCATCAGAAGAGATGTACTGACATCTGGAATGTCTGATCTTGAGACTCTGACAAATAATGAAATATTTCACCAGTAAATAAGTGGTAATGGTAAAGTCACTTTCAAATATGGATACAGATGATTTGAATGGCTGGGTCCACACTTTACATTGATGATACGGCATGGTAAACATCCATAATGAAAATTAAATATAAATAACAACTTTAATCCCTTATTTTGTTGAAAAATTAAGCCTTAGCTCAGGCTAAAAAATAATCCAATATCTAGAGAGTCTTGTGGAAAATTAGACTTGTGTAAACCTGTAACCTGCACCCTGGTTCTCTTCAGAACCTGTCATATTAAAATGAGGCACGTGAGCCTGAGATGATTTATCTTAAACCTGTTAATTTACCTCTCATAGAACTTTGTTCTAATCCAGCCCAGAGACCTGCATCTAAAACCAACCAGCGTGCTCTAAAACAGCAACAAAACCCAGCAGCACAGACCTTTCAGTAAAACAACTGCTATGCTGGGACAGGGCTTCAGCAGAAAAGGTCAGGATGGGCATGTCACAGCTCTCCTCTGTTTCAACAGTTCATTTGCTTGTTTAAGTGGGTTGATCTGGAGAGAGAACTGCTCTTTTAACAGTAATCTGCCTACCATATATGCATATAAGCCATGTATTTAACTGAAAGAAACCACGGCATCATCTTCCATTCATCATCACTTGGGACTTTTGTCTTTGAGCTATTCTGACTGATCACAAAGGGGCAGGATTCAGCCTGCACAAAAATATGCATAGAAAGTCTTAAATTACACTCAAAAGTTTTTATATACTTGGTAGGGACTTCTGTTCATGAAGCTTGTTCTTGTGAGAGTCTGGCCACTTATTTTAAGAATAATAATTCAGTAGTATTAAAATAATTTCCATTGAGTAAACGGTAGTTCAGTAAAACTTTGGTAGTCATATAAAGAGAAACTGAACCACGTATGTGCTATTCCACCTTATGAAATGCTGGATATGCTGTTTTTCTGTTCAGATAAATATCTAAACGGGAAGGCCCCATTTTACTTCTCATCCTGACCTTGTTATGAAAGTCAAGTCTTTCGTGATGACACAGCAAAACTGAGGCACATTGTCTGTTAAAATTCCTATCGTTGGATCAGCAAGAGAAACCACAGCAAATATTTGAGCGCAGGGGCAGCCCACTTCCTGCATGTCACCAGGAACTGGAGGAGGTGGTGAAGGCACAACGAGCTTTTGCTGTTCTCGTCCCTTTCCCAAAATTCTGATCCACGGTCTGACTGAATCTGCTCATCTCCTTCCACATAGCTGTTACAAGACTCCCTGCCTGTTGTTTTACAACCAAAAAGGCATTTTTGTTTTACAAATGAAAACATTTTATTACAGAAATGCTGTGTGTGACAGTGAGGACCTCTGACAAAACCAGCTGGATGCTGAAAAGATGGAAAATCAGCTACTGCACAAGTCTGACTGCTTGTTTCACAACTGTCAATCTGTTAGGCAACACCAATATGGTTATTGCATATTAATAGAATATAACAGTAATTAAAGCTTATTCCATCTAAAAGCCTGGTAAATAATCTAATTTCAGATTTCTAAAAGCTTGCACATTTAAATAGCTAATGGGTGTTTATGATATTTAGTATGTTATTAAGATTCAAACTGCGATACGGATTTATGCAATCCTATCAGCAAGGTACACACAAAAATCACTTTCAGCACCAAAGGAATCGATCTGCTCTCCTGGATAATACTTGAAATGTGGGATACATTTTCCTTCTTTACCGCAGGTATGTTCTGCAACACCAGCCATTTTCATGGACAAAACATACACAACTTATTGAAAGGAAAACATTTCCAGTGTAGGGCTGAGTTCTCCTCCATGTCTTGGATATCGTGGTCCTCTTCACTGACTGTGCTGCAGATGGAGGCTGCTGTGAGCTTGACTGTCAGTAAGGATGGGGTGGGGAACCTGTAGTTTGTCAACAAAAAATGGCCCACAGATCATTTTAAATTTCAATAAATATTTTCATAGTTTTACTGAATTGGGGATCACATTAATGTGTGACCCAGTACGAGATGAAGATTTCTTTCTTTCTTTTTGAGAATTTCACCTTAGTGCTTGTCATCTCCAAGACCAGTAGTAGTCCCATCCATGTGAACAGACCACCTAAAGCTAGTTCAATGTAGATACTTAGTGTCCTCACTCTCCACAGCTTCCTTAACAGAACAAAAGGGGAAAGAGTTCTGTTTTTAAGAGCTGATCAAGTACCCAATCTAAACAATATATATTTGTAATTGTACAGAAGCTCATTATGTTTGGATATATTGGGGGGATGGGGGAAGGTAGGGGCAGGAGGGACAAACAGAAACAAAAGCAAACAATGCAAAGCTCATCTGCTCGGATAAGATCTTTTATAGTCCCTGATTCTCGTTATCAGCTCAGCTCTCTTACTCACACATTGTGAGGAAATATGTAGGTGTTAAAATTAGGAATTAACTTTCTAAACCAGCTGATTCTTGCAGCATTGGGCGTTGGCCTGGTTTGGGATGGAACTTGGAGCAGCACGACTGGTTGAGAAGTCAGGCTGTGACCAAAACCACTTTGAAGAAGCCTTAACTTACTATAAATGTGTCAGCTTTCCTTAACTTCAGTTTTCTGCTGTTAATAGTGCCTTTTGCTGCTTTTCACTGAGGCATGCCTTCTGGGTTGTTGTCCACCCTCTTTTCATTGCTGTTTCTGTAATGAATGCTCCAGCATCCAGGTTCAAGTGCTTAACCTAGTGGCTGAGAAATGTACGGAACTGAAGATGGCCCAGATGATATTGGAGGTCTCTTCCAACCTTAACGATCTATGGTGTTTGCTGAAGTAGGGTGTCTTCAGTGCAGAGCTCTCTTTCCTTCCCTTCTGGTCCTGTTTCTGTTTTCTGAGCTATCATAAAGTGTGATTCCATGCAGTAAAAATAAGCAGAAACCCCGTGTGCATGTGTGATACAAGTAAATGAACTTCCCATTGGAAATGTATGGAACAGGCCGTGTTCTCTCCACCTGACATCCCTGTCCTTGGCTACTACAGTCAGTAATGAGTGAGAACATGAAAGTAAAAATGTAATTTACTATTAAAAAGTAATCTAGTGATTTTTTTTCTGTAGTGATAACCACAACAATTATGAGGATAATCGAGAAACGCAGTATGCATGGAGCAGTGAAAGAGCAGAAGGGGGATAAAAAGCCAAACCACAGCGCTTGTGGCTTGCGTTACCTTTTGAAGATTTACAAGATTCAAGAAATCAAAGGCCCTCACAGAGCTTTGCTTGGGGTTTCACTTAGGAGGGGAGGTGTACTAAGTGCTGCCTGGGATTAACTCCCAGAACACCAAGCCCCTCGCGGGCCCTCCTCGCCCTCCCTGGGGGCCCAGGCACCGCCGACGTCCCCAGAGGAGTCCTGCCCCGGCGGCGCCCCGAAGCAGCCCCCCTTTTTCTCCCTCTCAGGCCAGAGAAGGCCTCGGGGACCTGGCGCTGATGTGGGGGTCCCGCCGGGCCCCCCCGCGCCACAAGCAGCTCGGGCGAGCGGGTATAGGCGGGCGGCGAGCGCAGACTTCGCCCCCACACGGCCGCCTTCGCCCCCCGCGCCGCCGGCCTTTATCTGCCCTTGACGGGGAGCTTCGGCGCCGCGCTCCCGCCCGGCTCGGTGAGCACGGGCAGGGGGCAGGGGGCAGGGGCCGCAGCCGCGGCCGCGGCGGTGCCGGTGCCGGTGCCGGGGGGCGGCACACCGTGTCGCCCGCGCCGCGCCCGCCCGCGCCGCTCTCCCCTCCCCGCGCCCAGCCAATGGCGCGCGGCCGCGGCGGGAGGTGTGTGCCGCGACCTCACTTCCGGTACCTGTCACCCCGCCGCCGACCGGGCGCGGGACGCGGCGCCGCCGCGCCCTGCCCTCAGCCCCCAGCCCCCCTCCCTCCCTCGGGCAGCAGCCGTTGGGAGGTGCCGCGATCGCGGCCGGGCCCCGCCCCCCGCGCCCATGGGCGCCCAGCGGCCGCGGGCGGTGGCAGCGCCTCCACGGGCGGCTGCGGGCAGGGCCTGAGCACGGTAAGGGGCGGCGGGGGGCTCCCGGCCGGGGGCGGGGGCGGGGGGTGGGCTTGGGCTGGTCTGGTCTGGTCTGAGTTGAGTTAGTTTGGGTTGCTTGGGTTTAATTTGGTTTGGTTCAATTTGGATTGGGTTGGTTTAACTTGTGTTGGTTTAGTTTGGATTGGCTTGGGATGGTTTGGGTTAGTTTGGGTTGGGTTGGGATGGTTTACTTTTGTTTGGATTGGTATGGGATGGTTTGATTTAGTTTGGTTTGGTTTCATTTCGTTTGGGATGGTTTGGTTTAGTTTGGGTTGGTTTGGTTCAATTTGGTTTGTTTTGGGGGAGTTTGGCTTGGTTTGTTTCGTTTAGTTTGGGTTGGTTTGGTTTAATTTGGTTTGGTTTTTTGAGAGTTGGTTTGGGCAGGTTTGATCAGTTTGGTTGAGTTTGGATTGGTTTAGTTTAGATATGAGGGGACACTTCTTTACAGTGAGGGTGACAGAGCACTGGCACAGGTTGCCCAGAGAGGCTGTGGAGTCTCCTTCTCTGGAGATATTCAAGACCTGCCTGGGTGCCATCCTGCGCAGTGTGCTCTAGGTGATCCTGCTCGGTGAGGGGTTGGACTGGGTGACCTTCAGAGGTCCCTTCCAACCCTGGCCATACTGGGATCCTATGATCCTGTGATTTTGTGGATGGGTTTGGTTTGGGTTGGTTGGGTTTTGATTGGTTTGGTTTGGTTTAGTTTGGTTTTACTTCACGTTACTGCCATGTTCTGCTGCTGGGCTGCATCCTGGGGGTCCAAGGGCAAGCAGGCGCATCCCTGGTGTTCGAGGCTTGTGTTTCTAGTCCAAAAAGCAATTCTAGAAACTTCAGGGAGATGTCAGGATGCTGGGGCTCAGGGAATGGAGAGATGGAAGATGATGTTCTTCTGCTGCACAAGGTGCCAGCTTGCTGCTGTCCTGTCGCCTCGGTGTGGTGCGTTTGAATTGCCTGTCCTGTTTGGGAACCAGATGGAGGATTTGCACTTGGAGGTTGCCTTGGCTTGGCTGGTCAGGGTGTGCTTTTTTCATGATCAGTTGGCTGGAGGAGAGCAGGATACCTGTGGAGCAAGGAGTGAGTCTATGGGAGCTCCCCCTGTATCGACTTCTGCGTTTTGACAAGCAAAACGTGCGTGTTCCTGATGGTCCCTACCAGGCTGTCCGCTTGCCATCCGTAAAGCAGGTGGAAAAGATAATGTTCAAACAGAAACGGAAAGGAGTGTTACAAGGTCTTGCCTTGTGTATTCATATTAAGATTAGCACAGTCTCACTCGCACGAGTAGCTGCTCCTAAGCTCTCAGGTGAAAGCCGTATGAGTACAGGCATCGTCAGCCAGGATTGTCCGGACTAAAGATGTTTGGCACTTCGGTGGCATTGGATGCCTTAGTAGTACTTCACAAATAAAGACATTGCATAAGTTTTGCTGGGACAGAAAGGTTTAATCAAGCTGTACTTGTGTTATAGAACATGCACTGACTTTCCTAATAGCATCGAACACAGATCGTAGGGCTGTGATTCACGTGATCTTTGCAGGTAGCAAAACTGAAAAGCGTTTCCTTTATAAACTCTGAATTGCTGCCCTAACACTGAAGATACCTGGTCTCATGCTGAAACTGATGGCAGTGGTGGTTCATGTGATGTGGTCACAAGCCTACGCTAAGCTAAACCAGTATCATAACCTTTGTTAGTTGGCATTAGCTGTCCATCCAGCAGCCCTTGGCTCTCAGTTACTTTTCGTGGCAACTTGTTGGATTTTAAGTAGCACAAGGTATTGTTTCAGAAGGATGAGTGTGTGCCCAGACCTTATCAGAGGTTTGTACAACTGCGTGGCCAGCATGCTCTCTTGCTTTTCCCATGTTTGGAAGGAGCACTTGACATAGTCCAAAAAAAAGTTCTTATCAATCTGCTGATGCCTTGTATTGACTCTCATCCTGTACACTCAGGCAGCATAGAGGGTTTTGCTTGCCTGTGATAATCTTGTACGTCCTGAAAGCCTTTTTCTCACTTGCAGTTCAGTTTTGTTGTTGTTGCTTTTTTAATGTCTTCATTTTCTGTTCATGCCCCTCAAAACTGTAGTCCTCTCACAGGGAATTATGAAACTTAAAGCAAAGAATAGGGGTTGCATTTCTGTTGTGATTTAGTGTCATTATGTTTTTAATATTTTGTGTTGAGTGTTACAAAAACATTAGAGAAGATTGTGTCCTACAGCACAGTAGGATAAGTGGCCTAGGATATTCATCTTGTTCTAGAAATTGGATTACAGTGTTCGCTCTTTACCTGAAGTGGTCAAGGAGGGCAAAGTAATTTTTTTTTTAATTCTCAGTTTTCAGAAGAAGTGCTTTCTTCAAAATTGCAAATAGGGCTTTTTTCTTGTTTATGTTGCCTTGGCTTACCTGCTGTGATTTCAGTTCCTAGTTGTTTCTCTTGCAACTGGAATATTTGTTATGAGATGAAGAAGAGAATGCCTTACTTGTCTGGGAGAATAAACGAAGTTGAATTTGTATCTATTATAAATGCAAACATTCTTACAGCATTCATGAATTTTAACATTTTTAATTTAATCTGTCTGCTCTTGCAAAATCTCCCTAAATTTAACTTGTTTGTTTTTGAGTTGAGTGGACTGGGGAGTCAACTTAATCAAAGCAGTATTTATTTTTATATAGCTATGTATGTGCTTTTTTTTTTTTTTCAATACGGGCCTTGTAAAGTATGTAACAATAAAATCTCTCCCTGTGCAATTGGCCTTTCAAGTACCAACCACACCCCAAAGACATCTTGTGGGACGTGTGTGTGTACCTCAGGATCCATAACAGTCTGTCTACATAAATACTTTGACTTCCGTGAGAACTCTTCTTAGGGGTAAAAGTATTTTGTTTTATAACAAATAATTAAAATACCACAGGGCTTTGACTGAAGTGGTCTTAACTGAGGGCTTTTTATTTTATTATTATTATTTTTTTAGCATGAAGAAAAAAGCTTGGAATGATATTGGCATGTACCTGTCACAGAGCCTAGTTAGCTAGATGTCAGTGTAGTCCTTCTGTAAAACTAAGTGTTGTATTTACAACCTCAGCCATTTAAAAAAAAAAACAAAACAGGTTTATCTCAAGTGAAGTGACAGTGTTGTTTTTTTCTGAAGAGACATGAATATAAAAAAGCAGTACATTATATGGTATCACTATAAAGTTAGATTAGTAACCTATGGGAAAATTTGTTGACTGTTTATTTTTTTATTTTAAAGAAAGAATGTTGGCACTTTTTTATTAATGAAGAGACCCTCGTTATCGCCAATGTGCACGTGAAATGGAAAGGGAACATATTATGGAAAAGAGCTTCGGTTTCAACCTTGCAAGATGCTGCGTGAAGTGGTGAGTAAATACATGGACTGAGAATTACCTTGGCAATATTTTTGAACAACTAGAGAAGAAAAAAATCTGAGGTACAGTTTCTGTAAAGAGTGATTAATATGTAGTCAACTGACAAGGAAAGAAATCTGAGCAAGATGTACAAACAAGTAGGTGACACGAAAGGTGGCACAATCAGGAAAACAGTGTAAGCAATATTTCCTTATGTTGTAGTGTCTGTTGCTATGTTGGACGTTTACATAGAAGTAAGTTGTGTAAAGGCGCTACCCAGTAGAATTCTTAATTAGATGAATTCTTAATATTTTTAAGTTTTTAAAAGTGTTCAAGAGTGTTCAGCATCTCACAGGAACAGGTCTGTAAAATGCTGAATAGACACTGAGTGAAAAGGTACTTATCCTGTAAGATGAGGCTCTAAATCATCTCTATACTCAAAATAAAAGTGATTGTTAGAAACTAAAATCTCTCTCTCTTAAAAGCATAATATCTGGCATGTTTTTAAAACACTAAATGGATATAAGCAGATTGTTGTGTGACCAGATTGTATGTTGCATTGAGATGTTGCCAAATGTGATTCTGCTTCCTCATACCAGTTCTAATGGTTTCTGCTTATGAAACAGTATTTATTTATAAGTGCATTGCATGTGTCTTTTAAATATCTGGGAAGTATAATTTCTGTGTCCAGCAAAGGGCTTCTTTTGCACAGATGGATACAAATTGTAAAATACAATTCACTGGTAATTCTAATCCTGATAAAGGCTTAAGTTGTTACATCACTGGTTTGTGTGGTTGCTTGCTGTGTTTTAAAGTGCTGTAAGCATGAGCTTTTTTTTTTTTTTGTACGTTGCAGATTGAAAGATGAGAACAAGCAAACAGGATAGTTTGTTGCAGTACTACATTCATTAAATTTATTGTTTTAAGTTCAAGTTGTCTCATACATGTGGAAACACTAACAATATGAGGAGTATTTGCAAGCATTTGGCAAATTACCTATCCCTCTCTAGAAATGTTGATATACAATCATATGGTTTTATTTATTTATGTATTTATAAACTAAAAAATTATTCACTTAAACTTTCCAAATGGTGAAAGAAACCTGGTCAAAGATACATCTGCCTTGAGAAACTCAGAGTTGCTACTAGGCACTTAGCAGCTACTGAAGTTGTAAGGTTTTTTGGCATTTTGTTCCAGCTGACATGCATGTGAAAGCAAGTTAGTCCACTATTTTCATATTTCAATAGTCCAGTTTGTTGGTAAGTATGTAAAAGGAAACCAGAGCTGATGTTCAGTGTGCAAGTAAATTGCTGGCTGAGTAAATTATTGTTCATCCAAATGTGTATGAAATCCTGGAGGTGAGAGCATTTACTGTTGAGTAGCTTGGAGTATGATGTATTTTGCATGGAAAAACATTATCACGGTCTATCCTAATGTTATTTAGTTTTAACCAAAAAGAAAAAAGGATCATTTCAAACTATTCTATCAAGGTTTTGATGCAGGGCTTACTGTCTTAATGGTTATATCTACACATCCAACACAGCTCTACCGTCTGAAAAATTTCTAATATCTGCATGTAGACTTGTATTGCAGTTCTTTTTTTGTTACATAAATAAGACTGTACATGCCTGTTTCATTTTAATTATTTACTAGAAATTACTGATACAGCAATTCACAGAAGAAACTGTTGAATTTAAACCATAACGTGAGTGTTCAGATGGTAAGAACTTTTGTCTACTAGCAAAATCTCTTTGAAAGTGAAGACTTCAATTACTGTTGATACTTTCCATTTGCCTGTTAGTGTTACTGCTTCAGCAAGGATGTTATTAAGTGCATGGCATTAGAGTCATAGTGCAGGCTCATATAAAAGAAAACAGAGCCTCCTCATGTGTTTATTCAACATGTATGAAAAATATTAACTGGAGTAGTTAAATTGAAAAATATAGTATAAAACAACTTAGATTTGAGGGTGGAAAGAGGGAGAAGATGAGTGTTTTGTCAAGAATGGCTGGTTTCAAGACTCCTGGATTTATTGCCAGGCAGTGCTTGCTGGCATTCTTTGCAATGGGGCTGAGGAATGCTCCATTACAGCAGTCCACAAATTCACCCACTCTCATGTGTTGCAGCCCACGGGTCATAGTGAGTATTGTGGGCTTGTTGGCAGTTTTCAGGGGAAGACAACAGGAGCTACACATTGCCAGCTTAAAAATATGTTTCTCATGGAGGCTAGAATTAGATTAATGATGAATGTTAGTAGTCCTACAAAAAAATGGAAAAAAAACCAGCACAGGTATGCACAGAATACCGGACAGTCATGTTTAGTCAGCAAAGTTGGAAATGGTTAAATGTGACTTTTCAAATCTTTTTCTTAGCCAGTAGGTAAACATTCAGTTTGGAGTACGTTTGCTGTATTACTGGGTTTTCCTAGGCAGATTTGTTGTAAATGGAAGATGCTGTATGGATGCAGTTTCACTAGGAGAGAGCTATGTAAACAGGAGAACGTTCTATCTGTGGTAGTTTCTGACACGGTGGTTATTGGAAATTTTGCTCAGTGGCATAAAACGTAGTTATACTGTTAAGCTGTATATACCTGAAACTTAAAAATGGTGCAGTGTGTGTACTCGTATTGCATGTAGCTGCCCAGAGAGAAGAGCATGTAAGAATTTTGAACTGTTTCTTACCTCTGAAAATATTTTTTAATATTTTATTTGTTATTATTCTTATCCACCGTGGAACAAAAGACTGCTGTGTGGAGTTACACAGGCCAGACTGACTAGAAACAAGTCAGGTAGCAGCTTTAGAAAACATGTAGCTAAGGGACGAGAATAGTTTGCAGCTCAGAATACTGCTTTGAAAAAAACAGCAGCTGTACTTTTTGTGTACTGTGCTTCCATAGAGATGTGGCTGTACATAAACAGGCCAATGTTTTCAAACAGCTGCCAAATTCTCAGCTTTTAAATGTATGTTTTGAGCACCTGATTTTCAGTGTACTGAGCTGCCATAATTCTAACTGTTACAGGGAATTGCATTTTCTCAAGATTATAAATCCTGTTGAAATTCAACAGTGATTATCCTTGAAGAAGATAGAATTGTTTAGTTTGCAGCAATCGCTCATTTTATTTCTCTTCTACCTGATATGTGGGTATGAAAAAAACAGAATCAGCTGTCCCCTCTCTGTGTTGTTGCTGATAGCTCTGCAAATACGAGGCTTGCAGTGAGAGGTGTGGTTGCACATCATGGCCTGATCTGATCCAGCAACTGTTGTTAAAGATCAGGCATGCTCTCTCTTTGTGCTTCTTTCCTTTCCTGCCAGCCACGTGGATGCCAGCCTTCCTTCCTTTTTGCTGCCCTTCAGTGAGTCCGTTCAGCTATCTCAAGCTATTTACATTTTTCTTGTGTTATGTTTCTACCAGTTTAATGAGCCGGATTGTTTCACTGAGTCTGTGTCTATACTAGGTAATAAAATATGCTGGGGATTGTTCTCTGGACCCAGAGCGAAGTGGCAATACCGCACACACCTAGCAGCCTTCCTCCCAGAACAGATAGCTGTTTCCTTAACCAGGTCTTTGGCTGGGAGAATACCAAGCTGATGTGGGCCAAAATGGTGTCAGAGAGAACGCTAACACATATGGCTCAAGCCTGAGCTCTGACCCTGGTTTATTTACTCTTATAGATGTGGCCAGAGAGGTCAGACAGTGTGGGAGCCAGCCCAAAGGTAGGCTGGAGCTGCGTGGCTGGAAATGAAGAGGGGAAAGCGAAGGCGCAGGACTGACAATATCAGAGCTATGGCAGGGATATCCTTTTGATGTCATGGAGCTATTAGTTACTTAAGCTGGCTGTACCCTTAATGCAACTTGATTTTGCAACCCGAAACTTCTGTGTGGCTCTGCAGAGGGCTGTGAGTGCTGTCCCCCTTGTAACTGCTTTCTCAAAGTTCTGTTCTGTCAGCTAAAATGTCTTACAAATTAAATTCAAACTGATATATGAAAGTATATGTGGGACTCTGTAAACAAAATTTCTTGTCCTGACTGTTTCGTTGGTCTGTTGGTTGTTTTTGTCTTTTTTTTCCCACCTTGCTGTAATTCAGTTTCTTCCTTGGTTTAAAAAAAAAAAAAAAGTGGGGAGGAGAGGTGGAGTAGCAGGCAGGCAGCAGTGGTGATACTATTGTTAATACAGTGCTGTTAAACCAGTGAGTAGATACCCTTTACATCATGTGAAGGATGAGCAGAGAGCTTAGATGTCAGGAAAATAATTGGTTATATTTTGATGTTTTTGATCATGCAGGAGTGTGAGGCTTGTGATCTCTATACTGTAGCAAGTGACCTGATTTAGAACTGTGAAGTCATGTGAACCAAGTATATCCTCTGACATGTCAGTAGCTTGGAAGCACAAGTACTTGATGTCCATTTGCCAAAAGATGTAGATTCATTGCATTCATACCTATTGCTAGGATTCCAGTCTGCAATGTTAATTCAATGTAAACTTTGTTTCTGCGTGATATATTTATCATGCAGAAAAGCTTCTTGTGGTAGGAATTTCTAAATTATTGGAACAAAACTGAAGACCTTTTTCTTGACAACAACAACAAAAAGTGAAAGAATTTTGATTCACATTCCACTCTGGGTGCTCTGAGTTGTGGCACGCCATTAAATCAAACTTAGTTTATTTTTAGCAGTTTTTTTTATTATTTAAATGTAATCATTGAGCAATGAGAGCATGTAAAAAATACTCTGAAGGAATGAGTAAAATTGTAATACACTGAAGAATAAGTAAACCAAGCAATTCCAGGTGCTGTTTATAGAAGGCGTTAGTCTACTGGTAGAAGAGTACAAAAGCTACCTCATTGGGATTACTTAATTAATTTCCAGAAGAAAGAACCTTAATCTGTAATAACTTGTCTGAAGGTCAGTCTCTTTTATTGGATGTAAATCTTACTAAGCTGAATTTAGGTTATCAAATACGCTTTGCTAGTCTGTCTGGGCAGGGGAATGAAGTTTATCAGTGAAATAAAACCACAGAAAATGCACAGTGGTGTTCTTTTCCACTAAGAAGGCGAATTCAGGCTTCTTGAATCTCTTCCAGAAACAGATGTAAATTCCACTGTAGCTTTTTAAATAGTGAATAATCATGGTCTGTTACGTTTGATGATGAATCATGCAGGGGGTTGCAGATGGTGAGAAGAGTGCAGCTGTGCAGATACTAGAGGAGCTGAGATAGAAGACTAGAGGACCCGAGGGGATGAAGGAGGTGATTTGAGGGTGGGTTGACACAGCTTATGAAAGAGAAGGATAAGACAGCTGAAAGACTATTGAAGCTGAGCATGCTGGGGTAAAGCCAAAAACTGAAACCTGAGATTTGGGGATGGGGAGAGTGCTGGAAACTGAAAAGGATGTATACTTGAGGCAAAAAAGATTTTTCTTGTTGTTGATCTCTGAATCAGAAGTTGCAGCATTAGATATCAAAGTAACTTTGCTTTTGTCCCAGGCCAAAACAAGGAGACCAACCCTAGATGGAAGTTTAAGCAGTAGATGAAAAGAGGAAACTGAAGGGCTTCATGTACCTTTTAAAGGAATGCTGGTCATAAGTAGGAGAGCTATTGTATTTACACATACAGATACAAAGTCGTGTTTGTTTTTTTTTTTTGTTTTGATTTTTGAGGATGGGGCTTGTGTAATGAAATCAGAATTGCAAAATTTGGGAATTCACCAGGTGGAGAAGTTTTATCTGACTAGGTGCTCCTAAAGAAGGGGGATTGCAGGTCCCAGGTTGTGGTTGAAGGACAGTGAAGATTCAAGTGAAGCTTTGCATAATCTCAGTGATAAAAGGAATGATCTTAAACCAATATTCTAGAAAATCCAAACCATCTTTCACCTGTCTGCATTGAGTAATTTTAATTGAATCCATCTCTCTCTCTCGATTAAAAAGTATTGTTCTAAGACAATAGCTCTTTTCTTTATTCAGGAAAGATGTTGCCATTAGAATCTCCGTAAGAACTACTATTTTTGCCTACAGGTCAGAAGTCCTCAGCCAAAGTGAATATTTAACCACTATTTCAAGGACAGCCAATTGTCTTTTTCTTAATAAAGTATGCAATTAGGAGTCAAAGTGAGGGATCCTGGAAACCTAGAAGAATACTTCAAGTACTAACATAACTTCAGGCATCCATTTGTGTATTCTACAAACCTTAGTAAGTGCAAAAGAAGAGTTATGCTCATAAACTGATGTATTGATAACTGTCTTCAGAATTACTTTCTCATCTCCTTTAGTCTTACTACTTCAAAAAGTCAGGTATATGCAGTACGGTCTGCCTTCCTCTTCCAATAACTTTGAACCTGCAAGTCTTGCCAAATTTGACAGAGGAGTGGTGGTTTCAAAGGTATTGGAGTCGCATATTTTTTTTGGAAGTTGGTAACTTGACAGAAGGAGGGAAAACACATTATTGACCCAGCTGAGGAAATGACGCAATAAGAATTCAACAATTCTCTGTTCTATTTGGCCTGTTAATTGCCAATCAGCACAGGAACACTGGTTGCAACATGCAGCTCTGAGCCAGCTTACAGCGTGTGCACACTGTTTGCCCAGTCAGTAGTTCAGGGACGTGTGGGGAGAGGGAAGTATTGTGAGGAAGGGAAAGATCAGGGAGTCACGATAGGATGACGTGGGGTTGCAATGGTATGAAAATGTTAGGTCTTGGGAAGCAAATCAATAGAAATTAAGGTGTCTTATTTCTTCTAACAGCAGTTACCCCTTTTCCACTGTTTTAATGTTACTGACAGTGAATACCAATATGAATTCTACCTTCCATATTTAGTTACTGTCACAACGTAATGCTGTCACGTTTTTATTACGTTGTTTAAACTCAGTTATATACAACTTCAAAAATCTCTTTACGAAGTAACAAAACTACTTGGTATCCTTAAAGTATTGTAGATTGTGTTGCAGAATTTGAGGCCTAGCATTTGTGTTCAGTTGAAGTATTTTTGTTGTAGGAACATTGCTTTGCTTTGAAGAATAAGCAAGGATGAAATCATACAGGAATAATAAGTATGCTCACAAAACAAATGATGAGTTAACTATTTCTCAGCCTTTGTTTTACTATGAACTTATACTTAAGGCAGGTATTTCTATTTACAAGACACCAAGAATTCTTAGAGTATGTTATTACCAGTCCTGCCAGGAAGAAATTATTGACAATATATACCAATTGCTACCACACATAAGGGTCTGAGGAGATAAAACAAATACAATTCTTTTATCCGACTTTATAAGAACACATTTTAAGACATCCATGCATATACATGAACCCTAAAGATTGTTGCAATGTTATTGGAGGTTTAGGAATTGTTTCTCACTAAATCATCTAAGTCTTTGCTTGATTCCATAAGTTAACGGCAATTGATTTTTTATTTCTTTTTATAAATATAGTCTGTCTAAAGTCTCACATTTGTTAGTAAGAGCTGCTAGACATCTTTGCTTGTAAAAGTTATGATGTCCTTTTGAATAGGACAATGATTTGTTGTGATTTTTTTTTTTTTAAATCAAGCACAGGAACAAGTAAAATTTCTGAGTTATAGGTGTTTATGTAACAGCATCATCAATATGTTTAATGGAAAATGACCAAAAAACCTGCCTGGCACTTCTTCTATATGTATCAGATTATAATTTTAATGGACAATATTGTTTGCACAGATGTCTTTAGTGTTTCACCCTCTGAAGTTTATTTTTACCATATGTAATAAAAATATATTCTGCAGGAAACTTAGCAATAGACTTACATTTTATTTACTCAAAATTTGATTATATTGTAGATAATCATTTAGTCACCACATTAAAATGCAATTTGTATTTGCCTTTTACCCTCAGATATCTTTATCCTTCAACAAAGGAAATCTCTGTAGAATGTCAGGGTATGGTTAGAAAATTGTAGAGAAGTCACTTTGCATAATCTGAGATGCATTACTCATGCATGTAAGGGAACAATTACAACATTTCAATTTAGTCTCAATGATCTTGTTTCCCAGTGAGCAGCATGTTAAGACAGATGTGTAGGCTGTTGGTAAATGCTGTACACATAGGAACCAACTTTGACTTAACCACTAAAACTTACTTTTACATACTATTTTTAGAAAAGAGCATCGATAATGGTTTTATGACATCTAATATGTTCATGCAGTTCATAAGACTTTTTTTTTTTTTTTTAACTTCTCTTAATTCTGGACATACTATGCAAGTAGGTGTACCCTCAGTTTGAGCACACTGACTTGGGAAGTCCAGGTGTTCCTAGCTGTTAACTGATTCAAAATACTGGCTTAGGTAGTTAGCTTGTCAGATGTTTGGACAGTAATGCAAAACTTAAAAAAGCCAGATGACTTCCAAAAATGAATAAGGAGTTTGGGGACAGATGGGCAAAGTAAAAGAGCTTTGAGTTCATTAACGTGGTAATAAAAATATAGCAAGTACTCAAATGACACATTTGTATGAACGTGACCTTGGTCTTGGATCAAATAGCAAATACATAAACGTTATGTTTGTCTGAATGTGACCTTGCATTGGTTCAAATATCAATCATAAATCTAATCCTAGATTTGAATGTACATGTACAAAAAATGGCCTCTTAAATGATGTGTCGTATCTTTGGTTCTCAGTAGTCATGGTCTTCACATGTTCAGCAAACACAAAAAGCACCTTTGTGCAAAACACTAAATTATTTTAGCTGCATTGCCTACAAGATGCTGTCAATGAATGATTTAGAATCTGTTAAAGCTTGAAGCGCAAATTGCTATGACTGCTATGATTAACATGTATAATCATTTGAATCTCGTTCAAGTATGGAATAATTTGAGTAGAATATAACAGGGACCTGAAGAGACATGGACACTGAAACAGCATTGAATAAAGAGCAAAGCCAGTGATTGTCTGGAGAGAGGAAAAGAAAAAAAGGTAGAGTGTGCTGCAAGCATAGATGTATATATAACAGTGAAGTGGGGGTTTTATTAGAAACTGTGATGAGCTGTAAGAAGTAGTTGTGGGGACTTGAAAGAGAGCACGTATCAGAGAACACCACGTTCTCTGTAACATAGTGATTACTAAGATGTTGCAGTGGGTTTCTTGAAGCACATTCCTGTTGTTTTTTTGATTCTTGTATTAATAAAATATACTTATGTCTGTATTGAAGCCTCAAAAATATGGGATGTTATTAATTCCAATCTGAATAATTGCTTTCATGGCAAATTGAATGAACTTCCCACATACTGTTGTCTAGGCTGTTTTTTGTTTTTTTAATGTCATGTTAATTATAGTATGCCTATTCTATAATTTTAAGCATGTAGTCAATTCTCAACTATGTGTCAGTGCTCATTATTTTCTGTAAAAGTGGAACCAGAACCAGGATAAATAGAGAAAGGCAAAAAATCACAAATTGCCATTTTTTCAGGATTTCTGGGCATCTTGACAGCAAAAGTCAAAGGAAGACGAAAGATTTTTCCACAAAGTTTCCCCCTTATGACTTTGCTGGTACTTACCTGTTTTAGAGTCAGGAATTATCTATAGATCAGACTGGGTTGTACTGCAATTAAAAACTAAAGCAAAGACCCCATCAAAGCACTTTTTGAAGAAAATAGTAAAGTGAAGGTTAACAGTCTTGCTTACCAATAGTCCTGATATAATATTCTGTAGTTTGTTGACTTGTACTGAATTCATGACTAGTCAAGTCTTAGAAGAATTTAAAGGATTCAGCAGACATAGATTTAAAAGAGAGATTTAAATGCTTTACTTTGGCATATAGCTACTTCTGATATAAGTTTCTGCTTAGCCTTCACTAGGGATGAAAAGTAAAGTCTGATCTTTGTATTCCCAGTTACAGAAATGAGTGAGGTATTCACCTTTTGGATACGAAAATTCACATTTAGAGGAGGAAAAAACAAAGCAAAATCTCTGAATGTCATGTTGGTATTCCATATAAAAATGCAGATGTGAATCTGTTTGAGCTTTGTGTCAGTTCAAGCAACAACACAATCTCCGTTCTTTAAAGAAATGAACTAAGAAAAATGGAATTTTTGTTTTATCAGAAGGACCTTGGTGCAAATTTGAGTACTGTCATATTTGATATATCTGATGTCCATTTATGTGGAAGAAAACAAGTATGGCTTCAGATAAATGTGATAGACCTTGAGGTGATAGACCTGTAAGTCTTGTCTCTGGAGCCTGAAGACAAAGTTGCAAAACCTTTATGTCCTGTTGCTGACAAAGTCAAATCTGGCTCCTGTTGTTCAAGGGGTTAGCAGTGGCTAATTTAAAGACAGACTTCAGATCTCATCATACTGATAACTTGGAGCTGTGGTATTTCTGTACAGTATAAGTCAAGATCTGTCTGCTAGAGGTTGACTAGGCTAATGTTGTGGATCAAATACAAAATTCAGATGAAATGTATTTCCTGGTCTAATATTTAGTCAGTGTAGGTGTCATATATGTAAATGTAAAGTGTTCTCAACTGAGTTCCTATTTCCCCTGTTCTTGAGGGGCTTGTTGAATTTAAAATTTCCCGTTAGGAAGCCATTTGATAAGATGTTATTTTATTTTTTCTTTGAGCTAGATTACATCTTTCAGAGTTTCTAGCACTGGAACTATTCTTTTTTTCTTTTTTTTTTTTTTTTCTTCTTCAGGAGTGGGAGGCCTGGAGTGTTGTTGTTTCAGCTGAGAGTAAATGCCTGTATCTTCCATTTACTGGATTTCTGAGAGATTTTTACTGTTGGAAGAATGATGAATAACTGGGATGTGCATGAGCTCCCCAGCCTATAGGGAAGTCCTATGGCCATATCAAAAGATGATACTGCTTAGTCTAATACAGAGGCTGTCTGATCTGTAGAGCAATTTTCTGCTCCCAACAGCCACTTAAGTGGCAGGGCTTCTTTACTTCAGGCAATGCAAGAGCCTAATTTAGAAGCCTAGACTGTTGATACAGTCATTGGATTCTTCGGAGAGGATTCAGTCTGCACATCCACAAATACATTTGTTGGCTGTGCAGCACATGTGTCCCTCTCCCCAACTGCTTTTTCTCCTCCCTGTGTTGAGCCAGCACAAATATTTGTAAGGCTTTGCAGTGAACTGAATCGGGGAAGTGATCTGGTTGAAAAGTCCTGCTTTTAAATTTGTAATTGTGGTCTCAAAGACCAGTCACACTCTGGAAAGTCCATTGAGTTCTGCATTACTCAGATGTGTAAGTGAGGTGCTTGACGTGAGGTGAGATGCCTGTTTGCTGAAAATTAATTCCTGCTTTGTATTTTTATTTCTCCCTTAGTAATTGCTTCTGTCCTGTGAGAGGGTATTCAATTTGGAAGAAATAGTTTAATTACCTCCTGGACAGTGCTGTTGCTGTTCTGTTACTAGTCACTTCTTGAATAGCAATCTTGACAAAACCAAAAAATTGTTGCAACTACTTTATATAAAATGAATGTGTTACATAACTTAAAAAATCTGAGGAAATAATGAATATATAAACATGAAGGTACAGAAAGCTGCTAAATGGTTTTAAAGCAGAAATGTTGCATTAAAAAGGGAGATGAGTTGCCCTGTTCAAAGACATTTATCCTTCTCTAATATATTCTAGGCAATGAGATTCCACTTCAGAGAGGCAGGACCCATGAAGTAGCTTCTGCCCTTTGCCACTAAATCTTGGAAAGAAGCTACAGGGAGATGCCAACAGGGATTGAAGCTGGCTCAGTAAATGCAAAGTAGTTGTATAGTGACCACTAAGGATTATGTCATTGGCCTCTGTATTTTTTCAATCTGCCTACCCCCCCCCACCAGCCTTGCTGATTAGTCACTTTTTTCCTGCCTCTTTCTGTATAGGGTCTGCCCAAATTTTAATAGCTGAGCAGTGTTAAGGAATTTTTTCCATAGGTATTTTAGGCTTTTTGGTCTTTAAAGGTTATGATATTGCTGCAAATGCTAAATTTTGAACTGTGCCTCTGTATATACTGCACTTATAAGTGATTCAAAGTTCTCTTTTATAAGGAGATATGGTAGTATTTTATTTAGCGGTCCAGGATGACTTTGAATGTTTTGCCTTTAACTGAGTGTTTTTATAATCGTACAGGTTGAGGCTTTAGATTTTTGCTTGGGAGGGACATAAATGTTAAACAGAGGGACATAAATGTTAAACAGATGTTCCTAGAGCCTTAAACTTCTATTAATATTCTGCATTGTGGCTCCTATGCACTTGGATATTAGGTAAGGAATCTTTCATGTTTAGTATGGCTACCTGTTTGACAACCCTTGTTAGTTTTCTTTACAGAGTTTGTATCCTGTTATGTTTTACTGTTGGTAATACTCTTTTTGCCAAATTAGAGGTGTTGCTTATTTTAATATCTCCTTATATATATTCTTATTTTTTAAGTGGTTTGTACCAGGAAAAGTGTGGATTTGTAGCACTGTTATGTAAATGTTGTTTTATAGTTTTAAACTATAAAACTTTAAAGACATTATAGAAATGTCTTAAGACATTTCCTTACTATTTCAAAGTAAAAATAACTGAATAACAATATGGTTACATGTTAAGAACTGAGGATTTTTATTTATTTTTTTTTTAACTGGTGGGAACCTGCATCTGCATGCCAAATATCATGTATATTGCATGATAAGAGTTTCTGGCAACATTGTTGTACCTTGCTACAGAGTTGGAAAACTTCTGATCTGCATATGTCACAAAATAGATTTAATTTTAAAATCTCAACACTTTGCCTAAATAAGTCATGTTGGCTTTATCAGTAAATTTTTTCCAGTCGTGGTGGGCTAATAGCTGGTGCTGCACCATAGAAGTATTGTGTATTTCCCTGACAGCCTGATAGAGTACATCTAGTTAAAGAATGCTTCTGCTTAATGTAATGTGCAGTCAGTTGCTCATGTGGTTTTGTTCACACCTAACCTGTCATTAGTCAGCACTGCTTGTGTGCATCTTCTTACTGTTGACTCGCTTGTGCAGCATGTTAATTCATCTGTTTTAGTCCTGTCTTTACAAGTGTTTGCTTCTGGTGTTGGCAAATTACTTGTATGGAAAAGTTGATAAAGATTGCTAATTTTCAGTAAGAAAATCTTGCCTTTCCTCTCTCTTTTTGGATCACGTCTTTTAAAATTCAGCAGGACAGAAAATCCTGGGACCAAAGAAACACTGCTGCCTGGCTCAGTAAGTTCTGCTCGGGTTTGGCTGAGTAATACAAAAACAAACAAATACTCCCATATTGTTTTTACCACTTTTAGTATCAATCAGCAAAATATTTGAAGTGTGTCAGAGCTTCAACAACACTTCCCATGTAAGATTAGAAGTGTGTTATCTCTGCATCTCCTGGTGCAATTACAGAAGTGTTTTCAGGGGAGGAAAGTAAAACTCATCGTGCTTCCCACTTCTGTAAGCCAGTAGACTTGTCTCTGTGGCCTCTGCTCCTCCTTCAAGAACTCTCTACTGTTTCTTCAGTTCTACAAGTATACTTACAGATCAGAGAAGGAGGATTTTCTTTTCTCCCACTTTTCCTAAGCAAACAATTTTTCCCTTTTGATTGACCAACAAATTAACAGCTTTTTTTTTTAATGCTGCAGACTAATATAGACTGTGTTGTCCTATGAGCTGTATAATTCCACTTCTGCTTAATACATTGCCCAGTTGTAAGGGTAATGATTTGGGGAAAGAACACTGTGCAGTATATAAGTACATTCTGTTACTGTGCCTAAAAAACCTGAGGTTGGATAGACTTTTTTATTTTGTAACTTATAAGAGCTTAACTTTGCAATTTTAGTATTATTTTTGAAAATTAAAGTATGTGAATTTTGATTTAATTTAAAGGCAAGGATGCTTGTAAGTTGTGTGTGATATCTTGGAGTACAACTGTATAAAAGGGAAAAAAACATAGTTTCTCTGTGTGTGTGCACATGCGCGCGTGCAAATGGCAGCCTTGATGAAGAGGTGGCACATGAAAAATTTTCATTTGTTGTAAATTGTCTTATGTTCTTAATGCTATGGAAAATACAAAATATTACTGGTGTGGATGGTTACAAAGTATCAAAACTATTAAATGTCAGAGGATAAAGGAGAAAACATACATCCTTTCCCAGATAGGAGGTGGGACTTAATACTTTCAGGTGCCAAAATTTATTTTCAGTTGATGATTTTTATGTGTTGAAGCAGGATATTGGAAATATCCTTCAGCTTATTTATTTGTTGTCTTCCTATTCACCTAAGTTTTCTAAAAGCATCTACTATACCCGCTAGTTCTAAATGTTCTGTATTCAGCTACAACATTCTCAGTGACCTGAAGGTAATGATTGTTTCAACTTTAACCTTGATATTTGCAAGCAAGCCCTTTAAACGATCAATTTGTTTATGCAGTAAATCCAGACTTTGTTACTGTTTCTCAGAGACCTTTGCATCTCAAAGATCTGTCTCCTTACAGGGATTATCCTTAGTTTGGCAAGTATTAAATGTGAAACAGCCAGGGGTTTAGTCTCCCACCATCCCTTTCCAAAATGAAGCAAATTACTGATTGTTACATGAATAGGCATTTTTCTTTGATAATCTGCCTGTGATTTCTTTAAAACCTGCCTCAAGTTTATAGGTAAGTTACTCATTGGTTATTTGCAATGTTGTGGTGGGAGAAGGGGACTTATTCAAAAAGCAGGCATATTGCAGAGATAATAGACTGTGAGAGAGCACCAGTAAAATCTGTTTATCTTTAAAACAATAATTATGTGAAACAGTGTTCTCATTTTTCTATGTCAGTCTTTCTTGTTTTCAGTTTCCTTTATGTGTGTTTGCATGCGGGTGTAGGAAAGGTGGCATGGAGACTAGAATATTGTATGGGACACTGAGAAAATCCTCTGACAATGTCCCAAGCACAGGATTTTTCTGAAGTCTTCAGAATAAGAAGAAATGTTGACTTATACAGGCATGTGAGTGGACACTGCAGCTACCTCCAACTACTCTTGTAACATGTAAAGCTTTTCTTGTAAAGCAAAGTACTCTCTGAGAATGTTATTTAAATAAACTTTGTACTCATTACTCTTTTTACTGCGGAGGTTTTATTTTCATATGAACTGTATCAATGCGTATTAAGTGAAAGCTGCCAATGAAAGCATATGCATGTATAAACATGCACAAGTACAGAGAAGACAAAATGCAAGGAGTTCATTGCATGAATACTAGGTGGTTTACATTAATGTCTTGTTTCTGTGCTTCTGAAAAAAAAGATAAAAAAAAATATATATTTTTTTTTCAGTAATGGAAAGGTTAGTATGTTTTGTCTTCAGAAATGGTTATGTAAGAGCTGTGCTCACTAAAGTAGCTAGTTAACCATTGACATGAGCCATAATGATTAAGCAGCTGTAATTTACTGGTAGTGTTTGAAAGTACAAAAGGGTATGTCATTTAATAGTTAAAAACAAAAACTACTTGATTTATATTTTACTAGCTGTTGAGCTGTTATATAAATTCAGCTAAACAGTCTGGTGAATTTTAAATATTTACTGCAAATGTGGAGAAGTATGACGCAATTTGGACAAAACTGATTGTGCTGTTGAAAACGCTGTTGCCATGTTCAGAGTTCAGCTATCAAGTCTTTTCATTGCTTTCTTGTCAAATAAGGCCTACTTTATTGAAAGGTGAACTTCAGTGTTCACTTAATCTTTTAAAAATACTTGTGCTGGACTAAGAGGTTGCGCTTGTAGAGGCGGGTGTGATTCAGCAGGTAGCTTCAAGTAACACCGGGCTGGCTACCCAGAGCCTGGTGCTTCCTGAAACTTCCCCAGCGATACTGGGATACTCTTGCTACACGTCCACAGAGGAACATCATGTTTCTGTGCCATGAGCAATGCCGTTACACTCAGCACACTGGAGGAGCAGTGCTGATCATAATCTCTGCCATTCCTTTCTTCCTTTTTCTATTGATGGCTCCTTAGGGAGACAAATTTGGTAGTCCACTTTGGATTGCCAGAGAACAGTTGCTAGTATTCTCAGCTACCATTATAAAAATGATATACATCAAGGTTTGTTTTTTTTACTCCTTTCCCTCAAAACAATTTACAGCGATAGTAATTTAACTTTGGTTTCACAAATAAATGCATAAGTGATTTCTTGTTTCTCCACTGAAGTCTGACATCTTCCAGTTAAATCTGGGGAGAGTAAGATGTGTAATAAATGCTGGTGGCACCAGATTTGGACAGTGCTAGATAACTAACAGCAAACTGCAGAGTTAGTTCCAGGTTTTATGGAGATGGTTCATGCTGCCTCAAGAGAGAAATTGTAGAAATATATTCACAGTTAAAGGTACTGGCAGAGAATAACAAACAATGTTAACCAGAAATGTTTGCTGTTGCTTCTTTTTCTTACTTTGTCAAAGTAGTGCTTTGTAACAGCCTTTGCATCTCCAAAGTTATTTTGCAGCTTAAGTCTTCATGAGATTGGAAGCATTGGTCTGAATCCATGCAGATGGTTTAGCAATAAAATCTTTGTCAGATAATCAATTTGCACAATAATCTGTGGCATTTTCTTTTGATGTGTGACCATATGCTCCTAAAATGTTAGGCTAATGTTAGGCTAGGGAGTGTTTTATTTAGTGTCATCATTCATACAATTTCTGAGCCTTTTTTTTTTTTTTTTTCCAGAAATAACTATGGTCATGTATGTTGGAGTGATTTTAATTTTGAGTCTTCTGTCAGCCTTATGAGTATCAAATGTAGATATTTGTTAATATTTTGTCATGTCACAAGCCAGTAGGATTTATAAGAGAAACAAAGGTAGTTCTTGGAGACAGGACAACCGTTGAGCTTTAAAAGAAAGAGATATTTGAAACTGATTTTACTAAATAGTCTCAAATTATGGAATTCATGTAGTGACTATAATGGATATCAATTACAGTTCAGTACTCTATGTGGAAGGAGTTATTCTGATTCAGTTTTCCAGTATAATGTCGTGTTCCAAAATAATTATCACAATCACAGTTTCTTGGATGTTCTTGAGGTTGAGATACAGATGAAAATCCTTGCATTGCTGATAAATATTCTAGTACAGTGCTGGCAATATCC
The DNA here is from genome assembly GCF_009769625.2 of Cygnus olor. Classification (NCBI taxonomy): domain Eukaryota; kingdom Metazoa; phylum Chordata; class Aves; order Anseriformes; family Anatidae; genus Cygnus; species Cygnus olor. The sequence goes on along the minus strand of NC_049169.1, from coordinate 72,120,887 downwards.
TACTGAGTACTTAATATATCAAATTGGATAGTTAATTTACCTGTTATTTCTAAATACACTGAGCTGTGTATAGTGATAGAGTAGCAATGTGGCATATCCGAGTAAAATCAATAGTGACATACAGTGTTGTAACTGGGTTTACAAATCATGGATAAATTCCTATTAGTCTCCTAGATATTATTTGCTACCTTGTGATACAAAACACATTTGTATTTCCTACTGCTTCTTTGCTAATTTTTGAATGTTTAAATTAATGTAACTACCAGACACTGATTTAAAAGAGATGTTTTGTTGTTATTTCAATATTCCTCTGTAGTTCATCATGCAACCTGATAACACTTTGTTTAAAGTGGATTTTGCCAAAAACAGATATTTAAGAGGCACTTATTGCCAAGAAAATCCTCTTTATAGTCAAATTATTTTTCCATTTCTAGTTAAAGCTATCCTGTTTCAAATAACTTTTTTCTTCAGGGAGCCTGAATATAGTTTACAAATAGGAATTCATTACCGCGGGTAATATTGGTGGCTGGGGGATGGTTGGACCAGATGATCTTGGAGGTCTTTTCCAACCTTAAGGATTCTATGAAAAACAGGTAAAATGGTGCATAGAGCTGTAAGAAGGATATATAGAACATATTGCTTTGTTTTAATCACCAGAGTTTATGATTACAATACAATTTCAATTTCTTCTTGTACCTGAGGGGTTAACATTCACTTGGCTAAAATGAGTGATGCATAATGGTACATAGGCTGTACTAGTATAGACCTTGGGTATAAATATTAAAAAAATGGGTAGGCTTAAAATCAGAGGAAAATTTAGAGAAGACTAGTGTATATATTTTAAATAACATCGATTGGCTGGTCAATGCTATGAAAGATCCAGATTGTGGGATAGAAAGCCTTATTATGCTATACAGATTTATTTTTTTTTGTTTTGCTTTAACATCATGTAATGAACACATTGGAAAACACCATAGCAATGATATATATATGAACCATTGGTTTTCCATGAAATAGCGGAAAGAGCACATTGCTAAGTACACTTGGAAAATAAATCTCTTAAAAACTGTGTGTACCTTGCAGGTTGTTGCAAGCGTAACTCTTAGTCTTCCATAGAGCAGATCATTCTGTCCTCAGTTACATCTGTGCAGATATAATTGGAGGCAGACTTTTGCCATCAGTCTAGGGAGAAAAGGCTTGATGGCAGGTATCTTGCTAGTCTAAATCCTTTTAAGTTTTTTATATAACCAAATACAAGTGACAGCTGTCTTTTGTCATTAGTATGTAAAGCAATAGTTCTTTGTATCACTCATAGATGTCATCTTTTGGGCAATTATTTAGAAAAAAAAAAAAAAAAAAACTTTTTAACCAGAATAAATACCCAATTTTCATAGGATGAATCTGTCATTTAAAAATTATCAGATACAAGGATTGATTTCTTAATATAAAGCATTTAGTGTCATAGAAGCCAGACTAGCTCTATATAAAACTTTAAATAACATCAAGGAAGGTTGGGTTTTCTGTTTGTTCACTTGTTTTTATCATAACCTAGTACTTTTTATTGAAAAATCAGTATTGGCATATCCCCATATAGCCAGTTATTGGCAAATTCAAGCTCCACGATCAACTGCAGTATACACATGACTCTTTGCGAAGCTCAGCGTTGAGTAGTAACCACAGTAACAGTCAAAGCTTCCCTGCAAGCCAGTGTGTATTCATTGAATGGTCAATGCTGCATTAAGACGTGTCTGTACGTGTGCGGAGTATAACACAGCAGTTAGTGCAAAAAATTAGTTTCTTTTAGCAGTATGTCTTGGCAGCAGCAGCAACATTCTACGGCACATTTATTAGTTGAAATAACTACTTAATTTTCTTAAGAATCTGTACCGTTACTTAAAGTTGATTACACTGGTGGCAAGTTTGGAAGGCAGCTTTGAAAACATTTCACTGTGGGAAATAAATCTAACTCTAGGAATTATAGATATGTTGGATTGCATATGCTGGAGCATTCGTGATGAAGGTGTTAAGTTCATTGACCTAAGTAGGTCAAAAACCATTAGTTTTACCTGCTTCTATAAAGATTATAGTATAAGGCAGTATTTTGTTCTCTGCAGTGTCATAAGACCTATCAAATAAATCTAAGAGATGAGAACAGAGGACCAAATCAACATATCTAAACTTGTTAGATGAAGTGAGAAAAGACTGCTCTCACATAATATGTAATCATATTGATACTTATTTTTCTGTGAAATTTGGTGGGAAGTGCATAATGCATGCTATAGAAACATAATTTGTAACCTTCAACAGCAAAGGAGAAAAAACAACAACCTATACATTGATCTCGTCATATCTTTTCATCATATTGAAATATTTTTTGGACTTTTTTTCCTGTCCTGTCAATGATTCATGTTGCATAAAGCTTCTGGAGAAACAGAATATTGTATAATATTTCATTATCAGATTAGAGTTCGTGTATTCAATATTCTGTGTGTAACAGAATCGAATATAAATATATGTATTCTGAATTTATAAGCACAGGACTTTTTTTTTTTTCCCAACAGTGTAAAGAAGTTTAAGTGACAGCTCTACTTGACCAAAATGGTGGACACTGAAAACCAGCTCTATCCGCTTACTCCCTTGGAGGAGGATGATATAGGTAGCCCTTTATCTGGAGAGTTTCTACAAGAGATGGAGAATATTCAAGACATTTCTCAGTCTCTAGGTGATGATAGCTCTGGAGCTTTAAGTTTAACAGAGTTCCAGTCACTGGGGAATGGTCCAGGATCTGACGGATCAGTCATAACAGGTAAGAGAGTTTTTGGTTACCAGGAAACTTGTTTTTCATTCCTATTATTATGTATTTATAGAAGCTTTTTTTTTTTTCAATGTAATAATTGTTGTTTATGACTAAATGACACTAAAAATATATAAACTGATAATAGCTTCATCTTAATATATTTAAGGCTAAAATTACTTTATTAGATTGTAACATAAACTTGCTGGTTTTTAAGTTATCATTAGTATCAATGTTTTCTTTTTCAAAATAACTCTTAAAATCGCTATTTCTAGAAAAGAAGTTACGTATTTTAGTCATATAGGATGTAACGATATTGCACTAAAACATACCATTTCTTTAGTTTCTTTAAATCACAAGTATTTGAAATGTACTATGAAATATCAGTCAAAAATATATTTATAATCAAGCTCCTGCAAGTGCACCCAGAATTCCAGTATATTTTAATGTACTGGTGTTTTTAACTTGCTGTTTTCTCTCCCTTCTCAAGAGTAGCATTATTCAACTAATGGTTTCTACCCTGATAAAATTAACTAATCTGAGAGTGCTATATAGTACATAGTCATTAGTCAAAAGATCTTTCATTGTGTGAGATTTGTTTTGAAGGTTCAAAATGGAAATTGTTGAAATGTTGTGGGGCACTGCAATAACATCAATAAGATATTCTTTCTGAATTTGTGGTTTTACAAACCTTTTAGCAGTACAACCATTTTAAGATTAAGTTTATGATTAACCTTCTAGTTGTTTTGCATTGTTTTGTTTTTGCTTTTGTGTGTTTTTATTTTTTTACTGTAAATTAATTCTTAGGCTGAGATCACTAGATCACTATTTTACTTTACAAAAATTGCACCAATAAAACTGAGGTGCACCTCTGTGCTACAAGTGGTTGAAATGAATAGTGTAAATTTTGGAAGAAAGGAGAGCTGTCCCTTGGCACTCTTGCCCAAAGAAATGCTTGTTAGAATATGGTTTGGGTCCCTTTTGGTTGCAGACTTTCACAGCTAGAGATATGCCTCATACAGGAAAAGTTTATATGTACTGGCTTTATAATACAGTTCTTCTGTGGTATGATTTTTTTTTAATTATTTGTGTGTATATGTGTACAAGTCCTATGATAATTTGGATCAGTTTCTAGTATCAGCTTCTTATTTTCAGTATTCAGTGTTCATTGCAAAAACTCCTAGTTTTGCTGTTACAGAAGATGGAAAATGACAATGTTTAAGGCTCAAATTCCATAAGACAAGTAAAAAGAAATGAAAATCATACTTTAAAAAAATCCTGGGTTTTAGGCTGTTGTTGATGACTGCCTGTGGGCTTGGCAGTGCTGGCAATGAAGACTCTGAATTCTATGCCAAGTTTTTTTTTCCAATGTAATACTTGCTGACCTACATTCATAAGTGTTTCTTAATCTTTCTGTTAAAATAACACACCCATTAATTTGCTGAAGTCTTGTGGTGCAAGTTGCAAGATGGAAGATAAAAGAAATTCTGGCCTCAGAAAATATTTTCTTCAAACAAGGTGGAAATATTAATTGAAATAATTGAAGTTGGAAGGTGTTGGTTCTGTAACGTGTTATCTAGTAGTAAAATTGAGAGTTTGTTTCATTCATTGCATAGCAATCCAGAAATTATTTTCCCATTATACTCAAAAGGTAAAATATTTGAGCAAGACTTATTGCCTGGTTATTTTAGAAGTAGACACTCTTCTTACCTTCCTTTTAATATTTGTTTAGCCTTTTTACTGATGTGAAGGAGTATATTTTCACTTGATAAAATCTTTTCTTTAGAAAAATGATGTGTTTAACTGCCTTTTAATTCTCAGTTTAGATGATCATTTAAAACTATGATAGCTTTTCAGTCAGCGGAACTTTTAAGTGTGTCTTCAAGCGCTGGACTAATTCAGCTTGAGCTACAAATACATCTCTTGTCATGCTATAGTAATAGATCTCATTCTGAATGCTGGCAGAAGAGATGGTAACAGCGAGATGAGCTCTTAATAACCTTTCTGGAAAGAGTGAGTGACAGGTTCAATGGATATTGTGATACAGACTTGAAGCCATGGGGGAGGTCTCTGTTGTTGATGTAGATTTTTTTTTTTCATTTTTTTTACTGTTTGTCTTGAGTAGTAGATACATGTTGAATATTGTTTCTTGGTTTCAAATTAGTTATTCCTGAAGACAGTTACATGTGTATTTTTATATTTATGAAATTTTCCTTGGTTTAAATGAAAAATTCTTTGAATACTTAGTTACTTATTTTAAGTTTTGGGATTAAACAATTTGATATTCACATCAAACTGAGAACAAATTGAAAAATCCAAAGTAAAAAATTAGATGTGGGAAAGTCCAAAAAACCTTGATTTTCTCTTTCTTTCTTAGTAAGGCTTTTTGTCTGTCGACATTGTATCTCATCAAAATTAGCAGGATATGCCTTGTATTTTGTATGTGTTTGTATGTTAATATAAATATGAATTATTTTCAAACACTTAATGCCAAATTCACTTAATGGCTATGATTATTCACTGCTGACTCACGATTATTTTTTAAAATAAGCTCTTTTTTTGTTGTTGTGGGTTTAGTATAGTATTTATGAAGTGTTCCTTTTTCTTTTAGACACCCTTTCACCAGCATCCAGTCCTTCATCCATTAATTTTGCCACAGCTCCAGGTAGCATAGATGAATCACCCAGTGGAGCATTAAACATTGAATGTAGAATTTGTGGGGATAAAGCCTCAGGCTACCATTACGGAGTACATGCTTGTGAAGGTTGTAAGGTACAGTCGTAATTTTCTTTTTAAGAGCCTAAATCATGTTGCTTTATTTGCAGGGTTATATGGAGATAAGCATTTGTTTCATAAATGTTTAATATAATTCTAGCCATTAAAATTATTTCAATGATAAACATATCTGTGATCTTTTTTGAGAAATAATTTGTTCAGATACCATAACTGGCTACCGTAACTCAATACCAGACCTTCATCAAGCAGAGGCAATGCACAATGACAATTTTAATGCTACTTTTGTGGAACTAGTTAGTTAAACACTAAAACAACTTAAAACACTAAACTGTGACCAAAAATCAAAGCCTACTTGCTCCACTAGTGTTTTATTTGTGTTGGGAGTATAGCCGTGAGAAGCATGCGAGCCTGCTACATTTCCATTGTAACACTAACAAATCCCAAATATTTCATCTCCACCCCATTCTGCTTAAATCACTTAGTATTGTACCTCTTGTAGTTTTGGAGCCAGTGCATATCTGCGGGGCAAAGTAATGTTATCATTAATGTATAATTTTGGGGGTGATATGGCCCAGGAATTAAAAGATTCTTTTATTTTACTTCTAATGTGTTAGTTTTTCTTTTTCTTTTTTTTTTTTAGAATTATGTCTGATAAGAGAATTAATTTTATACGTGTATATTTTTCTCTCACGCTCCATGTCAGAAGGTGATAATTCAAATATAAATCTTATAAATTAATCCTAGAAACTCTACTTGCCTTTGAAGAGATGGAGAGCCAGTTCATAATCAGATGTGGCCAGAAAGCCCCAGAGCCTAAATGACATCTGTTACTATGTCATGTGAAGCAAAATGTTGCAATGACTTTAAAAAGCTTTGCTAACCCTTTAATTACTTCTTAGCATGAGACTAGTATTACATTGCAGTATCAAGACATCACGGTAAGATCTGCTGAGGTATAGCCTTTTCTGTAATGCCCATTTTTGTGTCCTTGGCTCTTTCTACACACTGTGCTGCATTTTAATACCCCTCACGTTTCCTGAATAGAGAAGAGATGTGTTAAATCTCTGCATTTGTGTAACTTACACATATGAAAGATTAAGGTTGCTTCTGTCGGAGGACACAGAAAATGTATGCAAAACCAGGATGTGACTGTTTTACTTAATCCTTAAAAGCAAATTTACTCTGGTACTCTGGGGTCTTAGTTCTCTTCCAAGAATAAGAGCTGAAAGCTACTTCCTGCTATCTTGTTTTCCGTTCTGTATATGCCTTCAGACACACCACTTCACCACGTAGAGTGGGAGATTCTTACTTTCGGACAGATTATGCTTTGCATATTGCTTTCCTACTGATATCACTAAACAATTAAAAAATCACATGTATGATAAAGTTTAGTAGCCACAACTCTTTAACATGACATATTGTCTTCTCAAACTTCTTATAGGGTTTTTTTAGGAGAACAATTCGATTAAAACTTATCTACGATAAATGTGATCGCAACTGCAAAATTCAGAAAAAAAATCGTAATAAGTGCCAATACTGTCGTTTTCAAAAGTGCCTTTCAGTTGGAATGTCACATAATGGTAGGTAAGAGTGCCATTAATAATTTGCTTGTTCCTACCCAGGATCTGCTCCTGGAAGCAGACACTTGGATAACTTTTATGCTTATTTGTATGAGTTGAACCTCAGATTTTTACGGTATAGATTGGAGGGGGTGGAGGGACAACACCAATTTCCCTAATGTCTAGTAGAAGTAATTGATAAACAGCTGCTAAATCTACTCTTGTGAATTTTACACAATTGTGTTGAATGTTCATTTGTCCATATTATTGTTAATGTAGTTGTTTGTTTTTTTTTTCACCCAGAACTTTGACACCATTGGTGCCATTGAAGCAAGTTCCAATACTGGAAGAGTTCTGGCTGGGGGAGTTTTAGAGGAGCAGGAGAACTAGCTCATTGTGGGAGGGCATGACACGGGAAAGAAATCTGTAGGAAACCAGACTTAATTATTTTGCAGATTACAGTGCAACAGCTCTTGGGCAGATGGTTCAGGGAGTGTTGGGGGGAGGGCTGACTGTGTGCTGACTGTGGGGCAGGAGTTAGAAGTACGTTGCTTGTTAAATGGAATGGTAAAAATTCAGAGCATTTAGATATACAGTTTAAGAATTAGATTATTGTTTGTGTTAATGGCTTAACTCTGGCTTACATGCCAATATTACCCCCACAAGGCAGTTTTATGCACAGTATGTAGCTTGCTAAGCAACTTTGGTAAAGAGGGGAGAAGAAAGAAGATAAAGCTGGGAGAGGCCAACCCACGAGAAAGCGTATTGTAGTTGGATGACAGCAGTTTGCTTTCCCTGCGTAAGTCTTATGGTGTCAAGGCTGAACTTGGGAGCAGGTGCAATTTGGGAGTAGGTTGCTGGGCTACATGAAAAGCTGGGGGCTGGGAGACGAACTTCCTGAGGAAACATTGCAGTCAAGATAGTTGGGGTGGGGACCCGGTTGGGAAAGCCGCCTATGGCAGCATAGTCTAGAGTCCTAGCAAGAGACATTGGGAAAGTTGACTTTCTGGTTCTGGGGGAAGCCTGGTTCCTGTGTGCACAGCCTTGACTGAGATTAAAGTGCATTTGGAGAGTCGCATTCAGGACTGGTAATAACCTTACTGAAGCAACAGACTTGGGAAGAGTGTGCCAGCTAGCAAAGTAACATCTCAGGGGCAGGAACTGAGTAGGGAGCTGTGTTGGATGCCAGGGATTAGTGTTCAGTTGAAGCTGTTTCATGCTATTAAAGCACTGTGGGCACCTGTGCTCTAGCTGAAGGAAGCAGCAGTTTCACTGGAGAAAACATATAGGAGGCTGAAGGGAATGAGAAGACTGCTAACTTGTAGACAGTGCTTCTCAGGAAAAGAACCTTAACTAGATTTACACCTATGACCTCTATCCTCTAAGTTTCGGTTTAGGGAAGATATTCTTCCACTCTTCCGATAGACCCATGGCCAGATTCAGAGCAGGCCATCCACAGAAGGACTTGCATTAAAGTCCAAAACTGCACTGCAGATCACCTCTTGTGTCATAAGAAGATTCCTTAGGCATGTTGAAGCACTAATTCTGCACGGGCTTGGAATTGCTCAGTCAAAGCAGTGAGGTTCTGTCCTCCCAGTGGTTAGCCGCTGAAATAGGCAAGAGTAACCAGCTTTATTAGCATTCTCAAAACCTTGCTTACTATCAGAGGGTAGGCCCCTCTATAAAATGGAGTTATTTTAGTTTTAAGATGAAACTGAAGAAGCATGTGGACATGCCTATTTTAGTGCTAAATGGCAAGAGCACTGGCCCAAGAAATGGGAGGACCACCATGTCCAGTGGGGTTTCAAACTCACATCTGCCTTTCAAAAGGATGTACTAATGACTGGATTGCATATTCAAACTCTATTCTCATCCTCTCCAGTTTTGAAGAGTTAATCTATTGATTCTGGGTCTGGGAGGAGATTTTGCTGACTATAACCTTTGTGCATAAATGAGAGTTTCTGGTCTGTTTTGTTCTCTCCAGTCAGTACAGATACACTGAACTGAACATCCAGTGCCTAAAGAACTGAATGCCGTAGCCATTTCAAAATCAGCACTGAAATTTGGGCCTACCTCCCTGCACTGCTCCCTGCAGAGTTCCCCCAGGCATCTTTTGACAGAGCACTGGAACAGGCTGCCCAGGGAGGTTGTGAAGTCTCCTTCTCTGGAGATATTCAAAGCCCATCTGGATGCCTACCTGAGCAGCCTGCTCTAAGGAACCTGCTTTGGCAGGGGGGTTGGACCTGATGATCTTTCGAGGTCCCTTCCAACCCCTACAATTCTGATTCTGTGATCTCTCCAGTCAGTGTGTGTGCCCTCTGCTAAGCTCCTGACACAACTTTCCTCACTTAGTTTTTTAGAATTCCCATGGTGGGCTTTGAGTTTCATGTTGGGCATTGCAGAACACAAAGAGGAGAGAAAAAGATACAACTACTTAGGTAGTGTAGAAGGAAAAAGGCATGCATTCTACATCATTGCAGATACCAGATTTTGTTTTGAAATGTCTGATTACTTTCAGTGTAGTACACTAACCTGATGAGTCAGGTTTCATTAGTTGGGTCTCAGTCACTGTCTGTGTTGGAAAGGATAAGACTACTTCACTCATGAATTTATCATAGTAAGTCTGCTACTTCTACCTCAGTTTTTCTAGATGGAAAATCTTACTGCTCTATTCAGCAATGGAAAAAGGTATAGGTTTTTGTATAACATGTTTGTTTTACAATTATGTCTTCCTATCAGCAATACGTTTTGGACGAATGCCAAGGTCTGAGAAGGCCAAGTTGAAGGCAGAAATTCTAACAGGTGAAAGTTATATTGAAGATTCAGAAATGGCAGATCTTAAATCACTTGCTAAAAGAATTCATGATGCTTACCTGAAAAACTTCAATATGAACAAGGTTAAAGCCAGAGTCATCCTTGCAGGGAAAACTAATAACAATCCAGTAAGTACTTTTGCTGTAACTTTAAAGTAAAGCTGGAAAGCACGTAAGGTGGTACAATGATTTGTTAAACTTGTAAGCAAATCTTTCAGAAAATAAATAACATGCTAATATGGAAATGAAATATACAAAAAAGAATACCTGTAGTAAATGTAATTGCTTTTAGCCACTATAAGAACAATAAAAAGTTTTAGGAACCTTAAATTATAGTAGAGAGATAAGGGAAATAAATTTAGTTCTTAATCAAGAAACAGAATGTGAATACCTCTTGCTATGGGTGGGGGAAAATGGTTCAGATTTAATTTCCTAGTGTGAAAGTCGGGGAAAAAAATAATTCAAATGCTTTTCAGCCACAGATACCAGGATAAATACTGTTATCTTCTAGGGCGTACAGAAGCTCTGAATGACTCTTGTTCTAATCACAGCAGTATAAATGGTAGGAGAGGAAAGAGAACTTGAGTTTGTAATTCTTTGTTAACAGTTCTTCCCACTTCCTCATGCAGCCTTCCTGGTCTTAAATGTATGGTTATTTTGAAAAGGAGAAGCAAACAAGTTTCTGATGACATGTATGCTGTACCATTTATTTTTCTTACAGGATAATTTATCCAAGATTTTATAACAAACTGTTATATGTTCTCATATAACAAACTGTTATATGTTACATGTTCTCTATGAATTTTTACTTATAGTACTTTGGTCATTACTAATTAATATGTATTATGCAATATTTACTCACCAGTTGCACAACATCTTTGAGATTTAACTGTGAGCCACACTGTTTTGACAATATGCATAACTTTCCTAGAAATGATTGAATACAGCAAGGAAATCAACATTGGACAATGAAGAACTTGGTCTAGGTTCTGCTATCAACTGCTTTTTGTTCTGTAGCACACAAGATTGTAAGGACTGACTTGTTTCACTTTAGCTACAATTTCTTTAATTCTATTGTGATTTATCATATAGAGAAGATAAAATCAGTGGTAAAATAGGAGTCTTACTTTCAGGATGAATCTGGGGGGGAAGATATTTTAAGTATAACATAATAAAAATTGTGTAACTCTGGGAATAAGCATTATGAAAATTGTAAGCAACCTGTCTTCGAAATTACAGAATTTGGCCTATTATAGTCTAGTCTAGACAAGCATACAAGCTTCTATATTAAAAGAGAAACACATGAATAATGCCAGTCTTTTTCTCTGGGTTGATGAGGTGCTTAAAAATTAAGAACAACCATAAGCCATAAACCTTTTTGGGGGTACAAGCTGACATAAGCCTACAGTAAATACCATGCTTTAACACCTTACCAAGTAGCTATCTCCACATAGCCCTTTTCAAGCTTGCTACCACGTCAGAATCATAAATTGCAATATTTAATATACATGCAGGGATCCTAGATCTCTACATCTTAATTTTTGTGTTTGTATTTATGGGATGAAGTTGATGTAATGGCTCTCAGATTATAGTCATCTGATTAACCAGGTAATAGTGGCTCGCATGTATCCTATTGAATTTACAAGTAAAAATTGATGAGGAATCAGAGCTAATATATTGCAAACAGGGTGTTCCTTTATTCTTCAATCTTCAGGAAAAAGGAGAGAGTTTTTCAGCTATTTCATCATCTCTTCTGGGAAAAAAAATCTTTTAAGAAAAACAAATTTTGAGGGGGTTGTTGGTAATTAATAATCCACCTGTTTCTGAACTATGCATTAACATTTCATTTCAGAGAATACTAATTCTTGGCATCACTATAACTCATCTCAGAACAAACTAGCATTTTTCATGATGACGAGATGTCCTTTTTAAATTTGGATCCCAAGACCTTGGCATTACCTGTTTTCTGCATATTGAAATGATGATAAATTCCAAAAGAATTTACATGACAGATTACATCTAACAAAGTTCAAAAAGTGGTGTTTGATTGTTCTGCTGCTTTTCTCACATATCCACCTGCACATAAAAAGTTCTGTACTAAGTACAGAAATGTGATGGAATTGTTCTAAGCACTTGAAAAAGTATACAACATTCAAAGTGGTTCAGTGGACTGTAGGGAAAAATTAATGTTTTACGGTTTTCTAAGTAAAATAAGTGAATTCTATTTATAAAGGAATACAAAAAAATCTGAGACAAGCAAAACAGCACAGGGATGGTACTTTGCTTAGCATTTAAGGAGATAACATTTATGTTCAAGGCCAATTGCCATGACTTTGATAGACTGGGAAGCATTGTTGTTTTTTGTTTGTTTGTTTGTTTGTTTTGTTTGTTTGCTTCTTTGTTTTTCTTTCATAAATAGTCCTTTGTTTTGTTTTGATTACTGCTCTTCAGATATATATCAAAATATTTTTGAGTTCTGGTTGATTCTTAAGAAAGTGGGAACGCTTCTTTATGTGATGCTTTTAAGAGACCAGCTCATCATATTGTAATGCACGTACCTTTTTTAAATAGAGGGGTTTTTATTTATGGAAAAGATGGTGATCAAGACTGAAATTTAGTGTTGTCTGACATTCTAGTGGGATCTGGGTTTAAAGATGACTTAGCTCTAACAGTAGCTAGAAAGGTGAGCTGAATTTATGTGGAAGAACAGCTGAGACCTAGTCTATGAAAATCTGAGTAATAGATGAGTCACGTTCTTGTGTAAACATGCTGTCCTATATTCGAATGATTGTCTGTATTCCCCTTAGGATACTTCAGGAAAGCATCATGATGTGCATCAAGTGTAGTTAGTTTAGGAATTTATAGGAAAGTAGGAAGAATAACCTGGACTTCTGGAGAAGGTAATACACGTCTTTTGAGAACCTTCTGGGTCTTACTCTGAGATGGATATATATATATACTACACACAGTACTTCTGGATATTCATTGCGAATATGTCATGCATATTTACATTTTGTTTTTTGCTGAGTCATTTGCAGGGCAGACTTGATCTAACACATTGCATTTTGTAGTTCAGTAATGTGTGGTTTCTCTTTATGCAGAAATATGAAAACTCAAAGTTTATTGATAGATGAAAACTGATTAGTATGAAACTTATAAGGTTCATCAAAATTCAGTTGTTTAGGAAACCAATGATTAATAGCTTTGATTTTGTCAATGAATTAATACTGTTTTCTCTGTAGCCATTTGTTATACACGATATGGATACCTTGTGCATGGCAGAGAAGACCCTTGTGGCAAAACTGGTAGCCAATGGAATTCAGAATAAGGAAGCAGAAGTTCGAATCTTCCACTGCTGCCAGTGTACTTCTGTAGAGACTGTCACAGAACTTACTGAATTTGCCAAATCTATCCCTGGCTTCTCCAGTCTTGACTTGAATGATCAAGTGACGCTGTTGAAATACGGAGTTTATGAAGCCATCTTTGCTATGTTAGCATCTGTAATGAACAAGGATGGGATGCTGGTAGCCTATGGAAATGGTTTTATAACACGGGAGTTCCTGAAAAGTCTGAGAAAGCCATTCTGTGATATAATGGAGCCAAAATTTGATTTTGCAATGAAATTCAATGCACTGGAATTGGATGATAGCGATATATCCCTTTTTGTCGCTGCCATCATTTGCTGTGGAGGTAAGCATTACGTATTTGTTCTTCAAGGCAGCAAATTTTCAAGTTACAGAGGGGTCTAATTACTCTGCATTTTTAAAAATGGAACGTGAAGTGTGATGGTGTGTTTTTGTTTGGGGCTTGGCAGATTTTTTATGAGTTTAGGACTGGGTAGAACACAGTATTTTTATCTACAAAATGGGCAGAAAAACAGTTTGTAAAGAGATTGGAGGCAGATGCAGGTTATAGCTTTGCTCATCTTTGACTCTTGCTGATTGTTCATTTCCAGGGTGGAGGGTGTTTTATGTTTCTTTTCCTTGCTTTTGTAGCATGGGTTGTATTTAGTACTATGAACTCTCTCCTCAAGTAACTGTGGGCATTGAAAACAATCTGTCCTGAGGGGTAACAACAGACTACTTTTCTATTACTATTATTACTGTAATAAAGATTTACTTTGAGCCTGTTTCAAACATGTTGAAATTAATGAGAATATTTTCATTGCCCTTAGTGTATAATGTAAATTTACACTGTAGCCTACAACATAGAATCTTTGAAGTAGCATATAATAAAGAATATTTTTAAAATTATGACATGTATTTTTCTGTTTGTTTTGAGAATAGATCGTCCTGGTCTTGTAAACGTAGGACACATTGAAAAAATGCAAGAGAGCATTGTGCACGTACTGAAACTTCATTTGCAAACCAACCATCCTGATGATACCTTCCTCTTCCCAAAACTTCTTCAAAAAATGGCTGACCTCCGACAACTTGTCACAGAACATGCTCAACTTGTTCAGATAATCAAGAAGACTGAATCTGATGCACATTTACACCCTTTACTACAGGAAATCTACAGGGATATGTATTAAGGATTTTTAGTATTTTTTCCACAATATTTAAAGACAACAGCAATATTAATAATAGATGGGAGCAAAACTACTCAGTTATCGGCTGATCACTCAGTTCAGTGCGTGAACAGTTTAAAAGCTAGGTAACTGGAGTGCTACACTTTTGGTTTGGGTTCTTTTCTCTTTTGAAAGAGTTCTGCAGAAAAACACTGATTATAATGCTCATGAAGTGTCTTGCAGCGGTTCTTTTATTTGGAAATCTGAAGATTGGTAAGGAATTCATATTTGTATAATAAATCAGAATGCTAAGTAACAGAAATGAAAAAAAAATACATATATTTCCTCTTGGCTTAGTCATTTAGAGTTAAAATAACAAATTCAGCAAATTCTTTCCAGCTATATATACATGAAGATTACACATTCTTGGCTAACGGTAATTACTGAGAACCAACTAATGATTTTTCTTAAAGGCAGTCAGTCTAGGTGTATCAAATGGTTTGCTATTATTGCATATACACTTCTAAAAATTTTGAAAGACTTTGATGTGCCACTGTTTGAATTTCATGAAGTGCAGTAGAGCTTCATAGTATGACATTGGTGTACCTTGGGATTGGCATGTTGAAAAGAAGTACTTTTGAGAAATTAAATAAAATCCTAAGTGGTATCTAAAGTACAACAGATATGCTCCGTTCAGATGTTTCTTGAAGAGTAAATGTGATAAGCAAAGGAACCCTTGTCTGGAAAGGGTTTTAAGGAAATACAAAAATGTCCTTGGGGAAAAATATGTCATACTATGTGTATTTTGGAGAACTTGTAGTAGCTCAAGATGCAGTTTTGGCTTAAAGTTACAATTTTGAATTAATCTGAGTTTTGGAGAGACTAAAAAATCTGATCCTAGTACAGAAATAAATAATTTCAACTGCACAGTACTCCAGTACAGTGATAGCTTTTCAGTGATCATTTCTGAAGAAAAGATTATATAAGAAAAGCACTTTCTTTCTTGTCCTGTATTTTGGCAGTATAAAATCTTTGGAACTTGTTTACTTTTCTGATGAGTACACTATTATGTTTTTTCTTTTTTCAGTTATCCTCTCAGATATATTTCTATTCTTCCATAGGCCTTGTCCATACAGGTAATAGCTAGATTATTTCACCAAGTTTTGTCCTTGTCCTTACAACCATAGTGGATGAGGTGACGGTATTACCAAGAGTGGAGTTTGTTAATTGTGTAATATGAAAGAGAGTACAGTCGAGAGTACCTGAGGGCATATGGTGGTTTTACAAGAGTACTTATTCTTGATGCAACATAAGCCAAAAGGAAACTGCTTGACTTCGGTATTTACAGGGTCCTTTATCAGAGATTAATGCACAAAATGTGAAAGCAAATACTAGTTGCATGTAAAGCACTGTACTATTTCTTTTTCTTGACATTTTTTAATTTCCTTTTTATTGGTAATTTCCTGGTATTTCTACATAAATTCCTACATAATACTGGTAATTTCCTTTTATTATTCCCTTATTTTACTCTCAGTTTCATAACACAAAATAATCAGAAGCCAATCTTAGTATTTTCACAATAGTTAAGCTTTCAGTTGCACAGGAGAACACATTGTGCTTGTTTTATTGTAGCATGTTCGAAGACTTCAGAATCTTAAACCTTTACTGAAACAAATAAGTTAGTTGGATAAAGTGAGAGCATCATAAAATGAGGCTTATTTTTGTCACGACATTTGTTTTTTAAAGGCCCACTGGCATGGCTAAACACTGACTGGTCAAATTACAGATTTGAAAATAATTTGTTCTTTATCTAGGTGATGGCCATTAGCACAGGTCTTAGTGTGAAATACTAAAGCATCAGCCTTACATTTGGTGACCATCTAAGGCAGGATAGGAGCAATAGATGCATATGCACAAAACTCCCTCACCTTCCCTGTCAACTACCTTCTGCTCTCCCCAGCTGGGTCTTATAAGCATTATGTTACAAGTACTTCTAACACTTAATCAAGAGAAGTTTGTTTGTCTTACCAGGAAACAGTGGATGAGAAATGTGTTGTTGTCTGTCTTGCAGCAACATACAGTATGCCCTCAGAAACAACAAGAGGATTTTAGCAATGATGCTGCTTGATTCTTCAATTCAGCCTTGCCTTACTATGGGCTGTGGGCTTTAGGCCATGGATATGCTCTACTGCTTACTCCAGTAAAAAAAAAAAAAGTGTCAAAATGTCACAATGGCATACTAAGGATCTGTACATGTGGCATGGCATCCATCTATAGGAAGTGTGTAGTGCAGTGCTTAGCACACTCAGCGCAGCTGATGGCAGTCTAAATTCTAACTTTGGAGACTAATAGCAAACTGTCTTAAGCTGAGTCTTAAATGCAAGCTGCATTTTTTTCCCCAAAACTCAGATGTGGGCAAAACACAAATTTGAAAGTGCTGTTCCATTGTTTGCATGTACTGAAGTTTCTCATTAAAAACAAACAAACAAACAGACACAATCACTGCAGACAAAATGTATTTTCTCTGTTCTTGTTTTCAAAATTGGCTAAAACACTTTACTGAAACTTTTCAAAAACATGGAAAATTTAATAATGAATACTTAACTTTGGCAAAATTATGAAGAATTGAAAACAGCATTGTTCAGTAGAAAGCATAATGCAGCTGCTCTGTAAAAGGATCCCACCATACGCTTTAGGAAAGTGAGTAATTTGTGTTTTTCCTATTCTGGATGCATTTTCTTTTTTTTTATTATTTAAAAAAGCATGCATATTTTTAATAATCCCTTGGACAACGGCATTTGATTTCTGTTTTAAATTAAATCATGGACCTTTAAACATATGGAAAGAACACATTGTGAATTACAGAAATATGAATGAAATGTTAATGTAGCCTAAAATTCTGGATAAATTCCGCTGTCTGCAGGGTTGCAGTGTGCACATATCCACAGTATCTTCGAAGAATGACACAGAGCAGACAATTCACTTCCTGAGTGTTAATGTACAAAAGAAGTTCTTAATTGCAACATTACACATCTAATAAAGCGTACTAACAAAGTACACATCGGCTACTTCTGTACATGACTGCAGTAGGCATTTGCCAACCAGATGTCAACAATGACTCCATTTGTGTTCATTTTCTGGAATTTTGGAGTCTGCCAAGTTTTAGATGTATTACTGAGGAGCCTTCAGCATCTCCACCTTTTAGAGATTGTCTAATATTTTAATCTATGGAGGGAAATAAAATGATCAGATTTTAGGATAAAGATTTGTTAAAGGCTTACTGGCTTGTTATGTATAGTTTTGATCAGATTCATACCTACACTAAGTTATTTTAATATCAGAGCACTGAAGAGCCCTGGTTAGGCACCAGGTACCCACAAACAGCTTAGAAAAAGAGACCACAAGTGGATAGAGAAAAATCCTAGGGAGCAATGGTACAACTTAACGTTTTCAACAAACCTACAACCTATTCAATTTTTAGGGTTGTTTGTTTTTTTGCTTTATTGGGATGCAAGAGGTACTTTGATAGAGGGGAGGGAAAACAAACAAACAAAACAATTTGTGTCAAACATTAGGGAAATCTAATATTCATTTTTACATCTCTAATATTTTGTTTAAAGGTGTGCTATTTTCTGTGCACAGCTGTCCTTAAAAAAAAAAAAATTACATTGTACCTGTTAAATTTCAGATGTCCACTTTCATTTTAAAAAACTAATTGTCTGGCAATAGGCAGGAATGCTTTCCACTTACAGAAATTGAATCTTTCTTGGCATTTAAAGAATTTTTCTTTTCTTTTTTTTTTTTTTTTTTTAATTTAATTGCCATTTCCATGTGCCTTTGTGCTTTGGTTCTAGCCAGCTGCTAGAAAGCTGAAGTGTTGCCAAAGAGCATATTTTAGCTTTATTTCTGGACTGCACAGATTTAGGAAATACCAGCAGTTGCACTAAGTCCGTTCTCATGAGAGAGCTAGCACAAGTTTGCAAATCAAAGAGCTTATAATAAGCATCTAAACATTTGTTTGTTTATTCAAACTGCTAAAGCTTTGGAGATTTACTTATCACGAGAGCTGGGTCACATAATATTAAATTTGAATTTCCTCCTTATTTCTAATGGAAAGCCTGGACAAGTTAGCATCTATGACAGAGAAACTGGAGGTTACACCATAGCTGCCTCTACTCTGTCTGAAGAGGAACAATTTCAGCTCTGTCTCTCCTTAAAAGCAACCATGTTACTTAGTTGAAAATCTGCAACTGCATTTAACAAATGCATTTGCATCTGTTGAGATATTACTTAAGCATAAGTTCTTATAAATAATGGTCCTTCCCTGAAAACCCTAATCCTTTAGTAAGTGTTGATATGTAAGGTGTAGTATGGTATCTGATACTTGCTTATATCTCAAGTGCTTTCTTGATAATAAGTTGCCTTTTTGTTTTTTTTAGTCTAGATTGAATCAGCTTTGCTATCCTCTTACTAGAGATTTAAATTATATGTGGGTTTGATCTAAGAGTATTGATAATATTATGTACTGTGGGATATTTTAATTTAATGTAATACTGTTTCTTCATGTTTCAATTTGTAAAATAACAGAATATAATTGCAAGGTATAAACTTTCACTAAATTATATTACAGAGGTGCTTTAAGAAAAATATGTAAATTATTTAATTTAAATATGTGTTTCGTACTTTATCTTGTGAACCGTTTCGTACAGTGAGGAAAGATTTACTTTTATGGGTAAGGATGGTGGGCCTGAAGTCAAAGACAAACAGCTGTTTATTCCCGTGTAGTCTTTATTCCTCTATCATTTGTGAAGTATCAGAAATTCTGCAACTTACCAATTATTGGTATTGATAATTGTAACCAAATTTTAAAATGTACTTTCACATAGAACACAGACTTCGTTTTATTTCATCTTAATAGAAGTAAGTCTAGGTTAGGAAGAGCTCTAATTTCAAAACAGAGTTAATATTATCAATGTTTTAACTCAAGTTCACCAACAGTAAAGATAAATAAGTTCATCTTTGCTTTACAGCACAGTATAGTAGTTTATTTTCCTCAAAAGACTGAAAAGAACTAAAAAGAGGTAGATTCTCTAAGTACTGCATTATTGTTATTTTCTGAGAAATTTTTTTCTCTGAGAAATTTTACTAGAAATAACAATGTATATTGATAATTATTTCCTTTTATCTGCATGGAGGTTGATCTGCAGTTCTTATAGATGTGTTTTTAAAAAGTAATTTGGCAGTGCAAAATAAAACACAGGAAAGCCAATAATGGTATTTCAATAGGAGTGTTCCCTTTACAGTTTTAAGTAGAGATGAATTCAGAGCCTTTGGGTATTCTGTGTCCTGTGATTCAGGTGTGACAATACGTGCCTCCAGTGCTCCCGCTAATGAATCCTGGTGTAGGAGCAAAATGTACCAGGAATGTTCCTGCAATGATTTATACTTACTGTACCTTATTTTTAATAGATAAAATTGTATTTCCCAAATTGCTGCAGCTTGAAATTTTTACTTGGTCAGCGTGATCATGCAGGTATGTTGTCTATTACGATGTTTTTGTCAAATTTTTTAAAGCTCTACTGAACTTTCTTGTGGTAACCTACAGCTACTTTTCTGAATTTCTTAAGCAGCAATGGAAAAAACACAACCTGTAAAAGGTACCATCAGATATATCACTTTACATTGCAAATATGTGATCTAAATTCACTGTTAACTAAGCCTGTCCTGGGCAAGGGTATTCCTCTTCTGTTTTCCCTAAAGTGCTTACAGTTCTTAAAGCTTTTTCAGCTTCTGAAGCTGTTTTTTTTTCCTTTCCATCTTTCCCTTGATCTTCTTGATTGTATTAGTGCTATCTTGTCAGATTCCTCTGCAAGGATGTTTGAAAACAGAATTTCTACTGCAGGGACCTCAATTTCAGATGAGCTGAAATTTGAGGGATAGGCTACATGCACAAAAGAGATTAAGCTCATTACAGGCTCGGCTTTAAATAAGGACTGGACCGCAAGATCAGGTGTAAGGTACTTAAAGCCATTTTTAAGTATTTTGGTGTATTTTCTCAGGTTGGGTATGCATGTACAGTAATCCCTGTTATGGAAGAAAAGAGCATAATCAATGCAAAAAGTTTTATGGCATTCTTTACCCCTGAAAGAAAAAAAAATGGTGGTGGAAAATATTAACCAACCAAAATACTGGCAACATGCAAATAGTGTATTCTCCTCCCACTGTGTAGGAGTGTAAACATTCAATATTGATGTGCAGCAGGAATTGTAAGATTAGCAAAACTGCTCGGTGATTCATATGCAAATAACCACGCCGAGTGCTGTTCACATCCAGACTTACTACCTCTGCACATTCGCATACTACAGGTATGTTTTGCCACATAATAGCTGGCTAGTGTAGGGATTGCCTTCATGAAAACACAGTGCCTTTGCCCTTGTTCTATGATTCCATGCCCTCCTTCTTAGTACTGCTGCACCGTTGAGGGCTGTTAGTGATGCTGTGTGCGGGTGCTCACCACGAGCTCCCTTGGGCAGCTCTTCACTGAGCAGACTGATGATGTGCGTCCTGTGGTGCAGAGAAGGGGAGGAAGCTGCTTCTGAGTCATTCACCCTGCTCCCTAGACAAACGAATCCTGTGGGATGGCGGGATGTGTGAAGCCATGTATCCACAAATATTTTCCTCTCATTTCAGAAGTGGACAAACATTTATGGCTTTAGTTATTTCTTTAGTAATAACAAAGCTAATCAAAGTTTTAGTGTTACAGCTTTTAACAAGAACACCCCTTTTTACTGTTTGACATCTGGTTTATCAGCTTCTCAGATGAGCTGCATTTCATATTGCTCCTGCTATTTCACAATTTTTACAATTGCTCTTTCTTTAGGAATATAACAACAGTTTAATTACATCATGATGTTAAAACACTTTATCATGTCTTAAATTGTCTGTTATCTGATATGACACAAAAAAAGCACATTTTGGTTAGTGTTGCCAAACTCTGATAAGTAGAGCTAACAAGTGTTTATTTATATCAATCAAGATATTGATATTAAAGAAAAAAAATCATTGTTTCCAGCCACCTTTTTTATTTTTATAGGAGTTTTTGGGTGTGTTTTGTTTTAAAGAGCAGACAGTTCTTGCAGGGAGTAGTCAAACCTAATTCTCATGGAATGCATGTTTCCAGTAAAATACCACTAATTCAAGCCGAGTTCCCAAGTTTCTTTCTGTCAGAGCAATGCAAATGACATTTTCAAGAAAGAATGGAAGCCCTGGTCTCACAGGGATTTGTAGGAAAGACAGTCACTCACTTGTGTATGTAAAAATTACATATAGCTAAATATGATAATGGATTCTCAAATGTTACCAGCCTACTGATCGAGAATGAAAAAACTTGAACTAAACATTTTTCTTCTTTTTTACATTCTGATTTTTTTTTCACTTCTCCTTAAAAAATAAGAGGTTGGAGTCAGTGTTTGTATAGAGACTGGTAGGAACCTATGTGCTTTAAAAAGAAAAATGTCATCCTGTAAGACTGAATGTAAACACAGTTACTTTGAAATATGTTTTTGCCTTAATGGTTTAAAAAAATAAAGTATTTTTAAAATGATATTAATGACACGTGCCAATCTTTTATTTCCAGGAAAATAACTCGTGGTGGTGGTGTGGTTTTGACACAAACATCATTGTTACCCTCTGCTGGCTGCCTCTTGTACTTTATCCAAAGCTGTGGCCATGTCTTAACTGAATCCCTCTTTTGATGAACATGCACACATGAATAGCTTTTATGAACAAGCAAGTAGTCTGTTCTGAACTCATGTACAACCACTTAGGTTCTCAACTGATAGCTTGTATAAATATTTGGAGAATCAGAACCTGGGGAGTGCTGGGTGGTGGCGGACCTGGGGAATCCTCCCAGGTTCACTTCTCCCTCCCATCGTTCTTCTTGTGAGAATACCAGTGGCATGAATGGGTGTTTTGTGTGCTTCCAGTGTAATTACGAATTCTAATGATTTTGCCTTAATTTGATATAAAGGCCCTCCTTCAGAAAACACTTAGCTGCTTAACTTTATACCAGGGAGTAATCATGCAATTTTAGTAGTGAGCAAGAGCGGATAAATCAAGCTTTGGTGGGCACGGTGCCAAATTTTGGGGGGTTACCATCAAGTATTTAAAAAAAAAAATACTATATACATTTGCTATAAAATAAGATGTGGGTATTGCAAGGGTCTTTAAAGATGTTTCAAATATCATTCTGTCTTTAAAGTGTTGATGTTTGCAAATTAACTGTTAGACACTCCTTTAAGTTAGGAACATGTATGTAATATATATGCATTGTTTCCTTCAAGAATCTGGGGATTTACTGAATTGGTAAGAAAAATTACAGTAGAGGGTGAAGAATCACTTTTTTTTTCTTTTATCAGCTGTGTGTTGGAGCATTGAGGGTCTGGTTTTCAGCAGCAGAAAGTACTCGGGGAACCTGATAAAACCAAGTTGTAAAGGCTCTGCATATTTTGAAAAGAGGGCCTCATAGCTGGTAAGTTTAGACATGACGGCATTTGGTCTGTAAAATTACATACATACTAAAACATTATGATAGAGAGACCATAATGCCCGTGTTCAGTTGGGAATATTAGAATGCAGAATACACAAGTTTTAATAGTTGGGCACAGGTAATAACCCTTTACCGAATTATATGTAGGTCAGCCTTCTTTCCCTAATGCGTGGACCACAGATGACAACTTATCTGACAAATCTGGGCTACTGCACCATTTTGTGGTACTTGCTTGGAAGTAAGTTTTTCTTCACCTAAAAGGTGTGTGTAACCAGGTAACTGTGAAGCAGAGGTATCCTTAACGTAGCATTTTCTGTTGTACTGTACTTAAACAAACTAGGTGTACAGGGCCAAATCAAAGATTGTGTAGTTTCAGATTTTTGCCCCCTTTAATACGGATTCTACTCCTCCCTCCAGCTGAACTTAAGTACTTAAAGGTAGAGTAATTTCTGAGGGATTTAAATGATTCTTAGATTGTGATTGCAAAGATAATAATTATGAATAAATGAGTTAATTGCACTTTCCTTAAAAGGCACGGAGAAGGTTAAATGGGAGGGAAAACAGCTCAGAGACCAGAGAGAGCCTTCGCAGCACACAGTGGGTACACCTTCCAGGCCTGTGGCATGCCTGCACGCCATACTACCCAAAGGCACATTCTTACTGAGGTGTGAACTGCTCTAGCCAAGCTTTTAAAACCTACTTTCAGGCTGAGAGTTAAAATACAACCTGTTGCAAACATTGTGAAATAAAGGAAATAAACACTTAGATAATGTTTGAGAAAGCCATTTGCCGGTATAAACACATGATATGATTTCACGTAAGTATGTTGGTTTTTGTCAGCTTATGCCTACAATTTTAAGATGGAAAGGCAATATGATTCCATTTATAGCACCTCACTCTTCAGAATTCTGATTTGAGCATAGGATATGCCTCTGTTATTTGTACAAAGAGGATACACTACAACTTTTAAAGTGGGGAGGAGGGGTGTCTAACATGAAACTGAAGTTTAATACCATTCATTTTAAACAAGTTTTATATCACTTTCTTTGAAAGAATAATACAGAAAGGGCTCTGAAATACTAAGTTCTAACATGTAACTTTTTTAGGTAATTAATGATGCACATGTTTTTTATGTCTTAAAGCAACCAGAGCTTGAAAAATGTACTAACAGGTCCATCGTTGCTACTCTTACTAACTGCAAGAAATTCCAGTCTCCAACAGGGGAAACCAATATCCTGGGCTCAGTAAAAAGAGAATGAAGGATTTTAAGACATTAGAAAGTCTTAAAGAACTTAAAATATCTCATTATGTTGATTGCTTTTTAACAGATACACAGTTTTAAATTTAAATTTTCCTTGTAATTAAGTCAATGTCAACACAGGTAATCATGAAACTAATATTTAAACTAAACAAATTGCTTTTTCCCTAACAATTTTTTAATGCTTTTTTCTTTTCTTCTTTTGACTGAAACTGTTCCTCAGATCCCTACTGTAGCTGTTCAATTGCCCAGTTTAGGAAAGAATTGAACTTAGGAGCTGAACCTTTCTATTTCCAGATTAAGCTAGACGTAGTAAGGGTCCTTA
This sequence comes from Cygnus olor, assembly GCF_009769625.2. NCBI lineage: Eukaryota > Metazoa > Chordata > Aves > Anseriformes > Anatidae > Cygnus > Cygnus olor. Next base: position 72,096,344 of record NC_049169.1, on the reverse strand, counting down.
ACATCTCCTATTGCTGTGCAGACATGGGCTGGAAGATTGAGTATAAAGTGACTGCAGACTTGCATCACATTTAAAATTTTTTTATTACATTATAAATGCTCTCACCCTCAGAAGTCTTAATGCTGTGATACTACTGAGATTAGGATCCTGAATCTAGGTATTTCTGTGGGTATCTATGACATTTTCTCCCAACAGTTTTATTTTAGACTTAAAAATAAAGCTTTGAATTCATTTCCTACTGTAATCTTACCAAGCTAGCATTGTCAGGTTAACACTTGGTATATATTAACTTTCTTGGACATATACCAAATTATATATACCAAATGGATAAATCTCTCTGATTTTTCATAACACTGTAGGAGTGTCAAGAACAATACAAAACAGTAAAATAACAAATGAGAAATTTGGACATAGTTCCTATACTTTAACACTGTTTAGTTTTTTACTACATGCATTTGACATGTGACAACAGGCTTGTCTGCCTTTCTAACTTTTCAACACCTTAAGGTGTTACTGCTGGTGCTGCAACTGCTGCATGATGATGCTTGAAGCCAAGCCAGCTGTAAGGAAATATGTCACTGTTTTCTGTAGTAGTGAGCTGATAAAGGTCACTTCTTTAAAAGGAGCAACATGATAGTCTTAAAAAGGAGAGAGCAGAAAGCTAAGCCAAAGAACTGTCTCTCTCTCTTGTCCTTCAGTATTTAAGTTCTTGTATCCATATTTTTACCAGGGAAGGATTTTTGCTGGGACTTTCTTTTATCCATATCTTCTTGTATTTCCAAAGGAAAAGACTGTAGGTTTTCATTCACACAGGGGAGACAGAACCTTTTGGAATAGAACAGACTACACTCCTGTTTAAAAAAAAAAAAAAAGGTATTGTTAGTGGTACACAAAATGGAACTGCTTAAATTCCAATCTCATTAAACCACGTTTGTATTTAGAATTCTTCTTCTGAATTAAATTATTCTTCTAGGTTAAAGAACAAAGCAATTTTGCTCCTTCCTTTTCAGTAATTCTAACATCTGGTTAGAGCTAACTGTGTGATAAATAAAAAAGTGGACTGTAACAATTGCTAACCAAATGAACTATCACGTTGTTCATTTTAAAGAAGTGACCTTCATCAGCTTACTACTATAGAAAACAGTTACTCATTTCCTTACAACTGGCTTTTCCTTCAGCCATCATCCATGATTCTCCAGGAGTGATCACTAAATTCTGAACAGGATTTAATGGGTTAGCGGGAGCTGCTGTTGCTGATGGATTATCCCTGGAGAGTTAAACAAGAATAAAGACATCAGTTCAGATGGATCATAACATCTTTCTGGGAGTAAGAGATTCTTCTAAAGCTAAATCTTCATTTAGCTTTTTGAGATTTCTCCTTACTGGGAGGATCTTTTGACTTCCTGCACTGGCATTTGAGACTTAAAGTCTCAGAAAGTTCTTCCTCACCAATTTCCACAAAATGGCCTAAGGGCAAACACTGTGACACTGTGATCTGGCATAGTTAACATTCGATTTGGTTAGCAAGTGTTACAGACCCCAAATTTATTTTTCATGCAGTTAGCTCTAACCAGATGCTACAGTTATACAAGTAAAATTGCTGGAATATTTTGATCTATTTGCAGTGCAGAGTTTGGACAACCGGAGGAGAAGTTTATTACAGTGTTATTTCTTTGTCCTGCACATGGTTCTGTTGTGCCGATCACTAAATTCCAAATAGGAATAACGGGTAAGCTTGGGCTGGTGATGCTGATGGATTTATTCGTGGGGTTTTATGCATAAAGACATCAGATGGATCAGGACATCTTTTTGGGAGTAATGGATTCCATGGGTTTTGCCTAAATAGCAAAGTTTTCCTCTTGCCATGGTCATTTGTGTCTGGTCTTTCTCTGGGGACTTGGCTTGGATCTTTCCGCATTTCTGGTCTCACTTTTGTTTCCCACGCCTCTACCTGCACTTCAGCAGCAGGCAACACGTGATTATAACAAAATCACAATCACCCTGTCTCTTTGTGACTTTCAGTCCTGAGGAACAACTTCTCTTCACCTATTGTCCTTTTCTGCACTGGCTGCCAGGCTCCTTCATATTCACAGCAGTGTGAGACCTCAGTCTCCAAAAAAGCGCTCTGAATGGTCTGAGGCCGGATTTCAGTCGCCCAACCTCCACAGCCTACTGTTTTTTGTCTCTTGGTATCCTTAATACTTTAAGCTGCCGATTAAAAAGGGAAGATTAGACTTTAAGTTAGTCCTACTATTGTTGTTTGTGTTACAATATGGCATTTGGCTCCCCCTGCCCCCAAGTTAAGTTCATGGCTCCATAGTGATAGACTGCACCACAGGCTACTGCTCAGCAGTGGCAAAGGAGAGGAGAGGCTTTTCCCCCTCTCTGCAGATGGGAAACTGATATGTTAAGACCCAGCCACTCACGGATATACAGGCACTCATCTTGCAGTCTTTTAGCTGAAATGAGTTGCCAACTTATGCTGATTTCCACCTATGGGACTCATGCAAAACTATCACTATGAACCATACACATCTGGATGCTGGGTCCACACCCCTTTAATCCTCCCCTCCTCTCTCGGTAATGGGCTAATTCAGGCTACCTGTTGTTTTAAAGCCCGATTAATTACACTTACTGCGTATACTCAAGCCCTTCTTTGATCATTATCCTGATAGGACTCTGCCCTTAGTTGGATAGCTCTTTAATTCTTTAATGTGTTTTACCTCTTCTGCAACCAAGGCAAGAGGGAGCATTTTCATTACAAACTTAATAGTCCAGTGCAGGCAAAACTGAGCTGCCAAAGCTGACTGCCAGAGTTTATTCCTGCTTTCACAAGGATCGTATCTCAAAGTTATATATATATATAGGGGTATTATCTTAACCACACTTGTAAAGGAAACTCTAATGTAAAGGAAAGGTTGTGCCTAACCGTGTCTAGGACTGACCTTACGTGACTGAAAGTTGAGTGGAAAGTAGCTGTAGTGTTACATTTATCATTTAATACCTACAACCATGTCCAGGATCAGTGTTTACTCAGCTTCTGCTGTGGTGAGCAACAAGGGATGAAATTTGCTCCCTTTCTATATTTCTTCTCTAAAAGCCACTTCTTTTAGGTGTTTAAAACCTCTGTTAAGTAAGTTTTGCAAGAAAAAGAAAAAGCTGTTTTAAATGACTAATATGGGCAGGTTGTATCATTTCCTCTCCCCTTTTCTGAAACAGGAAAAGGGCACTTGACCTTTCTAAGGACTTTTACCAGTATTTTTATTATCCTCCTTTTTATATTTTTGGCATGTTTTAAGACATTACAGATAATCATTAGAATTATTCCACTTGGACCAAATACACTTACCAATACATTATGCTAAAGATTGGTTCAGCAGGGTGATGGGTGCTGCAAGCTGATTGAAGTAAGTGAACTTGGTGAAACTTCAGAGAATATTTGAAGTGAGCTTATGACCATTATGCAGAACAGTTGCTAAGTCTTGAGTTACTTTGACATGGAAACGGTAAGGGAAGACCCTTCAGATAGCACAGAGCGTCTCAAGAAAAGCCTAAAATCTGATCAGCCTCCTTTGATATAAAAGCTAGCAAATTTAATCCCAGCCCTTTGCCAAATCTATAGTCAGAAAAGTCTTACTTTTACCACGTGTTAGCCTACTAATATTTTGAATTAACATAAAAATCACAGCAATCTGTCACTGAAAGCTTTCCATCATACTGGTCCAGCTTCTTTGCAACAGAGGCCCAAGAAAGAACGATTTTCGTTAACTTTAATTCCTATGTTAAAACATTATGGAAACGCTCAGGGTAAGGCTGAGTTGATGTACTTGGGTCGAGCACAAAAAGGAGCTAAAAACAGCCCACAGAGATATTATTCTGACTTTGGCTCTTTCTACTGCCTTGGAAAGTTTTTACTTCCCTGCACTCTAATCTTCCCTACATGAAAGAGGAATAGTATGCGTTTACCTACTTTGGTGTGGGTGTTTAAAGCATTAATTATCATTTATGCAGATCTCTTTCAATGTTACCTAAGCAGCACTGCTAAATAGATTTTGAAACCATAGTTGTATGCATGAATCACTATCTGGCCTGGCCAGTTTGGTAAGGAATTTATTTTCAATAATTTACAATCAAGGTTTTGCCTTGAGTGATACCATCAGGGGAATCTCGAAGACTCAGGTACAACAAATAAATGACCAACATATTTCTACCATAACCGAAATAGGCAAGAATGCCAAAAATATTAAAAGAGACTTTTACTGGCTCACTGCTAATGTCCTCCATACAGTCATGCCCTAGATTAACTGAAAGTTTTAATAAATCTTTTAAAAGAAAAAGGCCCACCTTCATTCAGAAAAGGCACACTGTGTGGGAAGATACTGAGGCTGAAACTCAGAACTTCTGACAGATTTAATTGTCAGACTTGAAAATATCTGTTAAATCCTTCATAAAGTCAACACCCTTAATTTGGGAATGCAAATAGCGAAATGAGCTCAAGTTTGCCCCAAATGTGCCTGAGATACTAATTCCATGCTGCTAAAAAGGAGGGATAAACCTGACTTGTTACGGCAGGAATCAACCTCACAAGCCCAAACTATCTGGCTAGCTGTACTTGCCTGTATGTTTGCTCCTCCTCTGGCTGTGTGTGGGAGTGAGGCAGCTACCAGCCAAGACAGGGACATTGGCACTAGGAAGATCTTGTTCACATACCAGCTTTGCCTCCACACAGTGCACACGCACACAACTGCCCTAAGCTTGTTGCCTCTGGAAACTTGACCCAGCTATCAAAAACCAGAAAGCACTGGGGCTTCATCTGATTCCCACAGGAATCCTCAGGTAGTTCCAGAAAGAAAAACAAGTCTCAGTTGCAAACTCTAATCTGACCTTTTGGTGATTTTCATTCATTTAAATGACAGAAGTGACTTCAGAAAAGGGAAACAAACCTGATCAGGAGAAAGGTACTATTGCACGCTCTCCTTAGTGCAGCGGACCAAATCTATCCTTAGTACTACCTCCCTGCAAGTTAGGTTAACACCTAAACTTGTTCAAGAGTGCCAATTTTCTTCAGCTGTGTCTGTCTAACCCTCTAAATTTTGTCAGTGTAATTTGACCCTTTGTTTTTTGCTCAAGAGAATTTCCACTAGCCCGAACACAGAAATTGGCAGGCATTGGCATATGAACTGTCTCAGTTGTCCGTACCATCTCACCTCTTGCTCTGATCAAGTCAGAGGTGTTCTTCATCCTACCTTCATCCAATTATAACTGGCCCCCAGAAACCATAAAAAAAAATTCCACACCTTTACAAAGTGCACATCTGATTTTTTGTTGTTGTTTTGTTTGTTTTAAACTCATGCTGCCAACTACTTTCATCAAGTATCATGTCACTGAAGCTGGCCCCTAGCAACTGCAGCCAGAGAATGGGCTGAAAAGGTTGTATTTGAAAATTGCTAAAGATGACACGTTAGCTGACACCAAGGCACATGTGATTTAAGCACATTGCTCCAGGTTAAGAACAACCACTTTGGTAGAGAAGGCCAGGATCTGGCTGCTATCTGTGCTGACACAGTGGTGTCTGGTTGAACAAACGCATGCTGTTGTCCAAGTAAACAATCCGATGACATGTCCTCATGGGTTGAATCACACATGCATCTGGCTATTGCACGAGTCCTAAGTCTCTTTCAGCCACAGAACTGGCTTGATGAGGGAAAAGAGTGGAACCTTGAGTTTTCCCAATTCATTGGCTGCCTCAAAGAAGCACAGTACAGCCTCCAGACACTGATAACTGTGTAACAACTTGTCTTCATTTTTGCTTTGAACTCACAGCAAACAAAGGGACCAGTTTGGCATTGAAGAGAAGTTATTAAGACAACTGTAATTTTACACCACCTTTCTGGACTGCACTCAGATTCCATAGCTTAAGGTTGCCTACCGGCTGCTATTCAAATTCATTCTTCTTCAGAGAGCTATCCTAGCATTGCACAACTATCCTCCCTGCTCACTTTCTACATCCACGCTTTTGCAAATTGGATGGCAACCCTGTGTTGTGAATGCAAACCTAATAATCCATGGGTGTTTATAACCCCTTTAAGGAAGAAAAATCTACCATTGGTATAGTACGATATACTCTAAGAAGGAACCTAAAGGTCTTGAAGAAATATGTGAACTCCCCTTCATTTTCATGTGCTAATAAAGTAGAAAGAGCATGAACTGTTTTTGTGAAGCTAGACTGTGCTCTTCTGTAAATGGCGCACTTAAATTTGCTGATCATTTCTATTTTATACAAAAAGCTCTATTTGGGGGAATCAACAAGAACATACAATTAGGCTGCCTTAAAAATAGTCTCTCTGGGTTTTTGTTGCTTGCTCTTTCTCTGATAGATCACCAGTGCTGGAACAAAAAGTGATTGAAGAAGCTTGTTTTGATTGCTACTTACTGTACCTACGCACACTGATCGGCCACACAAACTGCACAGAGACCCAAGGATGAGGATTTTTTCTTTGGCAGGTGTGAAAGGATCCTTCATGACATAGCAGTCTTCCAAAAGCCTATAAGAGAAGAATGTCATGTTTTTAAAGGTAGATCTCGCAGTATGGGAAGAGTTGAAAGGAGGCAGCTGGGGAGGCTGAAAAGGTGGTAGCCCTCTCTTCTTGATTTGCACGGCCTGGTGTTGCACAAGGCAATGTAGCAGCTATGCAACTCCCTTCCACTTCACAATCAGCACTGTGACTGCCTTCAGTCCTATAATACAGCAATTTATATCTTCCAGAATTAGGGTAACTGGTGATAATCTCAACATTGCCTTATTAGTTTTGTTGTTGGTTTGTTTTTTTTGATGTTTCACCTTCACGTATTCCTTATAGTCCATTTTTATGACAGGCACTCCTTCAAAGGATTCAGTACCATGTCAAGTTATCATCTCAATTGCACAACTTTAAGTAGGATTTCTCTTCTGAAGCTGTCTGCATCTGAGTATAAAATAAAAAGAGCTTTTACTGCTCTTAATTATGTTGGTGCTGTAAAGCTATGGTTCCCACCTCTTGCTAGCAGGACCTACTAGCACAGAACATTACAATGATCTGAAATATTCTTACTTTATGTCAGAGACTGTACTGTTTGCTTCAGGGTAACAAGGGAGCACATTTATTAATAATTTGGCAACCTGCTTGGGAAAGACTAAGGCATTATTCTTCCTGGGAGCTCCAGGCAAAACACTGCAGAAATCTGTTGGGTGTCTGTCTGCACAGGGCACCCTGCAAGGCTGGCTTATTCTTGCATCAAGCTTGGATTCTGTAGTAATGTGGAGTACAATATATATTTAAAAGGTATTCTGTTAACTCATACTACCTTTTAATTGCCTACGTACACACACACATGTATGTACACGTGCATCTGTAAGTGCATTCCTTTCTCCTTTTCCCTCCACTCAAAGAAAAAGTGGCAGGGCTTAAGCCTTCCACTGTTAGGAAGGATCAGGGATCTTTACATGGCAGATCACTTTCTCAACAAGTCTTCTAGTGTACAAAGACTGGATTATCTTTACAAAGCTCCCCTTGCAAGATTCAGTCTTAATCTAGTTATCATCAGTGCAGAGTCCAGGCCATTTTACAAGTCTTCAGGTTTGGCATATGTTTCCTGCAGCACTGCAATTAGGCCTCATGAGTGGACCAGAAAATAAGTCAATAAAGATAAAATGCAAAGCTATTTCTTCGATGTACATACAAAAATGTTATGCTTCAGCATTATTCTTTTGCTTTTTGAATCCCAGCAATTCAAATAAAGCCGAGATGCTAAAACTGAGCTTGGATAACTTAAAGTTAAGGTTCATGTTCAGCTTTGATTCACACCATGAAAGGACCTGATCAAAGGGGGTCCATTGCTATTCTGAGTGGAAGAGGGGAAAAACAGTAGCACGATGGGATTTGGAATGATAAAAATACATTTGCTTAAGGATAACACATCTGATCTCAGCCCAGCTAGGTGGTGACCAACAGCTGTTTCCATTTTGTAAAAAAGCGAGCAGTCTTAGTGGGGTGAAACACTGAGTGGGGTGAGTACATGCCTGACTTCCAGTTCCAGTGAGTTCCTGACCATGTTTGCCTGATGGGTTTGTTGACTGGGATGGCCTCAACAGAGCTGCTCACATATTTAAAGCTGTTTTGTTCTGTGGAGAGTTTGATGTCTGCAGACAAAGTAGTAACTGCATTTTTTCTGGTCAACCTATCCCTACTTGGCAGAGATGAAAAAGGCTTGAATCTCCTAAAATGTAGCTATGTACTAAATTGCCACTCTTTAATGTCATACAATCTGACAAATAATTGTCTAATTCATGCAAGAAAGCGTTGCTGTTCAAAACTCCACATGCCAAACAGCTCTTAAAAACTGTATTTACCATACATATTTAATTCATACAGTGTTTATGTTTTGCCCAGATGACATGGCCACGAGGAAAGGGTGATTTCCAGAAATGCTGTGCTGACACAGTCAACATTATTCTAGTAAGTAAATTATGGCACAGGTAAATCGTAGGGTGGCCAGCAGGGTTAGGAAATACATTAAATACAAATCTTTGCATGGCGCTGAAGCAGGATCATAAAGTTGGTATTTGTCCTTGCTGTCAATGCTGTAAATTTTATTTTGTTTTTTTCCTTTGGAAAAAAAGAGGTTACTAAGTACTAAACCTCCTATTCAGGGTCAGTATGGCATATTACTGGGTTCACACATTGCACATCACTCCGCAGCACAAGGCTTCTGATGCCCATAGCATAAATGAAGTCTGTAATGTGAAAGACTGTACTTACTCGATAGAGCGTGTGTTTGGTGGTTTCTGCCCATAGTACGTGTATGGAACTGTTAAGCCACATAGCTGACATTTGAACTCTCCTGTAGGCTGAGGTTCTTTGGGAGAATCCATCTTTAAGTCACCTACGAGAAAAGCAAAAATCTTACAGCTCCAAAATGCAGTACATGCCTGCAACTAAACAGAAAATTGACTATTTTAAACCCTTGTTAATACATCTTTTCTCCCAAACTAAGTTGGTTTCCTATGTCCCAGTTAAATTTCTAAATTCCTCAGACAGGCTTAGAAATTACAGAGTAGGAGTCTAAATATAAAAGTTCACCTATTCACTTAGAACTTCAATCTGGTGAAGGGCCTGGAACACAAGTCCTGTGAGGAGCGGCTGAGGGAAGTGGGGTTGTTCAGTCTGGAGAAGAGGAGGCTCAGGGGAGACCTCATTGCTGTCTACAACTACCTGAAAGGAAGGTGTGGGGAACTGGGGGTCAGTCTCTTCTCACAGGTAACTAGTGATAGGACTAGAGGGAATGGCCTCAAGGCCAGGGGAGGCCTTGTGCCAGGGGAGGTTCAGGTTGGAAATGAGGAGACATTTCTTCTCAGAAAGAGCAGTCAGGCACTGGGACGGGTTGCCCAGGGAGGTGGTGGAGTCACCGTCCCTGGGGGTGTTCAAGGAAAGGTTGGACCTGGTGCTTAGGGACATGGTTCAGTGGGTGACATTGGTGGTAGGGTGGTGATTGAACCAGATGATCTTGGAGGTCTTTTCCAACCCTACTGATTCTCTGTGTAATCCCCCTGTATCTAGGTAGAATACTGGCCCATTCAAACCACACAGGACAGTGGAGAAGGTACTCTCAAAAATGTTTGGGTCCTATACCTTTTATGAAAATAGGCAGAAGAAGGAGACTCTGCTTTACCTTCATTGAAGATACCCGTATATTTCTATAAATGAGAGATTGAAATGAGATGACTGAAAGATTTCGGTCACCCACTACAAAGGTGTATTTATCAATACGAGGCAGAAAACATCAGAAGCTGTGCTTCATCAGCTTTGGTGTTTATGATACTACTTGTTTAAAATCTTGGCCATGGATTTCCATTTGGGAGCTTAGCCTTCACTGATTCCACTATCTGAGAGTCACACTGTGCAGTTTTCAAAAAGTGTGGTGTGGCACGTATTCTTTTAGGACTGACTTTTTTGTGTATGCATGATCAGATCAAACACAGCTAACCACGTCCGTGACCAAAACTTGCACCTATCCATGAATGAAACATGTTCACTTGCTTGCAAATCAGGTATCTTTGGTCACCTGCACCATTATCTTGCATGGACACTTTCACCCTGCAGCTAGTAAGAAAAGTCAAGTTTTAGCTAATGCCCTCATGCCTTGCACAGCATACAGCTTTCAGCTATAAACCTCTCATCTTTTTTCAAGTGAATCAGCACCGGCATCAAGCTGTTCAAAAAGTGGATGCTATGAAGTCAGATTTGGACAGTATCTGAGCAGTTACACTGTCCATGCTCACAGCTGAGCTGACATCCAGCTCCCTGCTGCCTAAGGACAGAAGGTCATTCCCCCTCTTCTTAGCTTTCCATACATACCCTTCCCCTGCAGAGCTGATTCAGTTCACTAAGGCTGTGTCTCTATTTATATTTCAGCTTAGGTCAGGGGTGTTCTTTGGGAATTAATTGCCTGACTGCCCCCACTTGGTCTGCATCACAGAGCAGTCTTAAAGCACACAAACCGGACAGTTTCAGACAGAGCTCACATGAAATATGTGCTCCAAAAGCACACCTAACACACCCTGACCTGAACACCCTGACCTGAACACCCAACTAATGGGCATTCACTCTACAGGACAGGACTTGAAATACCCTGAAACATACAGAGTGGGCAGCTGATACCTGGCATCAAATACTTCAGTCTATGGTTTCACTTACTGTAACACACCAGTTACTAATGTAGTCAAAAATAAGAGAGCTACCCTTTTTTTTCCCTCAATGCCTTTTTTTTTTCCTGCTGTGTGATAAATTGGCTTGCAGAGGAATCCAACAACTGCTAGCAGTAGTAGAAGATAAGAAGCACAACTACACTGCCAGAAGGGGAGGGCTGAGATGAGGGACCTGTATTTCCCCCTTTCAATGACAGTAAGCTGCTATTTCTGCTCACCCTATGTGGTGAAACTGAATCCTTAGAGACATATGCTGCTAAGGTGATTTGGGGGCAAGGTGAAGTAGAGCTGTGACTACTTGTCATGTAATATTCCAGAAGAACAGGGAGCCCCAAGATCCTCAGAGGTTACAGAGGCTTCATAACAGACACTTAATTCATAAAGTCCTACCCAGTTAAATCCTGAAACTTAACTTTGTGAATAATCTCCCTTACCTTGTCATTCCTTTACCACCAGCCTTTCCACTGCCATTCCTGGCATTTCTGTGATACAGGGAGTTCTTCAAATGTAACACAAATGGGGCTGGGTACTAGGTTCATAAATAAACACAACTCTTGAATACCTAAGGCAACTACATTTTTTGCAAAGTGATGTAAACCTTGGATATTATGTATTTTACCTACCTCATAGGGATGTGGAGAAAATTTAACTAAGTGCTTTCAGATTTTTCAGTTAGATATAAAGTGTGTACATAATAACATATTTCTCCCTGTATATTAAAACTGTGATTCTTCAAACTATACAAATTCAAATAAGAAGCCTGCTTTTTGACCCTTACATTTTAGGTTTAAAACATAAGCCCCACAAACATACCTAAAGTTACCTTTTTTGTTGGCAGTCAGTAGCAATACCAAGACATAGACCTGTCTGAATGAAATTCAGTCTAGCACACTATGCAATTTTTGGACTTTTTTTTTTTTAAAGAGGAAATAATTAACCCTATAGAGGTAGAATATGGAAAGTTTTTTGAATTAAATAGAGAACACCATCACAGTGATCGTTTTGTTAAAATAAAGCAAAACGCTAAGAAAAACAAAAACAAAAAAGGATATTTATAGCAGTTCGTATCACAGACTTTGGAATGAATGTGTCCTTATTCCAAGTCAAAAGAACAGCCCTGGCTTCAGAGCTGAAGTGTGTTGGATACAGAGACACCTGCTCTCTTATAGACCACTGGAATGTAGAAGAGAATCTATTCACTGACTACCACTGGGAAGGAATGATATCTATGTACAAACAGATTTTTGGCTATGCCAATTGAAAAGCATATGATCCTGCCTGCAAGGCACAGATGAATTTATGACGCTTTCCATTTTACTTCAAGCTTGTAAGTCACTAGTAACAGCTGTACCAAGTTTTATTTCATTGGGAACGGCATTTGTCCTGAGAGCTTGTCTACACAGCAGCACTTAGGAAAGTTAAGGTCACTAACTCAAGGTGTGAAATTAACACACAAAGATTTCAGGGTGAATGCTCCCACTTGGAAGAAAAGTTTGCTATATAACAAAGTAAAGCCATTCTCCTTCTGAAGAAAGAATTTTAATGACATGTAATAAACTTTTAGTTTATGCATGTGCTTCACAGCTTCAGTCTAAACCAGCAAGCAGAAAAATCCTACTCACAAAAAACTTCTGGTACTTCCAAAAAGCTCATCTGCAATTAAAGAACCGTATTTTTATGTCAGACAACAAATGCACAAAAGCAATTCTGGGATAAAACCACAGTCAAGATAGACAGACACTGACAGACAACAAGTATATACCAATTACAGGATGAAGGATCTCTTGAGGAGGTAAAAGTCAAGGACGCTAATCCTGTTATAATCATGACAGGTAAATTTGTGACCTCAAGTGACTCGAATCTTTGCTAGTAATGGCACCAAATGTTTCTGTTTTCTTTGGGAATTTTTGAAGAAGCATGTTGTCCCAGTAACGTGTCACATGTCTAGCTGTTTGGGATGTACCGAAAAAATCTTCAAGAACAGCTTGTTTAGAACCAAATTCTGCCAAGGGTTTGACATTTTGGCTGTAAGCCACAAGGTACTTAAACACATACTTACTTGAAGCACATGCACAGCTCTTCTGAAAAGAACAACAGCTACCCACACACGCTTGATTACGAAGCAAACACTGAACTAGCATGCTCGGCAGAAACCTGCCAAGTCAAGCCCAGGATGCTGCAGGACGCATGAGGTTGGCCAACGTGTCATGGCAAAAGGTAAAGCACACAGATTTGAATGCCATACTGAGGAAATAGTTACAGTAAAAGAAAGGTGCAGGTTAGACAGCAGTGCTGTAACAGTGTTTCTCCATGCTGTGACTGATATACGATATCCTATGGATGGAGGAAATGGCTCCCAGTCCGGTTCTCTAGGGACTCCTAAAAACTTCAGGGCAGTTCTGCTTGGAGCATTCTGCTAACAGGCCTGGAAGGCATGCCAGAAGTAATAAATCACCACCAAATTGTCAGGGTCAGTGGCAAAGTAGCAGCACAGATAAGTAATCTGATTTTCTTTGCTTGAAACCTCGTTAGCACAAGTCTTTACAATGCAAAGGTTAAAGCCTCCCTTAATACTCCACAGGAGACTTGTGTATTTCTGAATCACCAATAAACTAGAGTAATTATGCAAGAAACAAACTGCTTACAAACACAGACTTTGGTCGGAAGGGATGTCAAATAAAACCAACACTGACACACCTTTAATCCTCTCCAATTAAACCCGTTTCTTCTTCCTGCCAAGATTTTCCTGCCATATCCAGTGTTGATGATGGTGACCTATTAAAATATTCACAGCTTGACCCTCAATGGGAAGGAGTGCTCTCTGCTGGAAGGCTAGGAGCCACTGAATTCATAGCCTGGTTGATGCCAAGTTATTCTGAAGCATTTGGCATGATATAAATTTAAATACACTTCAGCACCAAGAATACACTCACCTCCTTCAGAAAAATCATCTATAGCCCAATTGCCCAGCTAACAGATGAAGCAGCAGAACCTTCTTACTGCTAGTTAATCCCCGCGTGAACAGCTCTCTCCCCCTAGTTCTTTCATGTTATTGCCCTGAAGGCATGTTTAGGTCACCTGTTGGCTGCCTCCCTGCTCTTCCTGAGTTGACTTACCTTGGGCTCAGGGTAAGGAATTAGCCCAGGAATGCAATTTCACCAAGCATGGCCATTTGGAACTTCTACTCTTATTACCTCTCCCAAAGATCACTTGACTGAATTAAGCCTTGACTTGTTGCAGCAACTTCTCCCTTCAGGCCAGGAGGTTGGTGTTGGTACTGCTATGCTCCCTCTGCTCTGAAGGAACTGATGTCACAGAAGGACACAGGCTTCCCTCTAGCAGGCCCCAAGCCCTGCTGTTTAATGACAGCTAGCCTGGGCTCCCTGTGGCAGCAGGATAAACAGCCCTGCCAGGGGCTACATTATAGGGCTCGCCCTGGAGGTGGCCAGAGATATGAAAGCATGTTTTCTAAACACTTGGAGAGAAGTGCTTGAACAGGGAAGTGTGTCAGAGGAAAGAAAGGAATAATATAGACAAGCAAATCAAAAATATTCCTAATGTAAAAAGGTTTTAGGAACATAAGATTAATCTCAAAAAGGCACCTATTAATAAAATGCATGATTTAACAAAGCTGAGAAACCATCACTTAAACAAAAAAAAAGAAACACGACACAACTGGCCCAACTACTCCTTACTGGAACATAGCAGCCAGCCAGCTCTGAATTAGACCGCATTTAATAAAGAATTTCAAATTAGGTGAGAATTTAACAGCTTCACTCAGGAATGCTGCAACACGGCACCAATTATCGGGTATATACCACTGTCCTCTAGTGGACACATTGGAACTGTACAGCCCTGCTGCTTGGCTGTACTGCTGCTAGTAGCTGCTGGGGATTCCTTTTTCAGCAAACCAGCTGTTACAAGTGACTCAGATGTAAAAGCCCCACTAAGTGGATTGTGCAGTGAGAGTGAATTAGAATAAAATAAAGGCAAGTTGCCCAAGCACGCATGGTAGAAGCCATCTCTCCATGTCTGTCTGCAGAAGCACAGCGAGTGGTGGACCTCTGTTGTGTGGCAGAACAACCTTGAAGAGGGAGAACTGCAGGGTCATTAGTTCTTCCTTTCCTTCCCCTCCTTGGGCCCTGAAATTATCTATGGTCTCTTCTGTTCTTTTGCTCAATTCCCCTCACTACTCTTTCTTCTACTCTCCCAACTGGCTTTCCTAAGCAGAGTGCAAATCTTATCACACATCATTATCATCCATGCTAACCATTCTATAAGTAAAATGGCCTAGAAATTAATTAAAGGAAGGACAAGGAAATTTGTTTCTCTTCTCACAGCAGTTACAGGGACTTAGTGGAGACGAGGTAACATAGGACACCCAAACAATGAGGTGAACACAATTAATATAACACCACTTCTGGATCACAGCTATTCCTTGCCAAAAGAGGGAAAACAGACCTGAGGTCTGATTTCATTAAATCTCCCTTCTGGTGTAACCAGAATAAGTAAGCATGCTACAGCCATAGGCTACCCAGTCCTGAACTGATTTTGTCCTCCCTCCAAACTGCTGCTCCCAATTACAGCTTTGTTAGATTAATATCCATAGTGGGGAAGAAGAAGAAGGTAGTAAGGCTCTACTAATATATGTGATGATGCTTCCCTTTAAGTTGTCCTTTAAGAAAAGTTACAGTGGGCCACACATGTACCAGTGAAAGTATCAGCATGGTTAAGCATAATCTAAACTTAGTGCAACACTTTCCTACATAGCCTAAAATAGGAGCACTAAGATTTGGTGGAAATGCAGGAGAAGGGAACTGTATTGGGAAATAAGACACTGCAACTTGACATAATCCTGAAAGAATTAAATATAGCTTCAGTGATTTATCTCTCTGCAGAAAGCCAAGTTGGTACTGGAAGGAAATATCCCCTACTACATGGGGTTGCATGCTGCAGTGTCCTTACTGTGACAGCCAGCGCCAGCTTTCCTGTGACCAGCAAAATGTTCACATTAACATACCACGGGAAGAGAATTCTTTCCAGTAAAATGTAGCTGATGCTCTCTGTTTGTTAGGACTGACGATGAGGTGAGGACTTCGTGACGGAGAAAAGCAAAACCTTTAAAAAGAAAACACAGAACCGTTGGGGTGGGGTGGTACGGGGTACATACTGCCTGCTTCAAGAAAGTTTGAGAATACAGAATGAAGTCCTGACCCCACTATATGCACAACACTCTCATGCACGTAGCCCCCCCCCACCTTCTTGTAAGCACATCCTCTTCCCCTGAGAGGTGCATTCCTCGAGTTTTGTTGTCCCAGCTGTTGTGAACAGCAAGCATTAGAAAAAACAACAAAGTGAGAGATGTCCCCTATGAAGCCCACTCCCACTTAACCCTTAGAAAGTTTTCTTTTCCAGGGTACTTGGTGGGAGCTCTAAA
This sequence comes from Cygnus olor, assembly GCF_009769625.2. Classification (NCBI taxonomy): domain Eukaryota; kingdom Metazoa; phylum Chordata; class Aves; order Anseriformes; family Anatidae; genus Cygnus; species Cygnus olor. The sequence continues at coordinate 72,080,163 of NC_049169.1, read as the reverse complement.
ACTTCCTTTTTTTTCCAATTACAGTGCAAATCAGAGCTTCAGAAATGAGCTGGCAGCTTCAAGCCTTCCTCACTTATGCATGTAGTAAATTCTTTTCCTGACATGTAGCGATATGAAATAACATGAAATCAGCCAGGCACTACCACCATGAATTTTTACCATGTTTTCCAGTTAGTCCCTTTGCTCTTCTCTGAAAGACTTTGCTTCCAACCATTACTTGGATTACTTTGCCTAAAAACACGTACAGAAGCTAAGGCTGAACTTGTTTCTTTCAATACCTGATACTCTCACTAAATAAACATCAAGGCTCACTTCCATGATTTTCTGTAGACACAGAGAAATGATATTTGTTATCAGACAGTGGGAGACATCTTTTACCATAGACAGTCTGGTTTTTTTTTGTGTGTGTGTGTTCTGTATTTTGCACAGCCTGTCAGCCAAGCATGCGCGCTTATGCTCTTCCCCTCCAGAAGTTCTTTTGGACAAATTTCCTGCTCTGTTCATCACAGGTGAAACAGGAAGGAGGCAGGTTTTTCACACTGACAAATCTCACGGTGGATGAAGGTGCACGGATCTTAGAATTCACCACAACAGAATGGTCTGCTCCTACTGGGTCATATGCAAGGAGAACAGATGTGCAAAATCAGGGTAGTTGTGTCTTGCTGCCCTAGAGGCTCAAAAATCCAATGACAATTGGCAGCAACCTCAATGAGCCATAAATATTTAAGTAGCTTTTCTTTGCCTTCAGATCTCTTTGTTCAACAAGTAAATGGGGCTTAAGACCTCACTGAGGTCCAGGAGAAGAGTTTGAACTGCAGAGTAGAGCTAGTTAAGTAGCAAAGTTGATGGTGTCTTGATAGAAATTTTATAAGCCATATGTTTACGTCAAGAGTTTGTAAAAGTATCAGATACAGCTACAGATACCACTTAAGCATGCTGTGAAGTTTATGTTACAGATTTAAACGCACATTTCCTTTTCGCACATATGCATACACCTGTGTTTAATTAGTAACAACTGAGAAATAGAAAAATTATGACAAAAGTAATAGGAGGGGAAAGAAGGCTTAGCAGGGAATTATTAGGTAGTTAGAAGATGACCTTATTCGAGGCAGCATGTTTCATGGTTCAGCTGGCCAATAAAAAGGAAAAAACAGAAAGAATAGGTAAAAAGGGTTCTTTTCAACAAGCATCGAGGAAAGGAACATTACAAAACAATCACTGCCCCACTCATGATTTATACTGGTTGAGGGGGTTAAAAAAAAAAAAAAAATTTCAGCCTTTTTTGGTTCATTTATTTCAGCTTTTTTGGTTCATTGATTTTTGTGCCAGCTAACACTCTCCTTTAGCAAAAAGGCCAGCGCAAAGGTAATGTATAGACTATTTCTGTTTAGTGCCTCAACAAGTCTGCGGAGCAAGTCTCCATTCCAAGTCAGGTTGATAACTGAAATCTTTTCCTACTATTGCCATCAAATAAAAACCTTCTTCAGTCAGAACACCTCCAAGCAACCCCAGGTTGCTCTATCTGTGCAGAGTAGAAGTTTCAGGGGATTCTCCAGTGTTCTTGATGATGCAACTCTGCCTTATTTGTAGAGATGTACATCCTTACCGTATTTGAGATGAGATATAAAGTAATCCTTCTGTTATAACAGCTACTTTGCCCAGCAAATTTCTCCCTTTACCTCAGAAATTAATGCATGAGGAAAACAATGTATTTGACATTCCATCTTGGAGCATGAAGGACTTAAGTTCTGTTTACATATATTTAATTTCTTATCACTTTAATTATAAGGACATAGCTAAAGTATTGTAACACCTTCATGTAGCATTAGTTATGGTCACAAAATTGCGTTCGTATCAGTACACCTTGCGAACTAGACCAGTCAAGGGAAATTAATCAACATATGGTATCTTCGCATTTGCATACGTCTACCAGTCCCTCCAAGGTGTTATATTGGTAAAATCAGAGCAGGGAAAAGTACTAATGGAAAAATCTTAACTAATGCACAAATATGTGAGTACTGAGGATCGGTCTCTTCTCCCAAGCACCATGTTATAAAACAAGAGGAAATGGCCTCAAGTTGCGCCAAGGGAGGTTTAGGTTGGATATTAGGAAAAATTTCTTCACTGAAAGGGTTGTGAAGCATTAGAACAGGCTGCCATGGAAGCAGTTGAGTCACCATCCCTGGAGGTCTTCAAAAAATGCACAGATGTAGTGCTTTGGGACATGGTTTAGTGGTGGGCTTGGCAATGCTAGATTAAAGGTTGGTCTAGATAATCTTAGAGGTCTTTTCAAAACCTAAATGATTACATGAGTCACACTCAGTATGTTTTCTAGGAGTCACACTGGTATAACAAACTACTAGGACACAAATCCAATTTTTTGATTCACAGATGCCTACAGATGGAAGACAGCTTAAGAGATTATTCAGTCCATCACACTAAAGACACAACTGGCTTTATTTTGATGTCACTTTGCAGTGTTCATAGACTCTCCTTCCAGCCCAGGTGCCTTAGAGACATGATTAATCTCTCTTCTTAATAGACGACCCTTAGCACCTTTGAGATATGGAGGTATTCTCTGGGGTTCTCTGAGCAGATTCAGAAACTGTGCTACCACCTCTCGTACACATTGCAAACTTCTCATTTCCTCCTCATTTTTAAAAGGGAGTTGAGTACCTGAGGGGCAATTTGTACTCTGAATGAGGCACTCTGGCCTCCCTGTTTCTGTAGTTCTACGGCCCTCCCAGTCCAAAGTTGTGATCCCAAAACCAACTAGGTCAGGTGCAAGCAAGCTTGTACCAGAAACGCTAAAGTTTCACAGGGCACAGGCTTTCCCCCAAGCCCTTAACGCCCATTCCTGTGCACACCCCAAAGCAGCACTGCGTACTGCCTTCAGACAGCCTACAACTCCCTAGAACCTCTCCGCAGCCCTTTCCAGGGCTGCACCCCACAGCTCCACCCTCAGCTCAAAGCTCCTCGCAAAACCACAAAGCGCTCCGCGACTGTTGGGCTGCAGCACAGAGGCCGCGGGTTTCATACAACAAATGAACCGCCGGGGCCGGGGCCGGGCCGCGCTGTCCCACCTGTCTCGGCCGACGGACGGGATGGGCCGGGCCCGGCCCGGCCCGGCCCGGCCCGGCCCGGCCCGGCCGGGAGGGGAGGGGAGGGGAGGGGAGGGGAGGGCGGACACACTCCCCTGATCCAATGGCTCCGCCCCGCCAGGCGCCCCCGCGCCCCGCTGCTGCGGCCAGCAACGGCAACAGCGCGCACACGGACACCGCTCCGCCGCTTCCGCCGCCGACTTCCGGCTCCCCGCCAGGCTAGATCCCGCCCCCTCCTTAAAGGGCCAGCGCCTCTTCACCCTCTGAGCAGAAACAATGCATAGACGACAATTTAATTGCGGTTAATAATAAGCTGTCATTTATTATATGATGCCTAACTCATACATAATGCCTGTCAAGCCAGCTAGAAGTACCATTCTCCCTGCAAGCGGCGCTCACAGCCGAAAATTTCACGACCGAAGATGATCACAGTGCCTGGCAGCGCGCACCGCCCCGCCGGGGGAGCCCAGACTGTCTTTGCCTAACTAATAAATCGTTGCCACCCATCTGTGCCTGGTGTGAATGCTGGGGAGAGGCCGGCGTACAAGGGGATACGGCTTCTACGGAGCAGCCTGAGCTTAAGCCAGCCTCAGGTCTCTTAACTGCTTTCCTGGTTGACATGTAACACTGGATCTCGTTAAATTCGCTTCTCAGGCTAGTTGAGCAGCCAGGAAATATATATATATATATATATATATATACATAAAAATATACAAGTCTATATAATATATATACAGGTCTATACCACCTACATAGATCCCAGGTATCTTTAATGTAAGCAAAGCCTGTCCTCTACTGACGCAGTACAAGAAATCATTTTTTTTTATTACTTTTTTTACCAGGGTTTCTATGGCTCTGTGTTAGAGGTAATATCCCTGTTTCTAGGCAAGATCTAAGTTTTGGGCAAGTTGGGAAACTTGCTAAATTAGAATATAAGAATATATATTGGCCATTTCAACGAGGACCTCGCACGGACCGGCTGCAGCGAGGGCTCCTGGCAGGGAGACGGACGGAGCCAACCCCTAACCCCCCCCCCCCCCCCCCCAATAACGCGATACAGAGCCGCTTGGTCAGAGCCGCAGCCTCAACCCCCACCCCAAGCAGGCAAGAGCTGTGCTTGTGCCGCCGCGGGCGCTGACGTGCTGAGGGCGGAGCCAGGGGTGACGGCAGCCCACCCACCCCTTGGCGCTATAAAAGCAAGCCCTAGGGAGCGCTGCCACCCAGGGTCGCCGCCAAGAGGACGCGCTAACGGGACCGGCTGGGCAGTTAGCGCAGGCAGTGCGCGCGGGGCAGTTCAGGCGGGGCAGGGCGGAGTGCGAGGAGGATCCTCTCCTCCCTTTCCCACCTCCTCCCACCTCCCTTTCTCTTCCCTCCTCTCCTCGGGGAACTCTGCCTCTTAGAACCTAGAATTCACCGTGGTGGGCAGCCGTTGCAGCGGCCGGTCCATAGGCGGCAACCCAAAGGGAGGAGATACTGCCTCACTGGGCTCATGGGGGCGCTCAGGTGGATCCCCTGAGGGGGGACGCGGCAGTCCAGACTGGAGACTGCAGGGAGCTCCCAAATCTGGAGACATACCTGGGTCCTGAGGGAAGAGAGGGCTGCCGTAGGTGCAGGTGTGCCCTGCTCGAGGAACTCCTTGAGCAGGTGGCTGGGCTGCAGTAAGAAAGCAGCAGCCTGAGGGGATCCTGGGAGTCTCTGAGGGTGACAGATAGGAGGTATCAACCTGTCCATGCTGATGCCCGGCAGCCCCTTCCTAAGTCCCTGCAAGGGGTAGTAGCTGACCCAGCTGATCACATGCAGGACAGAGGGCTTGACCACCCACAAGAGGAAAGGGGCTGGACCTCGTCTCAGCTTGAAGCAGGAGACATCTGCCCCCGACACCCACGGTGCCACCAACCCCCACGGTGTCCCTGGGTAGTAGATTTGAGGCTCTTAGGAAGGATAAGGAAGGGGTTGAGGGTCTGCACAGTAGTCTGAACCCAGGAAGCAACCCTGAGAAGCGTGTCAAGATTGGGGGAAGTACTGAGCATAGGGAGCGGGGCCGGATGGAGCACTGCATCAAAACCAGTGCCACAAAAAAAGAGCGGAGAGTCTTAGTGATCGGAGACTCCTTGCTGAGGGGCACTGAGGCTCCTATTTGTCATCTAGATAATCTATCCAGAGAGGGGTGCTGTCTTCCTGGGGCATGTGTCAGAGATGTTAGGAAGGCTCTGCCACAGCTCATTAAACCGGAGGACTACTATCCTCTTGTTGTCATTCAGGTTGGATCCCGGGAAGCTGCAACTAGAAAAATGAGGAATACTAAAAAGGACTTTGCATCCCTGGGAAGGATGTTGAAGGGATTGGGGGTGCAGGTAGTGTTCTCCTCTGTCCTCCCACTGGGTGACCGGGACCCAGAAAGAAGGAGGAGAACAGGATAGGTAAATGACTGGCTGAGGGGATGGTGTCTGGACCGAGGATTTGGGTATTTCGGTCTTGGGCAGTCCTTTGAGAAGCCGGGTATGTGGGCTGCTGACTGACTCCAACTCAGCAAGTGGGGCACAAGCGTGTTGGGGAGCAAGCTCTCTGGGCTGATTACCAGGGCTTTAAACTAGATTTGATGGGGGAAGGGAGGGGAGCTAAAAGTGACAGAGAAGGGCTGGGGGAGGTTGCCACTGCTGTCACTGTTGAAGATAGTAGGGAAAAACCTCTAAGTTGTCCCACAGGATTGTCTGAGGGCTCCTCAGAGAAGGTAATGATCCCGATACCCCGTCCGGAATCTTCTTCTTGCATTCCTCCAGGGGTAACTGCGCCTGCTGCTTCCCTAAAGTGCCTGTATACCATTGTGCAAAGCATGGGAAATAAACAGGATGAGCTCAAGATCTGTGTTCAAGATCTGTGGTTGCAGGGCCACGATCTCATTGCGATCACAGAGACGTGGTGGGACAACTCGCATGACTGGAACGCTGTCATGGAGGGCTATGTCCTCTTTAGGAAAGACAGGCTGGGGAAGCGAGGGGGTGGGGTTGCCCTTTATGTGAGGGAGCAATTAGAGTGTACCCAGCTCCACCTAAGTGAGGGTGAAGGACAAGTGGAGAGCTTGTGGGTGAGAATTAAGGGGCGGCCTGGTATGGGGGACACTGTTGTGGGGGTGTACTACAGGTCACCAGATCAGAAGGAGGAGGTTGATGAGGCCTTCTACAAGCAGCTGGATGTAGCCTCACGATCACGGGCACCGGTTCTCATGGGGGACTTCAATTATCCAGTCATCTGTTGGGTAAGCAACTTGGCCAGGCACGAGCAGTCCAAACAGTTCCTTCAATGCGTTGAAGACAATTTTCTGACGCAGGTGGTGGAGGAGCCGACGAGGCAGGGGGTGCTTCTGGACCTTGTCCTTACCAACAGGGATGGGCTTGTTAGGGATGTGAAGGTTGGGGGCAGCTTGGGATGCAGCGGCCATGAGATGGTGGAGTTCAAGATGGAACTTGGTGGAAGAAGTAAGGCTAAAAGTAGGATTGCTACCCTGGACTTTTGAAGAGCCAACTTCGACCTCTTCTGGGACCTGCTTGGGAGTATCTCATGGGCTAGGTTGCTAGAAGGCAAGGGTGCTTGTGAGAGCTGGGCTACATTTAAACAGCCCTTGTTCCAAGCTCAGGATCGGTGCATCCCTAAGAGTAGGAAATCGGGGAAGGGGGGCAGGAAACCTGTGTGGATGAGCAAGGAGCTCATCGATAAGATCAAAAGGAAGAGGAAGGTCTATGAAATGTGGGAAAAGGGCCTGTCCTCTTGGGATGAGTATAGGAGTGTTGTCAGGGCCTGCAGGGACGTGATGAGGAAGGCTAAAGCCCACCTAGAGATGAGGCTTTCAAAAGAGATAAAAGATAATAAGGGCTTTTTTAAGTATGTAAACAGTAAAAGGAAGACTAGGGATAATGTGGGTCCCTTGCTGAACAAGGGGGGTGTCCTGGTAATGGGAGACGCTGAGAAGGCGGAGATACTGAATGCTTTCTTTGCTTCAGTCTTTGCTTCAAGGACTCCCCCCCGGGACTCCTGGACCCTGGAGGGAGGAGAAAGGGTCTGGGAAATGGAGGGCTCCCCCCTGGTTGACGAGGGAGTGGTTCAGGAGCATCTGAGTGGGCTCAACGCACACAAATCCATGGGTCCTGATGGGATGCATCCATGTGTGCTAAGGGAGTTGGCAGAGGTGATCGCCGAACCGCTCTCTATCATCTTTGAAAGGTCCTGGAGAACAGGAGAAGTGCCTGAAGACTGGAGGATAACCAGTGTCACTCTGGTCTTCAAGAAGGGCAAGAAGGAGGATCTGGGAAACTACAGGCCAGTCAGTCTCACCTCTGTCCCTGGAAAGGTGTTGGAACAGCTTGTTCTGGATGCCATCTCCAAGCAACTGGAAGAGAAGAAGGTTATGACGAGTAGTCAGCATGGATTCACCAAGGGGAAGTCGTGCTCGACCAACCTCGTTGCCTTCTATGATGGCATCACCAGCTGGGTAGATGGGGGGAGAGCAGTGGATGTCATCTACCTTGACTTTAGCAAGGCTTTCGATACTGTCTCCCTTGACATCCTGCTAGCAAAGCTGAAAAAGTGTGGGATAGATGAGTGGACAGTAAGGTGGGTTGAGAGCTGGCTGACTGGCTGAGCTCAGAGGGTGGTGATGGGCGGCACAGAGTCTGGCTGGAGACCTGTGACTAGCAGGGGTCAGTGCTGGGTCCGGTCTTGTTCAACATCTTCATCAACAACCTTGATGAGGGAATAGTGTCTGCCCTCAGCAAGTACACTGATGACGTAAAGCTGGGAGGAGTGGCTGACACACCAGAAAGCTGTGCTGCCATTCAGCGAGACCTGGACCAGCTGGAGAGATGGGCAGGAAGAAACCAAATGAGGTTTAACAAGAGCAAGTGTAGAGTCCTGCACCTGGGAAGGAACAACCGCATGTATCAGTACAGGCTGGGGGACGACCTGCTGGAGAGGAGCTCCGAGGAGAAGGACCTGGGGGTCCTGGTGGACGACAGGTTGACCATGAGCCAGCAGTGTGCCCTGGTGGCCAGGAGGGCCAATGGGATCCTGGTGTGCATTAAAAGGAGCATGGCCAGCAGGTCAAGGGAGGTGATCCTCCCCCTCTACTCTGCCCTGGTCAGGCCTCACCTGGAGTACTGTGTCCAGTTCTGGGCTCCCCGGTACAAAAAAGACAGGGATCTCCTGGAAAGAGTCCAGCGGAGGGCCACAAAGATGATATGGGGCCTGGAACATCTTCCCTATGGGGAAAGGCTGAGAGACCTGGGTCTGTTCAGCCTGGAGAAAAGAAGACTGAGAGGGGATCTCGTCAATGTGTATAAATACCTGAGGTGTGGGAGACAGAGGGATTTGGCCAACCTCTTTTCAGTGGTTTGTGGGGATAGAACAAGGGGTAATGGCCACAAAATGGATCACAGGAAGTTCCGCACCAACATGCGGAAGAACTTCCTCACAGTGAGGGTGACGGAGCACTGGAACAGGCTGCCCAGGGAGGTTGTGGAGTCTCCTTCTCTGGAGATATTTAAGGTCCATCTGGATGCCTACCTGGGCAGCCTGCTCTAAGGAACCTGCTTTGTCAGGGGGGTTGGACCCGATGATCTTTCGAGGTCCCTTCCAACCCCTTCGATTTTGAGTTTCTGTAATATAAGAATAGAAGGTAAAAAATTATGCCATTTAACCCATGTGGCACACACTATGACAATGGTGAATCACTCCAAGATCTGAAGAAAGGCTCATGCCCAAAAGAGTCTCTCTTTTTTTTGCAAAACAAACAAACAAACAAAACTACATCTTTGGTCTTGAAAAAGATAATACCTCTCTTCACAAACTTCATCTAACACCTTTCTGAAAGAATATAATTCTCTTCCCACCACCAGCTCACCCCTCTGCAAATAACTGCAAATCTTACCATGGTAGCCCTGTCTGCAAACCATTTGCTTTGTTACTTCCAAGGTGTCATACATGGCTTTGGTGTGATGGTTGGGAATGCTCAGGCAAGGAGTGAAGGTAGCATTTTCTGGGGCCATCTGTTGTGCGACCTGGATGAGATGTGGAAGGAAAAGAGGACTTAGTGGTGACTATGTTGCAGACAGCGGCTGACCACACTGAGTGGATAAGACAGACCTCTTTTCTGAAAATCTGTTGCAGGCGACTATCAGTTTCCCAAATTTCCAGAGAAACGCAGGGCCCTTTATTCTGGTAACTCTCTCTTGAGCACTCCTGGACAGGTGAGTCTGCCTTCTCTGAGGTTATTTGCAGCATAAAAAAATACTGTCATGGCATTTCAGTGCAGCTTTTGCACTTTGAGTTCCCCAGGAAAGCAGCAGAAGCAGCAGAATGTAACAGGTATTGTTCTTTCTCCTCTCCTGGTCAATCCCATTGGAGAGTCACTGTCGTGATCACAGGGTGGCTGGGTCAGGTTGATTGGTACAGCACTTTAAGTGTCTAAGGCTCTAATTATTTCAGGCTTCAGCTGTTGTGGAGAACAGCCAGACTTGTCAGCATCACTGATAAGCACCAGCCTTGGGCAAAGGGGAGTTGAGCAACTCGTTCTTGTCTATCTCTTTCACTAACTTTGTGGATCGAGGTCCACAAGCTTGGTAGGAGAGGCTGCTGAAGGAGGGAGTCTTGTGTTGGCGGGACGGCCCTGTTTTGGTGGCAGAACAGAGTCTTGAGGTCCACAGTGCCTGAGCGAAACCTTTTGCTTCTTTATGTGTAAAATAAATATTTAAGTTAATACCCATGATAAGGGTATGTGTAGGATAATGAGCTTAATGAAGTACATGCAAAACACACATGACTCTAGCACTCAACTCTTCACTCAAATCATGCTAAACATACCCCCAGGGAAGGAACAAATAAGGTTAGGATATAAAAGAGTGATAGGAGTTAGTGTAAGAAAAAGAAGGAAAGAAAAAAAAGTTAGCGTTAGGGAAGAAAAAAATAGAGTGAGGAAAACAGAGCTGGGGAGAGACAGAAGAAGAAATTGTAAACCTAGCATAGGCAGTTGATTGGCTGTGCTCCTTCTCTTCCACCTAGACAGGGACGCCTTCTTGGTAAGCTCTGCATCTTCACCCTTTGGTGAGGAATGCCTGGGAGAGCATTTTGCTAGCACTGGTATCATATCTTAGCGCTGTTGCAGTAAGAATATTTACCAACGGAAAGTTCACATCTGTTATGTCTGTCACCTTATTACAACTAACTCAACTTGATGAAACTGTCTCAACAAAAGCCCTTTAGCAGGGCTCTGAAACAGGCAAACATTTGATAACTCCCCTTAAAAGCGACACCTGTTGCACTGGGAGAAGGGGCAGGTTGCATTAAGCACATCTTTTGACAAAGTCGTTAGATTGTATGTCAGTGACCTGGGTCTTGTGGGATGCTTCACCATAATTTTCGATTTTTATGCAATAAAAACTTCTTGCATCCATTCTGCTTGAGAGTTTACTCTTTTGCCAGGGGCTGCTTGTTATTAATGGGTTTGCTTTTTGGGCTCTGTTTATTTTTTTTTCTCCACACGTTGAAATTCCTATGTGGGACTATGGGATTGCTTGCACAAAGATGCCCCACAGTTTCCCCATGCCTGAGTGACACAGCCACCTCCACTTTTCCTTATAAGCTTTACAGATAAATCTTTGGCTCATAAAAAGTTGTGTATGCTATTAAGTGTGGGCCTCTCTACATGGTCAGCAGTAGGTAAAGCTACTTTTGTCCTGCAGTGTTCCTGAGTCCTAGGATATTTTCCTAGAACATTTGATCTACTGACTTTTGTATTTTTTGGAAGGAATGAGTGAGAAAGTTTTGGACCTGCAAACAATTCTTTTGTTGCAGATGTTACTTGAAGTCAGCATACATAGGGAAGGAAGTGAAACCTACTCAGGCATGTATAAATTACAGATGGGCATCTATGAGAGATGTTCTGTGGTGTGCATTGTAAGAAGAGTGCAGGAAAGCACTGGGAAAACATCTACAGGTGTGGGCCCTGTTTAGCAAGTGGCTCAACAAAAGAACCTGACCCTAACTCTGAACCTAACTCTGAACCTGACCCTAAGCCTGACCCTGACACTAACCCTAACTCTGACCCTTGCCCGAAACCTTACCCGGACCCTGACCCTAACCTTAACCCTAACCCTGAAAATAACCTTGACCGTAATCCTGACCCTCACCCTCTTCCTGACCCTGACCTTAACCCAAACCCTAACCCTGACCCTAACCCTACCTGGATACTGCCCATAACCCGGACCTGGACACTAACATGCACTCTAACCTGGACCCTAAACTGGACACTAACCCTCACCCTGACCCTTAACCGAAACCTAACTCTAACCCTGTCCCTGACCCTAACCCTGACCCTAACTCTAACCCTAACCCTAAGATGGACCGTGACCCTAACCCAGACCCGCACCCTTACCCGGACCCGGACCCTAACCCGGACCCAGAAATTAACCAGACCCTAACCCAGACCCTTAACCAGACCCTAATATTGACACTAACCTTAACCCTAACCCTAACCCTAACCCTGACCCTAAACCTAATCCTGATCCTAAACCTAATCCTGATCCTGACCCTAACCGGAACATTAACCTGAACCTAATACTGACCCGAACACTAAACCTGACCCCAACCCTGAACCTGAAACCAACCTTGAACCTAACCCTGACCTTGACCCGTACCCTAACCCTGACTCTTACCCTGAACCTGACCCCAACCCTAACCCTGACCCTAAGCCTAATCCTAAACCTAACCCTGACCGGACCATGACCCTAACCCGAGCACAGACTGTTACCCGGACCCAGAACCTAACCCAGAACTCGACCCTATCCCAGACCTGCACCCTAACCCTGACTGTAAGCATGATACTATCTCTAACCTTTAACCTAAAACTGACCCTAACCCTGACCCCTACCCTAAACCTGATCCTAACCCTGACACTGAACCTGACCATGACCCTAACCCTAACCCCAACCTTAAACATAAAATGAACCCTGATCCTAACATGGACCCAGACCCTTACCCGAACACGGATGCTAACCTGGAGCCTAACACAGACCCTAAACCAGACACTAAACCTTACCTTAACCCTGACCCTACCACTAACCCTACCCTTAACCCTGACCCTACCCCTAACCCTGACCCTGACCATAAACTTGACCATAACCATGATCCTAACCCTAATCCTAACCCTAACACTAACCCCGACCCTAACCCTAACCCAGACCCTGTCCCTAACCCTGCCCATGACCCTAACCCTGACCCTAAACCTAACACTAGCCCTGAACCTAATCCAGACCCTAAGTCTAACCCTAACACTAACCCTGACCCTAAACCTAACCTTGACCCTAACCCCATCCCTAACCCTAATATTGACCCTGAACCAGACGCTAACCCGAACCCTAACCCTGACCCTAACACTGAAACAAACTCTAACCGTAACCTAAAATCTAACCTTAACCCTGACACTAACCCGGACCCTGACCCTAACCCTATACCTGACTCTAACCCTAACCCGGACCCTGACCCTAACCCAGACCTTGACACTAACCCTGACCCTAACTCAGACCCTAAACTGTTTTAGGGTAAGGGTTAGAGATGGTGTCATGCTTACGGTCAGGGTTAGGGTGCAGGTCTGGGGTAGGGTCCGGTTCTGGGTTAGATTCCGAGTTCGGATAACTGTCCGAGTACGGGTTAGGGTCATGGTCCGGTCAGGGCTAGGTTTAGGATTGGGCTTAGGGTCAGGGTTAGGGTCGGGGTCAGGTTCAGGGTAAGAGTCAGGGTTAGGGTCAGGGTTAGGGTACGGGTCAAGGTCAGGGTTAGGTTCAAGGTTGGTTTCAGGTTCAGGGTTGGGGTCAGGTTTAGTGTTCGGGTCAGTATTAGGTTCAGGTTAATGTTCCGGTTAGGGTCAGGGTCAGGATTAGGTTTAGGATCAGGGTCAGGATTAGGTTTAGGGTCAGGGTTAGGGTTAGGGTTAAGGTTAGTGTCAATATTAGGGTCTGGTTAAGGATCTAGGTTAGGGTCTGGTTAATTTCTGGGTCCGGGTTAGGGTCCGGGTCCAGGTAAGGGTGCGGGTCTGGGTTAGGGTCACGGTCCATCTTAGGGTTAGGGTTAGAGTTAGGGTCAGGGTTAGGGTCAGGGACAGGGTTAGAGTCAGGTTTAGGGTTAGGGTTAGGTTTCGGTTAAGGGTCAGGGTGAGGGTTAGTGTCCAGTTTAGGGTCCAGGTTAGAGTGCATGTTAGTGTCCGAGTCCGGGTTATGGGCAGTAACCAGGTAGGGTTAGGGTCAGGGTTAAGGTTTGGGTTAAGGTCAGGGTCAGGGTTAGGGTCAGGGTCAGGAAGAGGGTGAGGGTCAGGATTACGGTCAAGGTTATTTTCAGAGTAAGGGTTAGTGTCAGGGTCAGGCTTATGATCAGGTTCAGGGTTAGGGTCAGGTTTAGGGTCTGGTTAAGGTTCCTGGTTAGCGTCTGGTTCAGTGTCAATGTTAGGGTTAGGGTTACGGGCAGGGTCAGGGCTAGGGTGAGGGTACAGGTTAGAGTTAGGGTCAGGGTTAGGGATAGGGTAAGGGTCAGTGTTAAGGTCAGGGTTAGGGGCACCATCAGGGTTAGGGTTAGGGTCAGTGTTAGTGTTAGGATTAAGGTCAGGGTTATGATCAGGTTTAGGGTCAGCATTAGGGGTAAGGTCAGTTTAGGGTCAGGGTCAGGGTTAGGGTAAGAGTTATGGTTGGAATTAGTGTTAGGGTTAAGGAAAGGGTCAGTTTCAGAGTCAGGTTCAGGATTAGGTTCAGGGTTAGTGTCCAGTTTGGAGTTAGGGTCTGGGTCCGGGTCCTAAACCTAAACCTGACCCCAACCCTGAACCTGAAACCAACCTTGAACCTAACCCTGACCTTGACCCGTACCCTAACCCTGACCCTAACCCTGACTCTTACCCTGAACCTGACCCCGACCCTAACCCTGACCCTAAGCCCAATCCTAAACCTAGCCCTGACTGGACCATGACCCTAACCCGTACTCAGACAGTTATCCGAACTCGGAATCTAACCCAGAACCGGACCCTACCCCAGACCTGCACCCTAACCCTGACCGTAAGCATGATACCATCTCTAACCCCTACCCTAAACCTGATCCTAACCCTGACACTGAACCTGACCCTGACCCTAACCCTAACCCTAACTCTAACCCAAACCTGAACCCTAACCCTAACCCTAGCCCTAACCCTAAACCTACCCCCTTCATGCCGCCTTGGCTGCCATCTGTACTATCAAGACCAGCCTTCAGGAATGCCAGGTCACGTGAGACCAGGGGAACAGCTGGAGCAAGGAAGATGTACCCTGAGTGGAAGAGAATCAGGTCGGGGAATACTTAAGCAAACTGGACATTCCAAAGTCCGTGGGTCCTGATGCCATGCACCCACAAGTGTGGAGGGAGCTGGCTGCTCTCATTGCAAGGCCACTCATGATAATCTTTGATCATTCATGGCAGCTGGGGAAGTGCCTGAAGACTAGAGAAAAGCAAATGTCACCCCTATCTTCAAGAAGGTCAGGAAGGACGAGGCAGGGAACTACAGGCCTGTCAGCCTAACCTCAAACTTTGGGAAAGTGATGGAGCAACTAACCCAGAAAACTATTTCCAGGCACACGAATGACAAGAAAATCAAGAATAGTCAGCACGGATGCACCAAGAGGAAGTCAGGCCTGACCAGCTTTATAAACTTATATGGTGAAATGCCTGGTCTGTTGGATGACGAGAAAGCAGTGGATATATTCTGCCTGGATTTCAGCAAGGCCTTTTATGCTGTCTCCTGTAAAATCCTCCTACACAAGCTCCCGATGTTATCGGTCTGATGGGCAGTGAGGTGATCGAAAACTGCCTGGATGGCCAGGCCCAGAGTGGGGTGATCAGTGGCACAAAGTCCAGCTGGAGACCAGTAACTAGCAAGGTACCCCAGGGGTTACTACTGGGTCCAGTCTCGCTTAACATCTTCATTAATGATCTGGATCATGGGGAAGAGGGTGCCCCCAGCAAGTTTGTGGATGACATGGAACTGCTAGGAGTGGCTGATTTACCACGGGGTCATGCTGCCATCTGTAGGAACTTGGATGAGGGATCTGGAGAAACAATCTGACAGGAAGTTCATGTTTTCTTGTATTGGCTGCACTACTCATGAAGTTCAACAGGGAGAAGCATGAAGCCCTGCATCTGGGGAGAAACAACCCCATGTACCCCCATATGCTGGGGGCTGCGCAGCTGGAAAGCAGCGTGGCAGAAAAGGACCTGGGCATCCTGGTGGAAACCAAGTAGAATACGAGCAGGCAGTGTGCATTTGTCACAAAGAAGGCCAGTGGTATCCTGGGCTGCACTAGGTTAAGTATTACCAGCAGGTCGAGGGAGGTGATCCTTCCCCTCTGCTCAGCACTGGTGAGGCCACACCTAGTGCACTATGTCCAGCTCTGGGGCCCCCACTAAAAGAGATGTGGATATGCTGGAGCAAGTCCAACAAAGGGACATGAGGCTGATGAAGGGACTAGAGCACCTCTCCTGTGAAGAGAGGCTGAGAGGGCCAGGACTCTGCAGAGTCTCAGAAGGAACTCATCAATGTCTATGAATACCTGAAGGGAGGGTGCAAAGAAGATGGAGTCAGGCTCTTCCCAGTAGTGCCCAGTGCCAGGGGACAAGAGTCAGTGCACACAAACTGGCAGACAGGAGGTTCCCTCTGAATATCAGGAATCCTTCCGTGCTGTGCAGGTGACAGAGCATTGGCACAAGTAGCCCAGAGAGGTTGTGTAGTCTCCTCATTAGAGATCACCAAAACCACCAGGGTGTGGTCCAGGAAAACCTGGTCTAGGTGAACCTGGTTGAGAAACAGGTCCCTTCAAGGCTCAGCCTTTCTGCTGTTCTGTAAGTATGCTACCAGGGACGGTGGTGGAACATCTGCTGGTGGGCAGCTTTCCTGCCTGCCCCAGCACACCAGGGCCAAGGCAGCCCAGGACTGTGCAGCTGCCGCCCAAGGGACACGGATGGCAACTGCACCAGGCCCCCTTGCCAGCTGTGCCAGGGAGGAGGGGGACAGGTCCTGGTCTCCATGGAGCATGTTCTGATCTCCAAGGACACCAACGAACAGCTGGGACTCCTTGGCTGGTTTCCACTTGCAGGCAGCACTGCAATGCCAGTGCTCCCTCTTGATCTTCAGGTCATTACTGACATGTCTCTGTGCACTTTTCTGCTTCTTCCACTGCTCGGCTTGTTCCACCAAGCCCTGCAAGCCTCCTCTCCCCACCTGCAGCCACCACCCCTGCTGCTCACCTGCCGGGGCCCTCATGGACACATCTCTCAATGACGCAACACCCACGACTGCGTCTCATGCCTGGGGAGCAGCACCGTGACACTGCGCTACCAGCCAGAGAAGAAAGAGATGCAGCCACCAACTCCACCACGCTGCCTCTGGTACCCGAACTCAGCCTGGGTGAAGAGCAACTCTCACTGGGCAGGGCAGGCAATGCTGCAGACAGGCCTCCCACCACAGAACCACAGAATCACAGAATCATCTAGGTTGGATGAGCCCTCCAAGATCACCTAGTCCAACCTCTGACCTAACACTAACAAGTCCTCCGCTAAACCATATCACTAAGGTCAACATCTAAATGTCTTCTAAAGACCTCCAGGGATGGTGACTCAACCACTTCCCTGGGCAGCCAATTCCAATGCCTAACAACCCTTTCAGTAAAGAAGTTCTTCTTAATATCCAACCTAAACCTCCCCTAGCGCACCTTTGCTCATTCCCCCTCGTCCTGTCACCAGGCACATGGGAGAACAGACCAACCCCCACCTCGCTACAGCCTGCTTTAAGGTACCTGTAGAGAGCGATAAGGTCGTCCCTGAGCCTCCTCTTCTCCAGGCTGAACAACCCCAGCTCCCTCAGCTGCTCCTCTTAAGACTCGTTCTCCAGACCCCTCACCAGCTTTGTTGCCCTTCTCTGGACTCTCTCGAGCACCTCCATGTCCTTCTCGTAGTGAGGGGCCCAAAACTGAACACAGTACTCGAGGTGTGACCACGAAGTGCTCCTCTTCCCTGGAGAACTGATCTACAGGCAAATATCACCAAAGGCATATCCTGGACTAATGCAGGTTTTAACATCAAGGCTCCTTACATTATCTGTCTCCCAGAGTCACTGCTGAAAGCCGCAGCTCAAGGAAGCGGTGCCGACAGTCAGACCATCTCTATTGTCTTGCTGACGCCCTACCTTGCAAGGTATCCAACCACGGGGCTGGTGAGCGTCAACATTTTCAGTGATCAGTGCTTGTTTCTGGGTGGAGTTCAAAGTCAGTGGAGGGAAGACCTGTGCAGGCTTGGCCCCTTGACTGACTGGCAGAGGGTACACTGCATCTGCAAGATGAAGCAGAGTCACAGAAGCCTGTCAGTCCATGTGGCCTCAAATACATCTGCATTTGACATCAGGTTCCTGGCAGCCAGAGTAATAGTTACTCCCAACACGGTGGACCTGGAGAAAATGCTCATAGCAGACATCCCTAAAAATCCTGTGACACTTTTAACGGTGCTCTTCATTTTTGCAGTCTACTTGCTCTTGTCCCTCTGGGCCATGCAAAAAGACAGGGCTGACAGGGCCAGCAAAGACAAGATTATAGTTCTGCCTGACAACGACCCCTTGGACAAAGAGAGCTTTTTGGTCACCTTATACACAGGCAGTCGCTGGGGAGCTGGAACCAAAGCTGATGTTTTTCTCCAGCTCATTGGTCAGAATGGCACAAGCGATGTCCACTGCTTACAGCACCCACAGGTTCCTTCTTTCCATCAGGGAAGCACTGACTGCTTTCTCTTGACTACTGGGGAACGCTTAGGAGACATCTGCGCCTTCAGGGTCTGGCACAATAACAGAGGCCCATCTCCTGGCTGGTTCTTAAGCAGAGCCAAAGTTGAAAACACGTCCACTCGGAAGACCTGGTTCTTTATGTGCAGGAAGTGGCTTTCTCTCGACAAGGGAGATGGCTTACTGGAAAGGACATTTTTTGTCACAAACCCCAAAGATCCCCTACCCAGAAAGGACTACTTTTTGATCCATCTTTCCAATTATCTGAGAGGGGGCCATGTGTGGATCTCAATATTTGCTCACTTTCCCACTGGCATTTTCACCAGGCTCCAAAGGTTATCTTGTTGGGTAGCAATGTTATTAATGAAGTTGCTCTTTAACATCATGTTCTTCAAAGTGGCCAAGAATGAACAATATCCAATGCACTTGAGGTACCTGAGATCCATTATAAAAGGAACTTATAAAAGGAATTTTTGGTGACCTGGCATCTGGAAAAGATTATCATTGCGCTATTTAAATTTTCCTAGAGGGAACCTTCTCCTCGTGCCTTGGCCCAGAAGGACTCTGCAGAAGAAGGGGGCAACTTTCTGAAAGGAAGCAAGCCAGTAGGCCTCACCTCCAGGCTCTTTCGCAAGAGACCACACTTAGATCTTGGTTGGCGGTGAGTCTACCTCTCATGGGCATTAGTTCTAGCCGTAATTGGGGTATCATCATTTTTCATTGTCCTATATGGTTTGTCTTACGGTTACCAGACTTCAATCGAGTGGCTGTTTGGATCAGCAACCTCCTTTTTCAAGAGTGTTCTTCTTTCATATCCTAAAACCTTTTCTGTCTCAGCTATGAGAGCGATTCATCCAAAATGTTGTCCAAAATGCTGTGAAAACATTACGTGGTTAAGTCAGAAAAATTATTCCAAGATTAAGCTGGGTAAGGAAATGCTGAATGTAGATGAGATGAGGGAGAAGCACCTTAGGCTTGCCCAAATCTGAGACATCAAGCAGCATAAGCCTTGAGAAGCTGGTGAAATTGCAAAGATGCTGGGAAGAGCAAAAATGAAAGTCAGGGCTTTTGTTTTCAAACAAATTTCATCAGCCACCTTGTCTTTTTAGCTCTGCTATTAAATTTTGCCTGTTCCACTGAGAATACCAACAGTGTTCATTACAACCCGCTTATTCAGAACCAGTTCTCTGAACCAGACTCTCCACTGTCTTCCAAGCTGCTACCACTTCTGCCTATGGAGTTGTGAAACAACCTCTTGGTGAAGAACCTTCCAATGTAGCATATGTGCTTACTTTTCAGCCTCCAAGGTTCAGAAATATTTGTTTTCTCATCTTCAAAACCTTTCACCAGCCAAAAGCAGTCATGTCGCTCTTTTTTCACAGTGTACTCTATGGGCAGCTAAAAAGGAGACGTTAACAACATTTAGGCCGTGAGACCAGAAAAATAAATTCTTTTATTTAAATAGAATAATGAATTTTAAAATATTATCTCTCAACTACTTAACATGTTCCTTTCAGTAAGTGAAACCAATCCTACGTCTAATAAATGATGTTTTCTTGAAAAATATTGGTACGCTTCTCTTTCTGTCCACAAAATCCATTTGCTTTACAAAATGAAGCACTTCACTCACTGGACAGCGATACATGTGATCCTTGCGGGTACATTCTACTCCTACTATCCAAAAAATGTCAGGCTTCTCTTTTGATTTAACGAGTGAGGGGCTTACTGTAAAATAACACTGACATCCCTACATACTTGTGCAACTGTATTGGGTTTACATGGCAAGGGCTTGGTAGCAGGGTGGGTTTCAGGGGTGGCCTACGTGAGCCCAGCAGCTGCCCCATGTCAGATCAGAGCCAGCGCCCCACAGCTGCAAAGGGACCCTTAACATTACGTGGTTAAGTCAGGAAAAGTATTCCAAGATTAAGCTGGGTAAGGAAATGCTGAATGAAGATTGAGATGAGATGAGATGAGATGAGATGAGATGAGATGAGATGAGATGAGATGAGATGAGATGAGATGAGATGAGATGAGATGAGATGAGGGAGAAGCACCTTAGGCTTGCCCAAATCCAAGAAACCAAGCAGCGTAAGCCTTGAGAAGCTGGTGAAATTGCAAAGATTTCTGGGAAGGGAAAAAATGAAAGTCAGGGCTTTTATTTTCAAAGGAAATTTCATCAGCCTAAACCTTAGCCTAAACCTTAGCCTTTTCCCTGTCCTGTGTAACCAGGTCCCCCAACTCCTTCAGCAATGGGCCCACATTTTCCCTGGTCTTCCTTTTGTCACTTGTGTACTTCTGGAAGCCCTTCTTGTTGTCTTTGTCATCCCTGGCCAGATTCAATTCCATTTGGGTTTTAGCTTTCCTAACTTCATCCCTTCATGCTCAGACAGCGTCTCTGTTTTCCTTCCAGGTTGCCTGCCGTTGCTTCCACCCTCTGTGCACTCCCTTTTCATGTTCTGAGTTTAGCTGGTAGCTCCTTGTTCATCCACGCACGCCTCTCGGCATTTTTGCCTGGCTGCCCATTTATTCGGTGACCTGTCTCTATTCCAAGTAAACTGCTTGGAGCATTGTGGTGGTTTTACCATGCTAGGCAGCTGAACACCACAACCACTCTCTCACTCCCCCTCCTTAGATGAGGAGGGGAAGAAGTAAAGGAAAGAACAACTCACGGGTTGAGATAAGGATAATTTAATTAAAGGAAAAAAGAAATAATTATTAAGGAAAGATTATTATTAATTAAACAATTTAACTAAACAATTTAACTAAACAATTTAACTAAACAATTAACTTAACCATTTAACTAAAGGGAAAAAAAAGGGAAAGGGGAAAAGGGAGGGGGAAAGGGAAAAAAGAAACAAAACAAGTAAAGGCTATATGGAAGTGCAGAGGAAAGAAATTACTCTCTACTTCCCACAAATGAGCGATGCTTGACCACGTCCTTGAAGCAGGGCCTCAACGCACATAGCCGGTGTTCAGGAGGAGGACAGATGTTTTCACAACGAGAGCCCACCCCTCCCCTCTTCTTCCTTTTTCCACCTTTTATTGCTGAGTGTGACATCATATGGTATGGGATATCCCTTTGGTTGGTTTAGGTAAGCTGCCCTGGTGATGTTTCTTTTCTCACCTTTTTGCCCACCCCCAGGAGGGTTACAGAGAGTCCTGATGCTGTGCCAGCACTGCCCAGCAGTGCAGACACAACACTGGTGTGATACCACTGCTGTTCTAGCTACAAGTGCAGAGCACAGCACTGTATGGGCTGCTGCAGGGAAAGTTAACATCCCAGCCAGACCCAGTACAAGCATGCCCCTAGTTTTATGAATAAGAAATAGTATTGTTTATGTTGTTGACCAGCAAGGTTCGTTTTTATCTTGCCTGTGTATGTGCAAAGTGCTACAGGTGGGATCACAGAATCACACAGAATCACAGAATTGTAGGGGTTGGAAAGGACCTCCAGAGATCATCCGGTCCAACCCCTCTACCAAAGCAAGTTCCCTAGAGCAGGTTGCCCAGGTAGGCGTCCAGATGGACCTTGAATATCTATCTCCAGAGAAGGAGACTCCACAACCTCCCTGGGCAGCCTGTTCCAGTGCTCCGTCACCCTCACTGTGAGGAAGTTCTTTCGCATGTTGGTGTGGAACTTCCTGTGCTCCATTTTGTGGCCATTGCCCCTTGTCCTGTCCCCACAAACCACTGAAAAGAGGTTGGCCATATCCCTCTGTCTCCCGCACTTCAGGTATTTATAAACATTGATAAGTTCCCCTCTCAGTCTTCTCTTATCAAGGCTGAACAGACCCAGGTCTCTCAGCTTTTCCTCAGAGGGGAGATGCTCTAGGCATCTTTGTATCATCTTTTTTATCTCCTGTATCTCCTGCATCATCTTTGTGGCCCTTCGCTGGACTCTTTCCAGGAGATCCCTGTCTTTTTTGTATTCCAGTCCTGGAATATAAAGGGATATTGTTCTGGTCTGTATAAAGTATGGGAAGAGTAATCTTGAGAATGGTCCACAAGTAGGTAGCAATGCCAGTGTTATTTTACAGTAAGCCCCTCCCCTTTCTCTAAAAAATGAAAAGCCTGAATTTTTAGTAGGAGTGGAATGTATGCGCAAGGATCATGTGTGTTAATAGAACTTAAAAGAACCCACAGTTTTTCCAAGAAAACATTATTTATCTGAGCTTGGATTGGTTTCACTTACAGGAAGGAACGTGATAACCATTAGGGAAATAACATTTTAAAATTCACTATTCTATTAACCTAAAAGTATTAATTTTTTCAGGTCTTGCAGCCTAAACGTTGTTGACATCTCCTCTCAGGCTGCCTATACAGTACATGGTGACTGGTTTTGGCTGTTTTGCAGATGAGAAAATAATTGTTTCTGAACCTTGGAGACTGAAAAGGTCTCCATGGGCCGCAGCTTCCTCCAAGCCACATCCACCTGCTCCACCGGGGGCTCCTGTATGGGCTGCAGCGTGTAGATCTGCTCTGCCATGGAACCCATGGGCTGCAGGGGAAGAGCCTGCTCCGCCAGGGGCCTCTCCACAGGCTGCAGGAGAACTTCTGCTCTGGCACCTGAAGCACATCCTGCCCTCCTTCTGCACCGACCTTGGGGTCTGCACAGCTGCTTCTCACTCCTCCCTCCCAACTGCTGTTTTGCAGCAGTTTTTTCCCTTTATTAAATCTGCTCCCACAGATGCACAACCAACATCGCTCACTGGATCAGCTCTGGCCAGGGGCAGGTCCCTTTGGAGCTGTAGGGAGCCGGTTCTGATCTGACATGGGGCAGCTGCTGGGCTTTGCTTATGGAGGCCACTCCTGTACCCACCCCTGCTCCCAAGCCCTTGACATATAAACCCAATACAGTTGCACAAGTATGTAGGGGTGTCAGTGTTATTTTATAGTAAGCCCCTAACTTTTTCGATCAAAAGAGAAGCCTGACATTTTTTGGATAGTAGGAGTAGAATGTACCTGCAAGGATCACGTGTGTCACTGTCCAGTGAGTGAAGTGCTTCATTGTAGATGCCTTTTGTATATGCATCTACGTAGGTATGTATATAGGTCCATTTTGCATATAAAGAAGCAAAAGGTTTATCTCGGGCACCGTGGCCCTCAAGATTCTGTTTGGCCACCAAAAAGGGGCTGTCTAGCCAACAGAAGACTCCCTTCTTTAGCAACCCATAAGGTCTCTATTCTCTTTTGCAACACGACTCATGCTGTCCTCCTGTTCATTAAGGTCTTGTTTTACATTAGGTATATGGATACAGCAAGTATTGTAGGCCAAGTCCAAGTATCTGCACACGCCATTTTCAAGGAACATGACCAAATCTGGTCGAATGTCAAGGAGCTAGATGTTGAAGCAATCTCAGTTCTTTTATTAATAACTTCAACCCATCCTTGTGCTGTTTAGGCTGGTCTCATGATTTCCCCTTTCTAAGGAAAAAGATTTATGTTTTTTTTCTAAACCATATCTTTAACATCTAGAATTGCCATCCATGGGTGTGATGCTCCCTGAATTTGGGTTATCGAGTCTGCAGTATTTGGCACAGCGGCAGTTAAAGGCGTGGTATTGGCATTTGATCAGCTATAATCAATTGCAAGCCACCACTGTCCATTTGGCTTTCTTATTGGCCAAACAGGAGAATTGTAAGGGGAATGTGTGTGAATGATAACAGCTCTTTTTTTCCAAGGCTGCTAGCACCCTGTGAATGCCTGAATGCACAGCTGCTAGCAGAGAGTACTCCCTTAACACAACTCTCTCGTACATCAACCCATCTCGTACATCTTCTACTGGAGCTAAGGCGAAAAAAGGAAGTGTACGGCTGCTGGAAGGAGGGTCAGGCGACGATGAAGGAATACAGGGATGCTGTTCATGTTTGTAGGGAGAAAATTCGTGTGGCCAAAGACTAACTAGAGTTGAAGCTGGCCATGTCTGTGGGAGACAATAAAAAAGGTTTTTTTAGATATGTGAACAGAAAAAGGAGAACCAAAGAAAACATAGGTCCGCTACTAGATGGGGAGGGTCTCCTCACAGACAATGACATAGGCAAAGCAGAGACGTTTAATGCTTTCTTCACCTCTGTCTTCAACGCTGATGATGGGCTTCGGGACCCAGGGTACCCTGAGCTGGAGGACCATGACGGTGGGAATGACAAACTCCCAACCGACCCTGAACGTGTGCGGGATTTGCTGCTCCACCTGGATCCATACAAGTCCATGGGTCCAGATGGGATTCATCCCAGGGTGCTTAAAGAGCTGGCAGACATCATCATGGGACCTCTCTCAATTATTTTTCAATGATCTTGGGAATCTGGAGAGGTCCCATTGGACTGGAAGCTGGCAAATGTTGTGCCAATTTTCAAGAAGGGTAAGAAAGAAGACCCTTGCAATTACAGGCCTGTCAGTCTCACATCAGTGCCTGGTAAAATTATGGACAGGATGATCCCTGAAGTTATTGAAGCGCACCTGGGGGACAATGCAGTCATTGGTCCCAGCCAACATGGGTTCATGAGGGGTAGGTCCTGCCTAACAAATTTGATTTCCTTTTATGATAAGATCACCCATCTAGTCGATCAAGGGAAAGCAGCTGATGTGATCTTTTTGGACTTCAATAAAGCTTTTGACACGGTTTCCCATAGGATCCTACTGGACAAAATGTCCAGCATACAGCTAAACAAAAACATCATGCGATGGGTGAGCAATTGGCTGATGGACAGGGCTCAAAGGGTTGTGGTAAATGGGGCCACATCAGGATGGCGGATGGTCACTAGTGGGGTCCCTCAAGGCTCCATTTCAGGGCCAGTCCTCTTCAATGTTTTTATGATTTGGATGTAGGCCTAGAAGGTGTTCTGAGCAAATTTGCCGACGACACCAAACTTGGAGGAGTTGTGGACTCGGATGAGGGTGGAAAGGCCTTGCAGAGAGATCTGGACAGATTGGAGAGCTGGGCGATCACCAGCCACATGAAGTTTAACAAAAGCAAGTGCTGGGTCCTGCACCTGGGACGGGGCAAGCCTGGCTATACGTACAGACTGGGCGACGAGACGCTAGAGAGCAGCCCTGCAGAGAGGGATCTGGGGGTTGTGGTTGACAGCAAGTTGAATATGAGCCAGCAGTGTGCCCTGGCAGCCAGGAGGGCCAACTGCATCCTGGGGTGCATCAAGCACGGCATTGCTAGTCGGTCAAGGGAAGTGATTGTCCCGCTCTACTCTGCGCTGGTGCGGCCTCACCTCGAGTACTGTGTGCAGTTCTGGGCACCACAGTACAAAAAGGACATTAAACTGTCGGAGAGTGTCCAGAGGAGGGCGACGAAGATGGTGAAGGGCCTAGAGGGGAAGACATATGAGGAGCGGCTGAGGTCACTGGGCCTGTTCAGCCTGGAGAAGAGGAGTCTGAGGGGGGAACCTCATTGCAGTCTA
This sequence comes from Cygnus olor, assembly GCF_009769625.2. NCBI lineage: Eukaryota > Metazoa > Chordata > Aves > Anseriformes > Anatidae > Cygnus > Cygnus olor. Next base: position 72,054,829 of record NC_049169.1, on the reverse strand, counting down.
CAACTTCCTCACAAGGGGGAGTGGAGAGGCAGCTGACCTATTCTCCGTTATCACCAGTGACAGGACCCGTGGGAATGGTGTGAAGCTGAGGCAGGGGAAGTTTAGGCTGGACATCAGGGAGAGGTTCTTCACCGAGAGGGTGGTCGCACACTGGAACAGGCTCCCCAGTGAAGTAGTCACTGCACCAAGCCTGTCTGAATTTAAGAAGAGATTGGACTGTGCACTTAGTCACATGGTCTAAACTTTTGGGCAGACCTGTGCGGTGCCAGGAGTTGGACTTGATGATCCTTATGGGTACCTTCCAACTCGGGATATTCTATGATTCTATGATTCTATGATTCTATGATCACTTGTATGCAGGCTGTTTTTTGCACAAATGCAAAAAGATCCACCTCCTCTCGAGGCAGGCTCGCCACACATATTCTGTCTCAGATTCCTCCAGGCACCTAGAATAGTTTTCAACATTGCTACTTCATCCAGAGACCATGGGAAGGTTTATACTGTAGTACAAACATCGTCATCTCCATTATCTGCACATTTGTTGTTAATTAATGGTCGTAAAGGTGCAGGTTCTGGGGTAAGATCATAATTCAAATCTGCCACCAGTTCATTGTTATCGTTACTATACCAGATATCTCCATCCCATGTCTTAGGACTTGTACTGTGTATTAATTTGTGGATTTGATTAGCAGAGACTGAGGATGGCATCTGATTTAGTAAGAGATGTAATTTTTCCTGTAGTTGTTTTTCTTGCCGTTTAGCTGAGGCCAATAGCATTTTAAGTTCTCTAATTTCTTTTCCTAGTTTCTCTTGGCTTTCCTTTTTGAAGGCCAGTGATGTTTTTAGCACTCCGTTTTCTGATTTTAATGCAGCATATTCTACCCCTGCAGTTCTTTCAGTGTGTGGGGGGGATTATTTATTTCCTTTTGTGCGCAAGACAAGCAAGCCCCCAGTAGTGCAAAGGCAGTTCATTTGCCTTTATGTTTCCAAAATTTTTGCTCACTCCTACGTTGTTCTATCTGCTCTATCACTTTCCCCTCAGCTTTCCTAGATCTTGGGGCCCATACTATTCCTGCTTTGGATGGTGCACGCTTATAGTTTTGCAGCTGTTTATCCATGGCAATCCTGCTGACTACACCAATTTTACTGTTGCGTTAAAAGGGGACATATCAGAGTCTGATCAGAGTCTGACATTTGCCTGTTTCAGAGCCCTGCTAAGGGCTTTCACTGAGACAGTTTCACCAAACTGAACGTATGTAGTAAGGTAACAGACCTAACAAATGTGGAGTTGCTGTTGGTAAATACACTTACTGCAACAGCGCTAAGATATGATACCAGTGCTAGCAAAATGCTCTCCCAGGCATTCCTCACCGAAGGGTGAAGATGCGGAGCTTACCAAGAAGGCGTCCCTGTCTAGGTGGAGGAGAAGGAGCACAGCCTGTTGACTGCCTCTTCCAGGTTTACAATTTCTTCATTCTCCCCCGCCTAGCTCTACTGTTTTCCTCACACTATTTCTTTCTTCTAACACTAATTTTTTTATTTTTTTTTTTTTACATTAACTCCCAACACTCTTTTATATCCTAACCTTATTTGTTCCTTCCCCTTGGGGGTATGTTTACTATGATTTGGGTGAAGAGTTGAGTGCTAGAGCCATATGTGTTTTGCGTGTACTTCATTAAGCTCATTATCCTACTCATGGGTATTAACTTTAATAGTTATTTTAAACATAAAGAAGCAAAAGGTTTCACTCAGGCACTGTGGACCTCAAGACTCTGTTCTGCCACCAAAACAGGGCCGTCCTGCCAACACAAGACTCCCTCCTTCAGCAGCCTCTCCTACCAAGCTTGTGGACCTCGATCCACAAAGTTAGTGAAAGAGATAGACAAGAACGAGTTGCTCAACTCCCTTTTGCCCAAGGCTGGTGCTTATCAGTGATGCTGACAAGTCTGGCTGTTCTCCCCAATCAGGAAGGTGCATTCACAGACTTTGTGATTTCTCTCACGTGGTCAGCTGCCTCCTTGAAGAAATCAAGGTGGTGCATTGCTGGCCATAGAACAAGCTTGGCTATCTATGCTGTGATCCTTCTGTATTCAAAGCAAACTGTGTGGAAAATTCCCCAGTCTCATGAATAAGAATTTTTTTCTAAGTGTACCAGCAAGGTTCTTTTTGTTTTTTCTGCCTGCATATGGCAAGATCAATTTTCAAAACCACTCGTTTTTGTTTTGTTGTTGTTGTTGTTGTTGTTTTGTTGTTGTTTTGTTTTGTTTTCTCAGTTAAATAATGTACCAATAGTTTGTAAAAACCCAAAGGGTAGTACCAAGGAAGCTGCATGAGTAGGTAGTTTTGTCAGTGCTTTTGATGGTAAGCCCACTTTTTCTAACAAAATGCAGGCCTACATTCAGATAATAGTACTAATAAATAAATAATAATATATAGTAAGGAGGAAGCGAGTCTTTGTTATAGGTGGTCCCACAGGGATCACCTGTATCACCAGCAGAGCGTGAAGTGTGTCGTTGCGGTTGCATTTTGTAAAGTATACTTCTGCGGATATAAGGAGCATCTGACTGGTAGTTTTCCATTCCTTTCCTGTGTGTTTTGTTTTTGATGAGAGCAAAGCAAGTTCTCCGTCTTGCCTGTAGCAGTTTACCTTGGTTAGTCTTCATCTACAGATTGTAATATACTGACTGGTATGGGGATAGAGTTTTAAAATACACAATTCTACTAAAAGAAAAAAAAATGAGGCTCTATAAAATGGTATTCTGCAGTCAAATGTTAATGCCCAGAAGTTAGATGTTAACAAAGCCATCTCCCTGCAAATACAAATGCAGTGATATGAATAATTTTAGTTGTCAGGTCATACCATGTTAAATTCTCAGCACAATTTCTCTCAGCTGAGAAACTCTAAGCACAATCAGTAGCAAGGGGTTGAATGTTAAAACATACAAAAAAAAGATATGAAAATAAAATAATAATAATAATTTATTATGAAAATAATATTTTATTATGAAAATAAAAGTATTTATGAACATTTATTTGAAACATAAGTGTAACAGTAAACATAAGTATTACAGAGTACAGTTGACCTGGAATACGAAATCTTTCATTGCTCATATGACAAGATAAACCATTTTTTTTCCTTTTATTTTTTTGTTCTTGAGGCCTAAACATTGCTGACATCTCTTCTGAGGCTGGCCATAGAGCATGCTGTGAAAAAGATTGGGTTCACTTACTTTGGCTGTTCTACAGATCAGATAACACAGTATCTTTCTAAGCATTTGTAATACAAAAGCAACTGCTTGGGCTTCATCAGATGGTTCTTCATATACGGGTTGTTTCATATCTCTGTAGGTAGACATAATAACAGCTTGGAAGAGATTGATAAAAAGACAGATCATCACGAACATGAAAGAGGCTAGGAACAGACCACCCAGCAATCTGTTGGAATAAAAGTCAGTATCTCTGAAAGCTAAAACACTGTAAGAGAATATAGTCTGAGCTGAGCGAATCATACTATTGTAATTGTCATCATGCTGGCCAAACACAAGGTAGCCAAAAGCCATAAATACAAAGAGGTACACCACCACCACAAGAGCCATAGAGAAGATTACAGGAAGAGCTGTCATGATTGATCGCTGTGCCAGATGCACGTCATAAAAGAATTGAGAATATTTTAGAGTTCTCAAAACTACAAGAAATGCCAAGAAGCCCATAGTAATCCTTAAAATCTGATCTAAATGAGAAACTGCATGAAAAGGAATGAAATCATTTGGGTGAAGTAAGTAGAACTTCACTATATCAGCTCCCATCTTAAACTTTAGGACCCTTAAAAGAACAAAAAGGAGGAATGTTGATACTAAGCCAAAATTAACTAAGTTAGAAGGGGTTTTAGTATTTTTTTTCCCTTGCACAATGATGTAAAGGCCATCTGCAATGTAAATGAACAGAAAGGCAACAAAAACAACAAAAAGCAATTGTTGACCTTTTGTTTGCTGATGAAAAATGGGGAGTGCAAAAGAGCGTACTGACAAACTTGGTTTTATGATCCCCAGGTGAGAAAGTTCAAATATGACTGAGATACTGCAGAAGAGCTGCACATTGGAGTTAAATGTAGTTAGTTCAATGATCAGAGCCCACGTATCTTCATCGATCCAATGGCTCTTTTGCAGCAAATCCAGCCTTGTTGTTGAATTATGTCTTCCTTCGTCGGGGAAAAAGTAAAAGGTGTAACCTCCAGATTTGTATGTGTGCAAATTGCCAAATGAGTAATAACTCCACGGAGTCCTGTTTGGCTGGTAAGTAAACCCAAGCCGACTGCTGGCATCCTTGGAAACAGACTGGTTGGAAATCTTTGACCAACTGCCAGCATAGTCACCTTTCTCTTCAGTGTCCCTGCCGTATTTGTGAAGACAGTGGCTTTCGCTGATCACAAATTTATTTACAAAGCTGTGAGGATGGAAACATTTTTTCTCAGTCTGTTTAGCCCGTATTTGCCTCATCCTAGGCAAACCAATAATTTTGGACCAGCTCTCAGGAAGGAAGGAAGGCTGAACGTTGTTGTGGATCAAGGGCAAGAAGATATCGTTCATCCACATGTAAATATCTTCTATCTTGTCCACAGGGGAGAGTCTGGGAGAGAACTGGTTCTGAATAAATTGATTGTAGTGAAAAATGTTGGCGTTCTCACTGGAATAGGCAAAATGTAATATCAGAGCTAAAAAGACAAGGTGGCTAATGAAATCTCGTATGAAAATGAAAGCCTTGGCTTTAATTTTTGCCCTTTTCAGCATCTTTGCAATTTCATCAGCTTCTAAAGGCTTATACTGGTTGGTGCCTCTGATTTGGGCAAGTTTAAATTGCTTCTCCCTCATCTCATCTTCACTCAGTGTTTCCTTGTCCAGCTTAATCTCAGAATGATTTTCCTGAGTTAACCATGGAATGTTTTCACAGCATTTAGGACGAACTGTATTCAAAGCTGAGTAACAAACAATTTTTAGGACAGAAAGGAAAAACACATTCTGAATAAAGGAGGCTGCTGATGCCAAAAACCACTCCACTGAAGTCTGGTAGCCGTAAGACAAACCATACAGTACAATGAAAAATGACGATACACCAGTTACAGCTATAACCAATGCCCACGAGAGGTAGACGCACCACCAACAAAAAACCACCTGTGGTGTCTTGCGAGAGGGCCTGGAGGTGACATTTAGCGGCTTGCTTTCTTTCAGAAAGTTGCCCCCTTCTTCAGCAGAGTTTTTATTGAAACTGGAATTGGATGGTGGCCCTCTCTGCAAGGCCTGAGCCTTTGGAGGGGAATTCTTTTTGGCTGTCTGCTCCTCAGCTCCAGTTGCATTTGCATCTCTTTCAGAAATGGGGGAGTTGCTCCAGTTCTGGGGAGCTCCTTGGTTGCTCGTCCTTTGGTGAGGCAGTGGGCCCTGTGCATTGCTGGGACCAGGAAAGTTCTCCAGGGGATTATTATTCCCGGATTGTGCTGAAGTTTCTGAGAGGTACCATTTTTGCAAAGGTTCCTTCCAGTTTTTAAGCCTTCCAGAAAGGAGGGGTGGACTTCCGGTTGGGTCTTTCTGGGAATACTTAAATAAGACAATGATAAGCATCTCCACAGGCATTGTAATCAAAGCACATTCAATTCCTATTATTATCGATCTCAAGTACCTCAAGTGTATTGGAGATTGTTCTTCCTTGTCAGCATTAAAGAACATAATGTTAACGAGCAGGTTTAATAGTAAGATTGTTAAACATGAAGATAACCTTTGGAGCCTGGTGAAAGTGCCATTAAGAACATGGGCAAAAATCGAGAGCCACAGATGGCCCTCTCTAAGATGATTGGAAAGATGGATCAAAAAGTAGTCCTTTCTGGGTAGGGGATCTTTGGGGTTTGTGACAAAAAATGTCCTTTCCAGTAAGCCATCTCCCTTGTCGAGAGAAAGCCACTTCCTGCACATAAAGAACCAGGTCTTCCGAGTGGACGTGTTTTCAACTTTGGCTCTGCTTAAGAACCAGCCAGGAGATGGGCCTCTGTTATTGTGCCAGACCCTGAAGGCGCAGATGTCTCCTAAGCGTTCCCCAGTAGTCAAGAGAAAGCAGTCAGTGCTTCCCTGATGGAAAGAAGGAACCTGTGGGTGCTGTAAGCAGTGGACATCGCTTGTGCCATTCTGACCAATGAGCTGGAGAAAAACATCAGCTTTGGTTCCAGCTCCCCAGCGACTGCCTGTGTATAAGGTGACCAAAAAGCTCTCTTTGTCCAAGGGGTCGTTGTCAGGCAGAACTATAATCTTGTCTTTGCTGGCCCTGTCAGCCCTGTCTTTTTGCATGGCCCAGAGGGACAAGAGCAAGTAGACTGCAAAAATGAAGAGCACCGTTAAAAGTGTCACAGGATTTTTAGGGATGTCTGCTATGAGCATTTTCTCCAGGTCCACCGTGTTGGGAGTAACTATTACTCTGGCTGCCAGGAACCTGATGTCAAATGCAGATGTATTTGAGGCCACATGGACTGACAGGCTTCTGTGACTCTGCTTCATCTTGCAGATGCAGTGTACCCTCTGCCAGTCAGTCAAGGGGCCAAGCCTGCACAGGTCTTCCCTCCACTGACTTTGAACTCCACCCAGAAACAAGCACTGATCACTGAAAATGTTGACGCTCACCAGCCCCGTGGTTGGATACCTTGCAAGGTAGGGCGTCAGCAAGACAATAGAGATGGTCTGACTGTCGGCACCGCTTCCTTGAGCTGCGGCTTTCAGCAGTGACTCTGGGAGACAGATAATGTAAGGAGCCTTGATGTTACAGTCTGCATTAGCCGTCTTGGTTTTGCTTGCAACCGTCGGCATATCGGGAAAAGCATCAAAAGAGGCTATGGGAAAAGCTTGAGTGATGTTTGTGCCTGTAAACACTACCACATGGAAGGTCACTTTTAATTTTGTCAGGATCTGGATGTATACGATCTTGGTATTTCTGTTCACTTCAAGACTAAATCCTCCAGTAGTGTAGGTTTCTGTTCTATCAGGTCCCACTGCTAATCGAAAAGTTGATGATTCAGTATCCTTCCTTGCAATAAGAATGTCCGCTTCTTCAGGCAGGATCCCTTGCAGATCTCCGTTAGCCTTGGTCTCTGCCATCTTGAAGCCCAAGACGGTTGTTGCAATTTCCGATGTGTAACCTAGCCATGGGAAAGGATTCTCATCAAACTCAAAAACTGCAGTGGAAATGACAGCATTGCGGGGCAGACTTGAATTCTGTCCTTTTTGCAGTGTTGGATAGAAACAATTCCTGCAGGTTTCTGTGGCTGAGAACGCATTGGTGACATTCCAGTTTTCATCCTTCTTCAAAGTGATGTTCCAGTTTTTTGTTTCCATGACAGTGTCTGTCTCTCCAGGGACTTTGCCCTGGAAAACTATCTCTGTTAAGTTTTCCATGATGGAGAAGACTTGCGTAACTCCACCAACATTGACATTCCTGTGAGGCAGAAGAGCAGCCCTCAGGATGTTGGACAAGCACCTTAGTATTCCGCTGGTCTGAATTTCTGTTTGTTCAGACCAGTGGCTCTCATTCCTCTGTATTTTCAGCACTCTCGTTACTTCGGTCAGTTTTGTAATGGCAATCTCTTGTGAACGAATGTTCACTTCCTCCGGTTCCTCTGTGACTTGAAAAAGGGAGGCAACTACTTGGTTGATTTCCATCGTGCTCTCAACCGAAATATTTAGAGCTGTTTTAATCAGGCTTTCCCGAAACTGAGCCTTGGGTATCTGGATTGTTGGTGCAGCTTTAATATAGTTGAGGACCGAGGCTGCAAGATAAGCCAGATAACCAGCATTAAAGTAGTCTCCGGTCTGGAGATAAGCTGTCATGGGTGCGCTTAAACCGCTCACTGAGGCAAGCATTTCATGAAAGATGACAGCTAGTGGTCGACTCTTCACAGGGTTCTCCACTCGGATATATAAGCTCACTTGGGTAAATGCCCCGAGAGAATCACTGACTTGAACATACAGGGTCAAAGTAGACTTCCGAGAGGGCATGCCAACCGGCAGGAAAGATGGAGGAGTTCTAGGCTGATAGCCAACGTACAGAATGGTGCCAAAAGTGTTTTCCTCCACCGAGCTTATTTTGGCGGTCTGGGATACATCAGAAGCTACTATTACTTTGTATGTCAGAGGTAAGTTGCTGTCGGAAAATCCATTGCACTGGACAACAAATTTAGTCCGAAAGGCTGTACCCCGGTGTGGGCTGATGCTGCACTTTCCAGCCCTGGGAGGAGAATTCACTCTGAACGCGTATCTGTAGAGTGCTGACCCACCACCCCGAGTGGTCACTTTTAAGAGCAGCGTGTATAACTGATGTGCAGTATTTGTAAAGGTCAGAGCATGTATAGAGAGGTAAGGACCAGACCTGCCCGTTGAAGTTCTGGAAGACCAGTCAAAGCGGATTTCGGTAGAGTTTTCCAAACAAAGGGACCAGAGGTAGACTGGCTGGCTCTTTGTTGGACAGTTTAGGCATTTTCCTGACAAGGTAAACCTCTCCGTCGGAATGACAGTGATGCCACAGTTCTCAAGGCATGCCACGGCCAGAAGAGGAGGGGAGCCAGGCTTCACGTCTACGGTCTGCTTGGCATAGCTCTTTCTACTGTCCTTCTGAATGACCAGAAGGAAGTGGTATGCAGCGTTTCCTGGGAGGAATTCTGGTGGCACTGCTTGAATGGAACCCGTAGGTGTTGGCCATTTCAAGTCCCTCTGGGAGTGATGACATTTCTGTCCTGCACTGACTTTCATGGTCTCATAGTCCGACACCTTTTTAGTGCAGTACCAAGTAAACATGATTCCCTCGAGTACCTCCTGCGAATCGGGGTCGTAGGACGCGGAGCCATCAAGAGTCCAACGATCCGAGAAACCCACTGTCCGGTACGTGCCTCCAGCGATATTTGCCACTAGATCACTTCTCTCGATCTGAAGGAAAACTCTGTCTGTGCGACTGAAATATCTTTTAGTCCCAAGCACATACACTGTAGCTGTAAAATAAACCTGATACATGCCGTAACTCAGAGTACAACCGGGGACAGTTAGCTGTACCGTGTCTGCACCGTGCAGGAAGGACACATTTAAAGGTTTGTCCCAGTCCGGATTCGTTTTCATGTCCGGAACAGCATAGAATATCCACTGCGGCTTTATAGACAAGCTGAGGCTGCAGTCTACTAGCACTCTGGCATACAGATAGAAAGTCATGCCCCTTTTCTGATGCATGACAGATGTGTGAAGAGGCTTTTGAATTATGACAGAGTTTAGCTTACAGGCTGCTGCCTGTCGAAGCACCGCCATTTCCATTGTTCTTGGGGTGCTATTACTGACTGCGAGCCTGAAGAGAGCTGGCACGAGTCCCCTTGGGGTGCCGCTCCCTTCTGCCACAAGTCCTGCGTCTTCTTCTGGGTGGAAGGGTGGTGCAGACCGACGAACCAACCGTGGGGCATCTCCTCCGTGATTGCTGCACATGCCTGTGCTGTTGAGGACAGTATGTCTCGACAGCATCACGACGCTGATGTTGCGGTGAAGACACATGGGTGCCGAGCACAAACTGGACGAGCACTGCACCGTGACGAGGCCAGAGGCTGTGGGCAGAGGAGCATGTCCAGGCCTCGGGAGGCCTGTGTGCAGCGTGACCTGCCCTGCCCAGCCAGAGGTGCTCCTCGCCCGGGCCGAGTTGAGGTACCAGAGGCAGTGTGGTGGGGTTGGCGGCTGCATCCCTCCCTTCTCGGCCTCGGGTCCCGCTCCTGGGGCCGGCTGGTAGCGCAGCGTCACAGTGCCGCTCCCCAGGCACGCAACGCAGCCCTGAGTGTCATGGCCCCGGGAGACGTGTCCGTGAGGGCCCGGGCAGGTGAGCAGCAGCGGTGGTGGCTGCAGGCGGGGAGCAGGGGCCAGCAGGGCTTGGAGAAACAAGCCGAGCAGCGGAAGGAGGAGAGCAGGGCGCAGAGGCATGGCGGCAACGCCCCGAGGGCCCCGGGGAGCACCGGCACTGCGGTCGGGAGGTCGGGAGCCAGCCGAAGAGCCCCAACCGCCGGCGGGGACTAACGGCCACAACTCGGAACCCGCTCCGCGGAGCCCGGCCCCTCCCCCCCGGCCCCGGCGGCAGGGCAGGAAAGCCGCCGGGCTGCAGAGGCGCCCCGGGGCGGCCTGGCCCTGCATGGCCGGCAGGAGTAGTGGGCCCCAGCGGCGGTCCCGGGGGCTCGGCAGGGAGCGCTGCCGGCGGGCTGAGAGGCCCCGGCCCGGCCCCGCCGCTGCCTCTGGCGTCCCCGCCCTCCCCGGCCGCGGCCCCTCCTCTTGCGGGCCGGGAGCTGCCGAGCCGCGAGGACCGGGTCAGAGAAGCAGTGGTGGAGCTATGGCGCCGCTGAGGGACTGCAAGGTCCGGCGGGGCGGAGGGGAGGGGAGGGGAGGGGAGGGGAGCGGCGCGACCAGGGCCAGGGCTGGGCCGGGCCGGGCCGGGCCGGGCTGGGCCGGGGGAGCCCCGGGGGTGCTGAGAGCCCGCGGGGCAGCGTGGCCGGAGCCGGGGCCGGGGCCGGGGCCGGGGCCGGGGGAGAAAAGCAAAAAGCTCCTCTGGGTGCCGCAGGTTCTGCAGAGCGCTGCGATACGGCCGCACGGAACCAAAGGAGTAAAGAGGAGGGATCGCTCACAGCCGGCTGGCATGGCAGCAGAGACACCGCTAGAAGGGAAAAGTCAGCAGGAAAGCAGCAGCAAGGGCAAGGCTTTGGTCTGGCCCAAAAGAGGAAAGGCAAAGCAGGAAAAGGAGTGGAGGCAATTGCACTTTCCTCCAGGAAGCCTGCCAGCGGACAGTCTGTTCTGGGTTTAGGGAGGAGGATGAGGGGAAATGAGCGCAGGAAGCAGCAGAGCCAGCATGTGTGAAAAGGGAAGGTGATGGCTGCTTTACAAGCTCTTCGTCTGCCTTGTACCTACTCGGCTCTCCTGGGTTTCATTCAGTCACAGACTCGTAGTCTCCCAGGCTTGTAAGATGGACACTCAAGTACTAGAAGTGTTGGGATGTGAGCCTTTAACCCAATCAGCGAGAGAAAAGAAAGCTTTTGAGTACTGTTGGAAAAGATGTCTTTGCGAGGCTCCCTAAAAGTTTTGACAACTACAGCATTAGTTAGGTGAGTAAGTTGGGAAGGGAAGCCCCTAAGGTGGTGAGGTGACAAATGTAGTGGTTGTGTGGCCATCCTGTTTGGGAAAAGGCAGTATTGCTTTTGTATATAGAAACCTGGGGTCTTCCTTTCCCGTGTCACTGTTTCATACGAGGTGTATCTTCAGCAGAGGAACCAGCCCAAGTTTGTCTGCAGGGAGTTAAGTGTAGTCCTCACCTTGTAAGGTATAAATTGTAGAATTTGAAAGGCTATATAATTTTTGGTTCTTTATCCCCACTGCTAACCCAACAAATTGAGATGTATGTACAGGTGCACAAAAAGTATCTGCATCTGCTAACGTTGTTTCACAGCTTTTTCCTGTTTTGAAAAAAAATAATCAGTTGAAAAACATCAGAATATCACCACTTTTTTAAGTCTGTCATCTCAGTTTGTGAAATCCTTCATTTCTCATCTGTTTGTTGTGCAGGCCTGGCAGGATGCTGGACTTGGCCTGTCCACTGCTAGCAATGAAGCCTGTAAACTCTTTGATGCAGTGCTCACCCAGGTATGACGAAAAATGGGGTCTGAAGGGACTTGTGCATAAAACAGTCTTGTGGTGGTGGCCAGGCTACCTTACTCTAAGGTGGCCAGGCTACCTTAAAGAAAGCAGCTTCTGTGTTTTCTTACTGAGCTAATTGTATCTGAATGTAAAGGTTCTCTGCTATCATTTGTCTTGCTTCTGACTTTTGCGTGGCTGGGAGAAGGAGAAGATGCCCAATGTCATTGGGGATTCCTTGACACAGTCTCTCTCTTTTACAGTATGCAACCTGGGCCAATGATGAGGGTCTCGGAGGTATTGAGGGATGTCTCTCCAAGCTAAAAGCAGCAGATCCAAATTTTAGTGAGTATAATCTTTAACGGTTAGTATGGAAAGTGTTGCATAATTCCTTGCCTCTTTGCGTTAACTGTGCTTCATTTAGGCAAGTGGGAAGCAGTGGGTTGCAGAACTCTGTAAAGATTCTTTATAGTCAAGAGCAGGCTGGGATGATGTGTTTGGTTTTGTGTTTTTCTTTTCATTTGAAGTCTTCTTAAATGCTTATCATGAAAGGCCTAGAAAACTTCAGGCTTATAAGCCTTTCTGTCCCCTGTCACTACAGATCAGTCCCATTTTAAAACAAAACAAAACTGTGTTAATGCTTCTGTAGAGATGAGTTTCCTACAGTTCTGTATGGCTCAAGTTGTAATGGGCTGGTTTCTCTAGCAATGGGACATGTCATCACTAATGGTTTGGAGTTGATTGGTACTGGAAGTTCAGTGCGGCTCAACAAAGAGCTGGACAGTGCAATGAGAACAATGATGACACTGTCAAAATCCCAGCCTCTGAGTGAGCGGGAGAAGCTTCATGTATCAGCGCTGGACATGTTTGCCCATGGGTAAGTGTCTAGCCCTATGGGGAAGGGGGCAGGAGCTGGTTTTGTCATTCAGAATCTCCTTGCTGTTGCTGTGTACCGCCTTAGCACGTGTCCTGCTTGCTCTTCTGTTGTCGCTTTCCTCACATGTAAAGGACTGGGAAGAGTTTTAGCTACCACAGGTAGAGGTGATGCTGGGGAGTGGTGTTGCCTAGCTGTCTAGCTAGACAACTAGCAAAGGATCAATGTGCAATGTTGGTGGCTGTGCTGAAATTTATCTCCCCAACCTGTATCACCATGACTAGTTTTCCATGAGAACCGTAGGAGGGAAAGTGCTGTATGGCCTCTCTTTTAAAGCATGAAGCACTCCTTGTTTTAAATCTGTCTTAGATCTGTCAGTGGAGTAAATGGTTTAGAACTAAGATACTTAATATTTAAGTACTCTGATGTCCAGTATACTATAATACAGACTTGGACCCACAGAAGCAAAGTCTAGAACAGACCTTTCTTCTCCTCTCTTTTGTCTTCCTATGTCAAAAAAGATTTCCTCTGAAAAATGGGATATGGCAGTGTCAGAAGTGCTGTAAGGACTTACTGTTCCATTGAATATGATGAATTTATTTGCACTGTAGAAAGTATGGGCTAATCATTCACTTGCATTATGCGTCAAACAAACAGGTAAACATGGGTTTACCTCATGTATTTTGCAGCAAAGGTAAAGAGGAAGCTACCAAAGCCGTTACTATGGGATCAATTCCCACTAGAGGAGAGGGAAGATATCTGTGTGCATGTGAAGCTAGATTAATTATCGAGTCATAGAATCATTTAGGTTGGAAAAGATGTTCAAAATCATCAAGTCCGACCATCAGCCTGACCTGCCAAGTCCCATCACTAAGCCAGGTCCTTTAGTGAGACATCCACAGGTTTCTTAAATACCTCCAGGGATGGGGACTCCAGCACTTCCCTAGGCAAGCTGTTCCAATGGTTGACCACCCTCTCTGTGAATAAATTCTTCCTAGTATCCAAACTAAACATCTTGAGACCATTTGTTGCACAAATTTGTTGCACATTGCACAACTTAAGACGATTTTGTTGAGTTCTGTCACTTGTTACCTGAGAAAAGAGACCAACTTCCTCCTTGCTGCAGCCTCCTTTCAGGTAATTGTAGAGAGCCAAGAGTCCTCCCCTCCTCCTCCTTTTCTCCAGACTAAATAGCCCCAGTTCCCTCAGTCACTGCTCATAAATCTGTTCTTATCCCTTCAGCAGCCTCGTTCTCCTCTGCACACACTCCATCAACTCAGTATAATTCTTGAAGTGGGGGGGTCCAAACCTGAAAACAGTACTCAAGATGTGGTGTCACCAGTGCCAAGTACAAAGGGACAATTACTCCTCTAGTGTTTCTGGCCACGCTATTCCTGATGGAAGCCAAGTTGACATTGGCCTTCTTGGCCACCTGGGCACATTGCTGGCTCATGTTCAGCCAGCTGTCGACCAGCACCCCCAGTTCCTTTCCTGATGAACAACTTCCCAGCCACTCTTCCCCAAGCCTATCCCACTGCATGGGGTTGTTACAACCCAAGTGCAGCACCTGGCATTTAGCTTTGTTGCATGTCATGCAGTTGGGCTCAGCACATTGATTTGGCCTACCCAGATCACTCTACAGAGCCTTCCTACCCTCGAGCAGATAACAGCAGGACTCTGTTCAACCCCATAGGAAAATCTTTAGATTTATGGTTGAGCTTCTGTTTTTTTTCTGTGCAGTTTACAGCTTGTTTTTTTAACACAAGAATATTTATTTTATATTAGTTCCCAGAAAGTACACAGTGAAGATAATGTCATTGTTTCTTACAGGAAAAAAATCCTTAAATTCCTTCAAGAAAAAAAGTCTTTTGATGTTGAATTTTCTCTTTTTCAGAATAGCATGAGTTTAGAACTAACCGTAGAGTCGGGTTTGTGTGCCTTCTTTCAGCGTTCAAAATATTTCTATATTTCTAGCCAGCTCCCCAAAGCTTGTGATCTATGGGAACAGATTCTGCAGAGCCATCCGACGGACTTGCTAGCCCTCAAATTTTCCCAGGACACTTATTTCTACCTGGGATATCATATACAAATGCGAGACTCTGTTGCACGGGTTTTTCCTTTCTGGACACCTGATGTTCCTCTAAGCAGGTAGGTCATGCTTCGTTTTAAAAATAGGTCTTTATCTGGTGTAATGTATACATGCTTTGTCTTTTTAACTTCAAACACATCTAAAGGATAGGATCTGTTGAACAAAGACACGTAGAAAAGATCACAGGCTTGTAAGTGAAGTCAAGTGAATTATAAGTGACCACACCTAAAACATCTCTCCTGTATCCCTGCTGATACTGTTAGTGATTTTTTGGTTTGTTTGTTTTAGAAGTGAGCTTTAGGTCAGTTAGTAATTTTTGCTAGCAAATGTGGCACATCATGTACCACATAGGATAGTTTTTGTTTGTTTGTTTGTTTTATTTCTTATTTATTTTATTTAGTTAGTTAAGTCCTGAAAGTTTTGGTTTCCCAAGGTTAATTTGGGGTAATCTGAATCTACTGACAAGCAGTTAGTTGATAAAAACAATTACTTGGGGATAATTTTTTTATTTATTTTTCAGACCTGTTAAATTACTTGAAAGGTGCTAACTTTATGTAAAAATCTGCATCAAATTATACATCAGCACATACATTTAACATTTAGAGATAGAATAGACCCTCCATAGTCAAACATAATTTTCTAAATATTCTGTGAATATTTATGTAGACCCATGCTCTGTATCTTGATATCCAGTACAATCTTTTCTCCTTTTCTCTTCTACAAGCACTGTAAAGAATATAGACTGAATGTTAACATAATAATGAATCTAAGGCACCCCATAAAATGTCTCATTTTTCCAGCAGTGTTATCTCAATTTAGAAAAAAAATAAAATACTTTGTTCTTCTTAACTACAGTATGCTGATGTCATTTGCTGGGGAAGTAAGACTCCTTAGCAGTTTTGACTGCATTTTTGTATTTTTTTCTGGACACAGTGTTACAAAAGTGCACTTGTTGTCCACTTAAATGTAAAGCAACAGGAAGTACCCATATATTAAACATTTCTTGAAGTACAGAAATCCGGCAGGTATCCCATGTCCTCAATCTGACAGGCATGTGGAGTTTGGTATGAATTGATACCTTGGCCAAAAAAAAAAAAATCAACCTTTATTCCTCTCAAACCATGAAATAAATCAGGTGCAATGTACCCCACATGTTTTAGTAGATTTTTTCTGCCTCCTGAGTTTAAAACCAAAACTCCAGCAGATACTTTGAGAAACAGAGATGCATCCTGTGGTGTTTTGCAATCTACAAATCTGCAAATACAATAGCAGTTAAATATTTCTTAAAATGACCGCATCATGTACATGCACAGAAGCATATAACTTCCCTAATTTTCCTTTACATTGGGCTTTTATTGCTTAATGGGGATGCCTTGTGACTTTAGAATGATGTTAACCAGTTTTAAAGAGCCACTTCACTTAAAGGCACTTACCTATAGTTCAGCGGGCAATGGAGAAAGTGCAGAAGACTACAGTCATATGCGTTGCCTTTGAGATATTCAGATAATTTTGGTGGCAGTATTTTCTTGCTTCTGACCATCTAATTTTGCATTTTTATGAATGTTACAGAGATTAGATTCTTCTCTGCAACTCTAAATTCCAGTTTATCCAAAGATGTAAATGTCAGCTCTCAAAACGCTGGTGATGTGCATTTTGTTCCTGATTTCCATGCTGGTGTCTATTGGCCTCTCACTTCCTATGAGAGCTAGCTTATTGTTCTGTATTCTGCAAGCTTGAACCCTTTGAATCCTACAATTAGCAGTGTGGCTTACCACCAGCAGCAGCAGCCTGACAGTGAGTTTTTTCCATCTTCAGCCTGTTGGATTGGGAGAGCCAGAATAGCCACTTTATACAAACCAGAAAGTGTTTCGACACATTCCCACTCACCATTTCTAACTGTAAATCTTAAGTCACTTGTGGGTGCTTTTTTTTTTCCCCTGTTGGTAAAACTCAGTTTGCTTCAGAATGTGTTGAATTTGAAAAATGCTAGTGGTGGTTTAGACTACCTACAGAAAAGTAGACGTTGAGTCTAAATATTGTCTACATACTCTACAATTCAGAATCAAAAACGCAGTGTTCCCAGTTCCATGTGATGCTCTGGCTAACACAATAAATAGATTACACGTTTTTAGTATACATGTTGGGCACGAAGAAGAGTTGGTCTTTTGTTAAATAGACACATTTAAAATAGATGGGATCTGAGCTCTTTGCATGGTTCAATATAAAGTGCATTGTAAGGACTGTTTTGAGTTAAATGTGTGTTCTGGTATGTTTTTCAATCCTATCTTAAATCTAGTTCTAACTGGATGAAGCATGATTCGTTTCTCTTTTGCTTAGCTACGTTAAGGGCTACTATTCTTTTGGACTCATGGAAACAAACCTTTTTGATCGTGCTGAGAAGCTTGCCCTTGAGGTAAACTGCCTGTTATTGATGGTAAAACGTTTTAGAATTCTTAGTCATGCTCCTTATCTCTGGGTGATGTTTTGTGCACTATACAAAACATCAACATTGTGTGTTTTGATACTATAAACTGACTCTTCGTCATCCCAGTTGTTAAGAGAAGTAGCAAAGAGATAAAGTTTAGCATGGAAATTCTCACAATTTCACAAGGAACTATTGATTAATATTCCTTAGAAAGATTCCTATATCTATGCCATACCATGGCAATTTCATCTTTACTGTATTTCCTTCATTTCCTTATAACCATGCCATGTGAGATGGTATCAAAACAGCTGTCTAAAATCCATGTATATCCCATTTTCTGTTTCCCCCATGTATAGTTGTCTGTTTACTCCTATTAAAGAATGTTAGATTGGCTTGATGTAATTTGCTCTTGACAATCCACCCTGTTTGGGTTCCTCCTCCATTTTTTTTCCAGATGCACATTCATGGATTATTGAGCAATTAAGCCTACAATGTTCCTGGGGATCAAAATTACTTGGTGTGTTCCCTTTTTATGAAGACAATAGTTACACCTGATTTTCTGCAGTCCTCAGGATTATCCCTGTCCTCCAGGAGTCTCAGATACAATTCATCTTTAATGGGTGTTTTTGCCAAGGTTCTGTTACATCAAATGGCTGAAAGTGACAAGAAAGACTAACCTTACAAAATGGCTAAAACTTATGGAAAATGGAGTGAGAAAGAGTAAATTGCTCAATAGTCAGAGCTGGACATGTTCTTAAAGAAGGAATGATTACCTGCAAGAATGGTTACCTATGCTATGGGCTATGTTATGCCTGTGTATGCAATTCTTTTATGGCTCATATTGATATATGCCTTTGAAATAAAACATCATTTGATAATCTTCATTAAAGCCTGCATTCTGAAGCTGTTCTGCACGTTCATCTCTGTGCAGTAGAAGTCAGGAAGCGAAGTCAGCCGATAAACATTTTCTTCCTTTCTGTCCAAATCAGTCTTCCAGGCTATGGTTAGTAGGAAAAGTGCAGGGATATACTTAACGTGCAGCTAATAAATACGAGTCTCTTGCTTCTATATCAGCAATAATAAATATGTTTATTTGCAAGTTTGTAAGGTTCATCACATTTTCCCTTTTTCACTCACAGGCTTTGGCTATAGATCAGACAGATGCCTGGTCTGTTCATACTATAGCTCACATAAATGAAATGAAAGCAGAGGTGAAGAAAGGGTTAGCATTTATGAAGGAGACGGAAGCCAACTGGAAGGTAAACTTTCTCATAGCATCTCTGAAAAAAAAACTCCTAGGTCTTCTTTATCTCCTACAGTCAAGTTCTGTGATTCTTCATCTAGTTTATTCCTGTCCCCATACATGTTACAAATAATGTAAATTTCCCAGGTTACGAGAAAAATCGCTTGTGGTGCTGTTATCTGTGCCAATTTTGAAGCATAAAAAAATTGTATATTATGAACGACACATACTTTGCATCACTTTAAGCCATCATAACTAGGACTGCTGAGATTACACAAATGCCAAACACATTGGTTGGCCATGTTTCACAAAAAGTCTGTCCTCTCACACTGCCTTATTTTAGCTAGAAATATTGAAAAAAATACTGTTTTTCAACAAGTATGTAGTTTGTACACACACATGCCATGGTTTCTTTTTCCTAAGCAGATGGAACTGGCTAGATATTTTATATCTCATAAAGTCATGGCCATTGCTGGAAGATGAAATATTAGATATGAAAACTGATTTATTTATACTCGCATGTTTATAGAAGTAAAATGACCAGCGTTATTTTCATAAACTTTTTGCTTAGACTGAGACTGAGCAACATGCATCAGTTGAGGAATCTATGTAAACTTCCTCAGGGGAACCAGCTGTGAGATAACACAGGCAAAGCAACATTTCAAAAAGCTCGTGTGTTTAATGAGCTTTTTGATTATTTTTTGTTTGTTTGTTTTTGTTTACTTCTAGATAGGGGAGGATGCTAGGTCAGCTGTAAAGAAAAGATAAATTATGCTTTTGTCTCTTTTCTAGTCTACTCAAGTTACTTCATACATCCAACGTATTTGAGTATCTCTCAGTGGTATATTGAACAGTTTTGTTAATTTGTCATGTAGTCCTTTGCTGTAAGTGAAGCTTAATTTTTATTTGTGTTGAACAGCATGTCTTTTCCTAACGATTAAGTGAAGAGCAGATAATAATATTCAGAGCATAAGGTTGTGGAGTTTGAAGTTGACAGAACCCCCAAGAGTTTGTTTTAGAGTCATCTCAGCTCACTGTTCCATGTCACCCAAAGAACAGTGCTGGATAGTGAGGCTAGAAGGATGGTTTTGCTTTTTTTTTTTTTTTTTTTTTTTAAGTTAAATCATTGAGATATCAAGCTTGGATATATAGTCAACCCTCTCTTCAGGTTCATATCTTTGATGTCTTAGAAAGCATTCTGTCCTTTGACATATTAGTTAATGAAACAGTGATACATGGGACTGACAGTTTGGGTGACACCTTCAAAACTACCAACAACCATTTCTGAAATCAGTCCCTGACTTTTGGAACCTGTTTGAACTCTGTTTCTTAAAATAGTTCCATGCCTCTGAGATTTACACCCTTTATCCAAATAAAACAAAGTGCCAGATCAGTAAGTGGAATTGTCTAGAATACCCTCATGCCCACTCCAGTACAGTTAAGACTTACTGACTGACATTGTCATAATGATAATGTATATAATCACTTCTTTTATGCAATATTTTTCATCTTAGCCTTCATGAACCCATCTTTTCATTGTGAACCCAGTTAAAATGTAATCGTAGAAAAAAAAGCAGGGCTTTCTAAGGGCTTATGTTTGGCCTGGTGAATTGACAATTAGTACTTCTTTTAATGACCAGGATCTTTTATCTCTATATTATCTATATCTATATTATCACTATATCTATATTATCACTCCTTTTGGTGCTTTTAATTCATCTTTCTTTCTTTTTAATTCGTAATTTCTTTTCTTTTTAATTCATCTTTCTTTCCAGTAAGAGTCATGAAGAATTTGTAAGGTTTTCTTTACATGGTAGTTTATTTTTTATTGTTCCTCTCCACACAAAAAAGAAGATGCCTTTTTTTTATGTATGTTTCAGTACAAAATCAAAAGGGGCAAATTATGTTACCAGAGGAGGCCTCTGTGCCAGTACTGTTGGTTATTAAATGGGAAAGGTTTTTCTCCAGAGCTATTGCAAAGAGTTCTCATAGCCTGCTTTTATTTATTTTAGCAGTCTGCAAGCCCACTTCTGCCTTAGCAATTTAATCTCATTCAGAACTCAAAATCAGCAACAGAAGAAAGGTTTTGTTTTATTCGGTGACGTAATCCCATGTTCTTGTTTATATGGCATTTGGTATGGTGGTATGGTAGTAAACATGATATTATCAGGTTTATGCCAAGCACTTAACTACTTTAGTTGCTCATATTGGTTTTGTATTATAATATTAAACAAGTAAAGATTACTAGAGGATTTATCTTAGCACCATAAAGTTCACTGGGAACCTTTGTACTTCCTGAAAGTGAAGCAGTTTTCATCATTACAATGAAGATTTTTCCACCTGTGAGAAGATTAAATTTAACTAAAGTGTTGAGGGAGAATGGGAATAGAGAGAACAACTTTTCTGGTATCTTAATTTTCACCAAAGGATTATGGAACTATATTCCTGTCTGTCTATTCTCAGTGCACTCACAAAAGTGAACTGCAATTACATTGTTTTGAAGTGTAGGCTATGAAAGAATATTTAAAATTCTGGTACCAGTTGAGAAGTAGAGCGCAACGTTGGTACAGTTCAGTGAATATTTATGATATTCAGTTACGATATTTAGTTATCTGATGAACGGCCTGTGTGTTTGGTATCTAGTGTATCTTCCATAGTCAGTAGTAAGACATAAGTTTAAGGAGTGATTACTCTGTCTGAAATGGGTATCTAGATGGGTGGGCTGAATGGCCCTCCTAAGGTGGGTATCTCTCTCAACTACCTAGCCATGTTACTTTAAATAAGACACTTAAATTTTAGATTAGACAAATCTTACTCTTGTTATAGATGCTTTTTTCCTAAGAGAAAGACATGAATTCTTCTGAGACATCCAAGTGCAATTCTCCTCTGGAAAATGACTTGGGAAAAACTTTGGTTTTGAGATGTCACCCTGAATTTCAAGAAGCATATGCATACTGAGAAATTTAAAGTAGGCAAGCTGATTTAAAATTCTTGTCTCTTCTGTCACTTGAAGTACTGACTTTTGATGAAGAAGAAAACAGAAATCTGTCAAGACACATTTAAATTGAAAGTTATTTTGTATATAACATTTTTATTTTATTTTATTTTTTCCAGGACAGTGATATGCTTGCTTGTCATAATTACTGGCACTGGGCTTTATACTTCATTGAAAAGGTATGAGACATTTTCATACAGATGTTTTATGGTCCAGATAGATAATTGATCTAATGCTATTTAAGAGGCAGTCCTAGCATTTATATTTTTTTTCAGCTGTTTAGAGGGTTGTTTTTTTTGTAAAATGGCACAATGACATTTTTACAAGATAGTTCGTTAGTACAATTATTTTGAGAATAATTTTTTTTTGTAATTACATTGAACAAAGATCTAGTATCTTCGTTGGAATGTTGAAAAATTGCTGCGAGATTATTACATGTTCAAAGATAAAATAATGTCACTAATTACATTTGGCACAATTATTTTATAGAAAGATGAACCTGGATTTCTAATTTTTAGACAAAAACTTTGTCTAAAAATAAAATTCTCTTCAAATTCAGTACTAAGTTGCTTACCTCAAAATTTGCTGACTCTAGAAAAGAGGCAGTATGACAGCTCTAAATTTGGTAGCTTATGTTATTAGTCAATGTTACTAATATTTAATGTTATTCATTATTAATGTTACTAATTCTTGTTCTTATAGAGAGATTAAATTTATTGAAACCCTTTAATTTGCAACTTACCCAACCTATCAGGCTGCAATGCAGAATTTCCTTGGACTTGATAATTCTTTGTACTTGTGGGTCTCAATTCATTTGGGAGACAAATGTGACATCATGGAAAAAGTGCCATACGTTGGTCAGAAAACAAGATAACTTGCTTATGTTCAGCACTATTAACACTATTATACAGCTTTTGTATAGCCTGCTTAACATCAGTTTTATTCCTACCTCTTTGCATAACTTTATGATGCAGTAATTTTTGCAAAGAAACCTGAAAGGAAGATTAGAAAGAGGTAACACCTTGTCTTTCTCCCTCATGTGTAACCTACGGCAGGATTAGTTCTCATTATCAAATGAAACCTAAGCATACTGGTTATTTTACCTAGTAAAGCCTAGTTTATCTTAGGCTCTGTTCTTTCTTTTCAGGCCTCAGGGAATTCATTGACTTTTTTTTTTTTTTTAAACAAGTCAGGCAGTGAAGTAATATGGCACTTATTAATTGTATTTATATGTTTGGTTACTACCCATCACTCTTGTTTTCTCTACCTGAATGTTAATCATACGGTCCTTGTTTGCTTTTATAGGGGGAATATGAGGCTGCTTTGACAATTTATGACAATCATGTGAGTAGGGGCCTTAATCTTTACTGGAGAACATGCTTAAGACCACAATACATACTTTATTCCTTCTGCATGAAGTTGAAACCTATTGCAATTGCCATACATATATATTATTTATATCTGTTGTTTGGAAAGCTGTTTGTCGACTAGTGAAATGCCCCAAATACTCAAATATTGTACAGTTCAAGCCTTTCTTACACTTTTGCTTGAAGGAGCTGTAATGGCACTGTTGGTACTGTTTTCCAGGTGTCCACATCTCTTATTCATGATGTGTAGGTCTAAATGCCCCTGAAAAAAAAACTTTTTAAAAGGATGTGAAATGATTTTCTTGTATAGTCAAGTTACCTTTATAAAGAAGTGATTTTTGCATGTTAGCTACTAAGTCAACAAAAACATGTCTTTTTATTTCTACTTAATATGTTATGGTTCTTTACTGCATAGATTTCAAAACAATCTTAGTAAATAAGTACTATCAAATTCGGTAGGATAATAGCTTTGTAAGGTTTGTAAAAATAATGTCGTTAAGAAAGCTGCTGTGCAGATTCCGGTCTACTAAATCTGGCAAAATGAAGTACTATTTATGGCACTATACTGGAAGCAAACAAACAAACAAAAAAACACCTTGATGACCTTCCATGCTTAATGAGTTTAACTCCATAACATGTAAAACAACACCAATGAAGCAATTTGTGTGTTTGTCACTGCAAATTACCACATTCAGAAAAGAAGCAACTAGGGCTATTGTCAGACAGGTATTTTTGGATGAATAAAAAGATAAAATTAATTCTGTACTTTGAATATAAGTTTGATTATCTGAGTAAGTTCCTGCTAGCACATCAGTTGGGCAGCTTATGAATACCTGTGATTACAGATTGCTCCTCAGTGCCTGTCAAGTGGAAGCATGCTGGATATAGTAGATAACTGTTCAATGCTGTACAGGCTTCGTCTGGAAGGTAGGATATCCAACTGTTCTTTCTTAATCTGCAAGAGGAACAGTTTTCTTTTTGCCTTCCCCTCCCTACCCTCACCCCACAATACACATCCTGGCATGTTGGAGAAGTTTTTAAAGATACTTACAGAGCAAACTTCGTCAGTGTTACAGAAGAAATCTTAAAATTCTTTTCTTGAGAAAAGTCTCAATGCAAAATTTATAATATTTTGCTGTTCTGCTTTAGTTGGGATAGAGTTAATTTTCTTTATAGTAACTCATATGGTCCTATACTTTGGATCTATGATCAAAGCAGTGTTGATAGCTCACAGATATTTCAGCTATTGCTAAACAGTGATTACACAGCATGAAGGCCTTTTCCGTTTCTCATGTTGCTCTGCCAGCAAGTAGGCTTGGGGTTGCACAAGAATTTGGGAGGGAGCATAGCCAGGACAGCTGACCCTAATTGACCAAAAGAATATCCCATACCCTAAGGCGATATGCTAAGCAATAAAAGCTCGGGAAAGAAGAAGGAAGAGGGGACATTTGGAGTTACAGTGTTTGTCTTCCCAATTAACTATTAAACATAACAAGGCCTAGCTTTCCTTGAAATGGGTAAACATCTGTCTGCTGATTAGAAGTAGTGAATTAATTCCTTATTTTGCTTTGCTTGTGTGCACAGCGTTTGTTTTACCTATTAACCTGTCTTTCTCATCCAACAAGTTTTCTCACTTCTGCCTTTCTGATTCTTCTCCCCATCCCACTGAGGGGAAGGCAAGTGAGTGAGCTGCTGCGTGGTGCTTGGCTGCCTACCAGGGTTAATCCACATCATATGCATAACCTTTTTTCTTTCCAAGATATTTTTTTCCCATGCCAGCACAGTATTTCATTCAGCTCAAGCTAGCAGAGGTCACATATTTCTTTTCTGGAAAATTTAACTTATATTGTCCCTGGAGATCTGAGGCTGAATAATTGAGTACATTAGCCTCTAAAACGCTATAGAGCTTCCTTGAAGTAAATTTCAAATTAAATACTTTATATTCTGATATTGATTGATATAGCTAGTACACATCTATTAGCCTCTGGCTTTTGTGTACTCTCATAACTCTGTGTCATTTCTTCTCAACTTTTTAAAGCTGTAATTTGCACACTGGAGTTTGTGAAGGGTGGGGTTGGAGGGTGTAGGGTTTCATAATATTTTACTGAAACACTAATGGTGCATTAGGTTTGTTTATGGAATCCATCTTATCTCTCTGTATAATTTGATTGCTACAGGCAATTCACTATGAACATCATCTCCCAGAAGACACGAGCAATCTTGTATTAAAGCCAGAACCTTGCTTAATGCAGTCTAGAATACTGGCAATAAATTACTGACAGTCAATAAACCCTTTGCCCAGATATGACAGACTGTAACTAAGCATTACTCTATCATATAATTTTGCCACACCAGGGTCTGTTTTCTTGAGTTTAGTAGCAGTGCTATCTGTGCTGTGTGATGCTGATTACAAAGTGATGCTTTTGCATGTGGTATTTTTATTGAAAAAAATATCTTTTACTCATAGGTGTAAAGCTTGGAGACAGGTGGGACAATGTTCTCAAGATTACAAAGAAACACACCAAAGATCACATTCTTCTGTTTAACGATGTACACATCTTGATGTCCTCCCTTGGAGCCAAAGACCACAAAACTACTGATGAGCTTTTAACAACTCTTCAAGAACTTGCCAAGTAAGTAATTGAATTAAAATGTTATACTGAAAAAGTATTTTGTCCTCTGAACTTCAGGGCGGTAATGCCTCTGGCTTGCAGAAGTGTTACAACATACTCTTCTCTGCCTTAGAGTGTTAGTGGGACAAGTCTGGTTGTCCCACTATCAGCTGATGTACAATTAGAAGATCCCTATAATTATTTTTATGAGTACTGTCTAGAGGGGCTTCTGTTTTGTTAAGCAAGAGTCACTTACATTTGAAGTCATGAGCACTAAGTGAACATTTGCTTTGTATTTTCTTTTGATGAGTTCATACTAAGCTATGTTACATACAATAAGTAAAGTATTTCACCCATATAGTAATGAGGACATTGCACAATATATGTTAGCTCTCTGTGGTGGTTATTTCTGCTCTGCTTTAAAAAGTTCTTTAATCATGGACCGTTAGTTGGTAGCGATATTCTAATAGCTAGTATTTGGTGCATTGTGAAGTATCTCTGTAGGAAAGCAATTTTTAAATATTGCTAAAGCAGTTCTAGAGAGTATTTTGCTTTGAATTATGTGCAAAATTTGAATATCGAAGTATTCCAACTAAACAATGTTTTTTCTTTATGTTCTCTTGTGTATTGAATAACTGTAAATGATTGTAATTCTTTTGAAGGGGTTGATCTATAGATTATGTAAATGCAGGTGATAGATCCTAAAAACAAGTTACTGGTTTAAATGGTATAGTTTTAAGTACAAAATTTAGTAATTTACAAAGTTGTAAACAATAGACCACCTGATTAGATTCTGCGGCAAACATGGGGGAGAAAAAAGATTAGTACTTACCCAATACAAATTTATGTCTAGTTACTCTTAATGAAATCTCTCACATAAGTGCGAGTAATGGTTTTCAATGTATGAATGCTGAACAACTGAAAGTGAATAGAAAGCTGCTGATATCATCTGGAGAGATTGTGTCTGAGAACACAAACCTGACCTATGGGCTTGGTATGCTGGTAAAGTCACAAATTGCAGTCAAATAACATCCCTGTTTGCCTGGCTTCACTTCCTTGAGTTACACTACCACCTTTCCACTCCTGCTTTCTGGCTATAACATCTTAGGAATTTCAGCTTATCCTGCTCCAAGCCCATGATTGCTGGTATGGCAATCATTGCCAGTTAAATTGCCAGTTAAAAATTTCATTCAGTTCTAGGTTCTTCCCCCATATAACTTGTTTTTCCCCTGCTTCAGCATCTATTGCTTCCCTTCCCTTAGAAAAGAAGGAGGAAGAAGAATCTGAAATTCTCACTATTTGTTTCTGACTATAATACCTCTTAACCAAAAATAAATGTAATTTTTAAGAGTAGTTATGAAAACAAGGATCTGTCAAATCACGCCTAAGTGTGTCTGATTTGACTGAAGTAGGAGACAGTGAATATCTTTCATATAATTATATTGATATGTAAGTATATGTAAAGTGTGTAAAACTGCACACACTTCAGGAAAGCTGTAATGAACACACACTACTTATCTCTCCACCTAGTGTTTCCTTTTGCCTGTGTTCAGCCTTTTGTAGTAATAGAGCTGCACATTTTTAGCTATAATTTGAAGCATTATGAAGCTTAATTTTGTCATTTCAGAAAACTGACTGTGAGATGAAGAAATTATTTTAATGGTTTGGATTAGTGGATTAATTTGTGCATCATGAATATATTGTATTCATGCATATAAATGATATCTAAGATGTGTTTTACTTGTGGCTTTTTTATTTATTTATTTGTTTAAAAAGCAGTCAGAAAACTGACGCAGACAAAATTCATTTGGGGCTTTAAAGTTGACAAGAATTACCTTTTTTTTAAAAAAAAAAAAAAAAAGAATTCCATGGTGCTCTCTGGTGGTTGGTATCCCATGTTTATTTTCATGGATAGAAATGTTAGTTAATGCAGGGGCGTATATTGTTCTTCATGAATCAATACTTCAGATCAATTGCAAGAGGAAGTAAAAACCAGTCTTTGATGTCTGTGCATTTTCTCTGAGAGCTGGAAGAATTGTTTAAATGACGGATTGTTTCATCATTTTCAGCTATCTCAGACCACTTCTTTAAAATACACATCCGTTATACACTTTTAACTTTCCAGAGGAAGATGCATTTTAAGGAATGATAAACACGTAGGGCAACACTGTATACATAAAAATCATCATTGACCTAGAGGACAATAAGGGAAATTTATAATAGTGACTCAAAGAGAATATTTAGGGCAAAGCTTAGTGCTTTAAAAGGTAGATCTTTAAAGAAATTTTGATTGTTTATAGAGAAAGCATACAGATACACACATTTTTTTAATTTATTTATTTATCTAAGGAGTTAATTGTAGCAATGGGGCATTTACTGAGGTGTTGCATAACTTTCTGTTTACAGCAATGTGTACATTTTGTATCATCAGATTTTTGGCTTGGTAAGTTTAAGGCAATAGTGTGGCTTTCAGCTGTTGTTGCAAGCACCTTAAACAGAAACCAGTGACTAAAGTTACTAGGCTGGTTCCTCAATGTTAAAGACTTAATTTGAAAATCTATTCTAAAAATAGAAAAATCTATTCTAAGCAACCAATGGAATTCATAGCATTGACCTGTGCTCTGTATTCTTAGAAATGAATTTGTATTGCTGGGGTCAAAAAGCTCTCTTCCCCTTCTGGTACTGCCAACCAAGCTTTTGGCACCTAAATGGCACTGCCTCCAAGTGTCAAGGTATGATCACTGTCAGCTCCTTCTGTAGCAGTAGAAAAACAATTCCACATTGTCCCATTGCAGGTATTGCCTATAGACCAAACGGCTACAATTTGGCTACTTATATTTTTACATTTTTTAATATTGGGAAGGATGTCTACCAAAATGTATACTTCTTCTACAGGCTTATTGTCATGCTCCATGTCTCTTTCACTCTTAGATGGGTTAGGTTACAAGCATTTAAAAGAAAGAAAAAAAAAAAAAGAAAAACAAGTGCTATCTAAAATCCCTTGCTGTTTTTGCATCTAAAAACAGTCTATTGTGGTTAAAATAAGAGAGCAAACTTTGAGAGCTGTCACTGGGAATGCAGTGTGTATTACAATGATGGTGAGGCACTGTGCTGCGTGGCAAGTTGTTTTGAAAGATTAATATTTGGAGCTCTCTGCAAGAGACTGATTGCCAGTTTTGGCAATGATGAGGACAGTCAAAGAACTAGCAATAGGATGTTCTGGTGAGAAGATCAGAAGAGAAACTAGTGTAGAATGTTCTGCCTTTTTCTTAGCCCAAACTATTTATTGCAAAGGCAGGAGGCATTGGGCTTGTGACTTGCAAATATGTGCAGAGGAATGAAAACTGATTAATGAGTAACAGAGGTGAAGGTAACATAACCACACAAAAAAAATGTTATCCAAGTACGGTACCTGAAATATCAGGCTTTACAGGGTAAAAAGAATAATTCTGTCTGCAGGCAGTGACAGACTGGCACTGAAATATGCATGTTTATCATTTGATTTATGCAAGTTCACCACTTTCTCATTCTACAGAGCACCTTGTGAAGACCATGAACTTTCCCTGGCTCCTAGTTTGGGGTTACCACTGTGCCAGGCTTTTATGGAGTTTGAAAAAGGAAATTGTGACAAAGCAGTAGACCTGCTGTACCCAATCCGTTACCAGCTAATCCAACTAGGAGGCAGTAATGCTCAGGTAAAGGAGGTCAATAAAAGATGTTTTGATGCAACTTAATCCTCTTCCAGTAGCCTCCCTTTGATGCTTACATTACTAATAACACTTCATTCTTATAAAATGAAAAATTGTGCTTGTGACTGAATCCTGTTTACAAACACTTACTAGCAGTGTTAGCTATTTAAACATGTCAACGAGAAAATGTTTTCCTCGGGGGCTTTTGGTAAACAAGACATTGTAACCATTGTATTGATGTTCATTTAAGTCTAAATTACTTATTTATTTGTATTTTTGCTAACTTCTTTTCTGTTTTCAGAGAGATGTTTTCAACCAGTTATTGATTCATGCTGCTTTAAATTGTAAATCAAAAGCCAAAAAAAACCTTGCTAAGTGAGTATTTTTCCTGATTTTTTTTTATGGAAATAGTAGTTTTCAAAAATCAAGAGTAGTAGCAAGTATACTCAATTAGTGCTGAAATTACACACAAGCATTCATAGTTAAATGTTGCTACATTTATCAAGATAAAAAGTGCAATTGCTTTCGGTTCGAAATGTGCATTCTTACAGTCTGGATGATTTATCTATATTTTTTTAAGGGCAGTTGATTTTCAGAGGGTTTCTGTCTTAAACAGTGGCCTCTTGCCTGCTGGTCTGTGTACTTAATGGACTCCTAAACTTCAGCAAACTGCTGAAAGTCAAGTCCATCCTAATAATAACATCAGTTTTACTGGGAAATATGATTAACAGAGTCTGATGTGAGCTTGCCTCAGTACAAATTACGTGTGTCTTGCTGGGCAGAAATCACAGATGTTGCTCATTGACCTGTATGGAGTTCTGTTGAAAGTCATCAACTGGGCCTGCCTGTGCACTTAAAAGAATGGATCCTCAGGACAGTGGAAAGCCTTGCCTGTTCCCCTCCTGAAGTCTCTTTGAAACATAAATATTAGACCCAAAATCAAAATAATTCTTTTGTGCACCCTGAGTGCTCATTTTCAGTCTCTTGTCAGTGCTAAGAAGCATGCTGTTCTGCCTAAACTTACTGCCAAGGCTAAATGTTTCCAATAAAGGAAATCTGCACTTCAAGAGCAGGTCTTCAGGTATTCTTTTCTATCTCTTATAGGGACACTGCAGATGATCTTACAGGAAAAAATGATGTTGTACTCATGACCTTCATCCCATTTATCTGCTACCTATTCTCCTTTCTCAGATGCCTCCTGAGGGAACGCGATGTGATGAGACCAAATTCACCAATGACAGAGCGACTTATGAGGAAGGCAGCAGCAGTTCATTCAATGGCTTAAATCTGTCCTCTGTGCTTGAGATAGCAATGGGCTTAGCAATCAAAGTCTGGGTGCAGGGAGTGGAAGAGTGCTATGCTGTAGCCCATGCTAGAGAATCACAGTGAGTAAGAGTACCCTAGGAGCTAGAGATCTGATGACAATTTCCTTAAAAGATATAAAGCTGTTGCATTTCATGTTATATCTTGGATGATTCTACAAGGAAATAAGAATACCTGCTGATAATACACAGCTATCTGTAGCATCCTGAGGCACTACTTTTCTGGTATATTTCCTTGAAAGTGCCCTCGATCCTAATAATATTCAGTACAGAAACAGTGCCTGGATTTCAGTCATTCATTGGCCTGGTTTATTACTTCATTAATATGTTAAATAGTGAGTAAACATTTCAGGTAATTCAAATAGACCTTCTCAGCATCGCAGATGGGCAAGTGCAGGGCCAGAGCCAATACAGGCATAAATGGAGTTCCATATCAAGCTTCCAGTCCATTAAGGCATGAGTTACCCTGGCATTACAGATCTGTCTGCATTCAGGATCTTTTTCCAGGTGCTTTTTTTTAAACTGTCTCTTACAAAATGTTAGATTTCAAGATAGAATCCCAGAACTTCTTGAAATTACAATGTGAAAGAGCCAGACAAGAGGAACAATGGCTGACTGCTGGTTAGGACTATTTTAATGTGGGTGATTGCTTGGCACCTTTAAATCTTTCAGGAAAAAATGAAAAAGCCTGGATTTCAGCTAAAACAGTGCTGTCTCTGAATGGTAATTTGAGCTGGAATCTTTGTGCTCAGTTTCTGATAACTCAGGCCTTACTGTCATCTCAACAGCATGGGATACTTTGTTTAGCAATGTAAGGTTTAAAGCCAATGTTCATGAGCTTTATAGGAACACTGGGGCATCTCAGTGCAGGTGAAGACTGCAAAGGGACTCCCCCAGAAAGAGAGCTAATGGGAACTGTCACAAAGCTTTGTCCTGGCACAAGTGATGTGACGAGGTTTGGTGTTGCAAATAAGTAGGAAGACATAAAGCTCCATGAAGTTCTTGTGCCTCTCAATTCCTGCAGTGTAGCAGAGTTAAAAGCTTGTCTTGCAACAGTAATCCAGAAATCCCTAATGGAGAGAAGATAGTTTTTCAAACCAAATCTAATGCCTTCTGTTCTTGTTCCTGACTAGAAATGCCACACCCTTTAATTGCCCAAGCTCTGGCTTTGGTATCTACAAGCACTCCAGGACATGTCTGCTCCTCCTTCCTATCCAGCTTGGGCTCTTCCACATGTCCCACAGTAGCCCCTTTTCACACACAATGCTTCTGACCTAAAGCACTTGCATAGCTGGCCCTACGTACGCCCTGGAGTTCCTACATAATAGAGGCTTAAGATATACAAGTGCCTTGCTGCCTGCCTTCTTCCCCCAACCATCACTTGAGGAAGAAATAGCTTAGTTTTAAAAAAATGATAATTTGTGAAACCATATAAGGGTATTTCAGTCCTTGCTTGCAGCCTTTTGAATCCTGTGGACAGTCATAGTTCACTGCTCTTCAGGTATGTCACTACCTTATCTGTCCAGCCATGGCTGTGATTGGCTCACTCAGTGATAAAGTTAGTGCATTTTTTTTTACTGTTAATTTTTAATCACGGCATGTCAAGCAATGACTTTAGACAGATAAATTTTTACTCAAGGGATGTAATAAATCTTCCTATGCAACAAAAGTCTGAGAAATCTGCTGGCTGTTTATGAATTGTGTAGTGTAAGTGATGCATTGCTACATAAATCTAAGAGTGATATTTTTAGTACTCCTGATATAATGTGATTTAGAATTCTGTCTGCTTTACATTAATAAATTCAAAGATGTCCTCAGTTGAGCAGCAAGTATATGACGTCTTTGCCTGTATGAATGAAGCTTTTAAATGAGTTGTTTGACTCGAGTTTGTAAACTTATAGTAGGATGCATTCTCTTTTCTTCCACGAATGTGACTAGAAGCTCTTTCATTCAGCTAGTTCTACACATCTTGCT
The DNA here is from genome assembly GCF_009769625.2 of Cygnus olor. Lineage (NCBI taxonomy): Eukaryota > Metazoa > Chordata > Aves > Anseriformes > Anatidae > Cygnus > Cygnus olor. The sequence continues at coordinate 72,022,573 of NC_049169.1, read as the reverse complement.
ATAAGTGAGCATTTCTGTTTTTCAGCCTTGTCATCCCCTTCTTATTTGAAATGATACAACCAGTCTTTCTGTTCAATCTGTCTTGCTTCACCATGCTGTGCTGAACCATTTTCAATTACTATTATAGAAAATAAATAACAAAACACATAGCGAATAATAGGAGAACCAGAGGAAGAACTTAACTAAGAATCGTGCTGACTCCTAAAAGACCTTATAGGAGCCTTCCAGCACCTGCAGGAAAGCTGGAGAGGGACTCTTTATCAGGGAGTGGAGTGATAGGACAAGGAGTAATAGCTTTAAACTAAAAGAGGGGAGGTTTAGATTAGATATAAGGAGGACATTCTTTACTTAGAGGGTGGTGAGGCGCTGGCACAGGTTGCCCAGAGAAGCTGTGGATGCCCCATCTCTGGAGGTGTTCAGTGCCAGGTTGGATGGGGCTTTGGGCAACCTGATCTGATGGGAGGTGTCCCTGCCAATGGCAGGGGCTTGGAACTGGATGGTCTTTAAGGCCTCTTCCAACTGAAGCCATTCTAGGATGCTATGAAGAACACAGCCCACAAGTGGCAGGCTTAATAGGCAATGCTAGGATTGCCAGAAATAAGCAAACGTGGCTTCTGTTCAGAGTCACTAGTAATGAAAATAATTGTTTCCAAAATTATGTACTTTATCATGAATACACTTTGGTTTGGTCTTACCTTGAAGCTTGCTTGTTACAGCAACAACTGGAAACATAATTCAGCACTGTGGCTGCCCGGATGTTTCATAAAGCATTATTCCTGTCTTCTTCCACACTAGGTCTTTTAACAAGCTCAAAGGGCAAAGGATTACTGGGTGCCTGTTCTTGTAGCTTTCTTCTCTCTTCAGCTCAGTTACCCACACAGAAGTTTTTGTCTTCTTTCCTCAGAGCAGCTCCCATCTACAGTCTGACCCCCCACCCCCTTTGATTAAATAGCCAGTATCCTGTGCACCAGAGAATTTTAGCCCTACCCAGCACGTTTCCCATTTCCTGCCACACTATGGAAGTGCAATTTGACAATGTGAAGCACAGCACTGGAGTTCCAATTTCTTCCCTTGTCCTTCTAGATTTTGTAGTTTGGACTGACTTGTTTATTTGTCAGCATTTCACTTCATTCTCCATATACTTGCCTGTCTTGCAGATTATGGCAGGTCGTGGGGAGAGGGAGGGAAGTGCAGCGCTGTGTCTTGCAAGTGTTTAGTTCAATTCTTTGAAAGTTACTCATCTAGATATTCCAATACGTCCTTAGAATAAGTCAATACCTGAACATTTTTCCCACGTTTTAAAAATAGTTCTGCTGCTATTTTGCCTTATTGGTTGTTTTTTGTTTGTTTGTTTGTTTTTTGTTTTGACTTTAAACAGCTGCTCATAGCAACCGTTAATTACATGGAGCCTAACCAAACTACCATAGTACTTAATATCAAGGACATCTTAGCTACAAAGTTAATTTACATAAATATACTCAGTTATTGTGGTTTTGGCTGGGATAGAGTTAATTTTCTTTGCAGAGGCTTGCATGATGCTATGTTTAGGATTTTTTAATGAAAATAGTGGTGATAACACACCAATCTTTTTAATTTTAAAGAGCCAAGGACTTTTCTACTTCTCATGCTGCCCTGCCAGCAAGGAGGCTGGGTGCGCACCAGGAGCTGGGAGGGAGCACAGCCAGGAGAGGTGACGCAGTCTGAATAAAAAGATATTCCATAACATATGGCATCATGCTCAGCAACTAAAACTGGGATAGACAAGGAGGAAGGGGGGGATGTTTGGAGCGATGGTGTTTCTCTTCCCAAGGAACTGCTCTGTGTGCTCTGCTTCCCTGGAAGTGGCTGAACTCTTGCTTGCCGGTGGGAAGTAGAGAATGAATTCCTTGTTTTGCTTTGCTTCGTGTGCAGCTTTTGCTTTACCTAGTAAATTGTCCTTATCTCGGCCCATGAGTTCTTGAACTTCTACCTTTCCAATTCTCTCCCCCATCCCACCTGGGGAGAGTGAGCAAGTGGTTTCTTGGTGCTGAGCATCTACACTAAAATGCAAAACTACATCCACACAGTTGCCCAGTTTAGAAACATGGATGAAAGGAAGACAGTAAGCATATGTATTAAGTAGCTAGTTTACTAGATGTGTTGAGTTTTGCCATCCTTTTACACATAGAGACAAACTGCACATTAACAAGCTGAAAAGTGACTGAAAACACATTTTATTTGCAAACATGCCAAAACCCAGTGATTTAGGAACTCTACAGGCAAACCAAAAGTGAGAGAATTTGAATATAGGTAAAACCTTCCCATTTAGTGCATTATTGATATGTTTTCATTTAGTTCTAAAACAGTCATTCTAATAAGATATACTAGTTCTATATATTTTCCCATTCTCGGGTAACTTTGAGAATTTGAGTAGTACACAGGATTGACAGACTTGTGTTCAAGATGCAAATTACTAGGAAGCTATTCATGTTATTGTAAAGCTTATCTTAAATTACCATTAGTCTTTCTTTAGCCTCAGCAACAGTTTCTCTCTCAATAGCTACACTGCCAGAATATCTTTCTACAGAAGAATATCTTTCTACTTTCTTCAATTTACTTACAAATTCATTAGTAAAATTCAGTAGAATCTCTATATGACATTATCCTTTTGGGGTGAGAAAAAACATCTAACTTAATTAAAAGGGTTTAACCACTGTTAGTATGGTTGTACCTCACTGACAAAGACAAAAAAAAATAAATGGACCAAATTAATCAGTATCCAGGATCACTGTGCTCGAAGTACTAAGAGGAACTACACTTGACAGTGAATTCTCAAATGAATGCACTGTGTGCAACAAAACACATATACGAAATACCTTAGGCCAGTAGTTCTACCACTGGCCTCAAGATAAAATAACTGGTCTCTTCCAGTTATTTTTTATTTTGGGAAAAACGAAAATTAACATACACAAGTAGGACTGAAAAGATCAATGTTTCTTAAGATGTTTCTCTGGTCCTACAGCATTTGCTAAGCAAGTGTTCACAGTGAGAAAGTACATGGCCACATTCACTTGAAAGCCTAGCTGACTGTCACACAGCCTTTATGTACGTACAACCATTAGCTGCAGCCAAACCACCAAATTTTAGTTTAGCTTATTCACAGGTTGTGATTTTCATAGTTTCACTCCAGATGTATTTCTTTATAGGTCACAGAGCAAGTTACTGCAAATCTGCAAAAAGAATTTGATCCAGCAATTTCCTGATCAAAACAGCAGCTGCCGTTGTACAGACGAAACTTCTCCAATTGAGAATTTACAACGTGAAATTAAACTAAACTTTTCATTCTTTGTTTTACCATTTTAAACTTGAAACTAGTACTGGTATTAACAAACAGCACTTTGAAAACTAAGTCATTCTTACATACACTGATTTGTTTAGATTCATGATAGACAAGAGGATCGAGTACAGTCATATTCTGCACTGAAAAGAATTTTCAAGTCTCTACAAAGCCTTCAGCATTGCAAAATGCTGTTAGAATCTTGAGAACTGCTAAAAAACAGAAAGCTTAAAAACTACCATACCGTTAATTATTCTCTTAACCAAACCTGTTTATAAAGAGAAATCCTCTCTACTCTATTTCCAAGAAAATGTGTTTACAATTATTTATCCACAGAAGTTGTAGCATTCAATTTCCTGTCCCATGATTCTGATTTTTCTGCTATGGTTATCCAAATGTCTATGCTTCATTTGGGAGAGAAAGGGAGAAGACAAGGAAATTAGTCTCAACAGATATAACATCTGTTTTGCCAGTCCTCCTCAACACAAAAATTCTTTGGATTAACATTCAAAAATGTTGTATTAAAAAGAAATATGAGAACACCTGCAATTTGGAAGATAACATGAGGGATACAAACAGCTCTGATCACTTTAAGATATAATACATTTTTTTTCTGCCTCCTTATATTCTATCAGATACTCTGGGTAAATTTGATTTTTTTCAAAGATAACAAAAATGGAGGGATTTAACTCGTTATCCACACAACTGTCATAAAACCAAAGTCCGTCAGCAGACCTTGTTGGTGGGCGAACGTAGTCTGCCCTGCCTCGAACATAATCTCCAACCAATACACGAGCCATGAACATGACGTTTGGTTTCACTGCAGACTGACAGTATTCATGGGAATATGAAGCATCTCTAGCAAAGTAACTTCCTAGAAAAAGGTAAAAAAACATATGGTTATAAGGGATTTGTATAAAATGACAGTGAAAACAGAGCATCACCTCCTTTTTCAGGAGGCATTTGACCCAACTTTCAAGTCTTCTCTTACTCAGTTTACACAATACTGTAGAGTGCATTTACTTATTTATTTTACAAGAGAAAGGGTTTCACCTCAGAACTTCTATTTGGAATTTGCTATTATAGGAATAATTATAAAGAAAAACCAAACACAGCATAAAAACACTACAAGTATGTGTGTTGTTATTAGAGGGATAGACAGGAAAACACAAAGACCTTCCATGATCATACTGAGGGAATGCACACCTTCTTGTTCCCTGCCATGAGTAGCAGCTATTTCTCTGGCAAGTCTAAATCATGACCTTGAATGTTTAGAAGATCCCACCTCCAGCTACGGGGGCTTTTTCAAATTCCCTCAACACCTTGTGAAAAAGCATACCCCTGCACAAAGCAAATTCTTGTCCTCCCCAGACAGAAGGAAGATGCTAACACCAATTCCTACCTTTTTTCTTTTTTTCTTTTTTTTTTGTTTGGGGGGGGGGGGTTCTTCATCTTTAAAGACTTCAAAATCAGGGGGTTCTAAGGTCTGACACTCAGTCATTTCCTACATACCCTTTCCATAGTTGGCTCCATTGCTTCCACAAGTTCTCCAGTCAAAGTTGTTTATGCAGATATCTTCCAGGTGGGCACCCTTGGTTCCATGGAACAGGAGCCTTTCGTTTACTTCCTTCTTTCCAGCTTCCTTCTTCATTTGCTCCTTTTTCCTAACAGAAAAAGGCAGTATGGGAGAGCATGAGCCATGGAAGAAAACTGAGAAAGGGTTTAAAAAAATAATTAAAAGTACGTGATGTACATGTAAATATCAGCTGGATGAGATTTCCTGTCTGCTTTCTCCTCTCTCAGCTTGGAAGATGAGACAGACTAGCAGTATGATGAAAAATTGCAAGATGAATGATCTACGGATACCAGTGTCCAGCAATTCTAGATCAATTCATTGACAAAAGCCAGAATTAAGCAAGCATTGACACTACTACAGTCCCCACAGCTTTTGCTCCTGTGCAGGGTCATACTAGTTCTGCTTCAATGTCTCCTGTCCCTTCCCACATACACACACAAACGCTGCAGAGCAGACGTTGTACTAACCCCAGAGCCTCCATGCTTCAGCAGTAAATAAAGCCTAGAGGCAGCTTGTTCTTTGCTCCTCCAGTAGACTGAAACTGCCATGCGTATGGGGCCAATCATCCTGCAGGAGGACAGGGCTGTGCTGAGACAAGCTTTCAGCATGCACCTGACATTCCCTGTATCACCCCTTCCATCGTAACCCTCCACCACCCTGAGCTCCTGCCCCTGCAATTCTGCTGAGGAGACAAGAACCGGAAAGAGATAAACTGACCCTTCCTTCACCACTGAAGACCTTATTAATTTAAGGCCAGCATCAGATGGCGAGCTATGAGCAGTACCAAAAGAGGAATCACAATGGGAGACTTAACTAGTATCTCCCATCACTACTGCACAGCATCATGACCTTCCACAGATTTTTCAGAAGCTGCTGAAGTGGACAACAAAGTAACGTTCTTCAGGAAGTTATCAGCTACAAAGTTAACAGACCAAGGTAGAGGGGAGAATACTTCCAACTTGAAAACTGCCTTAGTGAAGTGATAAGAACAATGGACTACAATTCGTTGATAGAGAACTTCATAACTGTGTCAAACTCTGCCTGGTTGGTTTAAATGTCTCATCGGAGGAGGATTAAAAGTACACAAAATTACATGTTTTCAGGTGCCTAAGTTTTGCTAGATAGAATGTTTTATTGAATTACTAGCCAATAACTTCCTGGGTTCAGTTACTTCACAGGTCAAAGTACTTATTTGAGAAGTATTTTTCTTCTTCATTACCATTGAGAATGGTAATGAAATGGTCCTACAATACTTGTATTATGTATCCGTGCTTTTGTTTTAAACTAGACAACTGTTCTATGCAACAACTTGATCTGCTACTAAATGCACTTGAACGTGGTCACTGTCCCTGCTGCCAGCTCCAATCTGCAGGTATGTGTCTTGGCACAAGTACCAAGAGTTTGAGATCACTGATGCAGATGTTGAAAACCAGAAAAGAGCTTTGGAAAACAGAGATCATAATCTTAAAGTGTAAGGATGCACCATTCTCACTGAACACTGACTTCATTAAGAAGAGGTACTCAAACTCTTGAAGAAGCCTTAAAAAATCTGACTGGAAAAAAAGGGGCCTAAGCACCCTTACCCTTGCCAACTTCTTTTTTCACACAGAATCACACAGAAGGGTGATGCCATCTGGCCCAACCCCTGCTCCAGCAGGGCCACCCAGAGCAGGCTGCCCAGGACCACGTCCTGGTGGTTTTTGAAGATCTGCAAGGAGGATCTGGAAGATAGTTTCCTGATGCAGCTGGTTAGTGAGCCTACCAGGGGAGGTGCCCTGCTAGACCTTCTGTTCACAAACAGTGAAGGACTGGAGGGAGATGTGGTGATCGGGAGCTATCTTGGGCAGAGTGACCACAAAATGGTAGAGTTCTCTATTCTTGGTGAAGTCAGGAGGGGGATCAGTAAAACTGCTGTCTTGGACTTCCGAAGGGCAGACTTTGAGCTGTTCAGGACACTGGTTGGCAGAGTCTCTTGGGAGGCAGTCCTGAAGGGCAGAGGAGTCCAGGAAGGCTGGGCACTCTTCAAGAAGGAAATCTTAATGGCTCAGGAGCGGTCTGTCCCCACGTGCCCAAAGACAAGCCGGCGCGGAAGAAGACCGGCCTGGCTGAACAGAGAGCTGTGGCTAGAGCTTAGGAAAAAAAAGAGGGTTTATGACCTTTGGAAAAGAGGGCAGGCCACTCAGGAGGACTATAAGGATGTTGTAAGGATGTGCAGGGACAAAATTAGAAAGGCCAAAGTTCATCTGGAGCTCAATCTGGCTACTGCTGTTAAGGATAACAGAAAATGTTTTTATAAATACATAAAACACTTATTATGGATGCAGGGGGAGACTTAGTGACAAGAGATGAGGAAAAGGCTGAGGTGCTTAATGCCTTCTTTGTCTCAGTCTTTAGTGGCAAGACCAGTTGTTCTCTGGATACCCAGTACCCTGAGCTGGTGGAAGGGGATGGGGAGCAGAATGTGGCCATCATAATCCACGAGGAAATGGTTGGCGACCTGCTACAGCACTTGGATGTACGCAAGTCGATGGGGCCAGATGGGATCCACCCGAGGGTACTGAGAGAACTGGCAGAAGAGCTGGCCAAGCCACTTTCCATGATTTATCAGCAGTCCTGGCTATCAGGGGAGGTCCCCGTTGACTGGTGCCTAGCAAACATGATGCCCATCTACAAAAAGGGCCAGAGGGTAGACCCGGGAAACTATAGGCCTGTTAGTTTGACATCAGTGCCAGGGAAGCTCATGGAGCAGATTATCTTGAATGTCATCACGTGGCACTTATAGGGCAACCAGGCGATCAGGCCCAGTCAGCATGGGTTTGTGAGAGGTGAGTCCTGCTTGACGAACCTGATCTCCTTCTACGACAAAGTGTCATGCTCAGTGGATGAGGGAAAGGCTGTGGATGTGGTCTACCTTGACTTCAGTAAGGCTTTGGACACCGTTTCCCACAGCATTCTCCTCAAGAAACTGGCTGCTCTTGGCTTGGACTGGCGTACGCTTTGTTGGGTTAAAAACTGGCTGGGTAGCCGGACCCAAAGAGTTGTGGTGAATGGAGTTAAATCCAGTTGGAGGCCGGTTACTAGTGGAGTCCCTCAGGGCTCAGTACTAGGGCCAGTTCTCTTCAATATCTTTACTGATGATCTGGATGAGGGGATCGAGTGCACCCTCAGTAAGCTTGCAGATGACACCAAGTTAGGTGTGTGTGTCGATCTGCTCGAGGGTAGGAAGGCTTTGCAGGAGGATCTGCATAGGCTGGACCGATGGGCTGAGGCCAACTGTATGAAATTCAACAAGGCCAAGTGCCGGGTCCTGCACCTGGGGCACAACAACCCCAAGCAGTGCTACAGGCTGGGAGATGAGTGGTTAGAAAGCTGCCTGGCAGAGAAGGACCTGGAAGTACTGGTTGATAGTCAGCTGAATATGAGCCAGCAGTGTGCTCAGGTGACCAAGAAGGCCAACAGCATCCTGGCTTGTATAAGAAGCAGTGTGGCCAGCAGGGCTAGGGAAGTGATTGTACTCCTGTACTTGGCTCTGGTGAGGCTGCACCTTGAGTACTGTGTTCAGTTTTGGGCCCCTCACTACAAGAAGGACATGGAGGTGCTTGAGTGTGTCCAGAGAAGGGCAACAAAGCTGGTGAGGGGTCTGGAGAACAAGTCTTACGAGGAGCGGCTGAGGGAGCTGGGGTTGTTCAGCCTGGAGAAGAGGAGGCTCAGGGGTGACCTTATCGCACTCTACAGGTACCTTAAAGGAGGCTGTAGTGAGGTGGGGGTTGGTCTATTCTCCCACGTGCCTGGTGACAAGGGGGAATGGGCTAAAGTTGTGCCAGGGGAGGTTTAGGTTGGATATTAGAAAGAACTTCTTTGCTGAAAGGGTTGTTAGGCATTGGAATGGGCTGCCCAGGGAAGTGGTTGAGTCCCTGGAGGTCTTTAGAAGACATTTAGGTGTAGAGCTTAGTGATATGCTTTAGTGGAGGACTTGTTAGTGTTAGGTCAGAGGTTGGACTAGGTGATCTTGGAGGTCTCTTCCAACCTAGATGATTCTGTGATTCTGTGTCTGAGGAGACTCCACAACTTCTCTGGGCAACCTGTGCCAGTGCTCCGTCACCCACAGAGCACAGGGGGGTTCCTGATGTTCAGAGGGAACCTCCTGTCTGCCAGTTTGTTCCCACTGCCTCTTTGGCACAAACAAGTGTTTTTAACAAGTACTTTGTATACTATAATGGATAAACATTTGTAACAGACAGAACGCATGTGCAACAGGCAGTTTCTGTTCAACCCCTCTGACAATATACTATTTCACGCCACTGTTGATATCCTCATCACAGTTCTGTGTCATTCATGTCTTTCTGTCACCCCCTCCTTCACCTTCGAAGGAGTCATGCAAAGGGAAGCTCTCCCTGGGAATATGGCTTTCTCTGGTCCATCTTAGACTGATAGGACTTACTCACTCAATTTCACTCCTCAGTCTGCCCCTAAGAAGGAAATACCAGTCAAGTTAAAGCACAGGTGGCAACCTCTTTCACTTCCTAGGAAGTAGATTTAGGACACCAGTTCTTGCAGACCCCCTGCCCTTAAGGATGACAAAACAAATACTAACCACTGAAATACTTTCCAGAGTGATGGATTCTGAATCCTTTGTACTCTAACGATGTTGTAGGTTTTCATAGTCTGCTCAAACTGCTTCTTTATTTCTTTGTATTCAGAGGATATGTTACTGATCTCCACTGCCTATAAAATATAAACCAAAGCAGAAGGCATGAGGCTTCAGTTAGCTCATAACACAGAGAAGCCTGATTACGGCAGACAAACATTCAGAATGGCCCTCAAACTATACGTAAGGAAGTTGATTTAATGATTTAAATTGTTGTGAATAATTAGGACAAACAATAAATATATAAATCAGTATGTCACTCCTGCTCTGCAAGGACACCTCACCTCTCTTCAGGAAGGACACTGAAAGTGAAGAAGAGGTCAATTAAATTTTTATCATCTCCAAGTAAGAGTTGACACTGGTAGCTATAAATCCCAATGAAAGAATAATCTCAAAAAGCAAACTTGACTGATAATTTCAGATAATATTAGTTTTATGAACAAAGTTGATTAAGAACAAAAGTATTAGATAACAATTATCATTTGTAACACACATGCAGTCTCCAAGCATCAAACCTCCTCAACTTTCCAAAGCTAAAACTTGGAAAGTTGCATTTAAATATAGATTTAAGGAGAAAAAAAAAAAAGAAAGAAAAAAAAGCTACATTTCTAAACATGAGAGCAATTAAGATTCTAGTAGGAATGTTACACTAAATACCCACTTAAACAAATACATTTCTTCCTTTCCTAAAGAAAACAAAGTCTATTAATCCACATTTTGTGTTTAAAAATCCATGAAGAAATGCACATTTTTTCCAGAGAAAAGTTAATGTAAAACAATTTAAACATGATTTGTGCTCTTCTGCTTACATCGTGAATAATTTTCCCAATTTTCTCTAATCTTCTAGAATGGGCACTTATATTCTGTAAACTAGAATGAAAATGCCTAACGCTGGCAGACTGATGTCATGCAGTAATACGTTTTACTTTACTCATGCAGTAACGCTTTTCACTTTACTGCTGCCGAAGTCAACTGAGGAATCAAGAGGACTTAAAGTGAGAGACCCAGCAACCCACCTATCGAAGGTGTGTTTTAAGAAGGAAAGCTGTGGTCATTCAGGGAGGTAATATGAAATCAGTATTTCAGCCTATCAGTTGAAAGCTGCACATTTTAGAAGGATAAGTTTGTAGAGGAGATAAAACAGGGATTAAATTTTACAGGTGCATATAAATAAAGGAGTGTTTTTCTAGATATCATGTCTAACCCATGCATTAAATACTTAATGAAGAAGAGGCTTATTTTATGAGAGTCTTATAATGATCAAGAATAAAGTCAGCTGCACAAGGAAGAATTACTTCTTTGTATTTATTAAAGAGTTTTTACACAGTTGAAGAACATTTCACATGCCCTAATACAAGAATATTTTGCAAAGCCTCTTCACAATGCAACACAAAACAATTTGGACCAGCTAGTATTTATTGTCTGCATGCTTTCTGACACCGCAGCTCACTGTCACCTACAAGATGAAAATTATGTCAACATATTTTAGTACTACATCCTTTATTGATACATAAACGATTCTTACTTGGACTATAAAATACGCTTTTGCGATGTTCAATCTTTTGCTAAGGAAGTGTAAACTTTCTAGGTACAACAGAATGTCAGCTACATGGTACAATGCCTAAAGCTGTAAGATGGGTACTTCAATTATTTTAGATGTGATGGCTTCCAATCAACAAAGATAGTTCTACTTTGCATAAACTCTCTTTTGGGATAGTCTTTATTTCCCCAAAGATGCAACCCCTACTAACAAAGGGTAACACCACCTTGCTGTTGCAGGTTGCTGCTTAGTAATAACAAAACTTCTTTAGCTCTTTTCGTCTTCAGACTTACAAAGGAAAATCCTAGCAAGGAGAACCATTTGCTAACCCATTATGACACATCAGCTCCCATCCTTGATACAGCACAGCAGTCTTCAGCACACCAGTCTTCAGCACACATTGTCAGGATTCTGAAACATAGCTGCCACATGAAGACTAATCCACTGACACAAAAACATACCACCTTCATCACACACATTTCTCAGTTCTACATTAAAGATACAATTTAAAACCCAACATGAAGTCCAAGAGAAAATACCAATTCCTTTTTCGCCTTTAAAAGGTTTATCAGCTACTAACTTCACTTTGTCTGTTAAACAGCAAAGAGATTCACACCAATTTTCCAATTGGTGTTTGTTACCAACATCTAACATGCTTTTCATATACTCTACTTTCTATAGCACTATGACTAAATAATTTACAGATTAAGACACTGCAACACTCAAAAAACAAGCAATGTTACCAAAACAGAGCTGCTCTTTTTAAGCAAGAAAGACTCTCTCCCTATCTCATAGGTGTTCCTTTTTATAACGGGTCACTTCCAGTGCAGCAAGGTTTGCCAGGATTATTTATCAGTATCTGAAGAGAAGGGAATTCATCAGGTCATAATTGTCAGATGTTACGATGGTCACCACATGCATGCAGAATCCCAGCCAGTCCCAATATTACCTACTGCGAAAAACATGCTTAGGGCCACACAGAATTATTTAATCTAACCCAGGTTTTCATTTTTAGTACCAAAAAGTACTGTGGGCTCTGTCATTTTTTAGATACAGAATTAACTTTTCCTTTCATATGAAAGGCATTCAGTTTGTAAATTAAGAGACAGTTTTCTTAGGTCCCAACTCAGCAAGCAAACTGAGCTCTAGGAAACAAGGTGATCTTTAATTTCACACATCCGCAAAAGTTCCACCAGAGATACCATGGATCTGCATGTCACATTCCAAAGCCTCTCACACTCAGTTCAGTGACTCCAGAAACATCAAAATGAATGGACTCAACTAAAATTCAGACTGAAATTTTCAGAGTAAATAAGGGAAGCACTAAGTGCATACAACTCATAGACCTAAAAGGAACTGAGCTACCTGTCTTCCCGTCATTCTTTTGAAAAAAATCAAGCCTACGTTAAAAATCAAGCCTTACTCAGATAAGCTGCTGAAAAGCCAAGGGAAGAGCCAATGAGCTGTCTTTGTTATTGTGACAGAGCTCAGAGTATCACAGGTCCAGTTCTTCGAAAGGTCTGGCTGCTAGGTTCCCACACAAACTCTTACTAGTTCAACCATCAGGTGCTAGACACCTGAAACTTTTACAGTCTGAAAAAATTAGTGGTTTTGTTGTTGTTGTTTGCCTGTTTGTTTTTCTACTAATTGTGAAAAACAACGATGTGAAGGGAGCTAATGTACCAAGCAATTAACTTAAAGTTTACCTATTGTTTTTTTTTAGCAGAACTGTATTTAGATGAATTTGCTATACACACACACAGACAGATACTAGTATTACATTCAGTAAGGCACGATCCAACAGAAGGTAGTCAGTGTAAAATTAAACATTCAGGACAAAGCAGAGTAACAGAAACCAGCCCATGGAAGCTAAGAGACATGATAATTCTGGTTCTCATGCCTTTCCCAATGTATTAACACTAGGGAAAATCAAGTACAAGGAGTGAGAATAGCAATGGAGCTCTATGTCAATTGAAAATAGCCAGAAGGAATTCTCAGTCTGAAAATATATTACTTCTGTCCTGCCCTTAGCTATCAGTATGTCTGTGCCAATACAATTTGATCAATATCATGCAAGATTTTGTAACAGTCAATGAGTAAAACCTCTTGTGCTCAACATGATGCACTGTTCCTTAATCAGGGTCAAAAACAGTGTATAAAAGGACAAATGTAACACCAAGAAGCATTTTTTTACTATGCTGTAGGACTTCAACAGTCTGTATTTCTCTTCCAGTAAGACTACTTTTTAATATCATTAGAGTGAGTAATTAAAACAAACAAACTAAAAAATAAGATACCTTGTATTTTGAGTCAGGCAAGGCAAATGGATCCCAGTGGGGAGGACAGGCTTGATTTGGAATAGAAGAATCCCTCTGACTGCTAGCAAAGGGAAAGAAAGTGCAAAAGTGTTATCATTTCTAGTCCTGCTCTGACTATTCAATTTGGCAGCATCCCCTTTGGGCAATTCCTACATTTAAAAATAAACAAAATAAACCACAGAGAAATTGCGAAACAGACTCATTTTGTAAGCTGCCATTCAGTTGTCACAGTCCTCTTTCATGTGCCAATTTAAGACATGATTGTCCATCACCAATCCTGTGAATGTAGTACCTGGAGTAACGTATCCCAGAAATGAGGCAATGCACCGAGCAGGCAGCTCATCATATAGCAAGTGAATATGTTTTCTTCTAGCAACAGCTGAATTCTTTGCACAACTACTATCTACACTGGCAGCAATTTTGCCTTATAAATACTTCTCAAATATGAAACAGTTTAAGAGCATCATTTACCTTTGCTTTATCTTCTGCACTTCTTCATAAGACACAAACTTTGGTCGCCTACAGACCCGTCTTCTAGTTTTAGAAGAAGTGTTTGTCTGGGTCATTTCTAAAGGGAAAAAGAGAAAGGAAAAGGAAAAAATGTAATGAATAAGTCTAGCAGATAGGGTCATTAATTAATGATAATCATCCATTAATGAAAAATGGCATATCCATTGTCAATGCTACCTGCTGAAGAACAGTTGCACAAAGCCTATGTAAGCTTCTTGTCCTTCCCTGTAACTCTTATTCAGCCTTTGCCTATCTTACTTGCTCCTATACGTCATTCGTGCTCTTCAAAAGTTGCTCCAGCAGCACAGAAAGGGAGATTACCTCACTTTACTTCAGGTTTACCATGACTTTATGTGAAGACTTCGATCTTTTGATTTCTGCTCCTATGTGAGTCCAGAGAGCATCAAGGAGTAAGGGGGAAGGGTACTTCTGTAAGGAATTTCCTCACTTCTGTCACCACCTCATTTCCAGTGAGTAAATCTGGTAACATTAGTAAAGGCATAGCCTTGAAAAGCTGGGATAGTTTGCAAATTAACCTCTGTAAAACCCTGCATAGCTGTAAATGAGAACCTTTAAAATGAGTACCTTTAAAATTGAGCTGGTAACCATACAAGCCAGCCTGGAAAGGTACGGTGGCATCTGGATCTGCCAGATACAAATTCTCAAGTATGTCAGAAGATGGCGAGTTCACAACATCACCTTCTCCCTTTAGGAAAAAAACGAACAAACAAAAACACAAGAGAGAGAGAAGAGTAATGATTAAACACAGTCAAGACTAAACCTTAGATAACTAGTTTGGGTAGAAGGAAAGAGGAAGCAATGAGAAGGATGAACAGGGATCCAGCCAGAACCGTTGTGGCCTGTTGTGAGTACCAAACACTCCTAAATATGTGGACATACATAATACTGGACATACAAGTATCCCATATAAATCTCTGTAACAAATATAGTTCTCTAGTGTACAAACCAATGTAAAACATCAGAGTATGCTGATGGAGACACTTTCTATCTAAGCTGCTGATTGAAATCAAGGCCCAACTTTACCAGAGCCACTATATTTATCAACTTCCCCTACCTACCTTTCCCTGTCCCTGGATCAACTCTGCGTTCAGCCAAGAAAACCATTTGTGCAGCTACACTGTGAACCAGGTAGGGAAAACTGATCTTCCTGAGAAGAAGGAGAGATGCCTTATTTATTTCTTTTCCTGCATTTCTCTGACCAGTGCCCCCTACTCGTGACCCTTGGTAATATGGTTATCATAACTAATGCCATTTTGTAGAGTAAGAAGCCATTATCTGTAAGTGAGCTGGTCATATATCAGCCCCCCTTTTCTCCCTCCTCACTAGCCTTGAAGGTCCTGGGGTGCCAGGCTGACTTCTTCCCTCCCTTCTGGTCTTGAAGGCTCTGGGCATCAGGCCAACTATTTCCCTCCCCGCCAGTCTCCAAGGTCCCAGGCACTTGGCCAAACAGGATGTGGTGATCCTGCTACAGCCCAGGGAAGTGTAAGAGCACACGAAGCACTGCCTGTAAAGCCAAGCAGCTACAGGTCCTAAGTGGGACGTGGACTGGAGCTGCTGCTGGATGCCAAAACCCATGATTCCCCAGCAGCCAGGGATGCCTCCACCATAGTATGCTTCCTTCAAGGACTGAGTGACTCATAATCCAAGTATTCCAAGTGTAGATTGTGATTGTTATATCGCATGCCAAGTGTTAGGATTTGACCCTTTGGTGGAGTAGCTCTGCCCCTAAACTCAGCTGTGGTTCAAGATTAACTAATGTTACATCATTCCTCTATTGTCAATGGGCAACAGGTGTAACAGGTGAGTACAAACAGGTGAGTACAAAACTCCTTGATCATGTTTCAAACCCTTATGGCCTGGATCATAGCTGAATCTATGAAGTACCAGAAATGGACATTCTGGAAGATACCAGAATGACATGGTTGGTGGAAAATACCAGATTTTCCTTGTCTATCTCGTAGCCAGGATGTAAAAGTACTAAGAGTCAATCGTCTTGTGATCCTATAAATACTGGTCATAAGCAAAGAGCCCCTTGAGCTCTTCAGGATAGTAGTGGGCTATGAACCAAAACTCCCCCTAAGCTGGCATGCCTCTCAGGGCAGACTCCTCAAGATTCTGAGATATTCTGCTGCATATGCTGCAAAAAGAGGAAAGTGAGTAATTCACCAAAGGCCAGACTTGTTGAGATTCAACGATCATCTGCTGAATACGCCGATGAAACAAAAGGGTAAGTAATGCACCAAAAAGGAAAAAGTCCTTAAAGCATGCAACTAAGTTTAAGAAACCCCTGTACCTTGCAGTAAGTCTCATGTGAACCTTGCCATTCTCAAATCTTTAACTAAATCCCTAAATATCACAGAAACTAATTCTGTAGTTTACCATAAAATGTTAATAAAACCTAATTCCTGTTAAGTTCTAGCTTGTCCAAATTAATTTGTGACAGACCCAGCCTGCAGAGGGTTCAGATGCTTAGAACAAACACTAACTAACCATAAGATATGCTGATTATAAAATACTGTGCTATGCTGATCATAAAACCTGGTGCTACATTAATTACAAAATTCTGTGGAATAATAAAGCTTCAATTATAACTACAACTTAGTAGCATCTTCATTCTGCCCAGGATCCCTATAGAACCTGTCTGTCCCCATACCATCAGATGGCAATTTTTCAGATAGATCACTCTCCCATTAAAGAGGATTTGTCCACCCAAGGAAAAAGGTGATGTTTGACCTGAGACAGCAATCCTTACATCTCTGAGGCAAAAGGGCAATGCTTAAAACAGGCAAGACTACTTCCTGAATAATTTTAAAAGGTACATATCTCAGGGATAGTATGTAGAAGACACAGACAACTCCAAAAGGGAATCTGATGACAGAAACCAGCAAGCATCATCAAAAACAGTCAACATAAGCTGAAAAAAAAGGATATTTTGTCTTCTTGCATTCACCATCAAGATCTTTGTCAAGAAAGCAGATTTGACAAATCATCCAAGTACAAGGAAAGACAATTGCTTGTACTGAATCTCACTGTAAGGAGAAGAGGCGTGTTCCTTCCCCTCCAGCCTGTCACCATTTTACCACATCTGTTAGGAACATCTGTAGCATCCCTGCCTTATTTGATGCTAAAATTCAAGCACAAGTATTTACTTAATTAACCTCGCTTGTGTAAAGGGATGTGGAGGGAAGAAGCTCCACACATTCCTTCAGGAGAGATTCAAAGCACAGGATGAGGAAGATGTACAGGATGTTGACTTGCCTGTTCTCCATATTCAATCCACTGGCCTTGGTCATTCTGCCAATACCAAATCCACTTTGTAGTCAGTACAAACATGGGTTGTGTGACAGATGATGGTGTAGAGAGGCGTCGAAGCAACGAAGAGGAGCAGGTCATTGTTTGGAAATTAATGTTCTGATCTGCTATACTGTAAGGACAAATGCAGAGGTTTATTACAGTAAACAGTACAGATTTTAATAATCTAATCTCCTGTTTAATCTGGTGCAATCTTCTTTAATATAATGTGACTGTCTGAACTTAATTAGGCCTGAAATAAGAGTATTTTCCACAGCATGCATGGCAGCTCTGAAAACTGCTTCCAACATTCAGAAGTGAGCTATGGCCTGTGAGAGAGCGAATATCATCTCAGTCACTAGCCACATTACATGCTGCCAGCTTCACAGACATTCCGGGGCTACACACACAACAGGCAAAGATTTCTGCAGTAAACAAATGCACACAGCAATTTTTCTCAGTAGAAGAATGGAAGCTGGTAAGCATTTTACTGACTTTGCCAAAAACACCTGCAGCTTATCAGCTTTGTTCTTTTTCTGTGGTTACAAAGAACACAATCACAACTGTGAGTTTTACAAATCCCATTCCCTGGAGCTACGTGGAATTTTACTCTTTGCAGTCTTGAAAAATTAACTTGAGGCAGCCTCATCTTGGGAATCTTGCTTGTGATTTGCACCACCCAGCAGCCCAGTCAAGCAGCAAATCAAAATAATTTTTTGGCTTAAAAGGCAAGAGCCAAAATGACAATGTCAATTTATCAAGGGCAAACTTGGGGTCCCCTACCAATCCAGCTGACTTACAGTGTGGATTTCAGAAAGGAGTTAAAGGAAAAATTAATGACCCTAGCATACATTGGGAAAGTGAGAGGGAAAAGGAGAGGGAAAGGGAGAGGGCATTTCATAATACAGACCAGCTCTGAACTGCTGTTAAGAGACCTAACTTAGTTAGTAAAAATAAGTTATGATTTATTACCTGAAATACTAACACTCTAAGCACTGAATTCCACTTTATTCTTATTACTCTGCAGAGTTTTAAATGCAAGATACTGACATGTTATACTTTAGAAGATGAAAATGGGGTGATATTTCCATGCAGTCACTTTTACTTTTCTCTTTAGAAAGGAAAAAAAAAACACCCTCATCTTTGTACATTCCTCCCAGACTCTGAGAAGCTCACTAATCAGAAGTTATGGAAGTCAGACATCTCTAAGAAGAAATCAAGAGTTTTCCCTCATAGGCTCAACCACAGCACTTTAAGCAACCAGTCCAACTATCAGTATACCTGTTCATTTTTGGGTCACAATAGGCCTTTTCAATTTCCTCCATCATGGAAAGGTCATTCCAGGTGAACCCATTAAATACTTGCCATCGATATGGCAAATGGTAATGAATCGATCTGCATTTGTCTGTAACAAGATCAGACTTAGTCAAGAGCTCTGCAATCACAGAAAGTAAAACAAGACAAGAAAAAAAAAAAAGGAACAAACACTTTTTGCATTCTTTGGCTTTACCTCCTGGGCTTTGGTATGAGCAATAAAGACAGACCACTGAAATTAGAAATGTGTTGAAACAATAGTGGTGTGTGTTTCTTTAGTGTTATCTAGGAAAGCAACACAAGCTCTCATCCTGCCAAATGTATTAAAAAAAAAAAAAAACCACAACCGTCTCTTTGCTGAGACACGACTTTGGCAGCTGGGAAAGCAGAGCCACAGACAAGAAGTTAGTGTTTATGTGTCACATCACCATGTTTCTCAGCTGTAAAGGGGCAAGTTTACAGGCACTCCAAAATAGTTGCTTCTCTTTCCCTCAGTCCCTTAGAGCTTCTGAGCTCATTAACAAGATGGACTGTTAAAGTGTTTTCTTTAGGCCCAGCCCAATGAATGAGGCAGCATAAAGGACTGCAGTACTCCACAGGATATCCTGCAAGAGAGACTCTACATTCGTCCTGGAACATGTAGCACACAGTCCTACTAACAAGACTGTTAGGCACCATTGGAATTGCTGCTTTGCTTCTCAGAACATGGGAAGCAACAACTTCAGCTGCCTTGTATGTGGGACCTGTGTTACACAGAAAGGGGAAGACTTTTTTTAGGTCTGTGAGTTTGAGTTCAGACCTTAACATCTCTGCATGAATGCATGCTGCTCTATACAGGCACAGTCTGACCTCCATACCTCCCTGTGAGGGTAGCTGATGAGCACTCCACATCTGAGTACGGACCAAACCTCTTATTCACAACTTTTGAACCAAACACCGTATGGCTAAACACACTAACTCTCCAGTGGTTGGGTTTAGCTGTTTGGTGGTCACAGTATAGTCGCTTTGAGCCTGGGCACACCATTCACACCATGCAAGTCAAAAAGTTTATAACCTTCACCCTCAAGCCTGGTCTTAAAGAAGCAGAGAAAGTCTGAGAAACGTGATACCAGGCTGGGGTATCTGCTGCAGAGACAGGGCCAAAAAGTTTTATCATTCCTTTCCCTTGACGTTTCTGACCACAGAACATATGACAACTAGCCCTGGTTATGAAAACAGAATAATTCACTTCTTTTTTCTTTTTTTTCCTTCTTTCTGTTGATAGGCGTGGAACATACCCTGTCTTGAAAGCACCATCTCTAAATTAACTTGAAAAGCTATAGAAAAGAAAAAAAAACACACTTGGTCTCTCTGGGCTAGATTTCATTTCTATGGTTCATAAAGTACCCATAAAAGGCATCATTTATTTTTAAAGCACTGCCTCTCTTCCAAGTAATGGTGAAGAAGAGGCATTATCAAGCCCTAAAGTGGGAAAGAGTAATTTACTCATTTGATTCAGAAAAGGAGCTTCTGAGGGGAGAACTGCATCTTTACAAGAACACAAACCCACTACAGAAATGCTAAACACACACAAACATCTGAGAACAAATGATCATCAAGCAACTAAGTACGCACTTCCTAAGCAAAAAGTGAACACAGTCTGACTTAGTTAAATGGTCTTTTGCCAAGACCAGGAAGTCAGAAAGGGAGTAGAAATTTAGAAAGTGACCAGACAAGTTGACCAGAAGAAAAATTTAATGCTACATCCCTCTTATCCAAGGAAGCCTAAATCACTGAGGGCTTAGGAGACTGTTCTGGGACTGTGTCTGAATACAATTGCTTATACTTATATTTTCCCCAGATCCCTATTATTGGCCACAGCAAGAATCACATTTAGCTTACATAGTACAACTACTGTGTTTTCTTAAGTCATTGTAACAGGTCACTTTTTAAAGGACTTAATGGGGCAAGAATACGCCTATTATCAGACGTCCATAAGACACAACAGGAATAAAGGATGGCATATGATCAACCATCAGCATAAGGCCAGTTGTTAAATTGATCTAATAGCTACAGAAAGTATAACATTTAACAGTTAAAGGGTTTTAGAAAATCATGCCCAAGGCATGACCTCATCAACGTGACTGAAATAGACCACAAACATGTCATCAAAAGGAGGGAGGGTTTATGTGTATCCACTTGAATTTCCTCTGATTATGTCTGCAGTTCTGACAGAGTTCATTACTGACTTGGAAACAAAGTGAAACAGTGAGAATGTATAACTGGCCATGGACAATGCTGAGGTGCTGACACACCATGTGCCTCCACTAGTCAGAGCCATCGAGTGGACAGTGCCTCTTCAGACACTGCTCTCCAAAATACTATTACTTCTTGTAAGGCTTACCGTTATGTTTGCAGTACTTCCAGACATAGAACAAGCAGATCTCATCACTGTTATCTTCCTTCTTGTCCTTCAAAGTGTTCGCAGAGGAATCGTCTTTTTTACCTAACAAGAAGGAACACATCAGTCCTTTATTTACCCTGTGAAAACACAATCCCATGAGAAAGATACTGCA
This sequence comes from Cygnus olor, assembly GCF_009769625.2. Lineage (NCBI taxonomy): Eukaryota > Metazoa > Chordata > Aves > Anseriformes > Anatidae > Cygnus > Cygnus olor. The sequence goes on along the minus strand of NC_049169.1, from coordinate 72,001,484 downwards.
TTTGACATTTCATCCCACACATAACAAGGAGTTGACTGTAATAGCCAAGCCAAGCACTTCAGGATCTGACTATCCCTGTATTCTGAATTAGGCCTTTGAAGCCAAGGCCCTTCTGCCCAGGAGGGCAGGAGATGCAAGAGTTCCTATTCACACACTAGAACGTGTATCAATATAACCTCTCTACTGCTAAAGCTGTATCCATTCCTTGGGGACAAGGAAAAGATCACAGACACACAACTCTCTCTCCCTCCCAGGAAGGAAGCAATAGGCCCAGAACTGTTCCCGATTGCTCCCCAGACCGGACAAACACACGGCTATGCTGCAGAATGCTCAGGCAGAAATCTCAACACTCCTCTGCAGGCTGTCTGACACTTTCTGCATATGGTATGGTAAGCTCATAAGCTGCTCTCCCACTACCACAGGGAGCTGTAGGACTGTATGAAACCAAATCCCAGTGAGAACCCCTGATCTCAGGACTGGAGAGTAGAAAAAATCCATACCTTCATCTTTACCTCTGGCACCTGCTGGCAACTCGTGTCGGCTCTGAGGAGGTTCGTTGCTACTGGGATCTGCATGAGAAGACTGAATGAATAGCAGTGCTGTAACAGAACCTCAGCTAGCTGGCAACATCCCAATTTGTGTGTTGAGGATTACATTCAGCACAGATCATTTTACAGGCCACTCCACTGCTGACAGATGAGCAGTAACAGTTAAAAATTCCAGCTAGTCACAACTACCAGCAGCCACTCGATAGCAATATTACACACAATAGGAAGGCAGCTCTCCCTCCCACATGACTTGGCCACGACTTACTCCATTCCCAAATGCAGATCAACAGCAGAATGGGAAAAAAAAGGTCCATGTTGTAAGAGGGGAAATAGGAAAAACCATTGGTATTTATTTAGATTCACCTTTTGAAGGTGGTACATGCACCCCGGAGCCCATTGTGGTTTCTAAAGGTAGCTTCTGTTCTTCGCTGTTTGTATCTGCCTGCTTTTTCCTTGAAGTTTCTACTCGCTTGTAGTTGTAAACACGGAAGTGACGATGGGATTTAGCTGTGAGGTAAGGAAAGAACAGGTTCTACGTCTGTCAATCTCAAAATCTTGTTTAAACCCATTTCTTCTTACAACTTACTTTTCTCCTTGTTCTGTTCCTTGTTGAACTCCACATGCTTGTGATCATATATAATTTGGAAGTTTGAAACTATCTTCGCATCAATGCCTGCAGTTTCCAACACTCTCCGTGGGTGTTCATCCAAGAGCTTATGGGACCTCTTGCATACAAAAAATTTACATTTCCCTTGGAGATAGTGTCGGCAAATATGAAGCCTGCTGCAGTTGTTTTTCTGGTTGCAGACACCATCCCTTCTGTTGTAAAATTGGCATACCTATAAACAGGGAGAACAGATACAGCACAAAATGGAGAAGCACAGTAGATTCAGTGATTTTTTTCTTTGTATCTACAGGCATTCAGCTTCTATGGCAGAAAAACTGATAAGAAGCACTTCTGTACTGTGTGGGTGATGTTCACTGGCACAGGTTGCCCAGAGAGGTTGTGGAGTCTCCCGCATAGCACAGAAGGGTTCCTGATGTTCAGAGGGAACCTTCAGTCTGCCAATTTGTGCCCACTGCCTCTTGTTCCCTGGCACTGCGCACCACTGAGAAGGGCCTGGCTCTGTCCTCTTTGCACTCTCCCTTCAGGTATTTATAGCCATTTGTACACATTGCTCAAATCCCCCTGAGCCTCCAGGCTGAACAGTCCTAGCTCTCTCAGCATCTCCTCATAGGAAAGATGCTCCAGTTCTTTCATCAGCTTAGACCTGTAGGCCTTGGCTGAAGAGGCTTGTAGGTTACCACTAGTGACAGCCAAGCAACAGGAGAGCATCCTGTGAACATAAACATGGACTGCCTTCAACAACACAACCTGTATGTACCATTTATAAGACCATGCTCCTATGGAGATGCATAAATGCATAATGTTCTCGGTCAACCTTGGTGTACTATACAAAACATTCAGTTTTGTATGGATAAAAGACCAATAGTTTTAGTGTTTTTTTGTTTGTTTGTTTGTTTGTTTTTTTGGAAAAATACTATAAAGTTCTGAAGAACAGCAAGGGTGTTGAACCTCACCACGGATGGGGATTCTGCACAGCATGCCATGGCCCCACCATAGATGTCTGTCTGATGCTGTATTGTCACATGTTCCCACAGCATCAGAAGGGACACGTAAGATGTCTTCTTGTAAAAAGCATCATAATAAACCACAAAACCAGAACAAAGCTGTGCCTCAATTAAACTGAGAACACACTATTTAGCTGCAGCAAGAGAACACACTGCCCCTTGCATTTGCCAGCAAAAAGAAAAAGGAGAGCCAGAGAGAAGGCGAGGGAAAGTATAAGAAAATCCTGATTCTGGGGTACTGTTACTTTTTCTTACCCTGCTCCCAAGTTCAGTCCACAGAAGACAAAAGATTCTTTTTGCTTGAGGGTTTTCATTTGTCAGCAGGCACACACACAGTTAGCATTTCTAAGCAAGAAAAGTGAAGCAGGCTTTCATACCCCTGCCTCAGCTCTCAGGTTTTAGAATGGCCTAAGTCAATGTTTTCCACTGATTGAGCTATTTTACTCAGTAACAGGAGTTACAGTGCTCTACTAGGGGCAATTAATGATGCCCTCCAGAAGTGGCAGATCTACAGATAAGAGTGTAAGAGTAATACCAATCAATGATGGTTGATACTATCTGCTCATTACTGGGAGTAACTAAACAGGAAACACTTAGGTTGTAGATGCAGCTGAGCTGGATGAAGATTATTAATCCTTCTTGCTCATCACCATTATGCTCCTTGAATCTGCCAGCATGACATATTTTAAAACACCAAAAAATGCTCTATTTTGTCAAAGTCCATCACTGTCACAGCAGGGAATAAGAAAACAATAGAACTGTTATGCCAACAGATCTGCAGAGACTGTAACTTCCAAAAGACAAGAGCAGCAGGCAGTACTCCAGTAATTTCTTAACCAGGAACAGCTGTAGCCAGAATAGGATACTCTTGGCTTTGAAACAGTACTTTGAAAATTGCACTACCCATATGCACATGCACACAAAACCAGAGATTGCATTGTTCGGCCAAACTTAACAAAATCAATTACTTACATACAAACTGAACACAGGTTGCTTTGTAGGAAAATAATGTACATAAGCCTCAGTGCACTTTTGAAGGGGCAGATTTTACATGAAACTGACTGCAGTCAGTTGGTCATTTTCTCACAGATGTTTCTCACTCTTCTATGCCCATGAGCATCAAAACATGCAGGCCTATGTAGGCTGGACAAGAAAAGGGTTGCTTGTTTCCCAGTTTTCTTTATCTCTTGGCTAAGAGCCAACAAACGTGTTTTTTTGCTAGGCCTTTATACCCTGTATGCATGTATGGTGACTGTGACCTTTCACCTCCATCTTGCTTACTTCACCATCTGTAAATCTCTGATGAAGTTGCTGACATCTTTTGTTTGCTTGTTTTGAGTAACTTTATGGGCATCCTGTTGGGCTAACAGGAAGAGGAATGGCACACAGAACAGGCCAGATGGAAGCTTGCTGTATGTTTCCTGCTGTCAGAGGGTAGCTCTTCTGCTGACAAGTCATATGTGACAAGGCCTAAACCAAGTGCAGGCCTTCTGCTATATAAGCAAGCAAGATGCTCCTCTGTGTTCAACAGTTTTATTGCTGTCATGTTTTTTTAGTTATCAGTACATGACGTTTCTACAACCCTTGCTCTTTAGCATTTCTTCTGGTGCTTTCACAGACAGCCATTCCCATTCATAGTTCATTCAGACTAACCTTAATATTTCTGGTACTATATAACTTAAGAGCTTGAAATTGAGATCAGACCCCCACCTTCTTTCTTACCCTTTCCTATTCCTAATAAACAAAAGCTTAAGAAATCAGAACAACTCACATCGGGAAGGAAGAAAGGGTCATTTTGGAGAAGCAGGACTCGCAGCTCATCCTCACTGAGGCCAGACAACTCATGGGTCTTTAGGACTTTTTTGTTCTCAGCGCTGCTGATGTCATGAGAGTACCTACAAGCTCTGCAAGAAAATAGACAGAAATATCAGATGTTCACTTTTTCAGTCAAGTTGGTTTAAAGATCCTTAGTTAACATACAATTTGATAAAAAACATGGAGAGAAAGGCACTTCGGCAAAAGCCTCTGTGAACACGCAGATAATAAATTAGCAAGAGTATGAAGTAAGCAGAATAATCACTCTGAAATACAGTACTGTTATTATCCCCATTTTTAACATAAATGTGGCCAGACCACTTGTGAGAAAGCACAGACACAAAGTCAAGTCTGTCTGCCCCACACTTTCTTCCTCTCCAGTAAGAGGCAAGTCAAGTCACACAATCTGAACAGCTGGAGGGAATGCTAATTTTAGAGGATATACATCAGCAGTGATGGAAGTTGCGATGAGCTCGATTTCGTGCATGTAAAATGTTGTCCTAGGGATGGCATGTAAAGAAAGATGCAACAGTCCGAGAGCCCAAAACAAAGAGATAATGAAACTGAACACAACACAATGTTATCTCTGCTGGGTGGGAAGTTTTAAAATAACAACAACAAACCACAATATCCATGGAAGTTCATGAACTTGGAGTTTTGGATAAAGGAATGCTTAAAGGACACTAATGAAATGCTGGCACCACTTACTAACTCAAGATAAACATGTTTAGTGAGTATGAATTACAAAGAAAGGGAGATTCTAATTTTTTTGCATTTATTTGTAAAGATATTTCAAAATCAATGGTATGAGGAGAAATAAGGTATATCTATGCAATAATTTAATGCAGTAAAATAGTTTCCTGAAAGCTTGCCCTTCAAAAACATAATTTGATATAGCCTTAAGGCTAGACATATTCAACCAATAAGTACCTGTTACCCTGTCAGACTCAAATCTCTGTTCTGTTTTTCCTTTTAAGCACTAGTTAACTACTGAAGATTGTGAAAACATTTTACCTGACATGCTGAATTACATTACACAATTTTATGTAGACATTTCACCACCCAACTGTAGGACACATTGCTTTGTAAGCAAATAAATAAGAATGCAAGGTCTGAAGGGCAGGAATATGCCATTGTCAGTCCTGAGAAACAATCTTCTAAGGATACTAGATTCTGCACCCACTTGATGCCACCAACAGCCACACAACAATCTATATCACTTGAGTATTCATTTCTAAGTCAAAGGTTGAAACAGTCCAGAAATGCTATGATGACTCATCAACTGTGGTTTAGCAATACATTTAGAAAAAAAAAGCAATGAAAAGCTACTGGTCAGATACAAGTTAAAAGCTGACTTAGTTTGACTAAAAGTCATGATTTCACTGAACAGGAAGACCCCAGTAACTTGCACAGATGTTTTCCTTTCCAACAAAAAAGGATGCAAGATCTGGAAGAGAGCCTTGATTCTATCTCATCAATTAAAAATTAACCTGTCTTGATCCATGTGGTCCATGTAGCCCTCTTTCTGTCTCCTCATTTTAATCAACATCCCTTCATCCCCTAAATACACCTGAAAGGCATGTTCTTTCTTGTATTAGTTATTAATACACACAAAGGCAATTTTAAACGCTTAGCACTACTGAGAGGGCAGGAGGCTGCCCAGGAGTGCTGCAGCATGACAAAGGAAATCGTTGCATATTTCTGTTCTTTCAGTGGGGGTGCCTATGTGCACCTGAAGATATTTCTAACTGCAAATCCTATGTAGCCTTATCTTACCAAGTCAGCAAAGCAACAAAGAGTAACAGAGTTTTAGCAGCCTAGTATTTCACTTGTACCATCTGGATACACACCGGGCCTTTCCCCTCCAACTCCTTCCCATCTGAGCGTGTGAGGAACTGCTTTGTGGAGGCAGAAGTCCGGTGTGATAACACCCCAGGACCAAGAGCTGCAACAGAAGCCTCTGACAGGAAATTCTTCTTTCGAGTTCATTCTCATTGAACCGCTTTCCATTTTCATTTCTGCATTTGTGTTTCATTTTCCTGACTTTTTTGTTTGTTTATTTACTTAGCTAATAGCTACCACATTCGGTTAGCCCCAGGGAAGGAAAAAGAAAGAAAACAAATCCCCTGAAAGGCTGCTTGGCCTGCCCTTCGCATCCCCCAACAAGGGCAGAAAAGGGGGTGCTGCGGACAGGAAATAAAGCCCCATCCCCAGCAGCACCTGTCTTTCAGGGCCGCTTTGCTTTTCGCCTCACCCTTGGCACAACATTTCACCCATCCACACACCCACATACCCACAGAGCAGACAGAGGTGCCCCCCTGCCCCACAGCCGCCCCCCGGCCAAGGGTGCCCACCTGGGGCCCAGGTTGCACTTGCCCCTGAGGTGCAGCTTGCAGAGGTGCAGGCGGTCGCAGCCCTGGCACTCCTTGAGGACACAGACCCGCACATCCGACATGGCCAGCACCTCGGCGGGGAGGCCATCATCTCTAGTCAGCAGGAACCGCCGGGGCCCCGCTGCCTGCAGCGTCTCCACCAGCTGTTGCTCCGACAGGTCGATGTGCTCCCGGAGCTCCGTGAGCCCCAGCCGGCCGCCCTGGGCACACAGGGTCTTGGTGAGGAAGCTGCACACCACCGGGTCGCTCATCGTTGCCTTTCTGCCTCGGGAGACAAGGAGGCAGGCGACGAGGCAGTCTCTTGCCTTCAGGAATCGAAACTGAAGGCGTGGGGCGGAGCGGCAGAGGGCCCGCCTGCTCTTTGCATGTTGTTGTTGGCTTTTTTTACTTTAATAAAAGAGAAACTTCGCAGCCTGATATAATTCTAGTGTTCGTGTCGTGCTGCTGTTGGTTTTCTGTCTTCTGTGCTGGCAGGGAGCTGCTTGCCAGTGCCACGGTTGTGTCCTGGCAGAGGGTGCAGAGCCGAGAAGCGGTTCCTGAAAAAATGCTGGAGCAGGAGTGCGAAAAAGGAGATGCAACTGAATCAGAAAGATGCGGGGGCTGAGCGCCAGATCCACCAGAGTTCAGCTTTAACCTTCAAACTCTCCGGCAATGCAAGTCAAAGAAGCAGGCAGGCTCACCCACCCCCCCACATCAGGAAGTTAATTACCCCTGGCAGAGAAGCGGATGCCAGCTTGTGTTGCCTGGTACACACGGCCTCTGTGTGAGAGATTGCTGGTCACGTCACAGTACCTCCCAAAAGATCAGGACCGAGATGTGCACTCTGTGGTTTTGGAAAGTTGTGGAAGGATCTTTCCATCAGGCATGTTTCCCTATACTCGCCCCCTTGCTCTGATATCGGAACAAATGAAGTTATTTAAATAAAAGAATAGAAAAGGAGGGGTAGAAAGAGTACCATATCAACTCTAGTTTCAGAAATGTGCATTGGTAGTTCTGGGCTGGCTTGTGTCCCAGACATGCGTATATACGTGTGTTCCCAGGTTGCCAACAGGTTGTCAGGGATGATATAACTCAGATCCATACTTGATGTAGGTTTAAATCTGACTGATAAAATAGAAAATAAGCAGTGAGTCAGCAATCTATTGCCAATGCCAAGCAGTAGAAAATAATAATGAAACTAGCAAACCTTTTAGTCATTTGCTTACGTTTATTTGTCTTCTGTTTTTCAGCCAATTCCAGTGAAAACATGCATTTGCACATTAATCCACTTAGAAATGTGAACTATGTGGGTAGAGGAGTTTCCTGGTTACGGCTTTGGAACAGTGTAACAGCATGAAATGGGGAAACGAAAGTGAAGGACTGCAAGCAGAAAGAAGCTGCAAATACAGCCTTGGCAAGCATGTTCTATTGCTCTGAAATACACTTAAGGAGGGTCTGTGGTCAGTCCTCAATAAAAGCAAAGAAACTTTACTGGATGTATTCTGCTTGTTGGTATAATATTTTGCAAACATAAATGCCCAGAGTAGTTGACTTCCTCACCAACTTCTTCAAACAGAACCTGTTTACATAAAGTAGCACAGCTGGGTGAGACAGAAGGAATTGCTATATCGAGGTGCCCCAGATCAGTGTTCTTCTCTCAGGGCAGTGAGTGTTTCTAGCTATAAATACAAAGACATTTGCTGAAAGTTAGAAACTATTGAAAAAATGGCTGAGCAGATGTAACCTCTTGCTTCTGCTGAAAATGTAATCCCTGTACCTCTTTCTCTCTGCCGTCCTCTACTTCCAGCCAAAATGTCTCCTTGTTTGCTCTGGCTCTGGTATTCCTCTGACTCCTCAGTAAACTCAGTCAGCTTCCAGAGACTTGCAACAGGAAAATTGGCTGGTATGAGGGAAGTATGAGTGGAAATGGGTGTGTCCAACCATCAGAACAATTAAAACAACAGCCTGTGTTGATAACCAGAGATATAGTTTACGGCAGTAAAACTGAGAAATAACTTGTTTCTCTCAAGCCGCAAAGACCCATGCTCTGTAGCATAGACAACTTGTCTGCAGAAGACTCTACAGTCTGTATGGCACATCACAAATACTACTTATTTTCCTGTTACTACAGCAGAAAGGCAGACTATAGCCTTGGGAACTCAAAATAAAGAAATAGAAAATGATCAAGAGAGTTGCCTGAAGTGTATGGAGGCAGACGTAGCCAGGCTGAAGCAAAAGGATGATGCCATAGTAATTGCTTGGTCCTGCTAATTTGGGATTTGGATTTGCCTTCCATTTTCTTTCTGGCTACTGTCCTAGATTACTTTCTACTCTTTGTAGCCATTGATCCCTTTGCCATAGTTAAGGGAAGACAGCAGAGGGGAGCTGTGAACAGAGGAGGAAAGAGGGTTTGGATTTCAGGAAAGGCCCTTTTCATTCTAGTGAATAATAAGAAGAGCAGAGGCTTGCGAGGAGCCCACACTCTGTAGAGTTAAACTGAACAGGATTGTCTATCGAAGAACAGTAACGGGAGCAGTGTCCTGGGATCATTGGTATTCACTGTCAATATAGGCCATTCTTTTAACACTTGTTCTGCTGTTTCTTCTGGTGCCTTCATGCACACATTTCCATTCATGCTGCACTCATATCAATATGCATATTTGTGTTCAAAATCTGCATGCTTGTACACCTTTAACACAGAGTCACAGCCAGCCTTATGCATAGTTTCTCTTAATTCTGTAGAGAAGAAAAGTCTCCGAAAATTAAAAATCTGCTAGGAATACATTCATGTTATGAAGTAAAAATCAGAGTGCAATCTGCTTTTAAGGAAAGTCATTTCCCCAGCAGAGATTTTAAAAGCATGGAAACAAAAGACTCTACGGTAATGTCTGGTAGTTACAACCAGCAGAATTGTTTCTTTTAGAAGAGAACATGTCCTGCTGGAAGCAACAACCTGAGAGGTGAGGTTGCTGCAGATCCATGCCCCCAGGTCCAACCAGCAGTGACGCTGTAAATGTATTCCCAGCAAGCATGTGCATGCAGAGCACATGCTTACACCACATCTGTATATATATACAGGGGTGGCCACATGGTTCACAGACAGACTCTCAAGGCACTCACATGAACATAAACAGCACCATAGGCCTCCACCTGCTCCCCTCTCTGGTGAGCAGAATGGAAGTCCACCAGTGGGAACATATATGTGTACAAGGTGGATCCCTCCAGCAGCTGGTCTCAGACACCTGGTCTGCTACATAGCTGCCCCTAGATTTCAGTCTTCCCAGCTGTTGGCACCTGGGCTTATGATGTGCCAAGGTCACAGCCCTACTCCAACTGCTGGTACAGATGGTCATGCACACAGCTGGCCAGGACTTCCCAGGTGGGCAGATATCTTCCTCATATCATTAACATTCCCATCACAACAAATCTAGTGCCCTTGTGTATGTCACTTCATAGTACAATGATGTGTGAAAGCTCTGGTGATGGATTGCAGGGCTGTCATTCCCCTCCTTTCCCTCCTCCAAACCATATTCCTTGGTATGCAGCAAAGGGGTTCTGCCCTTTCAGTCAAAAACCCACACCTCCCAATGCATCACCCAGTTCCACATGTAGATCTTGACATACAGATGTAGATACCAACACTGATACCAGCACAGACCCATACACGTACCAGGTTAGCGAACGAGCAGTGCAGATTGACTGTGCAAACCCAAATCCAACCACTAAAATGCGTTGTAGCACAGCTCTGGTGACTGCAGAGGCTTCAGAAAAACAGATTTTGGTCTGTTCAGGTTCCTGCTTGGCAGGATCATATATGAAACTGCCCTGCAGGGAGAAGGAGCCCCAGAGAACTGATTGATCATCAAGCGCAACTTCCTCAGAGCCCATGAATGGCTTGTTACAATGTGCAGGAAGTGGAACAGTCATGACAGAATGCCAATGTGGATGAAAACTGAGCTTCAGACTAAGCTGAGACACAAAAAGGAAATATACGGAACGTAGAAGCAGGGACAGGCTATTTGGGAGTAATACAAACATGTAGGAATATGGATATGGATGCCAAGTCTCAGATGGAGCTGGAACCAGTAAGAGAGGTGAAGAGCAGCAGGAAGCATTTCTGTAGAGACACTGGTAGCAAAAGGAAGGCTAATCAGCTTAACACAATTTCTGATCATTATGAAAGCTTTCTTGCAAAACCAAACCCTTAGCAGATCTAACCACTCCGTCAGACCTGGTAAATATAAGAGACAGGATGTATGTTGGAGCTTTCTCCTGGGGAAAGGAGATTCTCTTTAAGCATTTTTATGCATGTGCATTTGTAAACAAAATCTAATGGGTAGTTCCTTCTCAACAGACTTGTAAATCTTTTTCTGTGGGAATACAGTGACTTAGGAGCATTGCACATCAGTATTGTATCACTAGAGGCATGGTGTTGTCAAAGATCAAACATTAGATACCTTTGAAAATACACTCTTATTGTGCTATTGCCTCTGAAGAGCACTTGATGTAAAAACATCTCCAGAACCTATTGTACAAACCTAACAAGGTTAACTCTTCTTATTGCTCTGTTAGTAGGGACCATACAGCCGTTCTTACATTAAACCACTATATACTTTGCTCTCAATTCAACGTGACATCTTTAACTGTAGCTTGACATCTTTAACTATTGACTCTGACCTCTGCAGAACTTTCAGCTCAGCCTCTCTAAAACATCACCAGTTTCTGTTTGCATAGCCATTACTGAGAAAAGGCGGGGTATAAGCAAAAGTATCTTCATGCCTTCCCTAGACTAGGCAATCTAATCATACCCTCCATTACGCAGTGTTCTTCCTGCGTCTGTGACTGCAGGGTTTAAAGTAACTGTCAGGGCCCTCACTGCATTCACCTCCACCCCGTGAAACTGGGCTGCCTGGACTCTGGGCCAACACTGATAAGCTCCTGCCTGCCCTTGAACAGAGCTCTCCGAGACAAAGCTGGCAGATGTCTCACTGGGGCTGCCCCCACTTCTCCTGGGAACTGCGTTTAAGCTAAGGGCCATGTCCTCAGCCCTTGCCGGAGCTAGGCTGCAGCTGCGTTACAGCCCTGCCTGTGCCTGGCCACGTACCCACACTCTGTCCCAGATCCACAGGCAGACTTCTGTGCTTGACTTTGGACCTGTCTTGTCACCATGGCCCTGCCTGGCAGTCTGGGACTCTTGGCTGTGCCTGGCTGCTGTTGTCAGACCTGCTGTGCCTTGTCTGAGTCCTTGGGGACTACGTGCGGTGCCTGGCTCCCCTCCCCATGCAGAGCAGCCAGCCCTCACAGCCCCTGGGTGGTAGCCACCAAGTGGGGTGCAGGAGTTGCTGGTCATGGGGCTCCCTCTGCTGCACTGCACAGCAGGTGTCAGGGTGACTGCTCTGCGAGGAGCAGGGAGCTGGGAGCAGAGTGTGACAGAGCAGAGCAGTGAGTGATCCCAATTATTCTCTAAAAAGCTTCCTACCCCCTCTCTCCCATGCCTTGGGACATCTCCTTTTCCTGACAGAGCCCTGCCACTACTGCGTCACTGTACCTGTGCCAGGCTCCTAGGGCTAGGAGCCGTCATTTCAACTGTGGCTGTTCAGTGCTTCCCTAATGAGAACAAAAGGAAGTGGTATTACAAGCAAAATAAAGTCCAGATGAAAAATCCACCAAAAGAGGAAAGTTTAACCATATGGCCCCAAAGTAACAGGCTTCTCAGATGCTGTGGCAGTCATAACTGCTTTTATTTTTCGGTATTTTTTGTTGTTGTTAATAAAAGAGAGGACTTTGCTTTCGGCAATCTCAGCTTTCCACAGAAGTCAGCACACTGTCATGTAAAGCATACACTTTTTAGAAAGGTTAGCAGAGTCAGCAACCACCACAAACACATTTGACATAGTTTTCAGCCACCCCCTAGTTGTACTGGCAGGAAGTCCCAGATTAGAAACCAGGCCAGCCAAGCCTGGCAGTAAACCACCCCAACCTTTCCCCAGTGTCTGGGGAGTTACGCTCACAGAATTAGTTGTAAGAGCCTGTCCCTTTGCCTTGAGGACCATTCCTACAACCTATGCAGAATCCAGAGTCCCTGTAGCTGAAACTCTGCTGCGTCAGCAAACACTGTGCAAATTTAAGCCTACTATACATGGGGAAGTCTGTTCAGAAATCTCTGACTTGCTTTTGAACTATTTCCAGTCACTGTTTTTGTTGGCTTCATGGTGGAAGAGAATTTTAATAGTTGCCTTTATGTTGTATTTTGTATGCCAACCAGTCCTTTCATTCATCAGCCTCTCTGGACTAGCAGATCTCTACAAGTTTTCCTAGTTCAGAAAGGTTTGTTTGTTTGTTTGTTCATTTGTTTTTTCCCTGTTTATTGCCATTTATAAAATCTGAATTCATTTGCAATCACTGATGATGAGAACTCTTTTCTCTGTTGCTCCCACTTTGGGGAATACATGTATTGGAGAAGATTTTCAGGAGGTACTCATGATGTCCAGGGGATGTATTAGTTATGCAGGCAAGTGACTTTCTATAGCTTTAACTGGCGTTCTGCCCACAGATTTGAAAGGGAATGACAGACAATGCCACAGCTTATAAACAGTAGTCCTTCTTCATTAGATTAGTTCTTCTTGTCAGCTGTGTACTATTCCAATCCTCATTATAGGAGAGCCAGATATGGGCAGAGCTACCAACCATCGGTTCTTCAAACAAGCAGATACTGAAGGAGATATTCATGCCATCTAATGTAAAGCATCTTTCTTAGCCTGTGCTTCAGACGGACACTCTAGGGACTACACAACGAACCTGAGAGAGCTGACTGAAACATCAATTTATGTGAATGTAGGCAAATGAAATATTTTGATTGGTGTCAAATGAGCTGTTGGATGAAGTTTCCTCCTCATCTCTCCAGCCTCTGACATCACTACTTGACTGTATTTTTATTCTATCGTTATTGTTTTGGGGTTTTCACTTTCCTCTTCCATTCAAGACAGAGGAACCACAGAAGGCCAGCAGCAGTGGGCATAGCCACATTTATAAACCACACACTAACATTCATGGCCTGACAACTCTGGGTGCTTTCTATCAGAGAAGGCTGGGATCATTGCTAGAAGGTCAGTGCATCTGAGCTAATCTGTGCTGTGAGGGTTGTCTCAGGGAAGAAGTGCTCAGTTCAAATAATATAAATCAAGATCAGGGTCAAAGGGGTTTATACATTTTTTAATGGCACACATTTAGCCACCAGTCAGTGAACTATACATTCAGGGTCAATAATGGTGAAACAACAGGTAAGAAACAGTACTAGACACTCATATAATCTCAGTAACTAGCTACTTATTTCTAAATATCCTTCTCGTACTAATTTAAAGATGGCCTAATTGTATGTGCACATGCACACGTACACACACAGTCATGCAGATATATGCAAAAATCCCTCCCTCACAGGAAAAACAATTCTCCTTTCACCCTTCTGGGAGTAAAGGTTCCCCTGTTTGCACATATGTTGCTCCAACCTCTTGAGTACCCGCACCATATCCTACAACCCACTAGTCCCACAGTGGGGAGAAAACACCCCACAAGTTCCCATACACTTCCAGGTGGGGGTCCCTCTGGCTGGACCCGTGCTGTGGCTCTGCTAACTGGCTGCAGGCTCCTCAGCAACGAACAGGAAGGCTGCTCTGTCTGGCCTAAGCAGGAGTTGAGGTGCCAGCAGGGTGACTTCTGTCAGTGCCTAACCAGCTTTTGAGTGCTGATGTTTGTGGTCCAAGGTCTGTCCCCTCCTGTTACAAATTTTCATACTTCTCTTCTTTAAATGCTTTTTCTTTGTTTCAAGAACCTCCTTGAAATTCCCAGATTACTGTTTAATCTGGGTGATGGTCATGTTCCTCTTTAGCATAAGCGATTCTGGGCACCTGCTCTCCAGATAATTTTTGTATTTTATCCATACACATGATATGAACTCATATTTTTATTCTTACAGGTGAGCTTCTTCAGGTTATTTGACAAGGCTGGGCCATGAGCACCCCAAAAGAATCTTGACGTGAACTTTACAACTGCAAATCCTCCAGGTAAACTTATGTCAGCCAAAGGAGACTTTGTGCTAGTAGAGTTAAAACAAAAAGCATTTTTTCTAATTCAGGTAGGATTCTCATGGTTGGTGGTAGTGAGAAAAGAGAGGGAAATTTTTCAGCTCTGGATAGCATTTTTCTCAACCCTTCTGAGCAAAGAGATGCTAGGGAAAGCTTAATAGTGAAAGCCTTTAAATGAAGCAATGTTAAAAGACCATGCACGTGGAAATAACCTCCGGTCTCCAAGAAGAGTATAGCACAAACACTCCTGGAAATTCATTTAACATGATGGTTAACATCTTTGTTAATTACCTGGTTGATGGGAAAAAGCGTGCCCCTACCAAGCTCACAGACACTGGGAGGAGCACTTACAATGCTGAAAAGTAGGCCTGCCACTCAGAGGGTCTCAGACAGGCAGTTGCTGGTTGTTTAGTTTTTACACTCCATGTTAGTCTGAGCCACATATTCACTCTCCTGGCAAACTCAGGGAGCCAACCACACTTTTTTAATGAACTCTGGGAGAAACATTTCTGTCACCAGACAAACCACTCAACTGTTGGTTGATTTTTATCTAAAACACAGGCCACACTCCAGTCCCCTTTGTGTTTAGATAAAGTTAGGTTCCTTGCAACAGCCATGGTCAGTCACACCCTGCATTCTCTGACCTTTATGCATGCATCGCCCTTGCTCATCTCCATCAAGCCTTCTTCCATTGTAGAGGTTTATTCAGTGAGTCACATTCCTCTCCTTGGGGCTTATTCAGTGACACAAGCCCAAGGAAGTGATCCTCCCCCTCTACTTGGCACATATGATACCACATTTGGAGTTCTATGTCCAGTTTTAGGCTCGCCAGTACAAGAAGGATATTGACACATTGGCATGAGAGTAATGGGAGACCACCAGAAGCTGTCTGAAGCTCTAGTACATGACATACTAGAAAAGGCTGAGAGAGCTGGGTCTGTCCAACCTGGAGAAGAGAGGTCAAAGGGAGACCTTACTGTGTATTCTATCAGAAGTGTTGAGAGAAATGGTTACACATAAGGAGCTAGATTCTTATGATGCACAGGGAAAGGACAAGAGACAACAGACCTCAAACAAGAGAGATTCTAATTAGATATGAGGAAAAAAACCACCCTCATCCAGTGAGGGTGGTCACACACTGGGACAGATGCCCAGAGAGGCTGTTGGATCTCCATTTTGTAGTCATTCAGAGATTGATTAGGCAAGATCCTGAACAAAATCCATCTAACCTCAAAGATAGCTCTGCTGTGACCAGGAGGTTGGCTGAACAGTCCTCTGGAAGTCTCCTCCAACCTGAAGTATTCTGTGATTCTTTAAGAAAGGGAAGAGATGATAACAGCTGCCACTCTGTATTAGAAATTCCATCTGTAAACCTCAGCTAGTCTACTGTTGTGGTTTAACCTGGCTGGCAGCTAAACACCACATAGCTGTTCGCTCACCCTCCCCCCTCCCTCTCTGGGGTGGGGGAGAGAAACGGGAAAGTGAAGCCTGTGAGTTGAGATAAAGACAGTTTATTAAGACAGGAAAATAATAATAATAATAATGATAATAGTACTACTACTAATAATGCGTACAAACAAGTGATGCACAATGCAATTGCTCACCACCCGCTGACCGATGCCCAACCTATCCCCGAGCAGCCGGCCCCCCACCCCGGCTAGCCACCCCTATATATTGTTCAGCATGACATCAGATGGTATGGAATACCCCTTTGGCCAGTTTGGGTCAGCTGTCCTGGGTCTGTCCCCTCCCAGCTCCTGCTGCATCCCTAGCCTGCTCGCTGGCAGGGCAGAGCGAGAAGCTGAAAAGTCTTTGGCTTGGTGTAAGCACTGCTCTGCAACAATTAAAACATCAGCATGTTATCAGCACTCTTCTCATCCTAATCCAAAACATAGCACCCTGCCAGCTACTAGGAGGAAAATTAACTCTATCATAACTGAAACCAGGACTCTGAAACTAAGGACTCTGACCTTTCAGTCACAGGAATACAGGTGCATACAGAACAGGATGTTCTCTCCTGTCTCACAGGACAGTGAGAAAGAACATGCTGTTCCCGTCTGTAGTATCATGTTCTGTGCTTTGGGAGAAGGACTAATGCTTCTAGTGCCAACTATTGCTCTCTCCAATGACACATTGACATCTGGGCCCCACTGTGCTGCATTGCCTCCAGCCTTTTTGTAGCTTTCTATGACCTGCCTTTTTGCAGATACCCTTTTTGGGGGGGGCTTCCAGGGTCTCTTGCTTTCTTGAAAGAGGACAACTCACCTTGTCTCTTGCTCTTCTTATCTATCTATCTATCTATCTATCTATCTATCTTTGAGATTCTGAAGGACAGACAGACTGGCCTTTGTACTCCAATATTCTCAACAGCCAGGTCCCTTATATTTGCATTATCCTAGACTACAATTTCCTCCTAACACTCTAGTTCTGCACAGGTCAAAACCTTCCAGCCATCAGGTAAAGATGCTCGTTACAGTGCCCAGCATGCTCTGCTATAGTCATTTTTCACAGTTGTTCACTTTCTGTACTGGTAATCTCTACAAACATTAGCTAATAGTTACCAGTTGTTAGCATAAGCCTGAATTCACAAGAGTTAATTGTAGAGCAACGGCAGCATGGAGAGCTTCCTGAGCACCTCAGCCTCTCTTCAGCAATCCCCTTTGCTGTGAGATAGTGGGATGCTAAAAATTTGCAGGAGCTGCTTGCAGCGCTTTTGGCTAGATGAAATATTATCATGATTTAGGGCCTGTGGAGTAAGCTAATAGTAGATGAAAACAAGAATTTAAAGAGAAGTAAAAAAAAAAAAAAAACTAAGCTAATGAAAATGAACTAAGCTCCAACCCAAAACAAGAGTTGAGATTATTTTTTTTTAAAATCCACAGAAATACCAGTCACAAAGGCTGAAAACTGAGTGAAGAAAAAAACTATTAGGAGTAAGAGGGCAATTCACAGGCTGGATTGTTTATAACAGACCACTAAATCTCATGCTGACAGTGCAGAGCATACAAAGTTGTCACTTAGGTCTTCCTAATCTCTTCTTCCAGCTGCAGGGTCGGCATCTCACATAGCTGCAGTACCAGGCTGGAGCACCTCTCCTCAGTAGGTGCTTCCTGGCCCTGAGCCCCGAGAAAGGAACAAAACCAAAGCAGTGGCTGGTAGGAGAAAATCTGTAATTTCTGGTGTGTAATGCCTCAGAAAGGGTGGGGGGTCAAAGACTGGTCAGAAACTAAATGAGGGACCAACTCTGTGGTGGTGACACAGCAAAAAATTTGTTGTGTCACACCTTCCTCACTGTTCCTGAGAGAGAGAGGCATTCAATAAAAGCAGTCCATCCCAGAGGCACCTCTGCTGGTGAGCTTTTGACCACTAGGTGGGACCCGAACTCTTTTCACTGACTCGCTCACCAGCAGCAGGCAGTTAGTCCTAATTTTAGGTAACGCTGTGGCTCCGGTAGCTGCGTGTCAACACCTGTGCTCAGTAGTACAGGGCTCGTGCAGACACAGAGAGCTCCTAAATGTGGGTCAATAATTCATTTGCGCGACTGAGCAGGGATGCTGGATATTCTATGTCCAAACCATGGGAATGTGACTGGTTCCTACTGCATGACACTAAAAACCCTAGTGACTTGACAAAGAGCTCTGGGATGCATTCTCCATTAGGGAGAACACAGCATGATTTGGGGTAAGTAATTTAACATGCCTGTGGCTTGGTTCCACCACCGCTAAAGTGAATTTTGAAACCCTCTACGTCAAAGTGTGCTGGGTGTCAAGTGTGTTATTCCTGAGATGATTTAATATCCTTGGGAAGGGTACATCCTGCTCATCTGCAGTGGCAGACAGAAATGTGGTTGTCTAGAAACTGCTGCTCGGCCACAAATCCTGTGCTCTGCCGTCCTCCAGGTTTCTGGGCAGGAGGAAGAGGAGACTCCAGGCTTACTTCCTTACAGTCCCCTACATAAACAAGCTAAACAAGAGTTAGCTCATTTTTTAAAGGCAGATACAGTCTAATTGTTATTAAATAACAACCAGTATTACAGAGCCTAGAGGCCCCAGGCAAGATCAGGTCTCTGTTGTACCATGTCTTGTACAAATGCAAAGTAAGAGGAATTCCTTCCCTTAAGCAGATTACGGTCTTCATAGACAAAATGTGCCTGGGGACAAACAAAGCAAGCAAGGCACTCCTAAAAGCAAACAAACCATCGTTTTACATAAGGGAACATAAGGGAAAAGAGTAGATCAGCAGCTGGTGTAAAGCTGACACAGCACCATTGATGTTGTGAGTTGACAGCAATTTATAGCAGCCAAGGATATGCCTAAGGTAGGCGAGGCGTCTTTCTTAATGTCATATTCAAAGTCTAGCCTGGAGTTGAACCAGATTCTCAGAACCCTCATCACAGGGCTTCTCTTTTCATGTGCTTGCTTTCCCACCGGCCAGCTCCTGGAAGATCAGCTTGCTCGTCTCAGACTGTGGTCCTCAAGGACTCAGCCAGAACATCATTGTATGTGGCTTGTACGAACCTAGCTGGGATTTCATATAGGCGTACATAGCTGGAAGAAAGCCTAGTTCAGCAAAAAGCTGTAGGTCGTGGTTTTAAGGGAGAGATGGAAGGAATGTAGAAGTCTTGCTATTACCAAGCAAGTTTTAAAAATAAATGCATATTCTAAGCAATGCTTGATCATTAAATGCTGTGTTTTCTCACTGAATGCAGAGTGATATATTGCTATTCTTTCATCAGCTGAGTTAGGTATGAACTGAATGTATTGCTCCAGATGAATTAGCAGCCTACAAAAGACACTAAAGATTATTTTTTCCTTAACTGCATTGGGGTGATATTATGATTACACTAATAGAAGTCATGTAACACAGAGCAATATGGAGATATTTGTTTTCTCAAAACACATGGGAGCTGGATGGTCCCAAATATTGTTCAACAGTCACTTTACCTTCCAAATAAAAAAATGGGTATAACCACTGACTAATCTGAGAAATGTTTATGAGGTATTGAGCAGAAGATTAAAAAAAAATAATTACCAATTTATATATATAAAAAAAAGACATGCCAAGAAATTGGTGGAATACATCAAAACACTGAGAATAGAGCAGGAAAGTCTGCTATAGGATAATGGTGGTCCTTCTGGTATATTGTCCTTTAGAGAAATAAAAGCCAACCCTCTTAACAAGTACGTATAACCAACTGCAGAGTGCATGCAGGGAAAGCAGCGAAGTCAGACAGCTTAAATGAAATATGTGGATTAATAATGGAACAGTCAAAAATTATGACTTTAAAGTTTTTAGAGTGTTTAGTCTTTTAGACTTCCAAAATTAGATTGTGTGCTTAACATGAATAGTTTACAGAACCTAAGTTGAAGCCAGTGACATTTCCTTTGGAGGGGTTCAGCTGGGACAGTAAAACTTGAGATAAAACATTACCAGGCTGAATTAGTACCATTCACACAAAAAAAGGTATGGAAAAAGAAACAGAATGAGTGCCAGGCCACTGGAAAGCCAGTCCTCCTGATTAACAGACCAATGTAAGACCATTGCATTTCCCAGTGTTGGCATTTCTTCCCATCTGTGCAATATTTTTAAAGCAAGACACAAAACTTTTGCTTTGCAATGATAGCAATTAGAGGAAAACAGTCAAATGAAGTGCTCAGATTGAGAATAGGTTTAACAATTTTATTGGGGGGGGGGGGGAAGAAGGGTGGTGTTAGAATTTATTTATTTGTTGTATGGAGGCTTGTTCTGCACATGAATTCTGAATTTTCTGGCTTTAGTCTGTGCTGTTCTCCCCCTGTTTCACAAACAGTAACAAATGAACAACTCCATGCTCCAGCTTTTGGAAAAATAGGCAGTTTGTCTCAGAGACTTTCTGCAGTATTCTTGGAAATAAGGACATAAATGAAATGAAGAGAGCAAATGAATTGTGAAAAATAGTAGGGTTGTTGTAACAGTCTCAACATCTAAAAGAGACTGTGGCTGTAAGGAGTAACGATACGTTTTATTAATCTGATATAAAGTGACATAACTTTAAAACAACAAGTAACATTTTATCAACTAATTTCTGATCTTCCTAACAGAGTAAATAATAAATGCCCATTCAGCTTTTTCTTCACAGTCATAAAACTGTGTTTTACAGTGACCACAGAAATATTATCTTCCAGACTGAGACTACTGACATGCATTCACAGCTTGTGCTTAATTATAAAATCCCTGTGGTCATTGCTGGAGCCAGTTTTCCTAGACTTTGGGCTTGCTTATTTTCTGTGATCTGCAGGCATCTGTTTGTCGGAGGACACAAGTCCCTATTAAGAAAGCCTGTTACTGCTGTGCAACATTCACAAGTGATTAAGGCTTTACATTTACTTTAATCCCATCCCAATTATTCTGAAATTGTTCTGTCTTTAGGAAAGAGCAGCTAACTTTCCAAATAATAGTTTAACAAACAACAACAGGTTTAAAAATGAAGTATATTATCATGTGTTTCTCCACATGGTCTGTCCTCTTAGGCTTGGGAAGGAATTGGAAATTTCGTGGGGGTTACATACTGCAACTGTGGGATCTCACCAGCATCAAGATGCTACTAGCTCTAGCTCTGAACCCCTGCCAAGTAAAAAGATGATGAGTGTTGGCATCAGAAGCAAGATGCAAGAAACAGGAGCGGGATGGTTTAGTTCTGGTGATTCCAACAACAACTACAAAAAATGTTTTTGTTTTTCAGCCATTGGTTGTGATTATGAGTCAAAATCCACAACACTAGGTGACACAGGCCTTTTACACATTGTGAAGCTCTGTCTGACCACAGTAGGTCCAGTGACAAAGCTCTGCACACAGGACTGAGCCAGAGGAAGTGTGCAGGGCGCCCGTGCTCCCTGGTCTCCGTAGCAGGTATAGTTCTTGATGATATAGCTGCAGGACCCCAGAGGGTGACTCAGCTGGTCAGCCACGATGTGTCTGCATTAGGGTGATAGCAAACTTGCATAGGAATGTGTGTTAAAACAGTCAAAATGCTGAAAGGAAGGAGAAAAAAATGAGATTATGGTAACATTCACTCTGGATTAAAAAAGCATTGATGGTTTTTGGGCATGTGGGAAATCATCAAGCCAATGTAGTGTAGGGCAGAAAAGGTTGTGGCATGAAGTAGGAATCAGTGTTTAATTTTTTATTTTTTTTTTGTATCTTTCCCACAATTTTCCTTCAGATTTGGTCATCACTTGGACAGGCATGGGACTGTTGGCTGCCCCATATCATTTATAACGGGACAAAAGAGCTGTCTCATGGACACTAAATTTACTGGTATACGTGTTACCTGAGAGTACCAGATACAATTTACATGCACTGGCTAACTAACCTTACTAGGAAAGACCAGGTAAAATCCACTGGATGTGTATAATATGAATGTATGGAGTCCTGAGTGAACACAAAGGAAGAGAATAAACTTTTCTCCCATCCCGTAAACTGTACTGCCCCTGAGCTCCTTGTGACACTTGCCAGCTTTCCCTGCTCCCAGGCAGAACACACCAGGCTTTCTCCTGGGCTGAAACTTTCTCCTGCACCATAGACAGGCCAGCAAATTAGCCCCTAGACATCTCTCTTGGCTTTCAGCCCTTTCCAGCTTAGGAGAAACTAACAGATGTGCCCTTTTGTTGTTCTCCTGCTCTGAGCTCATTACAGATTTCCAGGCAGGGGAAATTAGCAAAGTCTCCTTAGCATCTGCCTTTTCCAGCTGAGGAGGAGCTGCCTGCAGACAAGCTTTCCAGCCCTGGCTATCTGCTTGTGTTTGGGCACACATCCCTGTAAGTTCACTGCCCAGACCGTCCCCCTCCATTGCCACTTGTGCCAGCACCAGCTGCTCCTCCCAGGCGTAAAGTCCCATGGGTTTTCACAGGGGAACTGCGCTTGCTTGCTCAGCCCCTTCGTGGCGTTGATCCAGAGAACGTGAAATAAGTTTAGATGAGGAGTCAGAAAACAAACACACAAAAAAAAAATCCTCTAAGGCTTTAGTTATATTTCTCTAATGATGTAAAAGAAGCTGTGGATCTGTTGTCAGTCAGTGGCCATGGTTATTTATTTTTCTTAAAGCCTCAGGTCCTAGAGCCTGGTAATTACTTGAGAAGCACAGCTTTTGTTTTAAAATAAATTAAAATAATTAAAAATAACAGCTGTGGATAGAGACCTGGAAATATTCTAACAAGCAAAACAAGAAAATTAATGGAAAAAAAAGGGGGGGGGGGGGGGGGGGGGGGGGAGGCAGATGCATTGAATGGGTATGGAGAAGGGTGAATAATGGCCAGCTAGGCAATCCTGGGCGGCATGTCCCTACACCAGGTCACCCGAGGAGGAACACCTCAGTACCGATCCATGCGATGAGGACCCTTGCCAGACCTGCTGACGTGAGGAGGAGGGGAAGCACCGTCCCCTCCACCAGGCCATACACTGGAGGCTGGGCCACCCAGGGAGGAGGGTCCCTTCCTCCTCCCCTCTCCCATGGCCACGGGCTTTGGTTCATTGTTTCTCCTGGCTCCTGCACAGGCAGTAAGTTATGAACCAGTGAGTTATGAACACTTGCAGAGGGGAACAGGAGGCAGGGGATGGTGGGTTAATTGCAGATCCCTCATTTGGCAAAACAATGCCATGAAGTAAATCTTGCTGGTGATGCTGTAGAGCTGGCTGTTTTTAAGCAAGTGTCTACATGGGGAGCAAAGCCTTCATTGTTGATCAGCCATTATCGTGATTGATAATCACAGGGATTGTTAACACTGTTGAACCCATCATTTTTGCCTTAGCAAAAACTATGTCCTGTATTGTGAGACAATGCCTTTGCAGCTTTTGTTTCCTTGGAATAATTACAAAATTAACAACAAATTCTAGAAAAACTCTTTCCCCAGCAGAATATTACTGGGAACTGATATGATACTGTTATGGTTTCTAATGCAGGGGCAATGAGCTACAGGAAACTCCCACTGAGGATGTAGATGAGCTAACTCACGTTGTGGGGTGGGGTTTGAATCAAGAAGGGATATTAATTTTCTGAAGAATTTGGTCCTTTTGAGCCTCAAACTGTTGGAGCTTGGTGCAGGAATTAACAAATGAAATCCATACATCCTGTGAAATGCATGGGGGTGGATGAGATGATCACAACAGAGGTAGGAGATGATGAAGTCATTGGAGTTTACTGCAGTTTTATTCTGATATAAATCCTTCTGTGCTAAGCCACTGGCCTTATTACAACAGATGTCATGGTCCTGTAACTGTTTGCACCTCAGGGGGAGCCAGACAGCACTGCTTCCCCTGCTGAATATATTTTTAGTCTTGGAAGAGTGTGGTCCATCTCATCTGCCACAGTAATGCAGAGCAAAGGAAAATACACTGTGAACACAAATGGGACAGTTTGGAATATGAGTTTGCATGACATTGACTAACTGTTTAAACTCTTTCTGTAGTCAGTGGAAAGAAAAAGGAAGTTCACCTGTTCCTCTGTCCTGTTTCAGCTGTCTGTGGTAGGATGACATGAACTTCCAGTTACTAATGCAAGATCTTCCCCCTCAATGTCACAAAATCATAGGGGAACAACAGATTTGTACCTGCCAGCTCTATTGATTGCAATGATTTTTTATTTACTTATCTTTTTTTTTTCTTCTTTTTTTTTTTCTGGGAGTTCATCAGTAAAGTTGACAGCAGAATAAAACCTGGTTTGAGGAAGGAAGAGGCATCTGAATTTGGTATGTTTTTTATCTATGTTTGGCCGTAATTAAGAAGTGATCAATACTAAATGTGTCTATAGGTTTAGGAAACATCCAGGAATCAGAACAAATGCTTAAGAATATTAATAAGAGAATTAACCATTTAGATTGTGTGAATTTAAAATTATATAAATAAAAATCTAGAAGGATGAGATTAATGGGGTAAATTTTATATTACAGCAGTGATATCTGTACTGGGCTGTTCCTCGCACTGACCCAATGACACTCCATATGGCTACTTTGGAAACACCAAATGACACACTTTGGCCTTTTTGTGGCAAGTGGAAAGAAATACCCAACAAATTTTAATTAACCAAATTACGTGACGGTCGAAAGAAGAGATGAAACTCTCGCATTTAAAATTAAATCAAATACTTTGTAATATGACACAGATAAATACTTCACAATTACAGGATGCAACATCAGTGCCCGTAGGGAAATACAGAACAATATATTTCTAATGCCAGACACTCAAGAGACTATTTATTTAAATTGTATAAAGATTTACACTCCAGTAATCTCATTATGGACCTTACATAGGAAACATGGATTGAAACACATTACATGATACAATTGGACCTTAAAAGATTATCACATTCATAAGGATCTTCTCCTAAATAAAAGTAGCTGGACGCTTTGTTTTGCAACACCTGGATCCAGAAACCAATGCTGTTAGAAAACATTAATGCTGTTGGACTTGTTTAACGAGCAATTTATCTTCCAGGATTTCTTTTTCTATAGAAAGCCATCATTAACACCTGTCAGATCCATATAAACACATTCACCTTTCAAATCGCATGACCTGGTTGTATTATAGCTTATGTAGGTTCTGAATTTGTGTCTCTGAGGGTGGTAAATTAAGTCACAATATAAAACTTTTCTCTAAGGCAACGATAATACCCAGCTCCCGTGCTGTTTTTTTCCACAGTATGTGCTCAGCTGCTTGCTATTATTCTCATTTATGTTTAGCTCTAATAGCTGTTACAGAGAGGTAAACTCACATGCACAAAATCCCCCAGCAAGGTACCATACCCCAAGGTTTTGTGTTCTCTGAGATCTGGAAGTAAGGAAGGCACACTGCTGATAACAATGCGGTAGTTCTCACACAGTAGTTCTCAGCACACTGCTGATAACAATGTGGTAGTTCTCAGCTGTATGGTCTGACCATCTCCAGCATTGACCAACACCTCCAGGCACATTGAACAAATTTATGATCAGCAATGGGCGAAATGGCAGCTGTGATTTGAAACCAAGCACCTAGTTAAAAATGCTGAGGAGCCATTAACATCTTTTTTGTAATCAATCAACCAGCACCATTTGGAGGACAATTGCCCAACTGGGCATTTTACCCACTGTGGCTCACTGCATCCATATAATAATGACTTAAAAAAAAAAAAAAAGAATCGATTTTTCAGACCTCGGGGATCTGTCAACCCTCATTGTGCCACATAAGTGCATGTTCTGCACAGGCATCCAAATTGCTTCAGCTCCTGGAGCTCAGATCAAAGACTTGTGCTTTCCACATGGTGCAAAGAGGCCAACAAGGTCCTCCCCCACAGATAAGAATGTTTCAGCATAAGCATTGCTGGAACATGAAATATGCACATGCCGTATCAATCTCTTAATTACTTTATCTACAGAATCAGGGTATTTGTACATCCAACATGTTGTAATCCAGTTAGGGCCTCAGTAAACAGGAAAGTTACTGCTGGGACAACAATAACAATTAATCTAAAGCTCTGACCAGGTTCAAGGACAGAAGCCTGTCAAATCTCATAAGGTGAGAGAGAAAATCATGTCCCTGTTTTATCAGCCTCTCTTGCAGCCTTTGGGGTCCAAGGGCTGCCACTTTTCTGCTTTTTTTTTTCTGCCTTTTTTTTTTTTTCCTTCCAGCTGTGAGCTAGCAACTGCAGACCTGCTGACTAGCCATGCAAGGTCTGTGGGCTCTGGAGGCTGTGCAAGGCAGTTGCAGCCCCACAGGGGGACAGGAAAATGAGAAACCTTCCTTGACACCTCTTCCCCTCCAAAGTGACCTACTGTGGAGGGATTTGGCTCTTGTCCTGTCAGGTGGCTAGGAGCATGGCCTGGGTAACCATAGGCTCAAGAGATCAGACGGCCAACCTCTGGGGCCAGCATACCGGTGACTTGCTTGCACATTTATTCCCATTTGTCTCCTTGCCTTGCCTCAGCAAAACCAACATCACATCCATGGGGGAGGGAGGAGGGAGTGTAGGTAGACAGGCCTGTGATTTAAATGACTGATTAATAACATTAAATTTATTAACAGAGTTCCATTGAATTAGACCTTCTCCTGTGCAAAATAGGTTAAAATACCTTGACTAGATCAGCTGTTTCAATTTTCCTCCTCTAGAAAAATGACATAAGATTATGGCATTTTCCCTTGTAAGTTATCTTGTTCCCAAAGATGAATTTAATTCATATTAGTCCTAGTGCTCAGAAAAATCACCTCTTGTACATCTTGAGAGATTCTTCACAAATCCATGTAACCTACTCTTTTACAAACAGCTTAAGGTAACTTCTTTTCCATTTGCTATCACTGAAGCATCTATAAACTGAGGATTTATAGACAGTCCGGATTTTAAAATGTTAAATTATGAAACAAGCTTGTTCTGTATTGCTATATTGCCAAAGAGATTCATTTGCTGCAGCAACCTGTATGTGTAGTTAAACAGTGTTTCACCCTAGGAGTACAACAGGACTTTGCTGGTCTTGGTGCCAGCCATTTAGCCTCTGGAAGACAAAGAAGCGCTTTTTCATTAAAAAAAAAGAAAAAAAAAAAAAGCAGCTAAATATTCTTTTGATTTTTTTTTCAAAATATCCCCAAATTCTTCACAAGCAGTTTAGATCATTAGGTGTTTTTAGTTAAATTAAGTCAACAAGTATTATTAAGTTTAGGGCTTTTTCCACCTACTTCTTTCCTTTCATCTTTTTTGACAGGGAAAAGAGGTGAACGTCTCACAAAAGCCAGCCTCTAATTTTTATTTTCAATTGGAATGAAACTTTTTTTTTCCCACTTGAGCATGCACACATATCCTTCAAAATAGTATTTCTGAAGCAAACTGCAGAATATCTTGTCACTCGTCAAACACTCATGGCATCGACCTTCATAGTTTTAGATGATTTGAGTTCTGTCTCTCACAAACTAGGAAGCAACCTTTCAATCAGCATTTTTATTTATTTTATTTTATTTTATTTATTTATTTATTTATTTATTGTATAATAATGTGGCATTTGGCATTAAACAAGACATTTGAAATAGAACCAGCTGGTGACAAGTGTTTTCAGGGAGGACTTGTGAATTTCCTCACTTTCCACATTATGGATTTGGTGTCTTTAAACTGCAATGCATAACAATTTTTCCCACTCTTTCCCCTATGTGGTGTTGGTCAGACTTGCTGGCTGGTGGGCAGCTAGAAGAATCTGGGGCCTAATAAACGATTTAGGAGGTAGTCTGTTGATTTGGGATCTTTGGAGACAAAAGCGTCATAGGAACCACACAAGCTGCTGGGGGAAAAAAAGTGTTATTTCTATTGCAAAGACAGTTGCTGGAAGCTTTCCAGCTTGTAAGGAAACTTGAGAAAGGATTCTCTATGTCTGTGGGACATATGCCTTCATCTGTGGGAAGGCATATCAAGGAGGGACATCTAGGACATGCCCTCTTCACCTCTGGTGTCTGAGTAGGTTATAATGGAAGAGACATCCATCTGTGAAGCAGAAGGCTGCATCATTCAGCCTTGTACATGGTTTTACCCACTCAGCTAATGCAAGATTTAGAGCCATAGAGCAAGAGAATCCTATCCCTTATCTTGGTTACAACTAGGTGGAGAAATTTCCACCAAATTATAACAACTGTAGCCTAACATCTGTCTCTCAAAAGGAATCCACGTCAGCTGAGAAAATAAGTCATAGCATGGGAAATTTCCCTTTTATCAGAAGTTTTACTGATAAACTTAATCTTCTTCACTGGATGGTTAAGTTGCGGTTTATTGATATTTTATTATTATTATTATTTATTTAGGACATCATATTACCAACATTAGAAAATGGCTTAAGAACCAGTCTTCCCAAAGTCAAACTATGGTGTAAAGAGACAATACCTTTACTTGCCACAAATATCACCAACTGAAGACATTTTCTGTTGGTCCCCAGAGAGGAATGAAAGGTAAAGCAGTCTATATAAAAAGTTCCTTCACCTTTGAAATTTATTCCTTTTCACAGCCTGCAACAAGCCAGTTTTGGGCATGGAAAGGCATGATGCAAGATGTCTCATTTTGCCATGGCTTTGTCTTCTTCTAGGCAGGTAGCCAGGATCTCTCTCGTGGGTGGGCATGAAAAAGGGAAAGATGAGTTCTGATGTGTCAAGAGCTGCAGCTTTGAAAGTTGTTTGTTTGTCATTTTGTGAAGCACATTTCCATAGCAAAATGGTGGGCCCAGTAGATGTGTTCCCCCCCCCCCCAGAGTTTATGAGTTTTGTTTCTTTTTCTTCTGTTTTTGTTCTTTAAAGAAAATGAGCACTTGGATCACTTGGTTATGGCAGAAGGGTGGAAGAGAGTAAAAGAAGGGGTGGTTTCTTTTTGAGAAATGTAGAGATGTCACTGGATTCTCCCTTCCCTTCCCTTCCCTTCCCTTCCCTTCCCTTCCCTTCCCTTCCCTTCCCTTCCCTTCCCTTCCCTTCCTTCCCTTCCCTTCCCTTCCCTTCCCTTCCCTTCCCTTCCCTTCCCTTCCCTTCCCTTCCCTTCCCTTCCCTTCCCTTCCCTTCCCTTCCCTTCCCTTCCCTTCCCTTCCCTTCCCTTCCCTTCCCTTCCCTTCCCTTCCCTTCCCTTCCCTTCCCTTCCCTTCCCTTCCCTTCCCTTCCCTTCCCTTCCCTTCCCTTCCCTTCCCTTCCCTTCCCTTCCCTTCCCTTCCCTTCCCTTCCCTTCCCTTCCCTTCCCTTCCCTTCCCTTCCCTTCCCTTCCCTCCCTTCCCTCCCCTTCCCTCCCCTTCCCTCCCCTTCCCTCCCCTTCCCTCCCCTTCCCTCCCCTCCCCTCCCCTTCCCTTCCCTCCCCTTCCCCTTCCCCCTCCCCTTCCCCTTCCCCTTCCCCTTCCCCTTCCCCTTCCCCTTCCCCTTCCCCTTCCCCTTCCCCTTCCCCTTCCCCTTCCCCTTCCCCTTCCCCTTCCCCTTCCCCTTCCCCTTCCCCTTCCCCTTCCCCTTCCCCTTCCCCTCCCAACAAACAAATAAAACCCAATAAACTACAAACAAACAAATAAAAACACTAAAAACAAAAAACACTTTCAGCATGAATTGCTCTACCAATAGAAAAATCTACATACAGGCATGAATGGCTTATTGGGGCAGCTAAATTCTTACCTGATTGAAATGGTCATTTCTGACATGTTATCGAACCAGTTTCTTTATGGGGTCACAGGGACATGTCAGCACGCTGCCTCTTGGCTCCCTCTTATATGCTTCCATCACAAACCTAATAGCATCTTCAAAGACATTTTGGAGATCAGGTGAGGAGTTTGAGTGAAGTACCAGTGAGTGCTACACAGTTTAAGCCCTCTTTACCCATAACACTTCTAGGAAAGGGTGTGCCAACCTGTCACCTGTAAGGCGAGGCTGTGACAAGGAAATAATAAAGAACAATGGCTGCTTTCCATTGAAACAGGACATGGCCAGAATGATCCTCCATCACTCCCAAAGACTTACAAAGCTAGCAAGATTCTGCAAGAAAACACTTTGTTACCTATGTTCTTCACACTTCCTTGTCCCATAAAGGCCGAAAAAATTATTTGCTTGCCACAAAAAAGCATCATGCTAGAACATGCTCTTTGAACTTTGAAACAACCTTTTTGCTTTTGAGCCTGTTTTTCTCTCTACACTTGCTTTCATTGCATTCTTTCTTGCATAAAATATGAAAAGTTGGGAATTTTTCAGCAAAATAAGCTCAGTGTTCTGACTCAGCACCAGTATGTGAAATGGCTCTCATATTCCAAGTACAATGGGCTTTGCTCACAAATTCTTTTTTACTTATCCAGTTCTTCCCACCCCATAACTTCTTGCTGTGCTTTGGGAAATGAGCTAGTGGTCTCAGTGCAATTTCAGATGGGCAGAAGCTCCCCCCACTGACAAATATATCTGCAGCAGTCTCAGTGTTGGTAGTGTCAGTACAGAGTGACCTGGGTGGACTGCTGCATAACTCGGCATTTTTATAATTTCAAACCCATGCAATCCAAACCATGAATAAGCTCGTGCTGGCAATACCATAAGCAAGAGCTAAGGTGTATGATCTCTGTTTTACAGCTGTGTGGCTGAGGAGCTGAAGGATAAAATCTCTTGGTCAAGGTACCAGGAGAAATGCCATTCTAACAGTTTGATCTCAAAATGACCCAGGAACATCTCCTTCCACAGAAGACATCCTCCAAGCAGGAATCAGCTGCAACTCTAACGTGTATGATGGCTTCTTAGAAGGCTCCCCCTGCCACATGTGCTGCACCAGCAGAGGACGAACACATTCAGTTGTGTCAACCTTTGCATCCTACACCCAGATGAAATTCCTCTATAAAAAGAAGCAACCAAAACAGGCGTCGTGTAGAGCCACATCAGAAGGCTTAAATCACCATCTCTCTCTCACTGGGTATACTGAAAGGCAGCATTCGTCTCACGGAGAAGACGGCAGATGATTGATGTTCGGGGCTCTCCCGCAGACGGAGGGCTGTGTTTTTGAAGGTGGCCAGAGGGTGGTAGCACTGCACAGCCGAAATACCACGGCCCTCTGCACCGGGAGGAGGGAGAGGTGGGGTGAGGAAGCCTCTGATTCTCCTGTGAAGTTGAGAAAGAAGAGGTGATGAAGTTGGAATAAATGGTCGAAGCTTCAATACCAAATGACGGTTACTAATAAAAGGCTTTATCTTTTACACTGCTCTTTCCTGATTCTTTCAACAGATGCTGAATGGGTTTCTTTCTCCCTCTTACTTTATATTGGAGGATACTTCTTTGCCCTTTTCAAATTAAAACAAAAATATCTGCGGCTTCTTCATTTCTTGTGAGGAGAAGGAGGAAGCAGAGGTGAGGAAGGGTGGCTTTTGAAACTAAGGGGAACTTTTGTTCTGAAGCATCTCACTTTCTCAGGCCCTGAAAACACTCAGATGGTGGAGTCGACCAGCAATGCTGGCAGCTATTTTCCGGAGTTCCACTTTTTCAGACGACACTCCTCCTGGTGTGGCAGCCACAAGCTGTCAGACATGTGGCTTGTGCTCTGTGGCACAAAATGACCACAAACAAATGATCCCACTGGGACGGTGGTCAACTGCAGCTTTCAGCCAAGGATCACAGAGCACTTGGGGAACCTAAGCACACTTTGCATTGTGAAAGTCTTCTGGGCTATAGGTGTGTCTCCATTTTGTAGGTAAAACTTGTTACCGTAATTTTGCTGAAAGGAGGAAAGCTGAGGAACTGCAGAAATAACTTGTCTAAGGGCATATACCACACCAAAGCCAGTGTCAGGGCAATTGTGTTGTGTACATATGCATTCGTGTGTGTGTGCGTATATTGAGCATCTGCCTGCTGGTATTCCTTAGCCTGTAGTTTGCAGCGCAAATAATCCAAATCTCACAACCTCTACCTGTCATCTTACTTAGCATTATGTATTCTAGAGCTACGAAAAATAGATTTGGGCTGTTGATTTTGGTTGTCTTTTTTCTTTTACTCTCCTATGCTGTAAGAACTGCGTGTCCCTGCCTGTCCTCCTATTTCACGTTGCATTTATTGTAATAGTTTACACCAGAATAATTTGTTGGCCGTGCTGTGTGATTATAGGCAAGTTTCTTCACTGCTCTGAGCCCTGGTTCTTCCATAAGCGAGATGACGGTGCTGACAGTTACCTCGCTCAGCAGAGCACTCAGATCTACAGCTGCTGTGCAAGAGAAGACAATCACATGACTATAATTGGGCAGGCGCTGCAAGGACCCACACTTGGTGGCTTTTCTTTCCCCATCTCCAAGTGCAACAGCTTTTAAATGCCGCTGTACACATTCTCACCAGAATTTCTCCCCTTCCCACCTCTTTTTCCTCTCTTATTCCTTCCCCACTTCTCCCCTCAGGCCTCTCAAATGCCATAAAACTCTCTGAGAAATCTACCTTTGCCACTGACCTATTTTTCTTCCCCATCATTTGGTTCTGGTTTGTCAGCTCTGTTCCCTTCATAACCACCCATATCTATAGTTACTTTTATCACCGTTCCCTTTCCTGAGCCTGGCACTTTTCCACTCCCCTCCTTAGAAATTCTCTCTCCATTGTGACACTTTCTCTAGAAACAGCCGTGGGCTATTTCTAACCTTCCTTCTCTCATCAAAGTGCTTGGGAAATCAGCTTGTTCTCATCTCTCGGCGGGGAGGCTGCAATGCTGCTGTGGGTTGCAGACCGGCCTCAGAACCAGGAGCTCCTGACTTCTAATGGAGGCACTGCCACTGACTCACCGCATGGCCCTTGGCAAGCCACTTAACCTCTCTCCTTTCATAGCTTTAAAATAGGAGCAATAATTATTCACTTACCTCACATGGGTGTTGTAAAAATTTAATTACCACTTGTAAGATGCTATCTAAGAGTGAAATATGTCTTTATCTCTCACACAGTAATTGTGACCACTGAAATCTGCACTTAGTTCAGGCCTTGGCATATAAAATTTTCTTCCCTGTGTAGCTGAAGCCTCCTCTGCTTCTGGTCACAAAAGTCCCTGTGCCATAGTCCTCTGACACGGACAAGTTCCCTTTGCTGCAGCCCATTCCCTCCTGGATGCCACGCAGGTAGGCTGAAGGTCAAGGTTACCCCTCCAATTGCTCCTTCACTTACTCTTTCCATCTCTCTTTCCGTGAAATTGTTGGTCCAGCATCTCCTAAGCTAGGACCCTGGTCCTCATCTCTCCACAGCCTTTCCCATCCTCATCCATTGTCTCACTCTTCCCTTTCGCTCTGCTGCCACTGACAGGGCTTGTCCATGCCACCCTCCCTGTTGCAGTACTTCCTGGTTGTCTTCTCAACCTGTCTCAACCAGTATAACTCAAGACTTGGCTTCAGCTTTCTTGAGGCAGTTGCCACACAGATGGGGCTGTCTAGCAGGGGGCTGCCTGCCCATGAGGACAGGAAGGAGCAGTGGACCACGCGCAGGTCAGGTGCTGGTGGTGCTGCTGCCACCCCTGACGAACTGCGGGTTGTGGGGGGGCAACAAGCCCAGTGCCTGAGGCCTCTGTCCTCTCACACATTCATACGGAGCCTCTGTGGTCTGTGCAGACAGTGACTGGTCCTCCAGCACCAGTAGCCAAACATGCACTGCTACCTTACAGCGGTGCTCCCCATGACAGTAGGACCAAGGCTTCTTTCCATGCAAGTAAATGGCACACAAAAAGGGCGATGCTGCAGGGATGCATGTTTCCAAGAGCAACGTCCAGGCCAACATCAAGAGAAAGGGGCTGGGGCCCTCCATAGACACCAGAGATGTGTGCACGTCTTATGTGTTGGGCCCGATAAGGACATGACCTTGGCACTCAGGTTCACCCACCTCTATGCCTCTTCTCAGTCATCTCCCAAACTAATATTGGGGTCAGCTCAAATTTCCGGTCTTAATTATGCCACTCCCTACACATACCAAAGAAAATGGTGAGTGGCTTAAGCTGATTACCACCTCTTTCCTGTGAAAGGGTGACCTATTTGCTCTGATGGAGATTGAAGAACATGCAGAGCCCTGTTAGCACTGCAGTTAACCCTTCTGGGTGCAGATTTGCTTTTAGAAACGGAAGACAACTATGTAAATTAAGGCCACCTCTGATCAGGGCAATCTAAATGACCTGCAGTTCAAAGGGAATTCGGAAGTGTTTATTTTTTTTTTTTTGTATTCTTGGCCAAAGTCTTTATCTTTGGTGTATATTTGACAGTTTCCGGGGTAAAGTTATAAATGGCATGAAGATGGAATAAGGTCTCCAAGTGGAAACTGTTTGCTGTGCAGCTAAGGAGAAGCTACTGCCTATCCATAATGCGTGCACTCTAAACTATATACATATATGTCAGACATGATTTAATAGGCTATAAAATCCTACATCATGATGCCACTGGAACTATTGAAAATAAAAGCAGATAAATCACAATTCAGTGCAACAAGCTGTACTCACACTGCTTTTTTTTTTTTTTTTTTTTTTTTTTTTGCCCATTTGCCAGGGTTTCTTTCTCTACTTTGCTGAACACATGCACTACTCTTTATCAACCTTGAGTTTGCTGTTCCTTCTCCTCCTCCTCCTCCTCCTCCTCCTCCTCCTCCTCCTCCTCCTCCTCCTCCTCCTTCTCCTTCTCCTTCTCCTTCTCCTTCTCCTTCTCCTTCTCCTTCTCCTTCTCCTTCTCCTTCTCCTTCTCCTTCTCCTTCTCCTGAGCTGAGTTTTCAACTCATCCTGCTGGCTTTACAGCTGTGTAGTCATGCCACTGTAAGCCACTGCCTCAGAGGGTGCAGGGCTGGGCTCTGCTCTGTTTCCACAGAGACGGAAATGCAGGGCTTATTTATTTATTTATTTATTCATTTTTCAGCAATGCTGGGCAATTTTTGTAAGTAGATTGACTGCTGTTGCTAATATAATGTTATTCCTCACATTAGATTATGAGCAGTAAATCTACTAGACAGTGTTAATCTGGCAGCAAAACAATTTGTGTCACTCTTTTACTGCTAGCAAGATATAGAGTTACAATGACATGGATGACAGAGTGTGCACCACAATTCAGAATGGGTATGAGCACTGTAATCCTGTCACCCTGTGGAGAAAAAGATGCAGAAAAAGGGCAGGAGGAGGGGAACCAGCCTGTGAAAATATTACTAATAGGGAGGATTAGGCTTTGAGAAAAGTTTTCTTCACCTCTTCAGCTGAGGTAAGTGAACTGGAGAAGGAAAAATCAGCCACAGTACCTATAAAATGGAAATCAGTTTGGGCTTATCTGACACAGAATGAACTCTATACCTTCAGCTTCTTCTTCTTCTTCTTTTTTTTTATTTTTATTTTTTTATTTTTTAGAATGCTCTGCAGTAACAGCATACAGCTTGATGGCTTTTATACTTTTACCTTGAGTTTTGTCATCTATCCTATTTTTCCTGAATTCTCCTGGTATCTTTCATGTAATTACATGTGAAAGGGTCAGGCAGAGAAGAGAGTGAGGGAAGAATAAGTAAGGAGGAAGGAAGAGAAGAGGGAAGAAAGGATAAGTGAAAAGAAAAGAAAGAAGAAAGGATAGAAGGAAAGACCAAAAAGTTTTCTAGCATTCAAAATTTGGGGGATAAGTTTGAAAATGCACTTTACAAGACAAAATCCAGATGCAAGATAAGAAAATGAGGACATATACAATTTACATTTTTTTCAAAACAATCTTTCCCTTCAAAATCTTGTGATATTGAGGTGAGAGGCAACTAACTTATTTCAGATTCCTGAGGTTGGCAATACTGACATACACTTCACAGTTTCAGACTACATAAGAACAAAGCAGGTACAGTTTATGTCTGAAATCGGTAGCTGGAGACCTAGTGCACTGCAGAACTGTCTTCCTGTTTTTGGTACACCTTTGTGCTTTACCTCATTTACCAGTGTTTTTATGTCCCCTGTGGAGCCTTGTCTGCTCAAGAAATGAGCCTGCACATGTGGTATTCTCCCTGTGGCATTGAGGGCCTTGGACATGGTTTTGGCTGCGCACGTGTGGGCACGTGACCTGCGTAGCCCTGCCACTGCACATCTTCGGGTGATGTCAGAAAGTTTCCCACATATCTGCAGAGATTTAAATTCCATGTAAACAACCACCCCTGCTAAAGTAGGTCAAACAGGGAGGTTTCACCTACCCTGGTTCCTCTGCTGCTGCGTGCTACTGGTTTTCCCTCTGCAATCTTTCCCCGGTTCCTCTCAGCTGCTTCCCCTTCTTGTCCTGACACCACAGTGGCAGCCACAGCTCAGGGGCTTTTGGCCACCTGATTCCCAGGCTCCCTCCTCCAGCTCCCAGCCAGGATCAGGCTCTGCTGGGCTGGCTGATCCTTCTTGGCTTCCCCTCCTCCTGCAGCTTGGGAAGGAGAAGAGGAGGCCCTGATGGTCTACACGCCAGCTGTCCTTGGCAAAGGACTTCCCTTTGCCCTTGGGTTTGTGTGGACAACCCAGCAAGGCCACAAGTTCACAGTACCCCTGCCAGTCCCCATCTGCTTGCACCACAGCGAGCAGTTCAGGGAACTGAGCTAGCTGTAAACATGCTCGTGCACACATACAAGGACAGACAGACAGACACATACACACACACACACACGATATATTCCTTGCACCTCCTCACACTGCTAAAGGCAGTTGATGGTGTGGCCAAAGGAGGGTATGCTATGACCTGCAGCGTGGGATGGGGCACTGCTATGGGGCGCTAGTCCTGCAAGCTTTGTTTTGTGGCATTATGCTCTCACCAGTACCCCAGAAGAGGTAGCCAAGGGCTTGGCTTATAACCGCCTATTGGTGCCACAGCATTGGTCCACAGCGGTAAGAGACAGTCCTGTGGTCGCTCTCAGTTTAACCCAATCTGATATTTCAGGTTAGCTATTGCTGGGCTGGTGTTACTGGAGTTAGTTGTCTCGGGAGCTCTGTCAGGGCCACTCACTGCCTGCTGGTGTCACTCGTAAGTGCTGCAACATCCAAGTACATTCCAGAAGCAGCACTGTCAACGCGTGTCTATGCTGTGACTTGTGCAAAGAAGTCTGTTCCCCAAATGTAACCATAAACTCATCTCTCAGAAGAAGTTGCACTGCTTTGAACATTGAAGAGGAGTTAAATCAGTACAATCCGCAGTCCCCTTTCCCCTTTTTTCTACCAGAATGTTCACTTTCACAGTAGTAGAAAACTGTTTCTCTTATTTACAGGCGCAACATACTGGGTGAATCAAAATAATCCAGTATGTGACAATGTGTGAGGATGGCGTGCCTTAGAGCATCAAGCATGTTCAGGGTTATTTTTTACATATATTGGCTGATGGACGAATAGGTGTCACACCAGGATTTTTGCATTTCAGTTTTGACTGTCATGGTTTTCCAAATGGGAAAGCTATATGAATACCTCTGACGGATACAGCATTTCTCGCTCTAACACCTCAGACTGAATTTCATGTATATTCCTAAAAAGCCAAGGATTAGAGATTTCTACCACAGCAAACATTAGCCTAGCTGAATCTTTGAAAAAGGACTTGCCTGGGAATATGAAGCAAAAGCTAATCTTACTGCAAATGATGAGAAGCAGTGTGACTGATGCACACTGGGGTCATAAAATACAATTCAGTTTCAGAAACCAATTTGGGAAGGACAAAAGAATCTTAGTGCTAAATGTGCAACGGCGGTCCCTTACCAGAGCACATCTGTGCACCAACTCTCATGGATTTCCTGTTTTTTCCTGAGGATCAAAAACTCTGTTGCACGCTAACAGCAATGTATGCCTCAACTGCTTTCACATTCTTGGAATTTACTACCATCTCCAACTGCGTTTTGTTCCTTAAGAGCCTGATCCTGTGCCTGAACCTCTAAGAGTAATCCCTGTCGAGTCACAGAAACGTCAGCAGACCCAGCTGCAAGGTCAGGATCTGCAGAGGTGAGCGGCAGAAGGAAACCTGAATATGGGCAAGGACTGATGTGCCCTAGCAAAGGGAGTACTGAAGGCACAGCACACCATTTTCCATCCAAGATAACTTAAAGGAGAAAAAAGCATCAAGTGACTCTTTGTGTATGCTCAGTCTTTGGAAGGTGAAAATAAAACTGCTAATAAAAAAGAAGCAAAGAAGCAACTACCAAATAAGTGAGTCAGTTAAGGTTCACTGGGCAAAGATAAAAGCAAGGAAAAGATAACAGCAGAGAAACAGTACAATAAGTTAATGATAACTACAGGCACCAGCAACTAATGGGTGCCTTTGCAAATATAAAGAGGAAAAAAAAATAATGTGAACAAAGTTTCCTTATTAAGAAATGAGGTGAAATCAATGATTGTTGCGTATGTCCGAGGTACTGCTCTACACTGCTGAAACTGGAGAAAACAGTACACAAAAGGAGAAATGAAAACCTTGGCTTTCAGCTGGATGTAGGTTCCCAAGTGTCTAGTCTCCTTTGGGAAACAGGTTCCAACATCATTTAGAGACATTTGAGAAAATTAGCCCAGCTGTTGAGAAAGTGGATGTAGGACGACATTTGGAGTCTCAGGGCTGT
Source organism: Cygnus olor (assembly GCF_009769625.2). NCBI lineage: Eukaryota > Metazoa > Chordata > Aves > Anseriformes > Anatidae > Cygnus > Cygnus olor. The sequence goes on along the minus strand of NC_049169.1, from coordinate 71,963,060 downwards.
AAAAGAGGCCCAGGTGACAGAGAATCGGTGGAACCTGGTACGCAGATATAACACTGTGGACTGAAAATTAAAGTCCCACAGAAAGGTTGTTTTGCTTTCTTTTCTGCAGGGCTTGCTCTATTTTCGGGGACAAACTCTAGACCGGAAAGTATGAGCTCCCAAACCCAGATTTCCAGGCCACTATGAGGAGGAAGAACATACTTTGTTTTATGGTTTTCTCTTCCTGCTCTTGCCCCCCAAACACCCCATCCATCTCCCTTTCCTGGGAGAGCTCTGAGAAAGGCAGGAACTTGGTGTCACCTTACAGGCCAGAACGTGGTTACCCTTTGCCTGAATTAGTATCGCTGCCATCAACGCAAGCAAAAAGTTAGGGAATTTCTGGCTAGGGCATTTATGAAAGGTGTCTCTGTGGGATCGTAAATCCTGCTAAAGGATCCTCCCTGGAGATAAGCTAAGCAGTAGCCTCTTGGTGAGAGGGAAGGAAACTAGCTGGGAGCCTGTTGGATGTTTAATATAAGCTAATGCACTTCCTTTCTGCACTGTGCAATGTCCACATGGAACAGATCTAAAGGGGAGCTGACAGCTGAAGAAGCTTTCTCCTCACATTTCCAGAGCAACCGTCCTGCAACCACAGGCCATCCTGCTCACCAGGAGTCGTTGCAGCATTTTCCATCTCCCCTACAGCGTAGCATCCAGGACCATGTAGTCTGAGGTCTCAAGAGATGTAACTAATGAGAGGAACTGCGGGAAATCGGGTCAGGAAAACAAGGGCAGAACCAAGCTGAGAAGAAGGATTTTGGCCCTCTTCATTCAAAGGAGTCAAAGACGTTCTTGACTCACTGTAGTGAGTATCTGGCTAGAATGGTTGAGGCATTGCTGCTTCTGTAGGCACATACGGACCAGCTGGTGGTGTGGCCTGTGCTTCATTCAGACATGTTTGCCTCCCCAGCCATCGTGCTCACCTTCAGTAGAGCAGTGGGGAAAGGAGCGCAAGGAGCTGGAAGAGAACAGCTCTAAACCAGGCTGTTATCTTGGACAGACACTTGTATCCATTGTATCCATTCGTACTGGTTTAGAGGTCTGCCAAGATTTTAATGGCTTGTATTTGTAAGGGTCATTAAGCAAAGTGGGAGGAACAGCAGGTACCAGTGAACACAGAAAGGAAGGACGTATGGACACCGAAACTACAGGCAGAGAAATGAGATCCAGGACACACAGCTTCACCATAACCTCTACTTAGAAAATCAGATTGCAACTGCATTGCAAAGGGGAATGATGAGGAGCAACAGGGCCGGTAATGCTGTAATGTCACTGTAATGCCAGTAACGCTGATTCAGGCTGCTGGCAGGTGGCAAATTCTGAACAAGCTTGTGAGGGAATTTGGAGACGAACTAAACCATTATGGAGTTTGGGCTGTGTGCACAAAGGATGAGGCAGGTGGTTACCTCTAAATGTGGGCATCCATGGGCTGGGGAGATGGGGACCGACTGGGTGGGGATGAGGGAAGACTAACGCCAGTGTATGCAGAGAATGATTAATGAAAGGAGATAACCAGGACGAATGGCAATGGCTAGGAAAAGCAGAGATACCTGGGTGCAAGGCACGAATTGCCAGAAAGGAGAAAAATTGTTTAGGGGACTGCGATACATGGTTATAACCAGGAGTAATTGGGTGAAACTGGACACATGGAAATACAGGCTGAATACCTGCCTGACCGCAGGGGCTGTGAAAGAGCCTCCAAGAGGAGGAGGGAGCCCTGCTACCGGAGCCATTTAAAAGTAAAGGGGACAGATCCTCTAGGGTGACCCAGCAGGCCCCTTCCACCCCGCACCTCTACGCTTAGCATATTTCCACATTTCTCATCCAATTCCTAGTTCTGATTTGTTACGGTTAATATAAGGAATCGCGAGAGCTCCTTGCCCGGAGGTGCACAGTAACGGGTGACTCAGCACGCGGGGACAGCCGGCAGCGGCCACGTGGGTGGAAAAAGGGAAAAAAAAGGAAACAGGGAAAAAAGTGGGAAAAGGGGAAAAAAAGAGGGGAAAGAGGGGAAAAAAGGAGTAAAAGGGAAAAAAGGCGTGAAGAGGGGAAACCCCGCAGGGGCGAGGCGGGGCGTGCTGCGGGGACGGGGAGCAGCGCCCCCGCACGGGGCAGGCACCCGGGTGTCCCCAAAAACGGGGGGGAGGCCCCGAGCCTGTGGTGCGCCCCGCCCCGCCCCGCCCTTCCCGTGCTCGCCGCCGCACTTCCTGGTCCAGGCCCTTAAAGGGGCCGCGGCGGAGGCGGCGGAACAAAGGCTATTGTTGCCCGCCCCGCTCCGCTCGCCGCCGGGCCCCTTTAAGGGGCGGGGCCGGCTGCCGGGAACCGACGTCGCTTGCGGGGATGCGGAACAGGGCAGCGGCGAGGGGGCGGCGAGGGGGCGGGGCGGGGCGGCGAGGGGGCGGGGCCGGGAGGGACGCCCGGCCCCGCCCCCTCGCCGCCCGGCCCCGCCCTCCCCGCCCGGGCCCGCGCACGCACGCAGAGCCCGGGGGCAGCGGGCAGGGGGCGGGCAGCGATCGTGCGCCCCCCGACGAGGGACGGGGCCGGGGCTCCGGTGGCGGCGCCTCCCCCGGGCAGCTCCGCGGGCCGCGCCCGCCGCCGGGCGATGGTGGCGGCGGCGGAGGCGGCAGCAGCAACTTCCCGCTGAGGGGCCGACAGAGGAGCGGAAATTTGGGGGGGAAGGCAAAAAAAACAAACAAAAAAAAAAAGAACCGAGAGAACTTCCCCCTGCGCCGCGCTGCGCCGCGCTCCGGCTGAAAGATGTCTGAGACCGCTGCCCAGTGTTGCATCAAGGTAAAAATAATAAAAAACAAACCTTCTGGGTTTTTGTTTTTTTTCATTATTTTAATCATTTCTCTTATTTGCGGTCAGCGGGGGGCTCCCCCCGTGTTACCCCCCCGCGCTGTGTTTACGCACGGAGGGCCCTGCCCCGCGCGTGTTCCTTTCATCATCATCATCATTATTATTATTATTATTATTTTCCCTTTTTCTGCTGTTTTTCCCCCCGCGGCGGCGGGAGGCGGCAGCGGGCGCCCTGCGTGCTCCTTTCCCCCCGCCGCCAACTTCGCGCAAAGTTTTGCTGCCCGGGGACGGGGATGGGATGCGCTCGGCGGCGCTGCCGCGGGGGCGCTGGGGCTTCTGTTTTATTTTAGTTTAGTTTAAATTGTTTTTTCCCTTCCCCCCCTTTACTCCCCCTCCTTCCCCTCGCTTTATTCCTGGCCGGTGGCCGTGCCCAGCTTTGGCTGCGGCTCCCGGTGTTGGGAGCGGAGACAATGGGAACAAAACCCGGCTGCCTTTTTTTTTTTCTTTTTTTTTTCCTTTTCCATGTGTGCCCAGGAACCCGCTGGAAGCAGCCCTTACCCCTCTCCTTCCCCCGGCCGGGCACTTCCCGTCCTGCCCGCGGCCGCCAGAGCCTCCAGCGGGGGGCGAGCACCCGGCCGGCTTCGCTGCACGGTGCTTGCCGGCCTGGCTCTATTTTGGGGGCCACGGCGGGTGGCGGCAGGTTGCACTAAAGAGGCACCCAGGTTTGGGGCGGCGTGGGGCCGTGGAGCACCCCATGTGTACAACAGGCGTGCGGTTTGCTAAGCAAATCCCGGTAAATATAAAGCGAAACGTAGCTGCTTGGTTGGTCTTTTTCTTTTTTTTTTTCTTTCTTTCTCCCTGGTGGATCCTGTGGGAACATGGGGTGTAGGCACGAGAAGGCGAATGTCATGCACAAAAAAAGTAGCGGCATATGAGTTGTGTTTCCTTATTTTAGAAATGGGGCATTTTGAAAATAGGAGGCTTACTTCTGCTCTTACTGAAGCCAGCAGCAAAACTGCTGTTGACTTCAGGAACGGTAACGCTGCTCCTTCCCTAACCCTAAGGATAGAAGGATAGAAGGATAAGAGTCTTATCGTACAGGATTAGCTACTTTGCAGGACAGATACAAGAAAACATCTTTTGGAGCCCCAAAACGTTTAAATGCCAATTTTTCATTACATTTAATTAGGCTTTTCTCTGGAGGTACTCTAAACCCACCTGGACGCGACCCTGTGCAACGTGCTGTAGGTGACCCTGCTTGCCAGGGGTTGGACCAGGTGATCTCCAGAGGTCCCCTCCAACCTCAAACCTTCTGTGACTTCACGTTTACACGTGCAGCTGCCTATTTCAAGTGTCATGCTGAACTTAGTGCAGTCTGAACTTATTTTGTAGCATGCATTTTCTTCACGTGCCGACTCTTGCAGCTGTCTTTGTAGAGAGACAGGATCTACCGTCCAGGTGAAGTACTTCAGAGGGTGTCCCGAAGGCCGGGAAAAGCAGATTAATTGGAAGGGAGGAAAAAGTTGAAAGGGGGACAGAGGAGAAAATGGGGAGAAGTTTTTTTTTGCTTCTCTCCTGGTGATGATTTTAATAGTTTCAAATATGGGAAGTACAAGCTTTCGGACAGAAATACATATTTCAAACGGTAACATTTCTTCACCGAGCCGTTCTGGATAACTTTCCCTTCAGTTTTTCACACACCCTTGTTTTTTGGGGCGCTTGTTTCAGCCAGCCCAAGTGGAAGCTGATTGCGATCGGCAGCTGGACTCGAGAGGAGTTGTTCAAGCCACGGTGTGACTGTACAAGTAGGATGCGTTATTTCCCAGCGCGCCAGTCCAGCTCACGCAGCGCGGGGCAGAGGCAGAGGAGTGAGCAGGAGCCGTGCTGCGGTGCGGCTGCTGCGCTGCCCTGAGGAGTAGCCAAGTGTGCTGGGAGAGTGTTGCAGGGCTTCATTAGGAGCCCGTGCACTGGAAGTGGTGGTGCTGGTGGATGTATTTTGTGTTTTTCTTTTTTTTTTTCCCCACCCCTGACACGGGGCAAGGCTGTGTGCAGTAGATTCCACAGCAGCTGGGGTGATGAACCATGGAAAGCTTGAACGAAGGGAGTAAAGGCTAGAGATCCGTTTATGCCGGGATGCTCCATGCGTGGTCTCCCTATCTACCTTATTAGAGAGGCACTCTAATAAGGTTTAGGAAAACTTTGAGGAGGTGAAATTTTGGTATGTATTTAGCTGCTTGCAATCAGTATAAACTTGCAGTAATATCTCGGTTCATGTCAAGTACTTATCAGTGTGTACGTGCGCTCGTATATTGATACGTCTTTGCTTTGCGGCAAGTGTGTGTGTGTGTGTGTTTACTTGCACTAGCTCCTTCTCCAGGAGAAGCACAGGGCTAACGTCCCGCTCTTGCCAGCGCTTGGGTGTGTGCATGCCTGCCTGATGGCAGGCAGCCCCGGGAGCCCTGCTGTCCTGGTGCGGCAGGCAGCGAAGTGTCTGCGTGAAGGGTGTACAGCTGAGGGAGCAGTCACTGCTGGCATTCTGGAAATGGCGTTTCGGAGCTCAGAGGTTGGTGTGGAGGCTGAGCCCTTGGTGTTGGCTACAACTTCGGGCACTGGCAGGCTCGCTGCTGGGAACTGGTAGGCTTTGGGCTTGCGGCAGACTCCAGCCTGGGACAGCCCAAGGGCTGTGATTCCAAAGCGAGCTGAGAAGGGACATATATGGTTGTCACTATTGGATGCCTTTTTTGACCCTGCCATTGGGATGTTACATCGGTAGCAAACCCATTCTCTGCTCCTGAGCCTTAGCAGTGAACAGATACATTACCATATATACTGTCACGATGTTCCCCCCACTCTCCTTACCGTAGGAGCAAGTGACCCTTACAGCTTTGCCTCTTTTCCTCCAGCCGAGAGAACCAAGGCACAGGGAGAGCGCAAACATCTTGGCAAAGGCTTATTACACCAGAGCAAAGGCGCACAGGAGCCAGGGCTACAAGCTTGGTGCCTGGACACTGATGGTGATTTTTTGTGATCAGTTAGGATCCACGTGGTAATGAGGTCTGTCTAAAACCCCACCTGGAGCTTTCTGATTGTAAGGGTCTTCTTTTTTTTTCCACTGAAATAGTAATACCTTAAGAATATCACTGTGCTGTCATACGGAGGCTCAGAACTCAGCAGGCAAATAGAAGGGTCCCAAAGGCCAATAGAAATGTCCCATAATATATGTATAAAGACACATAGTTAATATATCTATAAAATAAACCCGTCACTTTCATTTCCTTAGCCTGATTTACCATGTGACCATACAAACAAGTGTGTTGGCACAAGCGCGGAGTTGTGGGGGAACTAAAACTGGGAATATGCGGGGGATCGGCTGCTTCAGATCGCAGAGACCAGGGCTGCTCCAAGCCCAAACTCCCCTGCATGTGTCTAGCAGACGTTTGAGCCGAGTGTGCTTTCTGTGGGCAGCGCTGAATGTGTGGAGTTTTCCTGTGAGTCAGGTTTCACAACTGGCTCCCGTGTTGCATCGCCTTTGTGAAGCTGTGTGCTGGTGGATGTGAGCACTCTCCCTTGCAGTGAGCTGTACGTGGCCCCTGTGATTGCATGGACCCTGCAGGAGTTGGCACAACCCTGTAGCTTGAGGATTTGTCTCACCAGTGCTCATTTCAGATTCAAGGATGTACTTTGTAATCATTTAAAGAAAAGGAAAAGGAGAAAAAAAGACTGCTCATGTAAGCCGAAGGGCAAAGAATCAGCGCAGTGGTTGAGCTTTCAACCTTAACTGGCTTCCCTAGATTTTTTTTTTAATTTTAAGTAGTGCTTTATGTTTCCTAATATTTCATTAATACCATGATGTTTTTGTGAATAATCCTCTCCCACCGAAAGTTTCCCATGCTAAGCAGGGACTGTTGAGCACCAGGCAGACAGAATCCTGTTACCCTTAACCACGGATGAGTATCTGTTAGCACAGAGTACGCTTCTTAATGTTTATTAGCGAACGTGTGTACTAGGAGGCTGATCCTTCTTGTGTTAGTGTCAATGACAAAACTCCCATTAAGTTCAGAGGGTGTAGGACTGAATGGGAGAAGACCAGTGTAGAAGTACATACGTATTTAACGTCTGATTAATCACTTAACTTCTTGGCACCGGTTAAATTTAATCCCTCTGAAGCCAAATTTTACTAACACAGTCCCAATTAAACACTGGTCATTACTATTCACTGTGTCATTATAGGCAAAGTCAGTTTCCTGGGAGGCAACCCATTAAAACAGCAGTCCCAATCTGAAATGCCCCAATTAAACAGAGGATACTTTAATGATAATTTACATGTATATTACACCTTGCATCTCAAAGTGTCTTTTGAAGGGAGGTGGCTAAGCAACGCTCTGCTGATAGAAATGGTGATAATCAGGAGGTGAAGCATCATACGGTTACACAGAAGTAATTGTTCTGCCTTTTGGAAAAGTTATCTGGGTCCTCGAGTGCTTCCCAATGGCAGCTTGCATCCTGAGGTCTTCTGACAAAAGGCTTCCATGTAATCTGTGAGATAGGAGAGCGAGGGCAACCTGTGGTTTTGGCCAGTAGTATGGTTCTGACCTATGCTCCAAAAATTGACTGCTTTTTTTTTTTTTTTAACTTTTTTTTCCTTTAATTGTATGCGTTTGCTTTGGGGTTTTAGTGATTCAGTTCCATCAGCTGGGAATCCCCAGAGCGACAGCAAATCATACGCAAGTGCTTCTGAAACTGTTTGCTTTGGCCTTTGCTTTCCCTATCTGTGAAACGGGCATAAAATAGTAATGAGCTTACCTCCTCAGGGCAGTAGTGAGGCTGAGCGTTGGGAAACAAATGGCGTTCATCACAGACGCCAGCAGCGGGCTGATTCCATTTGCTCCTGGCTTTTTAGGTCGCGCGGTGTGCGGGGAGTGATGGTGGGTTTTGGGGGGCAGCAGCAGTGGTTGTTTTCTGGCTGTTGGTTCTTCTGGCTGGGTCCCCCCTCCTCCGCTGAGCAGTGGGGGCACAGCATTGCAGCTCAGCCGCATCTGTAGGCGCCTCGGGCATTGCTTCGGGAGAGCTGGCACCACGGAGTGGGCATAGGCATCCTGCCACAGCCAGAGCATCCCCGCTGCCTTCCGCCGTTTCTCCCAGGGCTCCCTAAAGCCACGTGCAAAGTGGGCTGTGCACGTGGCTGTCCCAGGTGGTGTTTTTCCTGGGGGAAGGAGGACGTATCTCTGTTAAATTTGGCAGCTCATATGCAGATGCTGCTCTTGAAGAAGCTGGGGACCGTAGGGTTGCTGTCCTAGGACTGCACTTCTGCACGTGGCTGTGAAGTGTGCTTGTTGATCTCAGGGGCGTGCTGAGGTTCAGCCTGAACAGAGACTAAGCAGGCTACCAAAGCTTGTGCTTCTGACAGCAGAGTTACGGCAATTGATTCTACTATTGGGTTGTTTTTTAGGTCTACAACACCAGCCAAACGTAGGCAATAGTGTTTCTGGTGTTGCTGAGCTGTCTTTAGGCAGTGCTTTATTGGAGCACAGAGGACAGCTATTTGTTTTACCTACTTCTTTAGTAGCGTATGGAACTCAAAACTAGGTTATCCTGTTGTTTCTTTTTTTTTTCCCCTTCAAAAATGCCACTGCTGGCTAGAAAACAAATGTAGAAAACTTTAGCTGAAGTTGTATTTGTTTATGGGATATTTGGAACTGCGGTAAATAAAGGATTTTGAACGAAGTTAAGTTTTTCACTGATAGATGGTATTGCTTCTCCACTGTAATAGCACTGAGCTCCAAAGTGAACTGGGCATAGCAATTAAGGAAAGCTGTAAATGATTCTTCATCCAAATGATTTTCCAAAGGTTATTCCTTGTTAAACTGCATGCAGTTTCCTTTGCTTCAATGTTGTCCTTGTATAGTTTGCAAATAGTGTCACCATTAAGACAGTCTGGAGAGAGGATGGGTGTGAAAGAGAGACAGACACAGTGGTATTTATGTTGGTGTTCTGTGGAATGTTTGCACATGGAAATAAATAGCATTGTAAATTGTTTTTAAGATGTGTATAATGCCAAGAGTAACACTGGGCGTGACCGAGAGAGTTAAATGTTAGTACAACCCCGCAAAAATACTCCGAATGTGACAACCATGCTTTACATGTTAAAATATTAACAGCTGGCTAATATTAAATCCAGAGTTTGGATTTTTAATTCTATAATAAAATAAAATGCTTCTATAAATAGGAGCTATGAGTGATTTTTTGCTGTGTGGAATTTTTTTCCCCAGCTAGCCTGGGTAGGGTCTGATCAAGCTTGGAAATTATTTGTTTTGAAAATTCTTGAGAGTTTAAGCTGGAAGAAGCCAACTGGCACCCAATAAGAAGTATCCTTAAAACTGATGGGATGTAGTAGAGAGCGGGATTATTCATATAGTTTGTATTTCAACATACTATGGATGAAGTGATTTTTCCATTATGCTTTCAGTGGATTCCTCCAAAACATCTATTAACAGAAAGCAGGAATGTTTTCTAAATTGTATGCGATCTTGTGGAAATCCAGGGGCTTGGAGTTCTACCAGATAAATGAAATGTTTAATAGAACTGCCAGAGATAGTACTACTAGAATTCAGAGACACGTTTATCCAGTTTGTAGGGCCACAGTGAAGCATTCAGTACCTGCAAACCACCTTTTCTTTTTATTTTACTCCTTTTTTTTCCCCACCTAAAAAGGACTTCCTGAAAAAGAAGCTTCCATTGTTGATGGGGCTCAGTGAAACTACTGATGTGCTTGGAGGTCAAATGGAGCAAACCCAGTATTATAGCAATGGAATGGAGCTCCTTCCTGCAATCTAGGAATTCATCTGAGGTCTGTGTTGGGATTCCTCCCTATGACTGATACAATTCTGCTTTCTTCTGGTGGCGTAGGCCAGGACAACTTTGTCACAGCACATTGCTCCTTGAACGGTGAGTTCTTATCTTCATAGCTACCCTGTGCTTAAAAACACATGCAGAAACAAGCCTCCTCCAACCTGTCCAGGGCCTGAGGTTACAGGTGTGTCAGGATGCGCGGAACCAGAGGCTCCGTGGTGAGGCTCCCACTCCTCAGTGGAGGCCGCTGGAAGGTGGGCCCTCCCCTCCTTGCTGCGCCATCGAGGAACGACCTTGGGTGTTTCCAGTGGGCACCACTGAGGTGCAGCTTGAAACCCGCAGAGCCATTGGGGGAGCACTGGCGGGTCATCATCAGCTGTTTCACTGCCTTTCCACCGCGGAGGCTCTGATCCCGGCAGCCTCACCCCAGCCCTGGAGGACCAGCACCCTCCAGCTCGGAGCACCGCCATGCTTGGTTGGACAGCCTGGCTTAGGCATGTGTGAGTGCCAGGATGAGGGGCACAGCCGGGGCCATGTGGGGACTGGGGAGCTGAGGAAATGAAGGGTTGAACTGTTTTCACTGAGGGATAAGGATCTTGCCAAGTCCCAGGGTGCCAGGAAGTGCACCAGTTTACAGGAACAGGAGCACTGGTAAGATGTAAAACATTTTTCTCAGTTGACAGTCCGAGTGGTTGTGTCACTGGCAAATGACTCGAGCAAATGCGATCTCTGGAAGAGAATTTGGGGAAGAGTGTGGGAGCAGCTTCCAGGGGTAGAAGGTTATGGGCTGTAGAATATTTTATGGCATGTGGCCTGAGATATGTGTGTGTTGCAAGTTGCACAGTAAACAGTGGGCTCAGGCACCACGGAGGTAGTGCCTTAGTAAGCTACCCCACACCAGCTGAGTCATCAGAGCCATCCGTGACTGACCATGTGCTGGCTGTTATTACCTCCCAACTGGGACAAATTACAACTGAACTAATAGCACGCAGCCAACTGGACCATGCTGATGGGCAGTAGCTGGGTTCTGCAGGCTCAGAGAAGCAGACAGAGGGAAGTATTCCTGTTTATTTCCTTTTCCTCTTGGTAGTTTTAGTTTAGGACTGTCCTCTGATAGGCCTTCCAGAACTGGTCTTGCACCTGGAACCTGATTTTAGGAAACAGTTTCGAGGACAAGTGAAAGAGAAAACTGAGCTCAGGTTTCAACTGGGGGCCAAACAGGCAATTAAAACCGTAGTAGGAAAGGAACAGAGAGCAAAATAGAAGTGATCTGCCTATTATGTTTTAAATCCATGCTGCGTATCAGTTCTTGTTACAGCAAGTGTTTCTTTGTTATTAAGAGGGCTTGTAGCAGCACCGAAAAATAAACAAAAATGAGTAGTGAAGTTGCGGGGAAAGCCCAGGGAAACTTCCATTGGGGGCAAAGCTACATTGCCTACAACTCGCCAGACGACTCAGTTTGGGAAAGGAGACTGCTGAGGGAGGTATAACAGAGGTCTATAAAATCACACAGTAGTAGTGAATGGGGAACAATTACTTCTGATAGTACACAACTAGAGCAGGTAGTGAAATTACCAGCCAGCAAGTTTGAAATGAGTACTTTTTCCCTCTCTGTTAAATTATGGAACTCACTGCTGCAAGATGCTGTGGAGGCTAAAAGTATAAATGGATTTAAAAAGGAGGGTAGACGAACACACATGAGGAAGACACTAAGCCTGACAGCCTTTAAGGGGAAAAAATACCTGTCACTACACTGGAGAAAGATTGATTTTTTTCAGTCTGTTAAGCCTTTTCTGAAACAGACTTTGTGTCTTTTAGAGATGAGATCCCAGGCAAGATAGATGTACTCCGATGGTACATAGGCATGTAGATGCTCTGATGTAAAATTTAGTCTGCTGTAAGACTGGTCTCAAGTAGTTATTTATCTCCTCTGAATTGTTTCCAAAGTCTCTGTCTCAGCCCCCAGCTCTTCATTTCAAGAGCACTTCTGATTTGGGAAGAGAGCTGAGGAAGATTTTGTCTGTGACTTTGAGGGGTTTGTGAAGTCTGGATTGCTAGAAGTAGCAAGAGATTGGTTTTGTTGCTTTAATTATTCAAATGAAAGAGGGGAAAACCTTTAGGGAATACATGGAAGGGGAATTACAGATCAGCATTGAAAAATGGAAGTTTTCTGGTTTTGAGGGAGAGATACTGTTTACTTCTAGGAGCCAAATGTGGGTTGAACTATGCTTTTCCAAAGGACTCCCAGTTCCCATTATCACCCATGTGAAATGTGTTCCTGAATCATTAACTCTTTTCCACTTATGTGACAGATCAAATGGTGTCCCCACTGCAGCCTACAGGGATGGGCATAAGAGTAGCTGCTTTCACTACCTGACCAAATGTTGTGAGCAGCGGCTGAACTGTCTCATTTGCAAAGAAGTGCTGTCATGTGTACAGTCCTTGAATCAGGCTTGTGCTGCAAGGAGAAAAATTAATTTACAACATCGTTTTTGATTTTGATCAGTTTTACATGTGTACTTCTTAGTTCTTCTTCCTAAAGAGAAGCTGATCCACATTTGTGAAGAGCCATTAAAACGTACTGATGTGCAGCTAAGAATGGCCTGTAACCTAAATTTTGTTCTCCTTTCTGCTAATCTATACAGTGTCCATAAGCATCTGTTTAAGTAATTAGATAGCCTTATACAGACTTAGTTAACTTTTTATTAAATGTTTTGATTTTGGAAAATAATGAATGACTTTATCTGGTGAACGATCAATTTTTATTTTTTAAAATGCTATATATGATAGACTGCACATGGCTTTGCAGTGAAATGTAGTTACAAGTGCAACCTTCCCCCTAAAAGCCCTGGGCGTTAAAAGTAAATCTTTTTAAAAAATAAAATAAAATAAATTGATAATTATACATGAAAAGGAAGCATCTGGTACATTTTGAGGTAATATTATTTAATTGATTAAAAACCAAGCTTTTCTTATTAAGCAAATGAAATATTGTCTTTTTTTTTTTTATTGCACTGATTGTTTCTTGTCATGCTGATTGAATATTAGTAGACTTTGCTTCCTCACCCTTCATGTTTATTTGTTGACTGGAGGAAGAAAACAAGCCTTCCATTTCTGCAGCTCCAAAGCATTTTTCAGGTTTGGGTGAACCAGTCATTGGGATGAGATAATTGACTAAACTGAAAGAAGGAAATATTCTCTCTGTACCTGTTGCCAAAAGCTAGCTTGGCTCTTTGGCAGGCCTAGGCTCTAGGTGTATGGCAATGGGTCCCACTAGTTCAAGTGACGTGACTTCTGTTCTTTGGCATAGCTCTGTACTTCAGATTTACTTTAAAATTATTTTCTTTATTATAGTTATGACTGGGTCTCAATACACTTCTTTAGTTTCACATTTAAATGAAGGGCCTTAGAAAAATTATGTGTGTTTAGCCATAATGTCTTGGTGGATTTTGAAAACAGCATTAGTCAGAAGGTCCTTCTGGTCTCTGTAAGTTATCTCGTATTGTGATTTTTCAGCTAATGCTTTAGTGGTAAGACCAATCATGAGCAATGTCAGTCTGAAGCAGTAGAATATCAGCTGACATTAGGGGTATTTTTCCAGTTTAGCATCAATGTTTGGTTTTGCAGACAATGGGGAAAGCAGTCATAAATGTCAAACAAGCTTCCTGGTTCTAAATTAAACCAAAAAAAACCCCACAAAAACCAAAAAACTAACAAGGCTTTGAAAGAATAGGTTTTAACGTGCATTCCATAGTATAGGTGTCTGTATGCTTTCTAAAGTACTTGAAAGTCTCCATTAGCTCAGTGTTTTAATGTGTGTGGTGTTACAGCCAGTTCCTTGTGAGGTGGGGAGCTATGATTGCCCTGCTTCACGAGTAAGGAGCTGAATGGCTTCACATAGTTTCTTGGTACTTAAAGCTGCAGTAAAATAATGCCATGATCTACCAGTACAGTCTCCTCGGGCCCCTTGCCTGCATCTTACCTGGGACTCCCCTCTCGCTCTTTGCTTGGCAGATCATGCAGTGCTCGGGGTGGCCTGCCCCATCACTCATGGTCTCCCTTTCTGCTTACTGGGGTGAGCACTAAGAGAGTATCTCATGGTCCTGCTGCTCCTCCCCAGGTGGCAAAGAGCTGTACTGCCGTTGTTTCAGCTAGTCAGAGAGAAGGCGAACTTAAATGTTTGTGAAAGAGAGGGCTGCTTTCCTTTGGTCTGGAGTGGATTTTCCTAATCCCCTATGGACTTATATTTGAAAAATAGACATTTTTGTTCAGAATTCATCACTGTGAGCTTTCTGAGACAGCTTTTTTTGTCATAGACTTGAGAGCTCTATAAAAATTGTTCACTTGCAGGTTTTTCTAGATGTATGCTGGTGCTGAGGAAAGTCCACGTGAGCAATGCTGTACTTCAGGGTTGGAACTTCTGTCTTAATTTCCACCAGAGCTCCCCTCATATGCAGCTCAAAGCCTATCTGCCTTCACAGCTAGACAGACAAATTTACTCAGTACTGCTGCAAGATGCAAGCTTTGACATGGGATGGTTCTCCACGCCTGTATAGATAGGTAGCTGAACCGAACACAGATCGGGTACTATGCCTACATTAAGTTATGGGACTGTAACAGTTTTCTGGAATTAGTGGAGGAAGGAAAACATAAGCCAGGGAAATAGGGTGGGATTGAGAATAAAGGATTTAAGAAGTAAAGGGAAGGAGTTTGCTGTGACAGCAACTACAAGCAGTTGGGCCCATTGCAAGCTCCCGTGAAAATCATGAAAATTTGCTCTGAAAGGAATTTCTCTCTAGAGACAGAGAGAAGCTGAATTGGCAATGTTTTTTCTCATAATATGAAAAATCCATTGTATGAGATCTTCCTATGAACTAGGAGGATCAAATGGAACCATCCAATAGTTTTAAACAGAAGAAAGTATTTTTTCACACAATGTACAGTGAGGCTACCAAATTTACTGCCAGAAGTTGCAATGTAGGGCCAAACCGGAGACCATTTTCAAAAGACAGCTCATACTAGATGGATTTATGTGGGACCGTTAATTGCAAAGATACAGGCCTTGGCTCAGAAAGCCCTGGACCTGTAGATTGCTGGGGGAGCATACAACAGGGTTGTTCTTATGCTCCTTCCCTGAGCATCTCCTACTGGATGTTACTGGAGATCTGGTACTAGCCTACAGAGACCTTTGGTGTGACCAGAACTACTGTTTTTCTGTTTTCATCTAGGCCTTTCATATTTGGGTGCTGCGCTGATACCTCTGACAAATGAAAAAATAGTAGTGGAGAAAACCACTCGTGAATCAAGCCTTCTGCTCCGTTTCTTGCTCTTGTTGTGGTGTTTCCTCAGCAGAGGCAACCTGACCATTTGAAATTCATGAGGAGAATGTTCTTCAGATTAGGAAGGACTTCTCAGTGAATGTTGTTCCAGAAAACTCTTGGGGATTTTCCTGTCCTTGATTCTCCTCCTGGGCTGTGATGCCATTTGTTGGCATAAAGCGCTTTGACCTGTTTTATTTCTCCAGGTTTTGCGCAAGATTTGGCTGACAGAGAATGGAAAAATAATTGGATTGTTAGATAATTCAGATGCTACATGCAGTGTCAGCCACACCTCTTCTGATGGTTGATAAGAGACAAGTGAACACAGTTCTTTGGAAGATGAGGATGCGTTTGTTTGGATGACACAAACACGCCACTGTGTGACTGTGTTGCTGATGAACAGGTGTTAGACAATATGGGGACAGTTTCAGCACTTCCGTTCATCTGCTCCGTCAGTGTGCCTGCAGCCTGCTTTGGAGTGACTATCTTAAATTGGTAGTTCAATCTCTTTGCCTTTCGTTCCCTGACTCTTCTTTTCAAGTTCCTAATAGCTGAGAAAATTGAGGAGGAAGTGTTGTTTACTGAGTGCCTGGACTTCATTTTTTCTACTCATAATGATTAAGAAATGAGTAAGCTGGCAAACAGGATCTTCTCTTGGGATCCTATATACACAAAATGTTTTCCATCAGTGCAAGTGAACTTTCTCAAACCATTGTTGTCCTGTGCTAATGCAATTAGCCGGCAATTAAAAAACTAGAAAGGTGAGCTGGCTGAAACAAAAGAAGGAGAAGAAAAACCCTGCAAATATTTGTGTCCTCTACCAAGCCCTGCATCTGGAGTGGTGTGCCACAGCGGACAGGTAACAGAGCAGCTAGCTCTCATGCGGTACGTATGTGCTGTCTGCGTGTGCCGCACAACCTGCTCGCCTTAAACTGCCTCCTGAAGTGCTCTCCCCCTGCACCAGCCTGGACAGTCCCTATAGGGACAGGCTCCTCCTTGGCTCTTCCAATCCCTGGCTGTACACAGAACCCAAATGTCTGAAGACGTTATACCCACTACCAATGCACGGAAACAAAAGCAGAAATTCCCAAAAGACTCTGGTAGTTGAGGGAATTCTGTTTTCCCCGTGTTAAACACAAGCAAGTTAATTTTATCACTCCATACAAAAGTGAATTAAAATATGTCCATGTACTACATACGAAGTCACATTTATGTTTTCCTGTCTCAGTGTGTGAGCACAGTAGTAACATGATCCTGTGACCAAGGAGCATATTATTTGCCCAAGTATTGTTGATGATCTTTAATATTTGACTTCTGATAGCCTAGCTGATTGCACTCAACTTTTTAACTTCTAGTTTTCCTACTCAGTCTTAGGCTTTGACTATCACTGTTGTTCAAGGCGTCACAGAACTGGATGCTGAAACACCAGCTGTGGACAAATGGGCAGTTGACTATGCACTCTCAAATACAACCCTATTTTGAGGCTGGGTGAAGCAGGGCTAAATTTTCTAATGCCAGCCTTTTTCAGCTTTCAGCCTGCTCCTTTCTCAGATTTCCAAACGGAAAGTCTGTTCATTCACGCAACAGTCTCCATGCTGTGTTTTTCTTCAGGTTTGTACCTCAAGTTTTACCTTGCCTTTAACATCACTGAAGCCCAGCCCTGAAAAGTGGTGGTGACAAGACTAGTGGGAAAACACAGCCCTTGAAGATTGCAAAGTCCGTCCTTTTGTTGTTGAAGTCATTCGAAACAGGAGCTAAATGATATGCCTGGCATTAAAAAGCAGACATATTCTAATCTGATCTTTTCCAGTGGAAAAAAGGCTAACACAAGTGTTTGATAATCTACATGGCAGTACACAATGGTAAACTGGGATTGGTTTAGACCATTAATGGAAAGTACCTTAAGTTTGATTTCTTAACGTTGCGTCAGATGAAAGGGTAATCATAGCCTTTCTGACTTCCCATTGCTGCTGGCTTGCCTAGCATCTCCCTGAAATGAAAGGGCAGTGTGTGGATTCCAGTGTACAGAAGTAGCAGGCTGCTCGTGTGGCCAGGTCGTTAACTTGCTTCCCACCGTTCCGGGGCCTCGCTGCCTTCCATTGTTCCTTCTGCTGGGTGTGGGCTCGTTAAGAAGCCCTGGAAACCAAGCATTTTTCCAGGCCCAAGTCCTTTGTGCTGAAGCATCTGTTTCTCTCCAGGCCAGCTAGTGTTTAGCCTCCTCTTTTGACTCTTGTATATTCTGTCAGTTCCCTTTTCAGAGGGTAAGGGCATTCTCTCTAAACTCTGCCATGACTCTTTGTTAGTGTAAAAGTGCACGTAGGAGGTCACAGGCTATCTCATCAGGCTACGCCATAAGCGGTTCAGTGAGGGCTTCTATGTAGAACTTTTGAAGCATAGTGGGATTTGACACTGTTAGAGGTGAGGCACTTTAAGCATGTGAAGAAGAGTCCTGCTCAGCATATAGTGAGGCAAGTGAAAATTGTGGCTTGGTCAGGGGTCCTGGATCTTCATCCTGCACTGAACCTGCAGGTTCCTGAATTCTTTTATGGTGTGGCTATATGATACCATCCCTCTCTGCCTCAGGTAGAGTCAGAGAATCATTAAGGTTGGAAAAGACCTGCAGGGTCATCTGGTCCAACCATCCCCCCCAATATTACCCACTAAACCATGTCCCTAAGCACCAAGTCCAACCTTTCCTTGAACACCCCCAGGGATGGTGACTCCACCACCTCCCTGGGCAACCCGTCCCAATGCCTGACTGCTCTTTCTGAGAAGAAATGTCTCCTCATTTCCAACCTGAACCTCGCCTGGTCCAACTTGAGGCTATTCCCTCTTGTCCTGGATGTAGATGTCCAGATGTCCATAGATGTTCCTGTGAAGGGGTATTTGCCCATGTCCAGCTTGAGGCTGATGTGAAGCTGGTTGCTTCTGCACAGGCTTTTTACCATTCTTTAAAGGCACTACAAAAGTGCACCATTGCTATTTTGCCAAAGTAGTTTGATAAGGACCTCGGTGCAGAATAAGGCGATAGCACCCTGGAAGATCTTGTCCCACCTTTTCTCTTTCTCTTCCCTTGGGCTGGCACAAAAGTTTAGGTGGATGCGTGCTGGATAGAGCAAGAGACCAGGATTAAAGTGGACAGCGTGTGCAAGCACGAGGCAGAGAGCAGTATGGAGGTGGGAACAAGCAGCTGGGAACATGTGGAGGGCAGGACACGTTTTTTCTGCGGTGTTGTCAGTTGATTTGGGATTAAAGTGCTGATGAAACTCAGAGCAAGGCTTTGGCCAGATGTGTGTTACCTGGAATTAGAAACAAAGCTTGTAAAGACTCCCACCTGCTTTCTTTATGGGGACTGTCCCTTCAGGCTAGATAGAGTAGCTCCAGGAAGACTGGTCACTGTTAGCTTTTGGCTGTTAAAACACAGTTCCTTGTTTGCTGAGAAACCGATTCTCCTCTCCTTATGCCAGCAGACACCAAGCATCTGAAGCAGCATGGGTTGTTCTTCTAGTGTGAAGGGTAGAGCTGTTGCCTGGAGGTATGAGCGAGCCTTCTGGTATCAGCGTGAGGCCCCACTGCTGTCATCTGTGGGCTTCCGACTGTGCTGTGACTTGCTTTGCATTTCTGCACGCACCTTGACTGTGGTGTTTGGATTTAATTGTGGGCGAATGCTGCTTTAATACAAGGAAGACTTGCATGTATCGAGTCCTCAGAGACGGACTGAGAACTCCGAATGCCAGCCCCCCACACTTTACGATTGCAAATTTATGCTGCTCTGTAGTGCTGGTGCTGACAGACGGTCTGGACCTGCTTAACCATGCGTCAAGGCGTGAAGCCTTTCTGGGTCAGGGGACGAAGTTCGTCCTGTGCACCTAATCTAGAGGTCATTTCAGAGTTTCAATTATCTATTAAAATTGCGTTCCTGAAACATGCAAACAGGGAAATGATACGTTCGTTCAGCCTGTAAACACTAGCTCTTCGTGATCCACACTCATCACAGCTTTCCTGGGAACTCGATAGATGCCTTGTGTTGGCTTTGGCATGAAAGGAATTTGACGTCCTCTCTATAGAAAGCGAGGGCAGCTTATAGTTTTTGTTTTATTTTTCTTATGTTTTATATGCTGGCCTTGTGACATGGTTATAAAAATATACCAGGCTGGCACGTATACTTTGTTATCCGTGACAGGAAGAATAGGCTTGGGTTAAAGGTACTATACAGAGATATAGGAGGTTTTAGTTCAGTCCCTGCTCTGCAACTGAATGCTCTGTGTCCTTGAAATCATTTAGTGTGATTGCCCCTCTATAAAGCGCAATGCCTATCAAAATGCAATCTGATCGAGGGTAGAAACTTCTTGTGCCTCTGTAATATGAACAATTAGTAATGATCTTGCTGTAACCCTTACTGGGATGATTAACATTGCAGGATTATAGTCAGTAGGACACAGGGTCTAACAGTGCCTGGGTATGATTTGGTCAGTTCACTTTTTGTGTTTTAAACCTTCTGTTTTGAACTGTCTGAAGACTCCCAAAGATACTATTGTATTTGTTCACATGTGAAAGGAGGCCTGAGCCATGGCTAGGATAATTAACTTAAAATTTAACAAAAATTATGCTGTGCACGTTTTAGTATTAGAACTGCTGAGCATCAGTTTGTATTACCCCAGCACTGGAGATTTGGTTAGATTATAGTAAAACAGTTCCTTCCAGCTGGTAGCAGCTTAGATTATCATTGTGGTGAAGACTTGAAAAATTATCCTACCTCTTTGAGAGTTACTTGAAAAACTGAAAAAAAAACTTCTGCAGCTAAAGGAGGAGGGAAGTCACTCTTCATGACACGAGTATTTACCAGAGATTAGCAGACAATATTTTAGTGGACCTGATCCCTGTGCTCCACTGACTTTAAGAGGTTTTGACTGAAGCCTGTAGTGGTAATTGATTGAGGGATAACTAATAAAGGAAAACTTAAAGTTAGGCAGTGGCACTGGCTATACTGAAAGCTAGTCAATAGACAGATTTTGTTACACAGGTGACATCACTGCTTCTAAATTAATTCATCTTCCAAAGTTCAAACATGGGATGAAAAAAATGTCATTGGTTAAGAAAGCTTGGATGTCTGGTCAGATTCCTAGGTATTTGTTAAGGAAATTTGTTGAGGAAAGTCAGTTTGTCTATTTATTATTATTTATTTTGAGTTACTCTTGTACAAAGCAGAATGGAATTCTGAGACAAGACACTGATTCATTCTTCAGCTGTTCTTCCTGACTCAGCTTAAGGAAGTTGACTGAAACATCACCTTTCCCTCAGAAATCAGACCTGTTTTCTAATAGACAATTTCTCATTAGCTCTGCAGCTGATGGCACCAACAGCAACAAAAATAGAAAATGGTGGTACTAAGTAGCTTTTCTAATTTAATTTTTAATATATGAATTTGAAGGCCAGAGGGCCAGTAAGAAGCCACGAGAGGAGTCCATTGCGCCTTTTTAACCAGTATTTTGTGTCCTACCCATGGCATCTGCATGGCAGGCAGATGACAAACCCTCTGTTGTTTTATTTTGTTTGTTTTGTTTTGTTGTTCTTGCCCCTCAGCCCAGCTAGTTGTGCATATTTGACATCCAGTCTTAGGTGAGGCTTGTGACCGCCTGAAACTGTGCAGGTGTTGTGTCTCTTGAGCTGGCTTAATGTCTCTGTCCAACAGGCAGCCTGCTCGGGGAAGGGGCGACTCGCTGGCTGTTCCTGCTCTCATACAGTGGGCAGCAGCCTTTCTGCCTGATGCTGTTGCTTCTCTGCAGCTACAAGAGGTGGCTTGCTCTCTGATCACCTGCCTCCTCCCCATCTCAAGATTTTACAACTTGAAGCCCGACAGATATTAAGGCTGACCTTGACTGGATGAGTCAGCTCTCTTTGATGTGTGTGCACTGTTGATGGGAGAGAAAGGAGGCAGGGACTCACGCTGGCTGTGATACAAGGCTGCTTTATGCTGCCCCACCTCAGCGCATCACATGGAGGCATCTTTTCCTCCCAGACCTCTGAACTTCCTGCAAGTTGGAAAACTAGGCTCACAGACTTTGACAGGTTGGATTTGTATTTTTTTCTCTCAATTCCTCACCCTCATGTGAAATGTAAAACATTCAGGAGGTCTCTCAGACAAGTATGAAATTGTTGCAGCAGCTATTGATTACTTGGGTGAGCTGTTATCCACCTGTCTTCCATTCATAGAATCACAGAAGTGTTTGGGTTGGAAGGGACCTCTGAGATCATCTAGTTTGAACCCCCTGCCACGGGCAGGGACACCATCCTCTAGATCAGGTTGCTCAAAGCCACATCCAGCCTGGCCTTGAATATTTCCACTCATTCATCTGGCTGTTATTCTGTTATCGGTTCTTTGTGTGTATTGTGATTGGAAGAAATCTGTTTGTTGTTTAAATCACTTTCTGGTATATTTACAGTACTTGTCTATATTGGTTTTGTCTCTGGTCCTATTTCAGAGAAATGATTCCCTTCTCCTACTCCTCCCCAATCGCTTTGCACCATTTAAAGGTACCTTGGTGTGAGGGCAGACTAGTAGTACTGCAGACTTGTTTGACGTGGATGGAATGAAAACTTGTACCAGGCAGTGAAGAGGTCCACTGCTGAATGACTTTGCTTTCTTTAGCTTAAGAAAGAAAAGAAGTGTTATCTAGAAGACTCGGCTATTAACAAATAGCCATTAGCTCTCAGAACACTGTAATTATCAAAGAGAACTCCTAATGATCTGAAAGAGAGGTGTGTTTTGTTTTTTTTTTTTCAGATGGAGGCAAATAATGTAAAAATGGAAATACTTGATTTAGAAACATAGTATCCCTGCTAGCCTTGCTGAATGACTGTGTGTTGCCCTCCATGTTTCTCTGAAATACATCCTACAAGCACTACTGTCTCACTGGTAGTGCCTGTTAAGGGACAGTGGCTCTGTCCTGGCTGTTGGCTTCCAAGGATTACTCCCTTCCTCTTCCTTTTCTAGGCTAAAGTGGTAAATTTTTGCCACCTTGTTTGAGAACAGGCACTTTCTGAGCCTTCAGACTTCTGACGCACAGAATCTGCATCCCTATTCAGTTATTTGAGCAGCTGGACAGAGGATTTTCGAGCTGCCCCTGCTGCTTATGTTTCTGTGAATCTTTTTGTGTTGGATCCATCCTTGAATTAGAGCACTGCTCAAGCAGTGTTATTGTGCAATTACTACTTGGGACCAGTATAGCAGACAAGAAAAGGTGTGTGTATGTGTGTGGGAGGATGTTTTCAGTTCTGTAAATAATAATCTCCAACTCTTCGTGGGTCATTTCTTTCTGTCCTTTCCCCTTACCACCAAAGACCGTTCCTGCATGTTCTGCTGGGGGGCTGAGGTTTTATTTGGAAGTTAGGTGCCAATGTGAGCTTTAGAAGGAGGTGGTTGAAGTGCTGGGGGAGGGAGCTCCTTCTGAGCATCTTCCCTTTCCTGTGGGATATCCCTGTGAAGAACTGCTGGTTCTTAAATGCCTTGAGAAAGGGCAGGAGGATAGGTTCCTGGAAAAGTTTGCATTTCCCACGGGACCCCTGAGACATTTTGCGTGTGCTTGTAGCCATTTTGTGGTGAGTATAAATATGCCTTGCTCTGTGCTTCTTGGAACTGTGGCTTGTTTACCACTTACATCTCGAGTAGCGGTGCTGCACGTTTTGGTGTACCGTTCTTGACTCCCACAGTCCTGCAGTTGTGATGGATTTTTGGCCACCTGTGGTTTGAAGCAGAGTTGCTGGGGACTGTGTGTGTGTGTAGGAATAGCAGATCAGAAAATGAGAGGTTGGGAAGCTCAAAGAGCTTCCTGAAAGTGTGGGAGTACAGGCCAGAGAAAGGAAGAGAAATCTTTTTGAAGCTATATCAGTTCTTTAGACAGACAGGAATAGCAGACAGAGCATATTGACAGAGTAGTCACGTGGCAAAGCAGTAGCACTGTAAAAATCACCACTGTCCACTAGTGAGGCATACTCTTCCAATGTGAGTGTAGTTTTACCAGCATGGCTGAGTCCATGGAGTGCACTTCTAGCATAATGGTAGGTCTGCACATGCTTGTTTTGTATGGGCAGCCCTTCTGAATGATGGAAGAGGTGTGAGGGACAGCTCAGATCACATCCTGTGACATACACTGCACCTGGGAGGAGAGCTGAGATAGCTGGGTATTCTCCTCTTGCAGATCTGTAAAGTGTGTGGTTTGTCAGGCTGGGTACTGGTCCATCAGTGTTTGCATCCTTCCTCCAGCCTCTGTAAGATAAGAAGGGCGGCACTCCTTGCCTTTAAGCCAGTTGTGTCAGGTATTGGATGTTGATGGGACAGTGGAGGAGGCTTGCTTTCAAGTCATGGTAGCAGCCAGCACCTGAACTTACAAGACTTCATTTACCTCACTCTCATTCTGAGCTTCCTTTTCAAGAGTTTTCCTGACCCTTTCTCATCCATGGATGACAGCCAAAGTTTGTTCCCCATAGGGTGTTAAAATGTTATTAGGGCAAACTCCACTTTTTTATCCTGTGTTAGGTTTTCCAGGCATTCCTGCCCCACTGTTAGCCTCTCTTGGATGGCCCAGCAATTCTCTGTTGGCTTGTTGAGTGAGCTCCTGCTCCTTTTTTATGGGGCATGTAATCCTCAATACTGCAGTAACGAAGGTGTCTTTCTATATGGCGTAGTCAGAGGGGCAATCCTTCCTTCCCCCTTAAGCAGCCATGTAACCGCTGAATGACAGAGATCCACCGGCTGTCTTCTCCTCCGGGTTGTTTGGAAAATGCCTTGGCACCAAAGGACAGGGTAAAGAGCGTGGGGTATGAGGGAAGTGATCTGCTGGACAGTAACTGGGGCTTGCATCCACAGTGAAGCGAGGCCCAGCTTTGGTTTCATGTTCTCGCCTCTATTTCCAAAGGTGTTACAGGGCAAATCAGTGTTGTTTCCTCTGCTTGGAGGAAATGAGGCAGAGAGGAGAAGTGGTGGAAAGGGAAGAGCTTATTTGCATATGCCGTCCTAAGATGGGAATAGCGACCTAGTTTGTCCTAGCCCAGTGCTCTGGGCACCTGGGTAGCACTGAAGCACATGCTTAATGGTAGACATGGCAATCGTGCCCTTAGAGTTCCTTCTCTCTTCAGAATGGCATGAACAGAGCTGTTTGCTGAGCACAGACTGCAGGGCCGTTTCCACTTATGCCAACCCATTAGCATCGCCCAAGTTGTCAGCCAGCACAAAGCTGTATTTGCTGGTGTAAAGGATGTCAACATCTGGCCTGTAGAACCTGCTTTACCAGTAAGGATGCATGAGATGAAGCAGAGAGTCATCCATACCAGTAAGAAAGGTTACCAGTTGGGTTGCAGGAGATGGAGACAAACAAATGTGGCCTTCTGGTTGGCTCGTGGATGGAGCTGGCTTGAAAAGAAACTCATGATCCTCCAGGTGGGCTCAGAGCAGTCACGCACAGACAGCACAGGGTCACTGAGCAGATGCATCCGTACAGCCGTGCTGTGACCCCTGTTAGTCATGCCTTGAGCATTTAAACGATGCAGTGCCTCAGTTTAAAAAAACAAAACAAAACAAAAAAACAAAACAAAACAAAAAAAACCAACAAAACAAAACAAAAAAAACCACAACCTAAGAACACAAACAACAAACCCCAAACCAAACACACAGTGACTCTTTCCATACATCTGCTTCTCTGTCTTCAAAGAGAGCTTCAGTCTTCGCAACCATCCTGGCATAACGTGTTTTGTGATGATGCTAAGGGGCAGATTTAGGTTGGCAGGGGAAGCTGCTTTAATGAACTCAAAGGTTTGACAGCCAGCCTAGTATTTGTATGAGCAGCAGTTTATTGTTTCCAAGAAAACTACCTTTTCCAGAATCTCAACTTGGGAGCTGTTTGCAGGATGGTGGGATTTCAGTGCCTAGAAAGTGTGTTACAAGTCCATTTGCTGCTTGAGTTCTTCTCATATATCATGTGAGACACTCTTCATTTTTTACTCTGCAGGCCGATCTCAGTTCAGTATATCCCTCTGGACATTTTGATCATCTTGGGGCCTTTGCCATTGATTTTGGAAGGATATGATTCAAAGTTTTCACCTGGGTTGGATTTATTCAATGAGACTGTTTACAAGAGGGCAAATTTCAGTATCGTGCCTCTGGAATATATATACTTTTGTTTCTTTACATCTGTAAATTCAGAATTTTTGTGAGCAGTATAATCTTAGCATCAAAATTTAATCCATTCCAATTAGAACCAATGGCAATTTTCATTACTAATTGCCACTGAAATAAATTTCTACTCTTAAATTTGGGATCAAAATGAGTCTCTGTTGTGTGTTACTACTGTGTGCTGTTACGTGCAATATACATTATACACATCATAAGATGGTATGTGCAATATATGTTGTTCTCTTATGGGCTGTTCCTTGAGCCCTCTATGTGCTCCTCTTCTGTGCCTCAGTTTCCTGTGTTGAAAAAGGAGGAATGCTGCTCTCTTGCCTTACAGTGCTGGGAGGCTTTAACTGTTTTGCTGTCTGCACAGCACGCAGCAATCCTCAAACATGTTGTTCCACAGAATGTAAGGACAAACTGGTAACAGGGATGGACTGATGTTGTCTGAGCTGTTTGAAACATGTAGATAACTTAGTTTCCAGGGAGGAGAAGCAAATTCTGTGAAAGATCGAAGGGGATGGCACTGATGTCTAAACTGATGAGTGAAAAAGGAAAGCAAAAATTGATATGTGGAAGGAGAACAGAAATTGATCACTGCCATAAAGGTACTACTGAACTGTTAAGGATCAAGTTAATTTAACCTCTTATAATTTTGTAGGCAGAAGGGTTAATAATTAGTTAAATAACACGAAGAACATAGTCATATTTTTTCCTCCCACCCCTCTCCTTCAGTTGTTAGTAGAAAGCTAAAGCCATAGTACAAAAGGAATATTTTCTCATTTCTCTCTTGTTTTGGGAGATGCATGGGGTTAGATGTAACTAGTAGTTCAGAAAGGGATTGATCATCTTTGCAACATCTCAGAAGACCAGGATTAACAATTAACAGAGACCTGCTGGAGAAAGGAATATACTTATCTCTCTTAGAAACTTGCAATTTGTGATGCAAATTTGGGGGGGGGGGGGAGCACAGATAACCAATTTTGACATTTGTCCTTAACTCACCCAGGTAATTGCCATACATTAGATTTGCATCAGAGAATTTTGCTGAACTTTCATAATCAAATTAGCAGAATTGTGCGAAATGTGTGCGATCAAAGGTTTTATGATTTAGGCCTAGCTCCTGTAAACATCTACTGAGATCTTTATGGACCTGTACTTAGTTTTGGCCAAATATAGATTGAGTCTGTTGATGGTTTGGGGGTGAAATAATTGAAAACTTTTATGTTTACAGTGATGATCATGGCTAAAAGACTAAAACAACAGCTCTTGATCTGAACATTCCCAAATTTGGAAGTCTGAAATCCACATCTGTTTAGAATTTTTAGATGGAAAAATTTTATCCTTAAAAAAAATCACTGATGCTTAAACAACCACAAAATAAATCCATCAAGAAGGACAAAACGTTATATGGAGTGATTTTTTTTTAAAGGAATTGATTGCAGTGCTTGTCACCATGGTATATTTAATTCACATACTAATTTCATGTTGCTCAAGGTAAGAGAAGGATGGTAGATGAAAGCAAGGTGTATGTCATGGTTGAACAGGTTTTGAGACCTTCTCTTGGACTGTCTCTCACTAAGAAAGTTAAGGGTTAATAATTTACTCTGGCTGTTCTTGATGTATGGATGTAGGCTTCGCACACCAAGAACACAGTTCTGCAAATGCACACAACTCCCACTGGGTTTGGTGGGATTACTCACGTGTCTGAATGCCTCCAGGCTTGCAGCTCAGTTTTGTATGATTATTTTTTTAGAGTCCTTTTTAAAAATACACAGGAATTTAGCAATTTCCTTGATACAGTGCCTCAGCCAAAGCCCACTGAAGTCATTGTGAAGGCTCCCACTGTTTTTAACTGGTGTTCAGATCTATCCCGTATTCCTTATGGCCTAGTCTACTGGGTGTATGGGGTGATGGTGGGATGTTTAACTACCTCAGTTCCTCGAGAATGGCTATCCTGCTGTAATTTAGTTACTGTGGAATAGATTACCCACATTACTAGCAGTATAATTATTCTGGAACAAAAATACTTTGATTCCAGAATTGTCTCCACATGGGTAGCTACTCTGAAATAAAAACTGGGCAACAGCTTCATCTGCAATAGTTATGCTGCTCAGTTGCCTTCTGTAGGCAATGTGTGTTTTAAACTGAGGTGAAAGGCAGTGATAAGAATCCCTTTTTATATCAGCGCAGCCCTCCTGCTGTGAAGTTTTGCTGAATTGTAGTTATTCTAGTTAAAAACAAAAACAAAACAAGAAAACAACCCCAAACCCAAGTGTAGACAAGCCCTTACTATGGACTCCAGACAAACTTCTGATCCTGCAATCCGATCTGTGTAGGTGGACCTCTGTGCCTGTTACTTCAGTGGGACTCTTTACATGTGCAGATACCCACCTACGCCGATCTGATTGTAGAATTGTGGCCCCATACTAGTAGAAGAGCATAAGTGTTGCTGTTGCTTTGGGGGTGAACGCATGGGGAATCTGAGGTGTGACCCAGGCGGTTCAAAGCATTGGAACGGTGTTATTTTTGAGATCCCTGAGCAAGGTTACCCACTCTCACATCTCAATGGAGATGTTGATAAGCAATCTAGAGGGCAAGTTTTATCTGTCATTGCATTTTTGCACTAGTACAGAACAAGAAAAATATCCAATAAATTAACTCATATTGCAACATGTTTGGATCCTACAAATGGACTTGGAACAGACCCCAAGGATGAGATTTTACAGTTTCCATCGTTTATGCCTGAATCCCATGGATCTAACAAGATCTGTAGGCCTAAGCATTTTGGGCTCATTTGCAAAGCTTTTACATGACTCCTTTCTATTTTAGCTGTACTTTTAACCTCTCTAACTTTTCTATTAATGTGAATACTGGCTAATACACTACACACATGCACATGCATGATGTTAATTCCAGATACTTCACAAGCCAGTTTTTAGAAAATCACCCACATGATGATGTGTTAAAGCACCCACTTCAGGAATAAAGCGGGAGTTTAACAAAAAAACAACAAAAAAAAGGTGGGGGGATTAAAGTAAAACTTACTTGGTCCCTTCCTTTTGTAATACATAAATTCATATATGAGTATGGAACTTGCAGGATGAGAAATACAAGTAGTATTAAGTGGCATTTCCCATGGAAAATGTCAAAAGAAATGATATCTTTATAGGTTTTCCTTTCTAATTAAAAACACATTATTTTACATCAATTTTCAGAAGAAACACAGCTTTTCATAAACACAAGGACTTAAGTTTGTAAACCACAACAGAAAATCAGCCATTTCTCCATCTGCTCTGATCTCTGCTATGAACATCTGTCATAAAAACTGTTGAGTGCCCTCACCTGTTATCAATTCAAATAGATATGGAAGCTTATCAGCATGTCACAGGACTTGGAGAAATCAGATTGAAGAGCTGGTCAGATGCAATGTTCTGCTTGCAACTAACTTGGATTGAAGAGATGCTGCCTCAAAGGCTTCTTGCTATATTATTTTGTTCTTTCCACCTCCAACCTGACTCTTACTCTCTCAGGTTTGCCTCTGTAGTTGCTTCCTAATCCACTTATATGAAATTATTTGCTTTTTAAAATTATTGTTAATGTGTTCTAGATACTGGATTTTGTTTTATTTTTAATTAGGAAGTTGACATTTTCTTTAAGTTAAATGGTGAAATTGTTTGGGAAGTTGAGGTTCCCATGTTCCTAACACAACTCTCCTTCCCCTCCTGCCCCTGGTAGCTGTGTATTTTGAGTGGCTTCAACCTGGGGTAGGGAGTATTTCCAATATGGAGAATAGGTTAGGAGGATTTACTTCCCTCTGGTCCTAGGGTCCCTTCTGATTTCCTGAGCCAGGTTTTTCCTGTATTTAAAGCCTGTTTTCTGAGTGGCACATATATATTGAGGTAAATACGTTAGTTAAAAAGAAAAGAACTTAAGACAGCAAACTAAGTCTAGTTTAAAAATAGCAGAGGATCTATTTTTCAATTATAGGAAAATATGGAAAGCAGATGGCAGGAATTTTTGGCAGTGTGCGTTACTTTATTTGCTCTTGGGGAATGGCTTGTTCTGGTAAGGGTGTGGGGAGGGTCTTGGCTTGCCTGTTGAGGTGCTGCACAGCTGCCCAAGGCCTGTCCTGACCCTCGCTATGGCCATGGCTTGAGGTGGGCTGGGGGCTGCCTAGGCTGGGGTGCTGGGGGGCGCTGTGCTGTCACCATGCTGCTCCCCATCTCTGATCCCGTGGGATTGCTGGCCAGAAAGCTGGGGCACACAGGACCCCCGAGGCAGGAAAACTAGCAGCAGTGCTGCTGTTAGTGCGTCCGCTGCCCCTCCTGTGAGGCCGATTTGGGGTTAAGTGATGGCATGGAAAATGCCCCAGCCACCTCAGCACCGGGCAGCCTGCATCTCTCCTTTTCTTCAGAAGCAGTGGTGTTTTCACCTTGTGGCTCCTCAGAAAGCGGTACTTGGAGTGGCAACTACCTGTGCTGCAGGTGTACCCCATCTTTGCAAACACACTGATGTGGCATCACCAGGCTGCAGTGATGGGAGGAGGGAGCCGGGCTGCTTCCCTTGGCTTTGCCACTGGCCAGAGAGGTGAACCTGGGCACCCTTTGCTTGCTTGCATGCTGTTCTGGGGGGTGTAAGGTGCTATCTCCTTTGTAAGGCGCTGCATGGACAAGGCGGTGGTGTTGCTGGCATTGATGTGTTGTGTCTGGCTGGGCGTGTGTGCCTGAAATCTGTTGAGGGATGTCGATACTTAATTGGTGCAAAAGGGATGTTTTGCTGCGAGCTCCCACTTTCTCATAGCCACAGAGGAAACGAAAGCGCACAGGCTGAAACCAGAAGTAATGAGCATGGATGCCAGTTATCCTTCCATCGGCTGGGCTTGTAGGGCACCTCCACACAGCCAGCCTGCTCCTGCCCTTGGGCTGTACTGCATGGCACCCCAGCAGCCAGGGCGGTGTCGTGGTCTCTCAGCTTTACTAGTGCAGGCTTTGCCTTGCTGTAGTGTTGTCCTGTCTGTGGGCAGCTGGGGATGAAGAGACTCCTCTCCCTTGTAGCCTGAACCATTCTGCAGATTTAAGTTGCAGCTGGCACAGAGAGCATGGCTTAGTTTAGGAGCTGTGCAGCTGAGGTGCTGTTCCCATCTGCTTATAGGCTGGGTTTCAGAGCTGCAGGTAATTGAAATTATCACCCTGCAGCTTTAATCAGCAGGTAATTCATTGCCATGATGTATTTTCTGATCCCAGCCTTGCTCTAGCTGACCTGCTGCTGCCGTTCTCCTGGCTTGATTGGGCAGAGTTACTGCCTGGGGTCAGGAGGTCTTCCATGCAAAACCAGGCTCCTCTGCCTCCATGGCGATTATATGTGTACTCTGTATGGTAATGTTAATCACTTTCTATCACAAGCTCTGCAACATCTGTTCAAGCTCAATTTTCATCCCTCTGCTAACT
Source organism: Cygnus olor (assembly GCF_009769625.2). Lineage (NCBI taxonomy): Eukaryota > Metazoa > Chordata > Aves > Anseriformes > Anatidae > Cygnus > Cygnus olor. The sequence goes on along the minus strand of NC_049169.1, from coordinate 71,932,437 downwards.
AGTGAGAAAGTGACTCCTTTTTCTAAAAGACTAGGGAGAGTAAGGAAAAGAGTTAGAAGCAGAGGGTCTCATCAGTCTGGTGGGGCAAAGTGTCCCTTCTTTCAGGTCCTTTCTTTTATATTAAATTTAACTGTCGATGCAAACGGCAAGGCTTGTGCTCAGCAGCATGTAGTCCATAAACCATCTCTGTATCCTGCTGATTTCATGTTTTGCTAGGAAGGATGCTGCACAGGACTTCGAGATAGGATTAAGCAATGAGCATGAGCATTAGCAGGATGACTGTGCTGAGAGACAGGCTTGGTCTCTTCCAGCTCTGGCTGAAGGGAGGTGGCTGTAACCCATCCTGTAACAACAGGTTTTTCCTTGAGCGGCGGAGCTGTTCTACTGTGGCAGTTTAGTCACCTCCTGAAATTGTCTGGTGCTGAGCCTTTATTAGGGGTTCTGTAATCAGATGTTTGTGGTCTGATAGAAGCAGGTGACAGTGGTTTAAAAGGAAATATGTTGTAGTATTTCCTCCAAAAGGCCAGCAGCAAGAAACTTTGGACAAGATTTTTACTTGACAAAATTCTGCTTTGACATAATTGAGGGGGGGAGAGGAGATTCCTCCAGTGGCTTTTCCTTGCAAACAATGCCATCATGAGAACAATGTTATTTGCCTCTTAAGAATCTGTCTGCCCCTGCTGCTAATCCCCCACCTGAAATCTTAATCTACCCTGAGTGACAGGAGACACACTTGAGCAGCAACGAGCTGCCCAGAGAAGTGCGAACAGTCATCCCCATGGTAAAGAGATTAAGAAGAGTCAAAGTTTGTTTAATCTGTGGTTCAAGTACTTCTAAAGGGACAAAACCATGTCCAAGTAGTCTGGAAGCCTGTTTTCTTCATGAAACTTGAAGAAAATGAGGCCAAAGTTCAGCCTGACTCAGTGGGTTTGCAGTGGTGGAGGAGATTTGTTGCATCAGTCTAAGTAAAATCTAACTGAAAAGCTCATTTGTTTTTTCTCCCTGTTTTATTTATTTATTTATTTTTTCCCATGGGCTTCAGGGGTCTTTGAATAAAACTCTGAACTTCTAAATTCTAGCTGAATGATAGCAACAAAACAGCATGTGACACCTACTGTTTGTACAAACATCCTTAGAAGTGTTTGCACATCATATGGAATAATGAGGTAAGGATTGTTTATACAGACCTGAAGGTTTCTGAAGGCTGAGGTGTCATTTTGGTCAATGTTTGTATAGGTGCACCAGGGAATCATAACCTTTGCATAGTGCAATGTGAGGACAGCGAGGCTTCATGTGGCCGTACTGCTTCTACTTTCAAAGCTTGTTCAGGCTGTGCTGCCCAGCCATCAAAGCTTTTTTTTTTTTTTTTTTTCTCCCCTATCTACGCCAGTGTGTGTCACACAGGAGTTAGCGTGGGCAACCACAGCCTAAGGTGTATGTTCAGAAACTAGGAATGGATGGTTTCTGGGTGCTGATGATTTACTGACTCTTGGCCGAGACCTTGTGTCGGTGTGTGAAGTTAACAAAGCCACTATTTTTTGTGTTCACAGTTTCTGGAACTGATAGGTAGAAAAAGATGCAAAGAAAAAGATAGGCAAATAGTCATGTGGCAGCTAATGTTCTTTAAGGATACAAATTGCTCCTGTAAATCTGTGTCAGGGAACAAAGCGCTTGCACCTGGAATTACCCTCATCGCTGAACAGGTTAGCTGCCAGGAGTTTAGGGATCATGCATGGAAATGGGGAAGAGGGAGGTAAGTATTTTAAATGTATACGCAGTATGTCAAAACACAGGTTGTCTGATTTGCACTAGAATTCTTGGAGTTGGGGAGTGTGTTGGTTTTTGTTTTAATGATGCAGATTGTATGGTGTAACTAGCACCTGTTTTGTGGGAAAAAAACAATCTCAAGAGAGGCTGCCCACTAAAGATTTGTCCTCACTGCTCTGAGAGTTCATCTTGTACTTCCAGTTTTTCCTCTGCTGTCTCCTGTTTATATGCATATCCTTCCCTCCACCTGAGTGTTGCCTTCTCCTTGAGCTTAAGCGTTGAAACTCCTCTGTTGCCGAAGCTCAAGTTACAGACCTGGCTGAGAGAGAGCAGTCATAGTTACATTAACTCTGCAGCTGCTGATGCAGTCACTGTGCTGCTAGCAAAATGGCTCTGTTTAACCTGGGGGTCATTCCTGCTTGGGCTTGAACTGCTCCCCCCCAGTGCAGGACTTTGCACTTGAGTGGGTACAGAGCACTCGCACTCTGCCTAATCTGCTCTGGGTTAGTGACTGCTGATGGGAGGGTGGTAAGGAGCAGCAATTAAACCCCTGCAGTTGTTTGCTGAACCCTGTGCTTTGGCTGGACTGGAAGTTGCAGTCCAGTATAAATTGAAATTAACTAACAGTTGTTTAAAAAAACAAACAAAAAAACCACGAACTTTTCTTTAAGGATGCCTGCTGTGGGTGATTTTCCTAGGCTGATACACCACTTTCTGAGATTGACGGCATGTGATATGTTTGTTGCAGCACCTGCAATGTCTTTTCTCATATGTACTGAGATAAATCGTTTTGAATTAATATAGGAGAACAAAACTCTAGATATGACCACCAGCACAGCAATGAGTTTTATCGTAAGATTAGCATTGAGTTGTCTCTCTATAAAGAATGGGGCTAGGCTTTGTCTAAGTATTTCAGAGGCAGCTGGTGTTAATGAATCCACACTGACCAAAAGAAATCTACAAATTTACGTTTAAGCAGAAGAACTAATTTTGATAGGGTACGTGGGTGTTGTAAAATACATTATTTATTTTTTTTAGGAAAAAAGACTTGCTTTGTTCATTGTATTAGTAGGCACAAACATACTTCAGTGTCTGTTCATTAGGACTTGCGAGCTTTTTTGAATTTGTAGTTGTCTGAAGTCTGCCTGTCTAGTGCCCTTAGAGCTTTGTGTTTCCGTAAAGAAAAAGAAAAATTAAAAATGTTTTTAAAAGAGTGCTTTTTTTTCTTTCACACCTTTCATGGTTATACCCTGAAAGTAATAGTCTTTGCTGCTTCAGACCAGAGAGCTCATGGGGTTTCCTCCCATTTGCCCTCCTGGGCACCTCGTGTTTCCTTTCCCTGCCCATTGGTAAGATGTGATTCTCTTTTGTGTTCTGTGCTATAGCTAGGGCGGGCAGTGTATCTCATTTTTCTCTTCTTCCGTGTGCAAGGGAATATGTGCCCTTAAATCCTCCCCTCTCAGTAACAGGCTTCCTTATTCTCTCCCGAGACCCGGAGAGGAGCTCAGTATACATCTAAGGATCGCTTCTGTTGTGCCAAGATTGTTATATGCATCTCTGTTCTCGCTCTTTTATTTTCTTTTCCCCACAGGGTTGATGCATTTTTTTTCAGCTGTTCTGTAATTATGGGCTTAGCTATGGCAAGGGTTATTGTCATGCTGCAATGTATCACAGACTATGTCACCAGCCAGCTATTGCAAGTAATAGCAGGTAGTTCTGCTCACTAAAGATACCGGTATCTCCATTTCCCACTTCTGTATTTTCCAGTGTTCAGCAAAACCTGTAGCTCCCTTTTGTCAGTAGTAACACAAATGCTTACTCACAGTTTTTTTAAGATTAGCTCATTCAGCATCAAAGACTAAGATCTTGCTTTTATTTTTACAGACTCAGGTTTAGATGAGTTTCAGCACAGGTCATTACTATAAGTTTCAACACTAAGGTTAAAGTTGCGGTGGAGGTATGTAATGATATGTGTGTACAGCATGCCTGTATGTGCACACATGCAGGCATGTGTTGAAAGATGGATCTCTGCCTGGGAGCCTGTCCACTCTGACAATGACACCAACTAATCCAATAAAAAGTTAGAGGTTTCCTTACAAACTCTGCTTTTAAATGCGTTAGTAGTTTTAGCATTTCCAGTCTGGGGCCTTGGGGATAGGAAGAGGAGAAGCTTTTGGAGAAGGGGAAAGAAGAAATACGTTTTTTGTGGCAGTTCACAAAGTTATGTAATGTTAGCACTGATCACAGTAGAAGCAGATTAGCAGACAGGAGACAAGTGGAATAGTTGCTGCTTGCATGGTGAGCACAGTTTGTTGTGTGGACATCATCCCATCACGTGTACAGCGTGCACCACGCTAATTCAGACCGTGTTCTCGTGGTGCCAAGAAGCGCAGTGGCCATGGGTGGGGTGTCTGTGCCTGAGCCCAGAAGTGGCTCAAAAGATGCACGCTATAGAAGATTCTGCATAGGGTGGTTGCATTATGCCTGTGCATGTGCCCTGCTGGGTGCTGGGAGGGACCAGGAGCAGCTCAGACAGCTTACAGCCATTGGGATGGTGTTCCCGGGGAGTGTGCGGGGTCAGGAGGGCTGGTGGTTCTCATCTAAGCCAATTTAAGAGCTCCCGTACAGTTGTGTTCCTCGTGTAACTGGAACCTGGTTAGTGGTTTCTTTACTTACAATTTGTTAAGCAGTGGTGCCTGTTCACTTGTTGTGCAGTGAGCACTCCTAAATTGTTTGTAAATCACTTCAGGATCCTTCTGGCTGGCAGGCGGATTGTGTATAAACACATCATCCAGCCCTGCTGCAGCAGCCTTGCAAAGTCCAAGCCTTTGGGAGCAAAACCACTTGCCAAAGAAGCAGGTGTGTCAGTACAAACTGGCCCACAAGGAGCAGCTGTAAGCTCGAACTTTGCCCATTTGTTTGCTCAAGGTTTTATCTCATCCTTTGTTATACAGCCCAGTGAAAATGAATATTTACTGTGTCAGTTACACCAGGGCCATCTGAGTGACAGGCTGCCTGCGTACTAGGTGTCCTCATGGGCAAGAGCCGCACAATACCCCAGTGCTGGAGGGGAAAGCTGTGCTTTCTCTGCCAGAAAGCTGTGCTTTCTGTGCCATCTGAGAAGATAGGGGAACACCTGAGTAAACACTGGGCACCCAGTGCCCTGTAGGTAGAGTGACCGGTTTGATACATTTGATTGATTTTTTTTTTTTTTTTAATGCCTGTAGTGTTTTCATCCTGTGGGGAAATTCTGAGAGTAGAACAAGGCAAGAGTGCTCCAAACCGAAAGCTAGACTTGCATGGCTGCCTTTTTTTTTTTCATTTTGCTTCAGGTTTTTGAATGTGGGTAGCAAAATTAATATCAAAATAGAAGTTTCTTCCGAGTCAAAGACCAAATGTTCCACTTGGAAAGTGCAGCAGCACAGTGTGCCACTGCAATCAAGATAAGCTATTTTGAAAAAATAAAAATAAAAAAAGTTATGTAGCAATTGAAATAGCTATTTTTGTTGGAATATTTTGTTTTTTAGCAAGATTGTGGGTGCTGAGAGAAATGTGAACTGTAAAATTTGTTACCATTTCTGGTCTTCAGATCCCTGGCAGTGGATTTGTCGTTGGGCAGTTACAATGGATAATTAGTGCTTGTGTAGTGCGTTGTAGGAGGAAAGGCAGCATACTTCTCCGTGTTTAGGAACTATTTTGTGCTGAAGGTAAGGCAGCCGTACCCACATAGACTCGGCCAACCTTGGTTGGGAATTAGACGCATGCACAAAGGGAAATGGCATGACCCAATATCCATGGAGCTTGGTGGATGATCAGAAGACCTGCTTTCCTTCCCTGGCTCTGTGTGACCTTGAGCAACTCACTTGACTGGTCCGTGCCTCATTTTCCATTTTATCCGCTGCATACCTTACCTGTTTGGATGTTAAACAGTTAGAAGTAGGACTGCCTCTCACTAGTCAGAGCAACTGCTCTGCTTTGACATAGTCCTAACAAGCATAAACAACTTTGGTTATTCAAAATAAATTTAGGAAGATTCTAGTTAATTTTTGATTTTCAACTGTATTACCAAGGGTTGATCTTTGGACCTATATAACCAAACTTTTTCCTTATTTGCTTTCTGTTATTCTGCCTTTCGAAGGACTTTGTGGAAAAGAAAGCAGCATAAAAATCACACAACCGGTTTGGCAGGTCCTGTATAAACAGGAGAAATGCCAGGAAAAGTCGTACGTCTTTGTTGCCAGCTTGAAAAAAAAAAAAAAAAATCCGGTTAATTTTCCCCTAACGAAAACCTCAGCCATTGCTACGTGTGAGCAGGGTTGTGGGGAAGGGTGTGTGGTGGGAAGGGCTGGGGGACACTTGCTAGAATGAACACGTGTGTCCTCAGATGCTGGGAATGTGCTGGGCAATTGTCCCGGCCACCTTCTTGGTTGTAGGAGCAGAAGCAGCATTTTGTCGTGATTCTTGTAAGCAGTTTGTTGAGGTTCCCCCTCTCCACCCCATCTCCCCTGACAGTCTCACAGTGCAGCTCGGGTGTTAAACACACCCCGCTTGGTTAGGCGGGGGTGATTGGTACCCTCTGTTTTTTTCGCTCTGCCTGGGCCTGAGAAATGCTGTGCTGCTTTTCAAGGCACTTGTGCTGTGACAGTTGGGTCGGGTAAGGAAACCTGCCTTCCGAACTGGATCTGTGGAGTTGCATAACTGGGGGAAGGGTTGGGGCGCCTCTATCCTGATTCTTGTGGCAGAGGAGGGACATGTTTCTGGAATGGGCTCACGGCTTTCTTTGGTGCAGATGAGCTCTGCTACGTGCTTGTCAGAAGGTTTCGGTCGATGCTTTGGCAAGGAGGAGCATTAAGAAGTCAGAAGTGCTTTTGGAGGTTGAGGGGTATTTAAAATCAATATTAAAATGCAAAATGAAATGATGCCTTCTGAGGGTGTTTGCATGATACCTGCATGCCACCTCGCCTGCCTGATTTCCCTCAAGTCAGCTTTTCCCTTCAACTTTGTCCTTCTGTTACTAGAGCAGCAGCGTAACCGCAGAAACATGACACTGTGGGTAGAGTCAGGATGGGAAGTAGGCAACTTCCTGCTACTTCCTGCTCCTCCGTTTCCTGATTGTAAAATAGGATTCAAAAGGTTTTCTTCCTCTGGTGCTTTTCCATCTCAACTGCTTTGTCTTTGAGCTCTCGAGGGCTGGGGCTGTCCTTTGCTGTGTTTCTGCAGCGCCTTGAACAACAGCACTATGGTTTGGTTTGCCTCTGAGTGTTATCACTGTGTAATGGTCACGTCCTAATAGCTGGTTTTAGATCCTGATAGTGTTCTTAGGAGAGAATATTATCTGCTAAGGTGTCAAAGTAGCTTTTTGCTTTGCCCTGTGCTCCTGATGGGCTAATCGCCTAGTCTCCTTGTGTTTGGGTCTCTCTGCTTTTAAAGGTGAGTGTAAGAACACTTCTCTTCATTGCAGGAAAGCGGTAATGATGTTATGGGGTCTATGTAGATATAGCATGGTGGTGGGGCCCATAAACAAGCTTTCATATTGAGCCAAAATGGGCCCAGAACTAGCATTTCACTCTTTTTTCTTAAAGATGACATCGATTTACAAGATTTCAGTTGGCTCACTTCCCAAGCTTGTCATTTCTGTAGTGAGGCAATATTTGCAGCTCAGCAGCAGTGCTTACGGTAATGGTGGAGGGGATCTCACTGCAGTGTCCGTTCCAGTATGAACCAGCAGTTCTTAGTTGTGAAAACAAGCCAAAGACAACCAGAGAGAAACTTTAGCACTTCTTTTTTTGCCAGGAGCAGTGTCATAACCAATGTTTTGGGATTATAAATTAGAACAAAATAATAATTTGAGGAAGAACAAGACACGATGCAGAGAATGAAAGGAACAATTAAAAGTTGGGGTACTCAGTGACCAGGAAAAGCAATAGCAGAAGAATAGCTAAATTGATGATTTTGCACTTAGCCATCCCAAGGCTCGACAGGCCTGTGGGCTCAGCGTTATCCCATTGCCTCCCTGGCACAACAGAGGTTCACAGGGCTGTGGTAATGTCACAACTTGTTTTGTAGAGTGAGTTTTGGAACAGAACTTCCCATCTCCTGTCCTTTTCACCATTTTTCTTCAAGCCTCTTCTATGGAGCATGTTTTGTCTTGCACCCTGTGGTGCAGCACCTGCTGCCCAGCCCCACGCAGCAGTACTGTGCAGCGGGTGATCCACTTCTTGCTCCCCTTTGGAGTGCTGGGAGTGCCTGTGGAATTTCCACAGCGTGAGGGTTGTGTGGGATGTACCCTGTCACATGGACAGGTTGTACCTGGAAGGCATCTCTTGTTTTCAGAGCAGTTGGGAAAGGATTGCTAATAGCGCTCCTTACACAACAGAATATTCACCCGCTTAGTTCATTACTTATTAGCTCCAGGCAGGGACATTGCAGATTCGTTAATGCTAATGGCCAGATCATTAGAGTGTGCAGCATTAGTGGAGGAGAAAGCATTTAATAAAGAGACATCACTCGACCCTGTCATTGTCCCCAGAATACAGACCATATTGTTAAATTCAGTCCCTGCTCTCATCCTATCACCTCTTCTTAAAAGGATGGCTTGCTCGGAATCTTCAGCTTCTTTTCAAGCCCATGTGAAAGCTCATCTTTTCTTCTTTTAAATCAGATATGCTATGCCATGCCAGTTGTTTCTTTACAAACATATTTAAAAAGTCTCCTTAAAGTTCTGCCAATGCTGATGGTTCTGTGTTGGAAGGACCATGTTTTGGAGGAAACAAAAGATTTTGCTGTGCCTCAAGCTATCCTCCAAGGTGGTTTATTTACTTTTTCTAAGTAATGGTGTGTATTTGATGTGTTGATCAGATCAGCAGAAGGCTCAGTTTCTTCTAGTGTGCATTCTTATACTCACAGACTGCTGTCTGGAGGGACCTTCAAAAAGCTGTTAAATAGCTTGCTAAAGAAGTTGTTGAGTAGCTGCTAAAAATGTTTCTTTTACAGGTTAACCTGTCTGCAGATTTTATTTCTTCTGATGTAACTCAGCTTTCTTCAGTGGTCTCCCATTGAATCTTAATGTTTTAATCATCCTTCTACAATGTCTTCACGGTATATCTTTCCTTTCCTTTGTTTTTATTTCCTTTTGGCTGTTGGGCTGTATCTGTCATATCCCTCTTTGTCTCTGTAGCTCCTTTATTCCTTCCTTATAAGCTAGACCTTCTGACTCTTGTAATAGTTGTCTTTCTTGCATACATGGATATGTGTGTATATATGTGTGTGTGCATGTATGTATATATGTGTGTGTGTGTATATATATATATATGTACATATAGGATAAAATGCAGAATGAAAAGCCACCAAATGTGCAGGATGCAATATTCTACGAGAAATCCTGCCAGCTGTTTTTTATATACTCTTTTGTCAGAGTTTCCTTTTTAGTCACACTGATCTCATGTTGTTCACTTTAAAGTAAGTGGCTGGAGTAGGTGTAAGATAGTGGGAGGGAAGGATTGTAATTTGATGTTTCTTCCATATCCAGTTTCTGTACAGCAGACAAGGTCAGTGCAAGTATGGCCTGTTTTAGGAACTCCCTCTGCATTCAGTATGCTGGGTTTCAAATAATCTGAATCGACCTGATATTTTATAGCGGCAAATATCCATCTCCACTTCTTTCTGCACTGGCTTATTAAGAAGATCTTTGAGAATGGGTATTTTATGTGGCTGTCTTTCTCTCTCCCTGGATTCTGTTCGGTTTACCTGAGCACCCAAGTGGGTCTGCCTGTTCTATCACCAACAGCCCTTATTATAGCTCTCCTCTTCCCGGGCTGGGGGAGGAGAGGGAGGACTGGCCTAGATTCCCTCTGGAAAGTTGCCTTTACCTACTTAGAGGTGGTGTTGAACAGGAGGGTATGGCACATTCTCTGCCCGGCTGCCTATGCTGAGTTGCTTTTGTACCATTTGAACCTTCAGGAGCAGCAACTGTAAGGTGTAGGGTTAGACCCTGTCATGGCACCCTCGGGTTTCTCTGGGTATTTATTTGGTATGTCCTTTTTCTTGGGAAGTCCGAGGTGTAATAAAATGCCATCATGGATATGAGGTGGTGCAGTGTATGCCACGTGTTTCATTTTGCTGGTGAGGCAAGTTGTAAAGACCTCAACCCTGCAGGGTTAAACTGTAGTTTCGTGGGATAATCAGTTGGTGCAACTGTTCTCTGGTCTGAAGTGGTCTTCTAGTGCCAGAAGCCAAGCCTGCAGTCAGGGTTGCTTTCTCAGTGCCTCCAGAAGTTGATAACCTTCTTCAAGAGGACACATTCTCATACTTACCAGGGCAGGCACCTACCTGATCACACACGAACAACTTTTTTTCAACTTGTTATAGTAGCTGATTTTTGGGTGTGCCTGTACTTTTGAGTGATAACAGTTACAAGATAATTATGGCATATCATGATGCAAGTTGTTTTCAAACAGGTATACACACCGTTCACCCTCAGGTTCCAACTGATTTCATGTAGATATGGAGAGAGAGTAAAATTAGGTGACTGCTGGGGAAGGTAAAGATTGAGTGAGATGCCTATGTGGACTTTACTTCCAATGGTTTAAATCAGGCCCAGAATTGCTGCTTACAGAAAGCTACTGGAGAATGTTGCAGGTACAGATGAGAGCAGAGTCCAGCCATGCAACAGGATTGAGATAGGCCATTTCTTATATTTATGGTATTTTAAAAATGTGTATTTTGCAATGTTGTAGCTGCTCAAGAATTTTGTTTCTATTAATGACTGATGGTTAAAAGAAACTGTGACTTTTACACGAATTACTCTCCCCTGGGTTTTCTGCTTGACTGGTGGGCACGTGGATAATCCATGGCAGTGAATGACTTGAACTTGTCCGTGTGATGGTTCTGACATGGGGTTTGCGCAATGGAAGTGCTTAATATCCCCTATCAAGAAAGATCCTGTTCATGGTAATTGTAGGTTCAGTAAAAATGTTGCAGCTTTCCAGTATCCTGACAGCTCCCTAATGTGACCAAGTAGAAACACTTGCTCAAGCCATGCCAGTCCAAAGAAACCGCAGGGTAGCTCTGGGATTGTCCATTCCCGTAACATGAGAGAGGGCAGCTCCTTGTACACCATGTTTCCCCTTCGTTTTCCCATCTCAGTTTCATGGCCTCCAGAAATTTTGCACTCAAGTGATGAGTGCATGACTCCCATGATGGGTGTTGAGGGTGTGAGTTCCCACGCGCAGGGGCAGGGTTGTACAACCTCCATATGCTAGATGAAGCTCCCCAGCACTCCCTGCTTTACAAATGAGAATGCAAAAAAAAAGTGCAGTAAAATCCCTGATGTGTGCAGCTAGCTATCTCAGCCTGGAAAGTCTCTCAATTGCTCTCTCTGCTTCTTGCTCACTGTCCACAGCACTTTAAAGCCTCATGTGTTTTTGTAGCCCTGCTGTAACCTCTCTCTCAAGCCTTCTATGGTGCTTTGTGCTAAGAGCATGTGCAAGCAGGATCATGGTCTAGGTGCAAAAGGGGTTGCTGTTTGGATCACAGAAGCAGCCATATCTTTCACCATATCTTGGCTGAACAGAGGTCAGCAGCAGATTTTTCAGAGGAATTTGAGATGATAACCCCATAATGCAAACTTCGTAGTCACAGGTGGAAGGGAGTCGGGGAGACCAAAGGGAGCTGGAGTTTCTTCTTAACATCAGGCAGTTGAATTCAAGGTTGACTTCTGCCTTGAAGTAGCAGGCCAGGTGGGCCAATTGTGAGCTTTGCTGCCTCTCTGTGGAGCCTGGAAGGGTCTCCTGCTTCGACTTGGTAAGGCTTTACTCCCATCTTGGTCTGACAATTCCTCTTGCAATTTTTGAACCAGGATATGCCTCTCATATATATTTTATGATGCCTCCCTTGGATATCTATGGACAACAGTCTTTTTTTTATTCATAGTAATGAATAATCCTTTCTTAAATCTTACTAAGCTCTTTGCCTGAGTATTGTCTTGTAGTTTTACTTGATGTTATCTTCCTGCAGCCTGTTTCTACCCTCTATTCCACCATATTAGCAGTGACCTTAGTGAATAGATACTTTTTGAGAACGTGGTTCAGCAAGTTTCTTGCTTCATTTATGTTTGCTTGTTTGAGATATTTTGAGGTGCTCAGACAATAATAGAACCCTATCATGGCATTTTCGACAACAAGATTGACCTCCGCAAGCTGCCTTCTCACAACACATGAATGCATTAATATTGCTGCCTGTAAGACTTAAATTTAATTAGCACAGTGGCTGTAATCATTTTGAGAGAGGCATGAACTTCCTTACTGTCTCCTTTCCCCTTCCCTTTCTTTTGCACCTCTGTGTCTTTTATCTGCTTGAGTGAGGATTGAGACCTGAGGGAGTAGCCATCTCCTGCCCCTGTGCTGGGAGTTTCATCAGAGGCAGGCTGAAGACAGGAGGCGGGGAGGAACTGAACTTCACAAAATCACTAAGGTCACTGAGACAATCTCTGCTCCCTGTGTGCAGGAAATGAGATTTTAATCTTTTCCCAGTGCTGCTTTGCATAAGGTCCATTCCAGAGAGCTGTGTTTGTTTTAATTTCTCTAATTACTGATAGTGTGCTGATTATGCTGCTATAGATTTGACGTGAATTGCTGTATTAATGGGATCAAAAATGAGGAGAAGTCTGCCATGGAAATTGAGGAGATGACAGCAACTGGGGGAAGGGAGGGAAGTGGAGAGTTTAATTCATAACCTGATACTGCAGAGCTCTACTTCTCTTTTTCTGGAGCCTGATCCTTCTTCCCTGGCAGCAGTTAGAGTATGCAAGCTACACATTGACCAAAATCCCACAATATTTTACTTGTATACCCAGTGCTGTACAGACTCTTAGGGGCTCCGATTTCTTCCCTTCTCCCTGTGTTAGACCCTGTAACTGTGGGTGGTCTCTTGGACTTTTATATCCAGCTGTAGCATTGCACACAAAACACTGGTGAACACTGCATACATCTTCCTTCCCTTTCTTCTTCTCCTGACTTTCTTCCCTAATGATGCTTGCTCTCTTGCTATCGACCCCTGTGCTAATCTTTGGCAGGTTTGCTGGCATAGCCCTGTTGAGTACCCAGAAATACAGGGCCCTCTGAGGCTTTCCTGCAAGCAGCTCCTTCCCACCAGCAGCACTCTCCTCCAAGGCCATTTTTTCCTGCTGACTTACCCAAGGCACCTATGCCTAAGAAGAGTCACAGTAATAAAGACAGCCCTCCCCCCCGCCCCATACTTCCAGGCTCCCCCAGCTCCTGGTCCCTAGAACCTGTCTTGCCACTTTCCATTTCTAGATATGTTTGCTGAAGGAGGTGGAAGCCCTGGTGATGTGTTCTTGCAGAGCTGAACATCCTCCATGATTAGGGGTGTATGGTTTTATGTGCAGAGCATTGGCTTCTGTGGTCCCGAGAGCTGCAACCATACATTTCAAACCTGGATTTGCGCAATCCAAGAGTGTGTTACTTCAGGGTTTTTTAAGCCAGGGCTTCCCCAGAATCAAAGAGGGTACCAAAACCTCAGCACACCTGCTAGTGCTGCCCTCTCTGAACACGTCCCACAGGTGAGGAACTGGAGCAGGGTGATAGGATGATACCCAGGCAGCTGGGAGCTTCCCTTTAAAGCAGCATCCCTATGAGTAAGGACAGCCTGCGAGGACACAACAGGTAATGTTCTGCCCTTTTACTTCTAATTGTTTGCCCCCCAATAGTTACCACAACCCAAATTTCCATATCTCGACCTAGTGGTACCACCCACTTCTCATGGGAAGCTGGAGGAAGCCCTGGCCATTTGGAGTAGCTAGGGTAAGCAGGAAATGCAATGAGATGGGCACAGAGTGATGGACACACACCAGCAGCCTGGGTGGCAAGTGCATATCAACTTTCTCTCTTGGTTGACTTGCCCTGTGTAGTATCATTGCATTAAGTACAGGAATAGGTTTTTACGCAGTGATAAGTCAGCTGCCTTATATCCATCGTAGGTTATTTGCAGACAACATTGGCCATTTTGATTTCCTGGAGGCTGCTGCATAGGTAACATATTTCTTTGCTTTATTAATAAATAAAAAAGTCATTTTGGCATACTACTCAATCCAGCTATTTCAATGTCATGTCATTGGGATAACATAGGGGCTTGCTTACCATGCTTTCTTATGTATTTTATTTTAATTTCTGTGAAAATATGTCTTTTGTGTGTGCCATCAGAGAAGACTTAATAAAGGCACAAGACTGTTAGAGTGCAAGCTGGAGAACTTTTGTAATGAAGGTCACTGTTTCAGAGTTTAGGAGGGTGTACATTTAGCAAAGGTGTGAAGCTTTTTTTAAATTGCAACATCACTGATCCTCAACTGTTAGACTTTTGTTTTTTTTAACTATTATTTAAAGGTGACTACAAATTTAATTTTACGATTTGGATATACATGTATATTTAAAACCCAGCAGTATGAACAATTTGCGTTCCTAACCAGAATTTTCTAATTGTTTAGGTTTTGTCTGTAAAGGATCTGTCTCAGTTCTTCAATGTGAAATCAGTGTGTAGTGGCTTCAGGAGTCTGGTCAGCTGTTAAGTACACTTCCACTTGGCAGTCATGATCAATACAGCTTGTTAAGTTATCTTACTTTTTTTAGACAGGATGGTTTGATCTGAGGTTTTCTCAGCACCTGGATATTTAGTATTTCGTACTTTCCTAGTACACAGAAAACAAAAATGTACCTTGTCTTGGTTCTTAAGCATATATCTGAATCAGTCCCTACTAGATTGGGCAGCTGAAAGCATTCCGTGGTCTCAGCAGTCCTGCCTGGGTGGTTGTCTCAGTGGTACTGTTGGAGCACCAGCCACTGGAGCAACCCCTGGAGTAAACTCTGTGAAGGCTGACTTCCTGTAATCAAGGTGAGATTTCATGGTGAAACTTCCCTGACTCAGTGTGAGCTAAAGAAAGCCTTTCAAAAACTATCACAGCAGGCAAGATGCCATTTGTTTTATCTACTGTGTTGTGGCTACTGGCGAAATGTTAGGGATCTGCTATTTTGAAGTTGTTTGTAGATTCTAGTTGTTTGGGGCTGAGCATTTGATCCCTTGTGGGTTTTCTAGAGTCCCTTGGCGCATGGTGAATCTGGAATGCAGTAATGCCAAACTCTTTCCTAGCACTCATCGCCAATAATCTCAGAGGACCACAACAAATGTGTATTGACTTAGCCTCTTTTACTAGTAGACTGAACTGCAGCAAGGCTCAAGTACACACAATGAGGTTCATCCTGATTCTGCTCCCTGTGCTACCTATCCTGCCTCCCAGGCTGTTGCTTGAACAACCCTACCATTGAACCGTCTATTCTTGGCCTTAATGCAAAGGGAAATATTTAACTGATTGGTTACGAAACTCTTTCAGAAAAAGTTCTTGTAGCAGAGTATCTGGTTGCATAACCCTAAGAGCATGAGATACCAGCCATATTTTGTTTGATGGATCCTGTAGGAAAAGTACCACTCGGTTGTGGAGTTGTGAAGATAAAAAACATTCTCAAACAATCTGTTTTTACTGGTATGAAGGCAACAGATATCTCGTGGAAGCGTGACTCTTAAGAGCCTCAAAAAGACTGGAGAAGCATGTGTGACCTCATACATTCACACTCCTGTGTAGGCAGGGTGCTGTGTATGGTTGAAGCACAGAGCTATGGTAGGTTGCAGGGCTGGAATGATGTTTGCAGTTCTGCTTCCAGCCATGTTACTGACTCATGCTGCAAACAGGGATGATGTTAATTTTTTCCACCAGCCCAGTGACTTGACCTCCCTGTGACTTTACTATTCCACACCTTTTGGAAATCTGGCCAGGACAGTTATGAGGGCCGCTCTTTCAGGATGCACTTGTTAAGTCTATTGCCCTTGAGAGGCACATGCGGTCTTTTTTCAAGACAGCTTAACTCTGAAATTACTTAGCTCATTTGAGCTTTGCTCTTTCTGTAACTCAGGTTGCCTATGTGTCTGATAAAAAGAAAAAGACTTACCTGATGTCTGCAGATTGCTTTGATATTTGGGTTAAAGGTGCTGGAAAAAATGCAGAATTAGTAAGAGAGGACATTTCAAAGGCACAAATAAGAGCCAGAGAGCTAATTCCCCTTTGTACCTTAAAATGTTTTCTGCAAATATTACCAATTCACACATTACTGTGGATATCTAAGTTGTGTGGAAAAAATAACTGGGACAGAATGAATGAGTCTGCATTTCCACAACTTCTTTTTGTTTTCTGCTGTCCCGTTCTTATGAATACTAGGAAACAATGAATCAAATGTATTTACTTAAAACAGTACATCTCCATGCAACTGTCTTGGTATTAATCAGGTTACCATATGTCTTTAGGAGGTTAATCAGTGCTGAGGGAAAGGCAGCTTGTACTGCATGCATTACATCTTGTTTTGGTACAGCACCTTCTGGGTGTTGAGGGAAATGCGTTGGATTCTAGATTTAGTTTCATCTGCTTCTTTTACTTTCCTCCTGCTGTTGGCCAGTGAGAAGGCCCTTTGAAGATGCTCAGCACTTGACTTTGCAGTGGTGATTTGAGTATTTGTGTGAGCATGAAGTGGGACCTGAGGTCGGTCTGCACCCTGTGTTCTCCAGGGGGAAAAGGACTTCAGGTCTCCCATCTGTCCTCTAGTGCCTGTTTGCAGAGGCAAGCATCTGTGTGGCTGTGTTTCAGAA
This sequence comes from Cygnus olor, assembly GCF_009769625.2. Taxonomy (NCBI): domain Eukaryota; kingdom Metazoa; phylum Chordata; class Aves; order Anseriformes; family Anatidae; genus Cygnus; species Cygnus olor. Next base: position 71,915,967 of record NC_049169.1, on the reverse strand, counting down.
GTGTTCCTCTTTTTATAAATACTCTATAAACAAAGCGAGCAGCTGCAGTGTGGTTCGATTATCTGAGCTGTGGATTGCAGCAGGAAATGCTAGGAAGTGGCTGGTCTTGTTGCTAATCACTTGTATGTACACCACTGATGAGAAGGTGCAAATTCCCAGTGAGGCTGCAGGATGTGCTCTGGGCGTGGATCTGAACCTCCCAGGAGTGTGAGGCCTAGAGCGAGCCATTTCAGGTCAGGGAATGAACTGTGTAAGTTAGAAGCAGAATGTTTTATAGCTCCACAGGTGTGTCTTTCAACCATGTCCTAGTGAACATCCCTGTTGATGAAGAATACCTAAATTCATAAGAGCTGATGGACAGAAGCCGAGCCTGCGTGGACAGAGTAAGACACTGTGGAAGACTGGAACATAGAAGTGAACAATTTGTGGTACCAAGTAGTATGCTGAAAGCCGGGGAGGCTGTGCTCACAGAATTAGCAACGTAGTGGTGGTGGAGTGAGAATCAGCCTGCCATTCCACTCAGCCTAAACCCAGAACAAGTAGTGTTGAAACGGATTGCTTATTCTCCATGTGACAGTCAGCAGCGGTAGCTACAGTACAGTGGTGGGAATCCAGACATTGAGGTGAGACTCCTGCTTCTACCTGAGCAGGTACCTGATAGCAGCACCTTATGCCAGGCTGACCTGGGCTTGGTTAGAAGCAGTGGCTGAGAGACACGGGACTTTCTAGGTGTTGCATGTCCCTTTTCTCTTTGGACATGTCACCTAGTCTGCCCAAAGAGTTTTCTGCTTTAGTATATTTATTTACTCATATTGTACAAAGCTCTACTTCCCTTTGCTGGCAGTGAGAGTGCTAATGTTATGTTGTACAGGTGCCTCTATCAGTGTCAGTCCAACTCCCTGTTGCACAGCCATGATAATGTTGTAGTTTGTAATGGAAGCGATTACTTTTTCTTCCTCCAACAGGGCTTGTCATTTCCACTTGCCAGAGATCAGGGTGAGGGTAGGGAGTTGGGCCTATACTGTCCTGCAAACACTTGGGAGCAAAAGCAGCTCCTTTTGCTTCTACAGAATGTGGATGTAAATCCACACTCTTTGCACTGCCATCGTTAAATGTTGGCAGCCCAATTCTGGGGCATAGCATGCACTGCCTTCCAAGAAACATATGATAATGATTTCTTTGTGTTTCTACTGAATTGTGGCTATGTTTATTTACAAAGGGTAAAATTTATTTTGTGATTGGAGGTCATGTTTAGAATATGGAAGAGTTTTCCCATCAGATCAGATGAAATTTCAGTCTTGAATTTCTTGGCAGACATTTTCAGAAGTAAAAAAAAAAAAAAAACCAGTGACAATTATGAACCTAACACAACATTCGCAGATTGTCCTTTAACTCTATTTTGCTGTCCTTGCTTAGCTGCTTTCTGTATTCTGATTTATTTGGTTGCAAGATAAACTACTTCAAAGAAAGTGCTAATAACTAGTTTAGGTGAGAAGAAAAAAAAAAGTGCCACATTACTCAGTGGTAGATAGGGTACTTTTCAGTGATAGTTTGGTTTTCTGTAGCGAAGACAAAACTAATGTCTTTAAAATGCTCTGAAGGTGTGAACTGTTGAATACTTAATAAACACGCTCAGATCTTTGTTAGCACAAGATTAAGTGTTTTTAGTGCTTTCTGTAACAGTATGCCTGCACATATAATGTAGTTGCTGTCAGATTTTCACCGACATAAAACCCACTCAGGCTCCCCACTTCTGTGTCACTTCCCTTTCCTCCCCTAGCAAATTTCTGAGAAAACCCTTGGAAACTTCTTGGGCCTCCTGAAAATTAAAACCGTCACTGTAAAAGCTGCTCAGTCTCTGGCTGCAGGCTCGGAGCAGGCTGTGGTCCAGCTGTGACCCCCAGTGTTGTTCGGCCCCACCATGCACACCCCTCCATCCTTCCTCCTGCATCCCCCTCCCCGGCTCGGTTTCACACCTCTGTTCCAAAGTTTACGTTGTCCTCTCTTTTTTTCTACCCTCCCCCTTGCTTTCTTTTTAACAGCAGGAAAGAATTTCCTACACACCTCCAGCGAGCCCGGTACCAAATCACACTTCCTCGACACCACTACATGTCCCAGTGCCTCGAGCGATAAGGATGGAGGAAGACATGATCAGACTGCCAGCACACCTGCGTGAGTGTCAGTGCGGAGGCATGCCTCCTTCAGCTGAGGAGGGTGCCGGGCAGGGTGAGGGGGTGATTTTATTTATTTATTTATTTTCATGGAAGAGAAGTGGGGAAGCCCTTGGCTTTAGACTTTTTTTTTAAGCTTTTGCTAGTTTGATTCTCTATATATTATTTTTAAACAATGGAAATCACTCAGTTACAGCGCAAATGTTATTTTCTGTCATCTCCCCCCCGCCACTTCTCATCAAAGTTTGGGCTTATTTCTCATGACAGGGAAAAACATGGAGGTTTTATTTTGATGGGAAGCACTGTGCATCTGTCCACGTAGTGGGAGTTGCTCAGTGATGTGCTGTGGCACAAGGTCAGTTTCACAAACTGACAAGTGTATTTTTTAGGCTGTTACGGGTCTCAGTAGTAAACGCTCCTGGTGCCCAGACACACTACTACGGCACTGACAGAAGCAGTGGGGAAGGAGGAAGAAAGGGCCTAGCTGTGCACAAAAGGATGCTGCAAAGGAGGAAGGGCACATCCCTGACATTGGAACAAAAGCTGGAGCTGGGGGCGAGGCAAGAGCCAGGCACTTCCTTACTGAAATGATTTAATGTTTGAGGAATAGGAAAGGCCAAGGGCTGTTGGCCAGTGAGAGGTGAATTAGTGAGATAGGGCGGGGATGAGGAAGTGTGGAATTTTCCTTTTTAGAGAGGAAACAGTTCTAATGTAAATAGAGAGGTTTTAAGAAAACTTTTTTCAGGTGTCACATTCCTGGGGTAGTCGAACAACAAGCAGCAACAAGGTCAGCAGCAAACTAACTAACTTTGTGTTGCTATCCCACAGACGTCTTTGGGATTTTAGAAAAGGAAATGGTCTTTGAGGTAGTCTATTAAAAAAAAAAAAAGTCCATGTTTATCACGAGATGTTCTCATTCCTGTCCTCAGCAATCTTCAGGCACATTCCTTTTCTGGATGCAAACTGTTTTCCCAGCACTTCAGTAGTCCTGTGCTTGCTTACTTGCAGGCCAGTGAGTTGCACTGCCCCAGGATCACTCCTTTCCCATGCTGTTTTCTGCACAGTTGTGATTTTGCCTGCTGTCGCCTCTTGCTCCCTTCTGCCTGTGCTCTGCAGCATAGCCCAGGTTGTACTTCTGATGCACAGGAATGCGAGCTGGCACCGCAGCCTTTCTGCCTGGCTCTGGCCTCTGCCAGTATTCCAGAGCTCCCAGAGCATGCTGCCTGTGCATGTGGCTGCTGGCCTCTTTCCCCAGTCCAGGGAGGACTTGCTGTGGCACTTAGAGTGCATTTTGAAGATTATGTCAAAAATTTAGAGGAAAAAATCAGACACAGAAGCAGTGCTTCTCCACACCGTGGCTTTTAGCCCCTGAGATTTTTTTTCCTTTTCATCCTATTAGTTGGTGCTATTTAATTCTTCATTGGGAGTCACTGCCCTTTCCAAACCTAGGGTCATGGCTGGCTTTCAAATTAATTATTGCCTTCCCAACTGGGTTTAGCAGATGCACAAGACAGGAAGGCGGAGACCCTTGATACTGAAAGAGGTGGGGCACTCAATGTATTTACTACCAGCTTCCTTCCCATCAGCTAGCCGGCACGCTAGGTAAAGTGTGAAGTTTAAAGGGTTTCCTTTCAGTCAAAGCTTGTTTATCTGCTATTTTAGGTGTGATTCAACTTTTGCCTCGATTTTTTATTTATTTTTGTTTTGATTGGCGTATTTTTAAACTTGCAAGGAGGCTTTCATCCCATTAATACTTCCACACCAGTCTGATGTGCTATAGTGTAAAAACATAGAAGATTGATCATTAAGCATCTGTGGAATATCCTTCCACAAAGTCGGCGTGTCAGATAATAAACAATGTGAAGCACGTTTACATAGCCTTACTAGTTATGGTGCATGTCAGTATAGTGTTTTTTAGCTCAGTATGCAATAATTGTCACATTCAGAACCACCGTTTAAAGTATACAGATTCATAGCTGAGCCAGAAGGGACCGTTATGCATTTCTAAAATAATTTCTGTTATTACCTGAGTTATAGTAGCCTTTAAGTTCAGTAAGTGTTTGAGCATGTTATGCATGTTATGCTGAAAGATTTCTTCTCTCCATGTAAATACTTAAGTGATGAAGAGGATAGAAGGCCTCTACATAAGTTGTTTCAATGCTTAATTATCCTCCCTATTTGCTGCTTTTTAAGTGCCCTATTTATAGTTTGAATTTTTCAATCTTCATTTTCAAACTATTAGATCTCATTATCGCCTTTCCTGCTAGATATTGTCAAAAGACTACTCTTGATATAGGTGCTTTTAGATAAAGTCACTTCTTAACCTTTTCTTGGCTAAACTGGATAGGAAGCTGTCAATCTTCCTGTACAGCTTCTAGATTTCAAATTATTTTTGTATCATCTCCTGTGAACTGTTTCTCACCTAAGACATCCTTCTTAAAATGAGGACATCAGAGCTCAAGATCATATTCCAGGAGCAGTCTTCCTAATACCAGGTATAGAAAAAGCTAAGTACCTTTTGGATTTGGGGTCATGAGGTTCAAGAGGTATTAACATGGGATTTTGCAAATCGTGCATGTACCCCTCTCACTTTTTAGAGATGTCTGAGGCACAGATTTGGACCCAAATCTGAACTACCTTAAAAGGGAAAGTAGCCATGTTCTAATTCAGACTGTGCTACTATGTATGAAGACTAGATCTAGATCCAAAGTCTGAGGGTTTTTTAAATCTGAGTTTTTGTTTGGTTCTATTCTTATTATTGTTTTTGTTGATTAGATAAAGCATTATATAAAGATTATTAATCTCCCTTAACCCTCACTCCAATGCAACAGAGAAATCTGGTAAGTGTCTGCAGCCATGCACAGAACTGGTAGTTGGAGAGGGCTCCCCTCATTCTCTATTTCCATGAAATTCTGATGACATTTACCAAACCAAAGGCAAGAGTTCAGTGTCCTAAACTGTATATTTTCATTTCTGCCAATTTGTAAATTCAAGAGCTGTGCTACAAGTGCAACTGTGAAAGTAACAGTTTGCCCAAGCACTGATTTTCACCTTCAGTGGCAATGTAGGGGGAGAAGAACAAGAGAGAAATGTTTCAGATGAACCATGAAATGCACTCGATAGATTCGGACTGTGTTCTGTGCCCTCCTATTAGAAATTTCACTTTTGCTAATGTTTAAGAGCACTTCAAAGGTGCTAATAGCCGATAGTATCTGGACAATTAGTAGAGCAATTTTTTTTGGTTCTATAAATTATTCCTCACTGTTTGGTGAGCACATGGTTCTTAGCTATGCTGGCCTGACTTGATCCAGAGACTGGAGAAAGGAGAAATGAAAAGTTTGGAAGAGTGGAATGCATATCCCTCTTAGCTGCAAGCATACAGAGCACTTCTTTCTCTTTGGTCAACACAGATTGAAGTCTACAGACCCCCTTATCCTGGGGTTGATGTGAAAAGTTTTTTCCATTCTTACACCTCCTTTTCTTTTTCAACTAGCAAGTTTCTTCCCAGCTACTACTCCTGTAGTATAGAACTACAGTGTAATCAGCTGTATTATTTATAAAGCTGTGGAATAGTGAGAATAATTTTCTGATAGTGCAACATTTTCTCTGGTATTGTACTTCTCTATAAGAGACTTTTGACCCATACTTATAAACATAGACATTAGCCTAACATCCACTTCTTATCTATTAAATAAGTATTGGGAGCATTGTAAATAAACTGTCAGTGGGGAGCTGGAGACTGTTTTCCTCTATTTTAAGTATGTAGTCAGAATGTACAGTCATCTCCAGTTTGCTCTTTGTCCCTGGTGTGTGTGCTGTGGTAACTTTGCAGCAAATCTGATCTCTACCAGACTGCACTGAAGTCAGATAGAGAGAACGTTTGGAAAACGGAGATGTTTACCAAGGACTCCAGAGAAGCAAGTTCAGTTCTCATACCAAGGCTCTGCCCTTGGTGTCTTCTATGACCTTGGGCATCTTGATTTAGCTTCCTTACTCTAAAATGAAAAAATGGTGATAGCATAGATTTTTTTAAAAGTTGTGAAGATTAATCAAGTGTATGCCCAGATACTGTGATAATGGAGAATGCTGAGATAGGTGGAAGCTGTGAAACTATTTGCATACCCCTTAACTCCAAGGAAGCTTACTTCATATTACAATGGAGAGAAAGTTTTCTCTCTTTTTTTTTAAACAGATTTTAATACAAAAACAAAAATCTTTTTTATCTGGTTCAGTGTCATTAGTTACTCTTTTTCTGCTATGACCAATACTCTGGTCTTTGGTTTTCCAGTCTGGGATATGTTCCAGGCTACAGATGATTTTGATGAACTTCAGAGCATATAGTTCTGGTCATATACAGCTAGTCTGATCATATTTTTTTATCTTAACATCTTTGTGTCCCTTGTATCTACTGTCTGTTCTACTGCCTTCATTGAGGAGGACAGAAACTTAATCTGTTTAATTTTCTGACATGATTGTATTAAGGGCTTTAACTTTTAAGTGAGTACTTCATAGGAATCTTCCTGCATGCCTTTTTTTATTGGTATTTGGAACTCTAATTCAGTGGAGAACAGTCTGGTGACTGTGCTGGTTGTACATCTTCGTGACCCTAGCTGTACCACATTCTGCAAAAAGGCCCTCTTTGTCACGGTTAAGTCAGGACGTGAGTAGAAGGGCAGGCCAACCAGTTGAAGGGCTTTCAGTTGGTGGGTACTTTAACCTAAGGCATCTATCAGACCCAAAATTAATTTAAAGCAAGCAAGCAAGAGTTTCTCTTTCCTGATCATGCATTGATGTTTATATGCGTCATTTGTGTTTTAGGGGCACCAGTTTTCTTTTTTTAAGGGAATGCAGGAAACAATTAAGAAGGAGGAGGAAACAGCAACACTGTCAGGGTTGCCAAGGATCCATTTTTTCTGTGTAGTGTCTATTAATTATGCTACTCCTTTTATTAATCCTTTGGCACCTGTTAATTATTCTGCAATTTTGGCTAGCAGCTGCAACAGCCACTTTGAAGCATTAAGCATATTGTTATTTAGTTACTAGAATATTTAGTGCGTTGGACTGAAAGTATGTAGTGGGACGGGAAAAAAAGCCCTTCACCCTAAGCCACATGTAGAGCAGCAAGCAATAAAAATATTTGCTTTGGAAGGATCTTTGTGGAACAAAACTAACTGACGCACATTCAGGGAAAATAAAATAAAAGCTTCATAAGACAAAGGGACTGTGCGAGGTGGCCAGAATGTCAAATTAAAGACTCTGAGACTAATCCTGGTCCCACTGAAATGAGTGCTATGATTCCCACTGAATCTAACAGGATCTGAACTGGCCTCTTTCTGAGATGATTGGCTTTTTCCATACCCCTTTTTGCTCTTCTCTCACAATATGGCCACTTAAGCCTCATTCCTCCCTCTTGCTGTCTTTTATAGGCTCGCCTCTCCCCCTCATCTCCTTTCTATGTTTTGTTTTATTCTCTCTCTGGGTAGCTTGTACTTTTCTAAGAAATCCCAATCCACTCAAAAAACAAACAAACAAAAAAACAGACAAATAAAAAAACCACACAAATAATAATAATAAAAAAACCAGAATAATTGCACTGTTCACTACCACCTTGCTGTTTGGAATATTTGATCTCTTTGCTGTTTGCATCTTCTTCCACCGTGGACTTTTCTTGCACATTTATATTGTGAGCTACTAAGGGCAGGGTCTATCTGTTTACACTGTTTAGCAGTGCCTCCCTTAGTAGATCATAATTCTTTTGTGGTCTTAAGGCACAATTTATAACTCATAATCTATTGACAGGCTGGCTGGACTGCGGAAATGCTAGCTAGCCGTCCTTTCAGCCTCAGTGACCATTATTTTGGTCAGCCCTAGTGAAGTGACTGGGCCTGGCTCCTTCATGACTGTGAATTACATCTAGTTGTTAGGATGAAAAGCATGAACAAGGGAGAGTATTGTTTGAAAGCTGGCTGAATATAAGCTAGCAGTGTGCTCAGGTGGCCAAGAAGGCCAACAGCATCCTGGCTTGTATAAGAAACGGTGTGGCCAGCAGGGCTAGGAAAGTGATTGTCCCCTTGTACTCAGCTCTGGTGAGGCCACACCTCGAGTACTGTGTTCAGTTTTGGGCCCCTCGCTACAAGAAGGACATGGAGGTGCTCGAGAGAGTCCAGAGAAGGGCGACGAGGCTGGTGAGGGGTCTGGAGAACAAGTCTTAAGAGGGGTGGCTGAGGGAGCTGGGGTTGTTCAACCTGGAGAAGAGGAGGCTCAGGGGAGACCTCATCGCTCTCTATAGGTACCTTAAAGGAGGCTGTAGCGAGGTGGGGGTTGGTCTGTTCTCCCACGTGCCTGGTGACAGGATGAGGGGGAATGGGCTAAAGTTGTGCCAGGGGAGGTTTAGGTTGGATATTAAGAAGAACTTCTTTACTGAAAGGGTTGTTAGGCATTGGAATTGGCTGCCCAGGGAAGTGGCTGAGTCACCATCCCTGGAGGTCTTTAGAAGACATTTAGATGTTGACCTTAGTGATATGCTTTAGTGGAGGACTTGTTAGTGTTAGGTCAGAGGTTGGACTAGGTGATCTTGGAGGGCTCATCCAACCTAGATGATTCTGTGATTCTGAGAGGTCAGTTATACCTGTCTCTTGCCTAAAAGGCCAGTTTCCACAGTGGCTTATCTGAATTTAACTCGTCTACAGATTTTCTCTAATATCAGGGACCACTGTCTGTATTTTTGCTTGCTTCAGATCGTGCCACTAAAGCAAAGGATGTATGCTAAAGCTTAGCAAAATGTATTTTATCAATATGGCAGGCCTTTGACCTCTTGGGTGTGTTATAAAGCACAGCCTGCCTCCTGGGTGTTTCTTACAGTGAATATCCAGCCAGCTTTGAAGCAATCATACAGGCCGGTAATTTGGATGGGTGGGAAGCCCAGTCTCAGATTCACTCTGGCACCATGTCTGAACACAGTACAGATGCAGCCACTCTTCTTGAAAGAACTTGATCCAGAATATGCTGGATTGGGAGGGCTAAACCCTCATTACTGATCCAGCTGTGAAAACCGTGACCTTTACATCAGGAAAATCCTGGTTTACATTTTTCTGACATGGTCTTTTTTCATCACCTCTGGGAAACTGAGCCCTTTGTCACAAGGTTTACAGTGGGGTGACACGGGGACCATTTAGGTGTCACGCCTGATACAAACAGCAGGCAAGTTGAACCCTAAATCTCCTTACTGCTGCCTAGTTACTGTTGGCAGAGGCATCCAGATCAAGTGTGAAAAGTGTCCTAGAGGGACAGTGCTGTGAGTTGGCTTCTGCTTCTTGAGAGAGTATTTTGGACTTGAGTGTTGTTTTGTTTGTTTTTTAATTTATATATGCATTTATATATACACATATTTTTGTGTGTGTATGTGTATATTGTATTGTATACACACACACAAATATATATATATGCAGACGAAGTTAGTGCAGTGTTTTCCTGCAGTGACAATCCCAGTCAAAGTGTGTGGAAGGATAGGATCCTTCCTATCCTAGAGGGAACTTGTAAAGCAGCCCCAAGGTGGGAGGGTGAGACCCATGCTTTGGGGCATATACAGCTTGTGGTGTGGGATTCCCAGTGGTACTAAGCCAGTCTGTTATACTCCTGCAAATCTTCACTCCAGGGTTTTAAGTCTTCAAAATGCAGACTCACCTCTGTTCAGAGGGGAAAGGGAGCATTGTCCCTTTAATGTGGGATTCAAGCCGATCCCTAGTGGAATTCCCCTGGAAAGTGTGGGGAGGAATAAGAATCAAAAGCAGCAGGACATTTATGGTATTGCTGTGTTTGAAGCATTTTTAGCTTTGTCTTAAAGGGATGCTGTCAAGATCACTGAATCTAAAATTAGATTGCTTTTTCTTTTTCCATCCCAAATGTGTCTATTTATTTTTTTCATTTGCGTTATGTTACAAATGCTTCTACGTTAATCTTTTTAAGAACTAAAATTAATGTAAAGAGTCCAATACTCAATAATGCTGCAGTTAAAGAAGACACAGAAGACAGACTGTGTAAGTCATGACTAGAAACTCCACAGTAACAAACCATTTTGTGTTGAGCACCTTGCAACAAAAAACAGAAGTGTGGTTAAAAAAAAAAACACACAAAACTTCAGAAGCAACAGGCCATGCATGCTATGTCCAGTCCTGTAATAATAAAACAGGCTGAGCCTCTGAACATTGGAAGAGAACACCACTGTCCAGCATTAGAGGGGCTCATCGTTTGTGAGGAGAAACCTACTACAGATTCAAGGCACTTGGGATTAATGTAATGAGATGTGTGTGTACATGCGCACACACCAATTATTTGATGTCCTTTTTATTGCATTGGATTTCCTTCTGCACTACTTGTATGTCTTCTTTCCCCTGTGCTGGCACTCCTTGTGATACTTAATAAGTACAGCCTGATAGAATCTCCATTAAATGCTTGATTTACAACTCCTCATTTTACTGCTGGAGCAGAAGGACTCAGTGATTTGTATGTTCATTGAAGAAGTCTTTTGTAAGATGGTTCTATCCAGATTTGGAGGCCCAGCCACCAACACCTTAGTTAAGAATTTCTTCTCAAATCACTTTCCAAATGTATTTGGAGGGGGAGAGCACTTGTGAGTCAGCCAGTCCTCTGCTGTGGATGCTTGTGCACTGTCTGCCTTTTGTGGAATGAATATGTTTACACAAGAAGTGAACATATTTGTTCAAACTTTGTTTTGTACAGGACTAGCATGCTACTATTGATGTACCAGTGATCTTTGTTCAAGATCTGTGGAGTTGTTTATATATTTAGTAGGAATACAATTAGTGATGCTGGGAGTTAATGAACAGTGACCACTGATGGGCTTTCTATGGTCAAAGAACTGGGATGTTTGCTCAGCTCCAAATCTTTGCTTATAGATCTTTACGCATAAAAATCATACCCTGGGAATAGCCTTGGGCAACCTGCTTTATTTATTACATATGCCTGTGTGATTTTGATCTTTGTATACTTCTATATCCCACTGAGTAAAAGTGTCTGTTCTCCACTGACAGCGGGGTCAAGTAACTCTACAGCAATTATACAGACCAGAAAATTAAACTGTCAAATTAAGCTATGACAAGTTAAAATTAATATCTCCAGTGATTCACCAGCTGTCCTTCCTGCCTTCAGAGGCCACAGGTATAGTGTGGTATGTGTTCAGGGGAGAGACGGGATGAGGGACTCCTTCTATCGCAAAGTGCTCTTTCAGTTCTATAGAAGCATTTTTTAATGTTCTCCTCAGATGTCTTGAAGCTTCTTGGCAGAACAGACCTCCCAAATGGGCAGTGACCTGGTCAGAGCACTAACTTTTTTATTTTCAACCCACCAGCAGGAAAAAATAAAAAGAAGAATATTTTTGAAGGGAAATTTCCTTTTTGGGTTTTTGTATCTCTGAAAGAATTTCCGATGTAGGCAGACAGTAATTCCCAGCTACATGCTTCCTGATAAGGAAACAGCTCCAATAAATGCAGCTATAAATAGCTACCTTTTTATTTTTTAAAATATAGAGAGACTTGTTTAGCCTTTCTTTCAAACTGATGGAAGAATGGGACGGTATAGGATTGGAGTCTTAGATTTGGCACTCACTGGATCTCCAGATCCACAGATTAAGTTTTTAATCTGTATTTATACAACTAATTACATTACATAAAGTTTAGGTGTCTGTTTATTTCTGCTTGTCTTTCTCATGCCATTGTAAAGGAAAAAAATGCTACTTTTCTATATGGTTAACATAAATTGCCTTGAGCCTTCCTCATGAGAAAAAAAATATTACCTGCTTTAAGCAGAATTCACAATGGTTTTGCTATAAGCCTGCTTTTTATTGGTTCTCTTTCTATATATAGTTTGTTAAGGTGACTTGTAATCTCAGAATAGGTAGCATGGTCTTTATCTACACTTCTTTTTAACTACTTTTTTTTTTTTTTTAGTATTTTGTATGGATGTGCTGTAGCACATTCATAGTGAGGCATAAATTTCCCTTTTTCTGAAAGTAACTTGTTGGGATAAATTTGTGCTGTTACTGTATAAGTCTTGCAAATTTTCTGTATTATCTCCCTTTTTTTATGGTTCTTTTTCATGTATTTTTAATGTTGCAGCTTTTGGTTTTGGACTCTAGCTAAAATTTTCCCTTGCTAGTCCTGTTTTTCTTTGTTCTTTTAAATAGTTCTTTTAGCAGTGCCAAACACACAATACCTTCAGAAAAGCAAATAATTGTTTACCTACACAAAAGTTTATAGAGATGAGATAATCTGGTGCAAGCAGTAGAGTGAAAACTTCTTTACAGGCTAGATCTCAGGCCAGCTGTACCTGTCGTTCAGATTGCAATTGAAAATGTATACGTGTCCACCAGCATGATTGTTTTATGGAGGATGAGTCCATGCCATAAATCACCCTCATCAACAGGTAGGCCTTAGTGCTGGTTTCCATCCTCGCATCTGCCCACGGGCTGAAGCGTCTCATGTGGCTGCTGATGGGTGGCCATCTCCAGCAGCGTCCTGCAATGTGTCTGAGGACATGCAGCTTTACAGGTGGTGTTGGTGGCTGTGTCCTCTTTTCTCCCTGGTTTCTGTCTCAACTCTCCGCTTGGTTTTCTGAGGGGGAGCACAGGTTCCTCCATGGTCAAAGCAACTGGATGGGTGTGACTTTCTTGCCAATGGCAGTTACCTGAGAGATGTGTCCCAGCATGGCAGGGACTGGGTCAACTCATCTCTGTTTTCCTCCTCCCACCCTATTCTCCTTCCAGCAGTTTTGCAGGATCTTATGACTTGTGGCCAAATCTTACCCACAAGGGTACTCAGCTGCCATGGGCCCTTCCTCTTGGCCTGCTGGTTGTCCTCAGAGCTGGCCTGGATCCCATCAGATTGCACAAGGGTGCAGCTGATAGAAGATCCCTCCTTGCCCCTGCTGTGTGTTACGTGCTGAAGTGCCACTGCAGGGCTTGCAAGCAACTTGCACAGCCTCCTGAGCACATCGCTTGTAATCTGCTCTCCTTGGAGAGTACTTGAAATGTCATTACCTTCTCCCTCCTGTGCGCTGGGGCTGCACCCAGAAGGTTGATCTGTGTGTGCAGGTCTTGCCACACCTCCTGAACAGGCCTGTGGAACATGCACAATTAATACGGTATTAATTAATTATGGGGAGAAGTCACTGCTGGCACAAGAACCAAAGCTTCCAGCTTATACAGTGAATGCTTTGATGCTGAGCTTTAAAGAACATTTCCACCAACTCAAGCCAACAGAGAGATGCTGTGATATTTAAGCCCTCCCTCCTTACAGACTCTAGAGCTCAAAGTCCTGCCGCCCTGGGCTCTGATATCAATAATAGTGATAAAGAAAGGTTCAGGAAGCACAACTGTGGATCTACTCTCCTGAGTAAAAATGCACAAATACTAGATGAAAACATTGGTACTGAACCAGAAAGGGTTTGTCAAGCCAGCTTAATAGATACTTGCAGGGTGAAAAAAAGTGTGTGACCTTCTGGATCCACTTGTCAATAGTTGTTGTCTTTGCCTTAGCAGCTGCCGTGGCTTTATTCAGAATGTTTGTGTGGAAGTAAACGTGGAGTTTTGTGCTGTGCTTCTACTTTGAACGGTGGTTGGGGGAAGAGAGGAAGGAACGACTGTGCCACTTTGGTCTTATGCAATACTGAGAATTTCTCCCTTTCCACTTCCTCCTTCTCGGTAGTGCAGAAGGAATTAGCCCTGGTCCCTGCTGGTCCACAAACCAGTTACTCATTTCAGTTCTGCCACTTGTGTGTGTCCTTGTGTACTTCCTAGTGGGGGAAATCTCCCTTTATGTATACAAGTTCCTCCTTCCTAGTCTCTCTTCCGTTCTGATTTCTTCCAAGCAATCTGTCTCCTTCAGTTTTTAACCTCCTTGTTGGCTTTCACTTCCTCTCTGTGCTTTAGTGAAGGCTTTTTGTCAGAAAAACACAGATACTTCTTTGTTCCCTCTTTTTTTTTTTCTTGTGTCATACTTCTTTGTATATCGCTTCCTTGGAAACTTCTTTAGTCCTATTACCTCTGGGCTTTTAGCTGCATTACTATGGGTAGTCATTACTGTGTTGTTGGGTGTGTAATTGTTTAAGGCACCTTGATCTTCTTACTAGAGGTATTTTTTTTTTAATGCTCTTTAAATACTAATAAGCAGTGGTGACAAATACCATTGTTAAATACATTGAGCTTGTTTCATCACTGCTCTGCAACTTGCTTGGTGGTTTTCACCTGTTGAAAGGGAGCATAGCCAAATCACAGGAGTCGTTCTCTACTTCCATGTTGTATCGTTCTCACAGATGCAATGCACAGTGTGTGGTGGCAGCAAATGGGTCACGCACAGTAGAAGTTCAAGATTTGGTTCAGAATCAGAGCCTTGGAGCTCAGCAGAATGCAAATAAGGGATAGCACTCAATGTCTGTAAGAGCTGGAACATTTACTGTCCTCATCCACTTTTAAACCCTTTCTCAATTTTAAAAATCAGAATGAAAAACAAGCAGAGGGACTGAGGGTGACAGCAAGAGTAGCTGTATTTGTGGTGGGCAGACCTGAAGCAGCTGGACTGGTAAAGAGTCAATGTTTGCTGTTGGCTTCCTACCACGGCATTATCAGCATGTGCAGTAATGATGGCTGAATCTCAAAGTTTGGCATCTGATTCGGTTCAACAGAATGCCCAGAGGTAAATACAAACGTCTCTCTCTCAAATTGGTTGGATATTTAATATTGTGGTGAGTCCTCCGTAACTGTGACTTTCTTGTGTGACTTCTGGGAGAATCCAGCGTGACCATGAAAGCACTGCTTCCCACCCTGGGCCTTTCTGGTGCTCCGCTGTTTGCAGTGAGAACATGTATGCACAAAAAAAAATTCAACCCAGAGAAGAGTTAGCAGTCAAAATTTGTCAAAGCTGAGAAGCTTCAATTTTATTTTTTACTTTGACACATCATGTGTATGTACATGTTGGAAATACTTAGATCTGATGGAGAAGAGGCTAGCTCAAGAACTTAGGTTTCATAC
Source organism: Cygnus olor (assembly GCF_009769625.2). NCBI lineage: Eukaryota > Metazoa > Chordata > Aves > Anseriformes > Anatidae > Cygnus > Cygnus olor. The sequence goes on along the minus strand of NC_049169.1, from coordinate 71,900,754 downwards.
ACAGATTCTATTACTCCATTTTTCCCTTGAAGCTGACTAACACAGCATGTTACAACCACCCCTTTTAGGCAAAGTTGTAAAATTATTGCTTATGATCAGAAAAAATGGACACAAAAATGGTGGACAGCACCTCTTGTGCTACGTGCTCTCCCCAGTAGGCTCGCAGTGCTGTCCTCTCCATATCTCAGCTGCATGAAGCAGGCTCTGGAGAGTTAGTCTGTTTGAAAGTAGAGGCCCAGGTGAAATGGTCTTTCAATCTGTTTTTATGAGATCAGGTGCACAGAGTTGGCAATATTGCATATGGTTTGAAATCTGTTAGATTAGAGTTACAGGTGCAACCCAGTCAGCTGCATGTAGTACTTTCTTACTGAATGCACTCCATTGGCCACTTCCTAAAGACCGCTAATGTGAAGACTAATTCACAAACAGTCTTGTCACTGCTTTGGAAACTGAAATAATCAAACTGGCATTGCTAGTTGGTCGAGGGAAGTGATTGTCCTGCTCTACTCTGCGCTGGTGCAGCCTCACCTTGAGTACTGTGTGCAGTTCTGGGCACCACAGTACAAAAAGGATGTAAAACTGTTGGAGAGTGTCCAGAGGAGGGCTACAAAGATGGTGAAGGGCCTAGAGGGGAAGACGTATGAGGAGCGGCTGAGGTCACTTGGCCTGTTCAGCCTGGAAAAGAGGAGGCTGAGGGGGGACCTCATCGCGGTCTACAGCTTCCTCATGAGAGGGAGTGGAGGGGCAGGCGCCAGTGAGAGGACCCACGGGAATGGTGTCAAGCTGAGGCAGGGGAGGTTCAGGCTGGACATCAGGAAGAGGCTTTTCACCGAGAGGGTTGTCACACTGGAACAGGCTCCCCAGGCAAGTAGTCACTGCACCAAGACTGGCGGAGTTCAAGAAACGTTTGGACTGTGCACTTAGTCACATGGTCTGAATTTCTGGGTAGACCTGTGTGAGTTGGACTTGATGATCCTTGTGAGTCCCCTCCAACTTGGGATATTCTATGATTCTATGAAAGTAAATAAAGGTAGTTTACGTTGACAGTTTTATTCGGAAATTACACAGTCCCCACTCTGAAGCATTTTTACAACAATTGTAAGTTGATGTAACATCAAAAATGCAAAGTCTGTAAAAATACAGTTAAAGTGGTACAAAACCTGTCTCTTAACCAGCTCTAAATTGCACGTACACTTTATATAATTTGAGTCTGAGGAGAACCACACTTTAATATATCCTGACAACTGGAAGAGCATGGACATCATCGTTTTCTGTATGAATAAAAGGCCTAGCATGTCTTTACCACTTGAAGTTATGGTCATCTGCTAAATTAACTGCTCCAAGTGTCACTCAGAATAGGGATGACAGTAAATTATTCTTATTTTAATAATAGTTCCTCATTTCTTCTTGAGAGACAGCAGCTCAGCTCCTGGTGTTTGTATGGGACCACAGTACAGGGAAATCTCACCCAGAAAGTTGTTGGGGCTGTTCAGTAGAAAACAGTTAAGAATGTGAGTAGCTCATGACATTTTGATGGGGGTTTACTTTATAACCTTTATAACCTGTGAATGTCCCTTGAGTGCAAAGTGAAGCAAAGATATTTGTCAAAAATTAGTCACCAGTCTCAATTTGTTGAGCAACTCTGCATCAATTCCATGATTTTGCACCAAAATTGCTAGGAAGTAGAAGTTCCTTATTGAGTCTCGTGAACTTCTAGAGAGTTTTTTTTAATACCTTGTGTTTGTTCAAACTTAGTCCCACTTAGTCTGTGGTCTTATCCACAGTGTCATTTTTACTATGATAAGGAACCTAACCACAACTCTCTGCTTCCCCAGTTTTCTGCTTCCCAAGAGACTAAAGACAACGATAGGATTTTGCAGTCTGAGGATAAGATAGTTTCCTAAGTGAATGGGTTGACACGGAGAAAGAATGTTAGTTACCATGTGGCTATGAAATCACACTTTCTATAAGAAGGTGAAGAGGTATTCACAGTTCTTTCCAGAACAACAAATCCAGAGAACTGAGGTAAGTTATTGGACAGCATACGTAAAAGATACATGAATAAGGATGCATCACTATGTGGAGGAAATTGTTGCAAGAAGATATTTAGGGGGCTGAAAGTGTAATTGGATCTAAGAAGAACAAAATAAACCTATGAAGGGGTAGGTCACTTGGTCAGTATATTCTACACTATGTATATGTATTTTATACTTTATATTTTATTTATGTTTATACTATCCAGACAATGCTCTGGGTGCAACCACAGCTCGTGAGGTCCTTAAAGCATGGATTACCAGAGACTGAGATAAGCAATGTGTTATAGAAGAGATTACTTAATGCTTCCTTACTCCCTGGACTTTCTGCTTATGCAACCACTCCCAAAGACATTTGGCTAGATGGGCCAGTGGTCTTTTCTAGAGTGGCAGTTTTAAAATTTTACCCCATCTCATAACCTTCTCCAGTGGCTTGACAGTAGCGTGGATGTCATCCAAGTAAATAAGTATTCAGTATGCATCTGCTATGCCGAAGGGCTCTTTTAGGTGATAACTAACTCATCAGCTAGAGGCTGTGGATAAAAGTGAAGTGGGGGGATTTGCCTTTAAGCAATTCTGACAAAAGTCTCTTTACACAACAGCTGACTGAATCACTGAATGTAATGCCAAGGGCAGTGATAGAAAAAAAAAAAAGTCATGTAAATTAGCTGGCGAGGGAACAGGGCAAAGCTATCTGGTGAAGGAGGGAATGAGAGAGGAGGGCAGGCAGCCGCCTGCTGGAGCTTTGGGTTCAAGGACCAGATCTCCCATCAAGTGTTGGAAAAACAAATTTTAAAGTAGAGACTGAGGGGGAAAGGCTGAGAGTATTTCTTCCTAGTGTATAGGCCTCCAGTGGACTGTAATCACTCCCTTAGGTGGTTCTGTCATCCCTAGCACTTGTTTCTCCCGCATGCTCTCAGAGGGTTGCTTTCATTTTCCTGTTGTCATCCAGTCCAAGATCCAGTTCAGCATGTGCCCCTTATGTGGCCCTGTCTCATCCTTATAATGTGTAATGTGAAATTCAATTCTGCTTCGTCTCGTGCCCCAGTTTGGGTTTCTGGGCATAGTCATTAAAAAAAAAAAAAGTTATTCAGTATTACTTGTGATTTGACACGGTAAATTGAAAACTTACTGGAAGTCTGGCAGTGCTTCTGATCTATGTCCATCCCCTTTGCTAAGGTGCTTCATAAAATGCTGTATGTTGTTATTCACTCTGGCTTGGATGTTCTTGGCTCTCTCCCACTTAATGATTCACAAGATGTCTGTGAGATTCATTTTTGTAAATGTGGTTTCCTCCCCTTTCCATCCATATATTCTCCCCTCCCTTCCCCTTTGCTTGCAAATCTTCACTGCAAAAGTTCACTGAATTAAAACCAGAGTACGTGTAAGGGCCGGAGTGCAGTCTCTGGGGTGCCATTGGAAGAGCTCTAAGACACACTGCAGATTTTCCCCCTGATTTCCAAGTTAGGGGATTGGAGTAGTCTGGGAAGTTTTCCTACAGCATACTGTCCTCTTCCACCGCTATTTCACAGCAGTCTCAGCTGTGTGCATGCGTCCTGTGCCTCTTTCTTGAACAGAGAGATTTTTCTCTAGTAAAAGCTCAGAAATGGGTCTCCTCTGAGTGCTTCTGGCTGTCTCTAGCAGGGGAAGCAGGAGAAAAGTCAAGTGCAGCGGGGTCTGTGCACACCACCGCAAAGGCAGAGCCACAGATCCCAGCACGCCGGCTGCAGGGAGAAGCCAGGGGTGTTTGTGGGGCTCGCATGCCAGAGCCTCTTCAAACAGCTCTGCTCAAAGGCGTGAGCTGGGCTCGCTTCTGAGGGAAATTTCCTTTTTGGGGAAGTTGCTGCAAAGGAATTTCCTGTGTGGGCAGACAGAGCTTCCTGACTTGAAGGCTTCTTGGAAGGGAAACTGTTTCATAATGAAATGATAAATTAAAGACATACCAGCCTGGTTCGCTTCAAAACAGCTATTGAGGGAGCTCAGGCAGTACACCATTATACTCCTGCACAAAATGAAAATAAATTGCATCCTGACTGGATTCTCTGTAGCAGAGCATATCCTTCCCCCCAGCCTTCCTCCCTGTAAGTCTCACTTTCCTCTCCTGCCTCCCCCTTTCCCTTTCCCCTGCTATTTGCTGCTGCTCATATATCTTTTACAACCCCCTCCAACCAACGAGGCAGATGGGTGTGATGTTGGAGACGGTTTGTTAAATGGAGGAGATGCTCTGCTCCGCCTCCCATGGCTCCGCTTTAAGCCCTGCTGGTGCTACCAGAGCCCTGGACGTAGGACCTAGAAACTGTGAGTGGCTGCCATGAGAACTGGATGCCGTGGCTGTGCATGTGATTGTGTAAGGTGAAATTAGGGGTACCAAGGAGTTTGTCAGTCCCTATAAAAAGGAACATCTTAGCGTGATCATGAAAATGACAGGGAGGAGCGGTTGCAGATGTATTTCCTGTTAAATCAGAGGAAAAAAAGGACCTTTGCTCCATCCCAGCCAAGACACAATGGAGGGAGGGCATCCCCAGAGAGCTCAGGCTGTTACAGCGGGGTTTTCAACAGGCACAAATTGGCTTATGTTATTTTCCTGCTCTGTGCCATCCTAATTGGTTGAGAAGTGGGAAGGGAAGCACTGGTGGGTCACTGTGCCCTATGGGTTTCCTAGAGCTGGGAGTTCAGGTAAACTGGGCAAAGAGCTTAGATGAGACTGCTTGGGTTGCTGAACACATCTGGGATGGAGTTGGAGGATATGATTTCAGATGACATAGGTATAGGGGAAATGAACATACAAAAGTTTCAGTTCACTCTTTTCTCTGTCTCATCTACTTCATCTGTAAAATTTATTGATCATCCTGCTAATAATACCTAGTTGTACAAATTTATCTGGTATGCACTTCTAACAAGTGTAGAATCAGCATTTTCTTTTTCCTCCTTTGAGAGTGGGCCTTTATTCCCTGCCTCCTATTCAGCTGGTAATTAAAACGGCTTTAGTACTTTGCAGTAGCCTCCTGAATTGGTGTGTATTATGTGCCGCCTTCTGGTAAGGAGGCCTTCTCACTTTTTTCAGTAGTTATTTTAGGCTTTTTGAGACATTTGAATCATTGGCAGAACATTGTTTTCTGTTAGGATTTTATAGTGAGTGTGTCAGTTTGGGGATATTTTTTCTCTAAAATTGCAGCTGCTAAAGTCACATGACTGAAAGAATTTGAGATTTTATTTGTATTTTTTAAGCAAGTTGCTGGACTGCATAAAGAAAAGCAAGGAAATGTGATTCACAATACTCAGAAGCCAGCTACGAAGGACACCAAAGAAAAAATATGCATGTGTGAGATTGTATGTGTGTGACTTATTTTTTTACAGCTTTGTCAGTTTTAACTTCTTTTCATTGAAGTCCAGTTGCCTCATTTTCAGATATTTGGGTTTGGTAGTCCTGGAGTTATGGAAGAAACAGAACTCTGCTACTCGTTTAGGAGATTGTCTCATCAATAACGACTTGTAATCATTCCTTATATTGTACAGATATGCAAAGTGTAAAGTTCAAAATGTAGAACTTTGTTCATCGTGATTGGCATACTATATACCACACGCATACAATGCATGACAGCATTGTGAAAGCAAATCTGACACCGTGCTGTGCTGTGGCCAGGGCTGTCTTACAGCAATTGGAAGACACGGTACTGCGTCTTAAATGAAAGTAAGGAAGGATCCGTTCTCGGTAACCTGCACAAAGGATGTGCAGCCACAGGGCTACAGTATATAGGCGTTCCTGGGGGAGGCAGGCTTTTGTAGGCTCTCATATTCATTCAGCTGTATTATCGAGACAGAGTGGGTTGCAAAGGGTTTCAAACTAAGTTCAGAGCAGAAAAATCCTTACCACCAATTGCATTTTGAGTTGCTCTACTTCTTGACCCAATGAAAATCCTGAACAGAAATATTTTAAATGGTAGTGTCAAATGCAGTTGTAAGTAGTGCTGGTTTTAAAAAGACAGTTTCTGCAGCCGAGATACAGACCAGCAAAGAACAGTATGGAAATACATACTTTGTTTTCAATCTGTTTTGTAAGATACCTGGTAACTTTTACTTGCAGTGCTGTTGCTTTCAGAAGCAGATTTGGAATTTGAGGATGGCCTCTCAGAAGCGGCTTCCATGCCAGATACGATGTCTGTGCAGCTTGAAAGGTCTTAGAGGCTAAATTGTTAACATTTGGCTAAAGTGGATGACATACCTTGGATGGGACCTTGTGTGGGACGTTTAACAGGCTTACTGCTTGGCCAGTTTCTTACTGTTGATTTTTGAGGCACCCAGAAGTGTAGTAGGCAATCTGACTGCAAAGCATGGATAAACACCCTGCTCAGGACCTTTATGCTGTCCCCACCTTTGGTAGCATTAAAGTAATGATTAAAATCAATGTACATCATGCTGTTTACATATGTTGCTCCTCTTTCTGTCCTTGCTAACATAATTTGTTTGGCTAATCTCCACCTAAAGAAACTTCATTGCAGTTGCAATGCCTGCCTGCCTCTTTCTTAGGCTAAAGTGAACTGTTCCTCTCTCTGTACTTGATGCAGCCTCAAACAGTTCTGCGATTTACCACCCCTGCTTCCCAAACTGAGAACTCCTAATCTCTCATCTTTCCCCAAAGAACACAGAACTAATTTCTGTTGTATTTTTCTTTTTTGAGTAAAAACGAAATTGAATTACTTCCAATCTAGTCAGAACTAAAATCTAGGTAATATCCTGCAGTGGCAGCAGCCGTGGCCACGCCAGGAGGAAATCTGAGTGGGAGCACAATTGTTGAGCTACACGTAGGACAGAACAGTTCCACTCAGTTTTTTTTCTTTTATAACAGAGGTTTACATTGTTAATCAGGTGCCACTCCAAGCTCACTATTCAGCTTAACGATAGTGAGTTCCAGTAAAATGCGGGTGGGAGGACACTTAATTTGTGCTCTTTTTTTTCTTGCTTTAAACACACTCACTGTTTGTTCTTGGCATGATATCAAAAGAGTGCTGAAAGGAAATGAGATAGAAAAAAGACATGAAAATCACAACCGCACGACTGATCTCTAAGGATATTGTTCCTACTTCCACATGGAAAGCCCAAAGATTCCTAGTAGACATTCTTGCTGGGTTGGCAGAGGATGGAAATCTTATATTTCACTTCTGGCAATAGTGGGTCAATAGGGATTTCTCTAATCAGCTAAGAACTAGCAGCAATGGAGTTTAAATAAATTGTAGACAATTCATCCTATCGTAGGAATAGCTGCTACAATGCAAGGTCTTTGAGGACAAAGGAAAGACTGGAGAGATGAGGTAGGATAGAACATATTACCCAAAGCCTCTGCTCTTACTGGTGGCATTCTGTGTCCGTATCTTGAGCTCTGTCCCTCTGTGTAGCATATTTTTCTGCTTGAAAGGAGAAAGAAGCTGGAGATGGTGAGGGGTATAATACGTGTTCCCACTCCAGCACAGTTCATTTTGTTACATGCTTGTCCATTCTGGTGGAGCCTCTGTGACTTCTCTTGGGAGACAAGTAAGTCTCACCCATAGGAGAATGGCATTCAGCCTCCATTTTCCTTTGGTCATGCTAAGTTTCCATTCTCTGAATGACACTGACTTGGACCGCTCAAAATCTCTGCTTGCATGGTGTTGATACCAGCTGTGTGCAGGCATTTCTCTTACTACACTGCTTCTCCTACAGTGCCGCATGATACATGTGCAATGTTTTAGAAAACTCAGCAGATCTGGTGTTGGAATAGTTGGGGAAAGAATACCTGGGCTAAAGATCATTTCAAGGTAACCATTCTTCAGATTCTTGTCCTATTCTGGCTTGTAGACTGTCAGGAGAGTAACTGGTATTTTATCAAGCTGGATCTTGCCCCGATCATTTGAAATGCTTCCTTTTTCACCTCAGTGTAATTTACCATCACAGATCTATTGCAGCAAGAAACGTTAACAGGAAAGAGATGTAAACACTGACTCTGTTTGACTTCCTCTAAATACCTATATGTTTGTGTTGAGGGAGTTATTCGATTAAGAATAAAATAGAGCTTCCCAGGGAGTCCTGGGAGAGCCTAACTTTGAGGTAGGTTCTTCTCTTGGGGATCCGGAGGGAGAGAGAACTACATGTGCGGCAATGCTAGTTGGTATGTTGCCCAAGCTGTCACTATGACTGCATTACAACATGGCATCAGCTCTACACCAGCTGCACTTGCTTCCCATGAGACTTCCCATGAGAAAATGGATTCTCGTAGAAAACCCTAGGGTTGAAAGTGAAAATTATGGATGTGAGTTTCTTCTCTCGCACGGTCCCTGATTTTAGGGGTTTTCAATTCCTAGGCCTGATTGTGTATAAAGATGCTTAACTTATTAACTGCTGATGGATGTAATGATTTTCTCCAGGAAATCTCTGTCCCAGTATTTGAACAAATGTTACTTTAAAGTGACATTTAAGGAAAAGGGTGAAAAAAAGATGCAACTCCCCATGCACCTCACTTTGTTAAAGTGTGAATAATACAGTGAATCGGTTCGCTACTTTTTTTAGTACTGAAGACCTGGATTAAAATTCAATATAAGGCACAGATAAGATGGGCCAAGTCAGACTTTTCATAGTCTTCAATAATTTGTGGTTCTCTCCAATGCTGCTCTTCCCACTTTTTTTTTTTCCAGGGCAGGCTCCAATGCTGCTCTTCCCACTTTTTTTTTTTCCAGGGCAGGTGGCAATCCCTGTATCGCTAAGCAAGGCTTATTGACTATAGGTTTACTTTTTCAATTATCTCCCAAAGCCTTCTTGGACGTAGTTCAAAAGACCCCCCTGAAGTACACAAAGTAGAATTCGAAAAGAAAGTATTTGCCATTTTCACTTGAATATCTGCTCAGTTTGGTGGCCAGGGAATGTAGCAGAAGGGCAGGAGTTGTGGCACGCTCACATTGAAGAGTAGTCTTAAAAAACAATGCAGATCAAGAGCTGGGATATTTGAAACCAAAATCATCTGAATTTCCCTTGTCCCTTTTACCCATGTCATAGTTAGAGTAATGTGACCATAACTGTTTTTAAATTTTTTTAGGGATGGACAGTTAGCATTCCTGCAGCAGGTGAAGGAGGTGGTCTGTCTCAGTAATTTCATACAGTTTTTCTCAGGTGTAAGCAAAACAAAGTGGTATTTTTCTTAGGGAAATTTCCTTTCTAAGGAAGTTAGTCATATAAAATTATTATTATTATTTTTAAATCCAGTATGAGTCGAGGGAGTGCCCTGATTACACATTTCCTGGAAAAGGCCGTTGGTGACGTACCATTGACTAATGAAAACTTGTCTGTTAGAAGTAGCTCCTTTCTGTTAACTATTTAAAAAGACAACGGTATTTTAAAGGCATAGGACTTAGGTATTTCCTAGTTCTGCTTTTTTTAACCCATTGTCAGTTGGCCTATTACGTCATTAGCAGCTACAGATTCATGTCCCTGAATACGGAAGTACTCTGATGTAAAGTAATGTAACATTACAAGAACAAAAAAGTAAAATCAAAGCCTGCTTGCCATTATGTTGCCAGCAGTGAGCCCCTGCAGCGTAATGTCACAACCTGAAAATCAGCTAGGAAGAGCAGAAGCACAAAAGAGACACAACAAGCATGACAGAAGTTCAGTTAGATCTCCTATGAAAATCTGAGTGATCCTTTAAATACTGGTGAGTGGCAACCCTCAGGGAGTTCTGTTAGTCCCTGCCTGTGGGTTAACGATGGACTTTTATGCCTCATTGAGAAAATCTGGGCAGGAAAGAGAAGAGCAGCAGAACTGAACTTCTGTGTTCCATTGCTACTGATTCAGGTTTTTCTAGCATGTGTTAAACCATTGTCCAGGAAATCTGGGAGCAGATGAGCCAGAACTTCTAAATACTGTTTTAGCTGTTATGCCTAAGACTCTGGGAATTGTACTGCTTATACTCAGAAGAGGATGACTTGTGCCTGCAATTTATTCAACCCAAAATGACCTCCAAGCCTTACTGGAAGTTAACTTGAAAAACAACAACAACAAAAAAATCCCCCCCTCCCTTTACTTCTACCAGAAGAGATTTTTCAGTCATCATCATGCAACATTTTGAGTTTAACCCCAACAATATCAACATGACAGAATTATGCAAACAAGGAAATTTCCATGGGCTGAATTGCACAATTTCAAGAAAGAATCTCAGCTATTAAATAAATGTGAGTGCTGATCCCTTAGCATTGAAGGGCCATGTACTCTCTGCAGCTGTTGGAGCAGAGAGAATAAATATACCTTTCTTCTTCCCTATTCATTGACTGAACACACAAGTGGGCATGAATAGTACCTGCCTAAGTGTGTGTGTGCGGTGCCAAACCACAGGGATTGTTCTGAGGACTAGTGCATGAGATTTACTGTTCAGTCAAAGAACTAGCACTAAGAGGGAGATGCCAGCAATGCTGCTGTAGGTGTTAAAGCTGCGCGATGAGATTCTGAAGTGCTTCCTAGTGGATCACTTATTTTATTCTACTTCCATAGGGTTCTGTATGGTCTGTGGTGACAGCTAGGTCTAGGACATAATAGCAATTTCCAACTCCACCACAAAAATTTCTGTGAAAGATGCAACGTACCCCAACCTAGCAAAGATCTGCATTTCAGCTTTCAGCACCATGCCAGACTTAAATGACAGCCTTATATTCTCACCTTAATCTTCCCCACCAGAGTATATTCTACATATGCTCCTACAAATGAACTAGAGGTTGTATTGTTTTACTGGCGTTACCACTGCATAACTGTACATCAGGCCCTGTAATGCATGATATGCCTGTAAGGGCAGAATGTCTTACTTGTCTCTCAGTACTATAACTTTCATTATTACAAGGGTGCTCAGCAATGAGAGGGGTGAGTCTTACAGAAATTAGGATAATCAAGTGATTAAAGTAAGTAAAATCTCAGTATCAACCTCTGACTTTGCATGAATGAAAACCAAAACCAGTAATGTCCATGAACAAATTGATCTGGGATATGTAAGGTGTATAGCTGTCAGAGGAATGAGATTCTAAGAGCCATTCAGCAGGATTAGTGGCTCAAGCAACCTAAGCAGCTGATGGAGGTGCTTTTAAATAGAATTGTCATAGAGAGGATTCAATTTGGTGATACCTTCTGAAGAGTGATTCACTTAGAGGTCCCTTCTAAACCAATGCATTGTGGCCTGAAAGCTGTGTTCTTCTCCCACAAATTTGGAGTGCTCTGTGAAGTCTTCCAAGTCAAGATTTATGAAGATGCCTGAGATGTGTGGAACACCTGAGATTTATTGACTTACCTGTGGTTATCACATGCCTCAGAAACGCTTGTCCCATGCAGACTGTAGGTGTGTATATTAGTAGAAGGGATTAGAGTCAGGACCAAGAAGAAGAGAGAGAGGTGAGATGAGTAAAAGTGTACCTGGGGAGTTAGGGAAATACAGAATAGGATTTTTCTGTGAAGCCAAGAGGTGAGAGTGTAACGGGTATGCAATATACCTTTAGTCTGCTCTGTGGAAAAGGAAAGGCAGGAATCTAGGGATAAGCTGCCTGCATTGGGACGAAACATTGGTGTACTTGGCATCATGTGACTTGCAAATGGGTGCAAAACACATTATTTCAGCAGAAGTTGTTGATTTTCTGAAGGCTTAGGCAATGAATATGAATGAATCAATACACTTACATTTTATTGGGTGATAATCAAATGGTGAGACTCATCAGCAGAATGACGGATGTGGTTTCTTTATCTGACTGTCAAACAGAGAGTTTGTGTGTCATTCTTCACTTACGTGAGTTTGCCCAAGGCTTGCATTATTGATAAAAAAACTGTCCCATTTGCTGTGTTTAATGATCTACAGGTTATCAAGCCTTCTGCAATCCTTTACTGGTTGTGACACTTTATTGCATGATGCTACTCACTTTCTCTACCCAGAAAAAGGTCCTTTGCAAGGATAAACACATTAATACTTAGAAAAGATTTTGAAATTTGCTGATGAAAGGTGCCTCTTTCCACTATCTCCAGAGTATTAGCAATAATTCTTTCTAAAGAAGATGGAAGAATAAGGAATATGGGTCAAAAGGCATTGACAATTAGAAGCTTATCTACTAGAGAAGCCTGCCTTTAGTATGTAAGATCTGCAACCATTTGAGGAAGGGTAGCTCTAAATGCAGGAGCATGCCTTTGTACTGTGCAGTATTGAGAGGGGCTGGAGCTGCATTATGTCTTATCACATCTGTGTTTCCAAAGTCCATCCCTAGATGGATGGTAAGTCTGTAAAATACAACAATAACTCGGGAGGGAGCAGAGTAAACAAAACTTGATCCAGGGAGATCTTTCCTTATTTTTAGTTATCAAGACTTTGAATGTGGCTATACATTGTTGTTGACAGCTTAATTCTTTTCCATTGTCCATTCCCAAAATGGTCACAATAATCTGATTACACTGAAAAAGATGATGGTGGCATTTTGGAAAATGTTATGGCTCAATTACTGTAAGCAAGACTTGTTGGTTTGTTGGTTTTTTTTACTGCTAGCGGTGATAGTGGTGAATGCATACTCTGGGAACTTCAGAAAGAGTAGCTCTGACATTGTTTCCTGTGTGGGGTTTGGTTGCAAATTTCTCTTCAAGCACGTAAAAAACAAATGCAGATTTTGTATTTTCCATAGGGTTTCTGTAGGATGAAAGGCAATATGATCTAATTCATTTTAAGAGGCACTGATTTGACTGTGTTTGATGTAAAGGTGATTTCAGTCTTACTGGTATCATTTCAGAAAGACAAAAGTTGAGCAGATCTGCAGCAATGCAGAACTTGTGTAAAAGGGAAAGGAGATTTAAGCTTTGGTATTTGAGACCAGTACCAATATTTATCTTTTGTCTTATTTTAAAAGCCTTGACATGTGTTGCATTTAATTACTTCCCTTTTGTTACCTCACGTTATTGGCAGTTTACTGGTCTGGGTGGTTTCTATCAACTATAGACTTCCAACTATTTACTTTTCAGGTAAATATAAAGATGATTGCTAAATACATAAGCATAAACAGATGGCTGTTAAAAGGAAGTAGCTCTCCCTGAAAAGCCAAATTCCTTGACAGTGCCAAAGAGGTGCCTTCAACTTTAGAAGGCTGACTCAGTAAGGACTGACATAAAGTTGTGGCTAGTTGAGGACTGTCTGGTTGTTCTAAGTGAGGCTCAACAGAATCAGTCCAGTAACAGGCAGAAAATTCCAGCTTCGGTAAACCATTTTAAGTGGAGGACATAAGTTTTTCATAGTCCAGGTAGCTTTCAGAGTCATAGAAAACAATGAAAGAGAGCCTTGCTGGGGCTTGTCCAGAGCCAGTCTACTTCCAGTCTGCTCTTTTCCATGAGACTTTCTGATATTTCTTAAGGTTGCAGGAAGTAAGGAAATTCAATCTGAATCTTCAACTCCTGTGGTCCAGGTTGCCCTGGACCGGGTCCTGCTTCATCGTATTCCATGTTTATTGTGAGAGAAACATGATATAGAAACTGGAATCTCCTTTACAGAGATACTAAAGAAGATAGATGGGGAATCTCGAACTGCCCGGAAGGAATTGTTCCAGTGAGATGACCCATGTCCTCTGATGCAGAGCCTTTTATACAGCCACGATCAGGGACGCTGAACATACTCAGCTAAATAAGCTCTGGTTGCAAGAGCTGAAGCTTCCACTTCAACAGCTTTTTCTGATTCATCATATTCCCTTGCCTCCTTCCATACCCCCAAATGTACTGGGATTCAAATGTGTTTCAGAGATGGTGTTTCTTATGTCCTGGTCTTCCAGCCTATTTTTGTTGTTGTTTGCTTGTTTTAAAAAACAAGTTTATTATTCTGCCCTACTTATTGGTACAGGCTTTGTTCTCTCAGCACCTCACCAACTCCATTTCTTCAAAATCCACCAGATAGCCTGCCAGAAGGGGTATAAAACCCGTGTAATGTACATAATTTCTCATTCCAGTCATGGATCAGTCTAGGAGGAGAAATGAGAGGGAGGGGTGAGAAGGGAGAACGAGCTGGCTCAGGGCAACCTTAATAGATTTGGGTTGAGTCCAAATCACGCTAGCAGTGATTGTAAATAAACACTTAGATTCAGTGGCTTCTGTTAAATGAGTGGATGTTCTCTGTCCAGTCCTCAGTGAAGAACTGTCCATGCACGTCCAGCCCACATTGTTAAACCAAGTATAGGTGAAGCCATGAGCTGATAGCTGATCTGCCAGGTCAGGAAGAATTAGAGTAAAACAGGTTCTCACAGCTCAGGATGGCCTCTCTCTGCCAGGGATAACACATGGCCGAGGCAGAGACATGTAATATAGCTCTTTTCTGTTCTATGGGATAGAGGTCTTGTTGATCATGCCACTCTTCAGAGCTGGTTTTCCATGATTTCCCGCAGCACTGACTTCCCTTCAGATATGGAAGTGATATGGAAAGTGATAAAGATAAATGGTGCAGCATCAGAGAGGGGAGAGAAGCCAAGAAAAACTCACGTGTCAGCTGAACGAATTAAAAAATAAGCACAAACTCAGCATTTTGTCAGTCCCTCCACCCCCTGGCATTTCCTTCACGGTTAGGACTTTAATCATCAGTAAAACAATAATAACAAAACATACACAAGGAGTCCAACCATCAACAATCATAATTCTCTTCAACACAGCAAGAAGCTCTTCAACAAATAACCATTAAGAGATTAAGCCTCTTTTATGAATAAATTGTTTGATATGCTGAAGGCAATTTGTTTGACGTTATTTTTGCAGAATTAAGGAGTCGAAGACCCTGGCAACATGCTAATTGTCTATACCTGGCATAGAGGCAATGTTAAAGCCTTGGTAATACTCCATGCCATTGACAAAATAGCATTCAGAGGGGGTCATTTGCTAATGCAGTCCTTGATCTGGCTGCTAATAAAAGCATGTGAGTTTGTATGACAATGATGCTCTTCATCTGAAGATCCTCAAATACCATTTTTGCTGAGGGTCTTCCAAAACCCTTACAGTCCCTGTTGAGGAAGGTGGTGGTATTATTACCATTACCATTGCCCATTTCAGAGAAGGTGGAAGTCAAGGCCGTAATTTCCCCACATAGTGTAAATGAGGGTAATGTAGTGTTATATCTGTAAAATGCCAGTCCTGACCTCCTGTTTCTCTGTTCTTCCCACCTGCACACTGGCTACTGAAAAAATTTCTATTTCTTCTCTTCAAATATTCAGACTGAGAGATTCCTATGTGTTGAAACTAATGCTGGGAGAAAAAAGTGAATTTTACCTGAGTCTTTTCCTTGATCAGCCTGCTGTACAACTACTTGAACGTTATGTTCAAAGGAGCAGTATGAAAACTGGAATATGAGATGGGAGTAGGTAGGAATGATTTATTATGGCAGTGCCAGTTAAAACTGGGTTAAACCGCTCATAAAAACTATGGCCCAAGGTACAATTAAATAGCCTATTTAAGGTCTGTTCATGCCACTGTTGTGGGCTTCCACAAGTCAGCTTTAGTCTAGTGAGCTAGAGTGCACAGGGTCAAAGTCAGGTTGTTTGCTGCTGTATCTGAATTGTGGCTAGCCTGGGCAGCCTACACCAGCTGTAGTCAAAGCAGTGAGTGCAGAGCAGAGACATTGCATTCAGAGGCAACTGTCAAGCACAAGATGTGGAATCCACTAATTCTCATCTGTGTTCTCTAAACATGGAAAAACGTACTCCCCCCAGCGTTATAATAGCATTTAATCACTCTAATGTGTTTTTCCTTTTTCTTTTTCCTTAATCATCTGATTTACAGATGTGACACCTCTAGTCCTTACAAGTAGGAGCAGCCAGGGAAACAAGGGACATGGAAGAAACTTTTCCTGGTGTTTATTTCCTGGCAAAGTCCAATTTTCAGCTTTAAAAGGATGTACAGGGCAGAGTGAAGTCCTGCACACGTTTTCACGTTTACCAAAGCTCTTTGAGCTTTGGTCTTAGCCTAAATCTCTCAGGACGCACTGGCTGTTGTTCATTGTGCTCTCAGAGGAACTTGGTATTAAATTCTCAATTCCATACGCACACAAAGAAGAAAAAGAAAAAAAGGAGTGAGGCTGTATCAGATCTCATTAAAAACAAAAACTAAGTTTTAAGTATTTGCTCCCCTTGTTTTCCAAAATGTTTTTAATCTTAAAAATCCTGGAAGCTGAGATCACCCCAAAGAAAGTTAGAATAAACATGACTGGAAAAGACCCCTCAGGAAGATGTCTTAATTTCCTACTGCTGGGTGATTGTAAAAGCCTCCTGCCTTGTCTCAGCAGCTGAATAGGTATCAATAAAGTACACAGCTCAGAATAACGAGACAACTTCACTTTCTTAGGAGCGTGATGGAGGATCAAAAGAAGTCAAGTGGCAATAAACTGTCAGCAATTTGCTTTACTAGGTATCTGGCCAGCATCTGCTTTATTTTTTTTTCTAATGTGTACTGCAGGAAAAAAAAAAAACATAACACTGCTACACTGCTTTATTTAGGCAAGATCCTTGTTTTGCTGCATTATAAAAGCATTGTTTGATGCATGGTCTCTGTGTTTGGGTCATATTTGAACATGCATCGTTGGCTCTGAATGTTCCGAATTTTGGTGCTAACATTGAGAGAATACTAACACTTCCGTTGGAGCTGGATGCATATGTAGACACTGCACACCTAGCCAGCATAGGGAGTGTCCTCTGCTGCTTGTCAAAGGAAGCTCTTCCAAAATCCAGGAGTTCAGAGCTGTGGTGCTGGTCATCACTACAATAAACCTCACCCAAGATTTTGTCACTTAAATGAGGGGCTTTATGTTCTTTAACTGTAGAGTTGACCCTTGTGCTTTGGATGCCAAAGGTTCTGGCTTTTACCCTTCCCTGTACTATGAGAGAGGTTGCATGCTTACTCCACTAGTATGATTTATGTCCACTTTTTTGTTTAGGTAAGAGTAACGGCTTTTAGGAAGCAAAGAGCAGATAGCTGAGGTGATTACTTTGAGACTGCAGCAAGGAACTTATTCCCAAGTGACTCATCACATGGGGAGAGCCAGTCCCAGGAGAGGCCAGAGGATGTGTGCATCTCTCCTAAGCTCTCTCAGGACTGCCAGAAAACCGCTGCACTGACCTCAGGTATTGCTGTGGATGGTAGGGTGTCAGGGAATAAAGGCTGCAAGCAGGGCAAGGAGCTCCAGAGGGCATGGAGCCTTCAGTAGATCGGGGTTTGCACCTGGTGAAGGCTTCTGTCTGTTGCTCTGTCTGGAGATGCCAGGACTTGATTTGTCTCACCTGTCTGTCGCCTCCCACTCCTTCACTCTATAAAGCACATGCAGTTCCCTGGTAGAATGCTTGTGCGAGCAGATAAGAAAAAAAAATGTAGGATTTTCCTCTTATCAGGCTTGTTTCCAAATGGTTTTCTTAGCAGAGCACTTTTTCATGCTCAGAGGCTGTAGTCTCTTAGATTGCTGTGCCCCTCTCTGAGAGTGTTTCTTGCAACATAACTCCTGATCACAGCTCTAAGCACATTTAGTTACATCTCAGCTTTTGTTCCATTTTTCAGTTTGGGGGACTACTCTTAGAAATGGTTGTGATTGCTAATAATAAGCTTTGACCACTAGTATTTCCCTCCAAACACTAGGATGCTTGTTTTTCTGAAGCAAGAATGAGGCACTGAATGAGGTCATCCTACCAATAACTCTTCTCGCTTATTGATTGTCTTATGTTGCATTTATCAGCAGCTGATAAATAAGTGAGAAGGATTTTGTTGTGATGTAGATCACAGCAGGTCTCAAAGTCAGTCAGCAATTTCTTGTCAGTGGGAAGGCACGTAGGGATTATAAGTATATGCACCTAGTGAAACACCCATGTTCTCAGTTTATAGCTGGACATGCTGATTGAGTTATTCAGGTCATTCATTGTGTGTATGTCTGCTCTGTCAGCTATTGGTGATTTGCAGAAATTTGTCGTCACCTACTGTGGATTTCAAAAGATGAGTCTTGATCAAATAGCCAGTCATCATCCTGGCTACCCGATGCTTTTTATCTATACTGTATACTGTGCCCACGTTGGCAACTGCCGCCATCTCCATGGTACTTTGCACTCTACTCCTCTTTCTTTCTCCGTATTTACTTGTAGATGGGTGTGCTTAAGTATATATTTAAAATTCAGTGCCTTTATGCCTCACTGTCTGAGAATGGGAGAGGAAGATAGGGAGCTGCCAATGAGGAAATAGTGTCTGAAAGACAGAAGAATGGAAATAGTGAGAAACCAGGCACATTTTTAGGCAGATGTAATGGGGGAAACAAAATCCTGTTACAAATCTAGATGTCCCTACAAATCTCGGAAGTCCAAATGGAAACTAACCCCAGGTACTTGTACGTGTACAAATGATCTGTGTATCAAATTCCAAGTCCTCTGTGGATTGCACTGTGCCCAGGACAGATTTTTCAAAACACATGAGGGTAATGACTTTTACTGGATGGGGTGTAACACTGGCACTTTCAACATAACAAGTTGTCTGGTCCAGAAAGAAAAATATTCCAGGAAATGGTGCAATTGTATATTCAAAGAATAATAAAGAGATCACTAAAACTTTCATGGTATTATTAGATGCTCAGGACAATAAGCAAGCACTGAACTGACTGAAGTTGTCCAACTGACAGTGGTGGGCTGAATCTGTCTTGTAGAACAGTTCTGTCACACTGCTTTCCTTGAAAACATCTTTTGTAGTACTTGCTGTTTTAACTGTCTGGCACTTCTTACTGCACTGGATGGCCCAGTATTTACAGAGCAAGCTACAGCCACTACCCAGACGTGTGAGAGTAGCTGAAGCCTGGGTGCTGCTCCAGTATCTGCACAGTCCATCAGGGGTTGCATGGTGACTCCCCGAAGAGACTTTGTCAGGTAGCATAGCAAGGTCAGCTATAAAGTCTCCTCACTTCTTTGGAAATTTGCTGAATTTCTTTTTCTACTTATTCCTTTTTTTTTTTTTTTTTTTTTTTCAGAGATCTTCTCCAAAGCAAATCATCTCTAAAAAATGACTTTTTTTTTTTTGTAGTGATCTGTTTTCTTTAGAGACTAAAGGAAAAGGTTTGTCTCTGAACCTCCACGTTGAGACTCTCTGATGTTGACTAGCCTAATCTAATGTTTGCGATTAGGATGTAACATTTCTGTTGGTGGCATAGAAACATATCTATGTTCTACCTCAGTCTCCTAGATACGCTAGCAGCATCCTGGACTGCATTAGGCAGAAGGGATCCTTCCCTTCTGCTCAGCCCTGTTGAGACGGCATCTGGAGTGCTGTGTCCAGTCTCAGGCTTCCCAGTGCAAGAGACACATGTTCATACTAGAGGATGATGATTAAAAGGCTACAGCATCTAACACATGAGGAGAGGCTGAGAGAGCTGCTGTTGTTTAGCCTCAAGAAGAGGAGGCTTGGAGGGATCTTATAGTTGTGTGTAAATACTAGATGGGAGAGAATAAAGACAGAGTTAAACTCTTCTCAGTGGTATACAGTAACAATGGGAACAGACTGAAATACAAAATATTCCATTTAAACATAAGAAAAACTTCTTTACTGGAAGGGTGAACAAATACTGCAGCAGGTTACCTGGAAAGGTCTTGGAGTCTCCACCTTTGGAGATACACAAAACCTGACTGGTCCTGAGCAACCTGCTCTAGCTTACCCTGTTTTAAGCAGGGTTGGGCTAGATGGTCTCCAGAAGTGCCTTCCAGCCTCATCTATTCTGTGATTCTGTGGTATGTGCAGGCTGATGAACCTTGAGAAAATGAAGGAAACCTCATGCTGTTTGACTGTTATCCTTAGTCTGCTGGGTGGTTAAAATAAACCAAACAAAAGGTGTGGAGATAGGGAGGAGAGGACTGATTGTGACTGTAGTTGCTAATTGAGTGTCAGAATAGTCTGTAATCAAAAGCAGTTACTAAATTATTTGAAACCCTAGTTTATGAGATATCATCTATTCCCTTTATTTTCCTAATTCACTGAAGTCCATTCAAAAGTTCTATCTTTTAGATGGGAATGGTGAGCTTTAACTCTGCTATTGCCATTTAAGAAAAATTACAGGCTGAAGTAGTTTCAAATTAGAACTTTAAAGGATAGTGGGCTGAATATACAGAGACGTTTTGGATCACAGGATAATTCAAGTTAGAAAGGACCTTGGGAGGCCTCTAATCCAACCTCTTGCTCAAAACAGTTTCAGCTACAAGGTCAGACTTGTAGCTGATGGACAGTCCATCAGTGCTTTAGCTCGTTTGGTCATTAAAACCTTCAAGGACGGAGACAGCACAGCATGTCTGTGCAGTCTGTTCCAGTGTTTGAGTGTCCTTGTGATGAAAGAGATTTTCCAGTTGGAATTTCTTACTTCAACTTTTTAAGCGATTAAAAGTAATCAGTTGCTTAAAACTAGGTGTATTTAACCAGTAATCAGGTGCCTTTTGGTATTCTAAGGGGTGTTTGAGCAAAGTAGATCTCATACTCTCTTGGCATTTCTAGAAGTCCCCCATGGCTCTTACCTTTGTTTTTAAGTGTGAAAGTGCATCTGAAAATCCTACCCAAAGTCTGCTGGGCTTCATGACTTTAGTAATTTGGAAGCTTGAAAGTAAAATCTCTTTTCCTTCCAAAACTGTTATCCTTCTTGTGGTTATGAACAGTGCTTCAGGATTTGTAGGGGCTTTGATTACAGGAGGATGTGTCTGGTGAAATATAGCCAAAACGTTTCTTTTTGAGGTAAAGTTGTATAGGAAGCCTTATCATTCTGTTGACATTGCTGATGCTAATAATCACAAGATAAAATCAGAGCTAGGGCCATAAGAAATGTAAGATTTGGAGTTCCTTTCACAGTGCCTAACATTTCTGAGAAACTGCATCAGTAAAATGTTTCAAAAAGGCAAAGAAAACTTGTGTGTGGATTCTTAAAAGCAGTATGTCTGTGTATATCAAGTAGGCCTTATTTCTGAATAACGCTTAAGGTAGAAAACCTCACAAGTCAGCTCCAGGAGCATATATTTTCATGTGTGACAGAGGCTAATTTGGTCATGATTGTTGCCCTAACCATAGCTGCCTTTTTTTTTTTTTCTCGTCACTGTTTGCTTTTGCTCTGTCCGTTTCTTGTTGTTCTTAAGAACAGATATTTGCCAAAACAAATGTATGTGAGTGATAAAAGCCAAGAGGAATGTCTGTTGGACCACAGGAAATTTCCTGTGCAGGAAGAGATCTTGGGAACTTCCTGTGGAGCAGAGCATTGTGGGTCTGTTGGCAAAAGTCCCTTTACCACAGCTGCAATTAACTAGAAGAGGGTGGAAAATAGCATTGCCTTTTGCAGGCACATAGTTCAAGCTGGGAGTCTGAACTAGACAGTTTAAAAAAAAATAATACATGAGCAAATGTTAAATCAGAGTTGTGGGTTTGAAGATGATTGCTCTCACAACCGAAGAAAGAGCAAATAAGAATGGTGCGGAGTTGTAGGTTGTCTCTACTTGTACTTCATGCCCACCTTATACAGTTCTGACTAACCTGGTGTACATGGGAGTATCCCAGGGTTTGATGCTGCTAGAAGGAGACCTCTTCAAGATTGGTCTCACACCTGAGAATGAAGTCTATCCTCAGTCCCTGCATTTTGTAGACCACCAGAGTCTGTTACCTTGTGGGATATATGAGACATTGCTAGTCAGCATGCACTGTCCAGCAGGGTTTTCCCTGGATGATAGCAGGAAATTAGTATAGTTCAAAGGGCAGAAAGAGAAGAGGAGAGAAGGAAAAAGACACCAGCAGCACAGATTTTATAAAAAGGGAAACTAGGCATTCTGGAAACAAATGTATTTTTCCTAATGGTAGATCCTAAATGAGGTAAAAAAAAGACTTTGTCACAGAGGTTGCAGTGTCCAGCGTTAAATGAAGGCACCTGAAGGTCAGTGGCAGTTTGGTACCAGCTTTCATATGCTGATTTTACAAACTACCTAGGCATGCCCTGGGGAGGGGATTTTCAAAGCAGCCTGTAGAGGAGGTTGGGAACAGGGGATATCAGACCCATTATTAGGTGATGGCAGAGTGAGCTCAATATGGATATTTGGCAGTGTGTCCTAGACTTTAATCCCAGCTTAATCTGGGAAGATACACCCTTTGCCTGTACCTGGTGATTGGCCTTGCTGGAGAAGGTGCCAAAGAAAAAGCCACTGAACTGGTGCCTGAGGTTGTGGTCTGTGCTCTCTCCATCCCTGTTGAAAGCAGCACTAAGGCTGTTGAATCTTTTCAGAGGGGTCAAACAGCAGCTGACTCTAACATTTGAACTTTAACCTAATGAGTCAAGCTTGAGCATAATGGTTTTGTCTGGTGATCTCTAAGCCCCAGTATCTCAGGTAGCATGGTTCTTCTCACATAGTTCGGGCCCTGTGACCTAGCGCCCTTGCCCAAGCTGCTTCAGCGGTATTTTTTTGTTTTGTTTTTATTCTTTTTTCTTACAGCTGTATGTGTGTGCACTTCTCTTTTGTACCAAGGAACTCTTTGTTTGCTTACTACGTGCTTCCCCACAGGAAATTTCCTGTGATGGAAAACTCTGGGGAAACTTCCTGTCAGACGAGATGCTGCCGGGGGCAGATAACAGAGACGCTCGAACCCGCAAACCACAGCAGCTGAAGAGGCGTTGTCACCTGGTGCTTTCTGCCGGAGGAGGTTGGGCGGCAGGAAGAGCCAGCCACTTTCTTGAGTGATCTGGGGCGATAGGACAGGAGAACCGCTCACTGGAAAACCCGTGACTGCTTTTGACTGATGAAATCTTTGCTAAGGCTAGCCATTGCATTTTGATGTTGTTGAGCCCAAGTCCTGGAAGCTAGGGATTCATTTTATCACACGGGACTCCTTATGGGTCAGCCAGGTCAGCATTTCTTAAGCTCTGAAGAAGGTGTGTAGTTAAGCATCCCATTGTGAGCTGGGTACCAAGTATGGCCCTAAAGCTCACAAGTTAAGGGAAAAGACATTGGCACATGGAGGGACTCCACCTTTCAAAAATGTTGCCCATCTGTTACTAATTGCTTTCCTGAAGAGATGGTCCTGCAGCCATACCGTTCTCAAGCCTGTGGCTGTCCCTGGCAGTCTGTGAAATATGCATTCTTATCACTTACCGCAATTTGCTCTTTTATTGGTTAAAAAAAAAAAAAAAAAAAAAAAGGCCTGGATGTCAAGTAACTATTAATAAAAATGGCACCCTAGGCTCTGGCAGAGATCTCTTGCCATTTTGGGCAAGGGATATGGCTCAGCAAGACTGAAGCTTAGTGACTTCCCAGGAACAGTGACCTGCAACTGTGCAACAGTGGTTTGGTTGGTCCAAAGCTGACAGTCTGAAACTTGCTTGGGGAAAGCAGCCTGGTGCAAAGCTCTTAAGCCAAATGCACACAATGCCAATAGATGTCACATTGCTTATGCAGTTAGTTGGGACCTTGGGGAAAGCTGAGGCTGGTAAAGGTACCTGAAAATGACCTACATCCTTCCACAGCTTTTGCAATTTAACCTCACAGTGCCTCATCTTCCTCAGCTGCTAGTGCTTCTTTCTACCCCCATACCATCTACTCAGTTAAGATCAGTGGTGGCTGTGTGTGTAAGTAGGACTTCAGAGTTGTCAGTCTGTCAACGCAGTGGTACACCTGCTCCATAAACAATACTTTTACCAAACTACCCTTTTGCAGTGTCCCCTGCAAGTCTTTAACTGTTTCCTCTGCCCCTACAATACCTCAGCTCTCCATGCTGTTTGCTGTCTGCATCTGTACCACACAATGATTTTTACAGTTCTTACAGTGGTGCTGGTTTATGATAACGTTCCTTATACCTCCTTTTTGTAGTACTCTCATCTCCATTTGTGGTCAGTTACCTAAGTATTTTTATACGACACGGTCTGTTTTTTGCATGTAACTCTTTTATATTGATTTATGCCAGGAATCTATGGCAATTTTACACCAACAGATGGAAAAGAGAATAGTCTTCCAGACATTCAGACCTGGATCTTCCTGTTTTTCTTTACAGCTTAACCTCTTTAATCTGATGAATACATTCAATTTGCCTCCTTGCTTTTCTGTTTGTCTTATTTTAGAGATTCACGTTGACATCAAATTAAATTAAACTAAGAAGTCCTGAAGGAACTTCTTAAGGTCCACTTCCCTTAGATGAGAAAAGGTAGATTCTTTAAGCTTTTCGTTTTCAATATGGCAGGGTTTCAATAAAACCTTCAATCAAACAGTAATAACTGTTTCAGTTTGATTAATACTCATAAATGTATGCAGGCCGGCCAAGTGGCCAGCCAGCCAGTCACCTGGGTTTGTGAGATAGGCCAACTGTCTGTCATTTCTTCATTGATAGGGGACCCCAAAATGCAAGTGCTGCTTCTCAGCTATGGGGCAGACAAGATCAAGGCATTGTTTCTGTTTTCCTGGTAGGGCAAACAAAGGGCTTTGGGGTTATACATAGCCACCAGTCCTCATGTTGTGTAACATGCCATGGGCTAAAGGCATCCAGGAAAAATGACTAGCTCTTTTTGTGGAGAGAATGTTAGCACCACTTGTTTTTCAGGTTTCCAGATACTTCCCATGATAAGAATTTATTTTTGATAGTTTTACAACTTCTCTACTTTTTAGCTGCTCTGGCTGATATTTTCTTTGCCAGGACAGAACAATACGTTGGTGTTAAACTCTCAAAAGAACTAGCGTCCTAAGATTTGGAACAGACTTGAAGGAAGAGAGGCTGTCTGCTGTTGTTTCCATGTCCCCTTTGATGGGCCCTGCAGATGGGAGAGGAATCTGCCTATTCACAACCAAAAAGGAGCAAAGCTCGGACTCGGGCAGGGGGAAGAGCCTGGAGCAAGAAGGCTGGTAGAGGAGATTAGCATTGGCCACAACCATAAGTGCAGAGAGAAGGACCTGAAGTTGAGCTAGGAGAATGGATTTCTTAACCTCACCCTTCCTTTGCTGTCACAGACATCTGCATAACCTGCTGGCAAAATGAGCAGGGGTCATGGCAAGTGTTACATGCCTTACTGCCAGTGTTGGATCCTGTAACACAAGACAGCATATTGCTGCTGCTGTCAGTGTCCCGCTTAGCAAAAAAATGGCAGAGGTCTGTAGGTTGGATCTGAAAGTGATAGATCTTCTGCTGACCCATGCAGGTTTCATTATGATGCCAGGGTGGAATTTCTGAAGGTTTTTTCTCCCCATTACTGATACTTTAAAAACAAGGGAAAAAATTACACACAATATGTATATACTCTGTGTTACAGATAGTAATATTGTAAAGGCATGGAAATGTCAAAATTAACATTGCCTGTATGCACATTGATCTTTTAATTACACAAGCTTTGCATATGCATTAACACATGTGGCATCTAGTAAAGTGGGAACTCCAGGTTCTGAATGAACAAGTTTACTGAATACTAATAAAGAGGAAAGAGGGTAAGCATATGGTCCGTGGAGAAGATCACAGGAGAAGTTTATTAAGTCTGAGGGACCCTTGGTCTACTCACTGATGTCTAGTGTGATTAGTGTTCTTTCAGCTTGCAGGCTGTCCATAACCATTTCAGCTTTGGTCACTACAGCTGGACTGGAATGGTTGTCTTTGAAGTGTGTGAGAGTTTCCTCCTGGCTGTATTTAGTACCTGCGGGTTTGTTAGGTCAGATGTGGATTGTGCCAAATCACATAGGAGGCCTGTGGCCGAACTCAGGTTTTTCTGGTCCCTTGACCAGTGTCCTCCTTGAGAGAAGCATCTTCCTTTTGAAGCATTGTGCAGACCTACCTTCCCTTCGATTCATATTCAGTATCCCTGTGGCAAATTACTCAGCTGTTTATGTGGGAAAGTAGTAGTAGGAAAGTATTCATTATATTTTTAGTAATCTGTAATGTAATTTAGCAGATGGAGAAAACAAGGAGTAGAGCCAGCTTTCTGCAGATCACCAGTATGTGTTTTGCAGGCTGGAGCTGGAGGATTGGTAAGCTAAACTTACTGAGACAGTGTGAAGGTTGCTGAACATATACATGTGCTATCAAGCTGGAAATTCACTCATCAGGAGACCTGAGTTCACTCAAATCACAAGAGGAAGGCTTTCCATTTCCTAACTCCTTTAGGTCATAAGGTGTGTGATTGGGAGATCTGTATGTTAGGGTGTGTGTTTGTAAAGTGTGTTTGTCATGCTGTAGCAGTAATACATATACCTTGCTATGGGGTTTTACAAACTGAGTAAGTGTGCTACAGAAAGTCCAGGATAAAGCACCGTATCGTTCATTCAAAAAATGTAATTTGGTTTTAATAATTCATAATGCTTAATAATACACTAGGAAATGTTCTGTAATATATTGTGTAAACATAATAAAGTCTTGGGGAAATGAGAGTTTACTACAGCTTGGCTATTAAATATTTTCAGTGAAGTAAAGTGAAACAGCTCAAGGCTGCAAAAAATGATCCAACTGGCAGATTAGTAAACTGAGAATTCACACTGTTAATTTGTAAATACAAATAATGAAGTTCAGAAGTGAAGTCATTAGTAGAGCTTATCTTTCAGTAAACTTTCTTGGCATTAATTTTTAATAGTATACAAGCAGCAGTTTTTGAAACAAAATTCTTCTTAGAAGAGGCCAGTACTATAAAAACTTTTACTTTTATTCCAAAATATTCTAAGTTGGATAAAAAGAGATTTTAGCAGTGGTTATCAAAAAGATTCTCATAACAGTTATGGAAAATTTTGCTTGCCCCAAAACTCAAAATAGATACTACAGTAAACATTGTGAAATGAAAGCACTGAAAAGTGTTTCTGTTTCAAATGCAACAGATTAATACCAGCCATGAAATAATGCATTTTTTGCCTTTTTATTTTTTCAGTGGATCTGATTTTGTATATTCAAACAAACATTGTTAGAGGCTTACCAGCCTCCTGAGTGCCATGAACTCTTTTTTATTCTTATTTTTTTCTCCCATTTTCCCTCGCTTACCATCTGTGGAGACAAAGGTGCTGCTTCCTGTAGCACACTCTACAGCGTTACTCCGTCATTCTGTTTTATTTAGCTTTCATGAGATGGAGATTTGGGTAAAATACCAATAAACTACGTCCTCTTCGTAGCTCTGTGTAGAGATTACAATCTAGGAAAACTCTCTATAATTTCTCTCCTGTTTGTGTGCTTTACCAAGCACACTGGGGTCCTGGTCTGTGACTGCAACTGAGAGACTACAATTAAGCAGAATAGTAATGCAGGCGTATTAAATTAGATGATGAGGATCATTTGATTTCTATTAGGGCAGTGCCTTCTGGCCCTTCACATGGACCAAGGCCTCATTGTACGAGCTGCTGTAGTTGGTAAAATAACTGTTCTGTCCTTCTGTACAAATAGGGCATCAGTCCCACTGATTTACAGCTACTGGATATTTGTTAGCTGCTGTGAAAAAACACAAAGCAAGAGCTTGTATAGTTAGTGAGAACTTTGGAATGTGTCAAAATTTCATCATAATCCTTTCCAGAAGAAAGAATCTGGAATTAAAGATACCATTCTAGGTTAAAAATATGCATTTCTGAAAAAAATTAACCAAGAGTAAGACACATTTTTCAGGTATTTCTTTCCCTGGAAGGCAGTTACCAAGTGAGGCATCTTGCTAAAATCACTTTAAGTGTTTGTGTAAGGAAAAGCTCACAAGCTTTTTCAATTATTTCATTTAAACAATTGCAATCAGGAGGCTTTCATTTAAAAGTAGAAAGATAACTCACAGCTATTTTAGCTGAATTTGAAAGAAACCTATGTGGAGAAAGCAGAATTCTTTTTGCACTGACACTGTAGTTTTCTTTTGTAACATTGTGCAAATAAGAATAGAGTTACCTAAATGGACCATTTCCAAGAAATAAAAAATAAATCTAAAACGTATAACTGAATGAATATAGGGATTAACGACATACAAGCTCTTCCTAGAGTTCTCTGACACAGGGAGAAGTGTCTGAGAACTGATGAAGTGGAGAGAGAAGGAAAAATAAGAGAAAAAAATATATGCAAAGCCACTTGGGTAGAGTTATGCAAATGACCTTATCAGAGTAACCAAAAGGCTTCTCCATTGTGCCTGCCAATTAGGAAATAGAAGCTACGGACAAACTCAACTCCCTCTTCCTGAGGAGATGCAGCTTTAGCCTGCAATGTTGGCAACCACCCTGTGAAAAGAGATTAAAAATTGTCTCCTCTTTTATGCCTTTTTAAGAGGTTGGCAGAGATGCTAAATGAATCCTGGAGAGGGCAAGCACCCTGATGGTATCCCTCTTACATTTTTTCAATTTCATATGGATTCTAGCATCCCAAAGGAGCAAAAGGAACCACTAGGCTTTGACGAGGGTACAGAAATAGTCCTGGATTTCTTTGAAGGCCTCACAGAAATTTCTGTGCTAATGTCCCTCCGTTCAGACTTCCACTCTGAAGACAGGAGGGAGGAAACAGTTCCTGCTGTGCAGCCCAACTCAGCATGCCTGATCCAGGTGTGCTGCTCTCCTTTTGTCTTATCGTTTATGATTAAATCCACTCTCACAGTTGGGCAAGCTGAATGGAAGCAAAGGAAAGCAGCGGCTAACCTTACGCAGCATTTTCCAAACAGCAGCGTGTGTCAAGATCTATGAAGTGTTTTGGTAATTAACACGAAAGAAAGACATTATGTTCAAAATCAGGAACGTGACCTTCTGATGTTCTGGGAAGCTTTTTTGTCCCTTCTAGTGCCTGATATATTACCCAACACTGCAGCTAAATAGTCGAAATTGCCACTGGTTTCCACAGGAGATGCAGACATGCTTTTCAGGACTGAAGGCCAATGTTTTTAAAACCTTGAACAGGTATTAACTGGTCACTGATTTAACATTCAGCTGAGTGGAATAAGCTCATATACTGTCTTAGACTCTTTGGCCTTATTATTGGCCAAATGTCCAAACCCATTCCTCTAGGTTACTTCTTCATTAGTAAGTTTTCTAAATAATTTTTTTCCTCAAAGCTAGTTTCTATGTGGAGTTTTTAATACCCCTTACTGAGAACAACCTGTTTCCCAGTATGGTTTCTCTATGTTAGCAATTGTTGTAATTGCTACAAGGATGCCTTTTTGTAACAGAGGGGAGGCAGTGAAGCGACTCTTGTTATCTACACCAGCCCTTCTCTTATACACAGAAGCTCACTTATATTTCTGGAAGAGAATGGGAAAACAGAATAATAGTGCTGTGATTTTTTTGCTGTTGTTGTTCAACACAGGCTGCTCACTCCTTGTTTTCTTTCTGATAACACTGAGCTATTTACGTGCAAACAAAAGACTCCTCTTGCCGAATCAGCCTCCTCCTCCTTCCTCCTACCTGATTCCGTCAGCAGAGTTGTGAAAGCATGACTGTGACAGCACTAAATGAATAAGGGTGAGGTTGGGCTGCCAAAAGAAAGCTCCTCTTCACACAGTGTGCACACCTCAGAGGTAATGAGGGGAAGAGGAAATCTAGAAAAAGTTTAAAATGAGGCATCAACAAAAAAAAGTAATCAAAAAGTTTAAAAAAATCATACTTTCTTTTGAGAATTAATCTTAAAGTCAAGTTGTGTTTCAGGACCTAGAAATTAAAAAAATTGGTCAGACTAGGGAGGAGACAAGATTGGACAGGACCAGCCTAAGTGTTGCCCATTCCAGCTGCTTCAGAGGAAGGTATAAGAAAAAAATGCTATGATTTGCTATGGAATAAACCAGCCCACAAATAAATCTTTTTCTGAATTTCCATTGTTTAGTTGTCCAAACACCTGAATGACAAGGGCGTAAATCTTTTTAGAAATTGCATTCATGTTCTCAGAAACTCAACATGGTGTCAAACACAGGGTACTCTGTTTTCATGAACATACAGTATTTGAGTCCATATGCTCTCTGTTTATTATCTTCCAAAGTGTGTGAGACATGTAGAGTCTGCAGATTTTTTCAGTGCTTCACGGGAAAATTTTTGGCACGTTGCATTCCCTAATGTCATTTTGTGTGAAATTGCTGAAGGAGACTTAAGCTAACCCCCCTGGCCCCCTTCCCAATTGATACTGTGCCCATGTCTGCATTTCTGTACCATGCTGTCAGTGCTAAGCCAGTTGACCCCAGTCACGTGAAAAAAATAAAAATCACATTAATAAGCAAAGGATTTCACAGAAGTATTTTTTCACTTCTAGGTCGTTAAGGAGGAGGAAAAGACCTAGAATATCAACTTGCTTTGCACTGATAACGTGTATGTATTAGCTTGTAGAAATTGTAGAAACAGCCATGAAGGGAAGACTTAAGGCACCCCGATAGGTTAAAAGGTATCCTTTCTTCAAAACATGGTTCACTATCCTTCCCTAATGTGCTTGTTCACTTCCTACCCTCTTACTTCTCAAGTCTTTCTTTCTACTCCTTCAACTCCCTGTCATCTTCCTCTCATACAAATGCACACTTTAATCCACAGCCTGAGCAGCTTATAAGCAGTTGAAATCTGTGCTCTGGTTATCAAGAAACTTTCCTTCCTTTGTTCTAATACTGAAGAGCATTTCCAAAAAATTGCTTTTGCTAGTATGGTTGGCAAAAGTAGCTTTCATGGGTGCTTACCTTGTGACACAGTCTGCTAAAGCAGAGAGAGGAGATGCAAGCAAGCGTCTCTTAGTAGGACAGAAGATACTGCATCAGGGATGGCCAAGTTCAAACAAGTCCAGACACATGATCAGTAGGTCCAAACAGTGGATTTTTTAAAAGATGTTCTCTCTTGTGCAAGGTGGTTGTGAATCAGTCTTCCCAGGAGAGCAGAAACTTGAGAAGATTTGGAAGTTATGATACTGAAGAATGAAGCTAAACTGGTTTGGACTTTGTAAACTAAGCAAGTCGTGAAGGATTGGAAGAACAGAAGAGAAATTGCTACCTTATAGTGAGACACCTCTGTTACATTCCTGACTCCAATGTGATTGTGAATGTCTGAGTTTTTGTGAATAGAAATTGTGTGAACAGATATACATACAAATCTGGATTTCTGCATCAGATAAGAGATGTAATTTGACAAGCGTCTGTCATAGAGCTGGTTGAAATTTGCCAAAGTAAGGGGAAGAGCTACTACGAAAATTTTAATTAGACAAGTTGATGAAAGAGTATTTCAACTACATTTTCAGAATATCCACTTAGCGAAGAGTGCAGGTTCCCAGGGGGACCAGCATTGTCTGCACACCATTGTATTGGTCGCTTTGCTTGTACATTCGATCCCTTTCCTATCCTGTCTTTTTATATTGTTATGTCCTCCAGGCAGGGATTCCTCTTTTTTTAATGTTTTATGCTAGTAGGCACAACTGTAAGCAATGTAAAGTAGCTATCAGGTGTTGCTAAATATTTGCGACAGGTGATATCACTTGATTTTTTCACAATACTTAAACGAAGAAAGATAATCATGCTATCCCCCACCTTTTCAAAAGAGGGGTCACTGTTAGTGGGACTGAGAGGGGTAACTTTCTTACCCCTCTCTTCTGTCACCAGTCGATCTGACCTCAGTTGGATCCCTGATTTGTGCCCAGGGACATTTGCCCCCATGGTGGAGGCCCTGGGATGCCCAGCTGCATATAACACCCCTCTCAAGAGACAGAGGTCCCCTTTCCCACAGCACATCTGCAGTAGGTTGACGGAGATAGCAAGCACAGGGATGGATGGCCATTCCATGTGGGAATGGAAGTGTTGAAAGAGGGACAGCACAAGATAGCTTCACTGATCTTGAAGTCAGGTGTCTGTACTAGCACAATGGGTTTACAGAGTATTAGGAATAGTGAATTGGTGGTGGTATCAGTTACCCAGTATTATTAGGTATGCGGTCTCTCTCACAGCACCTTTACCTTTGCAAGAAACACAAAAAGCAGGATGAGACAGAGCCTCCTTGTGAATTATCTCATCTATTTGTTTTCATTCAAAGCTTGATCCTCTACTGGAAGTGCATAGGTAAATTATTTGACATTGCAGTAATTTTTCCAGTCCTGGAAGCAAGCCTTTCTCAGTGACATCATCAAGATTAAACTCAAATAATACAGTGATCCCATGCATTTTTCAGTGACATGATGTGTTCTTTAGCAATAGTAGTTGAAGCATTTTTTCCCTTCTCTGTCACCACATCCAGCTATTATTCTTTCTGTAGTTTGTCAACCCCTCACCTGTTGTGTTGACCTGTTACTGCAGTCTTGACTGTTAGTGCAATTGTGCTCTTAATCAGTCCAGAAAGCTGATCCAGCAGAATCCAGTGTATGTATATACTTAAATACAGCTTATCTCTCTCATCAAGTCCACAGCCTAAGCCCCCTGCCAATTTCACTGGCATATCAGAGGAAGGAGCCAAAGAACAATACTAAGTCAGCACTGCCACTGAGTTCTGAGTGGTGGCCTGAAAGTAGCTTGTTTGAAGGATGGTGTAGTGAGTGCTGACATGCCAGCGTCAGGATGGAAATCATCATCTTCCTTCTGCCTCCTTCATGCCAGACAGAATAACAGAAAGGGGGACTGATATCTCCAGTTCAGGAGTATATTTCCCTCAAGCACAGGACTCAAACAAGACACCTTTGAAGCTGGAGGGGTGAAAACGAAGCACATATTTCTGACATCTTCAGCTGTCACCGAGAGGTAAACATAGCTGCAGTCAGGGTGAGTCTTTCATGCCTAGATGTGTCCAAGAACTTGCCAAAGCCATAGTACCACAGACCTCAGTGTGAACTAGCTACCATGGTGTCAGGGAGAGTGTGCTGAACATGTAGTGGATGCTCAAGCCCTTGTTGTGATAGGGACCTTGGGGAGCTAGTTCAGAGGGTGTCCCAGGGATGACATGCCTCTGGCTGCAGCATGCACATGTCTTCCAGACAGAGAGCACAGCAGCTTGCTTCCAATCTGATAAGCTGATGAATTGGGATCTTGCCTTCCATCCCAATTAATAAAGTTTGTTGATTTCTGATTGCTTGGAGAGTGTGTTCTAAGTGGCCCCAAATAGAAGAGCTGTCTGAACTTCATTAGACTTCCACAGAAATAACAGGGGGGGAGCCAGTTTTTTGGGGGTCCTAATACGAGAAGTTAGTGAGTGTGCTAACTTCAGAGCAAGCAGGAGTTAAACCCTGAAGAGGAAGCAATTCTCAAGCTGCAGCAAAGATAATCATGATAATTTATCATCTGATAATCAAAGAGCACACACTTAATTTGTTCTCATTATCAATGTATTTCAAGCACAAGTACCTTAGTACAAGAAGCCTTTCTGTGCACAGGTTATATTGGAAGGGTAGAGATAAAGGGCCCCATGCAAATGCAATGCAGTTACTTCTTCTGTATGGGAAATGTGTTGTAGTGCAGTTTGGAGTCCATCTCGGTGGCCTTCGCATCCCCCTGGGCGTGGAAGAGGACTCCCAGCATCTACAGTTGTTGTTTTAAGTACCTGACCTTCCTCTAGGACAGCAATGTCGTCTTAGAGAAATGACTGACAGTTTGCAAGAGCTGCACGGATTTGGTTCATTAAGGAACCATCAACAAGTGAAGCTAAATCTGAATGTTTTTAACCATGTCAGAGCTCTGGTTTGCAGCATCTTGGGAGCAGAAAATGTCTGCAGCACACTAAGAGCAGGCTTTTACCTGCAACCCCCAAGATACAGTTCAAAACTGAGTACATATAGCGTGCAGTCTCTAGAGCTGTAATTTTAACCATTTCCCCCAGTTCTTTAATATTTAATGTCACCTGAAGGCAGGTCTTCCCATAAAGCACAGAAGAACTAATACACTGGTGGATCAAAGCAGGCTTTTATAGCCCTCCTGGATTAGGAGTCTGAAGGAGAATGCCTGTATGGACAGAGACAGAGGTCCAAAAGTGAAATCGTTTGAAGTAAATGTATGACATGCTCTGACCACATGCTGGTGGTAAAATTTCCTTTACACTGGTTTGCTCAATGGTTACAGGCAAAGCATGCCATGGATCTGGCTGCACTGCCAAACTCTGCTTTCCCAGTAGCAGCACGAATGCAGCTGCACCTCACAAGGCTTGGAGCCCCAGTGCTGAGGAAGCCAGCGTGTGACATCTTGCTGTCACAGCATAGACTGTTCTGTAGCGGAGCTGGCCTCACGTTCCCTGGAAACAGCCTGGAAAAAATACTCTTTGTGTATACACTCCCCCCTCCCCAGCTCTCACAATCATGGCTGAGTTAGGAAACAAAGTCCCAGCCAAAATTCCTCAAGGGAAAGGGACCCAGCTTCATCAGGATGTGAGCCTCTGAGAACAAAATCTCCTTGTGAGAAGAAAGCAGCTTCTTAATACAGGAGGATTACAGTGTCTTGCTATGTTGGTGGTGGTGTTTTGCTGGCATGTGAAACTGAGATTTCAAAACTTTCCACTTGATTCAGCTGTGCAAAAAGGACTTCCTGACCTCTCTTCTGAAATGGTAGAATCACCTATAAGTTTGCAGCCATTTGGAAGATCAAGGTGGTCTAGCTGGTATGAGGTTAAACTGATAAATTGCTGAAAGAACCACCTTAATTTTAGCAGCTGCATTGATGGTAACTAGCAACTGTTTCATCAGTTTTTCATGTCTTTGTGGAGCGCTGATGGGATACCCAAAATCAGGGCTTTCAGTTCCATCACCAGTAATACTACTAAGCATGGTCATAGCTTTAGCACCCCTCTCCACTGCGCAGCAGGCAGCAGGCAAAAGACTTAAGTAAAACCATATGTAGGTCAAGACTAGCAAGATCTATTTATTTCTAATTGCTTACAAATTTTCAACACCCTAGGCAGGGATCAAGGCTATATTGTGTTAAAAAAAAACCCAAAACATTAACAATCCATTATAATACATTTTTTTTTTTTTTGGGGGGGGGGGGGGCGGGGGGGGGCATTATTTGAAGTTAAAATTACTGTTGCCAGGACACCCTGAGTAAGCTCCACAAGAAGTAGGAAGGAAATGTGGGTGTTAACTAAGGGTGTAAAGATGCTCTGTAGTTGTCCAGTTGTAAAAAGGAGCAAAATATAGTTCCTAGATTCAATTCCTACTATAATAGATTTGGTGTATGGGCAGGTGTCCAATGATTTTGTACCTCCCATCTATAAAAGCTATAACAATCTAATCTGTCTGCAGTTGTAAGGCACTGTGTAGTGTAAATGTGCAAGTATTACTAATAGTAGTAATTCACGGATGCAGCAGTGACCGTATTCAGTATAGGAAAACTGTGAAGAGTGTTTAGGTCTGAATTTTGACCTAGATTACGATGAATTGTTTTGAAACAGTGAAGGTTTTCTGAGAAATAAATGATTTTTTTTATAATCTCCGTGATTTTTGCTTGCAAAACCACTTGCTTCTTGCAGTGTGGTCTTTTGAGCTAGCTAACCCATGTCAGTGTCAGGGCTCAGCTAGTTTTGTTTAGGATATAGTTTTTGCACATACAAGGAAAAAAAGCAACAGAAGACATTTCTTTCAGCTCCTTTTGGAAGGGAGCAGTAGGAAAGCAATGTCTGCTCTGTGGAAAACAGCCAAGAATTGGTTGAGAAGGAGTCAGGAGTGGATTAGGACTATGACTGGGATCAGATCCAAGCCAACATTTCCCCATTCCCCATCCCCCAGCCAGCTGTTTCTGTTGCACGAGCTGCTCTGGTAGGAATCCCATGGTCACCTGCCCTCTCCAGCTGTGGTCATGAGAAGAGCAAAGAGAGGGGTCATCTTGGACCCAGGCAAGTTCTTTGCTGCATGTGGTAACTGCGGTAGCGGGTGCAGTCAGCCGAACAGCGTTGTGCTGTCAGCAGCTCACTGACTCACTGTCACGCTCTGGCCTTCCCTGAATGTGGTGCCCAGATGCAAAAAGCCAGCCTTCATCCTCCCCTGGAAGGAGTGCTCTTGCTGGGCTTCTAAGAAGGTTTTTGCAAACAGCATGAAAGGAAGCTGGAGCTGTTCTGCACAGTTCTTGAAAACTCTTGGACATGGCTCATGGAATGAATGCCTAGAAAACAGGCTGGTCTTTTCATCACCCCTTTGGATGCTTGCTTCTTTGGCTGGTAGCTTTTTCCTTCCAGAACTTAGAACAGTGGCCTCTTCAGCATGCATATCAGCACCATTTATCTAGACTGATCTGCCCCAGGAAAGAGGAGGGCATCCTGCATGAATTCTCCATCCAGGCTGCAAACTGCCTGTCCACAGCAGGTAGGCTGCTCCTGTATTGTAACATTTTCCGTGGCTGATCCCATATAGGGGCAGCTTACAGAGGAAAGAGCACTAAATCCTAAGGTCTGCTTTTTCTGCAAGCCAACTCCAGATGATGCAGGTGGAAACAGAAAGGAGTGGGGCAGCCACTGTGGCTCAAATACTGATTTCAGTTACAAGAAGTGCAGCACAACTGGCCACGTTAAATGACTGTGGCTGCACTTGAAGCTTTATTCTGACATCAGTTACAACTGTAAGGACTTCAGGAATTGGTCTGCGTTGTTCAGGGACTTTTCTGGCTGTTGTTGGGGCAGAGGATCTTAGACATAGCTGAGTAATTTTGCATAGGAGAGTTACTTACTTTACTAACCTGTATCTGTGAAGAAAAGGTTTGGCTATAGAGTGAGAATATGTTCTTCGTGTTATATTCTGCAGAGTGTGGCCTTTCGTCTCTCCTTTCGCACTTAAACTGACTTCAGACTTTGTGGGGTTTTTGTACCGGTGACTTCATCTGCCGTCATTAATCAGCAAGCTATCTCAACCCAGCAAGCTAATTTAGAGTCCTGCTTGTGCATTTGATCAGCAAATGCAAACTGTGTGTAATGTCAGCAGGTCAGAGAGGTGATGGAACATGGGATTTTCACTTCAGTTCCAGAAAGGGCCATAGTTGCTTCCAGGAAGCTGAGCTTGGCACTGGGTGTGGGGAATTGAAAAGATTTATTTCCCTGTATGAGAGCTCAGCGCTTGATCATTCTAATCAAGCATTTTCCAATCAATATGTTTCTTACAGGCTTTCCAAAGGCTGCATTAGAAAAGCAATTTTATTTATTTTATGACCCTGGAGCCCTAAGGGATTAGGGTGTGTCAACTTTGCAAGTCTTTGTACAGACAGTGGGAAAAGAAAGGCTGGGTCACGGGGCACAATGCTAGCAAAATCAGCATGGAAGGAATCTGTCCCAGTGCTTCACAAGGCTTGTTTCTGTAGCATGTCTGCATACACAGGGGCCCCAAAGCAGGTACTCAGCACAAAGCATTGCGTCTGATTGTGTTCCGTCTCCAACACCCTGTTCAACAGGACAGCAGGAGACATGAGCCTATTCCTTTTATTTCAGATTACTATTGAAAAAAGCTGTTTCACCCTCTGTTCCCAGCAGTGTGGGAAGCTTCCCTAAGCCTTGTCATTCTGATTACAGGCAGTTTTATACCTTTTTAAAGGACACGCAAGACCCACCAGGGTCTCTGTTCCTGCCCATCACACAAGTCCTCTGTTCCCTATCCAATCGCTTTTTTCCTGACCAAGGTCTGTAAAGGCACATTTTCTTCTGCTGCCATCCATCTCCCTTGTACCAGTTTGTACTTGCCTCCCAAATAATTCTCCCTGAGGATTAGCCAGGATTAACCTTTCCCTGTTTTTATATCTTTGCTTATCTCTGGGCCTCCAAACTACAGAGCCAGCCTTTTACTGTAGGATGAAGCAATCTCCGTGGGCCAGCAGCAGCAACCGGCTACTGCCTCTCCGCTGCATCATCCACACGTGGGCCAGCTCAAGGACACTTATTTAGGCTCCCACCTGCATGGGGATAGCTAAGCATGCCCCAGATGTCTGTCACCTGCTCCCCAGCTCTGAGGAATTAGAAAAAATTCCCCGGGAAGCAGAGTCCTTCATCTTCCTGCCTTTACCATCCATAGTCCAGGTAGGCCTAAAGGGCTGCTGACCACCTTCTGGGTGGGAGCCTGGCAGCACTGCTAGCAAAGGGAAGGCACTTGCAATAGAAAATCAGAAAATACAGCATAAAATTCACTCTCAGGAGGACCTCAGCGCCCAGCTCGTGATTTAACTTGAAACTTCCTCCAGCGTAATCAGCTCTCAGCTGTTGAACTCACTGCTGCAGCCCATCTCGGGGAGCAGTATCTCACAGTTTGTGCTGCCAGGTTCAGAGCAGGGCCCCTGGCTTACATCAAGCATCAGTGCCTCTGAGCACTAGGGGAACCAGGCAGCAGCAAGGACAGCACTGCAGGAATATCAAGCAGGACTCACTCAAAGCTGCTGTGCAGCACTTTGCACTTTCAGTGCACTTCAGATGTTAACTGGCATGATACCTCTGTGCTTTTTAGTACTCTAGCTTTCCAAACAAAGAAATAAGACAGAAGGAGAGGACCTTTAAAAAGTCTCATTCACAGAGCCTGGGAGAAGGATCAGAATCTAATCATATGCCTTTCTTCCAGACTGTGTTGCCTTTGCACAGAAATGAAGAGAAAAACACATGCTCATGCCTCTGTCTTGTTTCACATGCACCAGTTTATGCAGAACAACATGTTATGCTTTATGGGTATCATGGAAGAATTTATTTAATTAATAACAAAAAAGAGAGCTTCAGTTCCAAAAGAGCTAGTTGGTAGCAGACTTTCAAGTCTTCTGAGCTTTTCCAGAGTTGTTTTCCCAGTAAAGGCTCAAGCATTGTCCTATAGTTGGAGCCAGGCTGCCTGATGCTGCCAGCGTGAGGATGCATCTGTCCCTGGGTGTTCAGAGATCAGCTGCAGATTTGCATGCGCTGGCTGCTTTGCTGTTTGCCCAACTGTGCTAAGTAGCTTTGGGCGTGGGAGTGAGAACAATTCTATCTGCCCCCCAGAAAGCAGGGATAAAGGAGAGGTCTGTCTTTACCCCCTTCTCGCCTCCTCATTCTGCCTGCCAGGCAGCCAGCCGTAGAGGATGGAGGGCTGAAGTGGAACAAGAAGATAACACGAAACTCACTGCGAGTGCTGTTTCCGTCATGCAGGCTGTAGTGTGGCCGTGTCCTCATATTGAAACTAAAACGTAACAGCAGCTCTCAGTTATACTGTACATGACATCGTGCACTGGATTTGCGTCTTCAGATTGTTCCAAATGAGTCAAGGTGAAAACAGCCTACAGTACGTTGCACTTCACATTTCAGACATATCTGCTACGTGTATTGTACATAGCAACTCATACCATAAAATACATACCTTCTTTTCCAAAGGAAAGGAGTTGCTAAACGTGAGTGCATCGCAAGGTTCAAGGTCAGCCACATCTTCTTAAAAAACAAAGTTGTAACCCCACCAGAAGTCTATGGCCTGTTGCAAATATTGCTGGCTGACACTGCAGTTTTGTGTGCCAAAGGCTGGTCCAGGTGGTCAGAGCACTGCGTTCCAGCCTCAAAGCCTGACCGTGCTTAAGTTTCCTGAGGGGCTCACTGTAAAAACAGGTGTGAAGCCTTTAGAGACCATCAACTTAAACTCCTCTTCAACACACCAGTACGTTCTGGTGTGTGTGTGTGCATGTGAAGTGCTCTGTGTGTGTGCGTGCGTGCATAAATGCTTGAACATATGTAAACAATTTTACTGCCTACTCGAAGAAGAAGGTGTAAATTAACCCATCAGCCCCTCTCCTTTGTACTTGTTTTTGCTCTCCAAGAATGTAAAGGAACAGAGATTTCTTCTGCAGTCCAGATGGTTATCAGCCCGTGCCCCTGGATTGTGAGAATTGATCACTCTTGGCTTTTATAAGCTGGCTGATGTAACAGGTGTTAGAAGCAGGACTTCAGGTGAGGAACAAGCAACGGAAGTAGATCATCTACTAAGACACCAGTAGACTACTAAGTGCTCCAGCCTGCAGCATTAGAAAGGGGAGCAGGAATTTAGCTCCCTGTTTAGTGCATATGAAGCTATCAAATCATAAGCACATCTGTAAATTACTGTAGTTTACTATACTGGTGATAGTGCTTGGAAGCTGATGGAAGACAAACTAGAAACTATGCTGGGATCTCTCAGAGACAGATTTTGACAGTTTACGTGGCTCTTTTTAATCTGCTTTCAGTTGGTGAGTTCAAGAACTTTTCGTTAGTGTTTATTTTTACACAGAGAGGGAGACTGAGGTTGGGAACGCTTGCCAGATTTGAACTAGTAGAGCAGTGGCAGAGATGGGAGCAGTGCCAGGTTGACTCCCAAGGCAAAATTCACCCTCTGCAGTCCATGGCCACTCTGGCTACCGAGGGGGCAGGCTGGCAGAGAGGCAGAGTCCGCTGTGCCTGATCAGCACCTACTGAAAGCAGCAAAGCCTTCCCACTGATTTCACCAGTCAGTCCAGCAGGCAAAACCCCGTCCTCATTTTGTAGCACAGCACTCTCTTTGCTCACTTTATTCTGCTTGGTAAATATCTTTGTTAGTTCAAGACAATGCTGTTAGCTTTCACAGAGAAGAAAACTGGAGAGATAACAGAGCCCATTTTCCTCCACCGTGGGTATGACAATAAAAGAGAAGATGGAGAGGGAAAAATAAAAAACAGCATCCAAAAAAGAAAAAATTGTATAAGCAGGATTAGTTTTCTTTCATGGAGAGTATAGAAAAGCATTTTCAGGACCTACTGATAGCCATTTATGCTGTGCTGTAAAATCTGTTCAGCTGCAAAGCCAACCCTCTAATGCCCTTGTTTTCATGATACCAACAGCTTCTTTTTAAGAAAGGGCAAAGAAGGTGGCATGCAAGTTTAGCAAATGCAGTACTGCACTTGAAAGGATTATTTATGAATGGCAGTTTCTGAAGCACTTTCGGCAGCGCTGGTGTGCACCCTGAGGAAAGCCTCCTGTGACTGAACTGATTCAGCCTCACGAAGCAAATGGGCATGCAGTGGGGACAGGCAACTACAGAGCGCTTTGTGGAGAAACCAACTTCCCAGGAAGGTGACATGGCAGGGAGAGAAGGAAATGAGAGAAGTGGCAATCCATCCAGGGAAAAGCAGATAACATATTTTATAGCACTTCATATCTTCA
Source organism: Cygnus olor (assembly GCF_009769625.2). NCBI lineage: Eukaryota > Metazoa > Chordata > Aves > Anseriformes > Anatidae > Cygnus > Cygnus olor. The sequence goes on along the minus strand of NC_049169.1, from coordinate 71,859,785 downwards.
AAACACAATGCAAGCATTGAATTATGGTATCACCCCATGGGTGGAGAGATATAGCTCCTCCACCCCCTCACTTTAGCGCTAGCCAAACTGAATTAGAAAGGCTGCATGCTCATTTTCAGTAACCAGAAGCCAGGTGGTCCTAGGACATAATGTTTTTTGGCTTCCTTTTTTTTTTTTTTTTTTTTCTTTTTTTCCCATGAAGACTCTGTCTCCCCTTCTCACAAGCTACAGAGATGCTGCTGAAACCCAGCAGAGACCTGATGGGCACTGTGTCTTCTTTCTGAGTTGCCAGCACAGCACACCTGGCTCAGACCAGCCTCTGTAGGCTGTTTGGTGTCTAGCGCTGATCAGTCGAAGCTCTGTTAGACATGGTACTTTTAAATTAATTGAACGAATGCAAAAGTATACTGTCAACCAGCACATAGGAAGTCAGGATTGATGTTTGTACAGGGAGTGATTTATTTATTATGTTGTTATCAGTAAGGGAGCATGCAGGTTAAGTTATCATACAGCTCTGCTCATTGCAGCCTGATTTTCCCAGCAATGTTTTGTTTCTTGCCTCATCTTGTGAAGAGCGCATCAAAACTCCAGCTAGATTTCCACATTACAGCATTCCTTTAGGCAACTTACTGCTTGCATGGCATGGTAAAGGGGGAAGATAGAGGCAGAAGCCATGCACGAGCATTTCAAGCTCTTCCCAGATGTTTTTTATACCTTTCACAAGTTGTGCTCTGGCTGCATTGCATTTAACTTCTGTCTGCTTTACCTAGCTGCAGTCAATGTACATCCTGTCCAGCAGTAGACTGGGATCTGCAGTGTGTTTTCTGCAGGAATAAGTTTGGCATTTTAGATGACAGTTTGTATGTCTCTGAGCAGATCTACACCTGACTGCACTCCCTTCGAAAAGAAAGGACCTACAGAAAACTCTGACCTCAGCAATCAGATCCCAATTCAATATGAGGGGAGAGAATTTAAGTCCTTCATAAATAAGCAAATGCTACTTCTTATGTCTGTGTGGCACTGTGCTACAGGGGTAGTTGGAAGCTGATGGAAACTCTTGCAGCTGCCATGAAGACATCCCTTCCTCAGATCGGCCCTGACCCTTTTTCAGGCTTGATCTCCATGCCTGCTCCAGCTCAGATTCAGTTCTTTGTGCAGCTGTGGTGCTGGGACTTTCCAAAGTCTCTGTCTGGGAATCTGGCATAGCAGCAAAATGCAATTCACTCTTGCTAAAACAGAAAACAGGGTTGCCTATCTGTTAAAGCAGTTAAAAAAAAAAAAAAGGGCAAAACAAAACAGTAAAACAGTACGAATCTCCCAGATTTCTTTTAGGACTCAGTAAGATGAGGGTAATCAGATTTCATAGAGTGGTGTGCCAGGAAGGAAATTTCTTCCCATGTGCAGCATACAATCAGCCAGGTGCAATATGAGGAAGGGAGGTTCATCTTCCTCTGAAGCATAAGGTATTAGCCCCTGCCAGAGGCTGTGTACCAGAGATCTGATCAGATATGGCAAATTTTATGTTCCTATGCACAGTGTGGAGCTTTCATTTCTACGCAACACATTGTAACAAGTTAAACAATGAGTCATCTCACGAGGGGGAAAAGGAAAGAAAGCTTTTATCTCCCAGTGGATTGGAGATAATCTGTCTACCTAGGTATAAACAGCTCTTCACTGTGATGTCTTCTCTCCAGGAGGAAGCTGGTCTTATTCTGACTGTAAAACAGATCTTGAATTATCACACCTCCCATATCTCTCTGCCTGGGCCCAATGAATGTGGCTAGCAAAAGATCTTTGACTTTCATGGTAACTTGGTTGGGCCCCTGTGGCTGAACTCCGGGCTGTATGTGCTGCATGGGCTGTTTGGGGGAAATGGAGTGCCGGACTCTCCTTGGAGGCCTGGAAAATCTATGCCCAATGCAACACACCTGCTACTTTACAATAAAGCACCGTACCACCTTCATATGGTCAGGGCTGCACTGGTGGTACCTTACTGCTGTACAGGAGACACAGCATGAAGCAGTACTAAAGGTGCCAGAGCCTCAGCACTTACTTTCCTCTCCAGTGTGGGAATAGGAGCTACTAGCCTAACTGCATCTGCGGGAGGGGTGTGCCGGTCTGAAGGCACCTCTCTAAACAATACCCACTTACATATACACTGTTAGAGAGGCTATGTGCAGCAGCGTTCTTTACAGTCCACACCCACCTACAGGGAAGTACAGAGGTCTCTTGTATCTGACTGCTCTTTGTTATGCTTGATCTGTTGCTTTATGAGGGGCGTGAAGAGAGGACACTCCTCTCTTCTAGGAGAGGACACACACAAAGGATGGATGGAGCCAACAGCTTAGTCTCCTGCCTGCTCTGCACCTTAGAAGGAGCAGGTGGGGGACAATTCCATCTCACAGTGGGCACTTGGAATTAAGTAATATCCTATAAGCTTTGGGGGATGCTGAGGCAGTTCTTGTTTTTCTGAATGTCTAAAATAAACCACGATGCCTAAGCTGATGAAGTGTTGCACAGTCCAGTGCTTAGTGTAATCCTACATTACCATGGCATCCCTCTCCCACACCTTGCTCAGAGACTTTGCATGTTAGGGTGTGGGGAGAAATGGGGTTTCACTGGTATTTGCCTATATTCCCATGCGTTGTCTCAATTTTGTAACACAATCACGGTCTCTTCCTGCCGCAGGTTTGCAGCCCGTTTACTGGAGCAGGGATGATGTGGCACAGTGGCTCAGATGGGCAGAGAAGGAGTTTTCCTTGAGGCCGATTGAGAGCAACACTTTTGAGATGAATGGCAAGGCTCTGCTGCTCCTGACCAAAGAGGACTTTCGATACAGGTCTCCTCATTCAGGTGAGGATTTCTTACTGAAGCAATGACTGAAAAGAGAGAAGAAGCTGGAACAGAATCTGGAGAGGGACAGAGGAGGATACAGTCATATTTGTTAGGGTGGACTGGGCCAGGGAGGAGAGAAGGGACAGAGCTGCTTGCTTGAATGAGGCAAGGACAAAAAGAACAATGTGGGAGAGAAATCCAGATACACCTGAATTGTAGGCAAATTTGAATGCAACTCTAAAACAAAAAAATGCAACCTGTTTCTCATTAAAACTCCCTGCAGAACTCCACAGAAGGCAAGCTTCTCTGGCAGCACTTCATGACTTCCAGCTCTTCCACATAAAGGCTTATCTTTTCACAGACCCAACTACAGCAGTAAGTTAATCAAGTGCTCCAGCCTCTTAAGAAGCTGGTATTAGCATTCTGCCTCACAGTTGGCTTGGCTGATGTGCTGCTAAAAGTGACTGCAAAACTTATCCCTGGGGGACCTTTCCTCTATTTTACAGCCCCTGTGGGCTTTACTTTACTTTGCCATATTCTCTCACATGCTGGAGTCTGGCCCAAGGCAGAACACAGACAGGTGTGTGAATCAATCAGCTTATTCTCAAATTATGTCTTCATTTATTCACAAAGAAGATTTAGAAATGTGTTATGTGGACTGCCTGTATTTATATCCCCTGTGGTCTGTCTGCACCAGCTTTACAGTCAGAGTAAGCCTCTGCCCTCCTTTGTCAGGGATGTTTAACTGAAAAAGAGTTGTGAGCTTTTCTTATGACCATACAAGGTACTCCTGTTAAATAAAAAGGTTTGTAATTCAATCACTGTAGGTTATCGAAGAATTTGGACCAAATGGTTGCAGAACTGCTGTTATGAGGCTTCCAGCACAAGGCTCACTCAGCACAGAAGTGCAGCTGGTGCTGCTTGGCTCTCGCTGATAAACAAGCAGTGGCACTAATTCTGCGTCAAGCTGCTTGGTGACTCCCTCAAACGCACCCCTGCAACCATCCTCCTGCAGAATCTGCCTCCCAAACTATAGCTTACATTGATTCTGTACAAAGTTTTCAAGGCATGTGATTTAAATGAGGTCTAAATTTATATGGAAGGAGATGCCAAACATACATGTCTATCACCACTATAATACATTAGTGAAAACTGATGCCTGGAAACATCCTCTGTTTAATATTGGTACACCATTTTGAATCATTTCATTATAAAATAACCCTGCCTTAAGACAAAAGGAGTATTGAAAGTGAGTAAGGACGGTAAAGGACAGCTTTGTGTGTATCTTGTTTGCTACTCCTCTTATCATCCCAGTGCCTTGCTGCCTACAAGTTATGCCTCTACTCTTCCCTCTGTGTGCTGTGATGGCTCTTGAAATGAGTAGGATTGAAATGTTTGTAGGCTAGAGATAGAGCATTCCAAGAAAAGAGCCTCTGGCTTTTAAATACACTCAGTGCAGAAGGTTAAACTCTTGTTTACCTAAATTCGGGTTTAAATGGCCTCCACCCTTTCTTTTTCTCTGCTCTTTTTCTCTAGATATTCCCTACTGATAATAAGCATTTTAGAGGATATCTCAGTAAGTCCCTAAAAATGTGAGTGACTGTAGGTAAAGGGAGATTACCTAAACGTTTCCCAGAAACAAACTACACATTACATATGAAGTCGAAGAAAAACTATGAAATAATGCTTGCCATAGAGCTTTAAGTTTTTCAGGAGTGTAGGTACATAAAAGCTGTATCCTTTCCACTCATGGTTAAACCAGTAGAACAGCATCCACTCCCCCCAGTGGTCCTAGCAATAAAGTGGGCTCACAGCCCCACAGCTGTTCTCCTGTTTAGTGCTGGCGAGGGAAAGGGAGAGAGCAGAGGAGGGAGAGAGTGGGAAGAGACTTCTCACTTTTGTAGCTAGTACAATTGCATCTTTGTGGTGCATAAATATAACTGTTTTATTAGGTAGAAAAAGACTGCCAGTTGTATGAACATTTTCACTAATCTGTCGGGCCAAATTGAAAGAGGCACAAATTTGCTACCTTATTGCTTGGAGTGTTACAGCACTAGTTATGATTATGCCACTATTGCATTCAAAGATGCAAATTATGTGGTAAAATCACTTTTTAGACTTTTATGTACTAAACATGGAAATGGTAACTGGATTCTCGAGGCTTTGTTTTTAATTAGATATTCAGGTATTACAATCACCTCTTTAAAATGCCCTAAAGTCACTGCTGAGACAGTAAAAGCAGCCAAGATGCTAAAAATAGAGGAAGCTGAACCGTGGAAAGCAGGATAGCTTTAACTATTTCATGCTAAGACACCAAACTTCTCCACAAGTAGAACATTGGCAGTTTGTAGAGGAAACAACTGAATGGCACACAGCTTACAGTCTCATAGGAACAATTACTAACCCCACACACACTTGAGAAAACTTTCCTAGAAAATCCAAGGTTTCCTAGTTGAAACTTCACGGAGTTCCTTTTCAGATAATATGCTTCTGCTGTAACCTAGTCCTCTATAGTATGAGGTATGAAAAACAGAGGAGAGGAGGCAGAATTAAAGCTGGGAGACTTCCTACCCTGTGTACCTTTTTACTTGGAAATGTGCAATCAGTTACATTACACAAAACGTGTAAGTACCTAGGTATTTCATATAGATGTTGCTGAAGGGAGGGCATCAGTATGAGATGTAATACTTAAGAAGACACAAAGGAAGCAGTTAACACATTGGTCTCCTAGATAACTACAGTGAAGTGTTCCTCTGAGGAAGGATATAACAATTCTGGTGACAGGGAATGGGGGAGGGGAAGCAACGAACAGTATGCTTGCACCCCTAAAAGAAACAAGCATTTGGATCAAGTCATGTCAGCTTGGTGTAGTAGAATCTACTGCAGACACTTTTGTGGAAGAGTGATACAATAGCAACTAGCAGACCGTATTTGCCTATCCAGAGCACCAAGTCCTCTGCATTAAGCTCCTTAGTATGCGTCATATCCCTCTTCTAATATTGCCTGTTGCAGTGAGCCCTATACAGATTCTAGTATCAAGAAATAAATAGTTTTGGGACCCCATTTGGGCTTTCCAGAAGTCCATCCTGGGACACCAAGAATGATGTACAGAAGTTCCTAAGGCAGCTGTAGCAGTCAAGTATCTGCAGAAGTTGTCACCACAGCAAGGGAGTTCAGGATAGTTAAATCTCTTCTTTTCAAGTCTCTGAGTTCACCCCAAAGTAACTTATCTCCTAGATTGGAGTAGCCAGTAGCACACTGCCTCAGCACTTGAGGCAACAGTGTTGCATGGAGAGGCTTTACAAAATCTTCTTTCTCCTTGCCTCATGAAGCCTAAATCGGTCAGTAATTAGGGAAAAACACCGCATTTGCTCCCAGCAACTCACTGCATAATCATGGGTCCTGTATTTAAGAATTATGTGTCCTGAGGTGTCTTAGCTAAAAAACTGAGGCTGTGATGAGAGAAGGTGGGACACTGAATTGACTGCTGCTTGTAAAGGTTTTGAACTTCCGGACAGGCAGTTATGTAGCCTGAAAAGGCCCTGTATTGGGATTATAAGAGACACTTCTCATTCTCCCATTCTTCCACAGTCATACACAGAGGTGTGACACGTGGCTTTTCTTTTTCTTTTTTTCCTTTCAGGGAAGAATGTTGCAAAACAGTCAACTGCAGGATTTTACTTCAGGCATGTTTGCATCTGAAAATAGCACCCAGGAGCCATGAATTCATACATCAGATGGCTAAATGAGTCTTCTCAGCAGTATGTAGGTGTTCATTTCCTTTTTCCTGCTGTTTGTCTTTCAGGCGATGTTCTGTATGAACTCCTTCAGAATATCCTGAAGCAAAGGAAAGCTCGTATGCTGTTCCCACCTTTTTTCCACCCTGGGAACTCAATCCATGCTCAGCCAGAGGTCCTATTACACCAGAACCATGACGAAGGTAACTGTCTCATTCTTATGGGAGCTATTATTATGGAGGCCACTTGAGTAAGGCTGTGAGGAATGATGTCATTTTCTTGCTCCAAAGTTATTTAAATAAAGCTACTCTCCTCCCTTTGTCTTGATAGCTGTTAACAGTCACCTGGTCTAGGGAGTCAACTATCTATTCTCCATTTATTTTCTATTATTCAGTCCTGCTTCCAAAGCCTGCTTAAAAACTATGCCAAATGTAGTTTAAAAAAACATGCCAGAAAGTTTTATTGACCCCATTGATTCATTTCTCCTCATTCTCAGTTGGGTAGAAAAGGTGCATCATGGACTTTTAGTATCCTGTAGATGCAACTAGATGCAATTGTTTGCAGAGTAGGAGAAAAGGCAAACTCAGAGAGGAATGTCTAACTCAAAGTTACTTCAGATGACAATCTGTCAGCGCATTATTCCTGGCGCTGAGCCCATCTTGTTGCTCAGCTTTTGAAATGGTTGAACAATTCATTTTGAGAAAAGGTTTTTTTTTTGTTTTTTTTTTCCCCTGCAGGTTTTCTCTCATTTTTACCATCGGAAGTATTTGCTTAGTTTATTAGTTAGCCTTCTAGTAGTGTCCACACATACCATGCCTGTCACAGGTGGTGAAGAAAGAATAGATATGTGTTTGTGGCATTGCAGATTTGGGCTTCCTTTATTCAGTATCAGCGGAGATCAAAATATAAGCGTGTTTCCTTTAATGGAAATTTTAGTTTTTATTTTCTGGAAGTAAACACACTAAAGAACTTCCTGGTTATCTCCAAACCCCGAAAAATATAAAGCCTAAGCTTTTCAAGAGGTCCTTTCAATGAAAACACCAAATAGATTTCTTTTTTTAATTAGAAAAAAAATTGGAAAAATAAGTGTTTTTCCTTTTTTTAAATAAGGAGGATGAAAAAACAGAATTGGGCTAGGGTATCTCCCTAGTCTCTGCTCACTGGAGAAAAGATAAACAAATTGTCTCAGAATTCAACATGGGATTGCAAAACAAGATTCAGGGGCACTGTCAGACCTGTACAAGGAGCCCATAGCCAGCCTGATTAAGCCAGAATCAAAGGGCACCAACAAAACTTTGAGACTAAGCCAAGAGCAGGACAGCAGCAGGTGGGATCAGGACACTCCAAAGCGTTTCCACAAAGCTGTGTAAATATTTCAGATTAGAAGAGGGTGCTGCAGGTTAGGATGAGATTGAGTTGGCAAAGCTGTGCAGGAGAAAGTTGCCTAAAGTTTCAAGATAGGCATTTTGCAGCAGCCATTATAAAAACCTCTATTTTTTTCCTGAAGCTTGACATTCACCCATAGTTTTCCCTTTTTAAATTTCAAACAGAAATACAGGCTGCCCTCTCAGACACCCATGCATTAAAGATACAGAGCAGCTGAACAAAAGTGTTGAGTTTCAAACTAGAAAACCCAGAGGATTTCTGGGATGTTGAGTTGGTCTTTCACATGTCACTTAAAACATAAGCCCTTTGAATTCTAGTCCAACTTCTGACAGAGTACAGGATGCTTAAGAAACCATTCTCATTTCTCCTTCATGATATTCTCCTTTGTGACTGCTAATAGTACCGCTGTATTTTTTGAGAGATATGTGCTGTTACTTAAAACTTTCCGTACAATAACAAAAAATAGTTTTTGTTTTGGTACAAGAGGAACTTCGAAACAAACAAAAAAGACTACAGCTTGCCTGCCACATCCTCTGACCAACCAGAAAATCTTTATGCCAAAAATGTATAGGCAGGTGAATTTATTTATGTACTTTGACATTCCTCTTTCTTCCTGTTCCACAAAGTCACTTGGGAGAAACTAGCACAATTAAGTTTACCATTTTCCCTCAAGGGAATGCAACTTAGTTTTTTTAAACAAAAAAAGAATAAATGTGAGAAGCAGAGCTTAACCCCGCCTAATTTACAAACTGAGCAGGGGGGTCAGGTGTTTGGCACAATTGGCTAAATTTGGCTAAAGTTCACAGATATTTTTTTAGAGTCTGTCCTTATTTCAGTGACCTTTTTCATTTTCCTCTTCCAGCTTTCTTGATAGATTATACAATACATTTATGATTCTGCTTCTAAATGTTTTAAGTTCGTTAATCCAGAATCATCTGAGTCTGGATCAACATTTACATCTAATGGCTTTTTACTAACTTAAGCAAAGTGAGCTTGATTGAAACCAGTTGACCTTTGAGGATATCTCCAAGGTGCATTGGCATTGTCTTGGAATCTGCCCTCCAGGCATCAGTCTCTGGCCCTATAGAGGGATGAGCAATGGAGAGTGAATTATCTGCATCTCCAGTGGTCTTTCTGATGCAGCACTGAATCATTTGATAGGTTGCCATACAGGAAGCTTACACTGTTATTCCCTGCACTTCTTTTATGGGTGAGCACAGAGTGCCAGTCTTTGGGACTGCCACTGCAGTGACTGCTCACATCCACAGTGTGTGCAGCCCCACCCGTCCCTGTATGGATTAGATAGGTTAGCAATTTTCCTGAGCGACGATTTCCCTTTCACAGATTTCCCTTCAAGAAAAGACTGTTGGTTGCTCAGAATGAAGAGCCAGACTGAGGAATGAATCTATTCCTGCAGGAAATGATACACCATATGTGCTCAACTCACAGTCATCAGAGGTGTGAAGGAATGAATGTGATGAGGATTTTATTCTGTTCAGGGCCATTTGTGGCAATGGAACTGCTTGGAGCTGAGTTTGAGTTTGGGTTGTTTTGTGGTAAACAGCAACTTCAGCCATGAGGGGATTCTTTAGTTAAGTATTTAAAAGTGAAGATCGTGGAGGGAAGGGAATGCTGGTGTGAATCCTTTTCTGGTTCTTCCTCTTGCCCTATCCTGGCTCAGGATCACCATGGTTTGGAATCAGACAGAGAGGTCTGCTTCTGTCTGGAGTTTGTCAGAGCCAACTAATGTTTGCAAAGAGCTCAGTGGAAAGTACAGCAAGACAATCCTTTCTGCTTTCAGGATAGCTGCTCCCCACAGACACGTCACTTCAAATAAGTAGGACAAACAGTACAGTATTCTAGTATACACTTACAGGCCAGGAATGAGCACCGTGTATTTAAAAGTACAGTGACAGGAGCGGATAGTCTGCAGAAGATAGGACACTGAGTACAACTTGGGGGGAAGGGTATGAATAGTTTCTGCTTTCTTTCAGTTGTGGCAAAGAAATGAGACTTTAAGAAATGACTGTCAAAAGGTAGGTGCAGTCGTAGATTAATTCCTTTTCTTTGATCTTCACATCATTTTGGCTATAACATACTAGCTTGCCACATTGTATTTAAAGCTGTTTGTGTTTAATCAAGAACAATACATGGCTCTGGAGTTTCTTTTTGTCCAGGTATTTCATTGTGAGTACCTTAAATAGCTCTACAAATGTATTTTTCTTGTCTGGGACCTCAAGCATGTGAAATAAGTATTCTGAAGCCATGTAGTATCCACCTGAAATTTTAGGTTTTCCTGGAGCCTTCAGTATCCTTGTTTAGATGAGCAGTCTGTTGAGTAGGGGTAAAAAAGTTGATATGAAGGCTGGTGCTGTGTCAATGCCTGGCACTGCATTTTCTCAGGACTAGAGCTTTTCCTGTTCATACCTTTCTCTAGGTACATGTTGATCCTGCTCCTGCTGCCTGCCTGAGTTCCAGGATGGCAGGAGCCCCTGGATTTCCTGCGCACCTCTACAGGGTCTTCAACGTGTATCACTGCCTTGGCAAGAAAGCAAGAGAATCGTTCTTTTACAGAGGATCAGAGCAAATGGAGTGAACAAACAGGCAGCCACAAATAGGCAGCTACTTGTTTCAATTGTTGACATGTACCCAGCAGTTTCCTTCTGTTATCATCCAAGGCTTTCAACAAACAGCATTGAAATTTGATCTTTGTTTTTCAGATAAAAACCTGTTAGTCAGTGATCCCTGGTGGTATTTTCCTCTCTGTCAGTAATTTCCCCAGTCAAAATTGATGGCCTTAGCTAAGGTGAAAGTGTGCACTGTTTATGCCAAGCATTTCATTTTGTGAGGGGATTATTAGTATCTAAAGACAGTGATCCAGAGACATGATTTATGCCCCCCTAACTGTTAGGAATCACAGCCAAGGAAGTATGCCCATGCAAAAGTGACACTGGAAGTCCTCCTGCTGAAGAAATACAAGAGCTTATGTGGGACAAGGCAGCACAAGCTAACTACAGCAAGTTGAAAATATCCATATGAAGCTGTTAACACTCTTTTAAAATCAAGGCAGGGATAAAATTTAGCTAGTGTTTCATGAAGAGCTGCCTACCAGTGAATTTTCTTGGATAACCCAGTCCATATTTCACACTAAGATTCTGTGCCTTGACCCAAGTCTCTAGCATCCCAAACTTATCACTCAGTATTTTCCAGGAGACATTTTTCCTTTTTATCTCCGTCCTCTACATTGCAGTGCTCATTGTACAGTAACAGGAACCACACATAGAGATGTGAATGACAGGGTAAAAGTTTCAAAGCAGTTGCACAGAAATACAGTTAGTATAGCTAGATCAGATCTTACTTTCTTCACAAGTGTTCGAGTCAGCTACTCAAAATGGGATTTCTCTTAACACATTTCCCCAGGAGCTACTCATATGTGGTGATGGAGGGAGATTGTTTTCATGGTACTGATTTTGTTCAGTATAGTAACAACTATCTACATTTATGTGGTATTTTTCAGGGGATCTGTAAGTCACACAAACAAAAACATTTTCCAGCTAACAGCAGTACCCAGTAAACCCAGCTAGCAGTTTAGCAGTTAGATCCTACAGCTTGATCACAATATAGACTCTCTGTATTTTTTGTTTTTTTGTTTGTCTCCACAGATAGCTTTGTCCAGAGACCTTCAAGACCATCCACAGAAACAGTCCACCACAATACCCCAACCATTGAACTGTTGCATCGTTCTAGATCACCCATCACCAACAACCACCGTCCATCACCAGACCCCGATCAGTGGCCACTGAAGTCCCCTATGGACAATGCCATCCGTCGCCTCTCCCCAGCTGACAGGGTGCCAGGGTCAAGGCATCAGCAAGAGAACAACCACCAGGAGTCCTATCCTCTCTCAGTGTCCCCAGTAGAGAACAACCACTGCCTGCCTCCTCCTGAGGTGCTCCAGAAGCCCTTGAGCCCTCGCCAGGAGAACACCAGGGTCATCCAGCTGATGCCCAGCCCTATCATGCATCCTTTGATACTGAACCCCAGGCACTCCGATTTCAAACCTCCAAGGTTGTCTGAGGATGGGCTGCACAGGGAGGTAAAGCCAATCAACTTGTCCCACCGAGAAGAGTTAGCTTACATGAACCACATCATGGTGTCTGTATCCCCTCCTGAGGACCATGCAATGCCAATAGGAAGAATAGCGGGTAAGTGACATTCTCTAGGCTACACCAAAGTTGACACTCTTCATTCATACTGTGTTAATAGCTTCTCGTTTCCTTTTGCCACTCTGCGACCTCCCTCAGAAATTACTGGCATTCTGCAAGTTTCAGCACATCTGTGGTTTAGGCAGTTAAATGTGATTAAACCAGTTTCATGGCAGGTAAGCAAAGATGCAGTGACATGCTTGTGACCATGGAATGCATAATTAGTAACAGTGAAACACTTGTGTCCTGACGCTTAATGCCTCTTTACCTACTAGCAATCCATTTATTTCCCAAGATACCTATCTCCAAAGGCCTGTCCTACCAAGGTAATTTTCCAAGAGTTGCATTCACACTAGTGTCGAGCCCTATGGAAAGGCAGACACCTTCTGTCAGTTGCCTTTGAGATGGTGGGACTAATGAAAGCACACCTCAGAGTCCTACTTTGTAGGCTTTCCTGTGCTTCTTACACTAGGATTGTCCGTTTTTACAGAAACAAGGTTGCCTTTGTCCCACGCAAACCACAGTCATTGTCTCACTTTTGTTATCGTAAATAACTGACATCACAGCAGCTGAATCAGGAAGCTGAGGTTACAGATTTTTTTTTCGTACTTGAAAGGGAACTGTAAATAGATAGGGAGAGAGGGAAGGGGAATCCAACCACTTCAGAAATATGCTGAATGCCCCAATAACTAGTTTCTTTTGAGAGATGTAAATACATACCACACCCAAAAATGTTCCACAAATTTATGTCAGCAGCAAGCTAAAGTGATACCCAGTTCCTGTGGGGTATTACGTGTGTCCACAGAGGTACATTTTAAAATACCATGTTCATTTCTGTACTTACATGCCTTAAAATTGTTCCAGATGCAATGCTGCCTCAGTTTCAATGAGGTAGATTTTCTATTTTTTAAAGACTTATCGTATTATATCAAAAGGTACATATCTCACCAGCTAGTCACACAACAAGCACAAAAAGGATCATGATCCTTTCACCTAAGAGAGAGATAAGTTATGGAAATTAATCTTTTGGCATTCTTGCTTGACTGACGTTTGTCTCTCTCCTTTTGATTTTTATTACCCATACTAATTTCAGCAAGTTAAGAAATATACTTGATGTTATGGCAGAGAAGATACCCTACAGGTTTCATTACTGAAGCTTTCCTTTCCTTGAAATAATATTGGAAGATCAGGAGGATTATTTGTTTGGTTTCTTTTTTTGTAGAAGGAAACATTCTCTAACAATGAAGCCTAGACTAGAAAGAATATAAGAAAAAATATGTTTGTTTGTTTTATTGTTGTTTTTTATTTTCAAATTTAAACCCTGGAGTTTTCTTACATAATTAGGAATCTTTGGTTTCAGTGTACATTGTGCACTGGGTACAATGTCACCAGCCCTCTAACTAGTACTCTCGCATCCACTCCAACCCTGTGTTGCTTGCAGGGCAGCAGTGCCTTATGCCATGGATATTTGGACCTAACACAGTTGCTTAGCAAATATGTGTAGTAGTTTAAAGTGGTACACACAGCCTGAGCTGCTTCCACTTGCAGTTTAATGGCTTTGCTTAGACCAACCAGTAGCATGTCTTAAATAACTGGTGAAGTATTTCATACCAAAAGACCTGAGGCCTACTTGAGCGTTCATTTCCGATGAGGACAGTACTTTATGGCCAAAGGTAGGGGGGGTTACTTATCTGGCACCTGCTAACACTTTAGATTTCTACTGATAAATTTGTGTTCTTCCATCACTACTCCATGCCCAATTAAATTGTAAACACCAACAAGCCTCAGTTGCTGTGAAGGCACAAGCTAGTGCTATTCTGGTTGGCTTCTCTTGGATTCTGAACTCTAGCTGTATCCTATAAAAGGCTCACAGCCTATTTAAAGCTGGCCAAACCTGAATTACTACCAAAAATGTAAACAGCCCATTTTTCATACCTGAAGTCAACTTTATCTGTGCTGTTGAATTCAATGGCAGCATACTTAGGTCCCCTGGAAAGAAAGCACACACCTTTCTACCTGCTTCCCACCATCTCATAGCCTTCAATTTAGAGATCTTGACATTAAATGATTTAATTGTATGAACATTTCTTTTGTATGTCAACATAAATCTTTTTTCAAGTAAGTGTCTTTATCTTTACTGACACTGCTATAGATAACATGGAGGCTTTTGATGAACCATGACTTGCCACTTTGATTTAAGAGAGACCATGAGAATTTCAGCACTGGGCTCTTACATTGTGAAGATACGTCAATATAGATGTATTGATGAAAAAAGCTTTTTAGAAATCACTGGCATTATTTCCATGTTATGCATGAGAAAGACTGATGGGTAGGGTAATGAAAACACTTACCAATAGTCCAGTTGCAGAGCTAAGTACTTATTTACTTACACTGGTGAGAAGGGAGCCTGGACTTTCTATTGGCTTAACCATTTGCATGCAGGTGATTGTCATGGGAGACAGTGATGAGAAGCAGCTACCAGGGAAGCCCCAGGGGCTGCTGACTAAAACATTGAGCTGAGCTCCAAAACGTGTTCTATTCCAAGATCAGATATGTTAAAACGTAGAAGGAATTCTTCCTGGACTTAAGATACCTCACAGCCTCATAAACCTGTTTACTTGTAGATAGAGTCTATTTTTAAATGCAGTATGAAATTATTTGGTGCTGAGGAAGAAAACAATGTTTTTGCTTGGTGCTATCCATGAATACTCTTGTTTTGAGAAAGTCAATCAAGCTCCAGACTTCCTGTCAGACAAAATAATGACCTCTACAACAGGTTGGTTAATCTTTCCTACCTTTTTATGTAATATCATTTCTCAAAATACTAATTTTACTAGTAAAGTACTTTCTCTTTTACAGCAAAGAATTTAAAATTGAAGGCCTTATTTTCTTTTGCTCTATGGCCATTTTACACTTTTCTAGCAAGTAAGAGATATAAAGTATCTTTATGTTATTCATTAAGGTTCCATTTATTATTCATTTGTGGCTAGAGTTGATTTTAAAAACCATGTTTAGCTATCTTATCAACACAATATACACAAGTCCTTTCTGTAACTTTGTCAGAACTAGAGGACGTTGGATTGGGATAATCCAAAGGAAGACTTGTATCCCTTTTAAATACACTAGCCAAGATTTAAGCTAACTCACTCAGGCATCAATAGTCATCTAGTTATGACATCATTTAAAAATAGTAAAAGTACCTAAGAAAGGGAGTTTAGCAAAACTGTGTAACAGATAATTTTCCCACTGGAACTTCTAATTGAAAGCAACAACAGTGTTTGTTGGTAGACAGCCCCTAACTTGAACTCTAGCAAGCAGGCTCTCTGTCTGGCTGACTAAAAAAAAACAGTATATCTTGGTTCCCCCAAAATCATCTCAAAGAATTCTACCCCGTGGAAAAAACCTCTCTCGCTCTCTTTTTTTTTTTTTTGAACTCAGTTGCAGTTTTGATCAAGATTGGTGCTTGAAATTAGCTTTTCTGCAGAATGGAAATTCCACTCCCCATACACCTCTAACTGGGAGGGTTTTGCTATCAAACATTTTAGGACTTTGATATCTCATAAAAGCTACGTCCCCAAGGTACAAGGATAGGCAAGGGTTGTTGCGTTGGCAGGCTTCCTGAGCGCAGCGTGACTGAGGCATGCACAGCACCCGTGGTAGAGCCATAGCCACCAGAAACTGTCCTTGCAGCCATGCTGAAGTTCTGCACCCATTGCTTTTCTTGGAAGCTCTGTTGTTGACTCCAACTAGGGCTGATTTTAACCACAAAACTATGTGTAAGTGTCAAAAATGTCCGTTTTCCAATAGCAAGGTCCACTTTAGCTTACTAGCACGAAGGAAAATGGGTGGTTGGCATAGTTGATCTAACCAGAAACCTGTCAGTTACCTAAAGGAAGACATAGGAGTCCCTGCAAGAGGCAGTTAAAGGCAGCTACGGTAGGGTTGGTTTCATCCTAACTTTTATCACATAGAAGTTGGCTTAGGAACATGAGAATTTAATGATATGTTGCAAATTACCTCACTTTTGATTCAGTCACTTAAAACTCACTAATACAATTCTAAATTTTTTTTTAATTTCTTTTTTTTTTTGTGAGGGGAAATACATTGCCAAGCGGGTTTCTGTGATTTCCAGCTTCCAGTGTGTTTCTGTACCAGCTCTCTGGGACTGAACAGCTTGTTCATGAATCCAGGCAACCACTGGCAGTGGAACTTTGGGAACAGACATTGTGCTACCCCTTTGCTCTGGCATTGCCATTCATCCAGTACAGGTAATAACCGAATGACTGTGCAGGTAGGAAAGGCGAGGTGCCAGAGAGCAATGGTAGGTGTGGCTGGATTCCTCCCAGGGGCTCCATGTCCTGTTGGAGTTGGAACCCGATGAAATCCATGAAGCTCTGGGTTCTCCCTGTGTATGCCTAAGGCAGACCTATCCAATTTGTACAAGCGGCTTGGAAGGACGAGCATAGCTATAGAGCCCCACCCTGCATATTACTTTTGATTCTGCTCCGCTCTCAGGAGGGAAAAAAAATCCAAAGGCAGGTGAGTCTCTTGTGCCTGCTGTTGTCTATTAGTATGCAGTTCTTATCAGCTGGGTTACCTTAGCAACTAGGCTGTATTTAGCTTTATGAGCTGCCAGATTTGTTTCTTCCCCATTAGCAGTGTGAGGAAAAGCCAGGTAATGCTTAAAGTGTACGGAGGCACATTGCCTACTCCTGTGTTGGTTTGGCCCGTAAAACTATTGACTCCTGTCGGAATGAAGATAGGCAAGATTCTTACCCTGTCAAAATCATGAAAGAGATCTCTCTCCAGCTCTGCTTCTGACTTGCTGTCCATCTCAGTCCCTCGGTGTGCCACAAGCCCAGAGAGTACAGGGACATAGCATGAAACCCACAGGTGTGTATAAGCAATCTCTCAATATAAATAATCTGATTGCCAAAACTGAAAATGCAGTCCCCTGCCTGTTGAGAGCACATCAGCCATGAATGACTCATGTTCTACTGAAATCTACAAAACAGTGCTTATAATGGGCGTAGGCTATGTGCTGGCTCTGAGCATGGGGACGTCTTTCACCCCAAAGCTCTGTAAAGACAGTAGTTTTGCAGAGCTGCATGTGGAGAGAGGTTGGAGGAGGAACAGGATCAAGGATTCTCCTCTACCTTTGTTTGAAAAACGTAATCACTTCTTAAAAACTTGTGTAGGAGGGGAAAAGACAAGAGGAGTTAACTGAGTGAATCTTTTACAAACATAGTGCTTAAAAAAGCTGTGAATCAACTCATACTTATTTTTTTACTTTGGAGTTGAGCTGGAAAGCTTCTTTTGAAGAAGGATAAGAAAAACAAATTCAGCTGATTGAGCTACTAGATTCATAACACTAAACATTTAGAGCTTATACGTTCTAAGTCACTGCACTTCAAAATACTGCAACTTGGTGATTCCTCCTCAATTTACCCACTAGAATTGGAGTCCCAGCATCTGCATTTACTCCAGATTTGTCATTGTGAGATTTACAACCACGTCAAGTTGTATGATGATCTTTTTTTTAACTGATATTTCAGCAAAATCCTTTGTACAAATGCAGTTACACCACATCAATTTATTTTCCTTACTGTACAAATCAGCTATAGAAGCATGGTTGCTATACAATGGCTTATGTTGGGTAGTAGGGAAGGAGGGTGGGAAAGGAGTCAAAGAGCAGTTATGCCTGTACAGTAAGGGTGGTAAGAAACAAAAACTAAGCACAAAGTAAGAATTAAAAGTTTTGCAGCAGCTAATACTATTAGCCCTCACATAAGGGATGCAGCTTCCTGTTCCCTTTGCAGTACGGTAGTATCTATGGGCTCTATTGTGCTGATGTCCCTGCCCCAAAGAGTTTACTGTCCGAACAGAGAAGGTAAATATGAAGAAAGGAAGGGCACAGAAAGGTGAAAGGTGTTTTCAAGAGTTCCAGCACTGATCAGAAACAGTAGGGAAGAGAGAACTATACTGTATAGCAGAAAAAATGTATCAGTAGACACCGTCTGACCAGTCCCACACTCAGAATTGTAGGTTAAATTTACTTCCAGATTCTAATAACTAGTAACACCTTTTGTGATGCTACAGTGCCTCACATTTGGAGGTTCCAGTTTATTTAAAAAAAATATCACCCAACTTAAAAACTGAAACAAGTAAGACCCTGCAGTTTGGTAGTCCTGCTTTTACTCTTTGCTACACCTCTCATCATAAGAGCAACCTGAGCTAGCCATAAACTCAAGATGCCAGGTACATACCTTACTGAGCTATCTGCTCCTGCTTTTGTCTATTGCCTATTATCTATGTGATAATAGGCACTTGTACATCAATGTTGCAGTTGTATCTTCTATGTAAAAGCAGAACCTGCCCAAAAGTGTGCCCATCTACTACTAGGACAGTAATTTGGGTTCTAGAACCTAATTCGGCCTTTCTGGTCTTTTTTTTTTGCACTATGGATTGCCTACAGGTGTAAGTCAGTGAGCACAACAGGTATTAGTAGTAAAGGCTTGAACCTAATTCCTTCTTACAGTCATCCGGTGGTTGGTAAGTGACTTTAGTCCAGAGTGACAATATTGCTTCGTAAGTAGAAAACTTCTAGAAGGCAGTCACTTGCTGTGGACAGACATATCCACAGAGACCTACTGTAGCACTTGATATTGGAAAGAAAGTCAGATTCCCTGTGTGCACCAGCCCTCAAGCTTACTATGTAGACAGGGATGTGCATCACTGTTTGATTCGTTACTGTCCCCTTCCAGAGCTGCATCATGAGTTTCACTGTGGTGAATTCATATCTGAACTGAAAATGATAGCTCTCTCCTCCTTTGCAGAGGATGAGGACTGACAAGCCAAGCTGCAGAGGCTTAGCTTTTGTTGTGTGCCTCCCTAGAGGTATGCTGTTTTCTTTAAGAAAGCACATATCGTTGCTAGTGCTGTATAGGAGTCTACTTACACACGCCAAGACTATCTTCACCCCCCATGAGACATGATCCCAGCCAGGGCTGACAACATAATATTGACTGGTGAGCTTTTGTGAAGCATGGCCTTTACTTGGGAGCAGCTGTGACAAGACCCGCTTCCAGTCTTAGCAGCTGAACAGGTAGAAGTTACAGCCTGGCAAACTACAGAAAGCCAAAATACTGGTTCACTTTAGCATGCTAAGCTGTAAGGGTTGGGGGTTCAGTGCTTGCTTTCCAAGTAGCTGACCTCCTTTGTATTAGGGCAACAGATCAGAGCCTTGAAAGAACCTGGGATTCTTGATGTAGGCATGTCCTGTCACTCCCGTTGGATTGACAATAATAATGTTTCTGGCCTTGTTAAATCACCTGTCCTTGCAGTCATGTACAGAGTTAGATTTGCAGTATATGCCACATCCATTTTAAGCCCTTAGTGGAAATCCAGACTACTATAAAGAGACTGAAGTATGGATGACAACTAAGTTCGTAGAGTTCATTTTCATAGGATAAGTTTTCATTATAACCTTGAGAGTCATCTTAACATGGCATTAACAATTAATTTCAGCATGAAAGTGTGCCTTCCCTGCCAGTTTAACTAATACACTGAAGCAATAGCTGAATGGCAATAACTTGGATAGATAGTTTCAGATTTTCTGTGAGGTGTCTTGCTTTACAGCTGCCTCCGTGCTGCACAGTTACAGGAGCAGAAATTGCAGCCGGGGCTTGTTCTGGTCTACTCAGAAGTTAGGATTGACCAAGCTATAGGAATGCTCAACCATTTAATTTAGTCTTCATCCTTCTCATTACTGTACTGTAGTATCTATGTGTCATGGCTAGACAGATGTGGTAAGTGGGTTCAGACTACCCTCAGCTTTCACTGAGTTCAGCAGGATGTTAAACACTTGAAGTACATAGCTTTTTAATGAAAACATTACCTTTATTTTCCCTGATATTTCACGCTTTCTTCAGGCTGGAGTCATGTCAGTAATTCAGATTCTCTTCTATAAAGCATAGTTGCATCACTTTGAACCCTCTTAGTTAAACCAGGAAAATACACCTTAATGTTGACACTACACTTTACTCCCTTCAGAGATAGGCTTATTTAAGACTGGTTTTAATATTGATCTGTTACAAGTGGCATACAAAAGTTTATGCCATTTTATGTTAATTCAAATGCACACCTTTAATCTGATAGGACTCCAAATATAGATGAGGTCCCTGTAACATACTGTTTTCCATCTCAGTTGAGGGAAGGGTTTGGCTATGTCTAAATGAGGAGGTTTAACCCCAAGACAGGGAGGTCACATTCCAGTTTTCTGCAAGGGGCCCATCAGAACTGACAAGTTTACAGCTTTTGAAGAAGTCCTTTCAGGAAGGAATTCCTGGGAACATACCAGGAGCCACATCCTCCAGCCATGCACTGGCTTTCTGACGGAGCATAGAAGTGAGGTTCTTGGACAGTGGTCTCCAGTAAATAATGATTTTCTGTTTTTGAAAAAACAAAACAACAGCTCAAATACCTCACAAGTCAAGGATCAGCTGAGCTTGTAACAGAAGACACTGGAGTGTTTCACTTCGTGAGGTCACAAATCAGTACCCCTGTTGGGTACTTTACTGTAGTAAAGTCACTCCTACTTTTATGTGCCTCCATAAAGTAGAATTCAGAAGATGAAGTTTCATCTTTAATCCTTATAAAGCATTTGGTCACTTTTCTGATGTCAAACAAGATATGAGATGTTTGTAGGAGGATATTAAAGTGCATGGAAACAGGCAGAGGTTGAGTTTCTCTCGCTGTTACTTGTCATTGCCCTTCATGAGCAATAAAAGTGAGGAAAAGCCATAGGAGGATCAGAGGCAGACTCCTTTAGCAAGATAAATGGAAGAATGCTCCCTTATCATTGGGGTGGAGCAGGTAAAGAACAACATTTGAAACTTAATACTGGAAATACTTGTCTGTTTGTTGGGGATAGAGGGATGGAGCAGGAGAATAGGACAGGGATCACATTTCTTACTACAGTAGCCTTTAGCTTCCAAGATCTTTATCTGTCAAACTGTCCCTTCCTAGTCTCTGGCCCATCCATTACATATTCTTTGTGATTCGAGTGCTCTTTTCCACAGTCTCATGAGGGATATGAACCTTTTGGAGCCTCCTACCCCTCACACATTCTTACTGCCAAAGACAGAGCTTGGCCTCATCTTTCTGTGTTATTTCTACAACTGTTAACAGCATGACAATCTCAGGTTCCTGTTCTCCTTCTGCCTGGTCTCCCACTCAGCATTTGGGTACAAGACAGAAGCAACATACAACTGTTTTATTGTGTGATCTGGCAACCTCTTTCTCCAGCCCCAGCTTGAATTTACAGAGCTGTACAAACAGTTGTCTGTCAGAAGGTTTCTTCACATGGAAACATTGGCTTTACTATACTAGCTTACCATTCTGCTTCTAACAGAAGACACCGTTCATAGAAAGAAAACCTTTTTTCCCTTGGTAACCTGGACACAGATTACCAGATAGTGATGAGCAGGACAGCTTCATCCAGTATGAATACTTATGCTATCCCAGTGCTCAGAGCCATTTAACCCTTTAGTAATGAGATTCATTTACTAATTTTTTTTGTAGTTTTGTCTTCTAAAATACATGTAATTAAATAGATATTGAGGATGGATTGTTCAGAACTGTCTCAGCACAGCAGTAATCCTACTGTAGCACTTCTTTCTTTCTTTCTCTCTGTCTTTGCTGTCTTTAGCCACAGAAAAGGCTTTCAGCAAATATAAAGAAGATCTGATATGGTCCAGCCATATGTCTTCCCTCTCCTCACCAGCTTTATTTTTCCTTCCTCTCCATTTGTGTGATTAAAGAAAGCTAATAAACTAGTTCTCACCATACTCATGAAATGACTTACAGTATCAGCCAGCCTGGTGAGCATGATGTACCAGCTTGGTAGCCTGAAGGTCCTTTTGGCATGTCCAGAAAGCTCTGCCTGATGCACAGTTTAGGATATGGTTAAAATGCAATTGGAACTCATCTCCATGGCAAGCCTAAAACAAGTCAGGACACAGGAGTTCTCTCCCAGTTTTTTTTTTGTTGTTGTTTCCATACAAGTGAACAGCCATTAACAACTTCATGATTTTTTGGTTCTGGTTGCAGTTTAAACAAATCCAGATGCCCCAAAGTAGTGTCCTCTTTTCAGAGACTTTCTGACCTCCTTGAACAAGGGGAATGATCACAGATTGTAGGCTGAAAGTCCTCAGGCACCTTCTGTGCCTCTCCCTCTTTCCTCCCTGTCCTTGCCCACTCTGCCAGTGTAGTCTTGCCACCTTCTTTGTGCTGGCTGTAGCATTCACCAGATTTTCCTAAAAGCAGATACAGCTCTCAAATGGCAGAAAGCAGGCCAGTGTTTTTTGCAGGGTTGGTTTTCTTCTGTTCAAGTGAATTAAGTCAGCTCACAAAGAAATTAACAAAATTGGAGCCAGCACAAGGTAAGCAGCAGGAGGAAGGATAAAATAGAAGGGATATTGGGACCTTATCCTCCCAGCAGCTATGGTCAGCTGAAATTTACCACTTCATAACTGTGATACTGTGATCATCACCATGTTAACTATCTTAGCCACACTTCAGGTGTGCTTACAGAAACTAGAGTACCAGAAGTAGTTCTCGATAAGTTCTGTCGATTAGCATCAGTTGTGAACAGCTGTTTGCATGATGTTTGCTTTGCTGTGAACAAATGCAGTTGAAGCACATACTGCCTTGTAAAAAAAAGAGGCTTGAGTTTGGGGAAACTTTTCAGCTGGTAGAAATCACAGAACCATTCAAGTCAAATGATATCATGCTGGAGAAATTTTAGGCTAACCTACTCAGCAAGGGGTAAGTCATCAGCTGATGTTAGAGGGGAGTATGACAAAGTTACTTTGGCATAGTCTCTTTGTTAAGCCATGTTCGCTTCTAAGTCAGTCATCAGCTAGATTAAGTGCATTCTATATAATGATCTTCGGGGCAAGATGTGGGTGGAACTTAGAACATTTCTGTGGTTAAGAGATGACTTTGGTAGTTGATACGTGAAGAGAGTTAGCTCTACTTCAGTGCCATGGGCCTCACTTAGACAACAGGGGTCTCAGATGCAGTGTATGTTTTAGAGAATATTGCATTGCAGAAGAATGTTATATTCTGAACAAAAGAGGTCTTTGCATATATATGCCTATACTGTTAGCAGCATTATTGAGTCTAAGAGAGCACATATTTAAGAGTTATCTGACCACTGTAACATCATGTGTGTCTACCTTGGCAAATTGATACCAGAGAAGTCATTTCCTAATGACAGGACAATGATCAAAATATTTGAAACCTAAAACACATAATGTTGAATTTATAGATCATTATGAGATGGTATTTCAAGTCTAAGGGATATATGTATTACCATCATATAGCCGTTAGGAAGTATATATATGTCAGTGTTCCTTTAGGTGTATATTCAGAAGACTCTGCCCCTACATTTAAAGGATATTTTAAATGAAGATTTTATAATACATGCCTTCACTCACACAGCATCTATTTGACTGTCACAAGGGATTCTTAACAACAATACTACAGTCTCCCCTTTTCTGTAACATTGCTGAAGGAGTGCTGTAAACATGGGCAGTAAACAGCTTTTCAGCCAGAAAAACTGAGAAATTGTAAAAGAGAAACTGAGTTTGATCATGCCAAGGAGGAGTGGCTGAGGCTTGTGTGCTTCTGCCACGTGAAAGGGGGGCTTAAAACTAGGGCGAGGAGGCAAGCTTGCTGCTGTCAAAGGCGTTTAACAGTCAGTAATTGCTGTTTATGGGAGAGATTTCTTCCTGCTCCTCAAACCCCAACCACTCCTCCTGTCTTCTCTCCCGTGCCCTCCCCAGGGCTCTGCAGCTGCCTATTGTTTATGTGTCTAGTGTCAACCCTGGCAGCCAAGCAGCTACCAGGGACTGGGTGGCCAGGCAGCCCCCAGGCTTTATTCTAGCTCAGCTGAGCTTGGGACTGTATGATAGGTGGCTGTTACTAGCCCAAGTGTGAAACTGCTGCTTCTTGCACATGTAGGGCAGTACTTATGGGAGACGTTTTGAGAGCCAGCTAGCGACTCTATACGTCATCACTACCTTGTGCTTAAGTATAAAAATCCCCCGAGAACCATTAACCATGGGAAGAAAGTTGTATCCATGCCTTTCCATATGAAGATATAGCTTGCCCTTATTCCTAGCTAATTACATAGCTCAATCTTGCCCAGGAGTACAGCTGAGGATATGGTGGGACATGGAAATGTCTGCTTTCAGAAGCCCCGCCACATTGCTTGAACAGTTCGCCGCCTTCCCACTTTGGCTAGGTTGTTTGATACTGCATCACCTTAAAGCCTCTCAGTCCCAGCTCACTCCTCAGATGAATCCCTTTAGCTTCAGATTGTACACATTTCAACAATCTGAGTTCACTTAAACAAAAAGTATGTGTGTGTTAGGGGGGAAATGTTGTTTCCTTGTGCTACAGAGACATAGCTACTTTCTAAAAGCTAAAATAAGCCAAAAGACAGGAAATTGCAGCATGCCCAAACAATTTAGGTACCAGCCCTGACTCAACTCCCTGACTGAATCTCCCACATTTGTAAACTTGCCAGGCTTCGGCAACATCCTTGTGCTTTCTTGCCATAGCTCACTAGCCAACACACACCTGTGGAGAGTCCTACCATAAAACTGCTCCTTTGGAGGCCTTCTGACATACAAGGAACTGCTTTGGCTTCCTGGAGACATTCACAGCATCCAGAGTGTCTTCAAATAAATGACTTAAACTTTCAAAGCAACCATCTGCAAACAAGTCCCTTTCTCAGTTTCTCCATCCATCCTGAAAAAACATTTAACAGTTTTGACCTTCCTGGAGAATACAACTTCTGTATTGTTCTTACAAGACTTCTGTGGAGGTGTCCCTATCCCAGTGGAGAAGCTCCTTTATAGCATTTGCTAGCACTGCCTTTTCTTAGGTTTTCTTGAATTTCATAGGCTGCAGTCTACTTTACATGGGCTCTAGTATACTCTAAATTCATTACACTGGCAAAGAATCATCAAGTAGTCTTTGACCTCCTTTTTTTTTTTTTTTTAACCCTGCAAATCATAGAGAAAGATACCCACTTACAAAAAAAAAGAAAAAAAAGAGTGCCAATGTTCACATTCCTAAAGGTCTACCATTTGAAACTTGAATTAAGGCACTGATGCAGGTACTCTGCAAAGTGCTTCTGCTGTTTAATCCTTTTTATTTCCTGTTTGCAGTAGCTGGAGACACAGTTTCCATTGTTGAATTGATGCATGCCAGCTCATTAAATTATTGCAACTTAGACATATATCTAAATTTGCTGATTGACAAGTGTAGTTTTTGAAGACTAGATTAAAATTTGTTGTAGGAGCCAAGCAGAATTTTCAAGAATTTTCAGTTTTCTTGTTGAAGCAAACAGAGATTTAGAGGCCTAAGATACTTGGGTGGTTGTTGCTTTTTGTTTGTTTGTTTGTTTTGTTTTGTTTTCTTGTTTTTGCAATTCTACCAGCCTACTAAATACCTCTGCAAGTCTGAGCAGCTCAGTCAGTTTAGAATATGGGATGAGGCCCTTGATCACTTGGGATTTTATTATGAAGATCTCAAGATGCAGATCTGAGTTCTCATTTGAGGAATATTTATATTCAAGCTTAGCCTGAATCTATTCTAAAAATTAAATGAGCAACATAAAACAAATCTGCACTTGAATGTGACCTCTTCTCAGAGTCTGAAGCTCTGTTGTTAGTCCAATAATTTGCCACCCAGACATCTCAGGTTGATTTTTTTTGTACTTTCTTGGTTTTGTGAAGGGAGGGCAGAAGCTGTGTGTGTGGGAAGTAATAACAGCCAATGAAAAATAACCAAAGCCATTATGTTAGACTAGAATTTACTTGCTAGTCACACACAGGTGAATGTACAGCCTTGGCAATGCTCATAGTGTGTACAGTTCCAGTCAATTTTTAAGGATACATCAGGTTCTTTAAACTCTTCCAGGGGCCTCTGTACAGAAGACATGAAGAGTCAGCCATTTCCTTCAGTAAAAGTTGTGTTTATACACTTGGAAATTTTCTGAAGCATAGTTACAGCAATACACTATTGATTATAAATAACATTGCACATTGCAAATAATGAGATGAAAGTAAAGTTTGGGGCAAATGATATATCCGCAGAAATGTAAATATTAGCTGTAAGTTACTGTAATCAGAGAACATCTGCCATGGGTTGCGTATTCAGGAATATGACAGTCTGACATTCACATGTTTCTGTGGAAGTGCCACCCCTCCCTCTGATGCCAAGGAAGGCTACTACTTCTAGGACTAGCAGTGGTGGCACACTGAAACCCAAATGACTGACTTTGGGACACCGACTCCACCATACAGCACTCTCATGCTGGGACCATATGCCCGTCAACAAGCTCAGCAACCTCCTAGCACAGTCCTGAAAGCACTGGTTCAGCCACAGACCCACGCATCTTTCCTCTCCCCTCAGATTTCTAATAAATTCACACCTTGACCAAAAAGTGTCTTTTTTCCTTAATATCAGCTAAGTGAATGTTTTGCAATTTGAAACAGCTTCCAGCAAGACAGACCTCTTAGTGGGGCCGGATCAAGCCCAACACAGGTTTTTAGCCCAGTGTGGAACCTGTAGGCCTCAGCAGAAGCCAGAGTTACTCCTATACTGAAATAAACCCTGGAGCATGGCTATGTGGACAGCCTTCATAGCTGCTGGAGTATTTGGGATCCACATGGAGTGCACTGCTCTGACCTAATTCAGCCCCCACTGTTCAAGACACAGCTCCTGGCTAAATCACCATTCCTGCCACCCTCGATCCTTAATCCAACTGCAGTAACCTGTGGAGCAACCTGTTAGCTACCTGCAGAGGTGGAAGGTACCTTTTGGGCACATCTGTGTGGAGACCAGTTGGCAGATAAGCTTTGCACGTGGTGACATATTGCCCACTGATGGTTTGTGTGGCCTTGGTGAATGATTCACTGCTGGCCTAGAGAATGGCATCACCTTTACAGTATTTTAATGAAGAACCTGACAGAAAGAAAGCATGAGGATCTGTGGAAAAACTAATCTAAAATGGTGAATTCAGCACAAACCATTGACTGTGACTTTTCAGGTTTTACTGTTAAAGTTAACAAAGATTACACAGGAGGAAAAATAAAATCTGGTAGTTTTTGGAATGCAACAGTATTACCAACTGTGATCATTTGGCAAAATATGCCTTGGGGGAGTCAGAGCCAGTGGAAATGAAGGAGAAGGAAAAGAAAAAATTATGCTTAAAGATTTTTTAAAAAAATTTCTGCACTAAAAAATGTTTTCTGTACAGCCTTTCAGTGAAAGAGCTCAGGAATGAATTGCGTGTGTGTCAAGAAACCACTTATGAAGGCACTTATTACCATATTACCTGAGCACATCCCATGTTATTAAAAGGTGCAGACCAGTAAAGCAATATAATCTCCCTTCCCTTGTTCTTTACAAATGAATCTAGAAAAAAAAAAATATATATATATATATATTTATTCTAATGCATGCATATCAGAGAGATTAAGTGCATGTATGGGAAAAATTACTGGTGGAAAGTTGATTGAAGCCACTTGTGCCCAGCACTGCACAAGGGGTTAGAAGCAGCTGTGTTTGGCATTTAATTTCAGCCAGCTACCTGCTTTGTATCTGCAGCCTTGGGTAGGTGTCTGGGCTACATATGCAACTTGGGATGAGAGGAAGGGGAGAGGAAGTTTTCTCTTCATCCCTGCACAGAGAAGGGACCAGTCTAGGCTAGTCATTAGGAAATGCAGAAGAGAAAATTATTTCTCAGGCCCTGTTCTGGTCCTAGCTGCCGGTAGTTTTTTCCAACCAAAAAATCTGAGTGCCTCCTTTCTTTTACATGCTTCCTCTCGTAGAGGCTGTGGATGAGGTTACCATTGTGGTAGGTTTTAGCTAGGACAGAAGTCTGCATTTTTTGCCAGACATCATCTCTTCAAAACACACTGCTTTGTTCTCCATAGGAGAAGTCTATAGTAAGGGCAGCAGCAAACTAAGCTCTGGGTTTAGAGTCAGTACACATTTCAGAGATAACTCTTAGAGTTTGAAAGTGGGAAATACCATCAATAATGTTAATATCCCTAACCATTTCAGGTGCACTCACTGAATGTATTATTCATATCCCTTTTCAAAAAGCATTTCATACTCTCATACTGATGAACATATCATCATCCCTGTTGTAACACATATCAAACTGAGACAGAAAGGAAAAGAAAGACAGGCTGGCAAAAATTCATTTTAGCACCTAGAAGCTAGATGCCTTTGGTTACCTGTCCTTTAACCACTGCAACAAGCCGTGTCTCAGAGACTGGTTTTGCTTTCAAAGTAAAATGCAACTACAAGACCATCTGAGGGATCTGGCCATTGTACTGTAAGAAAATGTGTTGTTTTTGACAGCAGCAGAACACCTACCTAGCTCTGTGCAACTCATTTTCCATATTTCATAGGTGCCAGTTATTCCATACACACTGTGGGAATAAAAATGTTGTTTTTGCACAGAGTTACATTGTTTAGAGGGAAGGAATGTGGTATTGAGATATACTTGCAGTGATAAGAAAGCTTAACAGACAACCTTGTAAAATGCAGAGAACCAGAATCCTTAGAGCAATTAGGTGGAAATCACTGTGTAAGAAACATTACCACCTCAAAGAGTATAAAAGTCAAAAGAAATTTGACTTATAACAGGCCAGCAACTGAAAGCCATGTATTGTCTGTGAAGTACCAGATGGATTGTGAACCTGGACTACCCAGTAAATGGGGAAATAGGGGAGGGTCCTGGTCATCGAGAAAAAAAAAAAAAAAAGTATATAAACTGTGTTATGGAACTAGTAGGTGCGCTTCTGCCTGTGGGACGCCCGCCGTTGCAATCGCGAATAAAAATGCTACTTCAGTGAGATCCTCTCCTGAGCCTAAGTTATTGGCTACGGAGTGTTTCTCACAATTTGGGGGCTTGTCCGGGATCCAGTCACCTACCGGGGAGCCCCGCTGCCACAGCAGCAGGAAGGCATGCCCCACTGATTTCAGCGGTCCTGTGCATGGTCCTGTGCATCGATGGTGGCGGTTCTGCAGAGAGCTGACAGAGGGCCTGAGACCGATTAAAGAGGCAGGATCCATGAAGTACTGGGGAAGGGAAGAAGGTAGGCACTCCGGGTTTTAAGAATTGATCCGGTAACTCTGTGCACAGACCAAGGTAAGAAATATTCAGTATTGCCTTGGGGGTCGGGTGAGACTCTGTGTGATGTGTGATTGAGACGTACTTTTGTACGAAGCGAGTGTGGAGTCCTGATCCGTGGTTCTGTAGCACCGCGAAGGGCACAGCTGGAGACAGACGTGAGTCAAGTGTGAGATAAGAAAGAGAAAGGAAGAGTCTCGGGAAATTTGGTGTACGGTACCCCTTGCATGGTGAAGTGCTTGGCAGTACACCAGGGAATCTGGTAAACTCATAGGTGTACGGTACCCCTTGCATGGGAAAGTGCTTGGCAGTACACCCTCTTTTTGTAGAATTGGAATGTTAGTGTGTGGTACCCTGCAGGAGGTAAATTTCTGTAGCAGCACCCTGACAAGCGCTGGGAAAAATGGGAAAATATGGGTTCCAGGGAACAGGGTGATATCCCTGGGGGAGTGCCTACCGACAGTCCTTCTGGAAGAATGATAAGAAATTGGAAAAAGAATCCCAAAATTAGAGGAAATGATAAAAGAAGAAAATGGTTAAATATTGTGTATCAGTCTGGACAAAAGAACCAATTAAGGAAACAGCAGTATTTTGGCCAAAATACAGGTCTGATGAAAATTCAGGCTTTAAATTTATATGTAAACAATAAGATTGATTCCTTTTTCGGAGAAGGAGCCAAGTTATGCTCCCTATAATCCTAATATTGTACCGGTGGCAGCAGCAGTCGCTCCAGGAAGGGAGACAGGGACTGCAATTAATGCTGTCCCTAGAGGAGCGCACTCTAGGCTCTGGTAAGAATTAGAACAAGGTATAAGAGATATTGAGAATTTTGCCTTCCCTGTTACTAACAGTACTAACACTAACTGTGTATCCTCTTAGGTGAACTCCTCCCCTCCGTACCAGCAGAGAGGTTAGGAGTTTTAAGAAGGAGATGAAGCCTTTAATTGAGGACCCCATCAGGCTAGCTGAACAATTAGACCAGTTCCTAGGGCCTAACTTATACTCTTGGGGGGAAATGATGTCTATACTAAGTATGTTGTTTACAGTGGAAGAAAGGGGAGTGATCAGGAGGAGAGCTGCTATACAAGAATGGGAAAGAGCTTGTCCTCCGGGACCAGGGGTAGTACTGGCAAAGCAGGGGTGCCTACTTGCCGATCCTGGCTGGAGTGGTGATAGTGCGCAGCACAGGGGTCATGTGGGAGACTTGGGGTCAGGGTGGGGGAGTGCTCGGGGGTGAGTCCCGGGGGCTCCTGAAAGTTCATTTCGTGGTTGAAGCCTGGTCAGATACATGGGGGGGTGGGGGGTGGGGGGGTGCGGGGCTCCAGAGGTTGGGAGGATGTAGTGAACAGTCACTGGGGGCCCTCCTGCAGGAGGCCCTGAAGGTGAAGGTGTATGTCAGGAGGGGAGATGAGAAGGAAGAGCAGAGAGCGAAACTAGTGGTCTTCAGAGGGCACCAGGTAGTGAGGTAGAGGATTGGAGAAAGAGGAAGAAAATCTTCAGGGGGAGTCAGGGCCAGGATGGAAAGGAGAGGAAGAGAGATGAAGGAATGGCAGGCAAGGAGAGCTACCAGTGTTGCAGCCAGAATCCTACCAGGGGCAGGCTTTGATAAGATGTTTTAATGTGGCCAGGCTGGCCACTTCAAATATGAATATCCAGAGTGGAAGAAGGAGGAGAGAAGAAAAATGGGATGAAATATGGTATACTGATACGTTGTTTTAGCATCCTGGAGGGAAAAAGGTATGGAATTAAGTTGGCCCCTGACTGAGCCTTTGGTGAAAGTACAGGCTGGAGAAAGATAAAAAGAAGTGTTAATAAGGGTTATTGAAGGTGTTAAAGGTGTGGTATGTAGTGTTTGACAGAGCTGTTTGAAGTTGAATGAGCAGGGAAAGAGGATGTAGGCATTATCTAAATAACAGTCTAGAAGTTTTGGTATATTTGCTGTTGTGGTGTTTGGTCAGTTTCCCAAGTATCGGGGGGAGGACAGCCTGCTCCACCAGGGACCTTTCCACAGGCCGCAGGGGGGCTTCGGCTCAGGCACCTGGAGCACCTCCTCCCCCTCCTTCTGCACTGACTTTGGTGTCTGCGGGGAGGTTTCTCTCTCCTCGCTCTCCCAGCTGCTGTTGAGCAGCAGGTTATTGTTTGTTTGTTTGTTTTCATTTTCGTGGATGTGCTCTCACAGAGGCACAGACTGTGTTGCTCATGGGTCGTCTTTGGGCAGTGGTGGGCCCCTTTGGGGCCGGATGAAATTGTCCCTTATCTGCCACGGGGCAGCTTCTGGATTCTTCTCACAGGGACTGCCACTGCAGCCCCCCAGAACCTTGCCATTGAACCCAATACACTGGGGCAGCTAGGTCATTACTGGCCTGTAAAGTATCAGGGATTAAGTTAACTAATGAAACCCTAAAAGTGATGGGGGTAGAAGGGGCTGGGATAACAGTGCCACTTCTCACAGAATCATCACAGACTTACAGAATCATCTAGGTTGGAAGAGACCTCCAAGATCATTAGTCCAACCTCTGACCTAACACTAACAAGTCCTCCACTAAACCGTATCACTAAGCTCTACATCTAAACGTCTTTTAAAGACCTCCAGGGATGGTGACTCAACCACTTCCCTGGGCAGCCTATTCCAATGCCTAACAACCCTTTTGGTAAAGAAGTTCTTCCTAATATCCAACCTAAACCTCCCTTGGCGCAACTTTAGCCCATTCCCCCTCGATCTGTCACCAGGCACATGGGAGAATAGGGGATACCAAGCTGAGACTAGAGGATAAAATGATCACTGGGCAATTATTGTATGTACCCAAGGCTGGGACTAACTTCTTGGGAAGGCATTTGATGATGAAATTGGGCATTCAAATAGTAAAGTGTTAGACTGGAATAACAGTGCTATTAATGGAGTGCTCTCAGGCCCTGAGAGCAAAGATATTTTCACCTCTGACTGGAAAGACCCTGAAATGGGCGCAGCAACAATACAGATGGACAGTTTTACCTCAGGGGTTTACAGGGCCACCGATTTATTTGGGCAAGTTCTAGAACAGATTTTGGAGCATTTCCAACCTCACGGGGAGGTGTTACTGTTACAATATGTGGATGACCTTTTATTGTCAGGACAGGAGAAAACAGTTGTGAAGGAAACTACTAATAAGCTATTCAACTTTCTGGGAAAGCAGGGCTTGGGAGTATTGAAAAATAAATTACAATATGTAGAAAGAGAAGTCAGGTATTTAAGGCATCTAATGTCTGAGGGAAAACAGAGAATAAATCCAGAGAGGATTCAGGGAATTGTTGAAAAATAAGAAAGAACTAAAAAGTTTTAAGAGAAAGATTTTTTTAAGGAATCAGGAGCCACAAAGTCTGAATGAAAATGGATACTCCCTGATGGGAGAGAAATGCTGAATAAAGCACCAATGAGGCAGATATTAATCGTTTTACATCAAGAGAGTCATTGGGAGGTGCAAGCAATGTGTGATGTGCTAAGAAAGTATGTCTGTGTAGGAATATACACTTTATTGAAGCAAATATGCAGAGGATGTACCATATGTCAAAAGGTAAATAAAAAGGTCATCTGTAACACACCTAGAGGGGGACAGGAGCCAGGAATTCGACCTTTCCAAAGTATACAGGTAGACTTTACTGAGTTACCTAAAGCAGGGAGACTTAAGTACTTGTTTGTCCTAATTGACCACGTGACTGGATGGGTGTAAGCTTTCCCCTTGGTATCTGCCACTGCAAACACGGTCACTAAGGTATCACTGGAGCAAATAGTCCCTAGATATGGGATAGTTGAAAAGATTGATTCAGATCAAGGAAGTCATTTCACTTCACAAGTACTGCAAGGGTTAATGCAGGCCTTAGAGATTAAGTGGGATTTTTACACCCCCTGGCACCCCTTCTCTTCCGGGAAGGTAAAGCGAATGAACCAGACATTAAAGAAGCAATTAACTAAATTAGTGTTAGAAACCCAACTTCTTCGGGGAAAATGCTTACCTTTAGCACTCCTCCAGGTTCAAACAGCACCAAGAAAGGATATAGGAATTTCACCGTATGAGATGCTGTTCGGATTACCCCATCTGGGCAGAAGGGATGAGATACCACAGTTCGAAACAAGAGAGTTTTCTTAAGAACTGTATTCTGGGGTTGTCCTCTTTGTCATCTCTCAGGACCCGTGGGTTGTTGGCTCAACCCCCCCACCCCCACCCCCCATCAACCAGGAAATTGGGTCCTGATTTGGACCTGGAAAGAGTCAAAACTCTGGCCTGAATGGGAAGGACTATTTCAAGTACTACTAACCACTGAAGCAGGCGTAAAAACTGCAGAAAAAGGTTGGACTCACTATACTCGAGTTAAAGCATCCATCGACCCTAGTACCTGGGAAGATGTTTCTACAGAAGACTTGTTGAAAGTTAAAATCAAAAAGAAAAATCTCATAATAGACTCTGAGCAAGATAAAAGCTTACAATTGTAAACTAACCTTTTATTTTCACAGGTAACTAATGAGTGTGATTTGTGATTGAGAGAAAGGACTGGCCTATAGTGAATTGAAGTGCTCCCAAGGGGGGTTTGTTATAGTAGTAGTGTACATCTTATTCTTTGTATTGATAATTATTTGGAAACCTAAGGTTTAAAAATAATGACAGGGAAAAATCAACTATTAATTTTGTTTCTAGTGATTGTAGGCCTCAGAGAAGGCCTTGGTTAATTGGCAACTTGGAAAAGGTATGACCAGATAATAGTAAGACGGGATACCCCATAAAAATATGGGTGAATGTGACAGAGGGTTATGTACCACAATCTGTCATGTTTGATGCTTGTGAGGTGTTAGCTTGTGGAGATTTAAATGCCCGATGACAATTGAGCAGAGAGAACAAATATCTCTGTCCTGAACCTAAGACTAGCAGGATGTTTGAAGGACCCCCTTGCCCAAGATGGACTAATGTATGGTGGACGACCATTCATAAAGGGTGGTCGCATACACCCATGTCAGCTGTTGACTTCATGAGGTTAGAAAAATAAAAATAAAATAATTTAAAAAAAGAACATATTTAAAGGAACCGTTCAGCCCAATTGTCAGCATCTACAATGTAATCCAATAACTATAACAATTAAGCTGATTACATTACTAACCATACTTATGGTCTTGAAGCAGATGTAACTGGGAGAGACCCAATAGCCAGGTTGAAAATAGCTAAATGGAAACGATCCTGTATTGCCACCAAAGATAGGGAGAAACTCAAGGAGAGAACAGGAGGCCCTCTTCGAAATGCAGCAGTTGTCACAGTTAAAGAAATAAAAGATCTTAGGCAAACATTTGGGATTGAAACAAGGTATGGGGATGTGAATGCCTGGATAGAATGGGTCAAATATACTGTCCAGAGTCTCAACCATAGCAATTGCTATGCTTGTGCCTCAGGATGACCGATTGCCCAGATAGTGCCCTGCCCATTGAGGTGGACCAAGGATTCCCAGGGGATGCGATGTATGATTGCATTGTACCAAGAAAAGACTGCCTGGGGAAATGAGGCCTGTAAGTCTCTCTCTGTGCTGTTCCCTTCCTTGCGTGATAGCAATATCAGGATTCCCCCTGTATTCTCTACAGCTATAGGTAGCCATACAGCTTGCCTCTCACGGCAGGGTGTGAGTGCTACCTGGCATCTGGGAGAATTTGCCTTGTGCACGAGGACCTTGAATGTTACCAAGGACTTGATGGGAAACTACTCAAGACTTGAGACCCTCAGGGCAGATCTCTGGTGGTACTGTGGAGGGAAGATCTTACGGTCCACCCTACCATCTAATTGGGGAGGCAGTTTTGCACTTGTTCAATTAGCTATACACTTAACCCTGGCATTTGAAAGAGAAACATCACAAATACCCAGAAGAAGTAAAAGAAACTTAGGAGTATCATTCGATGATGGAGTGTACATAGATTCTATTGGGGTGCCTAGAGGAGTTCCTGATTAACATAAAGCCAGGAATCAAATTGCTGCAGGGTTTGAGTCACTGTTCTGGTGGGTAACAATCAATAAGAATGAGGATTGGATTAATTATATTTATTATAATCAACAGAGATTCATAAGTCATACAGGGGATGCGATAAGAGGAATCGCTGAACAACTAGATGCCACCAGCAAAATGGCTTGGGGAAACAGAATAGCATCAGATATGATGCTCGCAGAGAAAGGAGGTGTGTGCGTGATGCAACAGTTGTTGCACTTTTATCCCCAACAATACTGTCCTGGATGGCACAGTAACTAGAGCATTGCAAGGGCTTAGCACCCTTGCCAATGAATTGGCAGAAAACTCGGGAACAGACACTTCCATCAGTGGATGGTTGGAATCTTGGTTT
This sequence comes from Cygnus olor, assembly GCF_009769625.2. Lineage (NCBI taxonomy): Eukaryota > Metazoa > Chordata > Aves > Anseriformes > Anatidae > Cygnus > Cygnus olor. The sequence goes on along the minus strand of NC_049169.1, from coordinate 71,824,052 downwards.
GGTAAATGGAAAGGGATGGTAATGTCCATATTTACATCCTTGATCGTAGTAGCAGGAGTTTTGACAGCCATCGGTTGTTGCATTATGCCCTGCGTAGGAGGACTAATCCAGTGGTTAATTGAAACTGCACTATTGAAACAATTGACCATGGAGCCACCACCTTACTCAGATAAGATGATGATATTGAGGAGATGGAAAGCAAAGAAAGTGAAGAAGAGGAAGATACCTACCAAATTACACCTTAGAGAAAAGTCTTGCAAAAATCAACAATTTATAAAGAAGAAAAGGGGGAATTGTGGGAAAAAAAATGTTGTTTTTGCACAGAGTTACATTGCTTAGAGGGAAGGAATGTGGTATTGAGATATGCTTGCAGTGATAAGAAAGCTTAACAGACAACCTTGTAAAATGCAGAGAACCAGAATCCTTAGAGCAATTAGGTGGAAATCACTGTGTAAGAAACATTACCACCTCAAAGAGTATAAAAGTCAAAAGAAATTTGACTTATAACAGGCCAGCAACTGAAAGCCATGTATTGTTTGTGAAGCACCGGATGGATTGTGAACCTGGATAACCCAGTCAATGGGGAAAAAGTGGAGGGTCCCGGTCGTCGAAAAAAAAAAAAAAGTATATAAACTGTGTTATGGAACTAGTAGGTGCGCTTCTGCTTGTGGGACGACCACCATTGCAATCGCGAATAAAAATGCTACTTCAGTGAGATCCTCTCCCTATGTTACTGGCTACAGAGTGTTTCTCACAACACACATTGCAAGCAGGAAGTAGGAGCAGCTCAGCTCTTGGCTTCCGCCGTCTCAAGAGACTGCCATGAAACTGAAAAACACTAAAGTAAAACCTAAGTATCTGTTAGACCTTTAATTAGAGACCTAAGGAGTGTTTGCCAAGAGGAAATTTGAATTCAATTATCCAAATAGAAAGTATTTAACCTCTTAGTAGCACTCAAGTAATTATAATACTTGTGGTTTTTTTTGTTTGTTTGTTTGTTTTTGTTTTTTCCAGGAACCTTAAAAAATAAAAAGCAAATTCAAAAATGGCAGAAGGTGTCTGTTTTATGTAATTTCTAACAGTGAAACCCTATGTTACAAAGGAAATTATAGCATTGTCCGTGCCTCAGACCCCTTGAGCTGGCACAGAATGGGGCAACTTCAGGTAGGGAGAGCAGGATGCAGGATTCTTGATTTCCACCCTGAAACAGCCTGCAACATTATCAGGGCTAACTGTGATGGTTTTATGTGTGTCAGTACAACAGTAAACACAACAAAGATCAGTTGGTCATTTCACACAGCTTGTAATTTGATAAAGATGCTCAGTCAGTGTCAGGAGGACCAGGACACATCAGAAGAGACTATGTATATTCCAGTACATTTTGCAAATATTAGTCAATACCAACCAGGTCATTTGCATTTCAGATTGCAGTAGCAGTTTCAGCCGTGTTCCCCACTGTGCTTTCACTATAAATCCACCCTGAAGTTCCCAGAATTAATTCCAAAGAAAATCATCAATACTTTCTTTCTTCTCTCTTCACAGACTGTAGGTTGCTTTGGGATTATGTTTATCAGCTGCTTTCTGACAGCCGGTACGAAAATTTCATCCGATGGGAAGATAAGGAATCCAAAATATTTCGGATAGTGGATCCCAACGGGCTGGCCCGGCTGTGGGGAAACCACAAGGTAAGGGAGCAATGCATTTTTCCTCCTACAGCACATCACCTTTCGTAACATCACAAGATTTACTTATAAACAGGGGAGAAAGGAAGGGAAGCGTGTGCATATAAACTACTCCTGGAAGGTCGTAATCTTTCATTGTACGTATATTAGAAATATAAAGCATCCGGCCTCAAACACTAAAGCTTACTCTTCACATGAAGAACCTGTTGGTTTGGTTTAAAGGCATTTAGTTATAAACACTTCTAATTATAAAATTACAAGGAACATAAGAATTAACGGTCCTTCTCTCTCAAGCCAAATCATTTATTCCTGAAACCTGATGCTAAGGATGTTCTGGTAAGATGTGGTCTACAAAGAGTTGTGTACTACACCTCAGCAGAAGCTTCCTTTCTGTTCAGATTTCACAAAAGGAGAGACTGCTGCCCTGTGACAGACATCAAATGCTGTAGGATTATGTATTTCCGTGTAAGATGTTGCTCTTCTTTGTTCACTGGAAAGCAGTTACTGATATTTGCAGTATGGGGCTGAGTGTGTACACATATATCTATATGAGTACAGATACATACTCATATCTATATGTGTATATACATACAAGTATAGACATATTGAGTGTATGAGTAGTCAACATAGATTTACATAGATTTACCTGACCAACCTGTACAACAAAATGACTAGCTTGGTGGATGCAGGGAGAACAGTAGATATTGGTTATCTTGACTTAAGAAAGGCTTTTGAGGCTGTCTCTCCTGTAATGTCAGACAAACTAATGAAATATGGACAAGACAAGAATACAGTGAAATAGACTGAAAACTCTGAACTGCTAGGCTGATAGGCTTGTGATCAACAGCACAAAGTCCATTCACTAGTGGTATTATCCCAGGGATTGATTCTGGGGCCATTACTATTTAACATGTTCATTAATGACCTGGATGATGGGACAGAATGCACCCTCAGCAAGTTTTCAGATGATACAAAACTGGAAGGAGTGGTTGATACTCCACAGGGTTGTGCTGCCTTGCAGAGAGACCTGGACATTGTGCAGAAACGTGTTAATAGGAATCTCATAAAACCTAACAAGGGGAACTGCAGAGTTCCACACCTGGGGAGGAATGACCCTAGGTGTGGAACATTTTTACTAGGAAGGTGATCAGACACTGGAATGGGTTGCTCAGAGAGAGACAGGAGTCTCCATTCTTGGAGATTCTTGGAGATGTTCAAAGCTAGACTGAACACAGACCTGAGCAACCCATTCTAGTTGTCCCTGCTTTGAGTAGAGAGATAGGACTAAATGATCTCCAGAGGTGCCTTACAACTTTAACCATACTGTTATTCTGTGTATGAGCATACATCTTGATACGGTCAAGATATTCTTGTGTGACATGACTTAAATCTCTCCTAGAGGTTTTGGGCTGCAGCACTGGGAATGGGATGAAGAGTTCTGTGAAGAGTAATACTGCCCTTGCCTCACCTACATGCTGATAATTAGGCCTTGTGTTTCTCATGTTGGCTGTCTGAAACTGAAGCTACTTCAAACCCTTAGTCACTTGGGACACACAGTAGTGGCCTTTTAGCATATAAGAAATGGAAAAAACACAAAAACTATTTCAGCGGGCTTCCCATTGAGCAAGGTCTAGATTTTTCAAAGAAAACATTGTCATTGTTAGTGTTTAATTATCACAGGAGCTCTTCGTACAGCTTCCCTTAGAAGAGGAGTAGAGGTCAGGGCAAGCAATGGAGGTCTGTTACTAGGGGCCGTTTTGGACAGGCAGATCAGTCTCATTTAATAAAGGCATGTCAATGCTATAGACTTCTGCCTGATCTTGGATTGACAGAGCTGTGCCAAGCCAAACTCTTAACATGAAGGCTCACAGAGCAAAAACATGCTTCTTCTAGTTTGGCTTGTTTTGCCTATGGCAAGGCGGCTTCTTAATACTCATGCAAACATGGTTTTGCCAGTGTAGTTCCCTCTCTGCTGGAGTTTCTTTGCCTGCATGGTAACCAGTGATTCTTGTACCAGAAAAATGGTCTTCATGCAGACATAGCCTGAGGGACTGATCCTGTTATCCCAACCCAGTCAAGTACTGTGATGGCTGGCCCCACGCAGCTCTGCCTATGCCCATCACTGTTGCCTTGTGACACTCGGCTGAAGCGGGGTCGTGCCTCAGTCACTCTGCAGTGCTCTGGCTGTGGGGTCAGCAGTTCCCATAATGAAGGGGAGGCTCTGTCACAGAGGCACGTATACAACCTAATGGACCATTTGATTTACACCCCTATAATGAGAGGAGAAACAGGCTCTCAATCTCCACAGTGCTCAGTAAGCATCAACTAGTTAATGGAGAGGATTCCCAGAGGAACAGTGCTCTTAGCAGGGATTGCTGACAAATGCAGTCTATTAGCCACTGTTCTTATGCTTTTACAAAAGGTGGTTTCATTAAGAACAGGCCTGTCACATCTCATGTGGCATGAGCATCTCCATCTAATATCTCCTCTTGTGGTTGCTGAAGCCTTTTGTTATGTGTGATCCAAGAAACTATAGAAAAACCTCAGTTGGAATTTTTGGTAGACATTCTAGCTTAAATTGCACTGTATGAAAAGAGACCCATAAAATTTTCCTGATGAGGGCTGGAGGGGCAGGATGGGCCTGCAAACAGCAGAATAATGGAACGTGTAATTTCTTGTACTGGCTTGGATATTTTAGCTACCTGTGATAGCTCTGCAATTCCTTTGGGGGCTTAGGAAGGTTTTCATGAATCATCTTAACACATTTTTCCCTTTTCTTTTGAAAAATACAGAACAGAACAAATATGACTTATGAGAAAATGTCCAGAGCCCTACGCCACTACTACAAACTAAATATTATCCGGAAGGAGCCAGGACAAAGGCTTTTGTTCAGGTAATTTTTTCTTTTCTTTGCCATTCCTTTCTACAGACAATTAGTTTTTGAAGATGGAAGACGGAATTCTGTGTGTGATACTTCATTGCCACGGCTCTAACATCATTGCCAATGGGCACGCATTTGTAAAAGCTGTCTAGACCAGTGCTTCCCAGCTTTCAAGACAACTGCACCAATTTAGAAAAATACAAGCCTGCTTCAGTGATCAGTGGAGTCAGTAGTAATCTTTTCACTCACTTCAAGCAGGCTGTGCCATTTTTTAAGACCTTAGCTAAATGATCTGTGATCTCAGCCAAACTCCTGGAAAATCCAGTCCATGTTCAACGCTTACAGACACAGCTGCTGGTGAACGCTAATCAGGAATCTGGCATTTCCTCGAGAGCACCAACGTCGCAGAAGAGAAGTGCTGATGAACTTGTCTTTGGCAGCAGTGCCTTCAAGGAAGAGAGGGACCTGCAAGAGCTGTTCATAAAACATCAGATAGGATGATACAACTGAGAATTTAGGCAATACGACTCTGAACAGTGTAAAGCAGAGGGTTAATGAATGAACTTGAGTGCAACTGGCAGAACCACTGAGTGTGAGCACTCCAGTTCTCTGCAGGCAGGATCAGGGAATCCTAGTGTATAAGTCTGACCCACAGAGTGCTGAACTCAGGCCAAAGGCTGCTTTGGATCTGGTCTGGATTACTGGTCTTGATCCAGTAATGTTCTTGGAAATGATATCAATAGGAAGGCAGTCTTGGAGTTTGTTTTCTTAAATGTCTAACAGAACTGCATTAGCACTCAGACTACCTACAGCTGAAGAGGTTTCTGTGGAATGTCTTGTTGATACCATTTTAGAAAGAGACTTAAGACAGAGAAAGGATAATGAAGGGAAGAAGGAATCACAGGCAAAATCAACTGTGTTATTTTAATTTTTTTTGGCAGAAAGTTAAAGTTGATCCATAAGCAACAGTGCAAAAGGAGCCTGGGTTTTTGCGGCCTTGTGTGAAGATTGCATTTCCCAGGGGAATTCTGTGATGCTGAATAATGCCTGTGCTTATCTTGGAGCTTTTCCTTTGGTGGGAGCACAAACAAAACAGGAGTCCATCTCTCCTCAACCAGGCTGCCTATTTTCTCAGAACTGTAGAAACTTAATACCCTTGGAGACCTCAGTTCCTCGGTCAGATTTGCCCAGAATTGACCAACAGATTCAAAGGTCACCAGGCAGCAAAAAACATGAGTGTACAAACCTCATTTCCTTTGGAAACTGGGGGGGAGGGAACAAAGCATTTTTTGCACAATTCCCAATAAGAACTTATTGATGTTGTTTTCTTAGACCTATTTATATCTGAAGAGAAAAAGAAGAACAGCTGCAGAAAATCAAGCCATTAATGTGCCTTTCTTGGCCATTTCTCGCAATCACAGAAAAAAATAGGAAATGTGACTTTATAAGCAACATGCAGGCAGTTGTCATCTGCAGATATCTGTACAGAGCTTTAAGTTTAATGGAGTCAGAGAAGGTCTTCTAATAAATGGGCAGAATGCCTTCTGCAACAAAAGAGGTCATAGATACTGTTTCTTCGTTGGCAGGTAGTTCTGGTCTGGTTGATTTTTGGTTTTGGTTTGTTTGTTTGTTAGGGTTTTTGTTTTGTTTCGATTTTGTTGTTGTTTTTGGTTGGTTGGTTTTTCTTTTCAATTTATTCAAATGCTATTACAAATACTTTGAGTTCCATGACGTGACTTAAAACACAGACCGGAAAGAATTCCCAAAGTAATACTGTACAGTTCTTATCAGCCTATCTTCCACGTGACTTAGGAAGCAGAACAGACAGAAGGTAGGGGGACAGTGGTATTGTTCCATTTTGATTTCATCTTCACTCAGGATCAACAGGACAAGCACAGGGTTTAAATCAGGGCATGGTCTGGCCTGTAGGCTTTGGTGAGTTTTCACTGGATAGCCAGGGACTGATTCACCACTTCTGTATGCTAGTTTTTGAGCACCGTAACACCATTTATATCAGCAGAGTTCTTCCAGCATGCAAATAGGAGTGACACAGAAGTGAGTCATAGCTGATTTCTTTTTCATAAATGCATATGTGCACATGATTTCCAAAATTAGAAGGGGTGGCAAAAGGTTAGTTCCAGGCAGTGCTACGCATTTGCTGAGAGGCCCTGGATATTTCAAACTGAAAGCCCTAAACTTTATAACCTCAGAGTCAGAAGAGGAGGCAAATCTTGCCCATTAGCTTCAGCAGTGATTTTTCTGGGTCACTGATAGTAATGAGGCTCCTGTCAGTTGGTTTTGTTTTCACCGGGGCCAGGATACTGAGCATATCATCAACCTAAGTAAAATTCCTCTGATTAACACATTTTGTACTGCTGAATGTTAGCCAGTACATAATTAATGAAAAAATACAACATTTTGTAACACTTCCAGCATAAACATGTCCTATTCTGATTTTTCCAGAAGTACTTACAAGTTAGGAAAGTGGTTTGTGTTTAAACTAGGATTTCATCCTTCCTGTGCCATTTTCTCTTCCTGCGCCATTAAATCCAGAAAGAAAAAGCAGAGCTCTTCTGTGCTGTCCGTATGCAGTGGTACACAAAAGCACCCTGGCAAAGATCAAGACTGCAGATCTGATCTGCAGGCTGGTGGATGTCCTTTCCCATTTCCTACTGCTGCCATGCCTCCCCAGAGGCAGTTTCTGTTTCTAGCCCCCTGCAGACTTACTGCATCAAGACATTAGTGCTGGGAGCTGTGGCATTTATTTACAGAGGACACTGCTACGTTGCAATTACACTTCGCTACAGTCACACCGGAAGATATTGTCTTTGTGCACAGTTCCCTTTTCCCAGTTAAAGCTTAGCCCAAAAGCTTTTTCTCTCAGGGCTTTTTTCATTTCCCAGAGCTTGTTCTGACTTGGTCCTTGGCTTTTTCCAGACCTGCTCTTTTGGTGTTTCATATTCATCTTCACTCACCTGCACACAAGCTGGCAGAAATGAGTAGCCTTCTGCCTCTCCATGCCTTGCAAGTGATTTGCTTTGAAATATGCTTACAATAAAGATCACTTACATTTCTGTCACCAGACTCCATAAATGAGTGGACATGTGGCATACTGTCATCTTACATGGCAACAGCAAACAATATGAGGAAAAAGAAGTAAATATCATTCTTTGGAAAAGACTGTGGGTTTTGTTTCAGATTTGGACTTTAGAAAAAGGGAGCAGGAGAAAATGCTTGTGATTTTTCTTACTTCATTTCCATGTATGGGGATTAAAGATACCAGTAGGCTGGGGAAAAGCTGGGAAATACCAAGTCATACCAGAGGATACAGCAAAGATGATTCTGGGGAGCTGTAGAGGTCAGGGGACTCAGCATCTTGATGAGGAGAAAGGCTGAGACCGCTGGGAAATTAACTTGTTTCTCTGTTTTGCAGGTTCATGAAGACCCCAGATGAGATTATGAGTGGCAGAACAGACCGCCTCGAGCACCTTGAGTCCCAGGAACTGGATGAACAAACATACCAAGAAGATGAGTGCTGAAGGGAACTGGTGCACCGCCTCTGTGTGTCCACGGGAGAAACATCTGCCTGGATGGCTGGCACAGTTTGGGAGGGGAAGCAACAACACAGAAGCAGTACTTGCGGTCTCCACTTAGCTTGAAGACCATGCAGGACCTGAAGCACCTTAACAAAACAAACTAACAGGCAGAAGTGGTGCTGGCAGAAAAGTAAAGGGGAGAAAGCCTGGACTTATGCACTACTTCACTGTTCCTACAGAGTCTCCCTTGAGTTCTTTCTTTCTTTTTGGTTTCATTTTTTTTGTTTGTTGGTTTTTTTTTTTTTGGATTTGTTTTTTTTTCCCCCCTAATAAACATGCAGTTTGATTTTCCTTATCTCACATAGGACAAGACATCAGGTTATGCTTTTTTTTTGGGAAGGCTTTCCTATGGAAATAGAGCACTCTTATTTTCTGTGCAAGTCTCATGATGTAACACTGCATAAAACAATAGCAACACAGGAGGGATTTGCTCAAGGGTTCCAGTTTGCTTGGATCAATGCGACTGGGAAATGTGTTGAAGCTACCAAAAGAATTTACCACACACGTCTGTCAAATGAAGAGGAGTCACCCTTCATGTATTGGCTGGGATAGCATTCCAGCGTAGTTTGGGCTCATGAGTCCTGCAAGTGGCTATTTACTGAGGGCATATGGACCAAAACCAATCACCTAAGTGCTCCAGGGAGGAGAAAAATAAATGTGACAAACCTCTGCAATAGACTGATGTTGACATTGTCCCTCCTTCTAGCAAAGAAGTGATAGAATGGAGTGGGGGGGGAGAGGGGCAGGGATGAATATAAATATATATGTATGTAGAGAGAAACATTTCATATATATATATGTTTATACGTAAACCCCACAATATATGCACAAAGCAGAATTTCAGATCAAAGCCTTTGATAAAAAAGCAAAGGCTGAAACATCTGAAATTACAAAAGGGATTTTTTTTTTCTTATACCTGCTAGCAATTTTGGGGTGAAAGGTGAAGGTCTGTTCCTTACATCTTAAGGACAATGCAAAGGGACCCATCATATGGTTTGTACTACTCAGAAACTACTTCAGGATCATTTTGTGCCACTGGAGAGGTAGATGATTCACCAATCTAAAAATTGATGGTAGAGAACTAGAGACCAAATAGCTGTACTGATACCTTGGAATTGATTTTGGCTTTGTTTGTTTATGCCTCTCACAACTCTTCCCCACCCCACAGCTTTGCCATCCAGGAATTTTGTCTCAGCTTGCCTGTTTTTAACATGATTTAAAAGACCAGAAAAAAGAAACCCTAGATACGTTTCTTTCTTGGGTTTTGTTTTTGTTCTTTGCAAGGTACCCTGTTTTTTACACCTCTGATTTGGTTTGCATCATGAGGGTGCTTTGCATGAGGCAAAAAGCCACTCCTAGTTTGGTTGCCAGAAGCTCAGCAGCCCTTAATGTCCGATACTAGAGAAACTACTGGCCTTTTTCATTTCACATTGCTTGGGCCATCATGACAGGGAAGTCTGTGGTGTCCAGGTATCCAGCCTGGTATCCATCCATCAGCAGTGGGGCTTTTAATGGGAAGAATACCTAGCAGCAGAAATGATACTTGCAAAGGGAGAAGATACGCAGAGAAACTGCAGGAATCACATGATGTCTGGAAGAAATCAAGTCCACACCAGTTCATTAAAAACAGAGAACCTCTTTATGGGAACATGAATACTAGAAATGGGGAAAAAAAAATAGTGGGTTAATCTAATCCATTCCTACCAAAAAAACAAGAGGTACATTTCCATGATAGCACTTCTATCAGCTATTCTACTAACATGACTTTTGATCTTAGCCTATACTTAACAAGAGGGTTAATCTATCCAGAAGAAAAAAAAAATAGTACTTGGCAATGAATAGTGGCCTGTATGTTTAAATAGAGATAGTCCAAGCTCACAAAAGACTTTATTGAGTTGCAACTTCAGAAGGAAGGGCTTTGTTAAGGGCAAAGATAGGCATCGTACAATGAGGAGAGATTTTTCAGAGCCAGTATCTGATGAGGAACGACGGAGCATACATCTTTCCCTGAGCTTTTCCCAGCCACATTTTTTTATTATATTATAGTCAATATGTTATAAGTCCCAGCACACCAAGTGCTAGACGTTCTGTGCCTCAAAAGAAAAGACGCGGGAGTGTGCATAGAAAAGATGAGCAGATGACCTGTCACTGCCATGACTCTGAAGTACTTAGAGCTCATGAGGTGTGAGACACAGGGATCCCGATGCTCACAGGCCTGAAACCAAATGTTCCTTGAAACCAAGGGGCCAAGGTGATACCTTGCTCAGTCACCTTGCTCAAGGGCACCCAAGTTGAGGCTGTGCCTATGTAGCTGGAGTGAAGAGGGTGCTGTGTGTCCTCTTACTTAACGTGTAGCGTGGAGGGAATTGGGACGTGTCTTCCTGGGGTGGTCAAAAGAATAATTCAGAGGAGATTGTGAATGATAGATGAAGTGGGAACACCAGAACTGTCAATGTAAAGAAAGTCTCTCGCTGTTTCTTAGGATGTTCAGCAGTAGAAAGAAGCACAGTTTGCACTGAACAAGTCATGTCCATTACTGCTTGGGCTATGGTGCCTGCATGCACTGCATTATTTTCTTTCTTCTGCTCCAGCTACTAAGAGATGCTGGGGAAAAAAAAGACAAAAGGAAGCTTCTATTTAAAGTGCTTTCTGAGCCCCATGATTTTGTTATGGTCAAGGTGCACAATGGAAAACATAGGGAACTTGAGATAATCAATCCATCAGTGTAAGCTCATATGCTCACCATGTATGCTAGTAAGAAGTTTGTCTTCAGCACTGTGTAAGGCAAGAAAAAGCAAGGAATCCTGAAATTCTACGTGTCACCCCATAGGTAAAATTTGTAGGGGAAATTTGGTGCAGGAAATATTCACCTTTACCAAAAATGCAGTCATTTGCACCCGTAGAATCTAAGTCAAAGGAAAAAGATTATTTTTGCTGACTGTCAGGAACTACCTTCCAGTTCACACACAAAGGAGATCTTAGGACAACTTACTCTCCACTGCAGCTGTAGGTTTTTCTGGAGGTCTGGATCAGGCTGTTCCCACAGAGGCGCATCCTGGCGGGTCCTGCCCCTGGTGCTGTGGGGAGGAGCACGGGCACCAGAGCCATGGGTGTTGCTGCAACTGCACAGGCTGCAGGGGCTTGGGACGTGGTGAGGGACCTGCAGGGTGCGAACTGCTCCTTGGGGGTCTTGTCAGCAAGTGTATCAGCTATGACTACAAAATAAAAATAACTAAGAATAAAAACAGGCTGCAGCAGCTGCAGTAAGCAGATTCCCCTCTACCTCACTTCCCGGTGGCAGATCCATGGAGCCCAAACAGAGTGTTCCCATGCTGAGCTACAGGAACACTTGGCTGCCCGTGTAGGCTTAGCAAAGGCAACATCATCTTTCCACCAGCCCTGACACCTGCCTCTTCTCCCCAGCTTCTGATTTCCCAGTGTAGAATTTGCCAGCAGCACAGAAGCCAAACTTTCTGCCCTTCCCACCAAAACAAGCAGGAAAAGGGAGAAAGAGCCCAAGAAATGCCCAGCAAATGATCTCCACACCTTACAGTTCAGTGGGACCTCCATTGCCTTCAGCTTGCTGCAAGGCTGAACAAGGCACAAGCAATCAGGTAGGACATGCTGCAGCTCCACGACAAACATTTTCTGGCTTGACATTGGAAACCTTTTGACCTCCTCTCCATCCCAAGAACACTACTGAGGCCCTTCCTGTGAACACTACGCTGCTGCCGCCATCCCCAGGTGCATGCATGCAATCCATGCATGCATTCTCCAGATCTCTTTGTCAGACTGCAACCCTGTGCAAATCCAGAATGCATCAGTTTGAGGTTTTTTTTGTTGTTGTTGTTTGTTTTTTAAATAAAATTCTAGTCTTTTTGTTGATGGTGGCTTTTTTTTTTTTAAGGTGTGGGGTTAAGGGACTGAATCGAATGTAACAAAACAAAAACAAAAACAAAAAAGCCTATTCTCAGGGCCAGTGAGTTGCAAATAATTTTTAAAATGCCTGTAATTACATCATCTCAATAAAAAAAGATTTAATATAAAAATGGGAATACCAAATTTTGTTGGTGCAGTCATTGCTAAAAGGTCCTTTCTTTTTAAGAACTATGGTACCTGAGTATATGCGGTACAAAGCATCTGCTTTCAATCAGGAAGAGAAACCTGCAGACTTCCCACACCCAAACATGTATAAGCAGAGCCTGGATCTTCCCCGGGAAACTTTGGAAAAGTTTATGCTGTCCCTTGGAGTATTTACTTTGCCACCTGCCCTTAGAGATCAGCAGAACACCCCAATATTACCTAGATGGGGATACGGGGTTCTCTTCCCTTGTCTTGGAGACCATGCAGAAGCAAAAAATAGAAAATAATGAGAAGGTGTGCTGACTCTCTTGCAGCTTTTGTGTCCTGCTAAATAGGCCAGCTCAAGGAATTTGAGAAAAATAATTGTTTCTGCAGTATTCATCTTAGCAAACCAGTCTAGAAACAACCCCCCTAACATGCTGCTGTTGCAAAAAAGAGCATCCTCATTATCCTGTCTTCACCCTTAAGCAGGTGAGACACAGGAGCTTTGATGCCACCAGGTCCTGGATGCTGAGGGGACAGCAAGGTGATGCGTCATGCCCTTCTTGCTGCTGTCCATCACTCCCTGCGGGACTGCTTTTCCCCTGCTGAGTGGGATTATTTGCGCTTATGGCAGTGCGGTCACAACCACCACGTGTCACAACAAATACATCTGGTCAGTGAGTCCCAGCTGCGGCACATCGGCCACATCTGGTGCTCCTTGTGGTAGGAGCAATTTGTGGTGGGTTGAAGTCATTCAGATCCCAGCTATGGCTTGGGATGAACCCATGATAATCTGGCTGATCTGTGGGTTATCTACCCAGCTGCTTCTTGTTCAGTATTTCTTCTTGTTGTCCTTTCATTGTTGTTTTTAAACCATGAGGCAAAGGACTAAGTGCTAAACAAACCCCTCTGAACCAAGACATCACGCGAGAAGGAAACAGTGTGTTGCTCCACAATTCTGTCCCTTCAGGCCATTTCCCTTCATTTTGGAAGAGGAAATAAATGTATCCTACACACTATCATCTCAGCTTTCTGTGCATTCTAAACAATGGCAAACACTGCAGGTTGAAGGCGTATGGAAGTTCTTGGTGATTTTGGTTATCACTCCCTTCAGCAATAGGCTTGATGCTGCCTCTTGAAGCCAGAGATCTTAGAGAACACCCTTTGGAGGCTGCAGCACAGGAGAGGCCCAGCAGCATGTGCTCAGTACATTTTTTGCCTTCCGTTTTCAACACTGATTCCTCTCTAAAGGAAAGCTACCGAGCCAATACCAGCAAGGGGATCACAGATGATGCATGCGTTTGCAGACCACAGCTACTGCTGGCTCCGCAGTGCCAAGTCCCTTCGTAACACCTCCCAGTGCTGACCAGGAGAGACTTTGCAAGGGTGGCAGAGGACCTCAGTTGCTGTCTATGTGCACCCAGGACTTATCAAGGCTGCCAGTGAGGTACTGACTGCAGCATTTTTTTGATTATGTAGAAACCTATTTTACAGTAATACTTGGCAGGAACTTTTTCATTGCCCCCAGATGAGACTCCACCTGTGAGGCACCAGCAAGCAAGCACGCACGCTTGTTTTCCCCCACAAAGACCAAAAGCGATTCAGACAATCCTGATCTCAGTTTTAAACCCACACTGCTTCCAAGCAATCCTGAAAAAGCCACCTGTGAAAAGTAGTGTAAATATTAAAATTGGAAAGGGCCACGTGGATGTGCTGCTCCATGCTGGACTCTCATTCACCCTGGGCTGTGCCTGCTGTGCTGGACTTACCCTGGGCATCATTTTGTTCAGGTCTGCTTCAGACAGCAGCATCCCTTCTCACTCCATGCAAAGCACAGCAGAGATGGAAACAGTGCCAAATTAAACCAACCTAATAGGAGAATATTTCCAATATAGACAAATACTTCAATAAGTCTCTCTTCAGTGACACCATCAACGGTAATGTGGTGTGCTTGCTTGGTGCTGCTCTGAGAGGTGTACGTGGTTGAGCATCTCCTCAGCTGGACTGGAAGAAGAATCACCTTCATCAGCACTTGGAAATGGAGGGGAAATGGAGGGGAACAAGGGAAGAAGGATTTCCTACCAGCCCCCCTCAGTGTCCATTCTCAGTTGTGCAGAGCCCAGGACTGCATGAAGGCTGCTAAATTGTCCTTACACAACGTTTTTGCACTAGTCCCTTGGCACAGCCTCTGTGCCACACAGGGCAGCGCTGCAACAGCATGGATGTTCATGATGTTCCTACCTGTTTTCCCAAACTACTCAGAAATTATGCTGCTTTGCAGCCAAAGCAGAAAAAGAGAAGGAGCCTGTCTTTCCACCTTCTTCTCTTCAGTCCACACTTTCCTCACCTCATTGCCTGAAGGAAAGGAGAGGGAAGATGTGGGTGCTCAGCAGCCAGCTCTCCCTACACAGATAGACGTCTGCCACACACCAGCTTGCTCAGCTGGAGCTGGATACATCAGTGAAATGGCTTTTTTTCTTTCTCCCTTGTGGCAATAATCTTCTATCCCTGCTTTAACAGCCCTCATTTGCTCATAAGGACATCATTAATGTTGCTTAATGACTGCTTTCCACCACTGATCGCTATAAGCTGGCAACCAGTGTGCTTCTTGACCAGGTCTTCACCCTCCATGTGCATCTGGCTAGATGACCTGCTGAAGGGTAAGGCTTAGGCTGCATATGATGGTTCACTGTGCAGGACATGGGATTCCTTCTTGTGATTCCTGTCAGACAGGCTAAGCATACAAATGATAATAAAAATACAGATCTGGCAACGGCTATAGAGAACTGGGGCAATGCATGTTTACTTCAACATTGTCCGTTTGTCAGTGGAAGTGTGTGCGTGGCTCCACCAGCCTTGGTAGAGCTCTGAGATGTACCAGCACAGGAGCCAGGCTGGGACACCGACGTGACTCCAGGCAGACCATGCATCTGTGGCTGCACTGAACAGGCTCCTGGGTACTACAACCAACATTTAGGGAACAAAGAAAACATGGAGCCTTCGTCTAAGACAACAGAAGTCGTTATGACTGATACGATCAGTTGTAAAACCTTCAGGGACACATCAATCTTTCTGCCTCCTGCAAACACCTGTGCATAAAGTTTCCCAGCTTCTCAAAGTGTTGGAGAACAGCCGCAACAGGAAGGGTGATAACTGTTCAGGAATTAGAATTGATCTTGTGCCACCTGATAAACGCTGTTAGCCTGGGGTTGTTGATGTGAAGCCAAGCTCCGCTAAATGGACAAAGTTTTCAAGTGAGCCCTTCCTGGTATTTGACAAGGTAAAGGGAAGGAACTGGAGTGAAGACAGCTCAAACAAAGCAGGTATTGTTTCCCCTGGGCTCCGTAGAGACGTGAATGTGTGACCCCTCAGATGAAAGCAAGGAAAAGAAGCAGACGGGGCAGATGAAAGCTGAGGCAAGGAAGGAATATGAAAGACAGTCTGGACAAAGCACAAAGCTGAAAGCAGGGAGTGGTGGTCACCACATATCCTATGCACCAGAGACCATTTTTTTTGGACTTGATGGCCAAGGTCAGTAACTTGCTTGGCTAGTGCACGCTTGCAGGATATGAACCACTCTCCATTCAAAGACCTAAGAATGAGGACTCCACCCCACTTGCATCTAAGGTTAATCATCCCTAGCGTTAAAATCTTTGACTTCCTTTTGATTTAACTCTATCTCAACACCACTTCCAATCATTAGGCTTTTTTTTTCTTATTCTTCCTGTATTCTTTCTTATTCTTTTGCTTCCTGTAAACCACAGTATTCCCACCCATACAGTAAGATCCTTACCGACTGCAATCAGTGCAATTCAAGCTCTTCTATTCCAACTAAAAATGCTTGAAATGCAAGGAAGGAACTGAAACTCCATTATACATTAGTCTCCCAGAGGTGCTGCTTCCAAGGTGGTGAGCTGCAGGATGCAGCTATGCTTTATTCTTGGGGTGCTGCTGGGCTGCTCCTGTAGGAAAGGCTGCAAAGGCAGCCTCCTTGAAACCGGCTGACATGAAGCAGAAAGGCAAAAGGAAAGCCCACACTGAGGTCCTATTTTGGTCCCTGAGAGCACAGGTAACCCCCAAAACCATGCTTGTTCCAAGCCTCCAGATGAGGTGTGAGGTTTTCCTCTGATCTGGAAACAACCCTTGGGCAAATGCCTGCAAATAGAGTAGCAAATATATCAGCAGAAGAGGCTGTCTGTTTCCTTATTTCTTTTCAAAATGTTCTTAGCGTTTGTGAATACTCTTGGGAACATGCTGTCTCACAGGCAAAGGTTTCTTCCTCTTCATATTCCTCTCTGTCTCACATCCCAGTTTGCTCCTAAAAATTTAGTGGCATCAGCAAGTAGGAATAATTAACAGGCAACTGAACCTCACATGGCCAGGACTTCACCCAACATTCAGTTGAAATAGTCTAACTCAGTCCTCAAATTTCCTCAACATTATACAGAACAGGAAGAAATCAGGATAGCTAGATCTTCTGTTCCAGTGTTAACAATTTCATGCATGAATCGACACCTTTGCTCTGGTAAAGCCAATGGAAATTAGGGCTGTATAAATCTGTGCGATACAGAGACCCAAGCAGTGTCCACAGAAAATAGACTTCCCAGGAAAACCAGAGGGTTTGATACAAAAACAAAAACTTAACCCCCACTGCACCTTCTCAACCAAGCCAGTTACCACCCCACAGTCAAAAACAATTTTGTTTTGTTTTGATGGTTCTTTGCAGAGACCTGGATTCGGTACTGACATCCATCAGCTCCCAGCACAGATGAACTGAACACATAAAATTAGATTCAAACACAATTATCTTGGACTGATGCGTCTAGGGCTATCAAGTCATGTGTTTTCCAATCAGAAGAGTTTCATTAGAAATGTTTTCACACCAAAGGATAAGACTCAATTGCAAAAGAGTAAGGCTTCATAAAATTAAGCAAAGTCCATCTCAAGACATAAGAATATATGGCTTGATTTCCAAAAGGACTGATTAACACACAGTTTTCACTGAATTCAACAGAAGCCACCAGTTTTTTCATTTGGAAATCCAACTGTTCATTTAGGCTCCTAAATCCATCGCTTCTTTATTTGTGCATGTTATTAACCTTACCTTGTACTGCTCTTTCTAAATTGATCTAGCAGAGTTTTCCTTGCCCAATGTAAAGCCCCTGCCACTTGCAGGTGCAGACTTCTTTACTTCTTTTTAGGAGCTTGGGTGGAGGAATGAGCACAAAGCATGCAGTGCTCAGTGGAGTACAAAGGTTTGGGTGAGGGACTCCCACTGAAAGCCATAGCACAGGGGCTGGTCTCCATGGATAGAGGACAGAGCAGGACACAAGTGACAAGCGCCCCCTGAGATACCCAAGATATTTGGAAAGGTGTGGTGGGATCTGCTGGAGATGTGCACTCTTTTGGGAGGAGCCAGGAGCAACATCTTAGGACAACCTTGATGCCTGCATTCAGGAAACCAAATCTCACCCAGTAAGCCTCATGTTTCCTATGCGTTTATCTGCTGTTTGTGTCAAATCATTACATGCTCAAGAAGTAAAAGCTATCAGATGGCACTCAACTCCTGACTGCAGCAAGGGTCAGCAGTGTCCCCATCAGATCTGCCCAAACCCTCCCAGGGGCCCTGTGACTAGGCTCAGCCTTTGGTGTCTCCCTTTCCCAAGTGGCACTGGTGACCTGCCCAGGCAGGATGCCTGAAAGGCATTTTAAAGAAGCCTCCAGCAGCCCAAAGTGGTGTCTGTAGGAAGGGTCTCCATCTGGCAGGTCCATCTGAGCCTGCCACCCTGTGACTCCTCCGCTGCATGGCATGGGCACCGTGCCTCCTGAGGCAAACACAGTTTCATCCAACACCAATGGAGTAGCAGCTGTCCAACTAGGGAAATAACCACATAAAATATCTTGGTTTAGGAAGTGCAGGTGACACTAGCGAGAGGATAAAGGCACCTTTTCATCTTCATGACAGGCGCAACCCAACAGACAGTTTGAGGTGACATTTACAGAAGAAGTGGTGCATTGCTTTGGGCTCATACTTTGTCATCATCGCTCATCTCATCTCCAGGCCATCAGCAGAAGGGTTGGGGGTGTGCCTTAATCGCAGCACCTATGGCCTAAGCCAGAGACGTGCGCAGCACGAGAAGGGATGGAGTGAGAAATGCCTGGTCCCTGCTGGAAAGCAAACCACAGAGCTACGAGTATGAGACGCCAATTGGGAAAGAATAAATATTTATCTGAGAGAATTTTAGAAAGAAGGGGACATTTTTCATTTAGTTGTAACTCCTTCAGGAAATTATTCATTTTCCAAATGAAAACATTTTCTTTAAATTCAAAACAACTGTTTTCCTCCTGGCTTTTGTTTAAAAAAAAAAAAAAAAAAGGAAGAGTCTCATCTCTGCCCTTTTTCATCCGTCATCTAAAAAATGTCAACCAAACCTCACATCTTGGGTTGAGAAGTCATTTTTCAGAACAAAAGCAAAAAAGAAGTGTTGTCAGTGTTTCCCAAGCAGCTGTAGCTGCTGCTGTGGTGGGGAGTGCAACGAGGTCCCATGCCTCCCCACCTGTTGGCCGTGCACAAGGTTATTTGTATTGAGCTCATTAGTGCCAGAAAAGCAAAGGGAAAACAATTGATTCACCTCTTCAAGGGCCACTTAAGCAGTTCTAGCCTGAGAAAATGAGAATCTTCCGCTCACTCCTATTTTTTTCCACTTCAATACTTTTTACTGAAGACAGAAGCCTCTTGCGGGTCTGAGCCACATGAGGTCTGTATGTAATAAGAGAGCAATTTCCAATCCACAAAATCATCTTTTGTTCTTTTATTTCCCATCTCACAGCAATGTTTGCAGCATCTCTAGGAAGCTACAAAAAAATCACAGGCCTCGTGCTATGAATGAGGGCCAGTAATATGTTCTGTCACTAAGCCCAGCTTCCCCAAGGAGTTTGTTCCTCAGCGGCAGCATCTGCCCCATATCCTGCGCAGGGACTCAAACCAGGAGGTGTTAACTCCAGCTTCATAGAATATCCCAGCTGCTGTAGTAATGACATGACCAATCGAGAAAAACTATTTGGTTGTAATTTAAATTTTATGAATGCAGAAACGAAGTAAAACTGAATATAAATCACGAGGCATGGACATAGGCAATGTCCCTAAGCATGTAGGCCACCTTTTCCATCTGTGGAGAATAAGAGCATCTTAAAGTGCAACAAAAGCGAGACCATAACATGGTAAATCCATCCTAATAAAGGAATGGATGCACCTGAGCACAAAGGAAGAGGTGCCAACCCACCAGCAAGCATGAGTTGTTGCAAACCAGCAGGAGACAACATGCTGCCTCTAGGAGCAGCTGCAGACACGAGAAGCACACGCAGCTGCAACTGAGGATAACAAGGGAAAAAAGCTCAAAAATATTGCAAAAAAAACAGCTTCCCAGCTCTGACAGCTCCCATGACCAATTCTCTGGACCAGCCAACAGAACCTGACTTACCCTGACTGAGAGCAAGAGACCTCTCTCCCACATAGATATTATCATCCCATAGATATTATTCTGGTAAACCCAGGTCCTCCCACCTTCCCATCGTCCTCCTCGTGCCAGCACCAGCCCTTTTGCAACCACTAAGCAAACTGACCTAGGCAAAAATTACCCAAACAGAAAGAAAAGGATGGGTTTTAGCCACTTCAGTGCCCCCATCTGACTCACTGCCCGACTGCACAAATGCTAATGTTGTTGCAAGATGGGCAGTGGGAATTTGCATCCCAAAGTGGGAAGAGGGAAAAACTTCGGTCTGCTTAAAGTGACTGGAAAACCACAGCCCAGCTGGATCCCCTCATGGGCCAGCTCACTGTCTGCTTCCCATGGAGCTCCATGCTGCTGTTTCCTTTGTGTTTCTTGTCATCTCGCCACCTGTCCCTAGCCAGTGCAGCTCCACAGCACCTCACTTCCGAGCAAACCAGGCTGGAAAACTGAATTCCTTTGCACATTGTAGGATAATAAAGCTAGTGTCTGTCCTGCTGTCTAAGCAGATGCAGGCAGCTGGCTGATGTCCTTCAAAACAGCCCCATGCCGAGCATTCATGCGCACAGAGGAGCAGGGCAGAGGAGCACTGAAGGCAGGAGAAGCAGCACAGGGCACTCCCACACTTGGCACGGGGAGGCCCCATTCCCGTGGCCAGACACTGCCTCCTTCCACAGGCGCTACTCCTGCACGCAGCAGGAGCACCAAGTCTTCCCAGACAGTGCCACTGCCCTCCGTGGTGGTCTCCTGTGGCAAGACCACCCTAGTGTCGGCTTTAGAGAGAAACCCCATCCTTTTCAAGATAAAAACCCGCCAGAAAGAGAGTTCACTTCAGTGCATGTTCCATCTGATTACCCAAAACACATCACAGTCTCCACGCTGCTGTCTTGGCACTGCAACGCACACTTCCAGCACCCTGCGAAAACCAGCCCTTTCGTCTTGGATCAGGAGTTGGCCACAGAAGTAACCACCTCCACACAAGATTGTTGTAATTCCCAGGCTCTAAAATCCCCAGGATATTTGCTTGCCAGCTCCCACCACTGTTTTGATCTTCACAGCCTCAGTGAATGTGAGCTAGGGGAAGGCGATGGATGTTGCAAGCTCTGCTCGCAGAGGCCACGGGTACTTTCCTAATGTCCCCGATTGCCCCTGAGCAATTCCGCCTTCCCTTGAACCCTTCTGGCCCTTGGCTGTGTGGTAAAGTCCAAGAACAGCAGTGAGGGGATTTTGTGGGGTTCGGTTTTGCCATCTGGCATCACATGAGGAGCTCCCGTTGCCACAACCTCATGTGGCAGCTGCCTCCAGAAATCCCCCGAGCATGACCGCTTGCTGGTGCCAGCAGCACACTGGCAGCTGAGCCACACCACCCAAAGACCACCAGACCCCGGCCTGAGCCTTTCTCCCAGACTGGTTTAGCCTTGCTCACAGTCAGTCACTTTGCAACCAAACTGTCCTGGCTGCTGGTCCCTCTGCTCTGTTTCTTCCCCTAAATATATCACAGGTTAATTTAATTTAGCCCCGCAGGCTGCTTAGCTTTTTTGCACCCTTGCACAGATATTACACTAGGTGTGCAGACCTTTGCTTGCATTAACATTCCACAACTTCATTCTCCTGTTCTGAGTCCTACAGAAAAACATAAATGCCTGCCAAAGACAAATTGTTTTTGTTCTCTTCCCTCCCCCTGTGAGGAGGTGAGAAGGATATTGCAATAGGTGTTGTACTCCCCACCCACATTTTTTCTCACTGCCAAACATATTGCATCAGGAACAATTAGAAAATATTTCTTTGTGTGGGCCCTTAGACTATATCTAAAATGCAGAAATATTTTTCTGGAAAAAAAAAAAAAAAAAAAAACACACACACACACAACCACCACCATCAAACACCTCCCGCATGATCTTTAGACTGGTTTTCAGGGAACTGGATCAGCTGATAAGGTGAGGAGCCCTACTGGTGCGATAGCTATAGCCACAGATGCAAAGCTGTTCTTCCAGCCTCAGCAAGGGAGAAAAGGATGCTCAAGAGATGTTTATTCAATCAAGGAGACAAACATACAAGCAGAAAGAGGTTTTTGAGTTACAGCTGTATGCATCACCACAGAAGGAGATTACAGAAAATACAGCCCAGGTTTGCAACAACTTCTGCTGCTGTGAACACCACCGTGTTGTTCCCCAGAGCACCCTCCCAGGAAGCAGGGCCCTATAACCCAGTGTGATAAACTGGCACAGCAAGAATGAAACCAGATTGACACTAATCAAATGCCTGACCCAAGAAGGGAACCACAACATCCATTATCACCATGGCATGCAGAAGCAGAAATGCAGAAGGTGTAAGGATGAGAGCCTACCTAAGGTCAGTGCATGGCACTTATCAGACAGTTGCTGCAAAAATTTCTATCAGGAGCTTAATTTTGTTTCATGGGGAAGTCCTTTGTCTAGGTCCAGCTGGAGATAAGGCCAGAGAGGTGAAGCTTAACTCCAGCTCTGCACCCAGTAGCCTCAGGAGATTTGACTCCGGTGTCCCAACCAAAGTCAGTTTTTGTTTGAGATAAAATATGTGCAAGATTTTTATTCAAGAGCTGCATCTGGGATGCAGTGGAGATGAGCAGGGCAGAAACCCTTACTCTCTGCTCATCCCCCTCCATCTCCATCCCATGGCGGAGGGGCTGAGCCAGAAACCTTCACCCATGGGCTGCCATGCGCACCTTGCCAAGGGGCCTCTGGGGTCCTGAGCTTCTCCAGCACCAAGGCACTCCTACCCAGCATGGCTGCAGCGAGCACAGACACCCATCTATCACAGCAGGTTATCACTTTCTCCCCTCTGACACAATGAAGAAAACTCCACACCTCGCTGCCAGCAACCCTAACCACATCACAAACAAGGAGGAATCCACACAAGTATTCAAAACATCTGGATGTTGTGCCAACACGGCAATTAAATACATGCTCACTTTCTCGCGCAGTGCCTGGAGGGAAACAGACAGCATTGTGGGGCAGAGGAGGACACGCTGTGGTGAGCTTGGCTTCCTTGTAGCCCAGCTCCGTGTTGCAACCTCCGAAATGATCCACAGCGGCAGCCCTCGCCCCGAGAGCCGGATCCACCCATTGCAGAGTGGGTGCCCCTCTTCTGGGGACACCATGCCGGGAGCAGCTCTGTGCCCACAAGGGACTGCGACGCCTGGGGTTACCCTGCCTCTCCTTGCTGCTTTTTTGGGAAGTGCTGGGGAAGGGGAAGGGGAATGGCCTCCTGGTCACCACATGGGGCTGGGGCCACATAGAGCCAGGACAGCCCAGCACATGCTCCAGAGCTCTGTCTGCTGCGGGGATGGGTTTCACCCCAGGTGAGGACAGCGGTGCAGCTGAGGTGCTTGCAAGCCCTCTCCCCTCTGCAGCCTGCCAGAACAGGTCCGTCGGCTCCTTCCTTCCTCGTGTGCTGCCGTGCCCGGGGCCACGGGGTGCCTGCCTGCCAATGCCATCCACCATGGAAACTTTCCCATGGAGCTGTTTCCATCAGGAGAAGCAGAGGTGGGGCGGCTGGGGGGAGCTGCACAAGCACAAGCGCTCTACGGCGGTGCTGCAGCTTTGGTGGCATATCAGAGAATGTGAGGTGGGTTCTTCTGCCCCTCTTTGGGCAGCACAGGTGTTGCCCAGCTGCCAGAGCTGCTCGGGGTGTGGCACAGCTGGCCGGAGGAACCAGCTGGGCTGTCTGATACCCAGGCTTCCCAACAGGCACGCTGTGGACCCCCAAAAGCACTTTGGAAACCCCCCACCACCACCCCCCTCAATGTTCATTTGTATTTCCTGCTTCAGAAATGCCACAGAAACAAAACTGCAATAGGGGCATTTAATTAATTGTGTTTTGACGTCCATCTTGCTGCCTGTTCTCTGCAGAACAAAACAGCAAGCCAGCCCCCAAACCTAGCTTGTGTTACCTCCCGGTCTCTCCTCCTTAGCATCCTGTTGCTTTCAATGACGTGGGACAAGGCCCTTCCTCACTTGACTGCCTTTCCAGCAGGAGCTTCTCGTTCATTTGCAGCACACAAACACCTTCTTGTTCCATCTGATTCTGTTACTTGGCACAAACAAGTGCTCTGTACAGCATGGGTAATCTTGGCTTTACACGTATGTGTGGTGCTTAATAAAGAAAGGCCCTGGTTACTCACTGGAGTTCCTAGAAGTTTGCTCTGCAGAAATAAAGAACAATTTGGCAAGTGGGCTGCCAGGCTGCAGGCTGCTGTCCAGTTTGCAAATCACTAACCAGCTAAACGAGACTAAAATCCTCTGCTTGGCTTCAGCTGGCTGAAATATTTTTGTGAATATCATATATGCCAGAAAAAAATGGAATTTCAGAGAGGCTGACAAGATTTGCAAATGCAGGTCAAATGAAACAAATATTTCCAGTTGAAAAAATAAATGGGGGGATTTTTTTATAGTATTGAAAAACTTTAGTCTGGCATACCCAAAAATTAATTGTTCCAGAAATGTCAAATGGAAACTTCAGGGTGGAAATTTTCATTTTAAAATTGACCTGAATTTACAAAAAGAAGATATTAAAGGAGTAAGAAGGAGAATATACCACTACGGATCAAGTAGAACATTTCAAGATAACAAATAAGATTTAAAAAAAATATATTTTTCTAGAGGAAAAAATCCTGATTTTCTTTGACTTGAAAGAGTACTTCTTCCCAAAACATTCCCTTTACCAAATTAGCAAAGTCAGCAAAAATTTGATCACCTCTCCCCTGGGTTTTGCAGACCTTAAGACCAGCTCGTAGCACTTCTTCAAGATATGTACTTTCGTTCTGGACAACTGGGACCAGAGAGAAATACCCAGTATGTTTAGGGACTTATGATGAGCAAGGAGAGCCAGGAGTAAAACTGAGGTCTTTTGATCCTCATTTTCTAGTCAATAATATATTAAATATGGGTATAACTGGCTGACATGCTTTTTTCTCCTGCTGGGTGATCACTTCACTATCTTGCCAGGCTCTGTTTGAGGAACATACTGGAGTCACCGCTTTATCAACATGGGAAACTGAAATACAGAAAGATTTTTGGGCTGCATTTCCATAATAAGAGGCCTGGAAATTTGGGGCGCCTGTGTTTTTGGCTGCCTGACTTCAGATACCCACAGCCTGATTTGCATGAATATTATGCACTAAGAACTCCTACTGAGATCAAAAAACCAACACAGTGCCTCTGCAAAACCAGGTTGCTGGCATCCAGAATTGGAGGCACACAGGTTCAGAGAATTTTTCAAAGATCTGGGTTGGCACCCCTTGTCTGAGGTGTGCACTGAATCGAATGTAGGGTTCAGTCTCAGCAGCTCTTGGCAGGACCCAATCCATCTTCTAGCTCTAAAAAAATCCAGCCAAAACCATCTTACAATTTTGGAGGCTGCCTGTTGACCTCTGTTCTCTCTTTTGTTTTTTGTTTATCATCTGTTTTGAGGCATTTCTCCAAGAGCCTAGAAGCAGAGAATGGTTGAGTTTAAAAGCGAGGTCATTTGGTCCAAGCCGCTGCTCAAGTATGGCCACCTAAAGCAGGACCATGTCCAGACCGATTTTTAAGATCTCCAAGGATGGAGACTCCACAACCTCTCTGGGCAACCTCAAAGTACTAGAACTGCTCCACATTCCCTGTGGGCCATCTCTATGTGCACATAAATACATGAGTACAAAAGCAGTCATTCTTGAGGAGACACCACACGGTTTTGCCAAGAGCAGATTGCCCCAGAGCTTAACAAGGAGCCCCATTTTGATCATGGGTTTTCTCCATGCTGTGAGGTTGGTGCTGATTGTGCTTGGTGATGCCTGTGCACTTTTGGACCACTAACCTGGGGTGCTCATGATCAGCGCTTACCAACCCTCCATCAGAAAGCTGCAGGAAACAGAGGTGAATTTAGACAACATGCCATCAGTCTGTGGCCAAAAACAACAAAAAAAATAGACTTAGTAACACTTCCTGATTTTCTTGGAGCAAGGTGGACTCCAGAAAGTTCTGCACTGACTGCAGCACTTCCCTGTGGGGTTTCGTTTGGCATGTATGGATGGAGGCGGCTGTGCTTGTCGTGGGGAAGGAAAATTCATTGCCAGAGTTTGGAAAGGGCAATGTCATGCCCATGTAGTTAGCCTAAAAACAACTGGGCTTCCTCCAACACTGGCAGGATTGCTGGGTGGTTGCTTTCATGTGCTTTTTGTTTCATGTTCATCACCCTGACATCTGAGCAGTTTGCATCTTTGGTTTAGAGAAGGTTTAACCACAACAGCTCCTTCCACACGCGGAGGAGGAAGGGCGAGCGGCTGAGCACTTTACAGAGGGTGGGGTACAGAAAAGAAGCCCAGAAGATTTCATCTCATCTTGTTTTACACTCTGATGTTCATCAAACGCAGCTCGATAGGCAGGCAAGCCTGCTGCAGCCCTCGGGAATGCGGTGCAGGGTCAGTGCCGGTGCTGCACCAGGATGGCAGTGCCCGGGGGCCTCTGGGTGTTTTTGCAGCCGCTCAGCACCGTTGCACCCTTTGCTTGTGCTGCAGCGTTAAAACCATGCTTTGCTTTGAAGGTGGTACTGTAGACGGAAGGCCAGGAGAGGGTGTTAAGAGAGGAAATCTAATCATTTCCAAAAAGCAGCTTAACCCAGGTGGTTACAGGTACTCTGTCAATCTGTTCTGGGCAAGAACTGTATATGCTGTGAGCTCTTTCGCTGATGTCAGTCTGTGTTTCAAATCAGCTTTGACACAACCTCAGTGGCAAAGGCTTTGAAGTCTGAACTAAATATGCTACAGAGATCATTATTCACAACCACTCAGACGGCGAGGGAATATTTTTCTTTTGAAAGGTTCTGCCAAACCTGTCCTGTGCTTTATTTGCCTTCAGAGGCATCGTGGTCATTCTTTAGGAGGAAGGAGTGCTGCTGGATGGAGGAAAGAAAGGGCGATAACAGTCCGGAAGGGAACAACCTTCCAAAACCACCGGAAAAAAACTCATGAATTAAAGAAGCACGGCTGGAAACTATTGCGTTCCGTGTGCCCCACACAGGGAACATTTATGCAAAACCTTCTCCAGGGAGCCACCTTAGGTCTAGCTCTGTGACAACCCGCTCTGCACCTGTTTCACTGGGAGTTAAGCTGCAGTGCTTTGTAGGTCAGTGGAGCTACCTGCATTTGCAAGGTGCAACCCAAGCAGCCAACATTTGTGTACTTGGAGAGCACAAATCCAAGTCAGACTCCAGGGAGAGCAGTAATCATCTAGGACTTTATAATACAGGGATTGGCAGGAATGGAGCTGCATACATGCATTTCCAGAACGGCTTTGAAGATAGGTAATTTTTACATAGATGTTGTGAGAATGGTTTTTGGCTAAAGTTCTGTGTAATAGTCATTTTAAATGCCCAACCTGCGCCCTGGAAAGACTCCAAGACAACAAGCTGAGACCCTTGCTCTCTGCGCTTACTCTTCCTTTAGTGCTTTTGCTGTGCTAGTTTGTCCCACACTTATTGCTGCAAATATTTTTTCCCCTTTCTGAACATTTCTGTTGCTGGGTTCAAATAAACCTTCCTCTGGCACAGTGTCATTCCTTAAAATATCAGTGTTTGTTTCCTGAACCCAGCCGCTTTGCTGCACTGGATTTGTCTCTCTTTAGGATCTTCTCAAGATTTTTAACATCTCCTGCGGCCCTTCTTTCCCAAGCTCCTATTTGGTTTCATTTCAAATACATCTTTCTTTCATGGTGGCTTTTACTTGCCTGCCAGCTTGCAAACACTTCTGTTACACACCATACTTCCTCCTGCTGCTCTCTTCTCCTCTTCTCCTTCACTGTCACTTTTCCTTCTCTAACTTTCCTTCACCTCTGCCTCTTAAGTTCATTTCTGCCTTGGGATTTCTTCATGCTTCTCACTCCCTCATCTCACCTCCTGGTTTCGCTTTCCTATTCACATCATCCCAATCTCCTCTTTCTCAGCTCCCCTCAGTTCCTCTCCTCTTTGCCCTCTTCATATCAGCACCAACCTTTCTTTCTCTGTTATGCAGATAATTCCCCAACACTTTATGCCTCTAGACATACTAACAAAGAATAAGGGGAAGGAGACTCAGGGGGATATTTCTAGTACATAAGTTAGATATGTAAGCTCCTGATGCGGTCAATGGAAAAGTGTAGAAGAGCTTGGGATGTTTATTAGATGTTGTCTGTCTTTATTGCCCCTGTAGGAAGCCTAACTCAGTCACCTAATTTAGTAGCATGAAATTAATGAAGCCACATGAATATCCTCTGCACGATCTCACTTTTGTTTAGGCCCATGCAAAGGAAAGAGGGAAGGACAAGGTATCAGTAACACAAGCAAGCTCAGAGCCAGTGACCAAGCAGCCCCAGCTGCTGGTGTACCTGGTAGGCTGAGGAACGCGATGACTCTTCAGAGGTTCAAAGGAGAGAAAAATGTCTTTGCAGATGCTTGCTAGGAGTGTCTCCCACCCAAGGAGGGTCACTTGACTGTGAGAGCTGGGCCATGTTTGGAAAAGTGCAGTGTGGGATGGATCTGTTAGATACGGAGGGCAGTGCCAGCCAACTCCTGAAAAACCTAGAAAGTAAAAGTGAGGAGGAGTCATCCAGCAGAAAGAAGCAGAGGGACAACTGGTGTGGTGGGCAGAGCAACAAGCTGTAGTAGGGAGGTTTTAGGACCAAGGCTTGAGAGGGTCACTGCTGCAGGCACCCAGGATACAGCAAGAGATTCCACAGTAGTGAATGGTGTCAATACCAAGGGCCCAAGTCTAGGTTTTCATTGTGTTGTCTCACAGACAAGGAGATGTTATATTTGAGAGACAATGACAGAAGAAGCCCCAAGAATGGAAAACAGCCTGGATGCCAGAGTCCAGTGAGACAGCTGAACCAAAGACGAACAGCTTGCTACTTTAATTTCCACCCTGAGGACCTCCACAGACCATCTGTGCACCTGGGTATACCTCTAATATTTCCTCCGCTTTATTTCTTATGTCCCACCAGGTCCTGGACTACAGCTGCTCTAGAAACGGTATGTGTTCACTGAGGACAGAGCTGAACATAGTAAGACACTGCATCTGCTTCAGGGCCATAAAATATTGCTCCAGACAGGATACTGCTGGGGAACCTATTCTCTAGGTTCCCATATTTTTCACGTTGCTTGTCTTGACAAGCCCACTGAAACCCCCAAGGATTTGGGTGAGTGAAAAAGAATATTAATATGGGACAAAAACAAGGCTTGAGGACAAAGGACTAGGGAGCTCAAAGGCTATGCACCCTTTCAGAGTTGACGCCTTTATTCTCATTATAATTTCTTTAGATGACTTCCATGACTGTTAGATAATATTCACTTGCCAAGCCCAAGCAATATATATATATATTTTTTTGAACTGGCCAAAACCACCCCCTATGCTTTACTGAGAACCACTTGCAACTCTTGTCATCTCACCCATGCAGAAGAGGTTCCTCAGGAAATGTTAGGTTTTTCTTTTTCTTTTTTTTTTCTTTTTTTCTTTTTTCTTTTTTTTTCTTTTTTTTTTTTTCTTTTTTTTTTTTTTTTTTTTTTTTTTTTTTTTCTTTTTTCTTCTTTTCTTTTTTTTTTCCTTCTTTTTTTTTTTTCTTTCTTTTTTTTTTTTTTGAATGAAAAAGAACCCCCCCCCACAAGTCCAGATTTTCCCCAAGATCTGACAATACACAGAACAAGAAGGGTGCTGGGAGGGCTCTGAATGTTTCAGTAGTGAATAAACATTGGAATTTTCCAAACCAATTAAGAGCCAAGAAGACAAAGATCATGGAAAATATGGACATTTCAAAAGACAACCAGTATTTGCTCTGAGAAAAAAAACACCAGGATTCTTAAAGGTTTCGTAAAGTAAGTGTTTTTCCTCCCCACCTACTATCTTTCCTTCCTTTCAGCAATGGTATACAAGCACCTTTCTTTGTCAAAGGTACAAAGCATTTTGCAGAGGACGATGCATCCGAAGTGACTCAAGAATAAAACAACAAAACACATTCAGCACAAGGTCTTGCAGAGGTGGGCACCCAGCAAGAGATTGGAGGAGAAACTGCTCTGAATGCACAGAGGGAGGGAGACCTCACCCTTTATGAGGCTTTCTCAATGTAGCAGCAAAGCTGCTCTTTGACTTCCAGCCCTGCGAATTTCCACTCCAGCCTCACTGTTTATAACCAGTACACAAAGCCCTTATCTTCCAAGCACAGCTTTAGATTATAGAGAGGGCACACTGTCAAGAGAACCTGTCAAGGCTAATGAGCACAGGGTTAAACCAGAGCTGCAGCAATGGGACACCACTCAAGAAGCTGCTCAGCAGTGGGGGTGAGTTTCCAGCACATACATACATTTATATGTTTTCCCCTCTCTCTCATAAGTTCCTGTTGCTCTGAAACTATGATTTGACTGCCTGATCTCAGAATATCTAGGCAGCAATGAAAGTCCTCTGAGCCCACAGGAATGCTTTGCTTGCTGTAGCTCCATCAGCCAGGAGAGCCCAATGGGACAGGGAAGCACTGGTTCATGTTTTTAAAAACATGGTGGCTGTGAACATTTTTGGTTTGTGTGTATCTTTGTGTTGCCCCTTTGTTTGGACACCAGTACTTTTAAGCATTCCGGTTAAATAACAACGGAAATTCATGCAAATGGTTCACATACCCATGATGGCACTTATAAAAGCCATGCACCTCCATGGAGAACACTGAGTTTCCTCCCAAGCCAGTGAAGAAGGAGCACGCCACTCAGGTGACACCTACAAATTCAAGAGGACAACCTTCTGCTCTGTTTTTGTTTGTTTGTTTGTTTTGTTTTTGTTTTGTTTGTTTGTTTTTGTTTTGTTTTGTTTTGTTTTTTGACGTTATCCAGGCAGGAAGCTAGAATTTCCATCAAAATTGTTACTTATTCCAAGAAAAAAACTCCCATTCCCTCCGTACTTTAAGGTTATGACTCCAGAGCATGAATTAGGAAAGGTAAAGTTGGTGAAATGGAAAAAGAACAACCTGGGAATAAATTAGTCTATCATCACTATAAATGGAAGGCAGCTTGAAACTGTTGAATGTGGAAATCACAAACATCCTGGTACATATTTTTCCGTTCATATCATACATTCAGATAAATTGAAAGTGATCTTTTGTATCATACTTCCCCCGCCTATCCAGTGCAGTCATTTCCTCTAATAAACTTCCTAGTGCTTTGTGTGGTCAAGTGTTAGTTGTCCCCAAGGGATGAAGTTTCCACCACTTCCTTGCAAGGCATTGCACATCTCTCCATCAAGGAGATCTTTGATATTCAGTTAAATGTTCCCTTTCTCAGTGCACTACCATTACTCCTTATTATCCCCCTGCATACAGTCTTAAGTAAATACTATTAAGCATTTATGTCTTTCTAACACTGGCGACAGTTACCAGATTCCCTTCTTTTCATAATTTGACTACTTTATGCAGAAAAATTATGGGCTAACTTATTCACAAACAGTCTCCCCCTTTTGGGGGGGTTGCTTTCTTGAATCCCCTCCTGTACACCTCTGTCTGCCTAAAATTCAGGGCTCAGGGCAATCTGCCACATGCTCTGCCTTCCCACATGTAAGAGGGTGCCTTCCCACACGTTGCCCACTTCTGCAGCTTCAGAAATATCACTTCCAATCATCTAGCCATTATCACACCTAGATCTCTTCAATGCTATTTACTCCTGTTGCATATTTGAGTTTCATGTTGTTTTTCTCCAGTTTGCATTTTTCCAAGTTGGAACTTGTATTGTTGTTTTCCACCCATTCTTTAATCTCTCTTTACTTCATATCACTATCCTGTCTGCAAGGGTGTTCACAACCTTTCCCAG
This sequence comes from Cygnus olor, assembly GCF_009769625.2. Lineage (NCBI taxonomy): Eukaryota > Metazoa > Chordata > Aves > Anseriformes > Anatidae > Cygnus > Cygnus olor. Next base: position 71,792,488 of record NC_049169.1, on the reverse strand, counting down.
TGTAGCATTGTTGTGTCTTTTACTTTCTGAAAAAAAAAAAGAAAAAAAAAAAAACATTAAAAAGTATGCATACACAAACCACACAGGCATCAGAACACCCAAATACTTGCAATGACTACACTCAATACACAGGATCTAGCTACAGTCTTCCTCTACTGCTCTGCTTGTTTACAAAACATAAAGGGCCCACAAACTGTTTAAATGAATGCATCCTGACTGCAAGTGACAGCAGTCAACATCTACAGATTTCATTAAAGTGCTGCTTATTCTGTTTTGCATGGGCAAATCACTGCCATCCCTACCAAAGCTGCCGTTACAACAGCATAAGGATGCTCGAGTTGATGGAGCTCATTTCCATAAATTTACAATACAAAGTTATGGAATAAAAAATGGGTGTTGTCTTCAGAACATGTCAAGTCAGCTTGAATTCGTCACCAAACCCTGTGTTATGTGACTACTCACGCCCCATGCCAGCCTGTTGCCACAGCCTGGTCTCGGTGTCTGTGCTGCTGGTTGGCATTGACTGTGTGGCTGAGATGACCACCTGGGGCTACTCTGAATGGGGACGGTGTGAATCTGATACCTGATGGCAGGAGCTGATCTCAGCCTGATCTGAGGCCTGAAAACCATTTATGTGTTACTTTATGTCATGCAAACAAGTGGTACATTTAAGGTGAGATTATCCACAGGCACAGAGCAAGGCACACGCTTAGTATGACTACAGTGCCATTTTCAAATGCCCATGTATACTCAAACTGGCTTTACACTCGTTTTCTTCCTGCTAGCAGTGTAGAAGTGACAATGCAGTGCTGAGATGCTCATGAAACACCTTGGTAGCAGGGAGGTCCACATGGCCACATGCCAGCAGATCAGCAGGTCGGTTTCTTCAGGCCAGCACCCACAGTGCAACCATACCCTAACTTGGTGGCTGAGGCTGGGGAAGGTCCGTGGGTAACTTCAGCAAGGTCCAGGAATGCCTCAATTTTCATATTCACAACAATGTACTTCCAGTGGAAAATATTTTGATACTCACTTGCTTAAAGAAGTTAAAACCACTGCCTGAAACAGGTCTACACTTGTGTCATGGATTACAATAGAAGACCCTGGATAGGAGAACACAATGAGAGTTTTCTGTGTGCAGACTTTTCGAGGTTAGCTGCTTCCACAGCCAGCAGGCATCAGGCGATCTTTTCTGCTTTGTTTTGCCTTACACAGGCCTATTTGATGAACACCAAAAGCCATAGCTTGCTACCCACCTTGACTTCATCAGCTGTCAGGGTCCTGTGAACATCACATTGGCAATTATTCTCCAGAAGGAAGCAAAAAGTAGTGGCTTTAATGATTAAATTTATTCATTTATTATTAATCTATTTATTTATTTACGTATTTCTGTGGGAAGAGAGATCCACGTGTATAAGCATTGAAGTAAAACATATGCATCTTCTTCTGTTTGTTTTTAGCTATGCAAGTCTCAAAGCCCAGCAGAGGCCAGGCTTGTATGAGGCTCTCCTGGTCACCACCAGCAGCAAGTTCAGAAATGTCACCACTTTTTTTTTGATTTCCCCCAAGGAAATATGCGTCACATGGCAACGATGCCACTCCATGGGTAAGTCATCCTTGCTGACTGTGGAGCATCCACACACTCCCAGGAGACTCAGTTTGTTGTGCTGGAGGTGGTGGAGCTGAAAGAAGGAAACTCAGTTCCTTCTTTCCTATCTTTTCCTCTTCGTTTTCTATTTGCTATTTGTTTGTCCTCACAAAACCTTTCAAATGGTGCAGATACCCATTAGCGGAGGGCCTCCACCACTGGCATAAGGCATAAAAACCAAACCGCAATGTTATCAAACAGTCTGGAGCTAGGGTTGAGGAGAAATATGTTGTCCAGCAGGAATCTCCAGAAGAAGTCTATGCGGAAGCAAACCACGTGCAGATACCCAGCCTGGGATATGACCAGGACAGTATCCCCAGACTTGCGCCTCTATGCTTTTCTCTTTTCCTTTTTTTTTCAATAAAATTATCAGGGAATGCTTTCTTACCACCCGTGAGCAAAGCAATAGCAGTTTGTGCCCAGGCTGAGGGCATAGTACCACTTCCTGTTTAATGGGATCGCTGCCTGAAATGGCTTCGGCCATGTGTCCTTGGAGGCCTTCTGTCCACGCTCTGATCCAGCCCAACACAGCTTAACTCCTGACAGGATCACAGCACAGGGACACACATGCCTGCAGGCAAATAATCACACAAGAGGCTGCAACATGACAGTGCAGAGACCTAACCTAACCACCAAGCCTGCTGTAGGTGCAGCTCTTTGTAGTATTGCAGCTCCCAGAATTAATGAACTTAGTAGCGCAACGTGACGGGCACGTAAGCGGGATCATTCACACCCATCTCACATCTGCAATGAGATGGATCAAAGCAACACGCTGTGCCGAGGTGCCCGTGCCCATCTGCTGATCTACCTGCCACAGGCAGCACGGGGACTGGCGGAACCGCAAAGTGGAGGGACCAAGAGTGAAGCGGGAGACCCAGGCTACAGCAAAAGGGAGGAAAGCGTATTAGCGATGCAGCGCTGATCTTCCCTAGCTGCCTTTGCTGCTGATTTATAGAGCAAGTGCAACTCATTTATCCAGGCTACCTTCATTTTATTGTCATTAATTGTTACGAGTTTTTTTGGCAGGGACGGGGAAGCTTGTCTGATTAAAAATAGCTTTGGGGACGGCAGCTGGCAGAGTCGCAATGAGAGAAGGATCCAGCTCCAGATCTTTTTTCAAAGAACGTGTTCTTAGCAAGTAATTGGGTGCAATCAAGTGCAGAGATAAATAGCAGCACTTCCCAAGGTGTAGCTCGAGGCCCTGATCATGCCAGTTGCTGTTGGCTGGCAAACATTCAGAGAGGCCAAAGGTCTGCTCAAGTCTCTACAGACTTTCTGGCAGGACCAGTGCCCAACTGCTTTGCAAGGCTGGAGAGAAGAGATTTTTCTACACAGGATGGTCTTTCTGGTGTGCAAAATACATCATAATGCTATCAAAGACATGCAGCATTAAGGGCTAAGAATTCGGATCCTTAAATGCACGTGCATCTTCGCTCTTTGTGGCTGATGCACGTGTTCCTACAGGGCCTCATCTGTACTCTCCAAGCAGTTCCCACAGCTTTCTCATTTTACATTCTGCATTCAAGCAAGTTTCTGTAACTGAAAAGGAAAATTAGCAGGCTGAAGAAGTGACAATCTAACTGAACAGCAAGTGTGCTGACAGCTGGAAAGACACTTCACTCTTTTCCTTCTTTTTAATAATGCCCACTGATCATTTTACTGCAGATCCTTGCTCTCCATTTCAGATTCATGCCAGTACACAATAGATCTGAGCTTGTCTCTAGGTCACAGATATTTTGATTTCCTCTGCCCAATCTACTCGTAATTTTGCAAGGATGGCTCTCAAGCAGATTCAGGAAGCTGGTGCTTAAACTACAGGAGGGCTTCACTAGTAGGTTTTGGCTAATGTGGTCCAAGATCATCGCTGTGGGTGTGACCAAGCCAGCTTTATGGCATCCAAGTGCTCGCCCCATCTTCCAGCTTCAATTCCAGCCAAGCCAGAGAGCAGCAGGATTTCTAGAGAGCTGCCCTCATCTGCAGCCTTTGAACTTCTCATGGAGGTCTCTGCTGCCTCCACCACCCACAGCCTTGTTGAAGCTTCTTGTGGCTCAAGGGCACATGAAAACTGTGTTCTGCAGCTCCACAGATCAGGAGGGCTGACCTACCTTTAATATGCTGCTTTCCAGTGGATTTCTGTACTCACTTGCAGGGAAGTTTTGGCAGTCTGCAAAGCTCTTTGGAAAACATCCTGTGCTGTCTCGTTAGGTGAGAAGAGCCCCTGGAGCAGGTAAAAAACCAATGCATTTGTCCACACATCCTATTTGCAGCAGGAAAGTGCCTCACCGCTTTTTTTTTTTTTTTTTTCCTCAGTACATACAATGAAAACATCTGACATTGTTAGGATATGCATAGGCAGACTCGGCAGCCTCTTCGGATCTGGTTGGATTGGGACATATAATTTAATTCTGGGTCTTGCTTGCTCTCTTCCTGAGTATACTCCTTGTCAGCAGAGTAAGGCTGAGCAGGTCAAACAGCAAGCACTGTCGCTGCGGTTAGCCTGCGCTGACAGCGGGCAGGTGCTCGTTGCTGTAAACCAATGCAGTTACACTGAAATCAATAAACCACAATTCATACCAGCACTGAAGTTCCGGCCCTGTATTCTGATGAATATTTTTTTGTTGTTTTCTTTTTTTTCCTTCGTCTCTTGAGCGTGTTTGCTGACAGCAGCCCCCACCCAAGGCCACACGCCGTGCCAAGGAGCAGCTGAGCCTGATGCAGAGCAGCGAGTGCCACCTGCTGAAAGCCCCACCTTCCCTGCCTGCTGCTGCCGGCCTGTGCTGCACTTCCCAAGACACAGAAGAAGAGCAGGAAAGAGGACTGCAGTTGGTTAGAACTCCATCACCCCTGTTTTAACAGTCAAAACCTCCTGGCTGGGTTGGTAGGGGGGAAAGGGATTTGTTTTCCAGGTTTTCAGTCTGCTTGAAAAACATTTCCTTTTAAAAGGAATGATGTGCCTTTAAGGGGAAGGTAGCAGGCAATGATCCATCTTCACCACATACAGACTTGCCTTGTTCTTCCATTTCTGGCTGAGTGATAAAACGTTAAATGTCATTTCCTGTATCAGTGGTTAACCACTAGATGCTGGATCAGAGATTTACCAGAAGTGCAATATTCAAAAGTGGACCTGCTGCTTTCAATAACACTTTCTTGCACCCCGTGGGAACCACTTAACCTTTTGTTTTGGGGGGGGGGGGGGGCGGGGAGAGAGAAAAAAAAGAAAAAAAAAGAAAAAGAATCCCTGGATTTGGGTAGGGCGATAAGTCTTGTGCCAAGGGCTCGCACCTTGTACAGGAAGTCATAAGGATAAATCCTTCCCTGGCCCCAGACTGCCACAGCACTGAGCCTTGCCAGAAAGCAAAGCTGCTACGTGAACTGCTTATTAGCCCGCAGTTCTATCAGCATGTGGAGATCAGGCACTGGAGGATGTGGCTGTTTCGCACCCGTTCTCCTATATTAAATATTTAGAAAACAGACTGGCACCAGAATCCAAAAAGCGTATTCCCTATCAACCCCTTACTTCCCACTTATTTTACAAGGCAGAGGTGAGCAGTTTATCTGCCCAAACTGTATTCCTTTAATTATCATCACCACAGTCATTTATGGGGCTGGGGGGATTAAAAATCATTTTGGGAAGAGCAGCTGGCAGAGTAAGAAGCAGATAAGTAAATTTCAGTTAGGGCTACATTTCCAAAGGATGAATTTTGAACATGTGGTTTTGCAATTGCCTGTGCAAACAGAGCGTTATTTTCCTAATTACATAATATTTGTAAAGCACTCAGAAAATCAAATGGCTAAGCACACATCGAGAAATACTAGTTATAGAAGTTTGTGGCTAGTGGTGATGAGCGTCTAGAAATAACAAGTGGGTACTTCAGACATACACCTGATGTCTGAACTGCTTATGCAGGGCTCTCTGTTGCAGCAACACCCACCACTTCACCCTCCAGCCCCTGTACCATCTCAGCATCCCTGCTCTCAGAGAGCTCCAGCAGCTCATCTCACTTGGAGAATGCCTGTTTTTAGGGTGAGGAATGGCTCTGCCTTTGCTGCATGCATGTGCCTTGCACAACAGAGCCCTTGTCCCTGAAGGCAATCTGCAGGCAGCATTGCAGGTCAAATAACAAATAGTAACAAGCTCAGAGTTGAGGAACCTCACTCCTTTCTTCCTCAGCCAACAGGAAACCCCCACATCTCTCTTGTCATTGCTATTTATTCAGTTGAACTGCAGCAGCACCCAGCTGACTAGACGTGAACCAGAACCCAGCCATTCTAGGTGCTGTACAAAACACCTCACAGCCTCCCTCTGAGACCTGATGCTCTCAGGAGTGAAAGGGGAGTGCTCACAGCATTCCCATCCAGGCACACCATGCCCACTGGCCTCCTGCCCTCAGTTTAGCTCCCAAAGCCCCCAGCACAGTATCAGGAGCTCAGACCCTGAGCTTCCCAGGTAGACAACGACAAAGAGCAGTATTGACATGGCATGTCTTACATTGCTCTTCAGCAGCGTCCATTGGCAAATGAACAGAAATAAATGGAGTGGGGCTGGTTCCAGGGGAGAGCCTTTCTGCGCTGCTCAGGGGAAAACTGAGATGGTGGAAGATCCAAGAAGATTCCCCCAAAAGGCGATGTGTTTTTTTTCTTTTACTCCAGAACTCACAGGAAATCTCCAGATTACTCATCCTTTCCCAGGAACCCTGGCTGGAAAAAAATCAAGGGGCCTCACTATTTTCCTACAAACACACACACACACGCACACACACAAAGGAGCCCTGCAAAGACCTTAACACCAGCTGTGCTTGCCCTTGCCAGAACTTCCTGAATCCACCCCCGTTTACCCTAGCTTGCCAAGCAATGCAAATATTTGAGAGGCCACCTCGTTTCCGCAGCGTCTGATGTAAAAATCCGCATCAAATCCAAGCAGTAAAGGCTGTGACTCACAGCTACTCAGCAGCCAGAAGTCCTGTCAGGCAGGCCAAGCTTTTATATAGCAGGAGGTCACTGGAACACATTCTGGCTCACCTCTCTCATCGATCAAAAGAGTGCAACCACTTAGACACGTCTCCTGCTTGCCTTCCCTTTTTAAAGTCAAATGCTGAGGAGCTGCTTCCGAGTAGGCAGAGAACAGGATGACACAGATACGATATCACTGGGAAAGAAAATTAGGTTTTGTTTCAGCAACTGCTGAAACTTACAGCACTGATGAGTTCTGCCATGTAACCCAGAGGCTGTGGCCAAGAGAAACTTGAGTCAGAAGGCTTGATTTCAGTTCCTGCCTCTGCTACTGCCCTGCTGTTTGATCTTGGGTTAGTCACTTCACCGCCCCTGGAAATAAAGTCCTTCTCTGATGAATACTGCTTGGGAACAGTCTGGAGATTAACAAGAGAGTAGAAGAGCTTGTTAGCATTTGCAGCTGGGTCCCAGGTCAGGGAGAAAGTAACAGCATATTGCTACAAGGTCTACACAGAAGATGGGTGGTGAGGAAGAATGAAGTAGAAACGGATGCTCTAGTAGATGTAGTAGACATCAAGGTGCCCAAAAAAGGACTAACAAAATGGGGACTTGCCCCTGTTCCACACACACACACACGCATACACACACATTGGGAATGTAGAGCTTCTGGGCTTCCAGCAGGCTGAACAAGCAAGACATGCCTCATCACAGAGTCCCCCAGGATGTGACCTGCCTTTCATGCTTCAAGGTTCAAATCTTTTACCACATCAGTAATCCCACACGTTCAGGAACCATGAATCAGGGCTTCAGAAGTTGTAAGTCTGACTTCAACTTTCCAAAATTTCCAAAGCATGCCTCTGCACACTCTTTTCTTTCTAAATGAGCACCCAGATTATTTTCCATATCCAACTGACTCCAGAAGTTGGAACTGGTGATCTGTTTGTAAGGGCACAGAATAGGGTAGAGTATGGCCTCCTTCAGTCTTACTGTTGGAAAAAACCTTTTCTGCCGATTTGCAGTTCTGCAGCGGACCACACCTACTACATAAAGGAAATAATTGCTGCCTGACTGAAGACTCAGAAATAACATAATCAATTGAGATATTTTTTTTTCTTGTAGGTCTTGTTTATACCTCAGAGTTGTACTGTTTTGAAATAGGTTTACTGCAGACTGGGGACACATGGATTCATTAAACCATGTCAAATCAAATGTCTCAAATTAAGAACATCAGTTCAAGCTAAAAGGCATTTAGAGCTGACCGGGGTAGCAAATTTAGCCCTGGACACCTGCATCTTCCTAAGCAACCTTTCAAGGTGGTTCCTCCACCCTTTAAAAGCACAACATGCTTACTTGCACACAGCACATGGCTTCTGGCTTCAGGCTTAAGTCTCCAGCTCCACTTCCCCCTCTGTACTTCCAAAGGAACTACACAGATGTATCACACTCGGTAAATCTGTGGAAGCCGGTTCAAACCTGTCTTACAGCAACTTAGCCGAATTCTGATCCAGCTGCCCTTCTCCATCCCTCCACATTTATTTTCCCAAATCTTCCCTCATATCTGCAGGAAGGGGTTAGACATTAGAACAGTTCAGTTAGAAGGGACTTGCAAGGATCGAGTCCAGCTGCCTGATCACTTCCAAAAGTTAAAGCCTATCACTGAGGGCATTGTCAAAATGCCTCTTGAGCACTGACAGGCATGGGGCATCAGCCACCCCACTGGGAAGCCCATTCCAGGGTCTGACCACCTTCACAGTAAAGAGTATTTTCCTAATGTCCAGTCTGACACTCTCCTGGCACAGCTTTGTGCTGTTCCCTACCATCGATCCCTACCATCGATGACAGGGGGCAGAAACTGGCACCTCCCTCTGCACTCCCCTCCTCAGGGAGCTGCAGGGAGCAGGGAGGTCATCTCTCGGCTCCTTTTCTCCAGACTGGGCAACCCAACTGTCCTCAGCCTCTCCTCACAGGACATGCCTGCCAGCCCTCGTACCAGCTTTGTTGACATCCCCTGGACACTTTCAAGGGCCTTAATGTCTTTTTCATATTGTGGAGCCCAGACTGCACACAATATTCAAGATAAGGCTGCGCCAACATTAATATAGCAGGAGAATCACCTCTGTTGACCTTCTAGCTGTGCTGTGTTTAATGTACCCCAAAATGCAGTTTGCCCCATGGCTGCCAGGGCACGCTGCTGCCTCGTGCTGAGCCTGCTGCTGACCAGCACCCCCAGGTCCCTGTCTGCTGAGCTGCTCCCCAGCCACTTGCCTCCCAGTCTGTGCCTGTGTCCAGGTGCAGCACCCGGCATTTACCCTTGGTGAACTTCACGCCAGTGATGATTGCCCAATGCCCCAGTCTATCTAGAGCCCTCTGCAAGGCCTCTTGTCCCTCCAGAGCGTCAACAGCACCTCTCTGTTTAGTAGTAGCAGCAAACTTGTTAAGGATGACTTCAACTCCTGCATCCAGATAACTGGTAAAGAGGTTGAATGGAACTGGCCCTAGAATTGAACCTTGGGAAACAACGTTAGTGACTGGCTGCCCTACAGATGCAGCCCCAGTCATGACAGCCCTTAGGGCTCTACTGTCCAGTCAGTTCATCATCCAGTATAGTGTGGGCCTATTCATCTCGCAGTTGGACAATTTGTCCAGAATTGCATTGCTGTTCAAAAGCATACAGAGGCTGAGGCCAAGGAACCTAAGAGACACAAGGTAAGGCTGCCACATCCCTGTAAAAAGTAAATGTCACTTCAGGTTAGCTTTAAACAGTGAAAAAATTAAAACAAATTATCCTTGGCTGCTTCTAAAGGTATAGTCTTAGCAATCCCCTGAGGAAAAGCAGGGAAAATCTGACAACATCATAGAATCACAGAATGGTTGGGGTTGGAAGGGACCTTAAAGCCCATCCAGTTCCAACCCCCTGCCATGGGCAGGGACACCTCCCACCATACCAGGTTGCCCAAAGCCCCATCCAACCTCGCCTTGAACACCTCCAGGGATAGAGCATCCACAGCTTCTCTGGGCAGCCTGTGCCTGTGCCTCACCATCCTCAGAGGAAAGAATTTCACCTTAATAACTAATCTAAAGTAATCCCGTCTTTTAGTTTAAAACCATTAACCCTTGTCCTATCATGACACTCCCTGATGAAGAGTCCCTCCCCATCTTTCCTGTACATCCTCTTTACATACTGGAGATCTGAATGCATTACTCAGGTAGGCTTCACGGTCATTCATGAAGCCTTACCCTGGTGTTGATGTGCTCCTGCAAAACCCCAAGCTAAGCCACAGTGGTTTTCTCTTTACCAAAAAGGAGCAGTAGTAAACAGCCTGGTGCAGGTCTCCTCTTTAAATACAGGACTACATTTACACATGCTGCTACAGCATGTAAACTTTAGGTGTGCACTGTTTGGATGGTCAAGGCCCCAATACCTGACAAAAATCTCAAGGCCAAAACATGGGTTTAACAGACTCATCTCCATGCTTGCAGGAAGTTTAAAGTACAGCAGTGGTCATTCCTGGAATGGAGATTAGTTTCCTGATCCACAGTTTCTGATGTAAATAGCTTTTAGCATTAAAGGATGACAGGTTTGTCTGTCTTGAAGTTAAACTACATGACTGAAATGAGTGATATCTCTGTGAGTGAGATACAGCTGAGTTATCCTTGAGGCAGGCATATTAAGAAAATTTTGAACTTACTGAAGAAAGGTAAAAATAGAGTTATGGGGGAAAAAGCAGAACTAGATATTTCTTAGGAAAAATGTCTTGCAGAAGAGACCCAAAATTAAGAGAGAGTTTCAGAGATTCAGAGATTAGTTTCAGAGACTCTGAGCATTTTCATTTCCCATGATATTCTCTATAAAGGGCAATGTCAGTGACAGTTCTTCTTTAAATGCAAGTTTTTCATCACCACTGCAGACCATGGTTTGCAGCCAGTCCATTCCTATCACTGTGCATGTATCCGCTCAACTAGTGTTTTGTAGAGCACCGTAGGCTGTGACCTAAGCAGACAAAAATGTGCTGAAATGTAAACTAACATATTTGGTAGGGATGTAACACAAAAGAATTATAGAGGTTATTATAGTTTTGCAGATATGGACACAACAGAGAAGCAGCTCCTTCCATGGCATTGCAAACCCTTAGGGCTTACACATTATGAACCGGCTCCAAAAGCTAAGAGACAAAAATAATTCCCATAATATTTCTTTCTATATTTGCCTTCTGCAGTTTACATTTTCAAGATTTTCTTTTCAAGCAAGGGTTATGAGTTTACATTAAAAACATAGTGGAAGTTTAATCATGTGGTTCCAGGAACAGGATCTTAATAAGGAAAAAACCTACATTTTTCTCCGTCTATGTAATTCATACCAGATAACCACCAATATTTAAAAGTAGTGCTCCTTCCAAGTAAAACCTGGGATAACCTTGAGACAGAAGCTCACAGTGCACTGCAAGAGCTGAGCAGGTTGTTGTGATCAGAGAAAAAAAGGGGGAAAGGCAGTATATTTGGTAAAACTGGCAGGTTTTTGGTGGCACGGGCCTTGGGGGTGACCTGTGTGGGAGAAGGCCACAATCAGTCCTGGGTCAGTCATAGCTGCCTCCCGTGGCTTTGAAACAGATGGGAACAGCCCACAGTGAGCCAAAACTCCAGCCAAAGGAGCACGTGGCACCTCCGCTCAAATGTATTTAAGAATGAACAGCAGCCATTAGGAGAGGAGTTAGGTGAGGAGGTGAGTTTGGAGATACGTAAAGAGACATATGGAGATATATGAAGAGACATGGAGGAAACATGAAGAAGATGTGTGAAGAGATATGTGAAACAGCACACTAGGAGAAATGGAGGGGAATGTAGAAGGAGATACTATTGGGGACACAGCTGGAGATACACTCCTGGAAGACGACAACCCACACAGGAGAGGGAACAACCCTGGGAGGCTGCTGCCCACAGAGGTTCCATGCTGGAGCAGCAGTACCAGGAAGCCCGAAGGAGCACTCACTAAGAAGCAAAGATCAGAGGATAAAAACCTTTACAAACACAACCCCAGCGTCCCATGCCCCTGTCACCTCATTGAACAGACTGGGAGGGACTGAGGGTAACCTGCAGAGAAAACAAGGGGAGTTCAGCCTAGGAAGGTATTTGTTGGAGGATGAGCCTGTGAAAGGGGGAGGAAAGGAGCTTACGTAAGTGTTCATTTAATTGCTTGTGTTTTCTTCCCTCCTCCACCCCAAAAGAAACTTTTGATCACTGATTTGGGTAAACCAGCAATAAATTAAGTAGCAAAAAATTCCCAAGTCAAAACTGGTCTGCCTTCAACAGGAGGCTGTAAGGCAATCTTTCCTCTGTCTAAACCCACGTGTAACCCATCCTGCTGCTGAATGACAGCAGGGGGGTGGAGGTAGGCTTTTTTTTTTTTTCTGCTCTTAAAAAAAATACAGATAGCACATAGTTTATCCACCTCGTAGCTTATTACAAGAGCTGCAAGAGTGCTTCATCTTGCTTCCTGTCTCATACTGGTGCACAACACAATCATCTAATATGCCTTCCTAGGCCCAGCCCTCTAAATTTGGTGAGGCCAAGCAGCTATTCCCTTATAAGGTTCATTTTGCAGCTACCCATTTCTTGCGATGTCTCCCTGCCTTCCAGCTGTTTTATTTTCCCCAAACTTTCATTGCTTCATTCCAGTGAATAGGGTAGAGTCTACCAAGTAGCTTTGTTTCTTTAAATTTGTCACTATTTCCCTCATAGACCTGAAATTATAAACAGCTGTCTACAAAAACACAACTGCTTCTAGAGTAACCGATGTTAAGGAGCACAGAGAGGGTTATGACTTCAGCCTGTGCACAGGGAGGGAGACAGGGGTGCAGGAAACAAAGATCCTGTTTCAGTGCAGATTATCCCAGCATGAACAACAGAGGGACATATGGGATGCACAGCCAATTCCTTATAAAGAAAATGCCTCTCAGTTTATTTAGGATGATCCAGAAAACCAAAACCAAACCAAACCAAACCAAAACAAACAAACAAATAAAAAAACAACAACAACAGCAACAGAAAAGCAGGTCCCCCCCCTGAGTCCCCAGGTACCCAAGCACATGCCAGAAAGAAAAGCTATGCAGAGCCACCTATGCAGATGCCCACAGAGCGTGCCAAGGAGCAGATGCCTTGGGCAGTAAATTAGCTTCCACGGTTTGGCCTCTGGGGCCATATGGCTGCTTCCAAAAAATGCAGAAATGAGGAGAGAGGTACACTGGTACTGAGCACTAGTCTGTGTAGCACCTGGCCAGTATCAGCCATTTTGAAATGTTATGGCATTAACCCATCTGATGCTTAGCAGTCAAGATTTTCCAGACTTACACAGAAGCACAAGAAAAGCATAAAGGTTATTTTGGGTAGCAAAATTAGTTCTAAACAAAACCCAAAGCTATTTCCCTGCAAACTTTCAGGAACATCTTGTGGAGAAATGCAATTGCTAAGTAAGAAACACGATTGGCCATTAGCATGAATGCTTTCAAGGTTTAACTTCTGTATAACTGATCAAATTACTGTATTAATTTGACTTGGACTTTTCCTACAAGTGCACTGATGATTCTTGCCAATTGATACTCAGTGTTTCCCATCTGCCAATATCCACATGTCCTCAGCATTCCTATTCATGAACCCAGTGCCCATTCTGGTACTTCTGTCTGCCAAAGGAGAGCTCTTTTCTATTTCAGGCAGCCACAACTGCTGTATGATAAACGTGTGAAAAGAGGGAATCCCAACTTAAAAATGATTGTTACTAAAGCTCAGCAACAAACATTACCTGGGTTAAAAAGCAAAGTGTACTGTTCTACTTTCATACTCTTTATATTTTCACTCATGACATAAAGCATTTAATCTCCTGCAAAATTATTCCCTACACGTGAACCGCTGGCTGTTAGATAAATATCTTGCAAAGTATTTTTTCTGAAACAGATGTGTGTGCATTTGTTTTGCATGCAGAAAAGAATGGCAGGCGGACAAACACATATGTCCCCCGTCCTCTCTTTTTTCATACACTCAAGAATTTTAGAGAATCTTGGAAATTATAAATTTGTAATGGAAACAAAAGCCAACTAAATTCTGAAACGTGTTATTGTGGGAGTGTGTGCAGATTTCATTAAAGTATCTAACAAAACACAATTGTCTCATGATAAAGATGTCTGATGGCATTTGTTTTCTGACTGTGACTCCAGCCTCAGATGAAACTCAGCACTGTGTGCAGAAGTGCTGATCTTCTTATGTTTAGACAGGCCATACTTTGTGTTATAAAGAGAAGAAACATCTGTTTTCGTCTTATAATCCAGCAAAAACAACAAAAAAAGAACAAAAGCAACATCTTCACAAGAATCAACAGGGCACCTTTCCCCTCTCTCTCTCTTTAAGGTCCATCTGCATATTGCTGCAGGAAGGGGAGAGGGGAAAGGGAAGTGGAAAAGACTTCTCCATTTAATGGTGCAGCACTAGAAAAACAATCCAGGAATAGAATGGCCATATTTTAAAAGCTGACATGTTTGGTGTTTTTGGTTTGGGGTCTTTCTTTCTTTCTTTCCTTCCTTCCTTTCTTTCTCTTTCTTTCTTTCTTTCTTTCTTTCTTTCTTTCTTTCTTTCTTTCTTTCTTTCTTTCTTCTTTTCTCTCTTTCTCTTTCTCTCTCTCTTTCTTTTTCTTTCTTTCTCTTCCTTCCTTCCTTTCTTTCTTTCTTTCTTTCTTTCTTTCTTTCTCTTTTCTCTCTTTCTCTCTTTTTCTCTTTCTTTCTTTTTCTTTCTTTCTCTTCCTTCCTTCCTTCCTTCCTTCCTTTCTTCCTTTCTTTTCCTTTCTTTTCCTTTTTCTTTTTAAAGTTAGAAGGGTTGCAAGTATATATTTCAAGGGAAAAAAAAAGAAGAAAAAAATAAACTACTTTGTAAATGTCTGTTGCTATCACCGCTACCAGTTCCTCCATTTCTAACTCAGACAATAAGCCCAGAAGTGTCTAGGTGTGGAAGATTATGTCTCAACAACTTTAATGCCAAGGGTCCTAGGGGTATCCTTTGACACACAAGTTTTCAGTAGCAGTTTTAGCAGATGTAAACACTGTGTACCCTCCTTGCCCATCCTGTTTGTTCCTGTGCCCAGGCCAAGCCCTTTGTTGTGCTGATTTGTTTTGAGCAGGTAGTTGCTCCCACTGAAAACTAACATCATCCCCCTGCCCCCCATCCTTTTTTTTTTCCCTGGATCTCAGCTGGATCTGATCACTGATCTCCTGCTTGTTGTGCATGAACAGCAGTACCAGCAAGTGAGGGGTGGAAGGCAAGGAGTGGGCTGCTCCTCTTGGTGGCAGCGACACCATCGGACTGAACTGAAATTAGAGCATAGGCAGACGTTGAGAGAAACAATATTCATCACTCAGCTTGTGCTGCTAGACACTTCGCTTCAAGCGAACACTGATCAGATTCTGTATGGTGGAGGAAACCGTGTCACATAAACACTTCAGAGCAAGATCAAAATGTTTTGAAATGAGCTGACATAAGACACTTCACCAATATGGCATTACAGAAACCTCTGGTAAAAATGAAGGAAAGCCACATGTGGTGGTGGGCTGAGAGGGAAATACTTAAGCCTCTCTGGGCCTGTGCTCTGCTCTTCTATGTGCTCCACCAAAACTAAGGTGCTTTATGTTTCAGCAACTGATAAAGTCTTGCAGCTTGGTTGAATCACCCCTGATTTATTTATTTATTTATTTATTTATTTATTTATTTATTTTTTGAGACAGCATGTACACCTCTGAAGGTGGAATTTAATCCTAGGAATTAAGTGGTGTGAGGCTTCAAACTAAATTCAGTAACAAAACAGCAAAGCACAAGACCTGAACAGACAGCAAGTAATGACAACCACAACCATAGCGTGCAAGAGCAGGAGCAGAACGCTGGAAAGATTGTGGTTAGACACACACAAAAAAACATGGTGAAATTTTCTTTCCAGTGAAGACAAAAAATGAAATCACCTGCACTTTCCTTCCCAGTGGCAAACAGCATCAAAAGTAGAGTCTGTTCTCTGAAAATAGACCCACCATACGGGTATTTTTTTCAGATATACTCTTTTCCTCCACCAGTTTTGAACCAATGTGAAATCAGAGAGGGAAAAGTCCTATTTCTTAGTATTTTCCTGGTGGGGTTAGGACTTTGGAGATGTGACTTCGAGCACGCGTGACATCACACACAACACCCGCATCCTGCCACTACCACCCATCAGGCCACCCCAGCCACAAGCGACCAGCACCCCGTTTGTCACCCCAGCGTAGGGAGGTCAGTGGGGCAGAGAAGCAGCACACAGCCGCTCCCCCTGCCCCTCATGAACGGCTCCAAATTCTAACCTGCCCTCTCCCACCCGCCACCCTGCGGCCCCAGGGCCCGGCAGAGGCCGCCGCGGCCCGCCCCGCCGCCCGCCATCCCGCTAGACGCCGCCATGGCGCCACCTGGCGCCGCTGGCGGCTGGGCTGTGGCGGCCCGGGGAAATGGAGGCCCCGCGTCCCCAAGCCGCCGGGCCAGGCAGGGTGGCAGCAGCCCTGGCTGCGGCCGGCCGGAGGACGGATGGCAGGATGGCGGCTGGCCCCCGAGGAGCGGGGGGCTGCTGCGGGAGGGGGCTGCTGCGGGAGGGGGCTGCCCAAGGACAGGGGATGCTGCTCGAGTTGGGGCTACTGGCAGGGCCAGAGGGGACTCCCGGCATCTTCTCTGCCCCTCTACATCCGAATAGCAAATAAGCCACAGGCGTGTTGTCTTTTACTGTGCACCAACACAGTGGGTACATCGTGCTTTGGCTTTGTGTTCTAGGAATTACCATCTTCAGTCTACCACTGCATCAGGGCACCTACATTTCTCTCACAGTGCTGTACATTTGGCCTCCCTCTCCATCACCCGAATGGAAAAAGTGCTAATTTATTTCCTGGCACAAGCTGGTACTTCTGTCATTCTCCTGTGACAGGTTCAGGCTTTCCCCCTAATTCAAGGTGGAGGCAATATAACGTAAATGGTAAAGACTTTTTGTGCATCTCTGTCACCCATCTCTCTCTTGCCTCATCTCAGCAACATCACAAATCCCTTCACACTGCCCTACTTGTGTAATTCACCTGCCTCTGCTGCTGTGAGGTTACAAACTGTTTGGATACAGTGAGTAAATTCACCAAACCACTCAAGCTGATGCATGTAGTACAGCTCCACAGCAGGCACAGAAGAATTTGCAGCAGAATAATAGAGAATAATTTAGATGGTAGATTAAACCAGCTCAAGCAGGCACTGGTAACATACTGCAGTAACATATAATACATGCTAGTTTGCTGTGCTGTCATAGAAAATTGAACAAATCTTTGGGAGCTGAAGTCCCAGCTTTTATCGAGTCCTTCTGATACTCAGTGAGCCATCAAAGAATCTGTGTCACCTTGGGAAATGGTGAGTGAAAGCACTTGAAAGTGATACAGGTATTTCTAAGAATTTTACCAACAACCTGACATATTAAGCAAAGCCCTGTCAGATGAGGATATCTGGCTGCATAACACACAGCATTGACAAAGGAAAGTCTAATCTTCAATGCCAAAGAAAGAGTCTTCCCTCAGAAATCGAGAAGCCTTCCTGCACCACTTGTCGTCTGACAGTTGCTGAATGGAAGCCAGCAAGGCGCATCTGCCTACCACAGGGAGCCAGGGTGGCAGTTCAGGAGATTTCACTCTGCAAGGCAGTGCTGAGCTAATACCCTGCTGTGTCTGTATGAAGAAAAAGGATATAGGGGTGTGACTCCCTGGCTGCAAGTGCCATCTTTTAGTGAAGTCAAAGATTCTGATGATTTAAATTCTTAAATTCCCCTTTTTTGAACTTTGAAGATAGGCCTAACTAAATTCCAGCATAATTATTTCTGCCTCTCAGCTTTTCCTGCTTTTTAACAGTAGTAATATTCTTACCTCCTATCTTAAAACTTGCATAACATTTACAGTAATAACTCTACTGTTATCTTCTGTTTCAGGTCACCCATTTCTCAGGAGAGGCTCCACATAGCATTACCTTGTAGTAAGGTTGATACGTCAAACTTTCTCTGTTGAGACAATGGTGCAGTAATGAAACTGGAAATGAAAAAGTGCTATGATACAGCAATGGGATGCAAAAGCATGGCTGGTATTGCCACTTCTAGGTTATATTCAAGAAACCAGTACAAGACTGCTGGTATACAAGTATAAAGACCATCCTGCTCTCCCACTCTAGCAGGCCAGGTACTTTTTGGCTTGCTGAGTTGTTTTTTGGTGTCAGAAGGGCAGCATACTCTAGAAAGGCAAAAATAATAGGCTAACCATTCTACCATTTGGAATGACTCCCTTGTGATTTTCTTCACATCTATGACTGACTTGTTACTGTGTGATTTATTTATTTTTTACCCAAGCAATAGAGGGGGAATTTGTGAGTATATGTTTGTGTAAACTGTATTCACAGTAGTGAAATATTTTTGACATTATTATTCAGTCATGAATTTCATTTTTCTAAAACATTTAAAATCCATGGTGCCTAAAGCTTGGTATGTCTTTGGACCCAGCCTTATCCAGCTATGGATAAACTTAATTCTAGGCTGTAAATCAAACATCAGGAGAAGAAAGACCAGATGAGTTTCTGCCCACAGTTCTGATGTGGCACCTAAATAAACACTCCAGGCTTGAGGATAATTAGGACTTGCAACTCCTATGTAAATAAGACAGGCAGTTGCTGCAGGTCTGGGATAGCAAGCTGCAATGGCCTGGGAGGCAATTCAGCTTCTAAAGGTTGTGTCTCTGCAGAACACATTGTCCCATTTCTCCAGAGTCCTCACAAGACCAGTGTCTAGCCCATCACATTGCAAGTCGTTATGAAAAAGGAGCACTTACAAAGCAAAACTTCATATGAAGAGAGAAAAACATTGGGTTGCTGTCCTGGGCTCTCTCCATGAATAAAATCACTTTTGAAGATAGTCATACTAGAGAGAAGATAAGGAGGTTTCAGGGTATGGGTATCTTACCATCTTCTGGAGGAGTGATTGTTTCTTCATTTGTCTCTGTGACTCTCCCTTCTGGCTTTCTAAGATACATATTAAAGAAAAGAGAAGTGCTCCAGTGCTCAACTGCTGCAATAGATACTGAGTGTGTGTGTGTATGTTTAACCGTAAGATAAGCTATAACAAAACTATAAGATTTAAACAAACAGAAATATTCCTGTAATAAATATAATTTGAAATCTGTAATATAGTCATTCATTAAGTAAGCCTTAAAAGTTGCAGATAGGAATCCAACATGATTTGAGCGTTACCTTAGATTTAAACAAGGGAAATAGCTGAAGCAAAGAAACCCCAGAAACGTGTTTTTCTAGTAGATACATTCAGTCAGTCAAAGGCTATTAGTGTCAAATGTTCTATCAGGTACAGGTTTATTCCTTGTGCTAAAGGTCTGAGTATATAATTGCTCACTTCTAGCCTTGAAAACAGAGGTAAGAGAATCACAGAATGGTTTGAGTTGGAAGGAACCCTAAAGAACACCTAGTTCCATCCCCCCTGCACAGAAAGACAGCTATAAGATCTACCCAGGGCCTTCTCTTCTCTAGTCTAAATAACCTTAACTCCCTCAGCCTGTTTTTATAGGAGAGGTGCTCCAGCCTTCTGATCATCCTCATCGCCCTCCTCTGGACCTGCTCAAACAGGTCCACATCTTTCCATCTTACGTTGAGGCGCCCAGCTTAATACTGAAGGTCCATGAGACATCAAGGAGTGACAAGGGTTAGGGAAGGAAACTGCTCCTCAAGAAAAGACAAACTAGGAGCTATGGGTAACCACAGCATAGGCAATGACCTCACCCCTGCACCCCCACCGTAAGCACAGTCCCACAGGATCTGAACAGTGTCCATTAGCAGCCCCCAGCCAGGTGACATGATGAACTAGCTCCAGGGTCCATCCAGGAAGCCTAGTGAGGAGACGGTGCCAGAGACAAGGCTGTAACATAGGTCCAAGGTCTATACACGAGGCAGGACAGAAGATAGCTACAGACAGAGCACAGTTCAGGCAGGCACTCACAGGGCAGGCTAACAGAACAGGGACCAGGACAGGAACAGGGACACTGATCACCTCATGAAGATAGGTTCGGCCGAACTCAGCAAACCGCTCACAGAAGTGGACCCCATGCTGAAAGGAAGCGCACCCGAGCTGGAAGGAAGCTCATACTGAAAGTCGCTGAAGGGAAGCGCACCCAAGCTGAAAGGAAGCTCAAGCTGAGAGAAGCTGACCCGCGCACACAACTGCCCCTCACTGGCTGAAGGTAAGCAGTTGCGCACCATGGGGAATTATATGTCCTTAGAAAAAAAGAATGTCCTGGTAACCTTCCAGCTTATTCCCTTTATTACGAATCAGACAGTTTATGATCCTGAAACATGGGACCAAATTGAGGTCAAGCTTTGGGACTCTGCTACTAAAAATGACAAGGTTGAAGCTGGATTGCTCGGCGCCTGGCCAGTGATCTCTGAGGCCTTAACGAGCCATGTGGAGCCACAATCAGAAACATCTGGTTTGACAGATAGTGAGGGAGCTGTGGGCTCATCCACCTATCCGACGGTACTGGCATCGCAGGCCTTTGCTGTTATGCCCCCTGATGACCTGGACGTTCCTTTTGAACCAGGCCCTAAAGGTCCTGAAAAGGAGCCGGATCTGTTTCCCTTCAATCTGGGAGGAATAGGATACATAAGGCCCGAAGGCCGAGTTGCTTAACAACTTAAAGCGAGACATATTGTTCCCACGACTAGCCCTGGAACTCTCCGGTGTTTGTAATCAAGAAAAGGAATGGAAAGCGGAGACTATTACATGATCTGAGAAAAATTAATGAAGTCATGGAAGATACGGGAGCACTTCAACTGGGATTACCATCTCCAACTATGCTCCCCCAGTCATGGATACTAATAGTAATAGACTTAAAGGACCGTTTTTTATCTTACACATTTGCCAGAATTCAGAAAATTTTGCTATGTTTATGTTTCAATCGATACCTTTTCTGCCTGTATTTTTGCATCTGTCCATGCAGGAGAAAAAGCAAAAGATGTGTGTAAACATTTTCTGTCAGTTTTCACAACATTGGGAGTGCCAAAAATGATTCAAACAGATAATGGGCCAGGATATGTGGCCCATGCAACCCATTTTTTTTCTACAGTGGGGCATCCAACATCTGATGGGTATGCCCCATTCTCCCACAGGTCAATGTGTGGGAACAAAAATGTTGTTTTTGCACCAGAATTGGTAACATAAGCACAGGAAGTACCAGACATGCTGCTTCTTGGGAATGCCCAATGTATGGGTGGCAGGAGGGGTAAGAAAGACAAGTACTAAATTGATATTCAACAGAAAAGCATTTATTGGGTGTATGTGACCGTGTAAGAAAGAGTTTTTTTCTAGAGATGTTACATTGTTTAGAGGGAAGGAATGTGGTATTGAGATATGCTTGCAGTGATAAGAAAGCTTGCCAGACAAACTTGTAAAATGCAGACAACCAGACTCCTTAGTGCAAATTAGGTGAAATTCACAGTATCAAGTCAAGCCAGATAAGGGAAGAAATATTACCACCTCAAAGAGTAAAAAAAGTCAAAAGAAATTTGAAAAATAACAGGCTGGCAACTGAAAGCCATGTATTATCTGTGACGCATCGGATAGATTGTGAACCTGGACTACCAAGTCAATGGGGAAACAGGGGAGGGTCCCAGTCGCTGAGAAATAAAGTATATAAACTGTACTATGTGACTAGTAGGTGTGCTCCTGCTTGTGGGATGCCCACCATTGCAATTGCGAATAAGAGGGCCCAGGACTGAGGGCCCGAGACTGATTAAAAGGGCAGGATCCATGAAGTAGTGGGGAAGGGAAGAAGGTAGGCACTCCAGGTTCAAGAATTGATCCGGTAACTCTGTGCACAGACCAAGGTAAGAAATATTAAGTATTGCCTTGGGGGTCGGGTGAGACTCTGTGTGACATGTGATTGAGACGTACTTCTGTACAAAGCGAGTGTGGAGTCCTGATCCGTGGTTCCGTAGCTCCGCGAGGGGCAAGGCCGGAGATGGACGAAGTGTGAGATAAGAAAGAGAAAGGAAGAGTCTCAGGAAATTTGGTGTGCGGTACCGCTTGCATGGTGAAGTGCTTGGCAGTACACCAGGGAATCTGGTAAACTCATAGATGTGCGGTACCCCTTGCATGGGAAAGTGCTTGGCAGTACACCCCCATTTTCCAGAATCGGAACGTTAGTATGTGGTATTGAGACAGGGAACAAGATAAAGGATGGTGATTCCTAGGTCTTAGCTAGTACAACTGTATGTTAACGACCCAAAGATAAGGGAATAAAAGACTGTATGTATAGATAATGGAACCTGCAAGAACTGGCTTGACTGCTGAAGTCTGCTTATCTGAAGATAAGCAGCAGGAAGACTTCTGGACTTCAACAAAAGACCACCAGAACGCATAACCTACGTTAATGATTCTTCGGAGACTTGATGAATATACAAGAGACTTACAGCAAATGAAATGAATATGTATTTGTCCCACTAATATAAGCACACTGCCAGTAGCTGTTGGTGCACAAGTTAGGTGGAGCTATCCCCCTTGCATCCGGCATGTGTGTGCAGCACTGAATAAACATACCTGCTTTATAACCATTCCGAGGTTATAGAGTCTGATTTCCACAAGTCAGCACCCTGCAGGAGGTAAGTTTCTGTAGCAGCACCCTGACAAGCGCTGGGAAAAATGGGAAAATATGGGTTCCAGGGAACAGGGAGATATCCCTGGGGGAGTGCCTACCGACAATCCTTCTGGAAGAATGATAAGAAATTGGAAAAAGAATCCCAAAATTAGAGGAAATGATAAAAGAAGAAAATGGTTAAATATTGTGTATCAGTCTGGACAAAAGAACCAATTAAGGAAACAGCAGTATTTTGGCCAACATACAGGTCTGATGAAAATTCAGGCTTTAAATTTATATGTAAACAATAAGATTGATTCCTTTTTCGGAGAAGGAGCCAAGTTATGCTCCCTATAATCCTAATATTGTACCAGTGGCAGCAGCAGTCGCTCCAGGAAGGGAGACAGGGACTGCAATTAATGCTGTCCCTAGAGGAGCGCACTCTAGGCTCTGGTAAGAATTAGAACAAGGTATAAGAGATATTGAGAATTTTGCCTTCCCTGTTACTAACAGTACTAACACTAACTGTGTATCCTCTTAGGTGAACTCCTCCCCTCCTTACCAGCAGAGAGGTTAGGAGTTTTAAGAAGGAGATGAAGCCTTTAATTGAGGACCCCATCAGGCTAGCTGAACAATTAGACCAGTTCCTAGGACCTAATTGTGAGAAACACTCGGTAGCCAATAACTTAGGCTCAGGCGAGGATCTCAGTGAAGTAGTAATTTATTCGCGATTGCAATGGCGGGCGCCCCACAAGCAGGAGAGCGCACCTACTAGTTCCAAAACACAGTTTATACACTTTTTGATGACAGGACCCTCCCCTGTTTCCCCACTGGAGTGGGTAATCCAGGTTCACAATCTATCTGATGCTTCACAGACAATGCCTGGCCTTCAGTTGCCGGCCTGTTTTTGAGGTGGTAATGTTTTCTCCCCTTATCTGGCTTGACTTAACATAGTGATTTTCACCTGATTGCTCTAAGGAGTCTGGTTGTCTGCATTTACGAGGTCACCTGCTGAGCTTTGTTATCACTGTAAGCATATCTCAATATCACATTCCTTCCTTCTAAACAATGTAACACTGCAAAAACAACATTTCTATTCCCACAATTCCCCCCTTTTCTCTTTTTATAATTTGTTGATTTTTGCAAAATTTTTCTCTAAGGTGTAATTTGGTAGATGTCTTCCTCTTCTTCACTTTCTTTGCTTTCCATTTCCTCTAATATCATCATCTTATCTGAGTAGGGTGGTGGATCCATGGTCATTTGTTTCAAAAGTGCAGTTTCAATTAACTGCTGGACAAGTCCCCTTACACAGGGGATAATGCAACAACCAATGGCTGTCAAAACTCCTGCTACTACAATCAAGGATGTAAATATGGACACTACCATCCCTTTCCATTTACCAAACCAAGATTCCAACCATCCTGTGATGGAAGTGTCTGCTCCTGAGTTTTCTGCCAATTCATTGGCAAGGGTGGTAAGCCCTTGCAATGCTCTAGTTACTATGCAGTCCGGGGCAGTATTGTGAGGGATAAAAGTACAACAATGGTTGCCCAGCATCACGCACACACCACCTTTCTCCGCAAGAATCATATCTAATGCTATTCTGTTTTCCCAAGCCATTTTGCTGGTGGCATCTAGTTGTTCAGCGATTCCTCTTATCGCATCTCTTGTATAGTTTATGAATCTCTGCTGATTATAATAGATATAATTAATCCAATCCACATTTTTATTAATTGTTACCCACCAGAACAGTGACTCAAACCCTGCAGCAATTTGATTCCTGGCTTTATGTTCATCAGGAACTCCTCTAGGCACCCCTATAGAATCTATGTATACTCTATCATCAAATGATATTCCTAAGCCTCTTTTACTTGTTCTGGGTATTTGTGATGTTTCTCTTTCAAATGTCAGGGTGAAGGGTATAGCTAATTGAACAAGTGCCTCCCCAGTTAGATGGTAGGGTGGACCGTAAGATCTTCCTTCCACAGTACCACCAGAGATCTGCCCTGGGGATCTCAAGTCTTGAGCAGTTTCCCATCAAGTCCTTGGTAGCATTCAGGGTCCTCGTGCACAAGGCAAATTCTCCCAGATGACGGGTAGCACTTACACCCTGCCATGAGAGGCAAGCTGTATGGTTACCTATAGCTGTAGAGAATACAGGGGGAACCCTGATATTGCTATCACGCAAGGAAGGGAACAGCACAGAGAGAGACTTACAGGCCTCATTTCCCCAGGCAGTCTTTTCTTGGTACAATGCAATCATACATCGCATCCCCTGGGAATCCTTGGTCCACCTCAATGGGCAGGGCACTATCTGGGCAATCGGTCATCCTGAGGCACAAGCATAGCAATTGCTATGGTTGAGACTCTGGACAGTATATTTGACCCATTCTATCCAGGCATTCACATCCCCATACCCTGTTTCAATCTCAAATGTTTGAACTGCCGCATTTCAAAGAGGGCCTCCTGTTTTCTCTCCTGTTTTCTCCTTGAGTTTCTCCCTTTCTCTGATGGAAATAGAGGATCGTTTCCATACAGCTATTCTCAATCTGGCTGTTGGGTCTCTCCCAGTTATTTGTTCTCTCTGCTCAATTGTCATCGGGCATTTAAATCTCCACAAGCTAACACCTCACAAGCATCAAACATGACAGATTGTGGTACATAACCCTCTGTCACATTCACCCATATTTTTATGGGGTATCCCGTCTTACTATTATCTGGTCATACCTTTTCCAAGTTGCCAATTGACCAAGGCTTTCTCTGAGGCCTACAATCACTAAAAACAAAATTAATAATTGATTTTTCCCTGTCATTATTTTTAAACCTTAGGTTTCCAAATAATTATCAATACAAAGAATAAGATGTACACTAATACTATAACAAACCCCCCTTGGGAGCACTTCAATTCACTATAGGTCTGTCCTTTCTCTCAATCACAAGTCACACTCATTAGTTACCTGTGAAAATAAAAGGTTAGTTTACAATTGTAAGCTTTTATCCAGCTCAGAGTCCAGTATGAGATTTTTTTCTCTTCGATTTCAGCTTCCAACAAGTCTTCTGTAGGAACAGCTTCCCAGGTACTAGGGTCAACGGATGCCTTCACTCGAGTATAGTGAGTCCAACCTTTTTCTGCAGTTCCTTTGGCTGTTTCAGTGGTTAGTAGTACTTGGAAGTGTCCTTCCCATTCAGGTCAGAGTTGATCTTTTCCAGGTCTGAATCAGGACCCAATTTCCCACGGGTCCTGAGAGATGACAAAGAAGAGGACAACCCCAGAATACAGTTCTTAAGAAAACTCTCTTGTTTCGAACTGTGGTATCTCATCCCTTCTGCCCAGATGGGGTAATCCGAACAGCATCTCATACGGTGAAATTCCTATATCGTTTCTTGGTGCTGTTTGAACCTGGAGGAGTGCTAAAGGTAAGCATTTTACCCAAGGAAGTTGGGTTTCTAACACTAATTTAGTTAATTGCTTCTTTAATGTCTGGTTCATTCGCTTTACCTTCCCAGAAGAGGAGGGGTGCCAGGGGGTGTAAAAATCCCACTCAATCTCTAAGGCCTGCATTAACCCTTGCAGTACTTGTGAAGTGAAATGACTTCCTTGATCTTCCTTGAATCTGTATACTACCTGTATACTTTGGAAAGGTCGAATCCCTGGCTCCCGTCCCCCTCTAGGTGAGTTACGGATGACCTTTTTATTTACCTTTTGACATATGGTACATCCTCTGCATATTTGCTTCAATAAAGTGTATATTCCTACACAGACATACTTTCTTAGCACAACATCAAACATTGCTTGCACCTCCCAGTGACTCTCTTGGTGTAAAACATTATACTTGCCTCATTGGTGCTTTATTCAGCATTTCTCTCCCATCAGGGAGTATCCATTTTCCCTCAGACTTCGTGGCTCCTGATTCCTTAAAAAAAAATCTCTCTCTTAAAACTTTTTAGTTCTTTCTTATTTTTCAACAATTCCCTGAATCCTCTCTGGATTTATTCTCCGTTTTCCCTCAGACATTAGATGCCTTAAATACCTGACTTCTCTTTCTACATATTGTAATTTATTTTTCAATACTCCCAAGCCCTGCTTTCCCAGAAAGTTGAATAGCTTGTTAGTAGCTTCCTTCACAACTGTTTTCTCCTGTCCTGACAATAAAAGATCATCCACATATTTGTAACAGTAATTCCTCCTTTGGAGGTTATAATTGCTCCAAAATCTGTTCTAGAACTTTGCCCAAATAAATCAGTGGCCCTGTAAACCCCTGAGGTAAAACTGTCCATATGGATTGTTGCTTCCGCCCCCATTTCAGGGTCTTTCCAGTCAGAGGTGAAAATATCTTTGCTCTCAGGGCCTGAGAGCACTCCATTAATAGCACTGTTATTCCAGTCTAACAATTTACTATTTGAATGCCCAATTTCATCATCAAATCCCTTCCCAACAAGTTAGTCCCTGCCTTGGGTACATACAATAATTGCCCAGAGATCATTTTATCCCCTAGTCTCAGCTTGGTATCCCCCAAAGGTGGCACTGTTATCCCAGTCCCTTCTACCCCCATCACTTTTAGGGTTTTCATTAGTTAATTGAATCCCTGATACTTTACAGGCCAGTAATGACCTAGCTGCCCCAGTGTATTGGGTTTGATGGCAAGGTTCTGGGGGGGCTGCAGTGGCAGCCCCCACGAGGAGAATCCAGAAACCGCCCCGTGGCAGATAAGGGACAATTTCATCCGGCCCCAAAGGGGCCCACCGCTGCCCAGAGGCAAGCCATGAGCAGCACAGTCCGTGCCTCTGTGAGAGCACATCCACGAAAACAAACAAACAAACAAACAAAAACCTGCTGCTCAACAGCAGCTGGGAGAGCGAGGAGAGAGAAACCTCCCCGCAGACACCAAAGTCAGCACAGAAGGAGGGGGAGGAGGCGCTCCAGGCGCTGGAGCTGAAGCCCCCTGCGGCCTGTGGAGAGGCCCCTGGTGGAGCAGGCTGCCCCCCCCCCCCCGTCCCCCCCCTTCTCAATACTTGGGAAACTGACCAAACACCACAGCAAATATACCAAAACTTTTAGACTGTTATTTAGATAATGCCTACATCCTCTTTCCCTGCTCATTCAACTTTCCCAACTCATTCAAAAAACAGCTCTGTCAAACACTACATACCACACCTTTAACACCTTCAATAACCCTTTTAAACACCTCTTTTTATCTTTCTCCAGCCTGTACTTTCACCAAAGGCTCAGTCATTAGCCAACTTAATTCCATACCTTTCTCCCTCCAGGATGCTGAAACAACGTATCAGTATACCATATTTCATCCCATTTTCCTTCTCTCCTCCTTCTTCCACTCCAGATATTCCTACCTGAAGGAATTTAAACTTAAACTTAAAACATCCCATCAAAGCCTGTCCCTGCTAAGATTCAGGCTGCAACACGGGTAGCTTTCCTTGCCTGCCATTCCTTCATCTCTCTTCCTCTCCTTTCCATCCTGGCCCTGACTCCCCCTGAAGATTTTCTTCCTCTTTCTCCAACCCTCTGCCTGACTACCTGCTACACTGTCAATACCATTAGTTTCACTCTCTGCTTTTCCTTCTCATCTCCTCTCCTGACACACACCTTCAGGGCCTCCCGCAGGAGGGCCCCCCAGTGTCTATTCACTACATCCCCCCACCTTCTGGAGCATTTTCTGTGTATCTTGCCAGGCTTTAATCGCAAAATGAACTTTCAAGAGCCCTTGGGATACCGGGTCCTCAGGATTCATCCCTGAGTACTTTCTCATTCTGACCCCAAGTCTCTCATATGGTTTCTGTGTTGCACACTATTATTATTCCAGCCAGGATCGGCAAGTGGTTATTTCTGCCCTGCCGGTATTACCCCTGGTCCTGGAGGATGAGCTCTTTCCCATTTTTGTATAGCAGCTCTCCTCCTGATCATTCCCATTTCTCTCCCTGCAAACAACATATTTATATACATAATTCCCCCCCCCCCCCCAAGAGTATAAGTTAGGTCCTAGGAACTGGTCTAATAGTTCAGCTAGCCTGTTGGGGTCCTTAATTAAAGACTTCATCTCCTTAAAACTCCTAACCTCTCTGCTGGTAAGGAGGGGGGAAGTTCACTTAAGAGGATACACAGTGTTAGTACTGTTAGTATCAGGGAAGGCAAAATTCTCAGTACCTCTTCTACCTTGTTCTAATTCTTGCCAGAGCCTAGAGTACGCTCTTCTCTAGGGACAGTGTTAATTGCAGTCCCTGTCTCCATTCCTGGAGCGACTGCTGCTGCCACCGGTGCAATATTAGGATTATAGGGAGCATAATTTGGCTCCTCCTCTGAAAAAAAGGAATTTTATTGTTTACACATAAATTTAAAGCCTGAATTTTCATCAGGCCCGTATTTTGGCCAAAATACTGCTGTTTCCTAAATTGGTTCTTTTGTCCAGACTGATACACAATATTTAAACATTTTTTTTTCTTTTATCATCTCCTCTAATTTTGAGATTATTTTTCCAATTTCTTATAATTCTTCAGGAAGAACTTTTGGTAGGCACTCCCCCAGGGATATCTCCCTGTCCCCTGGAACTCATATTTCCCATTTTTCCTATTCTGGAAAATGGGGGTGTACTGCCAAGCACTTCCGCGTGCAAGGGGTACCGCACACCTATGAGTTTACCAGATTCCCTGGTGTACTTCCAAGCACTTCCCCGTACAAGGATTACTGTACACCAAATTTCCCTGGTGTGCTGCCAAGCACTTCCCCGTGCAAGGACTACCGCACACCAAATTTCCCTGGTGTACTGCCAAGCACTTCCCTGTGCAAGGGCTTACCGTACACCAAATTTCCCGAGACTCTTCCTTTCTCTCCCTTATCTCACGCTTCGTCCGTCTCCAGCCGCGCCCCTCGCGGAGCTACGGAACCGCGGATCAGGACTCCACACTCGCTTCGTACAAAAGTACGTCTCAATCACACATCACACAGAGTCTCACCCGACCCCCAAGGCAATACTTAATATTTCTTACCTTGGTCTGTGCACAGAGTTACCGGATCAATTCTTAAAACCCGGAGTGCCTACCTTCTTCCCTTCCCCACTACTTCATGGATCCTGCCTCTTTAATCAGTCTCGGGCCCTCTGTCAGCTCTCCGCAGAACCGCCACCGTCGATGCACAGGACCACTGAAATCAGCGGGGCATGCCTTCCTGCTGCTGCAGCGGTGGGGCTCCCCGGTAGGTGACTGGCTCCCGGACGAGCCCCCAAATTGTGAGAAACACTCGGTAGCCAATAACTTAGGCTCAGGCGAGGATCTCAGTGAAGTAGTAATTTATTCGCGATTGCAATGGCGGGCGCCCCACAAGCAGGAGAGCGCACCTACTAGTTCCAAAACACAGTTTATACACTTTTTGATGACAGGACCCTCCCCTGTTTCCCCACTGGAGTGGGTAATCCAGGTTCACAATCTATCTGATGCTTCACAGACAATGCCTGGCCTTCAGTTGCCGGCCTGTTTTTGAGGTGGTAATGTTTTCTCCCCTTATCTGGCTTGACTTAACATAGTGATTTTCACCTGATTGCTCTAAGGAGTCTGGTTGTCTGCATTTACGAGGTCACCTGCTGAGCTTTGTTATCACTGTAAGCATATCTCAATATCACATTCCTTCCTTCTAAACAATGTAACACTGCAAAAACAACATTTCTATTCCCACACTAACTTATACTCTTGGGGGGGGGGAATTATGTATATACTAAGTATGTTGTTTACAGGGGAAGAAAGGGGAGTGATCAGCAGGAGAGCTGCTATACAAGAATGGGAAAGAGCTCATCCTTCAGGACCAGGGGTAATACTGGCAGAGCAGAAATAACCACTTGCCGATCCTGGCTGGAATAATAATAATGCGCAACACAGAAATCATATGAGAGACTTGGGGTCAGAATGAGAAAGTACTCAGGGATGAATCCCTAGGACCCGGTATTCCAAGGGCTCTTGAAAGTTCATTTTGCGATTAAAGCCTGGCCAGATACACAGAAAAAGCTCCAGAAGGTAGGAGGATGTAGTGAACAGTCACTGGGGGCCCTCCTGCGGGAGGCCCTGAAGGTGTGTGTCAGGAGGGGAGATGAGAAGGAAAAGCAGAGAGCGAAACTAGTGGTCTTCAGAGCGGACCAGGTAGTGAGGTAGAGGATTGGAGAAAGAGGAAGAAAATCTTCAGGGGGAGTCAGGGCCAGGATGGAAAGGAGAGGAAGAGAGATGAAGGAATGGCAGGCAAGGAAAGCTACCAGTGTTGCAGCCAGAATCCTACCAGGGGCAGGCTTTGATAAGATGTTTTAAATGTGGCCAGGCTGGCCACTTCAAATGTGAATATCCAGAGTGGAAGAAGGAGGAGAGAGAGCTGTTATAAATTCAGAATAGGGGAGTCAGGGCTTCTCAGAAAGCTACTCTCACTGAGAGCCCCTGATAAGTGAAAAAGGGCTCAAGGGTTGAGATAAGGACATGGGGATCACTCTATGATTATCGTCATGGGCAAAACACACTTAGCATAGGAAGATTAATAAAATTTAGTACCTCTTGCTGATGGGCTGGACCGATGAGAAACAAAGAAACAAGCTGGGGGCGCCTTCTCCCATCCAGTCTCTTCCACATCTTCCCTACCCTGAGTGGTGTGGGGGGGTCAGGAGTGGGGGCTGCAGTCGGTCCATGGTGCATTGTTTCTACCGCTCCTTCACAGTCGCTCTCTCCCCTGCTCTGGTGTGAGGTCCCTCCCATGGGGTGCTGACCTGCCTGGGCTGGTCCTGTGTGGGTTTCTCCACGGGCAGTGGCTCTTTGGGAGCTGCTCCAGGTGTGGGTCTGTGCCGTGGGATCTATTCATCAGGAGTGGGTTGGTCTGGCTTGGGATCCCCTGGGGACCCCTCCCCTATCACCTGCTCCTGCATGGACTCCACTGCGGTACACCATGGGCTGTGAGGGGGTGGGGTTTGGGGTACAGCCTGCTCCACCAGGGGCCTTTCCACAGGCCGCAGGGGGCTTCAGCTCCAGCACCTGGAGCACGTCCTCCCACGAGGGGAGGATGTCATCAAGAAAGAAAGTATATAAACTGTACTATGTGACTAGTAGGTGCGCTCCTGCTTGCAGGATGCCCACCATTGCAATCGCGAATAAATTACTACTTCACTGAGATCCTCGCCTGAGCCTATGTTACTGGCAACAGAGTGTTTCTCACAAATGGGCCCATGGTACCCTAAAAGCTATGCTTCAAAAACAAAAAAGGGGGAGTATGGGTATGACCCCCCAGGAAAGGATAGCTAAAGCATGCTATGTTCTTAATTTTTTAAATCGATGGACAGATGAAGGTCCTCCAATTCACAAGCATTGTAATCACTATACTTTATTGGGAAGGGCCCTACTATACTTTGTTGGGAAGGGCCCTACTCTCTGATAACCTGGGGCCGAGGTTACACTTGTGTTTCAACAGGAGCCAGTCCAAGATGGGTGTCAGCACCAAGATGGGTCCGGTCGTCCATCTCAGCTTCTGCCTTAACATGACCACAGCACTCTCCTCAGCAATTTGGACTCCAGCTCAACCAAAATGCAACATGTGGGAGGGTCCCACTGGCACATGCAGGACCCACAAACAAGGATTCCAGGAGCTGGAGGGGTAGCCAGAGCCCCCCAGCTGGGCAGCACTCAGTGCCTGCCTCTCCCAGGGATGTGGTTACAAAGTCTGTTAGTTTTTCTCTGTGTTTTAATTTGTGCTAATTGTGTTTTCTTTGTTTGTGTTAATCATGCTTTCTTTGTTAATAAAGAACGGGGAGATGTGGGAGTGTGGCCATGGGGGTCGACAAGCCCCATGGTTGGTGGTAACATCGGACTCTTAATGATGAGGCCATGAGGAATGTAAAGAGTTTAGAAGGAACAAAGAAGGGTGAATCAGGAGATGCCTTGCTGTCTCAAACTACTTGTTCTCCAGCCCTTAAGACATGGAATTTGCTAAGTGTTTGCTGTTGCTGGGCAAAGTTGTTAACCAATGAATAGTTAGTGGAAAAGTACTGCTGTAGAGCTAATGGCATAAGAAGGGAGCCTGTCCTCAGTAAAGAGTTGAGGTTGAAGTTACGTCCTCAATAAAGGGTGTTGAAGTTATTGCCTCAACAAAGTAGTAGAAGTTATTGATCCTTAAAGAACCCGGCTATCTGTGTGGTCAATTACGCCACAGAAGATGGGGTTATCATATATATAAGCTTTTTTCCTCTCCTTCCCTAACTGTACTGATACACATAGAAGTCTGGGAACAGGCTCTGAATGTGAAAAAATGATGCAAAAATGGTTTTGAGTGCTTCTGCCTTTTCTGTATTATCTGTTTCTAAGTTGTCTACTGCATCCATCAGTGGAACCATGTTCTTTGAATTCCCTTTTGCAAGCAGCAAGTGTTCTTGTTACCTTTAATGCTCACTTCTAGCTTTAGCTCAAGCTGGGTTGTAGCTTTCTGAGTCTGTAAGTACCTAAGTAATGCTTTTATAAGTTGTCTTTTGTTGGAGCATAAAAGGATTGTTGCAAAATTCTTTGTCTTCCTCCACAATGGGATGGTGTGCTCCTGAGTTCTCATACCTTATTTTTATAAATCAGCTAGATCTCCTGAGCATCTTTCTGCTTCTTGGTTGATTCCCAGGGATTCTACCTTGACATTCCCTGAATGAGCCCAGACTCACTTTCCTGAAGTGGAGCATCCAAACTGCCACTCATCTTCCCAGCCTTTTTCCAGTTCCTTCCACCAGAGGGAACAACGGGCAGCTGAGAACAGTCCTGCCTTGAATCACCACACCATATTTAATTAAAGTCCTTAGCAGATCACAGCACTGGCTTTAGGACAAAAAATAAATAAATAAAATAAAAATAAAATAAAATAAAATAAAATAAAATAAATTTAGTTAAGTTACCCAGTTTGGAATTTGATGGCCTTGTTCTCATTAACAGTGGTATAGAGATCCTTAAAGCTGCAGATGGGCAGTGCTAGAACTGGTTTGTCAGTGGGGAAGAAGGGGAAAACCCCAGTGATTTCTTCTCTGAGGAGAAAGGAATGAGAAATGTAATGGTTCATTAATGCTCAGAGTGCCCATATGGAGTTTGTAAGAGGAAAGGCCACTTTTAATTGTCAAATTATTGTCCACTATATCTGAGTATAGTGGTAAAAGATGCTATTTGTCATGTAGCCATGGGGCTGCACTTAGGGATAGCAGTCCAGCAGCTTCCAGCAGCTTTCCTCATTCACACGGTAATCAACTCTGCTCTGCTGTAGGTAGGACAGAGGTACCAGAAAATAGACTAGACCTGGGGAGACTGTACTTTTTCTGACTCTGATGTGCTGTGTGACCTCTGTGAATGTATCCTAATCTTCTTTTTGTCTCAACTGCTAAGGTTTGGGTCAAGGATTGCTGGTTGCTACAGAAAGTAGTACAGCTGGTCTTTGATGTTGGGTAAGCGGTCATTGATACCACACTGTTAGAGCAGGGGCAAAATCGTTTCATGAGTGAAATCACCGTGATGGACCCAAATAAAACAATGCTGTATGGTGCATGCTTTTTCACCAGCTATTAGGCAGACAGAAATTTTGGTTCTTGCTTCCTTCTTTCCTTCCTTCCACCACAGGTCCCCCATATGATCCTCCCTCCTGTCACAAATGGGCTGAATCCATCTTATTATTCCAAACGGTTTACTAGGCAGAACATACAAGGCACTAGGGGAAATGCTGTCATTAGAAAACCATTGCTATTAGTCCTACTGGCACAGAGAAGTCTATTGATGGAGCAGGAAAGCAGCAGCTGGGACCATGCTTGGATGCATGGAGCCAGGTGTCCCTCCTCCTCCTGAGATGAAGAAAGGCAATAGGATATCTTAGTCAGGCTGCAGTGACTGCAGCCCAGATAAGAGCTATTAGCAAGCTGCTCTTCTCTCTGCTGTGATACAAGCACAAAAACAAGTCTGTTGCTAGCTGTAGAGAGAAAGGGTTGATCCTTAAAAACAAAAAGCTCAGTGACTGTGGGGAAGGGAGCCTGCATCTTTAAGGCCAGGTATGGAGGAAGCTACAGCTCATTACTTTATTTTATATAGCCATTATTATTTTCTGGGTTGTTTAACAACGTGCAGATGTTTGAAGGGACTATTCAGCCTTCAGGAAAGAAAATTTATTTATTTTTTTCTCTGGTGACTGCAAGGTTTTCAGGAAAGGATAAGTGTCCTCTTGTGTGTGGACAGCATTCAGCACATGATAAATATTACTTGAATATAAATGATTTGTATGAAAACTGGTAGCAGCCTGACTTGGTTAATAGCACTATTCTTACTAAAAAATTCTAGACACTCTTGATCCAAAGAAGTGAATTTTAAATATTTAGTAGTGAATGTTTGAACTTTATTTCTTTAATAACCACAGCTGGATTGAGCCATACTTCTATGAGACATGAGGATAAATTACTTTAACCTTAAAAGCAATGCTTAGTTAAAACCTAGTGGATTTTTTTTTTTAATCTAAAGAATCCATTATAAAGCTAACATCAGGCAGCTTTCAGAAAAAAGTCTCAACACTTTCAGCATCTGTATTCAGAGAGTAGAACTTGTTGCACACCTCTTTTGTTACCACCTCATAAAAAAACAAAACAAATATCCACCAAAATTGTACAACCCACTGAGAAACAGTGACACCTGGAAATCCTAGGAGCTGTCAAAGTTATGAAGAAATTTAAAATAGAATATTCTAATTACACATAGACATCCAAATTTCTGTTTAAAATAACTTGAAAGTCACTTTGAAATTCGAATAATTCTCACCATGACTATCAAGAGGTTTGAGACGTCAGCACAAAATTGACTTTCACCTGATACGCTACTAATTAAGTCAATTAGAAAGTCATCTCCTAATAATTAATTAGGACCATCATTCCTATTTTCAATTAGTTGGGCACTGCAGACTGTAAATTACTTCTGGAAGTGTGACTTCGTGTCTTCAACTCTTTTGAATGTAAACACCCTGCATCATTTCTCAAAAAAAAATCTTAATCACCAGAGCATGTATCCCTCTGCACCCTGAAGATGAAACGTAACCAAAGTTGTACCAAAAAAAAGACGAAGCAACATGGTACAGCACCTTTGGGCATAGAATGGAATTGGGACAAATGAAAATCAGAGATTCTGTGTTGTGGCAAAGTCTGCTGTTTGATGATCTTCTGTCCTCCCAGCTTGGGATGGATAGCTGAGTACAATTTTTCATTGAATGAAATATTTTTGGTCAAAGCAAAAGTATTATGTTGAAACACATTTCTGCACTGCTGTGCATTGCCCCATATATAGCCACCGTAAAGACCCTAGCCTGGCCCAGCCAGAGGGGATGTGTCTGCCTTCTGGGTGAGGCTGTTCTCTGGGGAACCAAAACCAAGGGTGCCAAATGAGACCCAAACTACAGCTCCCGTGAAGTGAGGCAACGCCAGGCAAGGCAGCTAAACCTCAGCATAACTGAAAACATGAGTTTGAACATGTGTTAGTTCAAAGACATAAAACACAACACTTTGGTTTTGGGGGAGAAGAAAGCTTCATTTCAATCCCATATCCCCCTCTGAGGATTTTTTCAGGTATTCAGCAAAACTAGAATAATGTCAATGGGAAACCCCTTATCAACTTTTATGAGGAGTGAGGTGCTACGAGTGCTCTGTGTCTGTATCGAGGTAAATAATGTCATTAAATAATCCTCAAGAAGAGCATTAGATCCAGTTCTAAAGAGCAGTAAAATGTTATAATGCTCTGCAGAGGCTTCCTTTTCCCCTCTTTCGCAACCAGGGGTTCCAAATGTTGCAGCTGATGTAGTCTGCTCTCTCCTTGCTCTCACATGCACCTTGGCATTTCCAGCTGATGAAAGTAGAGAGGACAACACTGTTGTTGGGAGGGACTGTGCCTCAGACCCACTTACATTTTCAGGAGGCCCTGCTGTTTTCTGTGGGGCTCTGCACAAGCCCAGTGATCCACCCACTTAAGTTCATTTACACAATTAAAGCCCTCGTGGTAGCATGAAGTTTGGGAGATTTACAGCACTACAGAAGTGCTAAGTCTTATGATTAATGGACTAACAAATGCCAGAGAAGTAGGAAGATTGGAAACCCAGCATCTCTGTCTCAGAGGAAAAGACCCTTATGCACACAGATGGTTGGTTTTAAATTAAATGGAAAAAACAGCTTTTAATGTTAATGTTAAAAAAAAGGTAGTAAGTCCCAAAGGGTTGCACGAAATGGATATCCCAAAATTCAGAATCCATACTTCTTCCTCAGGAAGCCAGGATTTTATTCCATGTATTTCTTTGGGAATTATTATCCTAATTTGACACAAAGTGATAAATTCTTAATCTTTTAATTACTGGGGCTTATAGATCTGCCATCTGTGTTATCCTCCTCGTCTTTTTCCACCCTCTGGTAACTGTGCAAAGCAGGGCAGCTCAGATCATTTTGCAGTATTTTCTATTCTGATCCAGTGTTTTTCCCTGACTGGAAATTTTGCTAAAATATCACTCCTTGATAGAAATCCTTATCAAATAATTTATTCCATTTGACCTGTGAGTATAACTAAGTAACACAGGCTGTAATTGCAAGTGTGCCAGCCTCTGATCCCCTTGATTCATATGGTTTCATTCTGCTTGTGGTTTTCAGTCCCATACTTCCCCTCCAAAACATTTTCCCTTCACAGCTATTAACTACAGTGAGTGAAGTGTATAAGAAGACTGTACATATTTCCTATATGAAGCACATGACAGTTTTCCATTCTAGAAAGGGAAAAGACCCCTATGACATAAGGATATGTTCATTCTACTTCAAATGCCAGTAGTAAACAGGAGAAATTAAGACTTTAGGTACAGAGGTACAGAGACTGAGGTACACCACAGCTGGTGAGTTAGCTTGTGCCAGCTGAGCTGTGATAACTGCATCCTTCTCAGCTGGACATCTAAGTAAGTCTTCCTCTTACATGTGTGAAGACCACATGCAGGAAGTTACTGAAACTCCTTCAATGCATAAGAAGTAATTAGTGAAATGCAAATATGCAAAAATTAATTTAAATAGTGAAATACAAGTATACAAAAGTAGGCATAAAAGGAACATGCAGTTGGAGATAACACCTGAAACAGCTCGGTGACATCTGAAAATTTTATTCTGCAGGTGGGAGCTCTGTCAGAGCGCTGGCATGGTGCAGTGTACACATCGTCTGAAAACTGCCAGAACCACACAACTGCTGAGAGAAGACATTCCCCATTTGGTGAGGGGCCTGTATGCCACTAGATTTCCATGCAGCCAAAGGGGTTTTGCAGCCATGCAGCTGACTCCAAAGGCTATCGGCCTAATGGTGAAAATACTTTCCAGAGACAGATGTATATGATTTTTTAGTCTCTGTTTCATATTTCATAGTCTCATATTTCATTACCAATCCAGAAACTCAAATTATTTTTTTCTTATAGAAAATAAGGATTAAGAAAACTTTCCTTAGAGGGGCTTTTGGCCCTGTGGCTCTTGCACAAACTCTTCTTACTGCCTTACAGAAAAGGCCAGAAGAAAGGGGGTTGACACTCAAACCCTGCTATGACGTGTGGAAAATGGACTCCACAATCAGTAAGATTGTAAAGTAGGTATGTTTATTTAGCACTGGGCAGCACAGGGGGTAGTCCCACCAAAGTCATGTGCACCCCAATGCAGCAACTTGCCTTGGTTATATGCAGTAAAGAGTTACATACGCATGAAGTTTCCCAATGTGCCTATATATATCCATGACCTATCCCTGCTTCATATTAAAATTAGTTCTAAGAAGTCATTTCCACAAACTCCTCCCATCTGCACTTGTGCAGTGACTCCTGGTGGTGGTCACCAGGGGTCATGGGGATGAAGGCTGATAACTCTTCTTCATCACCAGTAGTTGACCTCCTGTCTTTGTGCAGACTCAGCTGTTCCTTGGCTCTTGTCCAAACCACAGGGTCGGTCTCAGACGGTTCTTGAGACAGGTTCCCTGTTTTTATCAGGAACCATCCTTTGTGAGGGGCCCCAAGACTTCTTGTTTCGGTTAATTTGCACAGTAGTAAGCAAAGACATTAAGCAACATCTATTTTTAATACAATAATCTAGGTATTCATAAGTCAGCATCCTGTCTACTAAGATTCTATTAACTCCCTCTCTCAGCTATGCTCTGCTGACTCCCAGGCTCTGGACGACATCGTTGTCACTTAGGGCAGGTCGCAGCCTACACCAGCCTAAAACAAGCTGGTTTTAGGACAGGATAGTGGGAGCCTGGGAAAAGAGCCTTTGCCTTATAACACCTGAACTGCACTAAGCTGCTGGTCACGAGCTGGACCAAAAGTTAATGTAAATAACAAGCAAAATAAAATCATGTGGGTTTTCCCCACCTGCTGTAGCAAAATAAATAATGTCCAGCATTGCATTTCTATTGGCAGCCTCATGGTATAGCTCAAAGATATAGAAAGTGCGTGGGAGCCATCAGAGCAGGCTGCTTCATAGGGGAAGGGAGCTGGGAATTGAGGGCAACGATGAGCAGCCTAGGATGTGTCCCAATGGGCACAGGCAGCCCCACGGTACCTGAGCAAGGTGAGAAGCAGTAGGCACAGTACCTGAGCAAGATGAGCAGAAGCAGGACCAAGAAATCCCTTGGTGTCCTGCCTGGTGTCACCCACCCGCCCAGGTCAGGGCGGGTCAGAAGCACCAGCGCCAAGGCTCGGGGGGGAGCGGGAGGATGTCGGTGGGTTAGAGGAGGAGGACGGGAGTGCCACCTGGTCCTCAAACCTCCCCCTGACCCCACGGCTGGCTGCAGCACATAGCACGGTCCGGAGGCGACAAAAGGCTGCAGCGGGGCGGCCGCCACCGGGGGTCGCTGCCCGCCGTCTTTTCCCTTTTCCCCGCCGGTCCGGGGCGTCCCCCCCCCGCTCCCCTCCGGCAGGCGGCAGCCTCGGCATCCTTCCCGGAGGGAGTATTACCCCACCTGCCGCCGGGATGTTCTCCACTCCGTGCCCCAGGGCTGATTGTCCCAGATGCTGCAAGCCTCCCGCCCCTCTGCATGCAGGGCCAGCGCCTAGCTGGGCATGTGAGCAGTCAGAGCCTGGGGTCTGCTTGGCGGTGCCCTTGGATTATCGACAAGGGAATTTGAGGGAATTTGTTAACCGGGGATGCATTAGGCACTGCTTGCCGACCTCAAAACAGTCTGTGCTGTGTGGGTATAGAGGGCCCCTGGTGCTGCCAAAAGCTCCTGTAGTTCATGAACCTTTTCTGAAGTTTGGCTAAGCATGGGTTAGATTGGTGCCTTACATGATGGGTCTTTTATTTTCTCTCCTACCTTTCTTTGGTGGAAGGTGCCGTTTGCTAGACTTCATTCAGAAAAAGCTCCTTTAGGTAGAACAAGACTTCCCATCTCTCAAAACAGTTTTTTCCTCTTTATTTTCCCTCCTGAAAACAACTAGTTTCTGTCACCAGAGATCGCAAGCTCCTTCCAGTTTTTGAGGGGCTTCTTATACTTTTGGCC
The DNA here is from genome assembly GCF_009769625.2 of Cygnus olor. NCBI lineage: Eukaryota > Metazoa > Chordata > Aves > Anseriformes > Anatidae > Cygnus > Cygnus olor. The sequence goes on along the minus strand of NC_049169.1, from coordinate 71,752,684 downwards.
CAGTTCGTAGAGTAAACATCAATCACCACAGGCACTCTGGAAGGCAGTGGGAGCAATGGTTTTATTTTTAAGTGTCCTTTTGCAGACTGGAAATCAAAAGTTGAGATATCAAGGATTTTAAGCTGGAAAGTAAGCTGAAACAAAACTGAAAGTAGCTTATAACCAACTTAAATTCCTAAGGTGTGACAAGAAAAACAAACAAACAAACAAACAAAAAGAAATTAAAGCAGATTTTCCCCTTTAGAGAACTGCATAAGTCAACGTAAAGTGCTTGGCTGGGTATCCAAAGGCAAATGAAACATTTAAAAAGGGGGCAGAAGACACAAGATAGAAGGCAATATAAAAGGTAAGAATCCAAAAAATAATAATAATAATAATACAAGATCCATAATACAAGCAAGACAGAGAACCTAGTTTGAGTCATAAATTAAGAAATAACATGAAGGGACTGAGAACTGAAAGAGAAACGAAATGTGAACCGCCTGTAAAACAGGGAATTATACTGCCATTATTCACAATGTTTGCACTTCTCTCCTCTTTCAGGAAAGTCTATTAAAATAAGTTTTCCTGGTAGAAAAAGCACTGGCAGTAAAACAGAGAAGTACAATGAAGTAATTAAAACGGCTTTGCATTGCATCTATGAGAGTTTCCCTTTTACACTTATCTTGCCTCCTCTGTGACTGCTTTCAGTTCTGTTTGTTTGGGAAATATACTGCAAGAGTGAAAAGAGGAGCCCTGGTCAGACAGAACCTTTCCATACACCCACATCTGCTCAGGCTGGCTGTAACATGCTTAGAAACATCTCTGTTCCTAATATTGCTCCATAATGGACAAAGTCAGGTCCCTCCATACAGAGACTTAAGAAATCCAGAGGTCCAGCCACGGCAGAAAATGAGCTACCGCTTTTCCTGTGTGCAGCCAGGACCACCAATTTAATAACATGGGCTACCCCACTCTCTCCTAAATACCACCAGGGATTTAAAAGAGTCCAGGTATTTTGATTCCACAGCAGTTTGAAAGTATGACCAGGATGGCTACTTGTTCAGGGTATAGGGACACTCAGGGATTGAGGTGAAAAACTGCAGATACTGACGGGAGCAATGGGCTGGGTGAGTAGCGATATTTCAGACAAGGTCACGGCTCCATGGGCAGCAATGCTGCCTCAACACCACAAAGTCTGGCTTTGCCAGTATATTTCAGAAGTTACCCTTCAATATACATGCAGCTCTGGTTGCAGGGTCAACAAAATTGCCAAGTGGAGAAATGGTCATTTTTTTTTTCTGTCTCTCATGGTGTACCACAGAACTACAATTTCTTTAGGAACAGAATATATAAAATGGAGCCAAGTCAACACTATTTTTTTCTGTCTTCTCACTTTACCTGGTGTTATAAAATTCAAAATAGCTCCTTAAAAGGGTTTTTTGTTTAGTTCTTTTCCTTGCTTCCAGCAGGTTGCCCATTCCTTTTCTGGGCCTCAGATACTGCTTTTTTTACCCTCCTCTTGAAGAAAGCATATTGTGCATTGGGGTACGATATGTTTAAAAAGAAAATGAAAACTGACCTTTTTCAGTGCACAGGATGACAGATTGTTAATAATCCATAACACGCAGGCTTTACATCTGCTGTTACTGCTCAGAGGTCAGTTGGCCCTGGTAAAGAAGGAAGGAAATGGAAAGCTTCAGCGAACATGAACAAAAAGCTTCTATAAGCCTGTAAAGTCAAAGTGAACTCCAAGTCACTACGCCTCGGAAATGCAAAATTTGGCTGTTTATATTGCTGTTTCAATGAGCAAATTCTTCACTTTGCAGGAAAGTCAGCAGACAGGCGTGTTCCTTACGACACTTGGAGACTAAGACACATTCATGAAGAGACATCTTCCATATCAGGAACCAGTTTGTACCCACTGAAACTCTCTCCTCCACAGGTAAATCACAGAATTAAGAATGGTTGAGGTGGGAAGGGCCCTCTGGAGGCTGTCTGGCCCAGCCCCTGCTCCAGCAGGGCCACCCAGAGCAGGCTGCCCAGGGCCATGTCCTGGTGGCTTCTGAAGATCTCCAAGGAGGAGACTCCACAACCTCTCTGGGCAACCTGTGCCAGTGCTCTGTCACCCACACAGCACAGAAAGGCTCCTGATGTTCAGAGGGAATCTCCTGTTTTCCATTTTGTGCTCACTGCCTCTTGTCCCCTGGCACTGGGCACTACTGAAATGAGCCTGGATTCAAGAGTTCACCCTCTCGGGCTGTGGGATGAGGCTCTTTCCCATTCATCCAATCCCTCCTAGCTTGCAGCTTCATCTACAAGCTTATTTTGAAAATGGAATATCACTGGCATGGTGAAAAGCCCTCTTAAAATGGACTTGTAGATTAATTTGTAGTAATTTGTACAGGTAACTAAATCACCATTTTGGACCATAGTAGTTACAATAGCTACAGAAGCAAAGTCCATGAGAGTCAGTACAGTGTCACTTGTTGCAATAACCTTAACTATCTTATCTAATTAATGTTTAATGTGATTCCGGGAAAAAAAAATAGTCAACAGCATATGAAAAAACTTAGAATAGTAGATGGCTATTTATAGAAGAAGAGGTACAACTGATTTCAAAACACTTTAAAAACCTTCTTCTGGATCAAAATGATTATTTGGTTCAACCTGTACCATGACAAAAAAAAAAAAAAAAAGAGGGTTTTGAAGAAAAAAAAAAAAAGATAGTATTCGTTCAGAAGCCCAAAGCAGCTATAGACTTTGTCCCTTGCCTGGCATGCTGCTCAGCACCACTCACAAGTGCAGGGGGCAGACCCCACCCTTCCTGCCTCCTATAAGTAAGCTGACATGTTTGAACTCTGTTCACTTAAGGAAGTGTACCGGCACATTTTTAATGAAAGTGCAGTGCCATTCTTAGGGAAAGCTTATGTATGTATGTTTTGATGAAAGGCTTAAAATGGTCAATAGAGTAAGTTAAATTCTTTATTTTATTTACTTATTTATTTCCCCTAAAGGGAACTGCTGTGCTTACAAGGCTGGTTCTAACAAAAAAAAAAAAAGAGTAACCACTGGAAGAAAAGGAGAAAGAAGTCAGATCATCAGGCACGCAGTGTTGCTGGTGCAATAGACCTGGAAGGTAATAAACACCTTTTTCTTCTCTGAACTTAGTTTCTCTTCTGTAATGCTTGATTGTCCATAATCCAGCACAAGACTCTTATTTGTACATAGATTAAACTGCTATATTTATCATGGCTAATTCAGAACAATGTTCTTTCAGGTTTAGCTGTGATGTCAAAAAGTAAGGGAAGGTACTGCCCTAGGACTTTTGGAGCTGCCGCTGTTGGCGATGTGCTTTTGAAAAGAAAGTTTGACAGACCTAGCCAATGACAGCAAGGTTCTTTTTTTTGCCAACCACACTACATTTAGCTGTGGACAACTGAATTTAAAATTTAGGAGTATCCCAGTGAATTTGTGTAGCTAGGTAGTGCATCATTTCTCTTCTAGAGGCTAAGCGTTGGGCAGCCTTTCATCCCTGAATGAGGGAAATACCTCTGGACAGCCACAGAGCAGCAGATAACTTCTCTTTTGAAAGACATACATCAGCATAGACCTTTCTATACAGCATGCATTGTGTCTATTGCACAACAGTGCTCATGAAAAATCTGTTGTCACTAGGGATGTTTATTGTGTCATGCTAGTATAACACTATGTTTACTAATTCTGTGGTGTCCTGTTCAGTTAAGATTTAATAAGGAGCAGATAATCCTGCAGCTTGCAAGTCATTGCTTTCCATCCTAGATGTGACTGTGTTGCAGTACCATGAGGAGAGATCCTTTCCTGTGGTCTCATGTGTAAAATTAACTTTCCACAGCCTCTGTACAGTTTAAAACAGCACAGCCTCTCCTGGACAGACAATACCAATCTGATAAGGGTTTTGTAAGAATTAGTGAGTCAATACACGTGACATACTATTTCAGTGGAGTGTGCTGTTCACATACGAGTGAACTGCGGAGACCCATGATAGTTCTGCTTTTCTCTGCAAGAACTGCCAGTAATTTCAGCTCATCCACACAGAGAAAGGATCTAGCCTGAACTGCTGTTAGAGGAGTCTTGGCCATTGCTTCCCCTTGCATGGAAGCCTCCAGTGCCAAGTTCCCCAGTCTGCCCCTCTATATGTGAGAGCAGAGCTGAAGGGAAGGACCCACACCTGGGATGAGTCACTGAGGTAAATGGTGGTGGTTTTTATTGGTAAAGTCTTTCTCCAGCATTGCCTCAGATATAACATGGTTTATTCATAACCAGTGTCCCGGGCAGCAACTGCACTTCTGTCTTTGCTGGCTGGGAGAGAAGCAGCAGATCAGATGTGAATAGCTTAGACTAACAATAATTTGGGGGGGTCGGGGGGGGACTCTTTCACTTCTCCTTTCTGCTTCATCTGTGTAGCCTTTCAGAGCAGGTGCTGCCTCCTCTTCCTGCAGAATCACCTTCAGCTGCCTGTGCTTCTCTGAGGTTTACTGGTGCTGGTGAAAGGACACATGACAGAGAACTGAGTCAAATATCAGGTTCAGCACTGACATTGTTTGACCTTGGCTTGTGTGAGGTCCCTTAGCCTTTTGGAGGAAAATCTGCGTGATGCAGTGAGAGGAACCTTCCCACAAAAGAAACAATGGGAGAGCTTGCCTGCAGATGCCATGCTCTGTGGGCATCTGAGAGGGAAGGACAGGACACACGGTAGAAGGGTCAGAAGGAGAGCAGGGGCTTGGGAAATATGAGTTGGGCAGTCCCAGGTTTGACCATGGGTGACCACGTGCCAAGAGGACTTGTACAGTTATCCACTGTATTCAGTTTTGGGCCTCTCACTACAAGAAGGACATTGAGGCCCTGGAGCGTGTCCAGAGAAGAGCTACGAAGCTGGTGAAGGGCCTGGAACACAAGTCCTGTGAGGAGAAGCTGAGGGAATTGGGGTTGTTTAGTCTGGAGAAGAGGAAGCTCAGGGGAGACCTTATTGCTCTCTACAGCTACCTGAAAGGAAGGTGTGGGGTGCTGGGGGTCAGCTTCTTCTCACAGATAACTAACGATAGAACTAGAGGGAAGGGCCTCAAGTTGCACCAGGGGAGGTTCAGGTTGGAAATGAGGAGACATTTCTTCTCAGAAAGAGCAGTCAGGCATTGGAACGGGTTGCCCAGGGAGGTGATGGAGTCACTGTCCCTGGGGGTGTTCAAGCAATAGTTGGACGTGGTGCTTAGGGACATGGTTTAGTGGGTAATATTGGTAGTAGGGGGATGGTTGGACCAGATGATCTTGGAGGTCTTTTCCAACCTTAATGATTCTATAATTCTATGATTTGCATCTCCACTTGCTGCCTGCTATTAACAATTAACAACAATACAAATAAAGTCAAGAAATGGCATAGCCAAGATCCCACAGTTTTGCACAGTTTTGCCAAATACAGGCCTGTAGCTGGACACCCTCCAAATCAGAAGTTATTTCACCTACTTTTGAACCTTCACGATACCCTTCCCCCTCCTTTCCCCCGCCCCTTTTTTTTTCCCCATGTATGCAGACATGAGCCTCAGAGTCTTGTTTTCACATGCCTTCCTAAGAAAGACTGAACAATCACATTGCTAATATGTCTCTTCTTTAGGGTTACTTCTTTGTATCCTGCCAGCTAAGCCTCATATAATGGACTTCTCAAGCTTTTAGATTAATGTCATTGCAGACAGCCCAGGGTGGTGTTACAGTGCTACAAGTTTTGAGGGTATTTGTGTGGCCTCATGGGGTGCACATTTAGCTGTGATGGGTTCTCAGAGAATCCAGAGAGGAAGCCAGGTTTTGTTAGTTGTGCTCCTCGCAGAAGTCTGTGTATGTTTTTGCCATTTTTTTTTTTTTTATTCTGGCAGATAAGTCTTGAACTGGATGGTGGGTTATAGTTTAATGTACCCTTATGAGAGTTGGCAGTTCACTTTCAATATGCTGCGAAATCTCATATGGATGTAACATTTGGCAATGGAAAGAAAAGGTCTGGAGGAAAATGAAGCAGGAGGGGGTAATACTGCTTCCTCTGAGGCCTGCAAGCTCCAGAAGATAAATAATTTAGACCAGAGTTTTTAAGTAGACAGAATGAGACTATGCTGCTACCCTCTATCATCTGATCCTCCAAGTTTCTTTTAGTTATCCTAGGAAATAATGTGCAGATACTGGTTTTAGCAGGACTTCCAAGCACTTGTCAAACCGGATCAATGCTTGCATTATAAAACTTTCTTAATAGAATCTCATTTCTGAGAGAGTTCATGCAAAGTTAGTGCTCCTGCTGCAAAAGGCTTGTCTCATCTCTCTTGCCCATATGAGATAGGATATTAGGAAAATAATGTGGTTATAATATGAAGAAGTAATTCTAAGGAGAGTCATAAGCCTCCAATTAAGATTTCACACTTTAAAATGAATTGAAAAACAGGTTCACTTCTGGCACTCTGCTTTTCAAACACTCACCAGCATTTGGTGTTATCTACTTTTTTTGCTCTCTGTGAATAATGGCATACATGACCAATACACTGTGACTCCTTGTCCTCTTTTTAGGCTCCCACGGCCTAGCTGGATACACAGGGATGAAATTTCTTACCAAGGCAGCTGTGCTCGAAAAAGTAGCAGTATGGAAGCTCCCATGTCACATTTTTGCCAAAATAATTCATTTCATTTCTCAGGTATATCCCATCAGAGCAAGGTGCAGGTTTATCTGTACAGCTGCATCTGGTGTATAAGTGCTTATTTGACATTATGTACCAGGAAGCTGTAATAATACCCCACCTCCTACTATCAGACTGCACTTAGCCTTGTTTAGGACACCAACCTTCGAACTCTTATTTGATTTTTATCTGTACAGCCATCTTCAGTGTTGGTTTGGGTAGGGCAGATCTAAACACATACTGTGTAAGAAATATTCTGGTGTATAGGGCTGTACTGATTATTTTATGCTACCACAAGTTATTCCTCTTGATCTTCAGGAATTAAATTTATATTATTTTATGTAATTAGTTTATAGTTTGTATAGTATTTATATTAGCATTCATTTTTGCTTTTATATTAGTGAAAATGAGTGTATATGAATATTATACAAATTATTTTAGATCCAGTAAAGAGTACCCATGATGGGGAAGGCTATACTGTTTTAAGTAGCTTTGGTGTCTGATCTTAAGGGCTAAGCTAGATCTTTTCAAGGAGAAATTTGAGTTTGAATAAAGTATTCAATAATGAAAAATAATGAACCTTTAAAATTTTCTCTCTCTTTGTGGATGAACTTCAAAATGAAGCAAACGCCTGGTTTCTGAGGCAGCCAGGGAAGTGCTTGTTCCAGGGTTCATTGGCCAGCTGAAGAGATCTGCAACAGCCTTGCTTTCAGGCACCTACACAAGAGTTAGGGTGAGACAGGGAGTATATAGGGCAGCCAGATGAAGGAGGAAAAGTGTGGCTGGAGAACACTGCCCTGTACTTGTTGCCTGTGTGGCAGAGACACTGAGAAGTGCAGTGAAGCTTAAAGTGCTGTTTAAGCTACTCTGGTTTGCACTGGAAGATGGGACCAAACAATCATTGGTCATGGAGAGCTTGCCACCTTCCCTCCCCAGCATCCTGAGGGTAGTATATCCATCGATGCTCCTTTCCTAGGCACAGCAATGAAGAAGCAGCAGCCCTGTGCCTGTCTTCTGTCTTGCATGGTTTCAGTTTTTTTTTTTTCTTTTTTTTTTTCCCTTCTATTTCTAGCTTTCACTTCTTTTTCTCCACATGGTTTGTTTCTCGTAACAGTCTCTTGCTGATTCTTGCCTATGGGGCTTTCAGTTTCCCTTGCAGGTTCATTAAAGCTCTTGCTAACCCCTTGAATAACTGGAGGCAGCAACTTGTAAGAGAGGAGGAACTGACACCCCCTCCCCCATCACTGAACTGCCGCCAGTGGGTCCAGCAAACAGGAAGGTACTCCTGGCATGACCTTGTGAGCAAGAGGTCTCAGTGCAGGATGGGACCCTACCAGGACAGGGCCACTGCTGAAAGATCTTCAAAGGCAACATAGCTGCTTGTACTTTGGATATTCTTGGGGTAAATCCTCACCCAGGTACATAGTCAGGGAACAGTGAGATGCTTTGCCACATGAAGTTAAGTATAGATTTTTACACACTGAACAGCTAAACATTACAACACACTGCTAGGGGAAAACTGAGCAAGCTGAGACCCAAGCTTGTGCTAGGAAGAATATTTCAGAGAGGCTATTGCCACATGTTTGAGACAGGGTGTTGGAGGCTTGAGATGGTGGTGAGTCAATGTTTTAACTTGAGCACAACTGGGAGATCACACTTTGGCTCAATTGTGGACTGAATTAACATAGCAGTTTCCTGAGAGAGAAACAAGCCATCTTTCCTTTTTCTACCAGCAGATGTGGTGTTTGTTTGGTTGTTTTTTTCTCCATTTCTCTCCATCTCTCCCTGTCACATTATTCCCATTCTTATTTCTTTAGTGTTTTGCTCTAGGCTGTCCTAAAGTAACCGTGGAAGCTAGTGATACTCCTGCACAGTGTCTGGAAAAGTCCATTCTCTTGAGCAAAAAATAGTTTCTAAAATGGAATGCAGACTATGAGCTGCATTAATACATTTAGCAGTTCAAGGTAAGAGGAACCACACTGGATCTATAATGCAACACTCCCAGGTTTCTTCCTCAGCTATTTCTCATTTCCATTTTCTCCTTCCCTTCCCTTCCCTTCCCTTCCCTTCCCTTCCCTTCCCTTCCCTTCCCTTCCCTTCCCTTCCCTTCCCTTCCCTTCCCTTCCCTTCCCTTCCCTTCCCTTCCCTTCCCTTCCCTTCCCTTCCCTTCCCTTCCCTTCCCTTCCCTTCCCTTCCCTTCCCTTCCCTTCCCTTCCCTTCCCTTCCCTTCCCTTCCCTTCCCTTCCCTTCCCTTCCCTTCCCTTCCCTTCCCTTCCCCTCCCTTCCCCTCCCTTCCCCTCCCTTCCCCTCCCTTCCCTCCCTTCCCTTCCCTTCCCTTCCCTTCCCTTCCCTTCCCTTCCCTTCCCTTCCCTTCCCTTCCCTTCCCTTCCCTTCCCTTCCCTTCCCTTCCCTTCCCTTCCCTTCCCTTCCCTTCCCTTCCCTTCCCTTCCCTTCCCTTCCCTTCCCTTCCCTTCCCTTCCCTTCCCTTCCCTTCCCTTCCCTTCCCTTCCCTCACCCCCTTCCCTTTTCATGGTAAGGACAGTGCTGAACTAAGAGCACATGTAAGCCAGGGGTTTGAAGTTGGTCTAATCTCTGATGCTCCTATGTTTGGTAAGGAAGAGTTTTATTTTTATCTCCTTTTTTTGTCTCTGCTGTGTACTCCTGTGGGAGTATAATTCATGGGACTAGGATGGTTGACACCAGATGAAGGCTTGGTGCTTCAAATGTACATATATAGATTATTTCACCCTCATACTTAGGAAAAAGAAATTTTGAGGATGATTAACAAAAAAGGATTGTAAACCTAGAACTTGGAGTTTGAGGGAAACATCTAGTAACTTAAGACCTCTGCACTGAAAAGACAGGTGATCTGAAATTAAACAGCAGCCTGGCAAACATACTGCCTCTGTGCCTTTCCTCCCAGTGTCTCTGAAGGAACAAAGTCACCACTTACTGTGGCACTGCCATTGTGGTGTCTGGAGATGCCTGCAGAACAAGGCTGCACTAAGAAAATTGCCTCCTATGGAACAGCTGCTCTGTTGTGTGGCACAAAATGCTGAATTAGGAGGTACAGTCCCATGGACAGAAATTAAAAATACATAGGGAGCCAGGCATCCTGTTCCCAGTGACTTTCCTTTGGACTCAGCTATATGCATATATGTGTGTGCCTGTGTGTGTATATGCTTTTGTTTCAGTCCCAAATGTGAGTCTCTCTGTTTAGGATTTGAGCACCCTCTTGGAGGTATATCAGCAAGAGTGTTTTATTCAAAGCAGCAAATAGCTGAATGATATTCCAGACAGGAAGAAATTAACTTAAATTTGTTTCTCTCAGTCCAAGTATGTATGAATTTGGTACTTGTTTAAGAGAAGGCAGCGGGAACAGAAGCCTCCTATTTTGTTTTTTTGGCAACAGAGACCCCAGTGACAGGTTCTGGATAAGACCGTAGTTTTGTTTGACTTTGTCTGCATGGGTCATTTAACAGAGATTTTGCAGAGAGCCTGCTGTCAGTGGTCAGGGATGCCTGCTCAAATGCCTAAAACCTCATCTGGCCTCTGCCGAAGGGACCTTTTCAGGAATCAAAGAAAGCACAGCAGCTGGGTGACTGCATCACAGCTGAGCACTCCCACTTCTTCCTTCTGCTTCTCTGGCTTCAGAGAGGCCAGGTGGCAAAGGAGTCTAGTGCAAGGCAAACATGTAAGAGTGTTTCATGCTGAGCAGGATGGTGGCTTGTTCTGTTACAATGCAAGGGGATACCGGGAGATGGAAAAATGTATGTGCATGCTGTGCGATTGATATGTTTATTTGGATAAATACAAGTTACAATAGTTGTGTGCCACCATCCTATTCCTTACACACAGTCAAGCACACAAGATTATTGACTCAGGTCCCCTAAAGTGAAGGAACAGTTGAGAACATTATATGTATCATAGTTTTTCCTAATGTTTATGCTAGTTTTTTATTGCTTTCCTAGTCCTACCTAGAGTACCCAGGGCCCAAACTTGTTGAAGCTTCCTCTGAAAGCAGAATTTGTGTTTAGTTAGATGCTGGCCCTGTGGCATCATCTGAGCACAGTCTGGGCTTTTCCTGTGCACTGCTTTGATGAATCATTTTCCTTTCCGTCCTGAGAATCAGATATTATTGTTATGATATTTCCTGTTTTCCTGAACTGCACCCCCGTTATTGAATACTCCTTTATATTTTTCATATTTCCTATCTAAGCCACCTGTATGCTTCTCTTTCTCCAGAAAAAAAAAATGCTATTGTTAGGATTGAGTCAGTTTATGTGTTTGCTGAATTGAGCTACTTCTTTTTTTTGAAACATGCCTCAAGTGTTTGGGGCAAATGTTTCATGTTGTAAATTACCTTATTCTCTTGCAGTAAGACCAAACAATGAAGTGTAAAAAGCACTTGGGCTGAGCAATTATTGAAAAAATTCTCTCATGAACCAAATGCAGCTAAGAGCAAAGTAGCATATATCTTGTTCCAATTCTTTTATTGCTTTAATTGCCATCTGCGGTGTTGCTCAGTAACCAAATTCGCTTTCTAGAAAACACTGATTATCTGGTTTCCAGGTACTGCAGTATTGCCATCACTGAGGTTTATAAGGTGTTCAGTGAAAGGTTCTGTAGAAATGGTCAAGTATTGGTTAGTATTTATGAAAAACAGACTATTCCCTAAGTTAAAGCTAAAAATATGTTCTTGCAGGGACTGAGATGTCTTCGCCAAATGATGTCAGTATGGAAGAAATACCTCTGGAAGACAACGAGCGAGACAGCATAGAATACAAGATCCTGATGGCCTATGCACAGCGGCGGTTGTCTGCTAGCAGATACAAGAAACTTCTGAAAAATGAGACAAATGCACCAAAATCATCATCCTTAATCAGGAGTGAAGTAGAGACTCACCATCAAATGGGAAAAGATGGTTCAAGCCAAACATCGGAATTGCAGAGTGGCATGAGGAAACAGCAGAGCAAAAAGAAACCAAAACAAAAACATTTGTCAAGATATTGTCTACCCTTCTTCTGCAGCAGAGCAGAGCAGGAAAAGCCCCAAAAAACTTTTGCACCTGAAAGTCACACTTTTGGTACATGCACTGAGAGCCTTTCAGTAAAGACTTATCATCAGACAAGTATGTCTTAGTTCTTTCCATTGCAGTTTGTCCTTAAATCTTACTCTAAATAGCTTAAATGACTCAGGGCCTGTGGAAAGACAGGAAAAGGAAGAAGGCTTTTGTCACTTTTTGCTCATCTTATGCTAGCTCTATTGATTTCCAATTAGGAAGTCAGATTGTTAGATCTTCAGTAGTGCTTGCATACAATATTCATGGTTGTGACTCACTTTTTTGGTTTTCCATCATATGGTGATAAATATCATACAATCATACAGGTTGCTTTTTATAAGCATTGGCTTTTAATTTTTATACCTGGTTAGAAAGAAAATGTGAAACACTGGCCAAACTGAAAACCTCCACACTAAAATCAAGGAAGAGAAGTTGTCTGAAGGCCTTTTCAAAGGGCTTTATCATGGGACATATATTCCACACAAGAAACCAAAGTGCTAGCCTCTGCTTGAAACTCTGATGCCAAGCAGTTTGAGGCAACCAGCCTCAAGCAGAGAGCAGCCCATGTCTCTGGACTCACAATTCCACTGTGTATCTTAAATGGAAACAGTCTTCCGCAGTTATATAAATCTCCTTTACATATTGCTACTCCTGCCACAGGATTCCTCTCAAGTACAGATCCTGACTGAGGAGACAGGCTTAAAAAATAACGTGTGGTCTGAGGCTAGGTTGGGATCATAACAGGTCTTCATTTTAAGAAAGCTGAGGAGGAAGTATGTGCTGAAGTATGCTGAAGTATGTGCCCTCCCATGTGCTGGAAGAAGAGGTGTTAGGTAACAGTAATCCATCCTACATTCGGGGATCCCATCCACCTACACGCCCTACACCCTTGCCTCCAAAGCCAGCCGCACGTAGGGTGCTGCACTGTAGACAAGGATATTTTACATTTTCTGCTCTAGAAAATGACTAATACCTTAACCTCTCATGAAAGACAGAGAGGATGGTGAAGTGTCCCCATTAAGTAGCCATATGGAGTGTATGATAGGTTGTCATATTGTATTCATATAAATAATAGGGGGTTGTTTGTCTAATTTGTCCCGAGCTGATCCTGTCGTCTCCCTGACCTCTTGGTGTCACAGTAGTTGCTCTCTTATTTCACTGCATGTAAAGATATTTCTAAAGATTATCCCCCATCCTTGATTAGATTAACTGTCCTGGACCAGCTCCTGCCCACTAAGCCCATAATTCTCCCTACTGCCAAACCCCGCTGCATCTCTCAAAAAAGGGTCCCTGCCTCAGCCTAATTCATTTTTCTAGGGTGAAATGACCATAACTTTCCATGGTCTTGATCCAAGTATCACACTCATTGTGTCCATTTTTATTTCCGTTTCATTTTTACATTGTCAAGAAAAGCTCTCAAGAGTTTGTGGGCAACTGCTTAATGGTCCTGCCAATACATGGCCATTGTCCCTGAGGTGGAAGCATGGCCTCAAGGTAACACCTCACTGTGCTTTGTGTTAACCTCCCTGGAGACAGTGGTTGGCTTCAGATACAGACTTTACCTGCCCTTGGACAGATTGCTGGACTGATTCCTAAAACATTATTTTTTGTAACTTACACTGCTGACAGCTGTGAAGCAAGCTTGGCCAGGCCATTCAGCAGCAAATGACGATGCTCTGGGGGATCACTTACCTAAAGAGAGAGCCTGCTCTATTTAAAAACAGTTGTCTATTCTTAGGTTTCCGAAGTCATAATCATATGCTGACACAAAGGGTCTGATCCCCTTCCTAGAAGTTTAGCGGCTCTGTGTGTGGACAAAAAGAAGGAAATGTCTGGGTGTTGATTCACTACCCTTGAAATGCAGATTTTATTGGACACCTTAACCCTTGCTGCCCTCACAAGACAATCTGCCTGTGAATTTTGCACGTGCTATGGGTCAGGCTGCAGCTGAGCTTGTCTCGCTGCCTGCTGATCACACAGGAGCTGCCACTAAGGAGAGATCAAGTTTTGCATCCCAAGCTCCATGAGGCTAGTTGTGAAAAAGAGCACTTTCTAGCTGAAGCAAGCCTTGCAACAGCTCTTTCTGCTCTCCTTACTTTAGCAGGATCCCCTGTAGAGTCCCCTCACCAAGTGATGTCTTCAGCCAGTGAGGGTCCTGAACAAGGTCAATACACAAGGTGGATAAAGCTAGTTTGGCTGCCAGGTGATGGGTTCTCCCAGTATTCACGTCCAAACACAACAGTGTTGAGGACATGAGAAGCTTCTGTGCTAGAGGTGCTTCTGAAGTGGTCTGTTTCTCCTTAGCTCAGGATTAACCTGTGGGAACAAGGAAAGAGCATTCAAATACCGTACCTTTTCTGAATCCAGGGCCATAGATGAACTAATTATGGGCAATACCACACTCATATCAAGGTCTAAGATTCACAATCCTGTAGAGCAGTACTCTCTTGTTTCTTACTATAGGATGTTTATCTGAGTTGCAAGGATGTATTCTATAGGGCAATGCTTACACTTGATTCTGTATGGCCTATGTATAGTTAGCTGCTGCTCAAATACTAGAGAGGGGTTGTAATGCATTACTTACCTCTCTAAATTATTACCAGCTGATCTCATGCAACAACAAAGCCCCAGCTTGGGAAAATATATCTCTTGGTATCCTCTGGGTACTTCCACCTGAGGGAGCATGTAAACAAGTAAATCTCTGAATTATTTCCTGGAAAGATTAATTGCCATCTTTATTTCTCACCTTCCTTCCCAATCAGGTGAAAAAGCAGATGTCAACAACATTGCAGACCACCCCCCTCCCCAGTCAGGTGAAAAAGCAGATGTCGACCACATCGCAGACAAACTTGCCAAGCTTGTTACTTCCAGACCTCAGTCATCTCTTTCAGATGTGATGTTCAAGACACTGGTGCATTCCCGGTCTCTGGAAGAAGATGGCAAAGATACTGGTGAGGGAAATGAGAGTGAAGGAAATGGTAAGGATGAAGAATTTCCTTCTCGTAGGCAGGTCATTAGGTTGGTATTGCACACCAGGGTGTTTTTTCCAGGTATGGTGAAGCACTCAGGAGTTCTCTGGTAAGATGCTGTGAAGGGGGAAGTTTGTTCTGCTTGGTCCTGCTCTGTTCCCCACAGTTCAGGTATTCCTGTTGCTGCCTGCTACTGCAGTTAAAGGGAACATCATTAAAAATCCAGGGAAGTGTGACATAAGAAAAGGAGAACGGCAGCAAAGTGACAGAAGGTGACAGAGCAGTGATAGGAGTTAGGGACAGAATAATACACTGGGACTCTAAGGCCAAAGTCCTGTCATAGGGGCAATGATATCTCGGTCAGTCCCTCTTCAGAGAGGGGACAACATTGATCAGCAACCTGTTAAAAGTGTGAACTGATGGTCTTCTGTGGTGTCTGCAGAGGTTTGGTTTTAATGCAAGCTTCCCAGGGATTTGTGGTTGCAAGAAGTAGCCAGCCATGCTTACATTTTCTTTAATCCAGCAAACCCGGAGTTTGTTCTGATGAGTTGTGGAAGGTGTAATTGATAACAATGAGGGGATTTTTTTCCCCTCTAATTTTAAGTCCATTTTCTTGGGCTTCTGCTAGCTTCCCCTTTGTTCTGTCTTGTTACCAGCCATACCTCAAAGCACGTAGAGCTGACACTGGGATGCTAAAGCCATGCTCCTTCCCAAACTCTTAACTGGAGCAAAATATCATGCAGATGGAAAAAGACCGTTCTTTGCTCCACACAGACTAGAACAGTGAGCTTCTGCATAAAGCCTGGATACACAACTCTTTGTGAATTTGCCACAGAATAGCAGCTCTTTTCATGATTAATTGGCAGAAGGACTTTCACGATGATTTGCTATCTGGATCCTACTGGAAAGCAGTGATATTTATGCCAACTCTTCTCTTTCACAGATGAAGAAAAGACAATACAAAAAATAGTTGCACTGTTAAGAAAATCAGGGGATCAACTAGAAGAAAAGGTAAGTACTTCTGTTTTCAGGAGCTACGCAGGCTAGAGTGGGAGACAGAGATTACACTTCTGTTGGGAGTGAATGTTTTGTAACCTAGCTCTCTGTCTCTATCCTGACCTTCTCTTTCCACATTTAGGGCTTTCTGAAACCTTAACCATTCATTCTGAAACCTTTCTTAAGACCAGAAGACTAGCAAAGATCTCAATTGGGGCGTAGGAGGAAGACAACAAAAAGGTGGTGTATTTCAAAGAGACACTTGCCTCATTCACATCGAGTTTCATAGGACACTGAGCACCTGACTAACCCCATGAAACTCCTGTGCTTGTGTTAAATTTGGCATATGAGTTTTTCTCAGTGAAGGAAGGGAAACTCTACAGTTTTAAGAATTGCTGTATAGAAAGAGAAACTATTCTGAGTGCATTTTGACAACCATGCACAAAAGATATACAAAAAGCTCTGCAAGAGTCCACTATTAGGAATGGTTGTTTTCTCTATTAAAAATACAGGTACACGTTCTCTAAATGCCCTTCATTAGCTGCCCCTTCTGATCTGTATCAGTATCATCTCACATTGAGGACATGTTCTGCTCTGGCAGCAGAGAGGTACTTAGATAAGGTAAGAAGTGTCACAAAGATTGAGCAAATGGAGGTTAGGACAGCAGGTGCTGCCAGCACTTCTCATAACCTTTAGTGTCATCTTCCCACTGCTCCTGCCTCCTCACGTGCAAGTCTCCGTATCAGTGTCACACTTCTTTTGCTTTTTTCTCTCTCTGCTTCTCTCATTCAAATGCAAATAAATAAATAAATAAAAAGAAAAATAAAAACCTGAAGAATCATAGTGACACCTCCAGAGCCTGAAGAAACAGCTGTGCAGTGAGGTGTGGGGTTGTGTGTCATCTCTTCCATTCAACACCACAATTAGACTGTATTGCGTATATTATCTAGAGATGCTCTCCTTTCCCAGGGGGATAGGGAAACAAATTACAACAGAAGTGTCTCAGTTTAATTGATCCTTATTCTTATTTTCAGTTCAAAAAGGACAGGACTTTCTATCAGCAATTTAAAGACATGCTGTCCTACACCTTCTTTGAGAGGGTCACTGATACATTCCTGGAGGATGTCTCAGCAGATTCAACAAATGAGACAGAAAGCCAACTACAATGCGCCAAAGTTGCCTTCACACTGGAAATTGCCACCAGACTTACTGCTGTGGACAACCATCCTATGAACCTGGTCATGGGCTTTGGATCAAAGTACCTCAAAGAACATTTCAGTCCATGGATTCGTGACCGGGGAGGCTGGGTATGAGTTTTGCCTCCCTTGACTTGAGCATAGTATAGCAGTACCATACTTTCATAGAGCTGGCATGGGCCAGCTGCAAAACAAGCTAAAAAGGTATTCTTTAACACAGTATGTATTTAAGCTGTGGACTTCCTTCCCGCAAGACATCTATGCTGCAAGCTTTTTATTTACATAGGTTCAAAATCAATAGGAGACATTCATGGAAGGCTGTTGAATATAAAGCACTATACGGTGTTAAACTGAGGCAGGGGAAGTTTAGGCTAGACATCAGGAAGAGGTTCTTCACTGAGAGGGTGGTTGCACACTGGAACAGGCTCCCCAGGGAAGTAGTCACTGCACCAAGCCTGTCTGAATTTAAGAAGAGATTGGACTGTGCACTTAGTCACATGGTCTAAACTTTTGGGTAGACCTGTGTGGTGCCAGGAGTTGGACTTGATGATCCTTATGGGTCCCTTCCAACTCGGGATATTCTATGATTCTATGATTCCTGGTGCAGGCTGGCTGACTTCAGCAAATAGCTGAAGGCTGGGAGAAATACCAGGAAACTTCACTACATGCTTGACCTAATCTTAAACTTCTCCCCTAAAAGTATGCTGTTGGCAAGTTCTGGGGACAATGCAGCAGTTCAGCACTTCATACAGTCTGCCCTTATGGTATTGCATATGTCCACCTCTCTGTACACAAAGGCACCCATTTATCTTCATATCCCGCTTTCAAAGTCAGCTGTGGGAGGTGCCCTTTGGCCAGCAGTGGTGCAGAGCTGCTGTCCTTTGTAGCTCATTTGCCTGGCTGTGTTGTGAGGCACTTGCAACAGAGATCTTAGTCCTTTTGTGCTTCATGAAGTGCTGTAAAGTGTATGTCCTTGGGAACAGATGGCATGTGAGGTCAGGAAATCCTACCGGCAAACCTACTGACTGACCCCAGCAGATTTGAATTTAGGATGAGGGTCATCATTGTTTTTCTAATTTTAAGTTTTCTTTCTCTGTTACAGGAGAAGGCTTTGACTTCACTGGATCAGGAAGAAGTAGAATAAATGTGAGTGAATGCATTCTTCAGGGTGCATGAACCTTCAGTTAAGGAACATGCAGGATCTTACCACAATCCAATTCTCATGGCTATGTATTTTTATTTTTCACATGGAATGTTGGACTCTTGAATGGCAAAGTCTGATGGGTACAATAGCACTTCCTCAAAGTTGGTATTGATGTAGAAGTGCTTTTTAAAGGATATGAAGGCACTTCCAACTCCTCTGCAGCATTCAGTCCCATGGACAGTGATTACAGGTACCTTTCTGAGTAGAGGTGCTTGCCACTGCTCCTACAGATGGATGTTGAAATGCAAACAGGAGGAAAATATCAGTGTGCAGTAAAGAATCACTGGACTGTGATCCAGTCCACTTCCACTTCCACTGAGCTGATGGAAGGGGATGGGGAGCAGAATGTGGCCCTCATAATCCACGAGGAAATGGTTGGTGACCTGCTACAGCACTTAGATGTATGCAAGTTGATAGGGCCAGATGGGATCCACCCAAGGGTACTGAGAGAACTGGCGAAAGAGCTGGCCAAGCCACTTTCCATCATTTCACAGAATCACAGAACTGTAGGGGTTGGAAGGCACCTCAAGAGATCATTGGGTCCAACCCCCCTGCCAAAGCAGGTTCCCTAGAGCAGGCTGCCCAGGTAGGTGTCCAGACGGGCCTTGAATATCTCCAGAGAAGGAGACTCCACAACCTCCCTGGGCTGCCTGTTCCAGTGCTCCGTCACCCTTATCGTGAAGTTCTTTCTCATGTTGGTGCGGAACTTCCTGTGCTCCATTTTGTGGCCATTGCCCCTTGTCCTGTCCCCACAAACCACTGAAAAGAGAGGTTGGCCAAATCTCCCACATTGAAGATATTTGTAAACATTAATAAGATCCCCTCTCAGTCTTCTCAAGGCTGAACAGACCCAGGTCTCTCAGCCTTTCCCCATAGGGAAGATGCTCCAGGCCCCGTATTATCTTTGTTGCCCTCCGCTGGGCTCTTTCCAGGAGATCCCTGTCTCTTTTGTACTAGGGAGCCCAGAACTGGACACAGTACTCCAGGTGAGGCCTGACCAGAGCAGAGTAGAGGGGGAGGATCACCTCCCTTGACCTGCTGGCCATGTTCCTTTTTATGCACGCCAGGATCCTGTTGGCCTTCTTGGCCACCAAGACACACCGCTGGCTCATGGCCAACCTGTCATCCACCAGGACCTCCAGGTCCTTCTCCTCAGAGCTCCTCTCCAGCAGGTCGTCCCCCAGCCTGTACTGATACATGCGGTTGTTCCTTCCCAGGTGCAGGACTCTACACTTGCTCTTGTTAAACCTCATTTGGTTACTTCCTGCCCATCTCTCCAGCCGGTCCAGGTCTTGCTGAATGGCAGCACAGCCTTCTGGCGTGTCGGCCACTCCTCCCAGCTTTGTATCATCGGCATACTTGCTGAGGGTGGACACTATTCCCTCATCAAGGTTGTTGATGAAGATGCTGAACAAGACCAGACCCAGCACCGACCCCTGGGGAACACCGCTAGTCACAGGTCTCCAGCTGGACTCTGTGTCGCCGATCACCACCCTCTGAGCTCAGCCAGTCAGCCAGTTCTCAACCCACTTTACTGTCCACTCATCTATCCCATGCTTTCTCAGCTTGCTAGCAGGATGTCAAGGGAGACAGTGTCAAAAGCCTTGCTAAAGTCAAGGTAGATGACATCCACTGCTCTCCCCCCATCTACCCAGCTGGTGATGCCATCATAAAAGGCAACGAGGTTGGTCGAGCACGACTTCCCCTTGGTGAATCCATGCTGACTACTCCTCATAACCTTCTTCTCTTCCAGTTGCTTGGAGATGGCATCCAGAACAAGCTGTTCCAACACCTTTCCAGGGACAGAGGTGAGACTGACTGGCCTGTAGTTTCCTGGATCCTCCTTCTTGCCCTTCTTGAAGACTGGAATGACACTGGTTATCCTCCAGTCTTCAGGCACCTCTCCTGTTCTCCAGAACCTTTCAAAGATGATAGAGAGCGGTTTGGCGATCACCTCTGCTAGCTCCCTCAGCACACATGGATGCATCCCATCAGGACCCACAGATTTGTGTGTATTGAGCCCACTCAGACACTCCCGAACCACTCCCTCATCAACCAGGGGGGAGATCTCCACTTCCCAGACTCTTTCTCCTCCTTCCAGGGTCCAGGAGTCCCGGGGTGGCGGGGGGGTGAGTCTTTGAAGCAAAGACTGAAGCAAAGAAGGCATTCAGTATCTCCACCTTCTCAGCATCCCCCGTTACCAGGACACCCCCCTCGTTCAGCAGGGGACCCACATTATCTCTAGTCTTTCTTTTACTGTTTACCTACTTAAAAACAAAACAAAACAAAACAAACAAAAAAAAAAAAAAAAAAAAAAAAAACTTCTCATTATCCTTTATCCCTTTTGAAAGCTTCACCTCCAGGTGGGCTTTAGCCTTCCTCGTCACGTCCCTGCAGGCCTGACAACACTCCTATACTCATCCCAAGAGGACAGGCCCTTTTCCAACATTTCATAGACCTTCCTCTTTCTTTTGATCTTGTTGATGAGCTCCTTGCTCATCCACACAGGTCTCCTGCCCCCCTTCCCCGATTTCCTACTCTTAGGGATGCACCGATCCTGAGCTTGGAAGAAGGGCTGTTTAAATGTAGCCCAGCTCTCACAAGCACCCTTGCCTTCTAGCAGTCTAGCCCATGAGATACCCCCAAGAAGGTCCCAGAAGAGGTCGAAGATGACTCTTCAAAAGTCCAGGGTAGCAATCCTACTTTTAGCCTTACTTCTTTCACCAAGTTCCATCTTGAACTCCACCATCTCATGGTTGCTGCATCCCAAGCTGCCCCCAACCTTCACATCCCTAACAAGCCCATCCCTGTTGGTAAGGACAAGGTCCAGAAGCACCCCCTGCCTCGTCGGCTCCTCCACCACCTGCATCAGAAAATTATCTTCAATGCATTGAAGGAACTGTTTGGACTGCATGTGCCTGGCTGAATTACTTTCCCAACAGATGTCTGGATAATTGAAGTCCCCCATGAGAACCAGCACCCGGGATCGTGAGGCTACATCCAGCTGCTTGTAGAAGGCCTCATCGACCTTCTCCTTCTGATCTGGTGACCTGTAGTACACCCCCACAACAGTGTCCCCCATACCAGCCCGCCCCTTAATTCTCACCCACAAGCTCTCCACTGGTCCTTCACCCTCCCCCAGGTGGAGCTGGGTACACTCTAATTACTCCCCTCATAAAGGGCAACTCCTCCCCCTCACTTTCCCAGCCTGTCTTTCCTAAAGAGGACATAGCCCTCCATGACAGCGTTCCAGTCATGCAAGCTGTCCCACCACATCTCCGTGATTACAATGAGATCGTGGCCCCGCAACCGTACAAAGATCTCAAGCTCATCCTGTTTATTTCCCATGCTTTGCACAATGGTATATAGGCACTTTAAGGAAGCAGCAGGCACAGTTACCCCTAGAGGGACGCAAGAAGAACATTCCAGATGAGGTATCAGGATCATTACCTTCTCTGAGGAGCCCTTGGACGATCCTATGGGACAACTCAGAGGTTTTTCCCTACTATCTTCATCAGTGTCAGCAGTGACAACTTCCCCCAGCCCTTCTCTGTCACTTCTAACTCCTCTCCCTTCCCCCATCAAACCTAGTTTAAAGCCCTGGTAATAAGTCCAGAGAGCTTGCTCTCCAATATGCTTGTGCCCCACTTGCTGAGCTGGCATCCGTCAGCAGCCCACATACCCGGCTTCTCAAAGGCCTGCCCCAGATCGAAATTGAAAACAAATTATCTGATTAGAGGTTTTAAAGCTGTAGGTGTGACAGAGGAAGAAATAACAGTATATCATTTACAATAAAGATGTGTTACAGTGAAACTATTCATAATGAGGAGGCTTGATATGAGGCCCATTAAGTGAGGACTTTTGGATTTCCATCCCCTGCAGATCCCCAGTGGATGGAGAGGGAACTAGGAACATCTGCTGAAGCTGTACAATCATAGCATTGCTCCTGTGATTTTCTGGTACAAACAGTTAATGTTTTCTGAAAGGGCTCTCTGCCTCTCAGTAAGACACCATTCTAGTACAGGTACTCATTCTCTGTGTACAAGCATGTTAACTGTTAATTGTACGAAGAACTTACTAACAAATCATGACTTTGAATGAAAGTCATAAACAGCAGTTTAATTGGAGGTGCAAAATATGCAGTGCCATAAAAGATCAAGTATTTTTCTAATAAACCTTAAAATTTCAACTGATTTATAGCAAACTCTGTTGCTGTTTGGACACGTATGTGCGAAACAAGACAGGGAAGACGGGAGCGAGGGAGCTTTGTTTCTCTTCTTCAAAGGACTGAGGAAATACTTCATATATCTCTAGACTATAAATCTAAGACTCCCTTAGTTTTTAAGGATATCCCCTTTTTCTTATCACTTCAAATGTCCCCAAAAGGAGGGTGATTTGGGGATAGAGGCAAGCACTCACCCAGAAGTTCAAAATGTTCCTTCCTTCCCTTTCTCTGACACCTTTTTTCCATGAAAAATTGTGGGCATTGTACCTTCCTCACACTGGAAGCTGCTGCTTTATTACAAATTTGTTTGGTTTCTAAAGCAGGCTTATTAGCTAGATGTTGGCTCTGAAGCACTGGATGTGATTCCACTTTAATTACACCAAGACTCGACTTGGTCTGCTGGCATACACTAGTTTGGCAGTAGTTGGGCGCTAGCTCGTTTTTTATTTTTATTTTTTGGCTTGAATAAGACTGCTATTTAGGAAGGTGCAAATTTTGCATTTGTGAGTGTGGTTTTCAAGCTGAAGGTTTAGCAGCTTTAAAACCATACTTGCCTCTCATCCCCAGTTTGGTACCTCAGGGCCAGTTTCATGCCAAGAATGGAGCCAACAGCAAGACAGACTATCTTGGATGGGAATGTGAAAACTAGCCATCTAAGAAAAGATATTCAGCTGTTTTTTATTTTACTCTGGGTTGTTAAGAGGGACTTTTTTTTTTTTTTTTTCCCCAGTAGCAGTAGGGCCCAGCATAGGCAATCAGCCAAGTGAGCTGTTTCTTATTTAGATGTTCTTACATTTGTCATCCACATCAGCTAGATTTTAAGAGCAACCTACTCCTTTTATGGCAGGGATCTGTGGTAACCTTCTTGCTGGAATGATGGCTTTGGTTTATTGTGAGAGTAGTCAGCAAGGCTGAGCACCAAGTTGTTGCCCCTGCTGCTGGCTGGCATTAATTAGCAAAATTCTACTATTGGCTCAACTAGTCTTTGCCTCATTGTCCTTTTTTTAGTCTCTGATGACTAAGCTAGTGGTGTACAAATGCACGTGTTTTGGGTGTGTGTGGAAGTGGAGGGGATGTTGTAAAGGACACTGGCTGTGCATGCATTCATTTTACTTTAATGTCTCACAAGAAATACCTCTCCCTCTATCATAGGATCCTCTCGTGCCAACTTGGAGTGTTACGGTAAAGATAAAGAGGTTTACTGTTAAAAAAAAACCTGTCACTTGGGACTTCTATTACTGTGTGTCTAACCAAGTTAGCATCAAGCTATTTGTTACACCAGGTAGCCTAATTTTAAAATGATCTGATTTCATTGTGCGTTAACATTGCACAGAGAGAGTTTAGTCCTCTGCAGGTCGTGCCAGGATTTATTTTATCCTGCAGCTGTCTTCTGGGTTGTGTAAAACTCAATCTATTGGGACAGCCTGTGTTAGCACCCAGAACCTGCTGTCCCAACCTAATGTCGACCTCCATGAGCCAAGGCTCCAGCAGCATACAGGACCTGTCCTGACTCCCGTTCCATGGAGCAGCTAAAGCATCAGATAAGAAAATCCCACTACCCATGTGCACATGTGTTTTACAAATGAGCTATACCCTGGCTCGTGGCTGCAGTGCCCCTTGCTCCAGTGAGTAGGCAGTAAGAGGAAGAAATAGCAGAAAACAGCCTGGAGCCTTTGCCCCAAACCAACCATCTTACATCTCCATTACTTACCTTTTTTTCTGGCTGTCAGAGGATAGGATTTCTTTCAGCTCTCAGGAATTGCTGGCACAGCTGTGTGTGCTTAGTATTTCTCCCAAATCAGCTGGTGAGCCTTGTGTCTTCTCACTACTTCACATGGTCTCCATCATTTTAGAACCGAGTCTCCTTTCTCTCCATCTCACGGGTAAGAGTGTGCTACCAACACATACATTTCAGTAGACAGCAGGTTGACAAAGTGAATTGCAGAAAAGCAATGAGGAGAATAACTCAAACAGATACCATTGTCTAAAAACTGGATTTACAGTCTATGACTCATCTGCTGCAAAGGCTCACAATCTGGAACAAGTTCAGGGTGAAAAGTTCACAGCTGGGGTGTTGCAGTGTGAGTGAAGGGTGAGAAGCAAGCAGAAAACATTAAAGCCTTGCTTGTGTGTTATCCGTGATGCTCTTGCCAGGGATGGTGTAAACTCTGGAAGGGAGACAGAAACTCTCGTGTTGTTGCATGATACCTAGCACAGCAGGTTGTGGGGTGGGGTCGGGAGATGTTCTTGGATTGGAGCTACTGCAGTCTATCCAAATCAACCAACAGAGAATTTTTCTCCCTCGTCCATGACTTGCTCCACTGCGTATCTGCTGCAGCTGGAGCAGAGCTTTTTGCTGTGCAGTTGCAGAAACAATGTGTTTTCCTGCCTGGGGTAGTAGAAATGATGGGTTGCAAAAAGACTTCTTGCATCTTTGCTGACTGTATTCTCTATACTGACTTTCAGGATAGTCTTTCCCTCATCTTTCTATCCCAGGGTCGCTGTTGGCAGATACACGCCCAACCTGGCTTTTATCTCTGCTCTAGGGAAAAGCTCAGATGCTTTCCAGGCAAAGCCAGCATGCTAATGAAAAACTAACTGAGTTCATAGCTAAAAGATGCTGGAGAGAGATGGAACCTAAGTTGCTGGAAGTTAAACACCAGAAGTGGAGCTTCCTGTCTGCCACTGCAGTGGTTCTGCTGTAAATACTCATTACACACAACACTGCAGTGGAGAATTTTTGTTATGCACTTCCCTAGGGATCTGAACCTGCATTTTCTTGCATGCCAGCTGGCTGTTATAACCACTGTAGATGTGGATAACACTACTACTTTAAGTAGGGCTTTTTGTCCCCCTCTGTGTTCCCCACAAAGCCTGAAATTGTGTCTCCAGAGGAACATCTTCTAGGCTGGTCCTGCTGGCTGGACAAAAAAGAGGAGAAGCATACCAAGCAGATTAGCACTACTCAGACAGAGTTCTCTAATCACATCTAGTGGCAGAACTGTAGGCAAGCATGGGACCTTTTGTGTTAAGCAAGACCTGAAGGAAATCTTTGGTGGTGTCTGAATCATAGAATCACTCAGGTTGGAAAAGACCTCTAAGATCATCTAGTCCAACCTTTAACCTAGTAATAAAGTCCACCACTCCCGCCAGCTCCCTCAGTACCCTTGGGTGGATCCCATCTGGCCCCATAGACTTGCATATATCTAAGAGGTTTAGCAGGTCATGAACCATTTCCTCGTGGATTATGAGGGCTCCATTCGGCTCCCCGTCCCTATCTACCAGCTGAGGGGGCTGATTACCTGGAGAACAACTTGTCTTGCTGTTAAAGACTGAGGCAAAGAAGGCATTAATTACCTCAGCCTTTTCCTCATCTCTCATCGCTGTTTCCCCCCACACCCGACAAAGGATGGAGATTCTCCTTAGTCCTCTTCTTGTTTATGTATTTATAAAAATATTTTCTATTGTCTTTAACAGCAGTAGCCAGATTGAGCTCAAGTTGGGCTTTGGCCCTTCTAATTTTGACCCTGCAGAGACTCATGACATCTCTGTAGTTCTCCTGAGTGTACCGCCCCTTCTTCCAAAGGTCATAAACCCTCTTTTTCTTTCTGAGCTCTAGCCACAGCTCTCTGTTCAGCCAGGCTGGTCTTCTTCCACACTGGCTCATCTTTCAGCACGTGGGGACAGCCTGCTCCTGTGCATTTAGGATTTCCCTCTTGAGGAGCATCCAGCCTTCCTGGGCTCCTTTGTCCTTCAGGACTGCCTCTTGAGGGACTCGGCCAACCATTCTCCTTAACACGCCGAAGTCTGCTCTCTGGAAGTCCAGAGTGGCAGTTCTGCTAAACCCCCCTCCTTATTCTTCCAAGATTTGAAAACTCTTTTAATTCGTGATTGCTGTACCTGAGATGGCCTCTAACCTTCACGTCACGCACAAGTCCTTCTCTACTTACAAGCAAAAGGTCCAGTGGGACACCGTCCCTAGCTGGCTCACTCACCAGCTGTGTCAGGAAGTTATCTTCCACACACTCTAGAAACCTCCAAGGTTCAGTGTGGATGCCTGTAGTGAAATTAAAATCTTCTGCTGGGTCAAGGCTCTGGAACCAGCAGCAGGGGACTGGACCATACCAGGACATAGCAAAACGAAGTTGATGAGAAGTATCACAGTGCAGCTGTGCTTGCAAGCAAGTGGCCAAGAAGTCATGGTATGAGGTAAATGCAGCAAGCACTGCTCTCTGTCTTTATTTAGCATTAACCATTAGCAAAGATTTTCTGTGGAATGGGGGATACAACAATGCTTCAGGCATTGTAATTATTTTAAGCATCAGAGAAAAGGTGATGGTTGCCTTGTGATGGACCTCCTTTGGCAAAGCTGTAAAAGGCTGTTAACAGGAATCATGTCTTGTCTTTTGTGTTAGCAACCCCAATGTCAAAAAGCCCTGGTAACTCAGGGCTCCTCAACCTCTCCCAGAAAAACCCTGAAAGATTAACCCCCTCAGGTGGTGTTCAGGGTTTTTCAAAATGGTTGTGGAGGATGCATGTCATATTTGCCTTCTACTTTTTATCCTATCTGGTAAAGGCAGTTCCCAATGTTACTTTCTCTCCAGGAGCAGGAGGGTGAAGGCTTTTAGCTGAAAGCTGAGTTCTCCAATTCTTCCCTCTCCAGGAGCTAGAGACCAAGCAAAATGCTGAATATTATGTGAAAAACCACAGACTGTTGAAAAATACTGGTTTAATTTAGAGATGAGGTGTCCTTCTCAGGGATATGTCCCATTGCACTGATCCATCACTTCTCTGTCAAACAATCACAGAAATACCCACACTATTTACAGACGGATGATGTCTGTGTGTTTCTTTTCCAAGCCATCACTTGCACAAGGAAAGCACAGTTCTTTCGGAAGAAGTGAGGGCTATTCACCAGCACTTCCCTTCATAGCCAGTCCCAATGCTTGCATCAGCTGTGCAGATAGCTCCCCTCCAGCCACTCACTGCCCACGTTTTTTCATACCCATCCATGCCACGGAGCCCCCCCAGGCACCTGCTGCCTCTCCGTGTCCTGCCGGCCAGGAGCAGCCGGGGGCAGCGTCAGCACTGCTGTAGCCACCAGCCGCCTCCTGCGGACCGAGTGAGCCCGGCTCTTACAGCAATGCCAAACAAACAAACAGTGCTGGCCTGCCAGGACCTTGCATGTGCTCTGCCGAGCCTTAGCATGAAGTGATGTGTAAAAGCATTAGCAAGGAATAGGGCAGAGTTCAGCGCCGAGGTCAGCTCTCTGCTTTTAATTAAGGCGAGTGGAGGTTGGGAAAGACAATATCCCATTATTGAGTGGGTAGTGGCTGTCATGTTAGATGTAGTTTCTGCATTCAATTAGAGGAGGCAAATTAGCCTTTAGTGCCAAAAGAAAAACCAAAATGAGAGCCAGTTTGAGGGACCAAAATTAAATGTGAGACAGGAAGAATTTATCATCCCCACAAAAATGTTTGGAATACACACTGGAAAGAAACATCAAGAAATCCATGGAAATGCTTTGAAGGGGACTGACTCACAATCGCTTTGAAGACTTCAGTTTGCTTTTTACTCTCAGATTTTGGAAAAGGTTTTAGGATTCACAAACTGTATTTTCCTCTGACTGGGGGGGGGGGGGGGGGGGGGCTGGAATGTCTTTCTCCTCCCCGCTCCCACAAATGCTACTGAGCAAACTTCTTGCCCTCTTTGCTTATCAGTGGCCCCTTAAGAGAGATACTCAGCATCCCGTCCCAGGCAAAGTCTCATGTCCCCAGCGGTGTGAACAGCAAGTTATGGGCAATTATGGGTTGAGGCTGCTTTCTCTTGTACAGACCATAGGATACAGCAATGGGCATAGGCAGATACATCCATGTGGACAAGTAGACCAGGGTCTCTCATGGGAAAAAGGAGTGGGGAAACCTGTAAAACGCTCTAATTACCAGCATCAAACACACCATTTCCCCCTCTGCTGCTAGTGGTTTTCAAAAGAAAGAGTGTCTTCTTATTTTATCTTCAGATAGTGACTCTAGCAAAGTAAGCTGAAAACCACTATGGCAATAAATTTACTGTTAATAATATGCACATGAGTTTGCAGTTCATTTTGGAGGATTTTGTACATACCTTATCAAGCATCTCAGCTCAAAAACAAGCCAGCTAATTACCTTCTGGCCTCAGGGTCTCTCTTTCTAGCAGCCCAAGGATGGGTGAAGATTGGTTCTCTCACAGCTATTACAACATTGAGCATTTTGCTGCAGCTGTTCCCAAGAAGACAAGAATGATGGACTGTCAGTTTCTTTGTGTGCATACAGAAATAAAACTGTGCAGAAAACCAAATGTCTAGTATCTGTGTTTTGTCTTGAAAAAATTTGCAATGAAAATAGTAGAGGCAGTTGTAATTATAAATAAGGTATCAACCTCTTCTAGGTTCATATATTAAAAAAAATAAAAAGAACACACAAAGATGCAAAAGATGCATCAAATCACTGAATCTATTCTGTCTGGAAGAAACAGATGTAGAAATCATTAAATATAAAACTAATATGGCAATTGTAATGCTGCAGTAATAGCTAGAGAGAGACAACTGGATTCTTACTCTTGATGATGCATTTGGAATTCAATTCCTCCTAAGGACTTTTAGACTTATAAGTAGCAAAGCACCTTTGGGCAGAAGGGAAGGATCATCATATTTAATACAATCCTTGTGCATTGTGCTTTTTTATTTTTAAATAACAAAATAACACAGGAATAAAACAGTCCAGAATTCATTTCAAATCTGGAGTGGTCTCATGTAGCTACGCAATAAAGAAAAGCATCTTGCCAACACCCTCACCCACCAAACAAAACAAACAAACAAACAAAAAGCCCTTCTCTGAAATGATCTTTGTCATTACTCCAAGTTGGCTCCTAGTGACATGCTGGAGTCAGGAGACCAAACCCACCCCATACCTGGTTACAATAACAGTAGCTCATTGTGCACACCAGCAAGACAAATGCCAGGTAATTGAAAACAAATGTTGGAGGCCTCAGAGAGCCCGCAGTAAATTATGAATCTGAATCAGCAAGCCCTGTTAGTCCTACAGGTGCTTTGCCTTTTGCTTTCTACAGTCATGGGAAGAGATAGGTTTTATTACCATCATAAAATTAGTTTAAGGAAACAAAAAAATGGGGACGCGAGGATCATGTCTCTTGTCTGTCTTCTTGGTTCTCATTTTTTGGAGTCATGTAAAGCTGAAGGATGATTCAAACATCAGATGAGGGAGAGAAAAACACCCACATGGTAAGAGAAGCCAAGTGTCACGAAGCAGCAGAAAAAGATATCAGCCTCTTTCCCACCCATTCCCATTCCCCATGCTAACAGACAGTCCTGTGTTTCCTACAGAGACCTGAAAAACAGCAAGAGCAACTCATCCCGTGCTGTCCACCAAATAACTTTCCCTCAGATGCTGGCTTTGGGACCAGCCCATACTTCTGTAAACTTTAGGCTTCTGAGCATTTCTTATCTCTTTTACAGAGACAGAGGGATGTCAATGGAGGAAACAATTAGTATCCCTTCCCATCCTTCAAAATTTTAAGGAATAGACTTTCCTATTTCACCTTCACTTGTACGCACCAAGCTATCTTGCCATCCTGCATCTTTGAAAAGTAATGGTAGATAAAATACTAGTCCCTGAGAGGAGCCTTCACAGTCCCATCACTAGCCCAGTAACCCAGTCACGGCTTATATGCATCACTCCTGTTTTTTATTTATTTACTCAAGCTTAGCTTCAGCTTTTTGGTCCAGCTGTTCAAGACACCCCAGGATGCAAAGTTGTGTGAGGGCCTGCAGAGAAGTGCTGCTGGGCTTTCCACCTGGACAGGAAACCACTTGACAGCCCCTTGCATGTGCACTGGTCTCCCCACGCACCTCACCATAGCCCTAGCATAAATCGTCCTTCCCCAACACCACTGTGGGAACAACTTCCAGGGCTATGTCAAGGTTTCCCCCGACCTCCAACCTCTCTTCATGCATTTCTTGCTCCTCACACTTGTGAATGTCAGAGCTCACCCACACCAGGTGGGAGAGGTGGACCTTGTCCCTCATCCAGCACATGGCTGCTGAGGAGCACCTCGGGACTGGTTGTGCTCAGCCCTCAGGGCTAGATGTGCTGCTACCTTCTGTACAGCCAAAACCAAGGGGGACAAGGCAAGGGGCTGAGGGGTTTTGGAGAGGTGGGCATCAGAGAAAGAGAATGTGGAGAGGACATAAGGGCATTGCAGTGCAAGGAGTGGAGGGAGGAGCACATTTAAGAAAAAACATCAGCCTTCATTATTAGTGCTGCTCATGGAACAAGATTTTATTAGAACCATCTGAAAGTGTTTTTCTTCCATAAAGTAATTCATCCCTAACAGCTGTGCTTCAGAGCAATGCTGCTACCACCATGTTCGGTGATTGGCACAGCAATACTGCAGCCACAGAACTTCTCGAAACACTCACGGGACAGAAAGAAGAAAGGGGAGTCGAGGGAGGAACCACTCTGTTTCCAGCAAACAGAGACTGCCTGAAAAGTGTAGAGTTAGGAAAAATATACCAGAGTTTTTTTTTCTAAGCATCTATTGCCTCATGAGCAATTTTAATAAAAAATTAATTTACATACTCTCCTCCTGTCCGCAGTAGGGGTCATTTTCTGCTCTTTTCTTCCTTGGCTTTTCAAAGCAGGGTGTATTTGCATAAAATCTGGATCTTTATCTCAAGGGTTCACCTGCTGCTTGCTTCCCACCTGAAGCCAAATAAGCGTGTTAGCAACACCATGCTCATTTCCACAGCAGCCAATTGTGATTTCACAGCAAGGACAATGGCTGCCTCAGTTAAGGAATGAGCCACAAAAGCATATTAAATGCCCTAGGAGGCAAAGATCTGGTTTTCATTACATACTCCATGTAATAAGAACCAGAGGAGGTGAAACACAGGAAGCAGGCAGTATATAAGCACAGCTCACATGAGATTTTTTTTATAACACTTTCCACGAGCGTCAACAAGTCTGAGTGAGATTCAGCATCAGGGCCATGGGGAGGTAATGCCCCTGCCAAGGCAAGGTGTTGGAGCTGGTTCTTGACACCTTGCCCATATTCCCATCCTGATCACGTCACCTGCTGCCCTCCAGCCAGTCCCTGCCCCTGAAAACTGATAGCTCTTGCTAGCAGAGTAGTGTCTTGATCATTTAATGCCAAAAAAATGCAGTCATGGCAGTACACAAGAGGGATTATCCCCATCAGGAAGCTCTTTCAGTCACACATCAGAAGAGGAAGGCAAGTGGTCCAGAGCAGTGGTGTTTTCTACCTCATCAAATCATGATGCTAATTTCATCGAATCAGAATGGTTTGGGTTGTAAGGAACCACCCAGTTCCAAACCCCCTGCCACAGACAGGGATACCTTCCACTAGCCCAGGTTGACCAAAGCCCCATCCAATCTGGTCTTAAACAAAGAGTAGTCAGGCTCTTTGGGTTGCCCAGGGAAGTGGTGGAGTCACCATCCCTGGGGGGTGTTCAAGGGAATCACAGAATCATCAAGTTTGGAAGAGACCTCCAAGATCACCTAGTCCAACCTCTGACCTAACACTAACAAGTCCTCCACTAAACCATATCACTAAGCTCTACATCTAAACATCTTTTAAAGACCTCCAGGGATGGTGACTCCACCACTTCCCTTGGCAGCCCATTCCAATGCTTAACAACTTTTCAGTAAAGAAGTTCTTCCTAATATCCAACCTAAACCTCCCCTGGTGCAACTTTAGCCCATTCTCCCCCCAAAAAAGAAGCACTCGCACAACCCCTGAGAATCAGCAACAGAGCTGTTTATTGCCGGGACATCTTGCAGGTAAGCCTGCAGAATGTCCGTGGTGTTTGGCAGCTCCAAGCTAATGCTTGTGATGGAGCCTGAACAACGAGTAGGGGGCTCACCGGGCACTCCTGCAACGCTGTTTGTGTTCTTGGATGGCAGAGCACAAAGACATGCCACAGTAGTCCCAGGTCTGCTCTGGCGGAGGTGGATACACTTCCATCTGTTCTTCCACAACTGGTGGATCCAGCTCCATGGGCTCCACGGTGTTAGGCAGAAGGCTAAGCCAGTCCTTGCCCGGGACTGCCCAAACAGGATGCCTTCCGTCCGGAATGTTTTCAGGCCAGGGTGCCAAACCAGGGGGTCGTCCAGTTCCATGCCTCAGTCCCATGCCACTGTCGGGTTGATTTTCATGCATGGATCTGACGCTGCCGTCAGGTTTACGGACATTATTGGGTCGTGCACTGTACTCTGGACTACGGGCATGCCTCTGCTCCCTGCGGCTGTCTGCCTGATGTTCCTGCCTTCGCCCCATATCACCGTTGCTCCTATGGTAAGGCCCAGGCCCCCTGTTGCTGTGTGTTTGAGGGGCCGGCCTGTTCCCCGCATCGTTGCGGTGCCAATGGTACTGCCTGTATGTGTCTGTGAGCTGGGCGCTAGAGGTCTCTTGGGCACTGGTGTTTCTTGTGCCGCCGGTGCTATCCCTCCACCCACGACACATCTCCTTCTGGTCAGGTGCATTCCTTCTCGGTGCTTCTTTGGACTGCATCGCTGTCCTCACACACCAAGGAGGCCTGCTGCTCACCTTGCTCTTCTAGTCTTCTTTCTGCCACACGAGTTGGCTGTCAGAGTGCCTAGAAGCTCAGCGAATGGTGGGCCACCTACAGGGGTCCTGTTTTATAGGGCCTGGAGCAAAGGCGGGGCAGTGGTGGCCACTGTGACCTCAGCAAGCCTCTGTGATGGAGTGGCCCACGCTTGGCCAATGGTGGCTGTGTTGGGAGCAGCCTGGAAGATGCCCTCACGTGGACAAGGAGGAGGGTTGGGGGGGCTGAGGGCCCCTTTTCTGGGGCTGGCTCCCCCAGGCCATTTGGCTTGCCAGAGAGAAAGGCTTCCCCTCGGCCATAGGGACTGCCCTCCACCTCCCATCTTGTGCCCTGGGTTTATTTTTAACACTGTTTTTTAGGTAATTTCATTCTATTCTTTACAGAAAAGAATAGAAGCGAGGTGTATCTTCAGCCCTAATTCCCATGTTTACTTTGTGCTCCGAGTGAAGAATTTCTTCCTCACGTCACATCTAACCTAAATCTCCCCTCCATTTGTTCAAAGCCATTATTCCTGGTTCCATGGCTACACTCCCTGAGAGAGTTCCTCCCCAGCTTTCTTCTAGGCCACTTTTATGGGTAAGGTTAGGTGGCAAAAATGCAAGACCTAGCAAATTGCAGCCTTATCTACCTTGTTCCACACATTCTACATGACGTTTTTGAGCTTAGTCTCTAGCCTCTCATCAGTGTAACATAGAATCATTAAGGTTGGAAAAGACCTTCAAGATCATCTGGTCCAACCATCACCCTGCTACCAACGTCACCCACTAAACCACGTCCCTAAGCACCAGCTCCAACCTTTTCCTTGAACACCCCCAGGGACGGTGATGCCACCACTTCCCTGGGCAACCCATTCCAATGCCTGACTGCTCTTTCTGAGAAGAAACACCTCCTACCTGTTTTAATTGTTGCAGAGTTGGACTTGGTGCTTAGGGACATGGTTTAGTGGGTGACGTTGGTAGCAGGGTGATGGTTGGACCAGATGATCTTGAAGGTCTTTTCCAACCTTAATGATTCTATTCCAGGGATGGGGCATCCACAGCTTCTGTGGGCAACCTGTTCCAGCGCCTCACCACCCTCACCATTGATCCATTCTCTGGGACAAGAGAAGTGTGGCTGGGAGCCAAACAGCTAATCCAGAAAGACCTGAGCAGCAAACAGCTTACCTCACCGAAGTACCACTGGTTCTCTCAGCAGTGCCTTTCCTTCTCACCCCATGTGCAGGTGCCTTTGCCCAGGTGACGGAGGGGATGCCAGTGGCATGAGGGTGTTGTTTCTCTGGCTTCACTTTGGAACAGTCTCTTTGTTTCAGAGTTTTTTTTTTTCTTTTCCTTCTTTAAAGACCAATTGGAGACACAGAGAAATGAAGCATATCTCCAAAGTCACTGTGTAGGTCCTCACACTGACTGAAGTTTCTCTAAGGCCTTATCCAGCACCAAACCTCCTCAACTCTGGCATCTTCCTTTTCCATCCCTGCCATGCAGCCTGTGACTTTCCTTTCCCCTCTTTATTCCCTCCAGGGTATGAACTCTTCATTTGCCTCTCTCAGGCTCTATGCTCAGACTGGTGCCCAGCTTTGGCTCTTGATACACTTTTCCCCTCATTTTATTATACTGTTTTATGTTTCTTGATCTAGTCACAAGCTGTGTAGCAAAAATACTCTTCTCCCAAGGTCCTCGTCCCAGGCTGCCACATGACTCAAAATAAAACAATTGCATACAATGGGAAGACATTCTCAACTGGAGCAATTTATTGGCATAACCCCTGCCCAGCCTCATCTCATCCATACCTTGTCTTTTGTTATTGTTTTCTGCTGTTACATTAGGCAGAGAGCAGCTATGTAAAATACACCTAGCTCAAAGAACAGATGGATTTTTTGCATGATAAATCTAGAAGACAGGAGTTATTTAATTGACTTCTTCAAGTAGTTTCTTCTTTGTTTTTAAAGGAAAGAAACCTGAGGAAAAATCTGGGAGGTGAATAGCTGAGTGCAAATGCAAGGGAATGTTCTTGGCTGCTTTAGCATGACACTTCTGTCCGACTCTCACCCCATACCTAGATACGGAGGACACAAAACTGGGGTGTTTCTGTTTCCCTATTTGTCCTCTACTCCCTGGTGTTGTATTGGAGGTTCAAGTGAGGTGGTGGAAAGGGTCTCTGTTAAATCGACTCCTGTGACCCCACAGGTTTCTGACCCCTCAAGGATTATTTAATTCCTATCACAGACAGGGTCGGGGAAACACAGGATTCCCTTCTTTTCTGCCAGACTCCTCTGGTTCTTTGCCCTGAACTGTTCAATCTGTTCCTTTCTCCACCCTTCCCACTTATTCCCCTTGAGGTTCCTACCATGCCACTGAGTTGTGCCATTCTTATGGCAATGCTGAAGGGCTGAGTCTTCCCACTGTCAAAAAGCCACCACTAATATTATCCTCCTTTCTTAATTGCCACACGCTCCCAATTCCCTTCCTGCCATGTGACCTGCATCCTTTATTCATCTTTTCTATGTTTCTAAGGGTTATCCTAATCCTCCCTCACACACATCCTTGGAAAGGAACAAGGTGCCTGGAGCACAAACGCCACACCCTTACCATGCCTCTGCCCACAGTCCTTCCAGCCACATCTGTCCTCTCAGCCCATCTCTGAAGCGCAGCATTTTACAAGGACTCTTTCCCTGCGAGGGGAACTGGCTCAGAAAACCAGGAGCAGCTGTTAAAGCTCAAGAGCTGCAGGTAAAGGCTCCTGAGCTTTCCTTCTGGGCAAGCCAGGATGCTTTCCCACAACCTCCTGGCACCCCAGGGGCCATCTGAGCTTCTATACCCCTTTATTCAGCAAACCACCAGCAGGCATCATCAGTTGTTTGGAAAATGTTTCTTTGGGCAATGCAGGGGGAGCTTGGTGGTAGGTCAGTCATGCCTCTCTAGCCATGTGTTCTGTGGGCGAAGATGGCCATCAGCTTCTTGGTGAGGAGACAGAGCTAAGGTTTTCTGGCTAGATTGGCAAACAGAGAACATTTACCATGTGAAATCTTTCTATTGCCTCAGACCCAAACGATATTCTTCACACATCCTCAGACAACCAACTTGTGTAGTTTCTGCAGAGCATTCCCTTTCAATTCATGATAACAGCATATAGCTATTGAAACAAAGATCACAGCTGTGCCTGCCACACCAAGCTACACAACCCAAGACATCAGACATTTTCCTGCCAAGCAGTTTCTTTATGCAATGGAGGGTGCAAGCAGGAGAGGGCTGGCAGCTACAATCTTTCCTGTACACAGGGATGCAGGAACAGCTGCTGCATGCTTTCTTATAAACCATAATTTGACAGCAGATTTGTTTCAAGGCAAAACTTTCCCTTGTCAGGTACCTGCTTTTCAGTAGGCAGTTCTACCAAATGTGCATTGATTGCCATGTAAGCGTTTCTCAGCTAGCTATAAAATTTCCTTGGTGAAAACAGGTTAAACACGTTCAATAGTTCCCCTCCAGGAACAAGCATGTGATTTTGCATTCTCAGCTTCTTCTCGGGGAAGTGCTGCCAATACTGGTGGATCCAAAAAAAAATATCTCATCTTTTATGCTCTTAAAGCAACATTCTCCCTCCCTTTCCCTACCAAAACAAAGCT
The DNA here is from genome assembly GCF_009769625.2 of Cygnus olor. Classification (NCBI taxonomy): domain Eukaryota; kingdom Metazoa; phylum Chordata; class Aves; order Anseriformes; family Anatidae; genus Cygnus; species Cygnus olor. Next base: position 71,716,106 of record NC_049169.1, on the reverse strand, counting down.
GCACTGTGTTATCCTTCCTCTAATACAAAATAAATGGCAGGATTCCAGCACTTGCAGTCACCTCTGCTAGTAAATACATTGTGCAAGGCAAGACAATTCACGCAAAGGAAATCAATTATTTTCAGACTTCCAAGTGTCCTTTTTAAGACATGAAGGGAATATTTTTTAAATTATGAAAAATACCTCAGCGTCCCTTACTGTGGCTTGGTGCCTACTAAAAACAATTTCAGCAACTCTGCTGTCTCTGTAGGCCTTTGTAACTGGCGTGGAGGAGACAGGGTAGAGCTGCAGCTGGAACATCATTTGCTTTCATTTCCTGATCTACGCTCTCCACCTAAAAAGTATTGTTTTTTCAACATTTAACTTAAGTGGCTCAACGATAGGGCTCATGATGCTCTTTCTGGTGTCTGTCCATACTGCCTCTCTGCTATATGCTTTGGAGAACTACATCTGAGGTGCACTCTGATGTTTAACAGTTGTATTTGGCAAAGACTAAGATTCAGAGAGTCCAAAGCAACATGAATGCTCTACAGACTTCTACATTATTACAACAGCATTGACTCTGTAGAAAGGTAGCCGCTGCTGTTTAAATAAAAAAAGAGTTGTTGAGCCCTTTGTAGCTCCACAGCAATTCACAACTGGTATTTTGAGAGAGTAACAGCTCATTTTCCAAGGTAGGATGAATACAGCACCTTGAAATAAAATAAGCATGGCACGAGTAGCACATTTTTTTCTTTTCTTTTACACTGTGTTTTGAGAGACTGATAAATGTAGGCCCTGTTTTACTTAGATAGGCAGTGATATGTGGTTTGTCTATGCCTCCAGGTAGAACTGAAGTTGTATCAAGAGAATCTTCATACAGCTAGATCCACAGTAATCCAAACCCATATTGTGTTCTCAACTAGTGGATGCAAGTGGAGTGGGAACTCCTGTGCCGAGTTCTAAAGCTGCTTCCTATGCAATTACATGTAAGAGTGATAGGACTGATTTGGGTGTGTGTTTTGTTTTACATACTAAAGTTAACACTGAAAAAAAATATTTCCCTGCAAATATTTAAATATAGCTTTAAAGATCAACAGTCTCAAAATAACCATCTGGTTATTACACCTCTGGTGTGATAAGGACTTCCTTGGTAAAAGTCTCTGGTTTGTATTACCCAATAAACCAATCTAAGTAATCAATAATGAAGATTTTTAGCTTTAAAAATGTATTCAGTTGCCATACAGAATCATGGAAATCAACAGAACTGCTTGAAGTCAAGTATGTATTTCATGTAAAAACATCTGTGTTTGCAGAGTCTGCCTGCAGCATCAGAAAGTTGAGCACATTCTGACTGGACGTTTACCTTTAATTACCTTTCCTCCAGATACTGAAATAAAATGAGAAGTACCCCTCTTTTTTCACTCTTAGTTTTATTATAAAAATCAACATTTCATTTGTTACAACTCAGTTTATAGTAATAATTGGAAAGGATTTTTGTACAAGGTTTATATACACCTTACAAGTAAAGCACTTTATTTTACAAAAAAAAAAGTTAGTGAATGAGTGAATAGGGCTGACCAAATGTTGGTCATTATAATATAAATACATCCTTGCAAAGCACCATCATACCAAAGTTGATGAACAAGAGACACCAGCTGGCTTTAAGACAATGACAAACAGTGATTAAAGCTTACAAAAAAGAACAAACAAAACAAAAACAAGATTAAAAATCTGAAAGCAGCACCAGATCCTTCACTTGCAAACAAGGCTAGTTCAGCTTAAGCCTGGTGGTATCCTCTTTACAAAAAGACACTTTCATTTTCCCTGGCTGACTCTTAACTGCCTGGCTTAAGGCTACAGCCATTTTTATCAGGACTTCATAGCTGCTCCTTGTTCACTGAAAAGAGGGGAACAAGACTGCTCTCCAATAGTTTCATCATAACAATCGCGCATGCTATTAAGACAATCTCTGGCCTGAATCTAATACAGACAGTTTACTTTGCTCTGCATAGTTTTGGAGTGGATCACCCAGTCCCTGTAAACGCTAGGATAGCATCAAACATTGATCTGCCTTTTTAAAAAGGAAAAGGAAAGAAAACTGCTCATTTGGATCAGTACAGTATTTTATTTTACTTCTTTTAGAAAGAAATGGAATGTTTTGTATGAATTTTAAAGCTGTTAGGTCATTCCTAACTTATTTTTGAGGTGTATTTGTCACCTGCCAATTAACTTTCAAGCAATAACCCCATCACAATGCAATTTTAAAAGCATGGCTAGGAAATCAATTTCTGAATAACATTCAAATTATTTTTTGCACCCAATGAGCCATCTATTTTTTGTTGTATAAACAATGATCTGCTACATGTACAGTACACATTCAAGGGCAGATTCTGTCCATAGCAATGCTGTGTGACAAGAATGCTCAAGACAAATGTGTCAGGAAAAGAGTGATTGACAAGGTTTTAGAGATATCTTGAAGTCATTTGGTTCAGCAGCATGCGTGACCAGGGATTGACCAGGGAGCTCTGTAGTTCAAGTCATTCCCTCTAGAATGGTGGCAATCAATTTCAAGGAGATTTCCCAAGCAGTAAAGAATGGAAATAATACATTGGCCTTTTCTTTATCTTAAGACAGGTGTAACTGTTTCAAAGTAAAATGAATGAATCTATGTTTAAGACTCATAAATCAAACCATTTCTAGAGAATCAGACAGAGAAGCAATGCACAAACCGGAGATCAGAACTCTGCCAAAGCCCATTAATGCAATAAATAGGGATTTTCTGAATGCTCCTTCACTTGCAGTGGATTGTAGCACCTGCCATGTCAAGCAGTTTGGGTGCATTTTTCTCCATAATTACTACAACAGATTGATTTTTATGTATTTACAGAAAGCATAAAAGTTTTACTTATCTCCAAAATGGACTCCAAAATAGAGCAGTATAAAAAATGTGCTTTCTCTCCTATCCAGCATGACAGAGCATTAATTATTTAGATTTAAAGTAGCAAGTAGTCTGCTGTCTGTTCTACAAACTAGACAAAAGAAGTCCAGCTTGCCTGAGACAGTATGACAGTATTAGCACCTTGAAAGGCAGCAAGGCCAAATCTGCCAATGTGGGTGTATGAATGTGCATGCATGCACAAGAAAATTATTAACTTTGGGTAAATTCACATCACCAAAGATATGTGTACCTGCATACATATACTTGTACATAAATACATGCACATGGGAGAAATGTTATTGTGGTATACTGGAATTTACAATACTGAAAGTTACAACTCACAGCAAAATGAATCCTTTGATATAAACTGGCTCATTTGCATGTTTTACATTATTGTAAATATTCCATTTAATGCATGCATAGATTGCATGAATTTATATTCATGGAAACCATTCGTTATTTCAAATGCAAAAGTTATATGTATGCATGTTCCATTTACCCTAAGTTTTTTTTCCATAAATATCTTAGTATCCAAAAGCTGTGGAAAAACAATGAATGTTCCATAGGAAGGTCTGAAATGCAGGCAGTATGATGTGGCAGGTATAATTTTAAAAGGCAATTGGGTATCATGTTGCCATTTAAACATGAAAAGCTCCTGCTGAACATTCACAGACTAATTTTCAATGAACTTTACTGTCCACTTATTTTTTTTAAACTAGAAAGGACTGTCCCTTTCCTGATTGAGTATGTCAGCTATTTCCATGCCCAGGCATTCAGCTATGAACACTTTCTAGGTGTCTAGAGGAAAAAAACTGCACATTTAATAGAGTTATGTTAAATACCCCTAATTTATATATGTCTGATGCTGTAAGATAAGGACAATTATGCATAGCTTAAAGTCTATGAACAGTTTCATTGAGATCAATGTGACCACTTTAATGTTAATGCTACACATCCACTTCAGCTGTCTCCTGAATTGATGTGTGTTACCTACAGTCCTAAAACGTGTGTTTTACCTACAGTTCAGTCAATTTGAGAAGCAGCAGAAAGCACAATCCTGACTGAGGGAATGATAGAGTATAAATCACGACTGGTTCAGCAGCAGAGATGAACTGAGAGAATTGTTTGGTCTCAATGTTCAAGCAGTATATGGTTCATCCACTGAGATTGTGTCAGGTGCACATACTAGTTTTTGCATCAATGCTTTTACAGTTTGGATGCCTGCTTAAGAGGAACTTCACAGATCAAGAATTTGTTCTGAATTTTACTCTAGATTTACTGGGAAAGTACAGGTACATGCAAAGGCAGAACACAGCTTCCCACTAAATAAATTCTTTGGTTAATCCAGACAAAGAACAGCCTGTTCCTTATGCTGGTCATCTTCAGTGGAAAAAAAAAAATTACTCTGTCCACTTTCTCGCTCTTCACATGAGCCTCCCAGAGGCAGATCACTCAAAATATCTGATGCACAAAGTGAGATGTACTTATCTAAAAGACTTGATCAAATTCTACACTAAATTACACAATTACAAAAAGGAACATTCAGTGAAACAGTGCAATTGCCCCAGAAAGAGGATACCACTCCTTAAGCTTAACCACCTCGAGAGTTTTTCAAACAGAAATTGGCACACTGAAAAAGTATTTTGCAAGAAGAGACCATTGCCATCGCAGTACAAGCACTTGGACTGAGATATAACAATGCAATATTCTTCTGAGTTCATTAGTGCAAGTTTCCACATGTGAACCCCACACGGAATGCTGCACATGAAAAAATGTAAACAACAGAGAAGTTTCTATTCTCATGGGCATGCCAGCCTCAACTCCCCCCACCCCAACACACCCACCCTCCCCCCCCTTCATATAAATGGTTTCGAGTTCCCTTATAGTTCAAAAGACCCTCAACATCCATCCTGCTGGAGAACACAAACAAGCTTCTTCACCAACAAGGAAGAGCCAGAAGAACAGCTACCACAATTCCTAGATACCTAGAATGAAGCTGGGCAAATTTTCAGCGCACCAGATCCAGAAATAAACTGTAGTAGCCTGTAGTCCATCCAGGCTTTTTAAAGTTTTCTCAGGTATCTTTGACTATGAGAAAGACTCTTTATTATAGCTGGGATTTCAAATGCCATGGTTTTCCTTGGAGCTAAAACAAACAAGGCTCCAGTACGCAAGAAGATCGGCAGCACTAGCAAGAATTATTTGTCACTAATTCTGTCAACACTATGAATTAAAGCCCATGCCACATTTCAGATTATTTTGCTTAGTTGAAACTGGATGGGAAACAAACAGAGAACAATGAAGGCCAAATGGCACCTCTGCACAGTTATTTCATCCATACTATGCCCAAAGGCTAAGAATGCAAAAGCTTTTGTTTTGAGAGAGAAGATTCAGAGGTCCAACCTTTGAAGGCATTGAGCACCTTCAACATGGATTTAATATCAACAGAAGGTGCAAATGCATAATGCCATCTAGAATCAGGTGTACTGTGAGCTCTGCTACAGTCAAAGCAAATTCAGAACACTGCACTGGAGTCAAAGAGGAGTTAATAACATCCTAGGTTGTCCCTCAACCTACACAAATAATGTTTTCAGTTGATTATATACTCTCCCTTTTGAAATCACCACTGTGAGACTAAAGGGAGAAGGGGCTAAATAAGATAATATACAAAAATAGAGATGTGAATATAAAATGGTTTGGTTAAGAATATCTTAAATCTGACATTCACAGCGGTTAATACTAAAGTATTAAACTCACACCACGCAAAAAGAGGAGGTATGTCAAAATCATACTGAGAAAATTGGTTTTACCTAACACAAATCATGAGCAGTTAATACAGCAAGAGAACACCTTCCAATGATCAAAACTTCTATTTCTTAATGGACAGTTGCTCCACTGAAAGTTAAATGCTTCCTTACTAGGAAAAAAAATAATATATATATATTTATATATATGATTTGGATTCGGTGGTATCAATACACACTGAAAGTACTGCAAGGATATATTATTCATTTACAGTAAAACTAACAATCCATGGATAAATTTATAGTTTATAAATATGCTGTCTATATTATATGTGGTATAAAAATATTTGACATTTTGTGGGCACTAGGTCAAAATAAGTTTTTCTTTTTAAGGGACTAAAAATCATTCAGGTATATGCATATTACCCTTGTCAATTACATGAAAATCACACTTATCCGGTACAAAACAGAATCCTACTGTGTTGGCAAAATGAATGAAGTAATGTATAGCATGACACTCACTGCGTGACAAGGCTAATTAGGAGGGGAAAAAAAGAATTTACAGCAGCCCAATTCTAGCAGTATTTTAAATTAGGATTATATGATTTAAGTGACATAGGAAGGAAGAAAGGATGCAGAAGAGATGAGAAAAGCTAAACAGTGTTAAGAAAACACACTTTAAAATATACCCAACCAAAATCACTGAAATTCTAGAAGCAAGGAGAGAGCTCTAAATGCTCTAGTTTGGTAAATGCATTAAGAAAAACAGAGGTGTCTTCTTTAAAAAAAAAAAAAATGTGATTATTTTTCTGGATTCACTGCTACGATTGCTGTATTCCTGTAGAAAACAAAGCCCTTTATGTAAGGTTAATATCTGTCCTGACTGCGCTTTCAAGTTTAACTTTAGTTGCTGGCCCTCTGTAGTTAATATAGAGGTTATTTGGCTACTTCCAAGTATCTATGGTATGCTGCTCTGAGATGGACTTCTTTATTATTCATTACTTTAAACATATTTGGTATTGACAAACCCCACAACATCTCACCTCACTGGACAAGTGACACATCCTGGTTCTTCCATTTCCTTATGTGCTCAGTCACTTCACTGGATTAAGGCATGTTTTTGAGTTCCGTTTGCAAAAATAAAAACTTTTTGTACAAATGTCTGGGTTCTTTTATACAAAAATTCTTCTTCTTATGGCACAAGCAGCAGTTGCTGTTTAAGAAAATATATAAATATCCTTTTTTTTCTCTCTTCTGTACAAATATCTCCAGGATTCCTCCACCCCACTTAATAACATTTAACTGTACACTGTCCTACCTCATCCCTCACCGAGAGCTCCCTCCCCCCTCCCCAGCAGAACATTTTGTATTTACACTTTCACGACGGAGGCGGATAACGGAGAGGGGGGCTGCCCCTCATGAGGAGTCCGTGCAGGGGGATGGCGGCGGTGGGTAGAGATGGTGCGAGTAGCTCCGCTCCGTGTACGGGGAGGGTGGGCAGCTCTCATAGTTCTCCTCTGCCGACAGGTACTGGCTGCGCGGAGTCGGAGGCGGAGGGACAGGCTCTGAATCATAGTTCAAGTCACTGGTGTAGCCCTTGGCTGTTGCTGTCGTCACCCTTCGGCTGGGGGCATAGTCACTGTCGCAGACATCTGTGCTGCAGGGGGTCGTGGGAGGTGCAAAATGCCGGTAGCTGTAAGGCCTGTAGCTGCAGCAGGCGGGGAGATACATTGGAAAAGTGTTGGCATGGAGAAGGGCCATGCATTTCAGGCAAGACAGTCATGAAAAAGCGAGTGGCAGGTAAGTCAGGGTGGGAAAAGGCAGGGGGCCAACCTTTGCAGCAGATGCATAGCATCACCTTTCTCTCTGACACAGTAAACTTGCTAACTACTCATGTGGCCAAAGTCAACCTTTGTGCTGTATCAGTCAAATTAGAGTAACCAGTGAAAGGGATACTAGCTATTCATTACCTACAGACAACAGGCTCCCTAAAGGCCTTAGCTGAGGTAAAAAAAAAAAAAAGTTACTCCTAAGAGCGGGGCTGGAAGCACACTGTGGGGAAAAAATAGATGTGTTGCAATCTTGGAGATGTTCTAGTATCCATAAATTGGATAATGGACTAACTTCCAAGTTGAGTTTAAAGAAAACCAACTAGAAAGGGAGGTGGTTGGTAGCTACAAGGGCCACCATCAAAATCCATAGCTGGGGGCAGGTGGGGATGCAGCTCCTCCGTATTCAAGCCAGAATGTTAGTAAAGACCAGAATAGATCTGAAACAGCAGAACTAGGTTTTATTTTTGGGCTGGGGAGCATTCTGAAAATATTTAAGCCTACACTACATCTCTAATACCATTTATAATACTAAAAGTCACATCAGCTAACCAGTGATCAGCAGGGTTCATGCTGGTGCCAAGATTTGGTTTTATTTCATTACTAAATTACTAATCATTTTTAAAGATTTTTCATATGGCTGGAAGGGACCATTATAAACATCTGCTCTGACCTTCTGTACAACAGAGGCGATATTTTCTGCTAATGGAGAAGAGATGTCTTTTCAGCCCCAGAGACCTCATTATCCAAAAGCCCCCAAAGGCTGTGTGTTAGGGAGGCATTTCTTTCAGAAGACATATACAGCTACCTCTTCTCATTGACTAGATCTTCTAGCGATTTGGGAGGAGAACCTTTACAAGCTTTGGTTAGTAGGTCACTTGCTCTTTTTTTTTTTTTTTTGGTAATTAGTCATAAAATGATAATGAACTCTAAAGGAAGGTGAGAAAGATGTATTCAAATAAACAAGGATAAAACTTACATGTCCATAAATATCAGTCAGAGAAAATAAGTAAAAGGTTAGCAACCTTTTTCAGATATTAACACTAAATATGTCAAATTAGATTTTTTGTGCTTTATCTAGGCCATTAATATTATTCCTGAAATACTAGCCTTTATAGTGCCTTCTTTGCTCCACTTGGTGCTGTGTATCATTTCTGATAATTACACAACAAATTATTTATAACAAGGCTAAAACAATGCAGGTTTCATTCCAGGGTACGTGTCTTTGGCTCTGTTATCATGACACCAAGTCAGCATCTAACTAATTTTGTGACAAGAATGAGTGTTGTTATTTCCCCTACGGCAATACACCCAAGAGGTGTACCACTAACCCACTTACTGTATGATTAACCTCAAACGATGCTGCACTTAAACACACACAGCAGTGACATGATACATGTGAACCAATTTAAGCATCTGTTTTAGTACTTGCAAAATTAGTGCCTTTGATTGCAATTCTTATGGAGCAGGGACTGTCTTTATTCTGCATTCTATGCTAACAGTTTTGATCCTGACAGAAGCTATTGTAATAATAATTACCTGTAGGATCTATGAGTGGATGGGCTGTTTGAAGAATAACCAAATTCCATGGTATAATGTGAACGTTCAGTAGCTGGTGAAGGTGGTGGGTTCAAAATCTAAGGAAAAGGAAAGAAAAAAGCTGCAGTTAAGATATGAAGGAGAATCAAGAAAACATCAGTGTTATAAGTTTTCTTTTTAGTACTTTTTAATAGGAACCTTAAGTTGAGAACTACATGCACAGCCCCTCCCAACAAACAGGATTTTTCCTATGTTTATTCCAAGTTCTTTAACAGATCCTGGAAATCCCGCTTGTTACCACCATTCCCATAGAAGATATTACTAAGCTCTTCTCAAAAATGCTGACTGCTGTTGATATTTTGACATACCCAGTGCTGAAAAGTAAAGCTGAAGCTAGCTGTTCAATAGTAGATTGCCACTGGGGATACCACTGCCCTACGCAAACTGGCAAATATCTACCCCTACTAGCTTGTAGTTCTTAAGCACTATGCTGTTTAGAATACTTGCAGTTTGCTGTCCAAGGTGAGCATTTGTTCCCTTTACTGTCATACTCCTACTTCAGAAATTGAATTTTTATTAGACTAATTTGAAGATACAAAATGATGATTTGATTTTCAGAACTGCAAAACAGACAGTTGAATATTTCAGCCCACGCTGACAAAGCATGTAACTAACGCTAGACATTGACTTGTGGACTTCATGTAAAGTAGCTAAAACAACCATCAGATCATAGAATGCTTTGAGTTGGAAGTGACCTTAAAGATCATCCGGTTCCAACCCCTCTGCGATGGGCAGAGACGCCTCCCAGCAGACCAGGTTGCCCAAAGCCCCATCCAAGCTGGCCTTGAACTCTTCCAGAGGTGGGGCATCCACAGCTTCCCTGGGCAGCCTGTGGCAGTGCCTCACTACTCTCTGAGTGAAGAAATTCCTCCTAACATCTAATCTAGATTTCCTCTAACATCTAATCTCTTTTAGTTTAAAGCCATTCCTCTTGCCCTATACACTTCCTGATAAAGAGTCTCTCTCTTGCTTTTTTGTAGGCTCTCTTTAGGTACTGGAAGTCTGCTATAAGGTCTTCTCCAGGCTGAACAACCCCAACTTCCTCAGCTTGTCTTCACAGGAGGTGCTCCAGCCCTTTGATCATCCTCATAAAAATCAAGTAGATTGTGAGCCCTCTAGGGCTGGTACCAACATTTATATAGCATCTAATGCATCACATTTCAGTTCTGTGACTATAAAAATGCTATGGAGTATGCAAGATGGATGCTATGTAATGCTATGTAGTTGCAAGACACTTGTTTGCTTTGGAATGCGCAAGAAAACTCCGTTTTAATTCATTCAAAGGTCTATAGAGAATCAACTATAGCCTTACCTCCAGAGGCACATGGCAGAGTACAATGAAAGGAGATTGCTCTGCCAGAGCTGGTCAACATTTACAGTTATTTTTTCATCTCTTCTGACATTCTAACATCTTTTTCTGGCACTGAGCTCTATAAAGCTTTAAAAATTAGTATAAAAGTCCTATATTGTTTTGGAAAAAGACAACCTCCTCTCCTTTCTCTTCCAAAATCACATCTCATATTCAAATAAATTTATTAGGCTAGAAATCTAAAACAAAACATTCCTCTGTCAACTAATTATCCTGAGGCACTTCCCTGAAAGTTATTAAAGGTCTATGAATAACAGAATGACTTACTGGAGGAAAGTAAGTGCCTTTGGTACTTGAAGAACTACTGGAAGAGGCTCCAGTGACATGGGCCCTGTCATAGGGTGGCCCGCTGCTCCCCCCCATAATGCTGAGGGAGCTGATCACAGATTTACCTCGAGACATCCCTAAAGAAGAACAAAGATGTATGTCAATATTCAATTCAAACAGAGAAAAGGAAAGCATCAAAAAAAAAAAAAGTAGGGAGGATAACAGGAGTATCAGCAAAGAAAAATTAAAAGCAAAATTAATCTTTATGGTGTTAAGAGCAAATTCAGTACTCCTTGATGGAGAACCAGAATGAAGACTGCCAGGGTATAAGCATGTTGGTTTCGTGTATCAGCTACTGAACTGTGGGACTTGGTGCTGGGCTGTACTAAAGCTGTGTGAAGAGAAACAGATTCCTTTCACTTGAATGGCTGTAAAAGACTTGAGAGAACAGGCATTGAGGCACTATTTCTATGCGTTGGAATAAAACATGAAACTGACTCTGACCACCTAACTGAGCAACTGAAATTTGTGCAGGAGAGGAGAGGGTTTATTCTTCCATTTCCACACTGTTAAGTAAGCTTTTGCTGCTGGACTGAACCACGCTGGCGGAGAGTCCAAGTGGGAAATGGAGAAGCATGCAACTGTGATCAAAATAACGGTGAAAGTTCTCCTCAAAGACCTGCTTATGAAAGCAGGTTATTACAGAAAGCAAAGAAATTTGGTACATTATTTTAACCCTATAACAGCCTCACAAAACCTGTATGTTCTAACTGGAACCTGCTGGATCTAAAGATATAAGTTACATTATATAGTTAATCAATATATACAAAAGCAATGCATATAATCAAGTCTCACTTTTAAAACAGCAATAGCATCACACACCTGGATTGTCATCGGTGGCTTCATCATCAAATGAAATAAGCCAAGAATACAGTTATTGCTTTTCATGACAGACTTTATAAGAAGTTTCACAATTATACAAACACAATCTACAAATCTAACAAGAATAATTGTACACTCTTTAAAGAGAGTGATGCAAACATAACTCTGTATAACTTTACCCTCTACTGTCACGACACCTTGCTGATGCTATACCACCACAAAAAGAGGCTGCTTGAGCAGCAGCAGAACTCCCATGGTATGTTTATCTGTTTGAGCTTCTGGCTCTGCCAAGTATCTAAATGCTTGTGGATGATATGGGTAAAATAGCAGTTCATTATTATCAAGGATAGCAACAACCCTTGACAGTCCTGTCTTTTAATAGCTTCACATTAAGAATTATGTATCTGGAATGGGAGTCTCCTGTGCATACATGCACATTACCCTCAGCTACAACTATGTGGTGCCAAAGAGCAAGACAAGGAACACACTATTTACTCACCAGGAAGAGATCCTGACAAAGAGCTCGGGTGAGGCACATAACCAAGAGGTACAGAGGCTGGTCCATGCACCACATAATCATTGGTCATTGTTTCCCCATCCCCCTTCATGCGTGGGCATAACACCCTCTGGCAGATGAAGTACATTGCTCCAACCACAAAAACTGTGAGGATCACACCAATGATGGAGCCTATCGTGTTGTTGGGCTGTGGAGCAGGCTCCTCTGTCGTGTCTAGGAGAAAGGAAAATCATACTACAGAAGCTAATCCAACAGCTTCAGGTACCAACATCAGTTTTCATGATCTCTTTCCATAGCCTCTGCTTCTGCAGGCAGACAACAGCTTTCAAATTAATGTATATTAGGAAGAAACAGGCACTGGGACAGGTCTGTTTGAAGACTTTGGGAGGCCATAAGGGCCACCTGTGCACATGAATAGCTGCACACATGCAGATGTTTTTGAACCACAGATGCCAGGACATAAACAGTACACACATGTGCAGGGGGGCTGATGAACTAGATCACAGTCTTTCTACCTGCTGATAGGCAGGGTTATTACCCTTCAATCTCTGTGAAGAGGACCTACAGCCATGACTTCAGATTCCACTGTGCTAGGACTCCAGTTAGGCTTTTTTTTTTTGTCATTAAAAACAATGACAACTACTTCTTATGTTTCACCTGGTCACTAAAGCACCTAGGTTATCACTCTGCTTAATAGATTGGCACTCCATCTTCTCAACTATGTAACATTCATTTATGCTGAACAGTACAGATGATGCATCAGTAATGAATTTTGGGTTTGATGCTATTTAGGGAATTACCTAACCCACTCTACATCTGACCCATTCTGATGTTTACAGATATATCTGTGCATCAGCTTTAGAGGTGCCATCTTTATGAAGAATCTGTATCTGAAGTGATTATTCAGCAGCTAAAATGAGTGGCTTCCCCTACAATACCGATTCTAAGCAATGACATTTATAGGAATAACTGGCAACCCCCTGCCTGTGCTTCATGAATTTGACAAGAAAAGCAGACTTTAAAGTATTTTCCTGTTCTAGTCAGTGTTTTACATCTTAACCATTACTGTAAGTCTTTTCCTCAACATATTTCCTTCTCCCTGAACACCAAACCCACACTTTAACCAACCTGTCACAGTCTACAGAGATAAGTAAACAGACTTCTGATCATATTGGAAGAGGGACAGTGACAACTGCAACTTACTCTGGGGGGCTAATTTTATGTTACAAAAACAAAGAATATCTGACCTATTATAAAGATAACTATATATGTCTCTGATAATGTTGCTAATAACTTTGTAGCATGACAGAACATCTCTCATTACTCCTTCCTAAGATTAGGGGTCCAAATCTGTCATCGCATTTTCAAGTTACATGTGTGTCATCTATGATATATAGATATCTAACACAAGAAGAGATGTCCCTATTCGTAATTTCTTTTAAAATACCAACAGTGAAAATGAACTTTCAAATTGGAATTTTAAAGGTGGTGGTTTCTTGCAGAACTCTGGAGATTTCAAGGAAGGGAATATCACATGTTACAAATCATAAATCAAGCTCAAAATTACATCTTTTCAAGATGCAAATGAAATTTTAGAAGGTTTATTCTGTAAACAGAGTGCTGATCTGATTCTAAAAGCACGTGCTATTAATTCTGTGGATGAGAAAATGGTGAAGCAGAGAGCAATTTTTTATAAAAGCCTCATGCTGCTAGAAGGATTTTTAATACTGCACCATCTCAGCTTACAAACTCATAATAGTAAAACAAGCCTCTTATTTCCCTTAAAAGTTTTAAAAGGTATGTAGAAAAATTACTAGACTGCTATGCTAATTCAAAATAATAGTTATATTTGTGATTCCTGTTCTACTACATTGTGCATTAATTGCATGACAGCACTTACAAACAGGAGCATCCATTTTGGGTACAATTCATTCAGATTAAAATCTAACTCATTGAGAAGTTAAGAAATAAATAGCAGATAACGCAACCAAGTCTCTAGTCTCAGGGTTCATACTTACAGCATCCTTGTTCATCCGAGCTGTCACTACAGTCCAGGTTGTGATCACATTTCTTGCTTTTACCAATGCACTGCCCACTGGCACAGCGGAACTGATCAGTTAAACAAAGCACTGGAAAGAGAGCCCCCCCAAACAACAAGAGTCAGTATCAAAGACTTCTACTCTTGAAAACAATTAAGAGAACCAGACACCAAGGCACACAATCAGGGACATCTTGGGAGAGCTTAGTCTGTTGCTAGCTTCATTTCTTGAAACAGCCAGTGGGGCATAAAAGTCCCTCATGTCAAAAAATGATTAGATGTTCTGGAGTGAATATTGCACAGTGGGTACCTGGTCCTCATTGCCTATTTTCAGTAAGATCACTACAAGATAAAGTCAACTCAACTGAAATAACTCAGAAGCAGGCGGCCACTGAGGAGATAGGTACTTATCGTGGGACATGGTTATTGTAAAATTACTGAAAGAATCCCCAACTATAAGCATTTACTGTAATATAAGCGAGAAGAATTAAGTTATTAAAATTAAATCTGCCAAACTACAATGATAAAATTGTTTAAGAGAGAAAAATGTGGTTTCTCAATGCCCTTGTACTCCTCCTGTAAACCAGAAGACTCCTTGATCATGGGGCAATATATTTTACTTGACATTATGTTTTAAAACTGAAATGAAAGACAGAATACAAAACTGGAGCTTTGCCAGTACACTCAAAAAAATAAACTACTACTCTGGGAAAAAAGGTGCTGTTGTTTACATATAATTTTGTCTCCTGTTTCACATAAATCCAGAAATTCTTTCTGACTGCAGTTGAATTAAGAAGTTAAACTAAAGGCTGTTCTGATCTGCAATCAACTTGAACGCTCTGAATACTAGTGCCACTCTGAAGGTGATAAACAGCCCCTGCTCTGATATCTCTAGCCACTGGATGGCAACTGCACAAAGCATTTTCAGATGCTGGCATCCCATCTGGCTAAA
Source organism: Cygnus olor (assembly GCF_009769625.2). Lineage (NCBI taxonomy): Eukaryota > Metazoa > Chordata > Aves > Anseriformes > Anatidae > Cygnus > Cygnus olor. Next base: position 71,700,989 of record NC_049169.1, on the reverse strand, counting down.
AATCACCTTTCATCAAAAGAATTTCTGCATTGGTCTGTATATTTTTGTTTGAGCTGGAGCACATCTTTTGGAAAGAAATTCAGCCTTTATTCAAAGTCTCTTAGACAGCCTCTTCAAATAAAGAAATTGTACTGAAAGGATACACAGAAGAGGCATCCTTTCAAGCTTACAAGTTGGCCCTACAACTCCTCACTACTTGTGCAGTAGGGAAAAGAAGGTCAAGTTTTCTAGTGTTTCACTTGGTGTAGTGGTAGGGTAGCTGAGACTCCACCAGCATAACCTGTCCTTACCAAAATTAAAAGAACCTAATTCTCATTCTGTTGGCAGTAGCACTTCCCTTCATATGACTATGGCTTAAATACTCTGTTTTGCTGTACTCTACAGGAAGAAGACATCTCCAGAAATCTCATGTCTCCCTCTCACTTCCTCACAGAAGTTTAATTTCCTTTTATTCAGTTGTTATAAAATAAACAATCCCCAGACCTTTAGTGGGCATAAAGTATTCAAAAAACCCCACAACCCTATGACAAGGGTTTCCTCAATGTTGTAAATCACTCCAGAGTTACCAGGTTTTTAAAGTTTTAAAATATACCATTTTAAATAGTACTTTTCACAGAGCTTAAACCACTGTGCAGGAAGTCAGCATTATTTCCACTTTACAGGTGGAGAAACAAAGGAATGTAGCTCTGAAATAATGTCCCACTCAATAAACCAGTGTCAAAAGAGCAGAAGCTCTGATCCTTCCAAATCCTACACTCTGCAATAACTTTGGTATCTACCATAGTGTCCCCTGAACAACTCTGTTTTCATTATACTTTGAAAGATCCTCTGTACCTTCACAGTTTTTCTCATCTGAGTTGTCTTGACAATTTGCTTCTCCATTGCACCGGAGGGCACTGTCTATGCACTGTCCGCTTTCACACTGGAACTGGGTGTCCGAGCACACCGGACAGTTTTTTTCATCACTGTGGTCCTCACATTCAGTGAAACCATCACAGCGCCAGGCCACTGGGATGCAGTCAATCTCACCTGTGAAACAGGTGAACTGCTGAGGGGAGCAAGTTGGTGGTTCTTTAAAAATCAAGCAAACAAACAAAAATTAAAAATCCAGGTGAACAATCAGCAGCAGATCACAACAGGTAAGGACAAGAATAACTCATCTGCTTTAATTAATCAGACAGCTGATAAACATGCCACATCATAAGGTAATTTCCACCCCCCACTGCCTCTACAGTTGTTTGAGCAGATCCTGAGCCCCAAGTGACAGCTGCAGGTTCAAGTCAATGGAGTTTCATTAGACAAAGAATAAGAGGAACAGAGAAGCAAGCATACACACTCAAAACACAATTCTTTTCTTTCCTTCCCACTTCAGCTTCTTACACCCTTCTCTTAGTAGGTCTCAAAGTCTTCATTTAAAATCAACAAACTTTTCTTCCACTCCCCCTTTCCTGAAGCACCACTGTATACACAACTGATGTCTCACTCCCTTTTTATGCTCGACAGTCATTGTATAGAAAATGTTAAAAGGATGTAATGCCCTGCAGATGGATCACTGTGACTCAATGTCTAGTTATATGCCCTCAACAGCTCTGTTGAGTCAAAATTCTTCTAAAATGACAAAAAAATGCCCGATCTAGTCAAGTCCGGCTATCGCAACACAGCTGTTAACTATCACTTAACATTTACTACAGTAACTGTTAATCTCATGCAGTAAGCAAGCATGGATTTTTTTTTTCCTTTTATTTTTTTAATTTCCCTTTCCTCTCCTCCCCTTTTTGGCCTGGTATTAAACTTGCTCTGAGAAAATATCTGGATTATATTAGCTCTTGTTCCATTGTGAGACCACATGTCTCCTTGATGGCGAGAAGATTGCATAATAAATCCATTCAGTACGGTGGTACAAAGAGGCCCAAGCACCCAAGCGCCTCTCCTCTCCCCAGATTTCAGCCCCACCCTTGGAGACATCAGGGCGTAGGCTGCAGTGGCCATATCACCATGGAGGAGGCAACTGGCCCTTCTGGGACTGCAGTGCAAAAAGGCACGCACAGGGTGAGTTTCAGGAGAAAAGCAGAGAAGAATGAAATGGCACACACAGGAGACATGGTGCAATACGCCAGAACACAGGAGAGTCTACCATTAGCTGAAAAAGGAGAACATGCAGAATGATATAAAAAGTAGTTAAAAAAATCATAAAATTGAAAAAATCAAACTGAAATAATTCAGTGGTCTTAAGTAGAAAGGGTGAACAGAAATCTGCATTCAACAGTGAGCTAAAATTCTATTCTTTTACTCCTCAAAACTTGCAGATTTAGCTCGGGGGTGGGGAGCAAAGAGGTAAAACATGTAAAATCATGTTACAACATCTGGTGCACTGTCACATTCTTTCTGCTCAGAAGTTGACCCTAAAATAGAGACCTCCCCACCCAGGAGCTGAGAGCTCAGTGACGCAGAGCATGGGAAGGACTTACCTCCGCAGGACAGCTCATCCTGCAGCAGAACAAGGTGGACTGGGCAAGAGCAGCGCGTGGTGCCGTCGCCCTTCACAATGCAAATGTGTGAGCAACCACCATTATCTTGAGAACAAGGGTGTTGTCCTGTGATTTTAAGAAAAGATGGACAGGTAGTACAACTGCAATCACACTTGCGAGGATAAGTAAATGAGATTCTGAGGGGTTGAGTTATCCCCTGCTCTCTCTCTCTCTTTTTTTTTTTTTTTTTTTTTTTAAATTTTCTCTCCTCCAAGTACACTACAGTAATTAGAGGAATCCGGAAAAAGCCTTGGATTTACTCTCCAAGAATTTGGTGAGCTCACTGACAAGAAATACCCACATCTTTTCAGACCTTTCAGTGATTTCTTTGCGCTCACAGGACTCCTTTCATTACTCCCTTCTTGATGGGAAGGACATTTCTAAAAACAACTCTGAAAAAGTTGTATTCAATTGTATTTTTTTTCCTTTACACACAAATAATTATCACACACATCAATAATTGTCTGTGATCTGATACACTGAGAATCATGCCACCTGGTCTCCTAAAGCAGTAAACAGTACTCAAACCATTTGCTTCTCATGTGGGGTAGAATTAGCACTCCAGCAAAAATGGAAGCATTAGTAAGAAAAGATACCTTGGATTCCATACTTAATTTTCTCTATCAAAGACCATTAAAAATATAAAGTTTCCAAATTTATGAATTCTGAAGCTTTCACACTGTCTTCAAAACTCAAATTAACATGCTCTAGTTAAATATGTCTCTTCATTTTAATGTTTAATAAGGACAACATACTTCTCTTGGAACTCCTGACAGATTTACTGAGATTAATAGCAAACAAAACTAGTAGTAGTCTGTGCTGATGCTTTAATTAAACATCCCCAGACGTTTTTCTACATATTTCTCGAAGGCATTCATCACAGCCTATTAACTAGGCCTATTTCCTCCATGAAGACAGCAGCTCCACTGCTTTAACCATCCAGCTCCCATTGTTTCAAGTGAGTGTATGTGGGGAAAGGTTATATCCTGAGCAAAAAGAAAACTTTTAGAAGTGCAGACATGTTCAACACATATTGTTATTTACTGCACACTTCCTTTGTGTAATGCATGTTGTTCTTCCATCATTTAGTTTCAATATGAGTTGCCCCTAACAAAAATTGTTCAGCTTGCCTTAAAGACCGTGCAGCCAGGGTGGCTTGTCCATGATACATTTACTGCTAGTAAAGGGCCATGAGAGCTGTGCTTGCCTAAATGGATTAAAGACCTGGCTTGTGTACCGCAGCCATAATCCAGAAAATCCTCTACTAGTGATAACAGGATATTTCCACTGTCCCAATACACAGTAAAATCCCAGGTACCTCTATGGGACTACCTACCAGCAAAGTTGTCACCAGCAAGGAATTGTGATGGGTGGTTTGTGGTAAATTTCATGTCCATTGCCAACTGCACTAAGGAAACAAACTTAATACCACCCTGGCAATATAACAGACACAAAACTATACCAACTTCTGGCCCCTTCAATCTGCCCTGATGTTGACCAGTGGCAAGGAAAATCAGGCTTCATCGCTCTTGGCCACTCCCTTTCTCCAGCCTCACAGGCACTGTTCTCACTTGCAAACAGGAATTACACTTACTGTATTCCTGAATGTTAAGCTCTTTCACAGCATGAATGTCACTAAGTTGTGCAATACGAGCTTGGACCTTTGTACGTCCTTCTCGACCAGTCATATCAATCTTTTCAATCATCTGCTGTTGCCTGTCAATCCAATACAGCCAGTTTTCAAATACAGTTAGTCCCACAGGTTGCAAGATATTAGAGTCTTCCAAAACAATTCGGTTAGCACCTGCAGAAAGAAAAGAGTAGTTTAGCTTAACTGGAATCAACCAAAATACTATCACAAATACTTTCTACACTGCTTACATCACTATTTTGATTACTTTTACACTATGAGATAATGATGTAAGACTGATGTTTTTCAGACAGATGACCATTTTTTTTTCTTTTTTTTTCATCAAGAAGTGTGTGTGCTTCAAATACATTTCCTATATTTAAAACGTGTCTGGAGTTGGGGGCCAACTCTCATAAGACCATCCAGTCTTTTATCAATGTGATGGTAATTGGTATTTCTTTTCATTCATCTATTCTTTTTTTTTTTTTTTTTTTGAGAGAGAGAGATTAACTGCTTTATCTTGGAATTCAGCAGGGGATAAGAAGATGGATTATTAGCTTGAGTTAACTAATGCAAGATTAAATCCAAGTGAAGACAAAGTACTTAGTAGTTTTCACCTGAATTATGAGATTAAGGTAAACATTTGACTTCTGACTTCATCATATTATTTTGTTTCAACTACATTATCTTCACAAAGGTTTTCATGCTAAATTAGGAACATTCTTTCCTTCCTAGTGAAGATTTAGTTTCCTTAGTTCCTTCAGCAATCATCAGTAGCAGCCAAGAGGCTTTGCACCTCTGGAAGTATTTGCTGACTTTTATGCTAGATTACCTACCACTAAATATATTCAAGATCAACTGTCACATGTCACAGTTAACACTCCATGTAAACAGAAGAGAGCCCACAGATATTTTAGAGGTAACATTATAGACTGTCCAAAGACAGTGAAGACTTTGTAACTCGTACACAAAAATATGTTATTCAAAACCTTAATCGTATGCTCATTAACACTCATATACTCAATGAAGTTTATCAAACTCTGAGCATAAAATTACTCACAAACATAAGGATTCGGCTTCAATTTTGTAATGCTAAAATAATATTACACAGTCCAAAATTAGGCCACAGCTTGAAAATTTACACATAAATCCTGGTATTTCAAATATCTGGGCTTACTGCTATGCTTATTTTTACTTTAAACTTAGCAGACAATGGCTTTGCATATGCTCATCCACAATAGCATTTCCAAGATGTTTTTAATATTTTTTCCTGGCTTGGCCCGTTGACAACTTCAATCAACAGTATGCCAATTAAGGGGACTTACAAACAAATTCAGCTACAAAAATGCATTTATCTTTATTTTACTGAATGCATAAAAAGCTCAGAAGTTAAGGAATGTTTCAAACATTTAGGAAGTAGTAACATCTTAAGCAGAACACAGAGATTAAAACTTTAATCCTCAGGTAAACTGGGCTCTCACCCACCAATTTGGAATAACACCAGCAATGATCTGATTAAGAAAAGATGTTGATGGGTTCTGAAGGAGGTTATACCCAGACTGATGTAGAAATTAATAGACTGAGTGATGCAAGTCAAACTAAAGAACTGCAACAGTCTATTAACCCCCATGAACATGAGTCACCTTATAGGGAAAAGGTAAGAAACTGCAACCTGCATCCTGAAGAGAAAAAAAGCTAAGCTGGGAAGAGGGGTATATGCAAAGACGATGGGAAAGAATATAATTAGAACTAAGTAAGACCTTGACCTACCCAAATGGAGTCTGTACACACCCTGCTCTACCATGCACATGTCAATCAGCATGACATTTTGCAAAATGCTCCTAAAGCTCCGAAGCTTAAAATTTTCACTCTATTGATGTCTTAATCATTCTTTTTAATATTTGTGACCAAGTGTAGCTGACCATTTCTGATTAAACCAAGACACTGAAATCCCTCCTTCCATAAACTAACAATAAAATCTGAAACTGGCTCATCAGGGTGCTAGCCCCCTTTATTGGGAATGTCAGATGAAAGGGAGATGTGATTAAGAGAAGCTTTGTCCCTGACATCACCATTCTCTTTCCAGCGATACCTTTCACAAAAAGACTTAAAAACAAACAAATAAATATAAAAACCAGGACACACCCTTAGCACATTCTATTTCCAAATAAAAGTGACTTAATTTCAGAAACATTAGACATTTCCAAATCACACTAATTATTCTGGAATAGAACAACTAATTTCCAAATAGTTTCCACAGTAGGGAGCTAATTCCAGTCATCTTTTCGTAAACAACCCCTTAATCGTGTTAAAAATCTGGTTAGCTTCAATAGGATCTCCCATTTGGGCAGCACAACTGAGACCTAACTGCATGCCTGAAGAACAGGGAGGAAGAGAGAGACTGAATCACATAAAAGGTATTCTCTCTCTCCTTCTCTTTATAGGTACTGACATCTATAGAGTGTATGAGCAGGAGATTGTGCATGTTTTAAAGAAGCTAACACATGCAGAAAAAAATACTCTGCTGGTCAGAAGAGCCTATTAATCAGCATTCCTAGGCACAGGAATGCATCTCTGCAGTTAGCAATTTATTGTGGTGATTATAGCAATCTATTTGCAGTGCAAAAGCCAAAAACAAGAGAGGTTTTGGAAAGATTTTTCTTCATGGTCATCAAAAAAGTTGTGAGCTGGTACTTCATGACATCAGTGATCCGACAGGCACTTTTTTTTTTTTTTAAAGTGGAATCATTAAAAAAAATGAACTAGAATTTAGATTCATCTCTTTCTCTGTGTCCTAATATCTGGCTGATAGCAGACAAAGATAGAAACAAAGAATGTATGATGTTCTGCTGCCCATAAATTTACTCATCCTGAATAGCCTAGAACATAACCCATATCACTCAGGCCGAGTACCCTCAGCAAGTTTGCAGACAAAACAAAACTGGAGTGGCTGATACACCAGACAGTTGTGCTGCCACCCAGACAGCTCGGACAGGCTCAATGAAAAAGCTGACAGGAACCTCATGAGGTTCAGCAAGGAGAAGTGCAAAGTTCTGCCCCACTAGTACATGCCTGGGGCCACCCAGCTGGAAAGCAGCTTGGCAGAAAGACATGGAAGTCCTGATGGACACCAAACCGAACATGAACCAGCAATGTGCCCTTGCCACAAAGAAGGCCAATAGTATCTTGGGCTACATTAGGCAAAGCATTGCCAACAGTTTGAGGGAGGTGATCCTTCCCTTCTGCTCTGCTCTTGTGAGGCCACACCCGGAGTACTACATCCAGCTCTGGGCTCCCCTGTACAAGAGAGACGTGGGCATACTGGAGAGAGTCCAAGGAGGGGCTGGGAAGATGATTAAGGGACTGGAACATCTCTCCTGTAAGAAAAGGCTGAGAGAGCTGGAACTGTTCAGCCTGAAAAAGAGAAGGCTCAAGTGAAATTTTATCAACATATACAAATACCTGAAGGGAAGGTGCAAAGAGAAACAAACAAAACAGAAACATCAGGAACCCTTCTGTGCTGTGCGGGTGACAGAGCACTGGCACAGGTTGCCCAGAGAGGTTGTAGAGTCTCCTCCTTGGAGATCTTCAGAAGCCACCAGGACATGGCCCTGGGCAGCCTGCTCTGGGTGGCCCTGCTTGGGCAGGGGAGTTGGACAAGAGGAGCTCCAGAGGTTTCTTCCAACCTCAGCCATTTCATGATCACATTTTTTGAAACAATTCACTAACTCTGCTATGTCCCGTGTTTTAAAATAGCAAACAGTCAGGGCATCACAGATCTTTAGTGATCTGTGGTGGGGCTGGACCTATTCCAGAGGAAGGAGAAATTCTGCCACTGACCCCCAGTAAGCAGCAGCGTGAGGGGGCATATACCCTATCACATAACAAAGAGATGGGCAGGTGTGTGATCAGCAACATCCAGCCCAACTCATAACACACTGAATTACTACCCAAGACACAAGAGACAGCTGGGCTGATCCAGCAACTTCGGGGCTGATCCAGCAACAGCATACAGATAGTAAATAGGAGACAACTGTCTCTCTCTTACCTAATCCAACTGCATGATTTTGCCTTTTCTCTTGCTCCAGTTCTGGTTGCTTGCTGGACTTTCTGCTGAACCAATTCAGCTTTTCAAACCAACAGAAAACAGTTCTCTATTTTTCTTCTTCTATATTGTTAGTTTCTTGTTTTGCTTATGTAGTTAGGAGAGCTGAATCAACTCATAGGGGAGGTCAGACAAGCAGCATAACCAACATTAAGGAGCAGACAGAGAATTACAAGACTGGAAGAAGGATTTTTTTTTTCCTTTTGAGAACAGGAAGATATTAAATCTTACTCTATCCTTCTCATATTATGACCCTAAAATAACAGACACATAAGTTACCTGCACACCTGTTTTAACTCTGTAGGAAAGATTTTTCCACTAATGGGAAACTTTGCTGATTGACAGATTATTGCACCAAAACCAATGCCTTTAACAACAAGCCTTCTCCACTCCCCTTTTCAAAACTGCTGCAATTTATTTGTGAACTGACTTTGGGAAACCACACAAAGGTCTTGCAGTGAGAAACTGAAGTAAATAGCATGTGTAGCAATTAATAATGCAAATCATAGATAGAGGCATGAGACTGTAAAAGCACACTGCATGAATCATGCACATTCCCTGGCTGGGAATTTAGGGAGCGATTAGAATCACAGTACAGACTGTTTATAGTAGGAAGGAAAAGACGACACCTTTCTCTGCATTCCCCCACACCCACACCACGCAAATGAATCACTGAATTAAAGTGCTACTCTACCTGAAAGGTCACTGCTTTCAATTCTTCGCAGGTCTGAATCAGCCCAGAACAACTTGCCTAGCTGGCTGTCAATAGCTAAGGCTATGGGCTTGCTCAAACCGCTGAAAAAAAGGACCTCTCGTTCAGTTCCATCCAATGCTGCTCTCTCAATTTTAGGAGACCTTTCCTGTAGGTTGGTGAAATACATGTATCTGGAATAGGAACAATTAGAGGAAAAGAAAGTTTATTTGATCTTTTTACATTTTCTCTATATGACCAAGACATCTTAACAAATGATGCCTTTATTCTGACAAACAGAAACCAGTCAGCACCAAGAAAACAGTTTGACCCTCAAGATCTTCAGCCTGAATTTCCCCACATCACTATTTCTGCTACATACCCTTTCTCTGGATTCACCACAATGGCTCTGGGCCGGTCTTGATCTCCTTTGAGCACCACTCCCATGGGTCTCCCATCCAGGCGTGTCACATTGATCACATTAGTAGCTTCACAGGTCCAGTAGATATAGCGGCTGTAGATGTCAATGCTCAGGTCATAAGGCTGCATGTCTAAGTTCTGGTTGGGAACTGGACTTGTCACAACAGTGAGGCTCTAAAAAGGAAAAAAAAACAACCCACAGAGGAACATTTAATCAGATCTAATGTGAGCAATTTTATTTGCTATGGATGTACCACATCAAACTATTTGCCAGGAAAGGAGGAGGCTATCAAAATATTTTCATAAAGCAGGAGACACCCAGGAACACTTTTCCTACCAACATCTTTGATTAGATATAGACACTTAGTCCTTACGGTTTGTTGGAATGGCAATCAAGTACATTGGTTGCAGCTCATAAGGTTTAGCAAGTTTGACCAAAAAGTCCAAATCGTCTCTACATTGAAGATTCGGGCTGAACCTCCCCTTTCTCCTCTGCTTTCTTCACAACCCTCAGTTCATTTTGGATAGACCCAAACCCAGAGCGCGTTAAGCACGCTACAACAGAAACACTTGCATAACCTCTAATTTCCATAGCTGCAGCTGAACAGATAAAAAAAACACCAGCAAAGTGAGGCCATATAGTGCTTGAAATTCTTGCCTCACTCTTCTCCACCATCACACTTGGGGGAAATAATATAAGGATGAATCATAAATGGGAAGGGAACTCTGATAACAGACAGAAGGACATCAGCTAACATAACAAAAAGACTTTAGAACATTTCCAGATAATAACTCTCTGCCCCAAAGTTCTTGTCTTCTACTGGCCTACACATCTGGAATTCTAATGCTCCCCCCCTTTTTTTTTAATTTTTTTTTTTTTTTTTTTAGAATGACACTGCATGGTCTGCTCATAGTGAGAGATGAGCCTAAATGACACCTTTCGTGACCTTGTCAAAAAGTCTGAAGAGGAATGATAACACTCAAAACACAGGCTGACAATCTTTTTGGAAGAAAAAGGATTCTCCCTACCCCCAAATTAAACTTCACTGGAAGATTTGCTTAACTTTCTTCTTTGGCTTGACACCTCTACGAAAGGGTGTGCCTAAAGCCTTGCATTTGTTTATTCTGCTGAAGCAGGCAAAAAAATCTGGTGCCTTTGACTTTGGAGTTTGGGATATTAAATTATTTAGAGATTCCAAAATTAAAACCATTGCTAAATTAAGCGTCAAGTCTGAAGGGCATTTCAACAGGATCCAACTAACACCACACTCACCACCAGAAACTACACGGAACATAGTACCTCTGTGTTGTCCATTTTAGTCTCCTGCTCCTCCCCCATTCAAAAAATGCAGGGGGAAAGTATGTATTTTAAGATGTGAAAATGCTCACAGCTAATCTCAATCACCTGTATTACCTTTGGCCTTCTGCCTCGTCCTACTTTTTTCGCATTCACTAAACTATTTCCCAAGCTTGCTTCATCTCTTACAGGTCACTAGTTTCAACCCCCACAACCCAGTGGAGGGTCTCTTCAGCTCTCTTCCTATCCCCACCAGAACCCGGGAGACTTTAGACAAAGCCGTGCACTCACAGAGTCCCAGCCTCTCCGTTTCAGAGTCAACGCTCCTATGCCCTGCTCATTTGTATCTTTGCTGTCATTCTTTTGACACACTCATTTTCTCCTAAGAACCTTCCCTTCCACATTTCATGTCTTTCACACAGGAGTTTGTAACAGTACCCAGCCAAAAGACAGGGTTGAGCAAATATTGCACCGAGGACTAAAGTATCTTTAGCTGAGGCCTTAGTTTTCTGTGTTTCATTTCCTGCTGCATCTCCCAGATTACAGCAAAAAGACTCCAGAAACTCCAGATGCCACCTGTTGTGCCAAGTGACAGCTAGTAATCTATAGGAAATCTGTATATCTAAATCATTCACATACAACCATACACTTGGGTACAGAGCATCTTTTAGTAACTCCGGCGCCCACAGGATACCTGGCTGCCATCTTCCTGTGCCTTCCTAATGATGTTCTGCCGAGAATCAATCCAATACAGCTGTTTATCCAGGGGGTCGTAGTCGATGGCTCGAACATTTCTGAGACTATGTATAGGGAGTATGATATCTGGGCTCTGCTGTTCATCTATCACCATGCGATTAATTGCATTCTTCTGACTGAACAAAAGAAAGGTTGTAGGAGCTTGATGGATTAAAAAAAGGAGGGGGAAAGGGTTACACGCAGCAATAACATTGAGTATTTTTATGTTTAATAACAGCATATAAAACACAGACAGTACCTAGTATTTAATTCCCTTTATCTTCCTTTGAAAACAAAAACAAAAACCCAAGCAGAACAACAACAACAAAAAACAAATCCAAAACAACAGGCACAAAAAAAACAAACTTCTGATCAGTTTGGAAAGCCTTTCAAATGACCTCTTTCTACTATAAAAGTCTGAGTCTGGATATGACTAGCAAAGATAATTTTGTAAGTTGCAAGACTAGTGAACGTGAAGACTTCTGTCAAAATTACTTCAGTGGTCAGCTGTGACTCTCAAGGAACTGACAATTTTCTAAAGGGGTCCCAGGAAAACACAATTCCACTATTTTGAAGTTGAACTTTTTGCTAGGTACGTTTCTATGTGCAGAATTAACTGAGCAAAAACCAACACTGACTCCTTATTTAGGCATCACAGGGTACAGAAAGTGCCATTAGAATGGCTCAGTCCTGTTCCTGCTAATCCTCTTTCTGCCAGCACCAGAATGGAACAAGTAATTCGTAGGAAAATGTCTTAGATGTGTGTAGGCTGTTGTTGTGTTTTTGTTTTTAAAAAAAAAAGAACACCTTTTCACTCTTCTCAGATTTGTCTGTCTTGCTTATTTCTAGGTGCTTATCTAGGAATGCTGACCTGCAGTAAGAAAGATATCAGATGTTCTGCTTTGGTTTTCCAGATGTTCAGCAAAAACTTCCTGGATAAAAGACAGTTTTTCTTATAAATTCCATCAAATATCAAAAAATAAGACTTCCACACCCTGTTAAGCTGTAATTTACCAGCTACATCTCACAGAAAGCACACAAGGCAAATGCGTTTAATACTTCTTTAAAAAGAAATTATCCCTGTATTATATAGCTGGGTCAGAAGTGAGTGGAAGTAGTTAAAACATTTCCCCTTTTCACAGCATTCTTTTCAATAATAGTCTTCCTGCAACCACTGCTGTGCACAACACAGCACAAGAGCCAGCAGCCAGAAATGCAGCTTACAGCTTCCCTGAAGTCTGCATAATCAATTTACTATAGCACAAATCTGGAGAGATTAGCAGCGGGACACTGCACTCATTCAATCCAGCCTGTAAAACAGGTAAGGCTGTACCTTGGAAAGGGGACGTAGGCAAAAGCCTTCCCAGAGAACATCATCACCTCTCGTTGTTATTTTAGGCATACACTTTGAACATTTCTCTGCTGCTATGAAGAAAAAAAAAAGTGCGTGGGGGGAAGTTTCCTTGGCAACTAACACTCAATCCTAACTTCCTATAACAATCAGGCCTGATTGTAAGGTATGTTTGCTTTCTGGAAAACCTGTATTTCTCCTCCAAATGTTTCTCCAATAATTTTGGAGAAAGACTTTTTCTACTTAGCTCTAAACTGTAAAAGAAAACCAAAAAAAGCAAACCAAAATTTATACTGTTATATACAGCAAAATAATAGACTCAGAAGACATCAGTATTCTTATCAAGCAATTAAGAGACTAATGCCAAGGTAAAAGAAAAAAAAAAAAGAAAAGCTTAAGATAAAACAGTGCAGGCAAATATACTGTAATAAACACCTAAAATCTTTTCCATCTTTTCCCCAAAGAGGCCCTCTCACTGTTTTCCTGGCTTCCAACATTGAATTGATGACTTATAATAAAAAGTAACAGCAAAATTTCCCCCTTTGAGTCCCCACATCTCTGAAACAGTACCAATTTGAGAAATCACTTCATAGTCTTCATCATTCTACCTCCCAATAGTCACATATTTTAACTGTATTTTTGGAAGGCAAATGGAACATAACGAGAATGTCTCCTGTGTAACATGCATTCAAACTTCATAGCACTTGGTAGGTCTGATGAGATAACAGATCTAGTCAGGGCAGTGTGTCCGTCCCGTAATTAAACCAATCTATGCACACATGAGCAGGGTGATCCAGAAGGGAGGATCTGGCCTCTAGACAGGGCTTGGGCTAATAATAATGTTCTGGAATATATAAGCAAGTAAAACAGGCAAGAGAAAGTTAAAATGATTCATGCTCTAATTATAATGGCCAAGAGAAAAATTAAATTATAAGTAGAGAAGCCTAAGACTCCAATTACTTACAAATGAGAAACTGGAAAGTTACCAGGTTTGAACACGACAGAAGGAAAACTCCTAATACCTCATGAAAGACCAAAACATGCTGCAGGGAGACATTCTGTTTGCTCGCAACTGTTTCCTGTATTTTTCTTCTTCCTTTCCTATTTTTCTCCTCCTTTGTAAAGAGAGCATTTTCACAGGAAAACATGACCTTTTATCAATTTGCTACTTGTTCTCCACTGGAAGTCAAATTCCTCCACCTACAACATCACAGTAACCACTAGAGTGGTGCCAGCTGTGCTTCTAACCTTCAGAAAGGTGTGAGAACATTCAAGTACAAAAATCCAGCTGCCAGGCAAGCATCCTTTGTAAAAAAACAGAAAGAAAGAGCGCAGGACACACAATGGGGGGATACAGAAGACTTTTCCAAAAAGCATGATTTTCAAAAAATTCCATGAGATGGCATTCATGGAGCAGGCTACCCTGCTTTTGGCTTTAAAACAACAGTTGGATCTCTCTACTTGGGCATAATGCAGACAAGATACAATCTGTCTCTCTGTACCGTGAATCTCTTAACCCACTGACTAATCTGAATGACACCAGTGGAAATCAGCCATCCAGTATGCCTGCCAAAATTATGAGTGCTTCACTGGCAACCAGTTATTGAGAGATGGATAAATTATTTGGTTAGAAACCAATTACACACAGCCTGAGGGGCCTTGTGGTTCATATTCTGTACAACAATAAAGAAAAATGGGGCTTGGCTACACTGAGATCAGAAATGTGAAGTGCTGTGGAGGCAGTGGAGCTGAGCTGAGCCTCACTGAGCAAGAAACACCTTTGGGGGTATGAGTGACCCACCACAGCATCTCCTCTGCCAGCAAACAGAACTACTACAGAATTAAATCTTGACCCACCTAAAGGCTATGCGAAGTCCAGAGTCTACACAATCTATCACATACCTTTTACATCAGGCAAGATTAGAAATAAAGAAAAATTAATAAGCAACTAAGCACTTGAGGAATGCTGTCAGACAGATAATGAAAACAAAAGCACTTCCAGCTTTCTTACTTACACAAATTTAGCTCGTTGAGTCACTGACAAGATTCATTAGAGCTGTTTTTGTCTATTTTCCTGAGATATTGGTCTGTTGCAAGATTTTTTTTTTTCCTTTTAATACCTATCTTCTCAAGTCAGTAGGATTTTAGTACTACACAATTATATTGTAAAATACATATTTTTATTGCAATCTCTATCCAGTCAAATACCCTGCTTTGTACTGAGAAAAGGCGGGTAGGGTACCAAATATTTTTTAAATACATGCTCAGTATTAAAAATAGAAACTAGATTTAACTTGGCCTATCAGAAAAGCAAGCCTGACCATCTCATGTAAAAACAAAACTCGTTTTTCCTGCGAGTACCATGCTTGTATCTGTCAGTAAACACATCTGTGACTGTATTTCATTTTCCTTCGTTATGGCTTACCACTACAAGTCCTGTTGTCAGCGTTCAAGGAGTAGTGAGCTGGGCACCCACAGACAAAACCACCGACAGGGACTGCTAAGCAGAGATGAGAGCAGTGACCATTACTAGAGGCACACTCATTCCAGCCTGCCTGCCTGGAGGAATGGAAGACCAAGATGTCCATAACATAATCCAAATGCCCTTGGATGATAGTTCTGTTCTGGCCACTGGTCTTGTTGGCTCGTTCAATGCTACGCCGGCTCCAGTCTGTCCAGTAAATGTAATCCTGATACTGAGTCAGGCCAAATGGGTGAGGCAGGTCATCAGCTATAATCTCACGGTCAAGGCCTGTTTCCAAAAAAGAAAAAAAAAAAAGGACAGAAAAAGCAGAATTATTTGGGGACAAAATGGATGCTGGTTAATGCTTTAGACTTGTCTCCTTCACAGAAAGGCTAAAACGTGATTACTTTAAAAGTTACTGTTTCATTGCTACAGAAGTAAATTATAAAGCAATGCTCAATATTCAAAAGGTCATCTTGAAGTCTCAGAGCCTACCACAGAACAGTGCTAATCCTGCTTGTGGTTCACAGAACAGAACATATTCTATTAAAGAAAGAAAAAAAAGCTGCAGTTTTGAAACTTATCAGGGTTCTTAGAAAGATTATCCTTTCCCTCCTCCCTGCAAGGAACAGGAGCACACTGAAGGAGATAGTGTCAAGATCCCACGTTCCCAATTCAGCATCTCTGGAACCACACTTGGGTCTCTGCCCATTGCTTACAGGGACAGAATTGTTATGAGCTTAATAAGATTCTACATTGTATTATGAGAAAAATTAAATGTACAAGGTTAAACTAATCAGTCTCTGGAATGCCTTAACAGGATGGAACAGTCTGAAGCTCAAGGTAGGAAACAGTTAATAGTGTACGCTGGGGGAAGGTTAAGAGACCTTACAAAGAAGAATATGGAGCAGGAGGGGAGGTGGGAGGAGATTTCAACCACATTGATTTCAACAATTTAATTACCATGGGGTAATTAAATGCTGTCTAGTCACAGAAAATGAATGGGAGATTATGAAGCAAGAAGTCACTCCCTCTTTACACAGGGAGGAGGAGAATGCACAGCCCTGTGCTTTGCTATCATTAGCCACAGGCACAGGAAAGATGAAACTCTAATTCTGTGTCCCGTTCCACAGTACACAGGAGACCGCTGAGCCAGATTCAACAGCACACCAAAAATGCATGAGGCTGAAGAAAAGCTTTTATATTACATATAATTCCTAGTAATGCATTTTCCTGTTTTGATCATCTTCTAGCTTTGTTCCACTATTGCTAATGTACTGTTTAAAGTAGACAAATTCCTTTAGCCTTATATTTAAGCTAGTAAAAAAACTAATCTGAATAATCTGGCACACAACAAGGCAGTCCACTCCTGCGGGTGCAGAGATGTCATAAACATGATACTGGGCAAACCTGATAGGGTGCGGGTCTGCAGCACACTACCCCTGGGAGAATGAAAGAATAATATATTCCACCTCTATTAAGCTTTAAGAAGCAGCTTATAAAAATTATACAGATCCTTGTGTGACAGAGAGCACCCCTGTACTAGCCAAGAAAGCTCCTTTGCATGCAGAATACTAGGAAAAATGCCTGAACCCTGAGGATACCAACAAAGATTAAAAACCAAATTGTATTAAATTACATTGTGGAAACAGTCCAATATGCTGTTGTTACCTTGGCTTTCTCTTTACCTTTCTACAGATGAAGTGTTTGTTATGTATTTGCCAACACACTTTGGAGCAGCAAAATAAGAGTCTCCAAAACGCTGAAAGTTGACAGCTTTGTCCTGCATTTAACTGAAAACATGTACAGCTTGTATAATTTTAACTTTGTGAGCAACTGCATTACTTACAAGAAAACCGAGCCCTCACTAAATACTTTGTTGCATTAACATAAATTATAGAAGCAAATAGTAGAGGTGTGTAAGTTTGGAAAAAATCTGTTTTTTGCCTTAAGACGTGTATCTTTGCATTATTCGAGCAATAATTTGCCACAGGGTAGTGTGAAAGAGCAGCAGTATCCCTGTGAGGCTGCCCAGGGCTCTGGAACTCACCTAGCATGTTGGAGGATTCTATCAGGTTGGTATCGAGGTCAGTCCAGTACAGTCGTCTTTTAGCATAATCAATAGTTAGGCCGTTAGCACGTCCCACATTCGGTACAAGAGTAGTCCGCTCACTGCCATCCATAGCAGCTCTATCAATCTTCGGCTTACCACCCCATTCAGTCCAGTACATAAACCTGAATAAAAGTCCAAAAAACCAAACATCCACATTTATCCAAAAGAAAACTCAAGGGAAAAAAATTCAGATCACAAACAAACATCCTTAGAAAGGGTATGAGAAAACAAGAGTTGTAAATGTGAGCATTTATTAGGTTCCATTACACTAAATATGTTTGGTTCTTTTTTTTTCAAAATACAAGCAATGAAATGAGTCAGGTTTCCTCAAAATTCTTCCAACATTATTTTTTCCACTTGGAGATGGATTTTCAATAGCAAGTTTTGTATGAAAAAACTTCAATCTTAACTAATGCATGCGCATCAGTTAGGAGGCAAAAGGCTGGCTGTTGGGCACATTCACTTATTTGACTATTTAAGCAAAGTACTTTCCATGGCACTTGGTTTCTGGTTTTATTTCACTGTCCATCAAATGAAGGAATAAAAAAAGATAGAAATGCATAATATTTCTGTTAATACGTGCGCCATTGCTCAACTCCATGCAACTATGTCAATCAGCTATGTAACAGCACATTATATTTCAGCTGAGGGCAGAGTAACACAACACTGTAGAGCATTTCCACTGAAACAGAAGTACAAACTCTTGCATATTCACATGACAATTTATGACCCATTTGGCAGAAGCAAGAACTTGTGCATGCGTACCTTTTCTTTAGGCACTGTACAGTAGAGAGGGATGTATAATTGACATTTGGTGTCAAGTAATTAGATGCTTCTTCCAAAATTTAAAGCCAATACCATTTTTAAAATGAGACATAGATAGCCATTGTTAACTTCTTTAGTAACTTTAGTAACAAATACCCATGAAATTCCTTTAATTTCAACCAATCACACACTGTAAGCTTTTCTTTAGACACCAGGAATACTTAGTAATTTTCATTTCTAATATGTAAAAATTCTGCAAGTTGTGTATAGCACGAACGTGTGTGTTAGAATTGTCCCAGTGGTATCAGTGCCATGAAAATGTCCTTATAAGCTACAATGACATGGCTCAGCTGTAGAACAAGTGAAGACACAGGTAGTTTGGCCCAAATTTAAACTAATTTTGTTCTGACTGCAGTGAAGAGACAAAAACATTTAATTATACCAATCTTTGAAAAAAACTGTTCCCAGCATAAAACTCGAATAATCCATAGCAACCTTTTGCTCCAACTGAATAGCTGGATCTAGCAATCTGGTCTCAAATGCTCTTTGATGTATGATTCCAGGCAATCCCTGACACATCAGGGCTGAACTCCATCTGTGTCCTCCACTGTGGGGACTGCAGAACTTCGTTCAACTAAGCATGAAGACAACAGTTTCCATCACCTTGTTGAAATGAAGCAGGAGGAATGTGTCTGCAAGGTGCTGAGTTTTTTTCAGCATTCCTGTAACTCTTGCAGTGTCACTGGCAACTGAGATAATTTCATAGCACTTGAAAATGAAATCCTCATATTTGTAAAATAATGCTTTATGTTCCTTCATTTCTAAAATAAGGATAATATAATACTGATATAACCTCAAAAAGGTTTTGCAGTGATTAGTTAATGTCTAATAAGCATTTCATGGTAGAAGAGCTATTTCAGAAGCTAAATAGTTTTACTTTGCTGCCTTGCCTCCCCCCCACCCCTTTTCCTCCCCCTGCTTACTGCCCTACTTTCAGTATTATACTTGAGTACAGCTGAAAAGTTTCTTCTCAGGAAATCTTTCTTTTTGGTGATAGGTATGTATAATTATTTCCATTGTTTCTCTGCCTTTGCTTTCCTTGTCCACACCAAAAAAAAAATAGGCTCCCTTATCTGAAAAAAAACCAAACAACTTTTCCCTTATTCTCAGACAGTAAGCTTCACTCCCCCTATTCTCAAGTTAAATCATTTAATACCTTTAATACCTTTATTGGACCGTAATTTGTTAAAAAAACAAACAAAAAAACAACCCACACAAAAACCTACACCACTCATTTTTAAAAGGGCAAATATTTTCTTTTCAATGCTATGCCCCTTTTCTAGTTAATGAATTCCATAAACCTAAGACTACTTTGATTCTGTGATTAATTAAAAAACTATATATAAATCTCTTTTTAATGAGCTTCTCTGATTTTTTGTACAATATTCTCAATGATTATTCAGGACATTAAGAGCATATTCCTTCAGCCCTCATATTATAAATTACCAGGTTATATTCCCCAGCTCAATTCTCTCAGGATTTATATGCAACGCCTAACTAACATGCCCTAGAGGAAGCATTAGGATGTTGTTTTCAATGTTCATAAACATAAAATTAAATCAGCAAGTTACCCCTCAGCAGGGTCCAATGCCAGTGCCCGGGGACTGTCAAGATCTTTCCACACCAACACTTGTCGATGCTGTCCATCCAGCTTTGACACTTCTATGCGATTTGTTCCAGTATCAGCCCAATACAAGTTCTTTCCCAGCCAATCTACAGCCATGCCTTCAGGGTAATCCAAGCCAAACTCTACAACATGTTCCAGTGCACTGCCATTCATAAATGCCCTGCTGATGGTCTGTGGGGATGCAAAGATACACAGGCAAATTAGAAATTTTACCAGTCTGTCATTGGGCTGGTTGTTTTCTTTGTTGCATTTTAAACACTTTCAGATTTTAGGCATCTCGTAGGAAAGAGAAGCATACAATATGCTACTTATTTGCAAGGCAAACAATACTGCTATTCAGAAGTAATAATTTACTGTATTCTATGAGAGTATTCTGTGTCAATTACAGTAGCGTTTCCCTGGGGAAATAAATGGGATAACTAGTCTGGTTCAATTAAGCAGTCTACATGTCAAAGTGACTTTAATAACTTGGTGCCAACTTTGAGGGGGAAATATTTTGGCTCTCCCAGGACTATACAAAAGCATTGATGCTATAGCACAGAACAATATTTAAAGCAGAATGAGAAAGTTTGGGATAGAACAACAAATAGAAGAAAACAAGCTAACAGCTGATTAGCTCAGTACTTCAAGTGCTTCAGTACTGATGGCTTAATTTAATTTCAGTAAGCATAATTTCTTCTTGGACTTTTTTTCAAAAAAACTTCCTATACCTCTCACCATCATGGATCAGCCTGAGACAGCAAATACAGCCAGAATTAGGTTTTAGTAATGCATTAGAGCTTAGGCATTCTGTGATTTACTATGACAAATTATAAGTCTGAAAGTAAAGGACTAATGTTAATAAAAAATTCTGTTTTGCAAACTTGGGCTCCCTTTCTTTGTCCTTAATATTGCCCTCTGCACACACCTGTCATATTCCTAACATGCAAGAAGTTAACTCAAAGTTTGATTTTTGGTTTACTTCCCAGTTCGGATGCTATTTGCTAATTATGCCAGTTTGTGACAGCACGTCAGGGAAATTTCTTAGTCTTCATTTTTATCACTCATAAAAACTGATGAGGGGATCCTTGTTTTATTTTTATTTCAAACAGTTCGAATGAATACTATACCTAAATAGTTCAGCCAAGTCACCTCTCTCAAACTAACTTAAACAATTTGTTTTTAACTTTTATGATTCTTCAGTTGTAAAGGTCCAAGAGTTATTGTTTGCATGGGTCTCACAATCCCAGAACGGCCAAGGTTGGAAGGGACCTCTGAAGATCATCTAGTCCAACCCCCCTGCCGAGCAGGATAACCTAGAGCACATTGCACAGGAGAATTTCTCAACCCAATTGCAGAAAACTTTATTTTATTAACAACTAATTTTTGGTGTTCACAATTCTGACTACATCTACAGTCCACAAAAACCAAAGTGAATAACTAGACTCGCTGAGAAGAGAGATAGAAGACAGATTTCTGTCACTCCATCAGCCACACCACACTTAAACATCTACCTTCAACCTTTTTTTTTTTTTTTTTTGATTTGTTAGTCTAGAGCCTAGACCTGGTTTACAAAGCCTGTGACTTGTAATGTGTCTCACATGCAGTAGCTATGTGAGTTAATGAACAGGTAAGACCTATTTCCACTTCCTGACACAAAACATGGCTTCTACCCATTAAATGTATTTGACAAAACAACTGTCATCCCCAAAGCCACCTGACCCTTGGCATTCCACTCAGCTTTCTGCCAAAAAGCTTTATTTTTGCAAACTTCTCCTTTATATGAAAATGTACACATTAGATTTAAATTATTTGCATGAGAGAATACTGCTAGTATAGTGAAAATATATGCCTTTCGTAGATAGGACCAGTTCTTCTACCTATCTCTTGAATCTTGTAAACCATATTTGTTAATCCATTCTTAACTATCTCAAGAATCTTACAACAACTGTATAGCCAGCACAGAATAACTGGAAATATCTTCCATCTCTACCTTCAATGAAATGTCAGTCCAGTATATTCGATTATCTGTCACATCAAAATCTAGAGCAGAAGCTTCCTTAACTCCAGTGAGTGGAATAGCAACATTGTTGTTGTTCGTTTCTAAAGAGATTCGTCTGATGTCTGCTCTCCGGGAAAACAGCAGGAAAGCCTCTGGGACAATGCAGGTCTTCATATCATTGATGAGCTCCAAGCCTATGGGGCAAGCGCAGCGAAGGCCTTGTGGTCTGTACAGACAAAGATGGCTGCAACCGCCATTATCCTCTGCACATGGGTTTGTACCTAAGCACGCAACAAAAGCAAAAGCAATCATTACGAACTGACTTCATTTGGAAGATGAAGTCATTCCTCACATCTATCAACAAATATGAGGCCTTTAAGAAATACATACAATTTTTCACCTTTTGTTCTCTGAATTAATTAATTCTTGTTTCCCCTAGTTCTTTGGAGGGATGTTACTCTACATGGCTGGAAAGCCTGCACTTCTTTCCCTGATCCCATAAAACAAACCCAGCAATAGGGGATGGGATCTGGACTCCAACAACTGTAGGTGATCCTGATTAACAACACAAGTGCTGAAGGGAAGGGAAGTACATAAGAAAGCAAACAAAAGTTCTGTCACCTTTCACAGTACACTGGTCCAGTTACATACTGCAATTGTGTTCCTAGAGATGGAAAATTTTAAGATTATTTTCTTGTAGGTCCCCTTCCAGTGCCTAATGTGGGTCTACAAGAAAGCTGGAAAGGGACTTTTTTCACAAGGGCATGTCATGGTAGGCCAATGGGTAATGGTTTTAAAGTGGAAGATGGTAGATTTAGATATAAGGAAGAAATTCCTCACTCAGAGGGTGGTGAGGCACGAGAACAGGTTGCCCAGAGAAACTGCAGATGCCCCATCCCTGGAGATGTTCAAGGCAAGGTTGGATGAGGCCCTGGGCAACCTGTTCCCGTGGTGTCCTAGCCCATGGAAGGGGGGCTAGAACTAGATAGTCTTTAAGGTCCCTTCTAATCAAAGCCATTATACAATTTTCACATCCATTTAACGGCCTCTTTTCTCCAAGATGCTAGTAAAGCAGCTCTTTGCAATACTAAGATGTGTACTTGCACATGCTGGAAATCCACCCACCATTACCAAGCTCAGTTAGCCATACAGCTGAAAAGAGGGCTGTTTTTAAAACACACGTGCCTTTGGGCACTTTAATGTGGTAGTAGCAATGCAGATACATGTCAACTACATTTAACTAATTCCCTGGGATACAATCCAGACATGGCAGCAAGAAACTGCAAGCCCTATACACAAAGCAGGATATTCAGGGAATGTGATGAGTTTGGTGATGCCACAGCTCTGCTCCTACCAGTGTTTTGGAAGCCAATTTAAAGCTAGATCCTGCACGTTTATTCCATAGACACCACAGGACAAAAGTACTTCTAGTTATTTTTAAAGATGATTTTGCAGTATTCATATGAAAAGCACTGAACAGTCTAACAGGCGCATTCTTAGCTTTCGCAAACCGATGTTCAGATCGCAGGATGAAAATCTGCTACAGCTGCAGTTTCATAAACAGCTAGGCTAATCTAATAGCTGGCTGTTAAAAAGAGAAGTCCTCATTTTCCTTGATTCTTCTTCTCTTCTTATTGGATCCAGGGTTGTCTCGAACCTATGAGATACTCCAATTACCTAAGCAGCAGAAAATTACCTATTTTTGGGGTGCTTGTTTGTTTTCCACCTTGTTATTCTGCCAAGTTAGAGAACTGAAGGACCTCACAAAATACCTACCCCATGCCATTGAACTGCAGTTATTAGGTGAAAAACTGGATTCTGCCCATTTCTAAAAATCTGACCTGGTATAAAGTGATATCTGTAGAAGAGCACTGCTGAAATTTCTTATTTTATTTTACCAGCCTTATTTGCATTCTCACTCACCAATTATCTGGAGGACATTTGTAGCTTTGAGGCCCATTAGATCAGGCAGTTGATCTATGATGATCTCTCTTTCTGCTGTTCTTTTATGCACGCGTTCAATACTGCGTCTTTGCCAGTCTGTCCAATAAACATAGTCTCCCAGCAACGTGAATCCAAAGATATGAGGCAGCTTGTCCTCCACCAGAACTCTTCTCCCAGTTCCATCAGCATTCATGACCTATGGATACACATGAACACAAACATTTCCATGTATACAGAATAATTCTGTTGCTATTTATCAGTGATTAATTACCTGCTCCACATTTAGACCTTAAACTCCAAAATAATCTTCTACCCACTGAAGTGCTATCAATGTTACACAGCAATCTAATAAAACAAGACTAGTTTAACAGGTAGTTATTTTAAAAGCCATGGAGGATCCCTTATGCATAGCCTTACATACTAAGGCTATTCTCATAAGCAGATCATAATGTGAAATAATAACACACCACTCCTTATGTTTGCTTTATGAACTATATTATGTGTGCCTGTTACACATTGTCTCTCTCTTTCATTTCTGACTTACCTCTCTTGGCTCAGTTTTAAATGGGAGATGCTGTGTTTTACACAAATGAAGACAAGCTTACAATGTTAGGGAGTCCTAGCTCAGCATCTTGTAGTCCACAGTCCCTCCCAAATGAGCTTTGTCCAGGTTACAGATAGCAATAAGAGGAGGCCCCACAAATTCTGGGAGGCAAATAGGAAGATCTATAGAATCATACTCCCAAATCTAAACAAAGAACCAGTTTTACATTCTTCACAATTAAGTTCAGTGTTTTTTGTACTAGAAGGAACACTAATACTCTGTAAATAATTGCATGCCTTTGATCAAGACACTTGAATTCACTGTGTCATTTTCCTGTATTGCTAGAAAGAAGTAATACCTAACTTCCTCAAAGAGGCACCAAAAGGATTAATTAAACATAGGTATGCATGTTCAAGTGATCAAGTACCTTATGAATGCCAAGTATTATTATAAAAAGTGCCATATTGAAGAGTTATATTTTGAGAAGCTTAAAAATGATTCAGCACTGCAGTTTTATAGGATTACTAAGGAGGATATATAGAAGAGTTCCTTCTGAAGTATTTCTACTTGTTTTAATTTTATAGGAAACATTTTAGCATGCATGCATGTATACTACCCTTCCAAAAAAAAAAAAAAGGAAAAAGAAAAAGAACCCCTTATTGTAAGAACTTCCCAAAGCAATGTGATTCACAAAATTCAAACCAAATATTCAAAGTAGCATACTAATCCCTGAAACATTAACACACCCTTCCAACATCCCAAGGATGTTCAAGTTAAGGACTGAAAAAGGATGACTTACTAAACTGCTGTTTTCAGATCCCTCTCTTACCCTTACCTTGGTGGAATTGGATAGTCATAGACAAGTCTGTATGATTACTCATTCTTCCCATGGCTCAAATACAAAGACTTGTACAATAACAACCTTCAGGATCAATGGCTTAATAACTTGGCTAGATGGATGATGTTTCGCGGACAGGAGAATTTCCTAGCATATAAGAAATGAGAAGGCTAGCTCGGAGAGCACCCCCCTACCTTTGCCTATCAGAGAACAGATGGGGAGTGAGGAAAGGAATAGAGAAACAGAAGTGCAACCCATACCTTTCTCTCCACATGGCATAATGTGCAGATTATTAAAATAAACTATTTTAAAGTTTACTTAAAAAGTGGAAGAAAATGTTATAATCTTCAGAATAATTAAATTCTGCCTTAAATCTGTGTTCTGTCAAACTTGTAGACGCTATTACATTTACTCTCAGTATGTTAGAATGGGAACCAAATCTTTATAAGCACAATTCCTACAGAAATATGAAAGAGCTCTGCGTGCTTGTTGGTTTGTAGGAATAAGCTCCATGCTGACTGTTTTAAAAAAGCTTATAATTATGTTGTGGAATTGGCTTACCAAAAAATCTTCGGTCTAGTAGTATATGCAGCAAACTTCTACACATGCACTAATGCACATGCTTCACAAAAAATAAGACAAGCATTACTTGGTGAAACTTTTTTTTCCTGCGTTCTCACTAATATCCTTTCGAGAGTCAAGCACAGTACTTGGCAGCTTCACTTTGTACTAGGGTGCGTTTACCATCCTAAAGCTGCAGCTTGTCCTTTACACTGATAACCAATTCCAAACACAGCTTTTCCTATCACAGATTGTTTAGCTGGGCTCAGAGCCCAGCATAATTGCCTAATTTCTGGACTTCCTTTTGAAAACAAGCTCTGCTCTTCCATTTATTCTACTTCAGAAATTTTCAGCATCTGCTGGCTCTCTCTCATTTCCTAGCAGCATGCCTCTTGTGTTCTGTTTTGATAAATGAGGTTGCTAAACAACAGAGTAATGGTTAACTTTAGAACCAGGGACCCAGATTTAACATCCATAAGGTAACCCATAAGTTATAGTGCATAACCCCACTGTCTCTTTAAGAAACCATCACTACCACCAAGCAAAACTGTTGATCCCCTTTGCCTACCATCCCTTTCTAACCACAACACACCTCTTAAATTTCTGGGATGACTTGTTTCCCCTTCCCCCTTAAGCTACTGAGACAAGCCACTTGCTTGCAACTAATTAATATATGGCAATTAGTGCTTGCTAAGCAAACCAAACAGCTATGTGGAACTGATGGATGTTGCAAAGCTGACTGAAAACACAGTAATAACCAGCAAAATATCACTACCACAAAGCACTATCTTTAGCTACTACACTTTTTGCCTTGTACTTATAAAAAGAATAAACTTCTGTATTTATGGGGTGTTTAACTACCAGTTAAAAGAATTAGCTGGAAGGCATGTAGTATGAGGTGAACTTTCTCTGGTAAACTTTAAATAAGCTTCATCTTATTCTGAAAATCAGGAAAAGAGGAGGAAGGACTTAAATATTAACTATCTGCTTATATTAAATTTTTGTTTTGCCACATACAGGTTATTTTGAAAGCCAACTTTATACCAGCTAGACCAAACAGATGCTTATGTGAAAATACTTACACATACCTGCTGCCCTTCTGTCACTGCAATCTTACCTGATATCACACATCTGTGTGATATTATTTAATACAAACATCTGTTCACTAGCAGCTGGGTACCACCATAGTAATTTTTTCATGGCACCATGCTGTCTACACTCACTTTGGCTGTATTTTTTTGAATAGAATCTCATCAATAGGCTACAGAACCAAACAGCCTGGTGTAAGGCAGACGGAAAGTGACAAGGGATATAGGGATGACACATAAAACAAACATATATAATAAATGACACAGATAAAAAGACACAATCAGTAATCAATGCATTCCAAAGAAATTCAGCACAATCTTCCTATGGACTGAAAATCAGGTGACAACCGAGTCCCAGCTGATACTGCTTTATGTATTCATTCCCTTTCTCTGGCCCAGATGGATCAGGTGACTACAGTGAAGCATAGCACCACTGAATCCCCCTGTGAGAAACCCACCTTCTACTGTAAGGCAGTGCCTCCAGTGGTTTATGCTGCTGTAACCACAATGTGGTGTGGGTTTCACATTCTGAATACTGCAAACCACAGTGAGAATATAGACTACAACAGGAAACAAATGTGGCATAACCACAAACACTACCTTTACTGAAAGAGTGAGAAGCTCCACAAAAAAAGTTAAATGAAATACAAAAATTAAACAGCCTCAGAAAAATGTCAAACAGCCTGCTTGTAGGATAAGAGTTTTGTTTATCCTAGAACAATAATGAATACAAACCTATGGCCTCAAAAATGCAACATATTCAGATAGATGAATTGGTGCTGAAAATGTGGTCATATTTTAAGATGCTGTATTTAACAGTCAATACTAATGATAAAAAATCTTTGAAGCATTGTTTCTATATTAAAGCTACAGACTGGATTGCAAAGCGGTATTTTCTAAGGGTCTTTCTTGCTGCCAGATACCCTGGATTCAATTCACTCTTGAATGCTAGTAGTAACTGTGATAAATAGGCTAATGCAGAGAATTTGCCTTTCTAATAATCTGGGGTTTGAACGTTTGGTAATTTACATATGTTACTTGATTGGTTTAAGTCTAGATCTCAATCATTACACCTGCCTCATCTGTGAAAATAATATTCAGCTCTGGCTAGAGCTAATGCGGGAGCCCTGGCAAAGCTGCACAGGGCTCCAAACAAGACCAGCAGCCTGTGCTCAGGGCTAGCAGACCAAGGCCAGTTGTAGGGGAGGCTAGGCAGAGGCATACCACCTCATATCCACAGTACTGAGGGGATGCTAAAAACAGAAACTGTCTGTTCCTGTTAGGCCATACTTAGATCAACATCAAGCACAAGAGCCCAAGCCTACAAGGTGCTAGACAGCTTCAGTATCGACAGCTCCAGAAGGAGAAGACAGCATGCAGGCTCTAGAAAGAATACACTTTCCGATACAAATCTGGGAGACTATTAGACAAAGCTGATAGGATTTACTCATAATTAACCCAGTTCCATAAGCAGGGTGAGAGTGTGCAAACTGTTGTCTTTCACCTTAATTCATGAGTACAGTTTAATTTTGCGTGTACTTATAAATAATCAGGAAGCATTTAAATACCATGCATACTGTGTGTTCTCTCAGGATGTTTTGAATAGAAGAAGCCAATAATCAAAAAACAATTTACAAACAATGACTGGTACCACTGTATCTTCAAAAAATGAAAGATCACCTACAAGAATATAGAGTTAACCTTACAGCATTAAAAAAAAAAAAGAAGCCATTTCCTTATGTGAAGGAAATATCATGGGGGGGAGGGGGGGGATAAGGGGAAGGGGGGGGAAGATGGACGACTCTTCCTGAGTAGACCTGAAAATCTCAAGTCACTTTAATGGCAAGTTGTGTTTCTTGCAATAGTTTGGAAGAGCAGAAACAGATCAGAAAGCATTACCACCTTCACAATTTCAGCATGGGTCTTGTTAATGCATTGTAGGAACAGAAATAATTGAAAAACAATGAGGTGAAAAAGTCAGTTTTTAGTAAGTTGATCATTAA
Organism: Cygnus olor; assembly: GCF_009769625.2. Taxonomy (NCBI): domain Eukaryota; kingdom Metazoa; phylum Chordata; class Aves; order Anseriformes; family Anatidae; genus Cygnus; species Cygnus olor. The sequence continues at coordinate 71,672,244 of NC_049169.1, read as the reverse complement.
CACTACTATTCTGCATAAGATGTTTGCAAAGTGTTACTCTAAGACAGCTATGAGATACCAAATTCAATACATATATATATATATCTGATATTTCAAAATAACACAGAAGAAGATCTTGAACAAGGCCTGAATTATACCTAAAATAGTTAAGGAATATTCAAGGTTTAAGCTTAGTTATTTCAGCCTTGATTATTCAATGATAAATACTTACATGTACTGTTTCTTTGATGCAACTCATTGACTCAGTTCATGACACTGCTAATCAAGGATACGACTATTCATCTTCCACCTAGATGTACATGAATCTTACTATATCAGAGAAGTGAAAAACAACAGTAACTCATTAAATCTATTTGATTAAGGAAGAAAGAAAACTGGGACAGCATCTCTCAAAAACAACTTTGAAAGATAGCTAGAATGCCTTCTGAACATCACATTAACATTTTTTCGGTCTGATTCAGTGAACTATGTATTTCCATCTTGCTTTTTTAAGCAACGTGAACAGACCAGACCAGAATGATTTTACTGTTGTGGCTGCAGTAATATCACACAATTAAAACACGGACCTGCTATAAAACACCTCAAAAAGAGGAAAAACGAGACATCTTGTCTAAATTTCTAATTTTATTAGTCTTCCCATCTTAAAAAAAAAGACATGATCAACTATACCCTCTTTGGCTGAGCAGTCAAAACTTCAAACTTATTTTAAGGAAATCATTCTGTCAATGTCATTAACTTACTGGCAACAGCATTTTCCCTCTATTCTAAAAAGAGGAGGAGCATTGCAGATACGAAATGGAAAGATGTCTCTTCACTGAAGTAAAATTCTGAGAAATGAACAGAAAGGATACCTGGAACCCTTTATATTTGCTTCAGAAACCAAGTGCCTCCAGCCAACTCTACAATTTCTTACTATAAATTGTTCTATAATAGCCATTACCAATTTTTAATTTAACAGTTCCCAACACCCTCTATTTATTTTTGAGCTCTAATTATTTTTCTAAAGAATTCAAAATATTATTTTTCCTAAGCATGGATAATATTCCTAATAGGACTGTAGTGAAGATAAATATGCAGAAACAGAAGAGATTAATTTCATAAATAGACCTTTCTATCATACTACAGACACTGTATAAGCTCATTTCTTTCATAATAGGACAACTTTCCTAGCTCCCTGATCAATCAACACCAACAACAGAATTATTTTCTCGATAGTGGAATCTAATTTTAGGAAAAAAAAAGTTCAGTTTTCAATAATAATGTCTCAATTCAGGTGAAGTGATAAGCAGACAAAGAAAAGAGTTTACATTTATTACCACTGTGACAATCAACTATGACACCTCGTAGGAAATCTCATGCAATACAAAAAAAATCCTGCATTTATGAAGAACAGGCTAAGACAAAAAACGAGCTGAAATGAACAGGATGAGAAGAGATTTTCATAGGTAAATGAAGATGCTTGGCTATGGAAATTATTTTTTGTTATAAATACATAAGGTGGAGCAGCAACGGTCTGAGGGTGTTCTGTTATGTGGGCATAGGCTATAAGAGAATAAGAGAATATGGATACAAACAGAGGATCAAAAGCAAGCTAATTACTGCAATTTTGCAGCTTACCATTTGTAAGCTAAATCTGATGAGTAACTATATTCATATTTCACAGGACACAAAGTAAGCTAGCTGAAACCAACATGAACCTCCATGGTGGTTTTGGGAGACAATTTTAAAACTCTAAGTTTGGCAGCACAACTTCTAATGCTCTTGAACATGGGCAAAAGCCTCTGTTCTCTCCTCTGCATTCCCAAGGGACTTAGTTCCAGTACCATCCCCTAAGGAACTTCTTATTTTCACCAGGTTCTCTGCCAAACTTGGTGCTTGCCAGACTCCTCTGTGAGTAACTATACTTGATATTTTTTTGTTGAGGAAAAAGACAAGGGAAGTTTTCTGCTGTTTTGGCAAGTCCAACTGGTTCATAGAACAGTCCAATGAGTGACTAAGCCAGTGCAAACTGGGAAGGACCCTGGGATGCTTTCCACTTTCTGGTGGCAGTAAGCTGTTAAATTGATTCAACTGTTCTTTTAGCAAAATCACTTAAATTCCTAGTTTCTGCATGCCCAAAAGCTTGTAATTCCAACATATGTATTTACCAGGCTAACAGAAAGTATTAACTTTCCCATAGTCCCTTTTTTTCCACAGACATTAGACCTTGGCAAAGTTACATATGGACAGTATCAGGGAAAAAAATAGATTAGGACTACAAGATCTTGGTGCCAAATAAACAACAACAAAACCGTGTAAAGAAAGCCGAATAATTATTAAGAAGGATCACAAGGACCATCCTAGGTCTTTTTTTTTGTGCAGCAATGTGACTAAGCTTGGAGGGGAGAGAAGCCAGAATATTGCAGGGTAAGGGAAAATGGTAGACTGACAAATCATCACCCAGCTGAATCAGAAATGCAGAAGCTAGCTCAATATCTATTCACATCACCCCCCAGCTTGCCTTCAAATATTGTTTTCAAGTGTGTTGGGCTCTCAGTGAGGTCAGATAATGGCTCTAGTTATTTTAGTTCAAGGAATTTTTGTGTTTTCCCTTAGGTAACCAACACTGACTGCTGGTAGAGGCTTATTACTCTCTAGATAAGACAATAGAGTCAACTAAAATGCAATTTCTTAACTCCTAGGAAGCATGTACAACACATTAGTGAAATCCAAAGGTTGTACTTCAATCAGTTCCACACTAGTCCACTTGGAGCCATGACGTTTACAGAGGTATCATTAGCAAAACAGGACTGCTCATCTGTAACCAAAGGTTGTAGAAACACCTCAGTTTTCACATTGAAAAATTTAAATCAAGTTGTGCAGATGTAAGCAACAACCAAGTCTGAGAAAGGTACACTTTTACTATTAACGATAATGTGCAAGAAGGTTGTAGAAGCCAGCATGACTTCCAGGCTCAAACATAACTCAAGAGTGGACATCTGAATCTGACGTAGCCACTCCAGGCTCTCCTTAGAGTTAACAGAAAAAATAGGTGCTTTTATAGTAGGACTCATCCATGTTTTCCATATCATCACATTATTTTTAAGGCAGTAATTTTACTGCTTAGAAAAATACCATGCTTGGTACCCAGTTCAGTATAGTCTTGGACACGAGTTCTGGCTCTGTCTACCCAAAATCCTTCCCTCTGTGTCCTCTGTCTGCTGTGAGGTGCTGGGAACCTCTCATCTGTTCCCTTAAGAACAGTCTGCTGTTGACAGCAGATCCGTGGGGACTTCTCTAAAAACTCATCAACCAAAGTGTTTTGTAATGGCTGCCTCAATAATGACTTTGCAAATTTCAGTTTTATTCAAATATACTCAGTTTATCAAAGGCAATAAAAACTTGACCTTTTAATGTTCCTAAATCTAAACTGGCATGAATATTTTAAATGCATTTTTTTTTTTTTAACTTTTATATTAAAACACTTTGAACAGCTGCAAAAAGTATAATTCTAAGTGACAATTGTGTAGCACCATGCTCAAAAGCCAAAGTAAAAAAAATACATATATATTTTATTATTTTTTAAACAAACTTACAGTGTCAGAAAGCCTTGGTTGGACATTTACAGTCCAAGGGTAAGAGGCTACTCAAATTATTGGATCCCAGTCTTCAACAGTCAGGAGACTACTAGTACGTGATCTGTAGCTATTTATTTACTTTGTATTATAGTTTTCCTAATTTGAACTGCATCATGAAATTTAGTTCTTCCCTAAGTTAATTCAGAAGTTCAGAAGAAACCTCCCAAGTGAAAAATATGTAAAATATAAAGTTTTTGTTGTTGTTGTTGTTTTTAAATAAAATTGTAGAGTTTTGAAAGATGTATTAGAGTAACAATTTCTTAATGCAGGCCTAGCAGGTATTAAGAAATAGTGGAAATTCCCTGACAAAGTAAGCTTTAAACTTCTGAAACTTGGATGGAGGAGGGAGATCTTCCCATACCCCCTAAAGCACATACTTGGTGTTCTTTGCTGAATGAAGTTCTCATGTGCCACAACTACCCAAACCAGGTGGGTAACACATTGGGGCCAAAATTAAGAAACAAAGCAACTTCAAGTATTTGCTTCAGCTACTTTAAGTGCAAGCTTAATGCAAGTTCACAAAAGCAAATGTGTTCAACAGCTTGGAATTCAATAGTTTCTGCCTCTCAATATTCAAACCTCTGTTTCAATGTGGGGTGGATGGGGGATTAATAATCAGGATTGCAAGACATCAGCATTTCATAATACAAAGATACAGAACATGAAAAAATTTCTCAGTCGGAAAATAAATGGTGAATGTTTAGAAAACAAAATTTCCTTATTAGGGTGGTGGTAAAATTGAGGGAGCTGTCAGAGGAAAATGTAGCCCTGCAATTTCAGGATTAGAATGTGAATTAGAGCATTCTCTAGATGCCAAGCTATTAGCTCCTGGGTCAAAGACAAAAAGGTCTTCTCTGTTCAAGATTTTTGTGCTCAAAAAAGTCTTAGTGGTATCCGCTTTCTGTTGTCTGACAAAGCTGGGTTCTGAAAGCTTGTGTGTATTTATGCTGAAAAACAGCAGGATATAAGACTTCCCATATTAATCATGAGGATTAGAGACAGTAATGCTAGGCATGGCTAATAAATTTGGGAATGCAGAAACACTAAGTTAGAGCTGCACTCAGAAATCATTTTATAATGGTTGCATCTGTATAGGAGGCAGAGAATTCTTTCTTTAAACTCACCACTAGTAGGTGTAAGCGGGTGTCATCTCTGGCTCTGAGAATGAAGGATAGGAAAGAAGATGAATAAAGAAAAATGAAGCATAGGCTGAAAAATTGTGAGAAATCAGCTATATCATAATTATTTCCTCTTAATCCATACAACCACACAGACACACAGCCATTCATAATTGCTTTATCAATATGAGGTTTTGCTGACCATTTTATATCCAACCTATGCCTTAAAACAGGTAGTGTACGTGCTCAGAAGACAAATATTCACTTGAGCAGGAAAACATAAGACCAATTCAACAGAGCAGATCATACATTTTTAACCTCATAGCATGACAGAAAAATGCTTTAAACCTGTAGCAAGTCAATGAGAAATCTTCCCTACTGGTAAGCACAATAGCAGCCATCCATTTCAATAGAAGTTTATCAGCAGTGAAACCTGACTGAGATAAATGACGAAGCTGTTGAGCCACAGCCTGCTTCTGCCTGCTGCAGGCTGCCAGATAAAATGGGAACAAAAGCTCCCTGCTGTACCCCCTACCAGTCTCCATTAACCCCTGCTGATGCTTTATTATCGTCTGGGGGCTCCAGAACAGCATAGCATGAATCAGTGCATAAAAAATAAATAATAAAAGCTCATACGTGGCACAAACAAACGAGAAACATAGCTTGCAAGAAACGTTAATTTTAGTAATGCTGCAATTAAATCATAGTTCTGAAAAATTCTACATACTGGAAAAAAAGGAAAAAAGACTGTTTAAAATCACATATGAAACAGTACTTAAGCACAATAGATTCGGTATACAAACATGTTTCTCCTGCTTCTTCCCCCAGTCCTCATCCCAAATACATACAGACACATACAAGCAAAGCAAGGACCAGGCATATACTCAGATATCTGCATGTTCAATCCCAAGTTTCATATTTTGATCCTGTCACAAATATCCTCTTTGTTGCACCTCCTCCACTGTACTTTCCCCAAACGTAAGTTTAAAACATTTACTGGAGGTCAAAGCGTCTTCTACTAAACTGCTATAAAAAGAGGATGGAAAGGGCAGGGAAAGCGTTACAAATCTCCTCAGGATTCGTGGTTGCCATAGGAGAGAAAGGTAGTGGGAGGAAAAAGGAAGACTTGAAATGTTAGTAATATTTTAGATATTACAGATTTAGATAATGTCATTATAATCTGAGATTTCTGTAGCCTACCATAACACTGTCAGTCTAATATAAAAGAATACAAAGACTACACAAGATCATGGGTAAAATTCACTAAGATTCATCAATAAAGAGACGTACCACTATATTTGCATTACTTAGCATATTTAAGAAAAAACAACATACTTAAGTAGGACCGAACCATTCTCTCAGATGAACATCTCTTCATTCTAGAGAGCCTTTCGATGCTTTTATAATTACAGCAGCTGTAATGAACTTGCACTCCTATATATCACTATCAGAGATCATGAATTTTCAGCCCATTTCTATCCTTCTGAAGTGTGGTAAACAATCAGCAATATTATGTCAAAAGAAGAATATGAGTTTTTTCTCAGGGTAATACAACAAACTAACAGAATAAAGACTCTCCAAAGCTTCAACAAATAGAAGAATGGCCTCAACACAGGAACACAGAGAGGCTGGATGGGGTCAGCCCAAAGGTCCACCCATCCTGGTACCTTGTCTCAGGGAATAATAAAAACTTATACCTACAGAACAGCTTAAGAAAAGAACCAACTCAAACTTCTCAAGAAGAGTCTTTGATTCTCCAACAATTTACAGTTCAGTGAATTGTGGTTCAGAAAGATTTATTTATTAGTAAATTTCAGTGGAATTCCCTTCCACAGACATATCCTAGTCTTCCCAATAACACAGGTAAGCTTTAAAAATCCACAAACGTTTCCACAACTTACCACACAGTCTGAAGAACCACCTGCTTTTATTTGTTTTGTACCTAACACCTGTCTGTATCAATTCCAAATGCTTCTATCGAAAAAGGCTGAGTCCTAGACACCTTCTACACACTTCTTTTGATTTTATAGACCTCTGTCACATCCCCCTAAATTGACACATTCTGCAATAAAAGTGAAAAGATAAAAAAACAACAAAACCAAATACTTAAACAAAACTAAAATCTAGAAATGGCAAACAAAAGCTGCAAGATTTCTTCTCTTGCTTTAAAGGTTTTAGCCAGGCTTTTTCAAGATTTTCTGCACATTAATAAGATGTTAATGTCCTGGTTTTGGCTGAGATAGTTATCTTCACTGTAGCTGGTACAGTGCTGTGTTTTAGATTTAGGATGAAAATAGTGGTGATATCACACTGATGTTTTTAGTTCATAGAATCCTAGAATATCCTGAGTTGGAACAGACCCATGAGGATCATGGATTCTAACTCCTGGCTCCACACAGGACCACCCAAAAATCAGACCTTATGTCTGAGAGCATTTTCCAAACACTTCTTGAACTCCAGCAGGCCCCGTGCTGTGACCACTGCCTAGGAGAGCCTGTCCCACTGCCCGACCTCCCTTCAGCCTCCCCAGCTCTGGGCTGAACAAGCCAAGGGACCCCTGCTGCTCTTCACATGTCTAGTTGTTGCAGAGCAGTGCTTACACAGAGTCAAGGACTTTTCTACTTCTCGTGTTGCCTGCCAGCAAGGAGGCTGCGGGTGCACCAAGAGCTGGGAGGGGACAGAACCAGGACAGTTGACTCCAAGCGGCTAAATGGATACCTCATACCATATGGCATCATGCTCAGCTCTGAAACTGGGGGGGAGTTGGCCAGTGGGGCTGCCACTGCTCAAGGACTGTCTGGGCAAGGTTTGGCTGGTGGTGAGAAACTGTGTTGTGCACCAATTCTTCAATTTTTTTTCTCCTCTTATTAAACTGTCTTTATCTCAACCCATGAGTTCTTGCACTTTTACCTTTTTCAATTCTCTCCCACCAATACACTAAGGGGCAGGGAGAGAGGTGAGCAAATGTCTGTGTGGTGCCTGCTGGATTAAGCCACAGCAGTTAACGAATTGTATAAAAGCAGCAGCAGGAAAATCATAACTCAAACACTTGTAGCCTCACAGGAAAAAAATAACCAGTAATTCTGAAACCTGAAGATCATAAATATTCTGCAGATGTCCTGCTTAGGTACTACATGAAAACCTGGGACAAATTTATTCTGCTGGCTTACATTGGTTTAAAAACAATGAAATGGAAATTGTCACAGTTTTGGAATTTATGCCAGATCAGATATCTTCTGACCTGCCACAGACATTGCTGGCATAAACATATTGTATTTCTAGCCAGTTTGACAGAACTGAAGCAGTGAGCTCATGCCTGATCTAGATGAAAATTTCTACCACAAACTGATCCAGCACTGAGCAGAATCATTACCAATGAATATGGAACCATGCTCTGAGTAAGCCTGAAACAGGTGAAAAATATCTGTGTTTTAGCAAGCATGAGTCTGAAAAATGCCTGACTTTCCTTTTGCAAAATACATTCATGTCCAAGGCAGTATCTGGGCTGAAGTGCTCAATCTGTTATAAATAAACCTCTAAGCATAGCTTAGTCTCTTTTACCCTCTTTTCTCAGTGCTGGTAAAAATTTGGGTGAATTATAGAATTATGGACTATAAATCCTGTTTTCAGGACAAAAAAAGAAATGCTCCCAGAGGCTCTCCCAAGGAATGTTTCAAAGCAAATCACCTTGCAGGAGCGGAGTTGTTTAGAATCTGAAGGAGAAAAAACAGTTATATGACCTTCTAAGACAAGACTATGACTTCCAATTGACATATTTGAAGTCATAAATAAATAAAACAATGTCATAAGGCTAGAGGAGATATTGCGCCTAACATAGTAAACGCTAAAAGATATTTGTAATGTTAAAGATTCACTAAGGAAGGTTGCAATTTAACAAGGAAGGTAAACCTACCAGGATATAGCAAAGCTAGGCATTGTTACTATGTGCCAGATACTAGCCAAGTCTCCTGCTTCCAGACAGAATTGTCTTTTGATAATAAACTGAACAAATACTAAACCTTATTTTCTCAAAGCCTGACAAGGAGATAATAAATGTCAAATATGTTCCATAGATGCTATATATAACAAAATAAACACAACATTTTCAGTATTGAAGAGGAAAAACAGCATTTTAGTTTTCAAATAAGTGTCAGAAGAATATAGCAGAAAGAAAGCAAAATCTATCCCCTTGTTGGAACCCTAATAAAGCAAAGGAGATGCAAAGTATAGAAGGTTTTGGGGAGTACAGGTAATTATATGTAAAATTAAATTTATTTCTTTAAAATATGTTCTACTTGCATCTAAGCTGAGCAACATGAAGAATAACAGATAAATTTGTTTAACCTGCAAACGTTACTCCCAATAAGTTTTCTTGACCTGAGAATCAACTTCTTTAGCAAATCCTTATCATACATTCTTAAAAAGAGGGATCTACTATATGGATATTATTTCTATTTTACAGATAGAAAAATCAAAGAAGACTAGCAAGTAACTTGCCTAAAGCCAGAAAAGAAACTGAATTGTTTCTTAAAGCAGAAATCAATCATTATTCCATTGCCCTTATGAGCTACATCAGAATTTAAACACTTAGAAAATGTTCTGTAACTCCAGGGAGTTAAAAATGCAGGTGCATTTACAAACCTCTATTTTGTCTGTTTTGGCATCTCCCCAGTATATTTTGCTTTCTTCATAATCCAGTGCCAGTCCATTTGGCCAGCCAAGTGAGGTGTTTACCAGCACAATCCTGTCTGAGCCATCTAATGCTGCCCTCTCGATCTTTGGGATTTCTCCCCAGTCGGTCCAGTACATGTACCTGCAATGGAAACAAAATCTTATTAAACCAGAACTTTGAATATTCACATAGCTTCTTCTGGACTACCACACCCCGAAACCACACAGCACACAGAAAAGTCGGTGTCTGTACCAAATATGTTTCCTTACCTAAATAACGTTGCTCAGCACATCGGAAGTAGCATTGACATGTAAACACACCAATCCTTTACATAAAACTACTGTATCAATCTATTGAGCAAGACTACATAACAAATGCTATTAGCTAGAATAAACAAAGTCCACACAGTCCCAAAAAAAGTTTTAAATAAGAGAATAAAACCTGAAGACATAGAAGCTAAATAGTTGGGAGAGCATTAGAGCATTTGCCTGAGAGCATTAACTTTCAAAGGAGCACAGTATTTTCATTTTGAAGACTAAGTTTATCATTGTGTTCCACTGTCTGCATGCAGGTACACAGAGATATATATCTTCTTTATATGACTGATATTTAAAAAACACTCATGAACAGTCCTCACCCAACCATAGGATCCAGCACAATAGCTCTGGGTTCTTCCAGGTCTTCTGATATCAAGATTTTTCTCATGGTCCCATTAAGCCTTGTAACTTCAATACGGTCTGTGCCAGTGTCAGTCCAATATAGATTTCGGGCAACCCAGTCCACAGCAATGCCATCAGGATGAGCAATCTGTGCTGTGACAACAAACTGGCTACCTGACCCATCGATAAGTGAGCGGCGAATGGCTCTAACTTCATCATCGGTCCAATAGATGTACCCTTCCAGAGGATCAAAGTCAATGGCGATGGCATGACGGATGTCCTCTAGTGGTAAAACGATGTCAGTAAAATCTGGGGTGTCTAATGAAATCCGCCTCAAATCTGTCCGGCGGGCTAGAAGCAGCAATTCAGTGGCACCTACATGCATAAGGCAAAAAATACAACCATCTTACAAACACTGGGCAGTAAACCTACAAATGGTGAACCTGATTTTCTACCATTTGGTGCAAGCTAGTTTAGCTACCTTGATTTCACAGGGCCTAGCCAAACTGATGGGCACCAGCAGAGAACTCCATTCAAAAGGCTTCAAACATGAGGTTATTCTTCTGCAGAAGTAATCAGACGTATTTATAGAGAAAATTCAATGGTGATTTCCTTGTCCAAAATGTATCATGTTGGACCTGTTTTCTATCCACATATTTCCCTCCAAACATATTGAAATAGATATGCAGTGAATATGCTACATTTTTTTGCAAATAACAGATGGTCTGCAGCCTCTTAGATGAAAAAGAATTTACTATTTGCTGTTGTTGGTATAGGGGACAACTGTGACAAACAAGCTGTACATTTCAACAACACCCTTAGAGGGGGGAAATGTAACTAACACAGAACGCCACACATACATTTCCTTTGAGAAACTCCTATTTGAGGAATCAGGTTTGGGAACTGACTGCTGTCTTGTGACAAAATAAAGCAGGAGGGCTTTCAGCTTTCCCCAGACTTGTTGAGAACAAGCTTACCTGAACATATGAAGATAAATAACAGTGCATCTTGTGCTTCAGCTCAACATGACTCCATATCAAAGCCTTGCTGGCTTTTAGGTCAAAAGTCAGAATCCTAATAAACAGCTAAGATCAGCTTGTGGTGCAGATGGTGCTTTCACTCAGGACAACACAAGCTGTTTAGTGGTACACGTGCTGGGCACCTGATCGATGATGAACTTACTGTCTATTCTAAATCATTCTTGTTTCATTTTCTATTCTATCTCACTAGATTTTAGTGTAATGAAGGATAAACAACCACCACACCCCATTCCAATTAAATTGTCTTATCAGTTTGGAGTCTCAGGGAGATAAGAGCAGCTCAGGCCTCAGGGAAGCCTGAGCTAAGGTAAAAAAATGTGTGCATCCTAAATGCAGGGAAAGTATGTTGCGACAGCTCTCCTCAAACAATGAAGGGAAAGGTTTGGCATGGGCTGATGTAGGTTCAAGGACAGAGGAAAAAAACAAGACTGGGTGTGTGTGAGGGGGGAGGTTTAAGAAAAATGTAAAAACAATGCAGTGAAAGAGAGCCATCACCTAGCCACATGCTTTTCATGCTTCTATGTCTTGATTTTACAAAGGTATAAATAAGGGCTAGAAGACTAAAAATGCAGCTACTAAAAGAAATAGGTAGCTGATTAAAAAATATCTAGTGTCTGGTGCAAACTTTCTTTCTTTTTTTTTTTTTTTTTTTTGAAGTGTCAGTAATTGTGGTTGGTGCTAGATGAAACCTCACTGCATGCCAAACTTTGGACAGATGCCAAAGCAGCCATTGCTTCATTTACAGCAAGTTTAACACATTAAAAACATCTAAAACACTTTCACAGTGCTGCTAGAAACAGTTCTTTTCAACAACTGAAGTTGAGATTATTACTACAAGCATTCCTGCTTGGTAGTCCAGAATGGATTAATATCGGCTTTATGATCCTCTGTCCTGAAATACCTTGTGTTCAGAAACACATGTACACACTACTCAATTGTTCTCCTAATGAATAACTCTTATACAATAAATAATATCAGGAAGAGGGAACCTGTAACTACATGTCTAAGCATCCTCCAAAATAATTTAAAGCATGTGACATAGTAAATAGAAAACAGGCATGTTAATAAGATTTTCATAATTACAGAAGCAACTATTCTTGTCACAGCAGTCTACATGTACATCTGTATTTGTTACTACTAAGTATATCAAACAAAGCAGTATTAAGATCCAAGCATTCAGCTGCATTATGGTCATGAGGTATTAATACACAACCAAGCACAGCTATTCAGGTTCAAGTAAGAAATCTCTAGCACTTCCTTACCAACTTCATCGTCACTTAACCAACTTACCTTTTAAACAAAACTGTAATAGTCATAATAATAAACAATTATACCTTTTTGCATTATCTAATAAAGTTAAGGTTGAGTAAACACAGTAACCTCAGATTTCCAAACAGTTAGAAAGCTAAACATAGTCTATCATATATAAAAAGTGCAAGGCATAACTTAAAAGTAATTTGTGTGCTTTATCTGAAGTTGACAGTCATTTTGGAGAACCACTGCCAATTTCCAAGAAAGACTGGCTTGAGTACAACTATGCCTTTGCAGAAGCTCACCCTTAAAATTGACCAGCTGACCTTCCAATTGTTCTCGAAGAGAAGCCATTTCAACAGCTTCAGTATCCTGCTTTCAGGTCGCAACACTTTTGTTTGGTCCAATAACAGACTGTGTCTAAGCCTTAATTCAGCATCAGGAAATCATTGCCTTTCAGCCAACCCATGTTGCACATGGGGTCCCTGAGCTATGAATTTCATGGTCTGTATCTAACATTCCCCTACCACAATCAAGCAATAAAAAGCTTAAAGCTTACTTTAAAGCTATTACCCACCCATTTGCAAACTGACACCTCAGCTGCTTAGTTAGATCACCAGCCATTCCACTCAGTAAAGACAAACTGAGCAGCAGAGAAACCTCTCATTTCAAGGTAGGCTGCAGAAAAAGCACTTGAAATGCCTCTAGGCTTGCCCTGATGATAGTTTAAAAAAAAAAAAAAGCAAACGCAAAAACTGGGCACATTTATAGCACGATTACCTTACCACCTGTTAGCACAGTCAAGGAAAATGTCGTCTGAGAACTAAAACAAACTGTTCGAACTTGTGGCAAACAGCAGGTGCAAAACGTTTGGGCTGGCTGGGCACTGATCACAACCCAGTCAGAAAACTACTCAGGGTACTCAAAGATGCAAGGACATGGCAGAATCAGTCAGTTTTGTTGACATCTATTCCAAAGCCCAGCTATGATACAAAAGCTAAAATACGACAGGAGGATCTCCAGACATTTTCACTCTGCCTCTTCAAGAAAATCTTGCCTTTCATGATGAGGATGATGGAGCACATCAGAAGTACAGAATCAAATTTTTCAAAAAAGCAGAAAAAAACAATACAGGTTGCATGCAAACCTTTTGTTGTTGTTGTTGATTTATCAGCACTTACTTGGAGATTGGAATCAGCCACAAACACATACACTACCTCAAACCTCAACTGGCCTAAATGTACTTCCAAAAGGTGCACCAAAGCTGCAACCAGCACTCTGATTTCAGCATGCACATGCAGACCTGAGGTAGTTTTCCTCTGGACACCTTGTACTGCACATACAAAAAAAGGATGAAGCCTTCCAGACAAACACTCGGGGGACTTGAAGCAGAATTTGCTGCCTACACTGCTCTCTTTTCTGTAACATATACTGGAGATCTGTATATACTGCACCCAACAAAAGCATGTCTGTAGACTGAAGTGCAAGTTGAACTCAGTGCTGGGTTTGAGGGCACAGACCACCTGGTGTGCCATGGCGTGTGCTCACAGCATTCAAACCACCATGTGCAAAGTTCCCTGCAAACACAGTAAGCTACCTTGCATAAGACCATACCACATTTAAAGTCAGGCCTTTCTGCTTAACCCCCTTGCTGATCTGCCATACAATCAATCCTAAGTGATCTTAGCAACCCATAACTTTATAAAAACAAACAACAATAAAAAATAACCAACCAAACAGAAAATCCCAAACAACTTTGATGAACTATTCCAATTAGGTACCAAGATTCTTTTTAGAAGTGCCTCAAGTCAGGGGGTATTCAGAATAGTTAGCAATTTTTCTAAAACCAAGCCCCTTACTTAAGGCATCTAAATATGAACATAAAAGCTTTACTCCAGACTCATATTTTTGAGAACTTAAGCCTACTTTTATTAAGCACTTTGAAAGCTGGGATTACAAGCTCATGGATGGTGCATTACATTAGTCCTAGAACTAATACTTCCCTCAAAAAGTCGCTATTAAAAATCAAAATAATTTACATCTGTGTGCTAGCTGAAGTCAAGGAAAGGGGAAGAGAAGAGGAAACAGAGCAAGTATACAGACATATGCAGTAACATAGCTTTTAAGTCCAATGTCTAATGTTCTGTCAACCTTTACAATTTATTACATCTTTCCAGTGATATAAGGCCTTGGTCGTTTGTGAGTTATTGGACTTTAAAACCATCAGAGGTTGCTGAGGCTAGTGACGCTACACAAACACATGTACAGAAACCCATACATAAGAACTGCTAAACCTAGGACATACATAATAATTTCTCTGTACTTGATAAATCAAAATCATTAATAAATCCCCAATACAGTTATCACACATTTGACTAATAAAAATTTATTTCCTATATGTCTTGTCCCAGTTGCAAAGTCATTATTGAGAGAGAGCTCCTTATACAATACAAACAAATAGATTTTTCAAGTAGATGACAAAAAAAAAGATCACTACAAAGGCAAAAGAACACATCTGAAATTAATCTTTTTTTTTTTCCTCTACTTTAAAAGAAATAAAAGAGCTGGCATATTAAATTAACATCTTGATCTGCGCAGTGAAATCAGGATCCCTGCTATTCCAGGCAAAGCAAATTTCCTTTTGGAATTTAGGACTGCCCAGTGCAAATTTCTAGTTACTACCCCCAGGTCTAAAAGGAAAATACACTGTGAGCACCAATGGGCAAAATAAAGACCCTCTCTTCCTCAAAGAGACCAGGATGGCCACAGCAAGGCTTCAATGAAAGTCTGAAACACTGCTTCCCCCTTCCCTCCATGAGGAAACATGCATCTCCTTGCTCAGCTGAAGTCACCATTGTTTTTCTCAGCACAAAGAACAGGTCTGAACTGGTAATAGCAAGCATGGGAAATAAAGAAGTAAAATTCAGTACGGACAAAGACAGAAGCTGAGCACAGGGACAGAGAGGTATTTGAATATTAATAAGGATGCGATACAAAAGACAAACTTGGAAGAGTAACCTAATTTTTGTTATAAAAATGACTATTGAACAGGTCATTTAAATGTAGTACCATCAAGCTCAGAAGAACAGTGGTGCCCATAATACTGAAAAAGAGAAATCCCAAGTATGTCCTACAAGATGGGAGGTGCCGGTCTCTGCTCCCTGGTCACAGCTGACAGAATGCAAGGGAATGGCACAAAGCTGTACCAGGGGAGGGTCAGACTGGGCATTAGGAAATGTTTCTTGACTGTGAGGGTGGTCAAACCCCGGAACAAACTTTCTACTGAGGTGGTTGATGCCCCATGCCTGTCAGTGCTCAAGAGACATTTGGACAATGCCCTCAGTAATATGCTTTAACTTTTAGTTAGCCCTGAAGTGGTCAGACAGTTGGACTTGGTCATCTTTCTAGGTCCCTTCCAACTGAACTGCTTTATTCTATAAAAATGTGGGTACATAGGTAAAAGCCCCCTGCTAGAAGGGACTGCGTGCTAAGACAGGACTCTGTTCTTTGGACATTGCTGATAGAGTTGGCCATGAAAACTGGCTATTCTGTCTCTCTTTCTCTGAGGGATTAAAAAAAAAAAAACACAAAACTTTCACACAGAAAATGGGGCAGCTAAGTGTAAGCTGCAAGCCCATATCTCAGTTAAATGACTGTTTTGGTTCACAAGGGGGATAGGAGCTAAGACATGAACAATCAAGTCAGTATTATCAGTTATTAGGAAAATAGCCAATTTTATTCCAAACTATCACCCTTTTCTGAAACACAATAGAAAGTGTTTATAAATGGAAGGTACGGAATTATTGTTCAGATCTCTCACAAAAAAGAATGGTAAAGTGTAATGAAAAAAAACCTACAAAAACCCAAGAAACCAACACTGTGGGGAAAGAGGAGAGAGGAAAAGATTTCCTATAAACCAAGATTATTCAAAAATGCTGGGTTGTCATGGAAACTGCTCAGGGAGGGTCAGCCAGTCTCACCTTTGGCTGCAAGGATCATCTGTCAATGCCAAACCACTGCAAACACCACAAACACACACTCAAAATTCACCCATCAAAATCCTGCAGATCCCAGCCAGTGCTCTCATCAACACAGCGTGAAATAAAGTTCTCTCCTCAAAGAGGCTCCTTTCAGCATTAAACAATTCATCTTAGGAACTACCCTGATTTTAGCCTACTGCTTGAAGACAAAACTGTCTTAAAGAGAACCTGCCTGTGCCTCATTTTTCACTTTTCTGTACCTGTAAGTCGTTCCCCTTTCTCCCTCAAAGTCCTAATGTTCTAATTCCAAATGGAGATGCAGTCACTCAGTGCTTCAGTCTGTTTCAGCACAACAGATATATACTGAAATGATCTGAGGTGAAAAGTTTCAGTTCTCATGGTTCAGACCCACTTTCACAGCACTTGTAGTAAACAGGCAAATACAAAGGAAAAAAACAACCCAAGAAACCATAACCACCCCTCCATCACCTAACCACCCCCCCACAGAGACACAAAAAAAGGGAAAATAAATTTTCTTCACTAGTATCACTACACAGCCTGAGAAAGGAAGTTGACACAAACACTTACAGATTTATATCTTGAAATCCTGTCTGTGGCTATGCTGACTGTTTGCCATTCTCTCCTCTCTTCCCCAAATCAGTAATTGCAGACATCACAAGTATGAGAAGAAATTACAGTGAAATACTGACTTGAAGAACTCTGGCAAGTTGTAGGTCATTCACAAAAGCCCTAAGTCTACCACTTCACCTCTCTTCAGTGAAAGGAGTGAAAAAAGTCAACAATATTTAATCATTTGGGGTCAGGCATAGCTTTAAATGCTGAAACACAGTAAGCAGCTGGCTTCCAGGGCTGCCTCTGGCCCTTTTACTCCTCCTAGAAATTAGCTGTGTGCAGGATCGGCAAAGTGAAGTGAAACCAATGGATCTGATGCACAGCTGGAGCAGCTTCCTTCAGCTGCATGTGAGCTAATTTTTTTCTCACTCCAGTACGTAGAGGTACATGACACTCACTGAGCTGAGTAACTGCGGACTCAATTTTCTCTCGCTTCCTCATCCATTTTCCTTCTTAAAAACAGGCAGAGTTATTTGGAAAAACACAATAGCAGAATGGTTGTGAAAAATGCAACACTGTATTGACATGCATATGATAAGTGTTAATGTATAGCATTACTTTTAGCATATTGACAGACAACATGCTGTAATACCTCAGTGAACTGGTTAACAAAATTTCTGATAAAATAGGAGCTGTGTTTTGTGAGCCAGCTATACTTTATGGCTGAATGGGAACACAAATTTGCTTCTCATGTGTTCAGGGAGTGGAAGAAAAGAGTAAGAGTTCTGTGTTCTGAGACATAAGGAATGTCTAAGAAAGGAAGCCAATGATTTTGAATATCTCTGCATGAGAAGTTCAAGTTCTTTTGTAAGGTTTTTATTTTTTTTTAAATACCTTTCCTCTGCTCGCCTTTGGGAATTGTCTTTGACACACTACAAAGGTGCGCCATCAGGCTTTTTAGCAGAGGGTAGTTAACCTGGGTGGGAGGTTACCTCTGTGAGGACATGAGGCTGGACCTGGGCAGGGAAGCGGTCACCTCTGTGCTACATTGACCTGCTCCTTGGAACACAGCACACACAAAGCAGAAAGGCAGCCCCTCTTCCGAAGGTCCCCAGCCCACTTCCTATCAGCATTAAGTCGAAAGGAAGCCATTTCTCTCTCTTTCTCCAGGACTTGTTCCAACAGTTGTCGTTAGTCCTTCAGCCTCTGCTTAGCAGGCGACCAAACCTCCCCAGCTCCCCATTCTCCGTGTGGGCTTTTCTTACAGCTCTGCTTTTGGAAATATGTACTGGGCAACAACTGCTTTAGCTATCTGCTTCCACAAAACAGTTTATTCATGCAAATCAAGGATTTTTATTTTTATTTTTAACTACATGGATTTGTGTCACATTCTGGACTAGATACAACCAATCCAGAGCACTATTACTAAAGCATGTTCCTTGTACTGGCAGAAATGGGAAAAAAAACTTCTTGTGCATGTAATGGTAAGTTCTTGCAACAATCTTGCAAGACTAATTTGGGAGATGCTTTGAGTTTTTCACTTAAAAGCAACAATTTATTTTAGTAAGGTTCACACATACAAGTAGTCACACAGAAATAATCAACAGAGAGCATGAAATAGCATGAAATTAAAGAAAACACCGAACAGTAGCCGACGAGCTTAAGAATTTTAAAAACAGAAAACAAAATTTTAACGAATTATTTCTGTATACATTTTATTTAGACCACTGTCAGTAAATTCTGCTGTGTCTTTCTATCTACATTTACCTTTGCCATAGAGACAATCTACATAAAGATGGTTATTTATGAGAGCTAATTAAATCTCAG
Source organism: Cygnus olor (assembly GCF_009769625.2). Classification (NCBI taxonomy): domain Eukaryota; kingdom Metazoa; phylum Chordata; class Aves; order Anseriformes; family Anatidae; genus Cygnus; species Cygnus olor. The sequence goes on along the minus strand of NC_049169.1, from coordinate 71,653,507 downwards.
TGTTTATTTTGATATTGTTAATGTACTACAGCAGCCACAGCACATGCCACAAGACGTCTACTTATAATACGTAATGATTTGAAATCATATATATTAGACCACAATGAAAAACTAAAAGCAGCTTTAGGTGAGTATTAACAGCCCTCAGTCTCGATCATGTCTTGGGTTTTAAGGCTAAAATACTTCTAACACCTCTAAAAACATGCCATTTTGCTCAGTTCCTATAAACAGATGTAGGTGACTAACCTCATGTGCATGAACTGAAAGAGATGCCACGTGCACATGTGTATAAATGGAAATCAGATCTTCAAAAGAAATGTTTTACTTGTATAGTCCTACTAGCAAAATACTAATGCATGAAAAATAACGTTAGAAACCTTTTAGAGACAACAGAGGAGGTTGGTATCATTTTCTCTAGGAAAAGGTAACAGAGTCATGTTGTCGTGTCCCCCCCCCCCAAAAAAAAAAAATTAAAAAAATTCAGGGAATTAGTGACATAGACAGAATTATAACCTAAATTTTGTGACTGGAGGTAACCTGCTCTTCAGCTATAAGACTGTTTCTCTTTTTGAGAAGAGGGCATTTTTTCAATCGCTTATCTGTACCACAACAGCATATATCTTTTCACAACTTCCCACCCTTAACGAGCATTATGCAGTGAAGCTGGAAGAACACCTTTCCCTGCAACAAATTACTTTGTGCTAAACCTAAAAGGATTTTTAAAAACAAAGCCTACCATCTTTGCAGGTCTTTCCATTCTCAAGAAGTTTCACACCAGTGGGACATGCACACTGATAAGAGGGCTTGGTAGGAGACATCAAACACAAGTGGGAGCAGCCACCATTATTAATTCCACATGGGTTTGTAGCTGTTAAACATAAATCACACAGATTAATGCTTCTGATAACGAATGACCTCATCTCATGTGTCAAGACACATACGGCATTTGAATGGTAGAATCGGTGGCAGCATCACAGATTAAAGAAGGAAATGATAAACACAGAACAAGTAAAAATTAATTCCAAGTGTTGAGTAGTGGGGTATTTATGGTACCAAAACGCATGGATGTTGAATGTTTCCTTTCTTGGGGAAGTAGCACTTAGCTCTAAACAAGAGCCTTGTTTCATCTCTGTTCTTCTCATTTTCACAAACTATTCAACATGTTGGTGCTGAATGTATAGCAGGCTGTATATAATATATATATAAATGCAAACACAGTAAATTAATGCAATGGTTAAGACAGTGGTTATTACACAGAACTAGTCTTGCTTAATATCATCTGCCAAATTAACATTACTTTCCATTCAGGAACTACTACTTGGAAAAAATATGAATACCATGCTGCCTAATGTTATGGCATATGAAACAGAAAAAGGAATATCACAACAGGATAAATGTGGCTATCAGAGAAAAAGCAAGAGACTTTTTTTTTTCCACATAAAAAAAACCAACTACAAAACAAAACAAAAAACCCTTAGAGAATATTTGAATTCTCTTTTTTTCCCCTCAGTCTCTGCATTGGAAAAGTTGCATCATGACATGAGTGAAGCCACTTGCCACTATACAGAAAGACTAATTTTTTGCAAATCAGTTCCAACTTGCAATTAAAAAAAAAAAAAAAAGGAAAGCAAGACAACTTACCATTTGGCTGCCTCTTTTGGCTGAAAGCATGGATATCCATGGGAGAGAAGATGTTGGAATGTATTTCACGCAGGTCCTCCCCAGAGTACTTGCTGCAGGCCAAGATTGAATGTGTGTTCCAGTCCGTCCAGTACAACATGTCCCCAAACAGCGTCAAAGCAAAAGGATGTGGAAGGGAGCCTTTAACCACCGCTTGCCTAATAGAGTACAAGAAAGAAAATGAATACTCAAACACAGTTTATAATGCAGTTTTGCTCAAACTTAGCCTTTACAGAGTAAGTACTGTTGACCAAAACTTTCTCCTTATTTTTGGGGAACAAGTATAGTATACACAGTTTGATGAACGATTTGGGACAATAACAGAGTCCTATTTTCAGGCTGCCTGCTGATAAAGTCCAAGAGACACCAACAGAAATCCTTGCCTAGGTTGGTGGTTATTTGTTAGCACTTTTAGCCCTCAATACCTGGGGGGCTATACATCACCATGTGCAACTGGGGAGAACACCAGCTGATTTTATGCAAATTTGACTGCAACTTGCAGATATATGATGTCCATCACTGTCAGCCTCAGCACATTTTAAACTGAGACAGTGTTTAGTCATTTAGCAATCTATCCATATCTTCCAGTTTTGCTGTTTTGAGCCCTCAGAAAAATATTTTAATAGCAAATAGTTTCACTGTAAAGAAATCCTGAAAGTTATTTTTTCATGTTTCATTATTATAATTATTAAGCTATTGTTTTTATTACAAGCAGTGCCATTAAACAGTTCTACTGATCTTTTGCCATAGTAATGGTATCATTTCTGAACAAACTGGGTCACTGTCTGTCTCCAGGTTCATAAACAAAATTAAAGAGTATACCCATATATTTTATGTATATATATACGCACACATGCTCATTAGGCATCACAAAAATGCAGCATAAACACTACTGAAGACAGTTTTTCCAGGTTCTTGTGATGTAGAAACTAATTATCTATACCGAGGTTCCTCAGAACTGGAATTAAGTAGCTTGACTCTTACTTTTTTATTTAGAATCATAGAAAATTTGAGGATGGAAAGGACTCTGGAGGTCATCTGGACCAACATCCTGCTCCAAGCAGGACCACACAAGTACCATTTACACAAGTGATTCTTCCCATCTCCTCTCTTCTTAATTGTATGTGCACAGGCATCCAACATGTATACAAGCCCCCACTGAACAATGGAGACAGCCATCTATCTATCTCCCGGACTAAAAGCCTAAGGGACTGACACATAGCTCTACTACTTCTTCAAGTACAGGGCATATTATGATCATCAGCTTCCCAGTTTTCTTCTTGCAGGGGAGAGAGTCATTATCTGTGTATTTACTGAGAGAACACCCACACGCTATATACATCTTGTTTGCAAAGAAGTCATTAGCTGAACTGGTTTAGTAGAGGACAAAAATACTCTTATTTTCCAAATATTTTCTGTCAAAATATAACAAAAGAGTATATTAAAGCAAGAAACTTGAAGGTGTGTTCTGCCAATGATTCTGAGTACAAAGAGACTGCAGTCATTACAGCTCTTTCACCTTGGCTTCTGCAAAAAGATGCATTATCTTTAAAGCTTCTATTTTTTTCCAATTCCTGAGGAAAACACACACATTCCCTTACTTGTCACTCTAGTGTTCCAATTCTACACCAAGCAAAATTTTCTATTTCTTGATATTTTGCACTGGAAAGTAGAACATATTATCTTTTCTTTCTTATCTCTGTCTGGAGTCAGGTATACATTTGCTTTTAATTAAATGCACAAACTAAGCATCTTACAAAAGACTACTGTAATATAATTTACAGCTGAAACCTACCTGACAAACAGCAAAGCCAGAATGACACAACATGCTCCTGCACCAAGAATAAAGGCATTCTAATTCTGTAAACATTTTTGCCAACCCCACCCCTGAACCCAAAATGCCTTCACATTTGAATAATTTTAGTTTAGAGCAGGACTGGTGACTATCCAAGTCTTTATGACAATTTTCATCTGGGACAGAAGCAATAGAAGTCCAGAGCTCTCATAATGCCCAGACCTTCACCATAGACAAGAGACATTTTTCTGAATTTCATCTTGCTATTCACTCAAAACCTCAGATTTTTAAATGTGATTAGTACCCACCAGTTCTCAGTGAAAATAAATCTTTGAGTATAGTAGAAGCTGCTAGATGTGCCTAACTTTTGGGCAACCACCTATCCTTGTAACAACGCATAACATCAGCTGTGACCCTTATTTAAACCAGCCCTGGAAAGATTCAGGAGAAGTAGGGAGCTGCTTCATTTGACTGCACTGCCAGCCACAGCCTTGAAGCAATCACTCACCATTTTACTCAGTAGCTACAAGGAACTGAGAGATGAAAACGTCTTTGGGTCCAGATACAACAGTACATATTGCTAGCATTTTTTAAGGTGAGCATTACTACTAATACGTAATCCACATATGTGGTTTCCAGCAAGTCATTACAAGGTGACAGCACTTCTGATTTTGCTAATGGGAAGTGAGCTTTTTTCCCCTCTGAACACACGTGATGGGCACCAGCAGGTTTGCCAAAAAGGCAAGGATGCAGCAGCTGGATTGCACTCAGCAGGCTGTCCCCAGCCTGACAGCTCCGCAGCCTAATGAGGGGAAGAAGGAGAGGGGGGAAAGGGCTGGAGAGACGTAGTGCTGAAAACAGGAGAATGAAGGGAAGAGAGAGCAAGGAAAGACCTTCCCTTGGCTGTAGTAAAGCAATTACGCTCTACTGTGACCTGCACTAAGATCTGCAGAGCTTTGTTTTCGGTGGCTGAGAAGAGGGGGAAGGACTTCTGGCGTAGCCAATTATTTATTAAATATATTTGAGTGAATGTACAGGGCAAGAATGTCACCTACAGCATTTAACTGCTGCGTCTGACTGACATTTATGAGCATGAGCACCCACCTGGGGTCAAAGAGCAGCCAGGTCTCCATGGCTTTGGCCTCACTTAATAAAGCCACTGACCAGGGCACCAGCTGTGGCACTGCAGGTGTAATTGGACCAACATGACCTGACAGCTCGTCAGTGGCAGCTTCCTTCAGCCTGTACATTCAGCTCAAGTTTGATTCGAATGAGTGATACAACAGCAAAAAGCATTGCATCCTGTTCACTAAGCTCTTTAGTTCCTTCAAACTGCTGCGCTCATCCCATTAGCCTCGTTAAAAGAGACACCAGAGATAAGGAGAAAAGTGAGAGATGAGGAGAAGTAGCAGCGTTATGAGCTCAGGAGACATCTCTAGGGCTTCAACGGGATGCAAATTGGCTACATATTAGATGGAGCTAAGTGTGCAGTAACTTTAATAATCTTCCCTGTGCCAAGCATACAATTACACAAATTTGCCTTAAAAACCTTGATAGTGATTGCCATTTAAAATGTCACAATCTCTCCTCTGTTTAGTTGGCTGGGAAGGAAGTGCAGAAGGAGAAAGCATAGAAGGAATTTACAAAGAGAAGAGAGATAAAACAAGAAATTTCCACAGAAATTAAATTCTATCTGTGCTGTAGATCACATTTTCCTAAATACAACTATTTATAGTATCATCATGGCAATCAGAGTTGCAATTACAATAAAAACTTATTATACTAAAGAATTTTCTACTGCTTGAAGAAAATGCAGAAGCAGTTTAAATACATTCACTTTTGTTCCATTCTCATTCTGTTAGAGACCTATGAAATACGTTGTGGAGATAATGAAAAAGAAAAATACTAAACAAGTTAAAACAGACATTACAAAAGGGGCTACTGAACTCTTAAGCAGAACACACACAGGAAAATTCAGAAAATCTACCTAGAGTTGTACTAACAATGACAAAAAGCTTCTGCTTCAAGATAATATCCTTTTCAGACAAAGAATAAACTCACTTAAAATAAAAATTAACAAATGCCAAATTTCAATGACAAAGATTAACTTCAAATTTCTACCCTTCATGGCAATCCAGATTTCCTTGGTCTGTCCGCGCCACCCCCCCCCCCCCCCTTTTTTTTTTTTAGCAACTAGTAGGAGAATTAAAATCCAAAGCTGGATTACAGCTATGAAATTTAAGAATTCTGACTTTTCACCCTATGATTTTAAACAGAAAATAATTTATGCTGAAACTATAATAGCAAATGTAATTGTAGCTCCTTTATCTCTCCATAAAAACAGATACACACTTTTCATCAACTATATTATTCTTTCTATTCTGGTGACGCTACAACTATCTAATTTCAAAATTTGTTCAGAATAACTGCATCCTGACCTGTACTTCACTGCATAATTAACATCACAGCTCATAATTAACATCACAGCTCACCAGTAATGAAACTCGTCTCTGTATTGGTCTAATGCAACTGAACAAATATATATATATATATATATATATAATAGTCAGGATAAATATTATGCTGAAATAACAGCTAGCTAAAATAACATTTTGTTTCAGAATAGTTATCGATACAATCCAAAATACAATGGAGCTGTTACCAACTGAAAGAGAAGAGGAAAAAAAGCCATACCTGAGACGAATTCCAAAATCTGCACAATGCAGGTCAAGACTAAGATAACCAGAGCCCTCTGTCTAATGCTGTATACCAAAATCAATGATTACTAAAGTCTCACTCCATGTGTTTTTATTAATGGATACAGGTACGCACGGAAGTCACACACAGTCTTTACCTGCATTCCTTCCATTCACCTCTGAGGCTGCCTGTACTCAATGGCAGAGAGCAAGAATTTTCACATCTATGTTTGAACCCCATCTCTCCCTCCCCTCTGGAGGATCCCATATCTATTTCCGTCTCCTAAGCTATCAGGCAGTGAAAAAAACATGTTGTTGTATCACTCTTTGCAATCCAATTTCAAATACAACTGTGAAGATTGGGAAAAAATTAAGGTAGTTCATCTTACTGCATCTTACATCTTATATTTGCAACACTGAAGAGTAAATATTCGAGACAGACCTGTATTATAGCTCTCTTATACCTCTTAACTTTTCTCACCCAAAATAAGCAGGGTTAGTAAAGACATACGATTAAACAAAAAGATTAAATCAACCAGCCAGTAAGACCCTGCACACGTGAGCAATTCAGTTATGCAGCTTGAGGATACAGCACCTGGACGAGAGATGCTGCTGAGCCACTGCAGGCAGGCTTGTGGCAGCAACCCTGTCCACCAGTGGGGCAAGTTCTGTAATTGGATGCACATCCACAGCCTAAGCCAGAGAGAATCAACCACCATGCCAAAAGGGTTGCTCAGAAAGCACAGAAATGACTGATGCTTGTTTGCACATTCAGCCAATCCAAGATGCCTTAATTTCATAAAGCTAATCCAATTCTTCAACAGTAAGGTTCAGCAAGACACTTACATGGTAAATGTAAGTGCATATATAAATATAAATACAAAAATACATATTCACTTAAAAATATAAATATTTATATATTCACTTTCATTTTCCATACAAGTATCTCATATACATACATACATATATTCACACACACATTTACATATGCATACACAAACATGTATTTTTACCACTGCACTTGCTACCTAAACATCTCTGTTTCAATAACCCAAAGAATTAATGTGAGTCAGTACCTGCTTTTTAGGCTATCATAGAATCATTGATCTGGGGGAAATAAAGAAGGATCAATTATTATTAATAGAGGTATACTTCCATCTTGCTTGCTGAAAGATTTGGAACAGATTAATTACGTTTGCAAAACTGAAGAAATACATTAATGAGATATACTATGCAATCCCTATAATTACTGACTGAAGATTAGAGTTTTAAGCAGTGAGGAACTGGGACAGAAGCATAAAACGGAGTGAACATTTAAGTTTGCATTTGTAGTTCATCATATGATGCTCTAGTGGTACTAAAATGAGCAGGAGCTGTTTGTAGTGTTTATTCTATAAAAGTGTACAACGTTACCCTTTTCTGCTGCATTTTCTTATACTAGTTTTACTAAGACAGGATACATCCTTGTTGGCACCTAGATACGTGTTGAACACTAAATTTCTGAAAATAGGGAAAAAATTTATATCACAACTTCTTTCCCATAAAAGTTACCATACTGGGATCCAATGACAATACAGTATTAAAAGACGGAAGTTCATACCATCCAGAGGTAAAAGCTTTCTGATTAATCTACATATTGTTGAAAAAGTCTTTAAGGGATGCTCATATCTGCATTTACTAAATTTTCATTTATATTCCTTCCTACACTATACCAGATACATTTTCAGTTAAAAAATATCTGTAGGCTACATTCTTATCAGGCTTTCTTGGTATAAGAAAACAAGAAACAAAACCAACCAAAACAAACAAACAAAAAACAGAACAGAAATTTACCTTGGAATTTCCATCATATTTTCCTTTGTGAACAACAACAAAATGAAAGACATGTCTTCTGAACCTTGCTTTTAGTGTTCATTACATGTTAAAGAAAGCATACAACAGACAGGTTTGCATGATGTAAATTATAATGTTCTATGGAAAATGTTTCTCTCCATCTAGATTTTATGTAACAGCAGAGTATTCAGGAAATTCCAAGAATTACAAAGCTATCACTTCTGACAACTGGAAATATTAGCAAGTGGCCAAAGCACTTGCAGGATGAATCCTGCACACCACCAGGTGAGGCAGGGTGAAAAGCCAACCAGCTGTATGACACCGCACCGTACCACGGCTGCCACAAGGTAGGGCAGGAAGCTCTGATTCTCTCAGAAGCTTCAGAGGTTTCCTCTTCTGCTAACCAAACAAAAACATCTGCAAAGCAAACTTGGAAAACTAAGCTGGAATTTGACCATGAATGCTTGCTCAAATATTCCTATCAGAATACAAGCCTGGTTCTAATTACCTGAGAAAGTAAACAGGAAACACTACTTGTGGGATATACCAGGGTCTTTCTAAACCAAAATATTTTTCCTTTTGCCATTTCTTTAAACTGTGATTGCCATGCACTTCCAGAAAGTACACATTAACAAGTAACAAGTCTAGCAACGACACTTCAAACCCCAACTTTCATTAAAGTTCGAAGAAGTCAATCAGAAGTAAAGCCGTGGTTGAGTAATGAAGTCATGCTGTGGTTCATTTTTCAGTCAAACATCGTCATGACATGCAGCATAGATGAAAGGCCTCTGGTAATAGGGGAGGAGACTGGAAAGCTGCGGGACAAGGCAATGGAGTTTGCGAGGAGGTGCACAGGTAGATGCACTGGCTGCACGTGGCATACGTACTGCATAATCTGCAGCTGCTCTTCCTTTGCCTTCAGCCCAGCTGTGGTCCTGAAGTAACTGCATATATCATCTCAGGTCTCAGAAGCAGCTCTGATGAGCTGTGGTGTTGCTCCGCCTGGTCTCATCGCCCTGTACTATGTATTTTTATTATTAAATGTCTACAAATATGCAGAGACCTGTGAGCTAGTGACTCTAGCCAGACACAGCCTATGCATATCTATCCTACATGCACAGTCAACTACAGATGTTTCGACGCTCTACCTTCCCACCATTTTATTTCAGAAGCGCCTTGGGGAAGAATCAAGAGATTCACTCTAGTGCTGTGTCCAAATAATTTAATTAATTCTGCTTTGGCAGGCTTCTCTAGCAGCTTTAATTAGGTCATTGTTTGTCTTCTGCATTGTCCTGTAATGTGTTGATGAGGTATTAAAACAGACAGACTTTTCACTACAGACTGGTTCCTCCTCAGTGATTGAAGTTATTAAATATTTTTTTCTCATGGAAATATACACAAAGATACAGTATTTTATACCTTGCACATAATGTTCTATACTATACACATTATACACAAACAATTAAAAATAAACCCTTCTAAATGCAGGGATACAATATTTTTAGCTTTTCATCAAATCTGCAACTAACGATCTGGCAGATAGACCTGATCTGATGCTTGAAAACAGAAAATATGAAAAAAAAATCAATGCTTGAGTGCAAACTTAAGACATTCACCTCCTTGCAAGAGCTCCCCAGCTTTCTGACAGTTGTTGAAAGTATGTTTTCTTACAGTGGCCTCAAAACCCATCTCATTAGCACAAACACTTCCTGGGGGACCTTGTAAGTGCATTTCCCTTCAGCCAGTAACGTGTTAACTTATTAATTAGAACTGCTGCTGCAGGGTAAAGGAAGAGAAAATTAATTCAAGAGCTGCCTTAGCGGGCCAACCTATCTCGGGTACTCTACTCACAGGAGAGCTGTCTGCAATTCAGTTTTGTTTAATTAGTCCCACAAAAAGCAACTGTTCACTCTGATAAGAGCAGGGCAAGAGCTGGAAAAAAAATCTCTTCTGTGCACCAATTTAATTTTTTAATTATTGCATTCTGACATGAAAAACTGCTTGTTCCTTTCCCTGGCAAACCAAGGGCATTAGTCATCAGCTTCTGTGCTCTTCCTCTTTATTCTAATGAGCCCATCACTGAAGTAGCCAGGGCTAGCAAGTCCCAGGGCTGGCAGGTAACTAGAGATGATCACCATAAAATTTGCTGTACAGATTTCCTCATAAATTTACAATCCTGACACATATTTACTGAGTGCTACAGCCAGCACTGTCACAGTGCTTCCTAATTTTGATGCAGAGGCTCACAGGCTCTAAAGGGCTTTATTTAGGTCCTGCCTGAAGATGTGACAAAAATCTAGGCCTCCTGTGTTTGTCCCCCTGCATGTTCCTCCCACCTGCCTCCTTTACTCTACCATTATCGAGACCACTGCACACAAGAAGCCAAGCATTCACGCATATAAATGGCCTTCTCTGACAGTAAATCTTCAAATTTTATTTCTTGTGTACTGCCAGGTAAAGAGACGTGATAGTCAGTTTACAGGAATAAAGAGACAAAAAAAAAAATCATTTCTTACAGTTATAGAAATATGTCAAGAATGTTTCCCTTTTACTCATTCCAAATATTAGAACAGTCTGAACCTCAATACTTCAAAATTTATCTGTGTGACACTAATTAAAATCTTTTGCTATTTACATTGTATTTTCTCTCATCATCCAAACCACAAATGCAGTTTTCTTTGAACTGTTTGAAATTCCTTTTTGATATAGAGATGTTAGTTACTGCTAAATTTCTCACTTCCACCAAAGCAATTAAAACTCACGTCATACCGAATTATATCATATATATATATATATATATACATATATATATATATATAATATATAATCACACCTATCTGCTATAGACTCCCACCTCACACTGTGGATCACTGAAAAAACAAACAAACAAAACCCTGAGACATACTTTACTCATTTGTTTCCTGCTGCAAGTTAACAAACCTAGTCAAATCCAGAACATTTACTTTATGATCATTTACAACAATCACAACATCTGTTTTAATCAGGAGTAATTTAGCTAGCAACAGGAACAAAAAATAAATAATAAATTACTTTATAAATATAAAAAGAGCAGTTAGAATAATGGCCTATCAAGATCAAATCACTAAAACCAGCAGATTATAAGGAAGCCAAAAAGTCTGTTTCAAATTAAATTACACAGCAAGTGATGATGTTCTTGTCATTCTCCATTGTTAAGGAAAATGACTTTAAAAGGTAGCCCTCTTAAAAAGGGATTTTAAATGTGGTGGTAGAGCAGAAAAACTGGCCTAATCCCATTATGTCATCCTTTCAAGTGAAAGCAAGACCATACAATCATTCTGGGTGTGTCTGTTAAGCATCCATCTCCTCCATGTCCATACCCAATACATTTTGTATCTCTTGGTCAAACATTCAGGAACGTAGGGAATCACAAAAAAAATGCTTCCTTAACACTTGTATGGCTGTATAGGTACAAGGGACCCTATACCACTGTATTTGACCCACCTGACCAGAGAAGAGCTGAAATAAAGTGCCCAAGAGCAATTTGTCCAGCTGCCAGACTTGTCAGGAGTGCACAGCAGACAGTGATGGGAAGCAAGAGATAATTTTGGGTCAAGGTATACAAGGAGCCATGGGTGCATTGAGGGATTGCAATGAGTTCCACTGTTCACAGAAAAAAACTGCTTAGTTTTTCCTTTTTGAGTGTGGGGATGACTAGGAGAACAGACTGCAAGGGTTCTCCCCCCGCTTTAAAACTTAGAGGGGAGATCTCAAGGATTTTTTGTATGTTTCCAATGGTATATTTTGTTTTTAATATTAGATAATCAGTTATTGACAAAGAAGAATAAAGTAATGAGTTAAGAGATAAAATACATAATTAGTTGTTGTAAAATACCATATTGAGAATGGTGAATTCTGTTGATTAACTGAAAGACAATACTTAACAAAATTAAATCACTTTAAACAGGCACCTTTTTTTCTTCCCTAAGATAAACAGAGGCTAAGAGGTCAAGCAGAGAAAAAAAGAAAACACATAAAAACCATTGTAGAACAGCTTAACTTCTGCGATTCTTTCCTTTTTCCCCTATGATGTAATTGCAAAGAATAAAAAAATGCTTGGATACAGATGTTGACTATTTTCTGAATCTTCAGAACTTTCTCACATGCCTAGGGAAAAACAGGTGCTGTTAGAAGCAGCGTGTGCTTCTGAGTGCTTAAGGGAAGTCATATGCACTTCCCTCTCTAAAGACTATTTTCCCTTTCTCCCCCTCAAATGGTAACATATTAGCACAGTTCCATGAAACATTACTGATAAATTTCAGTATCAGTTAAAAACATTTAAATATTAAACTAATTGTTTTGGTTTTAATGCATAAAAATAATTAGGATATCTAAAATTTAAGTTACTCATCTATGCAGGTCTTTATTGCAGGTTTCACCAATTCCACAGAATTCACTCTGGAATGTGGTAAATGATCCAGGCGACTTTGCTTTCTGTGTCATGAGACACAACCGTTAGATACAACTCTCTGCAGACAGACAAGGTTGGGCAGCCCCTTGCACCAAGAAAAATCTGCACCTTAATGGCCTCATTTTAGTATGAATCACTTCAAGGTTAGCCAAAGGCAGGGAAGGGACACAAAATAGAAACAAAATACCGAAACCAACAGTATTTACACTGCTGTGGAATAGATCATTAGGAAGGGAAAAACTGCAAAGGAATCTGTAGCAGAATACTGAAAATGCAGCAGTGACTGCAGGAAATTTCTGTGGAGCCAGAAAGACAGGAGACACTAGATAACACAGGGAGGTTTGTGCTTTGTGGGAAAAACATATAGCTTTGGATAGTGGTGGTGTCAATTTTGATCGGTGGAATCTTTACACACAGTTACCATTTCAAAAATCATCTCTGCATCTTGCATCATGTTATCGAAAGCAGTACAACTTGTTGCAGAGCCTGATATATACACACTGTCTAACAGGGCATCAGCCAGAATGCAGCAGCATGGTGTTGTAAAAAGATGGTCCTTTCCATCTCATAAATGGAAGACCCCAAAAAGAGTGACTTAAGAATAAAACAAGCCACTTAATTATCTTGTGGGACAAATCCATAGTGGGGGTTCTCCAGGTGTGACCATATCAGTAGCCATCATGATGTTGTGTTTTCTTCTCATTGTTACTGTTTCGGTTGTTTTGGTTTTGTTGGTTTGTTTCGCTCCTTTTGCACCAACTGTGAGTATGTCATACTCATATAAGAAAGCCACATTTGGGCTGTAATTTTTCAGGTGGCAAGCTGTCACTGAGACTCATGTGCGATCATTTCAGTCGAGATATGTCTTTTTAAAGTTCTGTTACACATCTGGTTTCATGACTCTTCATTCTTATCAAAGGAAATGTATTTTTTATTTTTTTTTAGTCCCAAACCATTTTTACCTGGAACACCCTAAAATCTTTTTCCCTGTTAACCAGTTCCAATTTAAAAAAAAGAATAAAACAGACTCAAGTTATTACTGTACATGACAATTTCTATCCATTTCTCTTCATTACTTGAAAACTTACAGGACTGTCTTCTTTTCTTATAGCAAGTACCACTAAGAAATCTCTTCTAGTACTAATAAGTTTGTTTTCTTGTGAAATAAATAACAAATTAAGGGCTACCTTGAAATTATATACCCATGTCTCCATGTTTTGAATTCACAAAGCTAGTTATAACATTTATACCCAAGTACACAAATTTAAAACTGCATCCAATTCTTGTTACCTTCTCTAAATAAACACCATTACAAAACTACTGCATGAACTTTTGGTCACTTAACAGGCAGACATTAGGAAGAAAATGACACCACCTTTCAAACCAGCATTACAAAAAATCATGGAGTTCAAAATAAATACATAAACATAGTGGATGCTTCATAAATGCTGCCTATGCTCCTACTCAGAAGTAAACACAAAACACCTATCTTGTCAATAAAGCGTTTTCTGGGGAGCCTAAATTCTTGTGCCAGGTTAATGGCAAAAGAAAGGACTAAGATGTTGGAACAAAGAACTTAAGATACTTCATGCCTAGATAAACCAGCAGAAGCAATACAAGAATTTGCAAAGGATAACCTCAAAAATCATATCCCATATGATAACTGAGCACCAGCTAACTGTGAATCATTTTTGTGCAAACAGTACATAACATAGCTCTCAGGCAATGAAGAAGGTCATCCTCCAAATTAAGGATAAATGCATATATACGAAGTATCAGTTATACCCTTAATTAAGAAGTAACCATGACTGGATCAGAAAGGATTACATCATCATTATAAAACTGTTAGAGAAAAAACAGCCATTTTAGCATAGTTCTCTGTAAAGACTTTTCCACTTATTTCCCAACCCCTAGGATTAATAAAACTGAAAGACTTAATGAAACTAAAGATCGTCATCTATAATGATCCACTTTTTCAGGTTATTTTCTGCATTTCTAAATATTACAGCAAGAAAGGAACAGAATACCTATCAAAAATGGAAATTTCTGCTCATAGCCTTATACTATTAGAAATAGTATTCAGGGATTCCTTTGTAGGACTAGTTCTGAGAAAAGACTTAGTTACAGGATACCTCTTTTGGAGCACACACTTAACTTCACAGTTCTGGAAGAGGGAGAATGGGGAAGGATGAGAGCGTCTGATAGCACTAGTTGGCTTAAAATTTTGCAAGTGCTAACATGCCAATTCCCTGCAACAGAGCTCATGATATTGCTTAAGCAACATCTTCTAAGAAAAGCACAGAATTACATAGATCAAACAAAAACCTCTTACCGATGACTTCCATCGAGATTTGATTTGTGGATGAAATTCAGTTTAGCATCTGCCCAATAAAGTTTCTGTTCCTCATAATCCAACGTCAATCCATTTGGCCAATAAATGTCCGTGTTGACTATAACGGAGCGGCTTGAACCATCCATCCCAGCACGTTCTATCTTTGGCACTTCTCCCCAGTCTGTCCAGTACATGAATCTATAATTATTTAAAAAAGAAAAAAAGCAATTGTATAAATCTACAATTGGAACATTGGATACAACTTTCAGTAAGGCAAAGGCTCTCTCTGCTTTGCAGAGACAGTGTCTCCAGAGCTCTGGTCTACTGGGTATGATACACATGTCCTGGAAACACAACAAAACAAAAAGTCACTTTAAAAACGGGAGAAAAGCAATTTAAGACAAATCCATAGCAGTATGTAAAGTTATACTTCCAAGTGAAAAAGTTGGGGATATCCAATAGAACTTGACAATAACCTCGGAATTTAACATTAAACAGCAAAGATGGATATTACAGTCATAAAATAGACCATTCAACATGGGTCAGAGCATTAGGGGCCAAAGAATGATTTGTAGCTGACATAGCTGATGCATGTAAGCAGTTAAGCAGATTTGATCGAAGGCCAATTCATGTCCTTTTTTTTTTTCCTCCCCCCAAGAGAAATTTACAGAAAGACAGCTAAGTCAACATATTTAGAAGCATAATTTTCACCCACTGATTGGACAAAACACTGTAAAATCTTCTAAGACTGGGGAAGCAAGTTTTAAAACATGTTAGCAAGTATTGGCACATGTTTAAACATTACTTAGCAAGTGATGGGGGAGGGAACTTATCTAGATGCATATAAGACTGAGGTGAAGCTAGGGAAATCACTTTATTATGGCTGTAGGCTAGCGAGAAGGAAGAATATTTGTCCATTTTCTGCAGGTGGTAGAAGATTGATTTACTTTTCTGGGTTGTTAACAGAATGCAGAATTAAACAGAAATAATATGTAATGTAAACAGATTAGACAAAGTATGTCAGTGAAGCTTGCTCTGTTTTGTTGTTGCAGCTGGGATAGACGGAAAGCCTACTGTCCTAAATTGCTTCGCATAACCCCATGACATCTGCCAACATACCTGCTTGTATCTGTGCTACCTAACCTGCCTCAGTCAAAACAATCCAGACTTGGAAAGATCTGAGGACTTTAAACTAACCCAGATCATCACACAACCACAATATGTCACTATATGGTGCCCACATGTGAAGAGCCTGGCCACCCATCCTTTAAAGAAAAACAAATGTGCAACACATTTAAGAAACGTTTGCAGATGAAGTTATTCTTGGCAAAGATTTATTTTTTTATTTTAAAAAGTCAGGAAATTCCATGTCATATTTTTCCCCTTAATTCATGTCTACAGCATGTTTGTTTTAATGCACAGCTATATCTGTGGACAGAAATGCAGCTGATTAACACAAATATTGCCCTATTCAATCCCAAGTGAGTCATTCTTTATGGAGCAACATGCCCGTCTTAAAACACAGAGCACAAATATCTGAAGAGAACATGTGAGATTTCTGTAGACATGAATGAGTGCTATAGAGAAACTGTTTTCCTGCCAGTAAGAAGAAAAAACAAATAATCTTCAGATAGGTAGCACAGTAGCAAGTCACCTGGTCAAGATGTGCAATAAAAAGAACTACATACTTGAAAAAAGAAAAGTTTAAAAAGTCAGGCAGCACTTTGCCAGAGAGCATGTGTGAGAAAGAAGAGAGAAAAAGAAATAGTTATTTTAAACTTCTTTAAAAAGACCCTTCTTTATGCCAACTGTCACGTCTCAGACTTCCAAATACTTCATCAAGGTTAATAGGTTCCAAGGTCCTGGCCACCCTGCTAGATTGATTTTTCAGGCTGAAACAGAGAGCTCATTAGTTGCTGTAAAGCCTTGTCTTCTTCCATGTCTCCTTCTCACCTCTTATGCACACTACAATTACTCAAGCAAAAAACAGGTAGGGGAAGTTTGGCCACAAAGAAAAGCCTTCCCAGACTTCACAAAACCAGCCCCATTTAATTTGTCAGAGGAGCACACATGCACACAGCATTTGCTTTAAGATTCAGCAACACTTCCAATCAGTTCTGATGACCTCTGCTCTGTTTCTGCAAGAGGTTGTTTTTTGTTCTCCCCCCCCCCATCATCTGTTTGTTTTCCACCACCTTGCTTAAAAGCCCACAGGTTTTAATGTCTCCATTAAAAATCTTTGGAACCAGTCATGCTCCAGCTGATGGCATCAAGGGCCGTGTTTCATTTGGGAAGCTGGACATTTCCTTGTTGCAGAAGTAATGGAGGTTATACCTTGATGGCCATTTCTTTTAGTAACAGCTGCTTTTAAGCAATTTCTTGCAGATCATCTTTTGCTTCCAGTACAGTGCTTATGTGTCTATGGAGCAAACTGGATTCAAGGAACAGGTTTGGGCTAAAAATCAGTCATCAATCTGAATGCATTCCAGTGCACAGCTCTATAAACACTTGCACACAGGCTGAAGGTTTCTGTAGCTGCCTAAACCAGCACCAGTGCCAACAATGCTCACCGAGCTCCGATTTCAGTTTCTTATTCAGAAAGTGTCCTTAAGCCCTGCCCCACAACAGCTGAGAGAGTGGCAAAGGATGCTGGAGCAGGGGGGGATGGGAAGAACTGTTTAAAACAACTGGAAGAAATGCCCCCCCCTATAACCACGCTTTAGGTTACCTGCAACTACTATGAGGCAAGGGAGACCTGGCTAACAGCCAGGGTGTGGGGCAGCAGGCAGACAGACAGATGGACACAATTGCAAATTCCCATTACTGCGGAGATGTCTCTACAGATTTTTCCATAGAGATCTTGGATCCCTCTTCCAGGTAATGTCAAACTGCTCACATCTGTGCAGTACCAGTTGCTCCCTTCTGGAAGGCTTACGGATTCTTGTTGGATTATATAATGGTTGGTAAGTGAGCCATACAAAGACCATGCAGAAAGAACATGTTATGACACACAGACTTACTGAATGATGGTAAGCCAGCCATACAGGAAAGGAAAGGGTCATTCTTCCTCCCTCCTCTTCTTCAAATATATTGAACTATTTCCATTAAAAACAAACAAACCAACCAAACAAAAAAGCAAAGTCCACAGGATATAGCAATATATTAGCTGAAACAGACTATCTTGGGCCAACTTATGCCACTCAGCACCTAAAGACTACAGTTTGACTTGCTGGTCTTCTCACCAACTTATACCTTGCTAGAAAATTTAAATCCAGGAATTGAGGTTTTTAACTGTAGCCCAGAAGAGTAAGAAATAAAAAACATATACACATAGCATGTTTACTCCCTAGTGGTTCAGGCATGGAATTTGTCTCCATGCCAGGTAATCCTGAAACCATGAGATCCTGAGGGCAACAGACAAACAGGCTGTAACTGAGGTCGGCAAGCCTGCTTGGGTCCAGAAACAGAAATGCTTTCACATGCTTCACTCAGGTTAATAGCTCTTCCAGTCAGTCGCAGTCAGGACAGAGAGTATGAGGATTTGGGGACTTGTCCAGCTGCTCATTCCTGCCTCCTGCTGCAGACCACCCCCCACCGGTGGCAGCAGCGGGGACGCCAGCTGGTGCCTTGCTCCTGTAGTTTAGGTACCAGTTCCTTTGGTCAAACTCATCTTCAAAGGGAGTCTGAAACTGGGATGCAGAAGCGATAGTGTAGCAATGCAATAAAATGTAAAAACTGCAGAGCTGAATACATATACCCCATGTCTAAGGATTTTCAAACATAGAAGGCAGACTTCCTTACTTAAGAGTACAATACTTAGCAGGAAAAGCTTTTATTTAGTATCAGATCAACACAAACAGAGCCAAATCTCTCTTAAATCTAACCTAAAAAGATATACCACAGCAGATTAAAAATAATATATTTCCTATTTAAATAATTAACCACTATATTTTAAAAACTTTGGTTTTAATCAAAAAACCTTAATATTTTTCATCCTAACTGTTAAAAGCCACGCACAACAGTCTTCAATAGCAAGACTTCAGAAATGGCTGCAAGCTGTTACAAAAATGTAACAAAAACAACAAAAAGTGTGTTTTTATTTTTGTACTATTGTAATTTTAATATTAGGTACTGTGTCAGGAAATGATACAACCCCCTTTAAAGAATTAAGGTACATCAAGTATTTGAAATATATTTGTAGAAAAAGAGGAAAGTTTCTAGACATTAGTGCTTAGCCGGTATTTTGACTGTGACCCAGAGCATTGTTTACTGCTAATCCAGTTGTAAAAACATTTATCTTACAGGATTATACCAACTATAAATATAATGAACAATAAAAAGATTTGATTGTTTAACCCCTACAAACATTTTTCTACGCATCTCACTTAAGTAAGGTGAAACAGGTTCTAAAACTTCCTCTTTTTAAAAGGTTTTGCCATTGCAAAAGAAAGGAAACAGCGTTTCTTGGTTTCACTCTGTGAGATGCACAAAGACAGTAAATAATAGAGCTTTTTTTTTTTTTTTTTTTAAACAAACCTTAGTCTGGGCACACTGAGGGTAGAAGATTCCACATACATAGAAAAAAGCTTGCAGAGTACAAATGGTGAGACTAAATGCTATAATTTAGCAGTGACTTCCGACAGTACTCACACCAAGACAGAAATTCATCGCCAGCACCCATCGGCTTTGCAACCTTCTGATCTGCAAGGCTCCCCAGCACTGACGCAGATCATTTCAGCCCTGCTATCCCACATGAAGCTAGGCCCCTGCCAGCAGTATCATTAAAACCCAGGCCCACATCGAGATGCACACAGCTGTTTCACTCATTGAGCAGAGATACCGTACATGACACTTAGCTGATTTTAAGGCAGCTAATTGGGACACCATATAGGGCAGGCAATCATTCACCTTCCCAAGCATTATTCTGTGGGAAGAACAGCTGCTTAATTGGGACAGCCAATTATTTGGTGAGGCCCTTCACAGTGAATGCTCCAACTTTGCAATTATGCTTGTTTGGGTCCCTGAGAGCCTCTAAGCTCTACGGGGACACAAGCAGCCTCCCAGCTTCAGAGCCGGGAAAGGTTTCAGAAGCTCAGCAACCCCTGTGGAGCTCGTCAGCTCTGTGATGGGCCTTGCGAAACTCAGCGCTCGGCCTGCTCTGGTTCCACATTAGCAGGACTGGCACCCGCCTAATGAAGAAAAATTAGGTTAAATAATATACATAGTTTTCATGAAGTACTCATGTCTTATATACATGTGTTTGGCTACCTAAAACAGCTCTGGACTTTAGAGGAAGAAATGTCTGTGGCCCCTCATGACTTCAGGAAGAAACAGCCTAAACAAGAGACCATTCAAGTGTCCTTAGCAGAAACTTCTCGCGGAAGGCTTACAGAGGAATGGAAACTGCAATCCAGAAGGACACTGAAGTGTCGAATGAAACAGAAAATGGAATTTCAAATGGACTATAAGTACCACAGGAAGGTTTTAGCATGAGGTTTCTCAAGTGATTACAAAATTCAGGAAATACTTTCAAGTCCTTCAAAAGAAACAAAAAATGCACATAGCCAATTAACTATAGAGATAATTCTTCATAAAAGAGATGAGGAAATATCTCTTCAGGATACGATCAAGACAAACACAAGAGAGATGTTCTTAGCTAGCTGAGAACTGTAGTCTTTTGTAATAGTTTGTCCCTATGAATAAGTATAGACATAAGCTGAACGTTATTTTCAGAGTTGCTCTACAGTCATTTCCCATGTTAACACTCAGTACATTCAAGGGCAATTTTTGTGCTACATAACTTACCTTACGCAGGTTTTCAGCTCCCTCTGTACCGTCACTCTTGTATGTGCTAAGAGCAGCTATGTGGGGAATGGGTGTGAAGTAGTGAGCTATGAACATCCTACTACATTGAATTTCCTTCCCTTAAACTTACTGGCTTTAGGAGCCCACAGGCTCCTACCAAAGCTGCAGTTTCTCATTTCAGCCAGGCAGAGGTGGCTCAGAACCACTTCTCTGGAGCATTGGTACATACACTGGACAAAAACAAAACAAGATTTATTTCACTGAAAACAGAGTCTTCTGTATTTCATTCTCCTCAAAAACATCAATGTATCTAAGCAAATGACTAAAAAAGTCAGATGTGCTCAAAATGCTTGCCAGGCAAGCACCATCAGACCACACTGCAACTTTTTAACTCCCTGCCCCCTTCATCCCCAGCCCCTGCTTGCTGGTAAAGGCTGGAGGCCTGGCACACCTCCACAAGCACTTTCTGCCTCTGATACTCCATTTCACAGCCCAAATTATTAGTGCTCAGACCACCAAAACTAGAGAGGAGTCTGTCCAGCCACTTTAACACAATGACTGGAAACAGAGACATCTCATTCTGCCACAGCTGCTAACAACGCAGTAAAGCCTTGCGGAAACACAACTCAGTAATGAACTACTGTAGCCTTCATAACTTATCTCTCAGGAATCTTAATAGACTCAGACAACAAATGAAGAAATCAATGTGAAAAATCCCATATGTGGATGTCTACTGTACGCTAGAAAAAAAAGTATACTGGAGCATGTATTTTGCAAGGCATACAAATACTTTTCCCAGTATACTCTACACTGGTTCCTTAAGAGAAATAAGCTACTCTGGTGGCAGTGCTATGAAAATGACTGCATTTATCTTAGTACCACAGGCAGTATACTCATTAGCAAAGACCCATCTGTAATCAGTATGGCAATATGAGGACTTCCACTTAAGAGCTGGCTTTAGATTCCTGCTCAGACCTAATCAAGCAGGAGAAGGAAAATTATCATTAGACCTTCCCTTTTCTTGTAATTCATTTCTAAAATAAAGGATAAATGCAAATACTGCCATTTTTGAAAGAAGAAAACTTATGATGAAGCAATCAGAAGCAGATGCTTTGCTTCTAACTCACTAACAACACTACAATATAGAACTAGAAAGAGATTTTGGAGAGTGCTTTCACAAGTCCTAAAAAGAAAATACTAGAAGACATTCATAAGAAATCAGTGTAGAAGCACAAAGTTATGTGATATTCCGATTTCCCATACAGAAAAAAAATGACTTCATATGCAAAAGTATCTCTCAGCCAACATGCTGGCTGTTTTCAGGTATTCTAGCTTAAAGAATATGCTGGGCAGTCTGACAAGAAAAGCACAGAGGGAAGATTGTTTTTCAGTTTCACCCAGACATTTCTGAGAGTCCATGGGAAGTAACATTTGACTTAACTGTCAAACATACACTGATACATTGCAGAATCACGTGCATATGGTTGCCCTTTCAGGCACAGATCCCAAGGAAAAAGAGAAAGAGGTTCATTAAAAAACAAGAAGCTGTTTTTGCTGAATGTTCACAAAGGCAGAATTTCAATTGTTTGAGCAGGTGGAAAGGTCTCTTGCTCCTTGAACTTGTAAATTAACCTTTCCTATCTCCAGACACAAAAAGTCTAACAACATGCCTTCCAAGGCTATGAAACAGAAGCCATTTTCTGGTTTATAATAGAGCAAGCAGGAAATAAAGCTTGTCAGAACTCAGCAGCACTTTAAAAAAAAAAAAATTAAACAACAATTGCCCCAGCTTAAGCCAAATTAATATCGAAAGAAACAATGTCCTCTCTCTGTTACCTATTTAGCACCACCACTAGACCCTAGCTGACTGCAAGATGGCAGTGAAATGCAGATGTGGGCTGGAACGCCTTAGCCAGCCATTCGTGCAGGAATTGTCCCAGACGTCATACACCAGACCCCACAAAGTTCAGCCAGCTTTTTAGCTGCAGGTAAGTCAACAAAATCTAAAACATAAGTTAATGTAACTGGAGATGGATAAATTAACAAAAGGAATACTTTTGCCTTCTAACATACCTTGGTTCTTCAAATGTATCAAGAAATTTGCAGAGGAAAGCAAACCAGTTGGCAGTTTTTGACAGACTTCTAACAAACACACAAACAAAAAAAAAGCAACTGTGCTGCAGTCTCTTGAGAGGCTAGGAAAGAAACAGGGCCAGGGCAGTGTGCTGCAGCTGGGTAGCTCTCTGAGCCGAGGAGTCTCACAGAGGTCTGCTCCACTCAGTCCCAAGTGCTAGTTGCTGAGCATTGCCCAAGAGGAGCCCATGGACACAGAACAACTGGTTTCAGACAGCTGTTCAAGATCCTATTAAAAGATACAGATGCCCACACCTGTGAACTGAACAAAATTCTGAAAGCAAGTATGAAAGAATATTTGGCCTAATTGAAACTACAAATGGTGGAGAAAAGTGAGAAACTGGTAGTATTATTGCTCACCATCTTTTCAAGATAAAATTAAGTCCTTTGCACAACAGAAAATAATTTGTTCCTTTACAATGACTTGTATTAAAAATACAAATATTTGCACCATAAAATATCCAGTTTTTAAATAATAAGTTAGAATTCAATAATTTCAGTGAGCCTTGGTCTGAAACTAGACACATACAAGCCAGCCACTGAAATAAATTTTTCAGTTTCTGCTTTGACACACAAGGATCTTCCCAGTTAAGTCATAATCAAACTTGTTTCTTATCTTTCAATTAAAAAAAAAGAAAGAAAAGGGAGAATTCTTCTTCTTATCTCTTTACACATCCTGAATACAGAAAGCAGAGAGAGTGTTTTGTCTCAAGTTGCTTAAATGGAGCAGTGGATTTTCCCTGTACTTGTATCTTAAACTGAAGCACTAGGAACACACCTACTTCTCCACAGCACAGTCATAAACCCTGACGTGTTGCCTAGTGCATGAAGGCAAGAGAGAGAAATCTCATTTGCTATTTTGTGCTGTTTCTTTCCAGCAAAAAGTCATCCCACTACACATCACAGTGCGGTATTACGAGCTACAGACTCCACCCATGGTACTACAGAGCTACATAAACTGCATTCATGTTATGCAGAATTTGCTGGTATAATGATCCCAGCAATCCTTAGTGCAGACACAGTGCAATACAGTAATTGTTTTTATTCAAGACCTACTCACTTTATTCTCTATTTTATTCAGCTAAGTTGGGACCCAACCAGTTCCCTGAACCAGCCCACCATGCCATCAAGCAAGAACCTGTGTTAAAATACGAGAGGGTAGGATGGCACAACCAGGAACAAGAGGAGAGGAGAGGGTTTAAATTCATTTAAAACCCATCAAGGAAATACCCTGTCTTCCATCAACTGAAATTGTGGAACTGCATGTTCAGTATCATGAGAGCCTTTTGCAATTTTTCTCAGTGACTTTTCTGATCAGTCCAAGTAAGTCTTTCATCAGTAAAATATCCCCAATATAATATCCCCTTATTATTCAGCCCCTCTGTCCACACAGTTATCAACTAGATCATTTTTCCGTTCTTGATTCCTGGCCCCTTCAAGAAATTCTAATTCTAACTTTAATGTTCTACCAAACCAAGCTGGCTCAGATCCTTCATATCATGTCTCTAGCAGGCTGCTAATTTTCTTTTCATAGTTTCCATTGTATTGCGTGGTATGCAAATCAGGCTTACTTATATGTAACCACCATTCCTTAGGCCTCTTTTATTTTTTAATTTTTTTTTAAGTGAATTGATAATGACATTTAGGAGTTCAGTACATTTTCAGTGCAGTTCAGGCCCTTGTGATTTGTTTTATCAATTTGTTGATATGGAAACCAACTTGATGCCTTCTGTAAGCAATATGCAAGCAAATAATTCACTCATTTCAGCTTTTCTGAAATAGTCTTATTTGCCTTGAATATATTTTTTTCCTTCTATACTTTGATCATCCACTAGACCCACTCAATCACTTACTCTCCTGCAAGAAAGCAACATGCAGCAATTAGTCTTTTCATACTACAAAATTACCAAAAATAAGGCCTTATTTTTAACCCATCAAAAGCTGCATAATGTTCATGAAAAAAAATAAACAAAAAGAATGGGGAAGATCATGCTATGAAGGATAAAAAGAATAGAAACAAAAGAAATGAATGTAATTAATGCATAATGAGGTGGCCCATGTTACACTGGAGATTTACTTAGAGCCCTAATTCTGGAGATATAAAGCTAGGTGAGCTTGGCTCTTATTGAGAAGGAAGAATGTTTTCACAGAGCGTTTAGAAAGACCCACTAAATGTGGTCTGAATACAGGCCGAAGGCTTCACACTCAGAAGAAATAAACAACCCTTCATTTCTATATTGAAAAAAAAAAAAGATAAGTAGCTGAGATTTCAGAGACTTCTCACAGTTTTTTCTAGGTTATAATTTGCAATAAAGTAAGACTGCTTCTACTTTTTCATTCCTAGTTTAAACAGTTCAGTAGCAAATTCTCAGATTCATTTTTTATGGAAAAAGTGGTTTTATATCCAACAGAAACTCCATTTCTAACTTCAGAGTTCCAGATGCATAAGTACTAAATATAAATGAAAACAGCTTTAAATCCAAGTCATCATCATTTCTCCCTACAAGCTTCTTACAGCTCATTCACCTGCTCTTCTGGAAAGTTCTCTTCCCTATTTTCACCACAGTATTTAGAAGACAAACAGAATGGGAGAAGGAAAAAATAAATACTAGTATCACATTTTAAACAATATAACCAGATAAAACCATGAGTTTTAAAACTAAGTTGGTGATTGGGAGAGGATGACGTTACTACAGAAATGATACAAGCATATACTGATAAATGCCTTGGGAACGGAAAAGCTACTTCTGTTTGACAACAATGTGAGGAGCTACTATGTACAGAAGCAGCCTCTACAGGTTGCACATCTTACAAAAAACATAGACTTTCAAAATCAGAAGAAAAGCAGTCTTCTTCGCATGAAACTCTGATGTTCACATAAGCAGAAAATAAAATTCCAGCAATAATTTGCTCATTTAAATAATACTGCTTTCCTGTCTAATAAACACCACACCAAAAAGCTGATCCATCTGATTGCAGTTGTAAGAAAGCTCTTGTCACTGGCCCGACACATCAGGGCTGCCACTTTTCCACCTCTCTGCTGTGTAAATGCAGAAGGTGAACAGTAGGATAACTGGTGCAGAAGAGCCCATCAGGATGCGATTAATGAAAAACTCCTCCTTCAGTTTTGTGAAGCACAGAGCATCTTATTGCACTGCACCAGTCCAAAGGGGCAAAGGTAGTACAAGCAGGGCCCTCTTGCTCTTCTTCCATGCAGAGACACTCCAAAGAGGTGAAAAAGTGGTGTTGGTGCCAAGACAGCAGGAGAAAAATGTACAGTTGTGAAGAAATCACAGCTATAATGCTGGTACAGAAGCAGCCCACCAAGGCAAATCCTATTGGCTTCTGTTTTAAAAATTGGATATTTTACTTAGGGTTTACCTCCCATCCTCTGAATTAAAATAAATAAATAAAATTGCACATTCGAAAGAATGCAACACTAGAGGGTACTGAGCAAGAGAAACCATGCAAACACAACAAAATCTGTCAGATTCAAAGTTTTCCTGCAGAAGCTATTCATTTGAGTGGTTTTATAGGAAAACTCATGAGTATTTTGGAGTATTTTAACAAAACAATGAAGTCATTCTTTGCATTAACTTGCAAAACCAGATGTCACGGTAAACAACACTAGCCGCATATAAAGTAAATTATATGCTAATACATGTAAAAAAAAAACAAAGGAAAAACCTCAAAAACAAATAGACATCTTTTCTATATCTAAATATACTGTAAACTTAAGAGTCTAGTTCTGTAGACACTCACTGCTTACATATATATACAAATCTTTCTAGCATATAATTATACAATATTAGAAAGCTGGGAGTCCCTTATCCAGCTATAAAATGCACCCCAGTTCTCCATGTAGGAATACAAAATGGCAACTTTAAATGTGTGATTTAATCTGACATAACATTTGTTGCTGTATTTTTGCTCACTACATTTAATCTGTTAAAGTCTGCAGAAAGAAGGCATACAAAAAATGAAGAGCTAAGAACATTACACTTGAGCACAGCAAAAGCCAGCATGCACAGGTATGGGAAAGTACCCTGAACCAGTGGGGGAATCCTGCTTACGGGAATCCAGGAGCACAAAAGGAGCTCAGGCACCAACCCTGTTTGAACAGGTTGTGAGAAGGGGGAGGGAAGTTTTAGAAGAAATATCCCCCCCCCCCCCCCCCCCCCCCCCACACCCCTCCTTCCTTACCCCATACTTTAAGGCTTTTAAAGACTAAGAAAAAAAAAAAGAAAAAAAAAAGAAAAAAAAAGAAAAAACCCCACCGAGTTACAATTTGTTCAAAAAGAAAAAAAATAGTGCCTACTACATTTGTATTTTAAGTATTTTTGTGGATGCTCAGCACAGTGATGGTTAATTCATTTTACAAAGCATGACACATACACACCATAAGTTACTGTTCAGAACAGCACGATGGTGACAACACCATTATCAGTCACTATCAAAGGGGAAGGTAAACAGGCACTCTCCCACATTCAATGGAATCTAAACCAGCACAACATATGAAAAATCACTTTTGCTTGTACATAGATATTTATCATTGTTGCAAACTGATTTTTAGTTTTGATTTTGCTATAGGGCCAAACTTACTGTTTCATTCCACAAATCAAATACATTCAGCTAACTTGAGAATAAATATTTAAAAGAATAATTTAAAATGTGTAAGCAGAGAGAAAACTGAGAAGTTCAGGCCTGGAATGCTTTAAAACCTGCAATGCACAATGCCACAAAAGAGCAAGTGATCCATGTGTTGATATACAGCTGGGAACTGCACTGCTATTGCACCCTGAAGCTGCTGGTAGTTTTCATCTTTTAAATTTGTTGGTTCTGTGATGCTCTCCTACCCTTACATTTTTTACTTTATTACTTTGTTATCAGACTTGTTTTAATGGGGAGAGACCTATAGTATTCTGTGCCACTCTGCGAGCAAAATACTGAGCAAATTAAGTGGAGAGCATGCTCTGTTCTTTGTTATAAAATATGCCACTCAGAACCTGGCACAGGTTTTAAATATAAGCCCAGCATGTGGAAGAGACGCTACCAGATGGGAAGGCAGCTATGACGAAGGTTGAGTCTTGAAGATATATTGCAGAGAAACACTCAAATCTTGCCAAAAATACCTAAATAATTTATTTGAATGAAGTTAGGAACAATGAACAGGAATCCATAGGCTCAGCAGCAAATTCAAGAAGGTAAAGTATCCTAACATAACCCCTAGCACAAGAGCACTTCAAGAGCAAGCCACAGCTAAGCAGAAGCAACACCAACTTAATTACTAATTTAGAATCACTAATGAAATTCACACAAAAATTGCATTTAAAATAATTCGCTAACATGTAAACTCAGGTCACATTCTGACCTGTAGTTGTTACACTAGATAAGATCTACTATAATGTATGACTGTTAATTTCCAGGAGTGGGAATGCAATGTGTTAAAGATACTGGTGTTTTCAGCAGCCACACTGCTCTGTTTTTCTTACCACAGATATGCAACATGGTGGTTTCAGTCTTATTTCTACTATAGGAATTGTTCTAGGGGGAAGAACGTAAGGATACAATTTTGTCAAATTTCCTGTCAATGAAACTGCACTTCATTAGAGTTCCCGTGGTGTTCATCTTGCAACTCTATAGCTTTACTACACCCAAAAGCAGAGTTTTTAGTTCTTTGTATAACACCATCCCTCTCCACAATTACTCAACTGTAACTTCTGTTAAGATTTTCTCAGGTTGACTGAACTCTGCATCCATTCTTCACCAACCTGAAATTAAGCCCACCACGTAGCCGTGTATCACTAATAAACTCTGAAGCAGAATAGTACGTTTTTTTTTTTTTTTTTTTTTTTTTTTTCCCTTAAAAAAAGGACAAAGCATTTCTACTCCAAATATCTTCTATAAGTCACAATTATAGTCTTAAGGGTGAAAAAGATTGGGGCAGAAAGATAGCTTCATTAATAATGGCAGCATTGAGCACAATTGCTGACAGCTTGAGACTTGTGTCCAAACCATGCATAATTTACAGGTTTCACTTTATGTGATTTCTGTCCCAAGGCAAAGTGCAATTAATTCATCTAAGTTCTGGGTTTTCCTTTAAGCTTAAGTTTTTCATGGAAATGCAGTAAGATGCTCACATAACCCAACCCCTCAAAGTTTTGCACAAGCCAGCACTCATGAGAGTGCACTCAAAATATGAGAAAGTAAAATTCAAGATTATGTATGTATATTCTTTGCCCCAAGAGCTGAGCTTATGTACATTAGGGATGCACTCAAATCTCAAATGCAATATAACTTCTGAAAACTATCTGAATGTGTTCACTTACAAAAAATTGATTTTGCTCTATATTTAATTTATTCCTTTCATATCAGGTCCAACTTAGCCTGTCCATTCCATGGTGTGCTTCAGATAGCAATACTTTCTTTTGTTACAAGTCATGAACAGTAATCCCTTCATGTTTGTTATCTAATTTTACCAAGGGCTTTTATCTGCTTTATTGACAATTAATGTTTAACTACTTTTCTCTGAACGGAATTTAATTGTAATGGAACAGATTTCCAGTTATGTAAATGATAAAAAAAATAGTTTGGGATTACCACTGAGGACAAAAATATGTTTGGAAAAGAACTGTACAAAGAAATTCAAATAAAAGGACAGAGGTATACTAATAATACACAAAAGTCATTGCAATGGTAAGACTTTCCCCCAAGTCTGTAAGAAATGTAGATAGTGAATTTATTCAGGGAAGCCTTAACTTTTCATAACCTTGCTCTTTTTTTTTTTTCCTTTTTTTTTGGGGGGGGGACTGCACTGTGAAGCTGTCAGAACAGCTTGGCTTTGCACACTGACACATAGTGAGGAAAGACTGTGATTCAATGGCACATGACATTGATAGCTTGATAGAATCAGGCCAGTTTGTACAAAAGGAACAGCTACACCAGAAGGATGCATTCTGTTACTTGAGTAGAGAACCAAATGCATATTTACCTTAACTTGCCTAATTAACAATCCAAGAAAATAAGTACTGCAGCTTTTTCACAGTACAGGGAAAGAAAATGGACTTGGCTAGGGCTAGCCCTAGCTGCTGAAGCTTCTTCTAACCAGCTCCCTACACCAGTAACACCACCATTCCCTAGCTCACAGCTCATAATTCAGAAGAAAGGGGGCTCTTGAGATATTCTTCCCACTGACAGTTTTCTAACGTCTTCAGGATCAGCTAGATGAGCTGACATAACCATCTGAGAAATGGCTTTTACATGCAAGCAAGAATTCAATCTGTAATCATGTCTTTCTAATAGCCATTTTCAAGAATAAGAGCCTAAGCCATGCTTCACAATGCTGTACACTCTCCTCTATACTCAGGGAAGCAAAGAAGCTGAAGTTCCAAGTAACACACCGAATTGAAGGGCTGTACATATTGATGGCTGTATTAGCACCTTAAGAGTCTGAGTACAAAAATCCTCTCTACACAGAGCCCTTCTGTGCCCTGCTACCTTGGGCTGCAATGCCTAACAGAAGATTTTCTGAATTTGCTTTGGAAATGAATGTTGTAACAACTATGAGGACTACAATTAAAAGGAAAAAAAAAAAAAAAAAAAGTAGGCCTCATTTTGCTCCAGAGATAAAACAGTTATTTTAATGGAGATGAAATACAAAGACTCTTGCCTTCATCACAGTTTTACCAGGAACAGTGCTTTAATGACCACAAGAGTCTAAAATATATGCAAGTCAGGCTTGTATTACTGATTCAAGGTCAATGTCTATTAAGATGCCTCCTATGCTGGAATTATTATGAAGCTCTAGTTTCTTGAACTGGTGTAGGACAGTGAAATGACCCTTTTGCTCAGCCTTTTACACCACATGAAGGAATTATCCAATAAATTCACACTTACTAGGTTTATTTGAGGGGGCTTTTTTGTTTTTAAACTTGATTGTTAAACTATAAGTATTTTTTAAAAGAAAAATGTATGTTTGCCTTTCTTTTTATGGTCGATAAAAGCAATTGAGATCTCCAAGGCTGACACAGAAATGATTTGATATTAGTTTCAAAAAATCAGAGTATCCTCTGAAGAGAAGTGGCATTAATCACAACTCCAGCTTTAGACCCTAATTCATCAGGGTGAGCTAGCCAGCTCAGCCCATGCACGAAGGAGGGGAAAAGAAGCAGCTTCCTGCAGAGGTTACAGTATTGCTCGGACTCAACCCAAAGAAAAAAAACACCCTTCTCCAGTGACTACAAAGGGAGTTGAGCTGGCTACCTTAACTCAGCAAGCTGGGTACCTAAGGAAGGCATGTGAACATCACCCCTCAAAGATCTTTTTCTGGTAACTTTCAAACAGAAAGGCACAAACTCTCTTTATTTCTGGTCCGAGATAACAGTGAAAGAAATGAGGCTTGCTCAGCTTGGCAAGAGCTCAGCATTCACTTAAATTATAACAAGAGAGGTTACTATTTGGGTTTTTGTTCTTTAGATGTAAAGAGTCACCAACCCAAACTGATGTCAGAGGCAGTTATATCTGGCACCAAGTGAAAGTATCAACTTCTGCTATTTAAGCAGAGACATCATCTCCCCCTCCATAGAAGGCTCCTATAGAGATATGAAACTGCTGTCAAAGCAGAAGATTTTTTTCCAGAGCGAGGAACAAGCAAGTGGTTTTGAGGTCATTTAAATAAACTACACGCACTGACTATCTGTTAAAAGAAAAATCATATTAGGTTAGAAACTAGATACAAGGGCTGCTTTTTTTGTTGCACATCCCCTGTGATGAACTGGCATCTACCTAAATCCTCTCCTTTTGCCTTACTTCTAGAACAAGGCACAACCACTCTAAAATTGAGTGATGGGCAAAACCTCTGGAAAACAAAGAAAGAAAGAAAACACTAATGAAACAAGTTTTTCTGTGAACACTGGAATTAAAAAAAAATAATTTGGTCTCCTAGTTAGAAGCATGTCATGTGCGTATTCCTTGAAGTTTGACTAAAACAGAGGCAGCAGGTCCAGCATTTGGAGCACGTCTGTCCCATGCGGATGTTGTTAGGGAAGAGAAACCTGCACCATTGCCACTGTGTTACCACAGGGAGGTGACACTGGGGACCCTGATGTGACTGAAATCCAGCAACAAATTGCAAAGATCAAATTAGGACTTTTTTTTGCAAATCTACAGTGTTTACACACACACACACACCAGACATACTAGCTGCCAATGGTGTTTGTTCCCATTTCTAGAGCATCATCAGCTCCTAGATCCATCAAATTTCTGTGTACGTGTGCTCATTGCTAGCTTAACATTACCCAAACTGATACACTCAGTGTAAAGAATCCTCTTACAGAGCTTTGAACATTGCTCTCCTCAGCTACACAAAGCTCAGATACATAAACCTGTAACCTCAGAGGAGCTAATTAAGGGTACAGCAAAATTCTGCAGCAACCATCTTCCTTAGCATCCATACACAAGGCCCAAGGTCCAGAGTGGAGTTGCTACCCACCAGCAAGTCTTCCAAAATGTGCAACACATTTTGGCTTCTAATTACATCAGCAGGGGTAGCAAAAGGCACAGAACATCCATGGCATAAAATATATGGAAGACTAGACAGCTAACACAGCTCTCGCTAAAGCTGCTTTTACAGAGAAACAGTGGCTTTTGTACTACCACTGAAGGGAACTGCTCACTCTTTATTTGGTTAAACCTCTGCTGGAAGCACTAGTTTGTGCCAGGATTGGCGTATTTTAAGCTTTTTAGCTGTGCATAGTTAAGCCAAAATTACCACAGAAAACAAGTATTAGTTTGCAGTGCCACCTGTCATTACACTGCCCCAACAAAATAGTACCCAATCCCCACACCATTAAGCAGGTCAAACATTTGGTTAACAGCTGTCCTTATGAGATTGGAGTGGTGGAAGAGACCCACAAATTATTTATTTTGGCAGTACAATGTGCTACTGCTTTGCTATCCTCCCAATCTCACCTTTAGAAGCAAGAATGCATCCGGTGCTGGAAGATAACCAAGCAAGAATATCAAGTGGCAACAAGGATCTGTTAAGCAACTGTGTGTGTATTTCCTCCTTTGCAGCTGCTCATATATTTAAGACAATATGACTTTCACAAAATAAGCTGCTTAGTATTCAGACAAAAGATGAACAAATCACAGGGTGAATTAGAAGGCTGCTGGTTGCAATTTAGTGACATTGCTTTTGGCAAGTAAGAAAGAAAAATGCATTGCATTTCATAGTGTGGAGTTGGTATGTCACCATGAAAATCAGACCTTTAGTGGAGGTGACACAGACCTTCACAATTACCTTAAAGATTGCAATAACCTTAGAGAAAAAACACTACTGAGAAAACATTACAAGACAGAGACAGATTAGTAACTGTTGAAAAGATTGCCTCTGAAAACAATCAGTGGATAATTAGCATTCCTATATGATAACCAGAATCTGCAAGCAAAGCTGTACAACTCAACCAACATATGAAGCTGAAACTTCTGACAAGGCAAAAAGAGCCCATCTCTCCTCAGCTGCCCTGTTTCTATCTCCTAATATATATATATATACACACACACATACATATATACACACATACACATATTCATCAAATTCCTCTCTGTTACATTTTTTCCTCCCCTTAACTTTTAGGATCTGCAAGACAGGTATTAAAGTTCTGGTGACCTAGGCAAGCATTACTCCTAACCTGCCCTATAGGCTGTGCCCAGAGTAGCACCAACCAAAGTGCCAGGATGAAGAGCTGACAAAGGAATGAGAACTGGGGATATAGAAAGGGTGATACTGTTTCTTTTGCTGGAAGTGTTTAACTAAACTAAGTCTTGCTGTAATCAGTGAAACAAACACAAAGTTTACATGAAGTAGAAGTAGAGTATTCACTGAAATAGACCAACAATTAAAAGTAACATTTGAAACAGAAAGATCTACCTGGATAGAAATAGAGAGGTCACAACACTACCTCAGCTGAAAATCAGTGTTTTACCAGCTTCCAACTAGCTAGTGTGATATGGCTGCAACAGAGATGGAAACTCAAGGCTCCAACAATGTGAAACAGGATGACAATCTAACGAAAAGTTGTCAAAAGAAGTGTTTCCACAAAAAGTTTCAATTTTGATGAATCGGCATTTTCCAACAAAAACAAGTTGTCAGGTAATTCTGTGCCTACTTTCACAAACTGGAAATCCTTTAATGAAAGCTTCAGCTCTTACTTCTTCATCTAATGTAGTTTATATAATTCATCTTCTCAAACTAGGAAGACGGATTAGCACCTCTGTTTCTTTATAAACAGTTCAGTGGCACATTAGCACCATGTTTTTGCATTTGGGGATGCAGCAATGGAAAGGAGTGCTTATACTACAAACGTTGCTTAAAACTGTCTCAACTCCCTCAGAGTGTTCCCAACAGTGTTTATACTTTTTCCAGATTTTGTAACCCATTTTTGCTTTTTCACTTCTCAATTCATCTAAATTGTTTGACAAGCAATACTGGTACTTTGAATGTGCATCAGCACAGCTGCTGCTTCACATGTTAAAACACAGTTACAGAAGGCTGGCATAGCATTGGCTTCAGCAATTCAGGCAGAATTTCCATACCTGTTTCAGCAGGCATCTGCAAGAGTGGCAGGGGAAGAAAGGAAGTGAAGAGAACAACACTGTGCTCACAAAACATCTAAACAGCAAATGTTTGGAAAATAAATTAGTTTTACTGAATGGACACGACATTAAAGATGAAACCTAGGGCAGGAATAATGATTTTTATCTGCTCCCTTCTCCCCTGCTCCCCCGTTCCCCCCCCCCAAAAAAAAATATATATATATATATATATATAAGCAAGGAAAAATCAGGAACATATTTTTTTCATCTCCCATATCTTTTACAAGAAAAAAAAAAGTTGCAGTAATCAGCATGCAGCAAACAGTATATTTATCAAGTGATACACAAATCATTTTCACCCAACTATAGTATTAAGGCAGACCTCACCCCTATCAAAACTGTCTTTTTAAACACATTACACCACTGAATGTATAATGCTTTTGTAAAATTACATGCTTGTAACTATTGCCAATTCATGGCATAATGTCTTCAGCTATCTGTACATAAGTGTTCCTGAAGAAATAAGCTCTGCAACCTAAGATGATGCAACCCAACCATATTGTTTTTATTCTACACGCTGATCTTATTTGTGGAAAATAGCTGCTGATGTTTTAAGAACGACTACACAGACTGGATGCCTGTTACTTTATATTATACTATGATTTCCTTCTAAACACAGGAGCTATGCTTTCATTATACCAAGGGTTGCTTGCAGAAACTTTTCTTTTGAGATGTCTCCTGTTTATCTGTGTAACTGGTTTGACAGCGTTTAACTTTAAATTTAATACCGTTTGACCCTCAACTAAAATACCCAGTTGCCAGGCTTCCTTGCTCTATACCACCAATTCCCCAGGCTACCGTTTAGACTTTTATTATACCAAAAACGCAAGCTCATGCCCTTACAGATGACAAACCACCAATTAAACACACCCCTAAGCTATTGCCTACTTCAGGCTTTGTGATTTTTAAATTGTCATCAATATCCTTAAACACGGAGAAGAAATATTTCCCTTATAAACAAAGCCACACAACACTCCACAACAACCACCTTTATGTTCTAGAATCTCAATAACTTTCTGTAAAACAAATATCTTCTCACTACTAGGCTGATACTATGGTCTAGTTCAGAAGACATCCACAGTTAAGTAACACACTGCACATCATGACTTGTTCTGTACCCCCATAGACCCCAGGTGTCCTCACTCTAGATGCCCAACTGCAGTGCTTGGGGAGCTTTCTCAGCGCTACGAGGGGACAAAACCAAAATATCAGCTGCTTGACTGACATGGTTTTTGCAATCTCCAAGGAAAGGTCAAAAATCTGAGAATATACAAGACCTGGATGAAAGGAGTCACGCTTTGCCATCAAGTCACCATCTCCCAATCACCATGGCTTTGACCTGAGCCTGTGGGCTTCAACACTTTGAAAAGGCATCCTGTAGCCTATACAGAGCAGATCAGACCATCTCCTGTGCGAGTTGTTCATTCCACTTCTTGCAGCTAGAAAGAGTCAGTCAAGCAGTTCTGTGCCATGGATGGGCACACATGCACCCTCTACCTACCAACCAGCCGACCAAGTGCACAAGACCACAGGTGCCTCAAAGTAGACTGGGGTTCCAGCCTAGCAACTATCATTTTCGTGTATAGGTATACATATTATTCCCACAATCATTCCACAAACCACATACACTAAAGTATTCTACTTGAATGTTTTTATATAAAACAGAAAAATCCTTAAAAAAAAAAAAAAGCCTGTCTATGTTTATGAACAAGTATCCCAGTACAGTACATCCAGCCCACCCACAGTCACCTTGGAAATCTTTGCCAATCTGGGAAGACAACTTTATAACTGAATTGCATATACTATTACCATTAAAACATCAGTTCAATTGAATGTTATTTTTCTTTTGGCAGTGAGAAGAGTTTGTCTGTGGGATCATTCAGCTTACTTCTGCTGACACATTTTGCCCACTGCTGTGGTTCTGAAGACAAACAAAAGCAAAAACAAAAAAACAACAACAACAAAAAAAAAGAGAGAGAACTGTTTCTCTAAACAAACTCATCCAATGCACTCTGAAACATGTCAAGAGTGGCATAAGACAACACTACAATGCAGATTAAAGGCTGAAAAAGCAGAGAAAACTTGAAAAAGTGATTGGCAAAACAAAAAAAAAAGTTCATTTTATGACATGCAAAGTCAACTCTACTTCTGATAAGAGGAACAGTAGCAAATCATTTTGGGTTCCAAAAAGTGGAAGAAAGGAGTAAAACGGAGATTTGGTGTTCACATGTTTTCGTGGAAAACGCTTTATCAAGTCACATTTTCCTCAAGACAGGTGTTCATTTATTTAAATTAGAGCTTCCTTCATCCTTCCAGTCCACTTTCATCCTTTCCTACTTCAACAGTTAGCACACACAGCACTAGACACAGACTTTGAATTCAGTCAAACCTGTGAAAGAAAGATCAACACTAAAATAAAACTGAATTCTAGAAGGAAAAAAAAATAGAACTCTTCTACTATTAAACTTCTTACCATTGTTGAAGGGCAAATCCATGCCCCAAATCAGGATGCTACAAATACCTACTACCATCTCTGAATTCAACAGCTGACCACAGAAAACTTTTTTTTTTTTTTTTTAAATTAGAAAATCAAGCAATTCAGTTATAAACAGGGTAACAAATCTCTCCATGAAAAAAGGTCTTGGATAAATAAGACACAGAAGCTCTGAAACAAAATTGGGCATGGCCATTCTTGTCAACAGTTCCTGTTGCTGAAACACTGAATAAGGTGTTGTAATCAAATCCACTATATAACAGGGTATGTGAATTGCATAACTCAGCCTACCAGTGTCTAGATGGAGATAGCACCAGACCGTAATTACCACCTCATTAACTCATATGATTTCTTGTCACGGCTAGAAACACAACTACATTAAAACAGTCTTCAGTTACACAAACAGGGTAAATCTAAGTGAAATGAAATGACTGAAGGTCAAAAGGCTTGATCTGTACATTCCTTGCCTGCAATCTGTTGGCTCCCTGGATACAGTGACTGTTCACATCACTTTATGATTTTGGAAAGCATCATTTATTTATTTATTTTTAAAAGACTGACAATTCTGCAGTCAGACACACAACAGAAAACACCAAACTATCTTATTTAAGATTAATGCATGGCACTCAACAGCACTGAGAAAACAGATGCCAGAACTTAGTGACATCACAATTCCAGAGGGATGGCCTCAAATGGAGAAACAAGTCATGTTACTGCTTCAAAGTCAGTCATAAAAAGGCTAGCTGTTCCCATAGATTTTTCTTATTGTTTCTAAAAAAAGGAGCCAGAACTTTTTCCATCAGAAAAACATTAGTCAAACAGTCACTGAACATATGTTTGACAAGCTGTGTCTTGCACGTTTATATAAACTTCTTGACAATGGTCACACCATAAGAAACTTACCTAGAAGCAACAGAGAATGGTGAAAACGGCAAGTTTCATGATTCACCACAAACAATGTATTTGCAAAAAAGATGCACATGAAAGAGAAAAAGTTTAACATTCATTTCACCAAAAATCACCAAGCACTCAATTTGATACTTGTTCTCATCACCTAGCTCATACATTTTTCAAATTCTCAACAGAACTCCATTTTATCAGCTAGATTTGGCTTATACTTAAATAGGGGATAGCAGTTGTCCCTTACTCTGTTTTTAATATGATTTTGGTCTTATTTAAGAGAAAAATACATAGATTAAGCTCAATCTTATTCTTTACCATCTCAAGGGAAAACACTTGAAGTTAATATTCAGCAGTTAGTGAAAAGAACTTTCATATAGCATCTAGGTCCTGCAATACGAAAACAATCATTTAACTCTGGACACTGGAATGCCACAAACTCTCTTTGTGGAAAAAACAGTCTTCTACCAAACCAGCATACTCAATACTGTTATGGCAAAATAACTATTAATGCTGTGATTTTATCTATCCTACCCTTACGGTCTACCACAACAAGCAAGCCCGAAAAATTAGGCAGTTCGCAAGACAGATTCTAAGAGCCATCTTTAAGATGCTTTGGAAACTAGAACTTCAACAAAGAGGAAAAAAAAAAGCCCCATGGCATGTGTTTACTATACACATTCCCTCAAGTAGCTGAATGTAAAGTATACTTTGAAAACTGAAAGGTTTGGTCTAGGAAGTGGATAGTGTACATGGTGGGGGGAAATGTGGCAGAGTAAGAGAGAAAAAATTAGATAATCTTCAGAAATATGTATTAACAATTCTCATCTTCCTCTATTTCAAGATGCAAATATTTGCATTAACTATCCTTTCTCATGCAAAAATTTTATACAGCACAATTATTTTTGTAATATTAATAACTTTAAAATAGCATATTAAAAATAATTTTGTATTCTCTTCATAAATTTACTTTATAGCTAACTGATTCTGCAAACACTTTCATTTGCACAAAATAATTTATTTTTCTTACTTGAGCAGGCAATTGTGAATTCTGGGATGACAATTCCCAAGCAAACTCAGACTTGGAAATTAACAATAGAAGAGTCTTATGCCAAATCATTCGCGAGCAGGAGCCTAAGATTAGACATTTTAATCTGTAATATGACAGGCAGAACTCAAATAAAGGTTTAAATATAAAGTAACTAACTTGGATGGTTTCTGCTTGATTTCAGAAATGGTCTATTTTAGCTTATTTTATTTTTCAGAGTCACTTTCTTTCCTGTCTAGTCTTAAATATAGGACTTCTGGTAGCCTGTAAAAGAGCTGTCAGACAGCTTTTCCCAATATGACAAATCTTACTTTTAATCTTCATGGTTACTTCTTAGAGCATCTACTTCTTTGTAACAAACTAAGAAGTTTGTCTCTTCATCGTTTTATCCTTCCAAAACACTGTCAACTACTTCAGCCTCTTAGCTTCAGGACCACAAACTGCTTGGTATCCAGCAGTATCCAGCTTGGGTCCTTCAAAACACTCAAGTACATTTTTAATTTTGTAGGAATAGTCCTGTCAAGATCAACTTAACAGTCAAATAATGTATGATTAAGAAGGTCACCAGATAAAATATAAAGGGTTTAGCCTCTGAAAGACCTGCACCCAAAGTTCTTCTGCAGCTCTGTTCAGTTTTTAACTGAACAACTTCTGTAGCAGATTTCAGTCACCTCCTATTTGGGGATCGTTTGGTATACGTACTGTTAATATTCACACTAGTGTGAACTCTGCAGATAAAATATGCATACACACACACACACACGTCAACAACCATCTGCATGCATGTGTGTGCAAACATAACGTAGCCCACCATCTTTACAAAGTCACTTCTCTTTACTCAAGTTTTGGCTGAGGTCATGCATTTCTAGGGTATAACACGTCAAATTCTCTAAGGGAGCTTTTAAAATCTGGTTTATACAGAAGACAAAGGGAACGAGTGAGAGTTTTTGGAAGATTTTACAAACCATGCAGGTGGCAGGAAAGAGTCCCAAACTACGCAAATGCACAGTCTGTCTCCGTTTTGTGTTTTGGAGAGTCACAGAAGAAACCTAATACTTTCACAGCCACCAATGAGAAATTCAACTTGAGATTACTAGCAGTTGTTTGCATAGGGCCAGGCTTCAAAAGGAGAAGAGTGACAGAGACAAAGAATTTAAATAAGAACCAGAGCTCAAAAATCTTAATCTTCCCACCCTGTTGCAGGGGTGGCCTTTTGGCATCTATAATCCTATTCTCATTGAAGAAAATGGGAAAACTGTCTCTGTATCTGTAGAGCCCCTGGATGACCATAAAGCCCATCAAAACTCAAAGTCACTGAGCCATTCTCCTAGTCATTGCTTGGCTCCAGTTCAGGTATGTCCCAATGGACATTGGAAAGCCAACACATTTGCTGTTTTCCTCTGACCTGGATTTTCCTTTTTATTTAGTTAGAGAAGACAGAACAGGCAACAGCAGGGCCATGGCATATAGGGTGTCTGATCAATATCAGGCAGCTTGCTACATGGCATGAAAAAGCTCCTCTCTGTTTCAAAGTTACCAACAAGACAACCCTTCAGCTACTTACTGAACTGTGGGCAAAATGCTCTGGTTACATTAGTTGACAAATTTTCTCTGATTTTAATGAAGCTAAAATAAATACACTTATATAGAGAACTCTGTTTAGAAACTCACAGTATTCCAAGTCTCATTTCTGTCTCGAAAAAGAAGTACATTTTAATGCAAGGAGACAATTCTTCTCCAGTTAAGTAAGAAATTTCTGTCAAACCTCAAGAACACATTGTACTTTCATGCTTTCATAGTACCCATCTCTTTAAATCCAAATTTGGTTTGTAGCTATAAAATGATGATTAGGCCTATATAATTTATTTAATACTCAAGCTTTTAGTGGTTATGAGCAGCAATCAGACCTTTACTAAAACAAATCTCTGGTTTCACTGTTGACTATTTAGCCAAGAAACTATGAGTCTGCCAGCTCAATGATGAGCACTGGCTTGAGCATCACGTTCAGCAATCATTCCCCGCAGTCAAGCAACTAGTTTTATGCATGCCTAGGGGCCGATAGACATTCTCAGTCAGAACCTCCAAAGATCATTTCTGGCCACAATAAGCACAGCATTTAATACTGTTTAAAATAGTGTGTCAGACTACGACAATAAAATGACTAATTGTTTAATCAGGAAAGCACAGTAAAATCAACACACAACACTTTATACAGTTAATGGAACATTTAAGTGAGACCTTACAGTCAGGTGAAGCAGCAATTTCCCCCCCTGCTCCCCACCCCAACAAAAACAGACAACTCTGGATTGTTACCAACTACTTGAGCTCCATTGCTTTCCAAGTGTTTACAGCAAGAAATATGTGAGTTTTGTTTTACACAACTGAAGGCATCCTTGCAAGATCTCCTTACAGTTTGAGGCTTACAGAAGCCCACTGCTGTATATATCACATATACCTTTTGAGCAATTTCTTTCCTGATTAGTTTTTACCTTGGACTAATCAGGCTTATATTTAGATCCAAATGTGTTCTCCACAGAAAGATAAGCGTCTTTTTATTTTTAATGTAAGAAAAAAAGCATGTTGAAAATAATTACAAAAAAATCAAAATAGTATATTTTAGCTTACTCAGAAGTTCATTTAAATGTAGACAATGATAAGAGTTTTATTCTACAGCAAATGAAAGCATCACTACAATACACAGCAAGAGAATTGCATGAATCCAATTTGAAATACACACTTCTTTTAGTATAATACTACAACCTGCTAGAGCAGAGATAATGCTTATCCTTTAAATAAGAAAAATAAATTTCACAGTTGCATAGATTTATTTAGAAAAAACACTCAGACTTAACAGTCTTAACAGTGCTCTCAGTTGCATAATCTCCTATCTTTACCACTTTTTGCTTGAAGTGACAGAGAAAACTTATTACAAGTAATACTTTATGCTGAAACATGGAATTAAGATGTAAAAGTGAGAAATGACACGGTCCCAATGAGAAATGAAAATGTAAAGTGTGTGTTAAACAACCCTGGGGAAAGAAAGAAAAGGGTGAGAACCAGGGGGGGAGGAGGAGAGATCCAGAATGGATGTTGACAATTTTGAAGAGAGTAGTAGTAGAGGATTCTAATTAAACATTAAGGTCTAGAAAATATTTTAGTATTCTTTCTACTACTACTCATCAGTCCAAAGGGAAAAAAAATGTTTCCATGATTCTGATTTTGCTGGTTTTTTCCCGTTGGATTTATTTATTTATTTATTTTTCTTTTATTTTAAAGTACAACACAATTAGCATGTTTCAATTATAAGATACAATTAACTAGACAGGCACCACAAATATATATTACATATACATTCTCACCCAGACATATGCATTTAAAGCACACAATTTAAAATTCAGAATACTAGTGTGAAATAGCATCACTGGTCCATTTGAAGCAACTCCCATGGACAAGGCGTAGGTTTTTTTATTGCTTTGCTTTATTATGAAATGCCCACAACTCAGACAGATGTTTTACAAACAGCTTCCAAGGGGGCTGTCACCAACTAAAGAAATGGACAGACTGGAAATTTGACAGGTAGACTATAATAATACAACAGAGTTAAAAGTGATAATTCTTTCTCCGAGCATCAAGCAGAAATCCAAAGCACAAACTTTTGCTTTGCTCAGCTCATTTTCAGGTCTTTTATAGATAGATAGTGAAGCAGTGGAACTGTACCACTTCAAATACCGACCCAACTCAGCACCCTGGCATATTGACTGTAATGCGAACCATCTTCTCCTATCCTGGGGTCTATAAACATAAATTCCATACGCAATTATTATAGGTATTTTATTAGGACCACTCAAAATTTATGTCCCCAGTATGTCTTCCTTTCTTACTAGCTGCATTGTAAAAAACTGCATTTGCTCAACATCCTCTGTACAGTGTATTATCCCATGACATTTTATCTGACCATTTTACAGAGAAGACAGTACTAAAATATACTCTTTCTCCACAGGGATAGTCTTATTTTTTCCAGAAATGCAGCCAAATAAAGATGGTTCTTCTACAGACATTTTTTTCCTTTGTTAATCATGCTGAACTTTCATACAGCTGAGTGCTGTGATTTAATAAATAAATAAATAATTAAATTTAATCCATAATTTATTTAAAGAATATGATCAGTCTGTTTCAAATCATACTAGCAAGAGAATTTATCATCTATTTTCAAGAAATGAGCAATAAATCAATCTTTTTTTGTCAACAAAATAAATTCTACAATCAACTTCCTCCACAAAATACTGCCCAAAGAAACAAAGCTGACTTTCTGCTCCATTTTCTATAATACAAATCAAGTCCCTTGGTCTAAAATTTGGACCAAACTTTACACTCTAAGATGGACATATTTCAGTCACTTCCCCAAATGCTGTAAGGAATAAAAACCCACAAACAACCTTGTCTTGATTTTAAGTGAAGATTTTTTTCCTCTGACATTCCTCCTTCTGTCTCTGTACTCCCTAACCCCATGAAAAGCGGACTCATTAACTATAAGACACAAAACTACTACACTCCTCATACCTGCTGTGACTAAGGCAGGCTCTATCTTATTTCTGCTGGTTGTTACAAATGCACTTGAGAGGTGTACAGTATGTTGGCCAAAATATTGCAGCAAAAATTTTGAGCACAAACTAAGATTAAGGCAAAAAGTGTGTTTTTGCCAGTGAAGCTTATGTAGAAAGCGAAGATGATGGTCGCAGGATGAACAAAGAAAGTTCAAAATGCACTGCAGTGAGCTGTATTCACTGCAGGATAGTTCTGCAAATAACCTTCTTCTGGTGTAGATCTGCTTCAGCGCACATTGTCTATAAGGTTCATCATCATTTTCATAAAAAATCTAAAATATCCTGCCTCAAAATGGTGAAGAGATTAAAAACAAAACTTTTCCCTAAACTGAGGTATAAGAATAATTTCTTACAGCAATTTCCAATTGTTATGCTGAGTCAGTTGCAACGTGTTTGTTTTTGTACTGAGCAATTGAAAGCTCTTTCTCTACTACATGGATGGGCTACCAGTGGATGTCATGGCCTCTAAGCTAATGATTTCCTGATAAACACCTCCAAGTTGTATTTCAGGGGTTGGGAGAGGAAGACTGTTTTGTTTTACTCTGGCCTCCTCCCTAGAAATAGCACAGACATTCCTTTAAATCCACTCTGCTTTCCCTACAATAACACTACTTTGAACTTCTTAAGCAAGAACATAGAATGAACAATATTTCAGATCACAACTTTCTGATGTAAAATAATATGACCCCTTTGAGTTCCTGTTAATAGTTATTAAAAATTATCTTAGGATCATTTTAATTCTTAAAGGTGTGTGAACAAATATGTTTTAATTAACATGCTAGCTAATAATGCTTCCTAGAAGTATAAAATCACAATTTTAAAAATAACTTTCCCTGTGTTCACTCAGTATAAAGCTTCATTCAAAACATGGGTAGTGAAAACTTGTTTGTTCACAATTTTTACTTTTATTTTTAAATACAACAGTCTAGTTTCATAGTCTAGACTTAGATGCTAAGTTATAACTGTAGGGATTGAAAATGCAGATAAAAAGAAGCATGCCCAAAGACTCATCACCAGAGGTTATTCACACAGACCAGAAATTACTACCTCAGTTTAAATACTTGGTTCTAACTTACAAAACAAACACTGCATGTAAACTTCTATAGTATACATCGATAGTTCAGGCCAACTCACATCGATTTTACCAGTTCTTATCACCCTTATCACTCCAACATTAAGGTACATGTTAACAGTGTAAACCATCCTCCTGAATGTGACCTTAATAAATTGTCAATAAACTATCATGTAAAATACCATATCCACAAGTCTCATTGGCACAAATCCAAATCTCAAAACCC
The DNA here is from genome assembly GCF_009769625.2 of Cygnus olor. Classification (NCBI taxonomy): domain Eukaryota; kingdom Metazoa; phylum Chordata; class Aves; order Anseriformes; family Anatidae; genus Cygnus; species Cygnus olor. Next base: position 71,608,784 of record NC_049169.1, on the reverse strand, counting down.
CAAGTGAAAAAAAAAAAAAAAGAAGAAAAAAAAAACACCAACAATGAACTCAATGTTTTGACAAACTGCAGTGTTTCAAGATGCTACTAGTTTATTCACAGTGAAGTTGGCAGAAGGCAAAGCACAGCCCTCAACTGATCCAGTCCAGAGTCTCGTTTTCTAGCCCAAGCACTTAACAAAGGAGGTAGGGATGAAAGCTTATTTCCAAACTTGCCTTGAGCTAAAAGCACCTATAACTTTACGGTACTTGAGTCTTTAAGAACAACATTCATCCATCCTTTACAAATCAACTCTGTGCACTCTAGTTTTATTTCTAACAAGCCAGATCTGTTGCATCTCCTTCCACAAATAGAGAAAACTAAGTTAAATGCCTGAAAAGCAAGGAAAACATCTTGGCATGTTCCTCTGAGTTCCTGGCAACCTCTGGCAGTAGGATGAAAATAGGCAGTCAATGGAAGCAACATCTAAAACCAGCACATCAAGATTTACAAGAGAGGTCACCTCTCCAAGCCTTTGTTGTTTTACATACATGGGTTTCTGGTTACTTTCTGGTTACCTTCCTTCACCTCCTCCTTCAGAGGAGGCAAAAAGAGAAGAGAATGACGTGAATATTTCGAGCTGTGCAATAAAATCACACCTTCACAATTTGGGTATCCTGCCACACAGAACTACCCTAGCAATGGACTGGAAGCCAGCATCACATGAACCATATATGACAAATTGAAGACAAACCTTGTGAAGTCTTGTGAAAGAATGGTTCAGAATGAACAGACTGTCAATGATGTTCAAATTAAAAAAAGCTAAAAGTGCTAGCATTCAACAGCATTACCATATGTGAATAATGTCTGATCATGTTCTCAGAAGCCACACATCTTCATAAGACCAAGAGCTAAAACCTGAACACCTCATACTTCAGAAGCAAGGAGTTCTACTTGTTCTGGAGAAAATGGCAAGGACATTTCAGATGCCATGCTAGTCTCCCACAGGCTAAGGCTTCACATGCTGTTAGGCTTTGTATCATGCGGGAGTCTTGGCCTTGGCAATCTTCTCTGATTTGCAGTCTCCCGTGCCAAGAGATTCAGATCACCCAACAGCCCGTGCTAGCATCATCCAATTACTAGTGACGCTGCTGTTGCGTTTTAGATCTTTCATGAGTTAAATGCAGCTCAAGAGCCAAGGTGGGCCACTCCTGATATAGTGTTATGAGGACAACCTGTGCAATACCATTGCAATCTTCTGGGTTAGCTTTGTTATCTTTAAGTCACCAAAAAAAAAAACAACAACAAACAAACCAAAAAAAATCACCATTTTGGCTTCTTTAACCTCCCAGCTGTTATCAGAATTACTTTTTTTCTTCCCTGAGCCACAGCCTTTCATCTGGTCTAAAAAAAAGACTCAATGTTCTGATACTGACAGTAATGCAAATGAACAAACCTATGAAGAGGGCTGTATTTGCAACCAACATCTTCTGATAAACAAAGCTTCTTTAGGTGAAGAAAGATTAAATTCACCTTATAAACTGATGTGCCAACACCGTAACAGTCTGCAGAGTTCATATCAGCTTAATACTTTCATATAAGTCACCTATAAAACCTCAGAATTAACTCATGATTGTCACAGGCCAGGCTATACACCAAAAAAATAAGCAGAGCACACTAATCTGCTGCCTGTGAAACATGTCAGTAGCAGTGGAGGAGTACCATAAATATTTTCAGCCAGATACAATCTGCTCAAGGGAGATGTGGCATCAGGCAAGAGAAGGCACGAAGCAAAGCCTTCTGTTATTCACATTATTATTGGGATTTACATCTAAAGTCATTTTAGATAATACTGACTTGTATGTAAACAAACAAACAAAAACCTTCATTGAAGTCTTACAAAGAAATTGTGAGTTTTTTATTACCAAAATGTTTTTGGTAATAGAAATGTTTTTTGTTTTGCCAATATCAAATATGCTATAACTGTTATTAGAACTTCTTTCCTTTCCTTATATTGTTTTTATATCATCCACAACTCAGCAAAAAATACCACCAGTTCCCATGGATCTTTTGTTATGATGTGTAGATGTAACGCCTGTATTGAAACTGCAAGAATTTTTTTGTGCTTGATGCACTTAGGTGTAAGTTGCCAGCTTTTGAAGAAAAAAAAAAAAACAACAAAAAAAACAAACAGGTCCATATAACAAAGAAAGTATATGTATTCCCTGGAAAGGTTTTAGATGAAAAAAATTGAAATGTCTGCTGGGGGAGGGTTGCACGTTGAATCTGAAGATCTTCCCCAACATGTAAAGTACTTAATTCCAGAAATCAACTTCAGCTGTCATAAAAAGTATTGTAGTTCTTTGTACTCTTAATTCCATTCATTAACTGAAACCTTTACAACCTGAAAGCTTTACAAGAGTTGAACAATTAAAGTAACTCTATAGAGTCACTTGATTTAAAACATGTCCTGAAAAGTAAGCAATTAGTCAGCACTTCTAGGAGGCACTTAACATTCCCTTTGGGGTGAACAATACATGTAGAAGTGAGAAAAACCAGTTCATTTTGATAGTGCTTCCTATGAAGAAAGCTGATCAAGTTGTCTAAAGGGCAATTTGGGGAGGAACTGTAATGATGATAATGAAGTCTTTTCCCTGAGGACAAAATGGCTGTACAAGTAAAATAAGAAAAAACAGAAGTACAAATTTACAACACTGCATTTTCAAGCACTACTTGCTCAAGAATCTGAATAGATATGACATTTTTTCTCCTATCATAAATACTGAAGCAGAAAAACCTTTCTTCCATTTGCTCTATTTTCATGCAAGCCATTCCTAAACATGATGCTCTTCTGCACATGGGGTGGTCTACCACTCGGTCTTCTTCCCTTGGCAAAAGTCAATAATGAAGTTTCAGAGTACGCGTTATGCACAGCTGTCGATCTTATTAAGAGGGTCTTATGTTTAACACTGGTCAGAAATATACAGTTTCAGAAAGGATGACAAGCAACCAGAAGCCTTCCTGAACCAGCCCTGAAAATCCTCAGTCCACTTCAGAAGAAGGCTGAACAAGCACCCCATTCCCTTCCTCTTCACTCTTTACCTTGTGTACACACAAAATATTTAATTGACTGTCAAGATAACAGAACAGTAAACTGCAAAATAAGTCGTAGCATATGAAAAACAGAAATAAGTAGCTCCAAGTTCAAAACATACACAGGAGATGGTCAGTAAGAAGAGTCCAGACATTTTAGATTCTGATGACTTCCTAGAGAAAAATATCAGAGTAAAAATTAGACTTGGGGGCTGTGTCACAACTATCAATTGAGAAATATTTTCCATTAGAGAATGTATTACTTATTATTGATAGCAGACATGAATGTCAAGTCTAATTTCTACGATGGTATTTCACAATTACACATATAACCTCACATACAATTAACAGATGGTTTTGGCAGTGGTAGCAAAGGTTCCCCAAACCAGTTATTCTTTAATACCATTACTGTTGCTGTAGCATGCTCTGAAAAAGAACAGTCACGTTCCTCAGAAGAGTAAGTACTGGGTAAAGACCTTCAGAGAGCAATGGCTAAGTATCCTACAATAGACAGGTTGCTGAAAAGACCAGAGGGTTGGCAAAACACTAATTTTTTCTACGTGGGACGCTGCCAAGAAAACACATTATTCATTACTGCATATTTGTGCTGGCTTATATTGTTCTTAAGGTTTTATTTCAAAGCAGACATTCACATGTTTTTAGTAAGAAAAACATGTGTAGTAAATACACACATATACCCAAGCACAGAACAGACAAATACATTTTGGTACTAAATTCAACATGATCACAAAATACTTTATATATCTGCAATCAACTATATTTGTCAAACTTTAATGAAAAATGGAGCTTGTGAGTAATAACAATCTTAGTGTAAATTTTGCTGCTAAATCATTCCTTTTCATGAATTGCACAAGTTCATAAATCTGTATCTGGAAAAATCATCAACTGTGCGTAAGAGGAGATGGACTAGACTGCAGAAAAATGAAAGGGGTTTGCTTTTCCAAATTTCATATTTTATTAACTATTTTTAGATCCTTTCATGGCTTATTCCTACCACTGTCTGCCAGGCAACAGTGTGAAACCAAAATATATTTACAGGGCTAGAAGAAAGTGTAAATATTAGTGAAAGAGGAACACACACAGGAACAGTTTGGGGATTTTTTTCTTTTTCTTTTTTTTTAAACACACCTTTCCACCCATAATTTCAAGCGTTAGAGGAAATTCTGCAATGTGATCAGCTTTATTAAAAGCTGAAAGGTTTTCTGCCATAAAATTGCATACAAGGATTGCAATTTATTTATTTATACCATACTGCACATACACGTACATACTGCAGTATAGTAAGACTATATAGTATATAGTATAGTAACATAGTATAGTATAGTATATAGTATATAGTATAGTAAGTGGATATATTACTGCATTACCTTCCTATCTCCCTAAAACATACCCTTAATATAACAACTTGCAAAGTGACTTCTACAAAGATTTAGAAGAAAAAAAAAATCTTGTCTTTCAATTACAGTGGTTTTTTTTGTTTGTTTGTTTTGTTTGTTTGTTTGTTTTTAAATGCAGGCTTATTGAAGTGTTTACTCCTATTGATTTAACAGATCATCAGTATGGAAAAAGTTATGAGTTCACTTTACCTTTGATCTATTTCACTCTTTTTCTTGCAGTTTCTCTTTGAGCTAAGCATTTTGAAATTGTGCAAGAGTATGCAATCATCTAGTTTTGATCACTGAACATATTACTGGGTATATTTGAAAAATACAAATACTCTACTAAAAAAGACCAGCTTGACAAGAGTGTGTTATTCCTTACTAACAAGGATCACTGTCTCTCTGGTTGCAAGACAAATCAAAAACATTTTGACTATTTTTCCTCCCCTCTCTCTCACTTTTGGGATGGTGGGTGAAAGGGGCACAAGTTGTTGCATCTTTTCTTATATACTTAAATGGTTTTAGAATCTAGTAAAATAAAACTTGTGCTATCACTGGCTCTAATTTTTAAGTAGTAAAGAGAGAGGAAAAGAATAAGTTTATCCTTTTTGTTATTTCCAAAGCTAAAAATATAAGTAATGCAAAGGAAACATTTTTCCTGTTAATATACCATCAAAGGCCTATTGAAACTGGGGAAGAAAATATTCGGGATATAGCATTCCTACAAAGCTTGGGAAAGAAGCCATGTTTTGCACAAAAAAATAAAAACAAAATGAACAAACAAAACATTAAAAAAAAAGCAACACATTTTTCCTTTGTGAAGGAAAGATCCAAACAAGTTAACAGGTTATAATATAAAGAAGCTGCAAGCAAATAAAGCAGTCCTCATCTTTGCAAAGAAAATAATGCATTAATTTCTCCGCCCAAACAGCTGACTGAAAAACTTACTTGACATGACAGTAGAAGAGATTCATTTTCCTATTTGTCCAGGAAAAAAAGACAGTATAAATATATCTACACTACAAATAAATGAACTATAAGAAGATTACACAGTGTCAAAGATATTCCACTTTCACTCCAAGAGAGTCAGTCACCTTATTAGAGATGACTACACACTGGGTAAGTTCAAGCTAGATGTTTACGTAGCATCACAAAAACCACCACTGAATTTGTCATTTCTGGCAACAACAGCTTAGTCCCAAAATTGGAACAAAAAGATGATACTGTAAGTCACATTTAGAGACTGAAATGAGAAATGAGAACAATCAAATCTGTTCTAGAGTGGGCTATTCCAAGACCCCTTTTTTTTCCCCAGACGAATTCCCTGAAGAGTGGAGAGCAACCTTTCTGTTAATTTTGGTTAAATTCCAAAACGTCTCAAAATATTTTTAGTACAGTGTATTTATTTGTCTCATTTCTCTTGCTGTTTCAATAAAGCATAAACATTAACAAGGAATAATGTTCCCAAAAAATCAGTTACTTGACACTGCAGTGATGCACAAGCCTATTTACAGGCATTTTGATGGCTTTTCAAGCAGATTACACATTTTCACCTTAGAATTTCCACATTTCTGTTCATCATCTGCACTACTGCCAAAATAATTTTCTTCTTTTTTTTTTTTTTTTAATGCCTGATGATTTCTAGTTGTTCACAAACCAAGATAAATGCATTTCCAGAAGTGCAAATTTTTTTCAAGGCACAATAATAGAGAAGCAAATAATGCAAAATGAATCAGAATAACTTCAATAACAGTACCATCAAGTATTTAAAATCATTGAGCAAACAAGTCGTAGAAGAAATGGTCATAGTCATATGTATTTTGACAAAGACTTACCCTCTTGCAGGATCTAAGGCAATTGCTCTGGGTTGATCCAATTCTTGCCAAAACAAAACTTTCCTCAGTGATCCGTCTAAATTGGAAACTTCAATCCGATTTGTTTCAGAATCCGTCCAGTATAATTTCTCTCCCAGCCAGTCACATGCCAGCCCATCAGGTGACAAAAGTCCAGAGATTACCACATTTTGTACACTCCCAGACTTATTGAACTCTGTTCGTTTAATGGCTTCTTCACTTACATCACTCCAGTATATCAGCCCCTTCACAAACACGAAGTCCACTGCTGCTGCGTCCTCTAGGCCGCCCACGATCACAGTGGCGTTCTCCTTCCCGTGTGCAGCATCCACCAGCCGCAGGTCACGTCGGTTTGCGTACAGCAACAACGGGGCAGCTTCAAATGGGAGAAATAAGGGATGGGGGGGACAGGCAGATGCATTAACAACACTCCTACTAAGGACAATTTATGGCCTGATGTACCGTCATAGCGCAACTACTAATTTAAGGGAAAGAGAACAAAAAAAGAGGTGGGGGGACATTTTGAAGTTTGACTGAAAAGCACGGACTCAAATCGAAGCCTTTCAACTGTGCTACAACTCAAGATGGTAACTTGGTCATGGGCAGCTCATTATTCTGGGCTGTGCATTATTAAAATAAGATTAAAGAAGGAGGCATAGAACAAAGAAAATGGAGGTTTGAAGTGCCCGAATGACACTGTTCTGTACAGAAGGATGCTTAAATAAGAATATGAAAGATGAGTTTAAAGCAGCTTTATAAGCACTCAGTACTGGCCCACAAGAGCAAAAATAAGTATTTATTTACTTATTTATTGCCAGAATTTAGTAATATACACCTCACAAACTTCTATAAAAGAATAATTCATGTCAGGCTATCAAAGACGTGTGTGTTGATACCCTCTGCAATTATGTATCTTGGATATTTTACATATAATACATACAAATACAAAATGCAGAGAACAGCATTAGAAGAATATATACATATTTTTTTTTTTTGAGTGTCAATATTGGTATGAAGAGGTAGGGAGAAAAATACACTTACATGAGTGAACCACAGTGAGTTCTTTCAAACTCAGCTCCACTCCTCTTATTTGCTTACTGTATCAGTTTGCACAGTCAGTATATTTTTCATACATGATACCTGACTAATACAATTAATGGAAAGAAGCAACCATGAAGCAACCATTTTTTAAAAATGTAATATGCCCCTTTAATTCTCCTTAACCACAAGCTATATATAACATTATGAAATTTTTGTCCTCATTCCTACTTTTACATAAGGTTAAGAAAAGTACATAGTTTTTACCACTAAACATATCTACCTTTCCCTGTGTTTACTCAGTCACTGTAGCAGAGGAGCTGTACAGCAGCACCTAGACATACAGTGGTTGGCGTATTGAACACTTGTCTATCTGCCACCACACAAATTTAACAAGAATCCTCCAGATTTATTCATCAGGAAGGTAGGCATATTAAATTTCTAGCAGGATGTATGTCCTAACAGAAAAGCCCTAATTTCAGAGCCGAAGATGTGCCTTTCTGAATGTCAATGGCTACACTGCCAGAACACATACAGTTCTTGCATGAGAAATCACAATGAATTCAGAATCCCACACTGAAATTAGAAATACTAACACCTAACAAATACACACTTTAGAAAATTCTGAAGTTAGTTTCCAAGAGCAGACTACTCATTACTCATTACTGCAAAACTGTTTATCAAAGACACTGCCATGTGTACTGGGAGAAGCTGAAGGAACTAAGAAGCTCCTTAATCTACCTCTAACTAAACAAATTAAACAAGTGCTGTTATATCTTTGGAAGCTATTTTCTTTCTTTTTCTTTTTGAAAACTAAATTGTTCAGGCTGTCTGCCTAAATTTAGAAGTACTGAATATAAATTGATTCATGCCAAACTTTGGAAGAAAGATACCTGAATAGCTGGGGGGGGGGAGCTTTTTTGTTTTTAAGGATGTTAAATTTGTACTCCCCCTCCAGAAAGCAAGTTTTTAATTGTGCAGCAAAATATTCGGTTTAGAGATTATATTTCTACGGAGAAGGGGTAGACATCTTTAAATCAGAAAGCAGAAACCTTTTATTAAGTATGTTTATTACCTTACTTTGCTATCTCCTTCCCTTCCTTGCATAATTTTCCATACCCTAAAGATTCAAAATGAATCACAGTAGAGTTTCCTTAAGTACAGGTTGCTTACAAAGACTGCATTTCCAGAAGAAAACAAAAGAACTACTTGGTAAACTGAGAATGATAAAAAAGAGACATGCAATATGATCATCTACTTTTTAAAGCTTGCATACAATCGTGACTTGAAAAATCTCATTAATAGCCAGCTCAATGTCACCTAGAGCACCATGTGAAATGTGCAGCCAACTGGCAGAGCTCTCTCTAATAAGACAGCATGCCCAGCATTTGAAAAAAGGTAAATCCAGGCACAAATGAGTACGGGCTCCATTATTATGTACAACACAGAGCAAGAGTACCCATGCACACAGCATGCAGTGAATTGGAACACCAGGCATGTCAAGTGTAATCACTGAGGCCTGAAGGCATCGCTGAGCCTAACACAACTGCACTGCGTAGGTTATTCACTCGTTGTTGGAGCTCAGAGCTGGCCAAGGAATGGTTGGAGAAAGCATCCTTTTCATGAATGATACCAGTTATTTGAATGACAGCTCAGAAGGAACACAGCTACGCTTAGGATGAGCAGTTTCATGCAGATTGATTCAAAGCTGCAACTTGTAGCGCATTCCACAGGGCTGGCAGATGAGGATATTAAGCTTTCCAATTTGTTGCGACATTCAGGAATGAAGTATGCATCACCAAAATAATAAAAAACAGGTTTGTTCCCCCACCCTCTCCAACCCTTCCCAGAAAACACGAAAGCTTCAATATCCTATAAAATCTAATTGTTGAAGTTGGCAGCGTTAGTACCAAGTATCATCTCTGCTATTTACTTGACTCAAACAGCAATGCCAAAGGGAGAATTGGGGCAGAAGATCCCATCCTGCTCCATATAACTGACTCTGAAAGAGACACAGGACCCAACGATGCTGTCTTGAATAACACGGTTATGAGCTATACTAATAACTAAAGGGAAGAAATCCAAGAGAAACTCCTTTCAAAACTAAGCAACTATTTCACAGTTTAAGTTGCAATGGGGCAAGGAGATACAACTCAGATTTGCCTTTATTTTTTTTTTTAAGAAGTCAAAGCTGAACTCGTTATATATGTTTCTACCTTTCCTTTTGATATACATCATAAATACACATATTAACTGCATCAAAGTATAATACACTGAAAAGAAGTACTTAAACTCTTTTAAAGCAAAAGGAAAAACAACCATCTTAGAAATCGGCAATTGAAACCATAGTGAAAGTTATCATGTCATCTACCATCTGAGAGGCCTACATGTAGTTTATTCTTTTAACTAGGGAAAAGTACCCAATGCAGAGTAAAAGCTAGGCTTAGTTTCAAAATAGCCTTTTTTTGTATCAACCAGCAAGAACAAATGTTTGTTTAGAGACTACAAAAGTTACAAAATTTAAGGTTTAACACATCTGAACCACAACAAAAATTGTGGCTTAAAAATACTGCAGCCCACAGGATGCAAAGGGATGAACCAGTAGAAGTAAAAATCACTTAACAAATAAAAATATTTTTCAACTTTTATTATTAGCATTTTTTTTTCAATATTCAAGAGGCAACTTTAGGCTGTCAGAATTTGTCATACTTTTCTTTAACTAGTCGAGATGCCACTTCCACAAGTTCTTACTTGCTCTCTTTCCGCTTCCAGTGATCCATAACACCTCTGGGTGTTGTGAGGTCAGTGTTATCCTTCCACAGGCTCATTCTCTTTCACTCATAGGGACTTTAGCCTGGTTAAGACAATTAGTATTGCCTCATTTTCCCCAACCCCCTTTTTTCCTCATTCGCAACCCTCAGCTATGCCGTTCTACCCCGTCACTTAGTTACGGGCCCTTTCCCAAGCTGATTCAAATTATTACATCAGTAAAAGTTTTGACTGGGTTAGCAAGTTGAATCAACTCAAGAAGAGGTCCAGCAAAATCCAAAACTAACATAAGGCGAGCAGCAGGGTGCTAGAAGGGGGAGCAGCTCTCCCCGCTTTTATTGGCAGCCTGTTAGATCTGCTCAAGATGTGACTGCAGCCACATCCTTTCTCCTCAGCTCCACTTTCAGCTGTAGGTTTCCAACCTCTCTTTCGCATTGGCACTAGCACTCACCCAATACCACTGCGAGACAATGCAGGGAGCTAAACTAGCAGAAAGCTACCATACCCTTTCCTCACCCACCAAAAAGACGTTTTCAGCCAGTTGTCAGCCAGAACCTGTTCAGAACAAAATCAGATAAATGTAAGACTAGCACAACAGAGAAAGGCAGAACTACATCGGCTTTGACAAATTAGCTGAACCAGCTGTTTGTGAACCCCCAATTTAGTCCAGACGAGAGGTGGCCACCAAAATTTGTGGCAACATTTGCCAGAATCCCAACGTGGCCTGGCCAGTCATACTCAGCAGGTGCACAATTATGGAAAGAAGTATCCATGCAGAAGGCCATTGCTAATAAGCCGGGGGATTGCTACATTGGAAGATGTCCTCAAATTGGAAAGAGAAAACTCCCTCTCTTAAATGTCTCAGTGAAGAAGTTTGAGCACCTGAAGGTGAAACAATACTGCCAAGCTCACTGCCACGAGGACAGCAAACACAAGCTGGAAAAGAGTAGACACAGTGATGAGATGCACCAAGCAAACACACACCATCTTGGATGAGGCACAGAAAGTACAGAAAATTTACCAGACACCGTGACAGAATAACATGCACCCACATACCGACTGCAAGGGAAAAAAAAGCAGAGGAGTGGGTATAGATAATCAGCAAAGATCAGTAACTGCAACCTCCTCAAAGCCATCCTGCACAGAAAGCTCCTTGTATGTACTACAATCCTCCCCATTCCCAGTACATCCCACAGACAGCCAACACAAGAATGTAAGAAAAACTCTCTCGGTGGAGAGTGTTCTGGAACAGTCACATTGTGAGGACTCTCACTCCCCAGGTTTCAAGTTTCTCCATCACTGCTTATGCTTAAAAAGAATTCTGTGTATTTAGTTTCAGTGCATATTCAAATCCTGCTGCTCAGCCTGGAGGAGCAAGAAGGAAAAGATTTGTCAGGAGTTGTGACTTTTGGTTCCACCCCTCATGTGGGAGCAGGGGGAGAGCTGCATTCAGAACTCGAGACTTCATAGTTCTTTGGAAAACTAACTGAATGCGGTGTTTGTAGTAAGTAAGTGTCATCATGGACAGTTGAGATAACATTGGGAATAAAAGCCTGGGAGACATATCAATCAGAAGATATGTTAAAGAAAAACAAAGCTTCCCCCCAAATCAGGGACCCATCCTCAAGAAACACATACAGTGATGGTTTCTATTTTCAACCAAAAAAAAAAATCTCCAGGAAATATATAGGCGTTTCAGCACAGCAAGCACCAGGATTTACACCAAGTGGCCCATCACAACATCCTTCCTGATGTATCCCACATAATTGTTTTTACACAGACTAATGAACTTAACGGTAGTCCCCATTCCACCTTCACTGTGAATGGAGAGCTCTCTTCTATCCAAACCTCCTTGTTCTCACAAATATACCTACAGGACACCACAGGCAATGAGACTTTAGTAAACAAGCCTGAGGCAGCCCAAACTTTTCCAAGAGGTCCTTCTCTCCTCTTTTCAGCTAACCTAAAGCTTATTCCACATCCCAAAGACATCCGAGGGCTGTTCAGGTGGCAACTCAAAAGGTGACAGGAACAGCCAGGCTTGCCAATGAATGAGAAGAGTGAAAACATCAGTGCAAAAGCAAAGACACCAAACCGCAACAATGGCACCTGGATTCTGCACCATGTCTCTACTGTTAGTTTTGCAGGACTTTGGCCAGATAGGAGCTGTGGAGACAAAGGCGAGACTTGGTGATACAAAGTCAGCACATCATCCTTTAACCTGCTCAATAATAGGAAAAAAAATTTCTCTTACTAAAGAACTAGAAGGATGGGGATAAAAGAATGAGGAAAAAAAGTACATGGAAGGACAGAAATGCAAGGTCCAGGAATACAAAGTCAGCAGACCTGGCACAGTATAACAAAAGCACATATGACTGAAGTACACCATGAACACCAGTGTATGACATGCAAATAACTTTCTGAATGGCAGGCATCACCCATGAAATCACCTTGTCAGCAACAGATCTACAAAGCTGGCAGTTGATTTCCAAATTATCAGAGCATGCCTCAGCATTTGGTAGCACACTCACATCAACTGTCCATCTCAGTAAGGAAAAGATGACTTGGCTCATCTTTCCGTAACACTGACTCTCCTACTCTTTCCATTGCACTCTTATGGGGATAAAAGACACCACTCTGACAGAGAGTTGACACATCTATAACTTAATATGCTGAATCTGTCTTGTTCACAACAGCCTAGGATGAGCAGGGCGTTATGCTCCCTGATCAGGCATCTGCTTGCAGCCGCACTGTCATCTAACACTGACCTTCTGCCATGATCCTGTTGCTTATAAGGAGGAGTCACAAAGCGGCAAGAAAACAAACAAACAAAAAAACAACAACACTACCCTTCATACATTCTGGCGTCATTATTGCCTACAGAGGTTCTAAGAGTAAGAAAACAAACCAAAAATCCTGCATCAAATCCCTCATGATGTTGCTGAAAGACTGAGTGCTGTTTAAGCCCCTGCACTAAATTAGAGCACTGAGACGCGGTGCTGGGATGCGGTGGCAGAGGCAGCCCATTTCCCAGGGCCTGGGGAGGCTGACGGCCACCAGATATACCTTGCACACCTCAGCCAGCTGAGACGGGAATGCTCCAAAGTTTGCTGCTAGCCTGGAACGATTGCAGCCCGTGGGCCGGCCGGCACACCTGCTTGGGGATGCACTGAGCAGCAACACACTAGTTCACCTTGAAACTAACAACGCCTTTTCCACATGGACAAGAAGTTCACAGTCATTGAGCTACCCTTAGATGACACTTTCAGCAATTTATCCCAGCTGGCATGCTTCGCCTATATGGTGCTTTGCTTAATGTTTCTTTAAGTGCAACAGTGTATATTGTCAAGTTAAAAAAAAAAAATCAAAACATAAAAAGCCCTTAAGTTTACTTGTTCTCTTCTTTAGGTTTTTTGAAGCACTCTCAGGAAGTTGCTGTAAAGCATGACCTCAGAATTTAGCACAAAAGACCTCAGCTGGAGGACTGAATGACTGACAAACAAGAAAAAGTTGTCAGCACTGCTAAGTGCAATGCAAGAGTAAGTGACAGCAGTCAGCAGTGACATAAACGTGCAACTGATTAGGGGGAGAGTAGAAGGCTCCACTGCCTCAAAAGACTTAACACATTTTCATCTCCACTTCTCTGTGATTCTTCATCAAACAACATATCAGCTATCCAGTGATTGCTTTGTGTCGTACTTGCCAGATCAAGCTTGGTGAATGGCACCATTGTCAGTTCATCCATCATAACTGAGAATAATACTCATAATACTGAGAATAAAAAAAAGCTATACCTCCTACTAGTAAAACACTATTTTTTGTCCATACAAGTTCACAGATTTTGTTTCTCATAGTTACAATACTTTCTTCAAGACAAAACAGTATAAAAAAATGTGCAAAAAAATGAAGGATTTGATGCCACGATTCACACAAATAGAAAACAGATTTATAAGAAAACTGAAACAAAATACTCACAGTGCAAGCTTAAAGCTAAACTTTCCATCAGCCAAAGGGAAAAAAGTTCTCAAACCAAAATTGCACTTTAAAGCAGTCTAAGACTTAAGACTATATTAAATTTACTACAGATTAGTAAATAACTATTCCAGCTCAAATGAACAGTTAGGGACTATTTTTAAAGGGTAAAGACAGATGGACACATACTTCAAGAATTTCGATGAAAATCGTTGCACTTTTTTTTCTTTTAAAACACAGTTGGACCTGCAGGTTTTGTTTTATTCATTTTTAAACTCTCAGAATACTCTCACATACCATCATAATTAATGTCAAATCTTCAACAGACGTACATTAGAAATTATTCATTTTTATGCATGAAAAAATATATGTAGACACAGAGAGGACCATTCAAAAAATGCAGCTGCTGGTCTTTTTCCTATTGAATACAACTTAATTCTGGTAATCCAAAAGAAAAAAAAAATCTAACAATCCATAAACACGCACACACACACACCCCAACCAATTTGGAATTATATTACCTATGAACATTACTATTACCTACAGGGTAAATATTAACTGTTGAGCCTCACTTAAGTTTCTGATTTATTAAAACACAAATGTGTTTTCCAAATGGATATAATAAGAGTCACTACAAGGTTTACAAATTATTTTTCCTACTCCTCCATTGTTCTTAACTTCAATATTTCTACTCTCCTAATCCTTGTGTGGGCAAGAGGATTTTTGGATTTCTGCAGTGTCAGCATTTTAATTAATACTAACACTATGAGTACAAGCAAAAATTTTATTCACTGCTTTGACAGAACAACAATCAAAGGAAAAATATTTAAAATTCTAAGTCACCTTCCACATGCTCTTAACTTCAGGAGTTTGAACAAACGCAGCAGCCACCTTCTAGAACTGTTTGACAACTTACAGAGGAGAATGCTCATTATTGAGATGTTTTGGAGGCATAAACACTAAAAAAAAAATGTTTTTCCCCTTGGAACAGGTCGGGGGAAAAAAAGTAGGGGGGAAAATATAAATGAGAAAATGACATTACAGTATCATAGAGAAAGAAAACAAATGATTTTTGATCAAGCAAAATTATATAGCTAGTTGATTAAGATTTTCTCTCATATGATTACTTTTCAAATCTGACATCAAGAGCTCACACATGGCCCTCATAAACAGAATTAAAACTATAATCCCATTTCTGCCACATTGATTATATCATGAGGGAGTAATTCTATTTAGGTAATGTGATCCTGTAACAAGATGCTGAAAAAATCTGTATGAACATTGCTACTTTCCATGTCTGTTTATATTTAAAACATTTTATTATTGTTCTATTCATATAAATATTGAAACTCAAAAAGCATTCCTTCTATTTAAGCTAACAGGCTTTCTCAGAAGTTTTTAACAGTTTGCAAAGGAAACAAAATATTACTAAGCCATAGCTTTTTTTTTTTTTTTCCCCACCTACACTTTGAAAAGTATCTTAAAAGTACACTGAAAATCAAATGGTATTACAGTAGTCACATTGTATTCATTGATTGGTAGGTCTGACTCCATTTCCAAATTGGTAGGGACTGTGCCAACTGCATTGAAATAGAAAGGTCTGTAGCATGATAATCACAAGGAGACAAAGAACTCCCCTATTTTCATAACCACAGCACAGTGGAGCATAACAAAAAGGAAAAACAACAACAAGCTCATTTCTGCTTGCAAACACCATCAGAGTCAGACCATGTAAAGCAAACATTGAGCCTACTACCTGTGAAACTCTTTCCATAAGTATTTATAAACTACAAGAATATCCAGACAGCTTAAGGAAGGCTCTCTGTGTTAACGTGCCTGCCAAATATAAATAGGAAAAAGTTGCTTAACGTTTAGGGTGTCAATACCCAGCATTGACATACAACGTGTTAGAGATGCAATGCTTTCTGCTTCCAAGCCTTGGACAATTACCATAAAAGTATCACTCAGTTCCTTTGTTTACAGCGTGTTATACTCTGAAGTGTAAACTCTGAAACTACACAAGCAAGGTGCAAGTTGTGTAACTACAGATTATTAGGGGAGAAAACTTTTTTCACCTCATGAAGAAAGGCACTAGCAACTGCCCTCTAGAAGAGCCATCACTACGAAGTGCTTGGCTGAAAAGTGTAAATGGTCACTGCGCGTTCATTCCAGGCATCCCATCCACACACCAACAGCCACAGAATTCAGGTTCAATGGCTCCACTTCCACACAAGCAATGCCAGCTGCTTTCTGAGAGTAAGAACAGCGACTGCTCCACAAGTCTTTGAGGCAGCCGCATCCCTCCATGTCTTCTGAAGAGACTTACACCACTCGCTAGTACAAGCCCACCCATGGGAAATTCCTTTCCAAGGTAAACCGTGCTGTCAAAGTACGTGCCCTTCATGTGTCATCAGAGAAGTGGGTGACAGCACTGGATTTTACCAGCCACATATAGTCTACGAACCAAACCTCTCCCAGGTGAGGCTGTGGATGGGTGAGGGCTCCCCAGTAGGAGAGCTGGGAGAAGAGCTGGCCACATTCCTGGGCACTCAGGCCTGAGACCCTGCCCAAAGCAGCAGCACACAACAAAGCTCTACAAAAAAATGCATTTCTGGTGCTGATCAGCAATAACAAGTTCTCCTCCCTGTTGTACAAGGATGGGGACCCTCTGGAAGAAGCCAGCAGCAAAGCAAGCCTAGCAGTTAGCATTTCATAGGAAATTAAAGAGGTTAAATGTGCTGGGGACAAAGAATACAGTGTCTAAGCTTGAAGACCAGCTGCCAAAAGAGATGAATGGTGACAGATCAGAAGCTGAGAGCTGCTTCTCCCTGTTTTCTTCCCCTACCCCACTCCCTCAGAAGGAAAAAAAATAATTATCTGTGCTCTACTTGATTTGAACTAAAAAGTAAATCCCATATTATATGCACTGCGGCAGATATTTTGAAGCTGGCATTTTTGAGATGCGACATCATCATAAAGGTGGATTACACATGTCCAAAGGAATCAGATTTCTTCAGCTCCCAAAGACAGAGTTTAAAAGGTTCCTACGCCCCAGCTCCTGACCTATCTTCCTCCAAAAAAAAAAAGCCTCTACCCATTCTACAACTTCCAGCCAAATTCCCTCACTATCTGGAACTCTGGAAGTGCAGATGTTATCAATTCATAAGAGAAAAAAGGAAACCTGATTAATGCTCCTCTAACCAGTATTGTTGGGAAACATGAGCAAAGATTTTCACCTAAATACCTATATAGAACTCCACCAAAGGATAAAAGAAGCCCATCATCTTTACACACCTGTGAGCAGATATACACAGCTTCATCAATATACCCAGAACTTCCTCACATTTTCAGCGCACCTTGCCATAAACAACTACTTCACCTTACCTCCCAGGCATAGAAAAAAAATCCACCATGCTTTCCGTCTTCATTTTTCAGTGAAAAATTATAAAAATAAAAAGCTAAAGCAATCTGATGATAGTGAGCTATCACAGAGATGCAACTGCAAAAACTATTAAAGTAATGGTGGATTTTATAACACCTTAGATCACACTAATTTTAGACTGCTCTATGGAGAGATGAAAGAGAAAAATGCATTGGAAACCACAGACAAAGTTGTGCTGATTTCTAAGGAATCATACAATGGAAAAACATGACGAGAATACGGTCTATTCAAGCTTGGGTGGAGAAATACATCATGGTGATGACAAAAAAATAAAAGAAGATATTTCAAAGTCATTTTGTCAAAATGTAAGTATTGTCTAGTCCTAGGTCAAGAGACCTTTAGCCTGGAAGGTAAAAAGGTAGCTCCAGATTAAACCCCATACTTCATCTCCAGCCTGCCTGCTTCAGAAGTAAAAAGCCTGGTCCCATTTCTGGACTTTTGGTAGAAAAATGCGCACAAATACCCTAGTCACAGCTTAACAAGTCTTGAACATTAAGCTCCTCTAAACTGCGTACAAATGAGACCATCTAAAAAAGACACACATAAAAAAAAAAAGGCAAAGATGTTCTGCTTATCAAAAGCAAGTTACTAATAACAACAGATTCAGACAAACTCTCTTCTGAACACATAAGAGAAGAAGGGGTTTTAAAATGCCCATTACCAAACAGCCATTTTCATTTTTTCACTAACTGACCTTAAGCCCAGAGGTCTGCAACATTCAGTAAGTCTGCACAAACATCATTTATAAGACCCCTATTCAAACAAGAGCTTCGTGCGTGTTCTGCATGATTAGGGTTTAAAAAACAAAACAACAGCAACTGCATGCTGACTGGAGAGTTATTTCTATAGGAAAAGTAAGCCAAGAATACTTGGTGAAGGCAGAACTACCTCTTTAACACTTTTTAATAAGTTGAAACCTTTTTCACAGATCTCTGTAGCTCCCTGACAGATGTGATACCACTGCTGTTGCCTCTCTGCAACTGCCAGCTACCTGTACCAGGAACCGCATTGGTTTCACAGCTGCCATGAAGAACACACAGCTGCCACAAAGCAGGTCTTGCTCCTTCCCCGCGGTACCCCCGGGGAATGGCTTCAAGAAGCACTTGGGACCAGGAGAGGAGCACAACAGCTGGGCTGCGGTGTGGTTCAGGGTGTTCCAGGAAAGCAACCCCTTCCTCCCATCAGCCACAATATGTGGAGGGGGGGGGAAACACAAACAAAAACCCAAGCACACAAAACCTCCACAGCTGGCTGTCATGACAGTAACTCCCCACCTCCTACAAATCTAAATACCTGCCCTTGAAATGTCAGTAGGGTCTGGCTTATCACAGTCCTCCGAGGTGCTTCTGTCTCTGGCTAATAACAGCCCGGTACTTCAAGCCCGTACTAGTTAACGGGGTGCTGCACTTCCATGCTACCTATTTTATTCCTTTCCAGCTTGGTAAACCAGCCTACCGTAGTTTCCTTACACTAATAATCATGGCTCAGTTGTAAACCTCTGTCCATTTGTGTTGTGTTGGTGGTTTTGTTTGTTGCTTTAAGCCAGTGAGAACAGGGAGGCGAGTTCTCTAAGCAGAGAGGATGCTGTAGCCCACCCGTATACCAGTTTCTGAGTTTCAGTCTCCAATACTGTTGGCTTGGCACCCCTCACAGCACTGAATTCACAAACCAAACAGCAGACTTCGTAACTTTACCTCTACTTCCACGTATAAATGTATTCATACTGATACTGGCACTGCCTCTGCCTCATTAAGGAACTGCTGACACCTCTTATGAACTCAACACATCTCGTTTGAACCAATTCTACCGGTACAGATTGTTTACTAGGGAGGACGTACGCATTAAAATTTGATTTGTTTGTTTCTTCAGAGTTCATCTGTTCCTGTTGTTTATATCTACATAAAGTAACAATAACAATCAGGGAATTAATATTATGCCACCAATAGAAGATTATGACTCCAGGGAGGTAATCAAACAACAGGAACACATGAACACAGAAGAAAGAGAAGTGCTGTTTGGATACAAGTGTCCTTGGCAATAGACAAAGGTGAGAGAAGAGAAGAGATAAACAGTTTATAAACTGAATGTTTCTTCAAAGTTTCTTCTTAAGCGTCATCAGGTATGCAAAAAACTTCGGTAGGACATCACTAGCTTGAGATTAATTTGAAGAAGTGACTGTGACCATGCTGATACTGCGTGACAGTATGCATCCCAATGACTTCTATGCTGTCATTTGGACTGGGTTAAATGGCAAGTGAGAGCCAAATGAATGGTTTATTAGGACCAGGTATGATCGTGACATAATAAAATGAACTAATCAGGAAACAATTCTTCTCCATGCTCTGGATCCAACTTTACTTTTGAAAATTGAGGTTTCGCTGCCACAATAGGAATACAAAATGTGACGCAGTCCATTTAAATAAGTATACTTGTATCTTCGCAAACAGGATACAATATGGCAAACAGATGCATAGAAGAAAAAAAAAATGGGGGGGGGGGTATGGAGGAGTGGAAAATTTTTGTTTTCCAGAGTGCTGAGCAACTGGCTACTGAGCAGTTCCTTCAGCCTAAGCCACCTTTACTCTGGCTTTCATCGAAACCCACGGATGTCAATGACAGACTAATTTTCGACATTAAAGTGCGGTTGACTAACTATTAGCAATTATCCTCTTCCCTCATCTAGGGAAAAACACAAGGGCAAGAGGATGGATGCAGCCACCACAGGTGACTTCTCCCCAGCAAGAGCCAGCACGGACCCTGTCGCTGAGTTCAGGGCGTTCTCCAAGGGCGCCTCGGCTGTCTCACCACGAAATCCCACAGACCAAGAGACCGCCTTGGAGAGGGGGGGCGGAACAACGATTGCCCGGGGTGCCCCCAGTGACACCCCCCGGAGCTACTCGGGGGGCTCTGCGCAGCCCCGCGCGCGCTGATCGCGACCCAGCAAACTTCTCCGGGGTCCCGGCAGCGACAGGAGGAAAATCATTTCTCCTGCGGCCGGCGCGGCGATGCTGGCGTGACGTTTGCGGTTTTTTGTTTATTTTATTTTATTTTTATTTTATTTTAAGTTAGAGGAGACAACAATGCCAGGAGGGGTGCGGAGCACTGCCCCCGCAGCGGGCCCCGCCAGGCCGCTCCCCTCCCGCACGGGCAAACATGGCCCCTCGCAGCACAGCCGTCAACTTTTCCCCTGCCTCCTCCTCCTCCCGCCTCCCCGCTCACCTCTCATCAGGGAACAAAAACTGCAGGCAAGCAGGCTGCGCAGGACGGCCCCCATCTTCCCTCGCTCCGCGCTCTCACCGGCGGGGCGGCGGCGAGGAGCAGCACCCCCGCTGCCTGTTCATGCTTCCCGGCCGGCGGGGAGAGGAGGAGGAGGAGGAGGAAGAAGAGAAGGAGGAAGGCCGGGGCAGCGAGGCACCCCCTAGCAGGCCGCTCGCCCCGCCGCGCAGCCGCTCTCCCCCATGCCGGCCGCCGCCTGGCCGCGGCCGTTCGCCATCCACCCCCCGAGCCCGAGCCCGAGCGCTCCCCGCGGCTCCTCCGGGCGCGCACAGGCGCAGGGATACAGCCTCCTCCTCCTCCTCCTTCTCCTCCTCCTCCTCTTCCTCCTCCCCCGGCCGCCGCGCCCCGCTCCCCGAGAAGCGCCCGCCTCCCCGGGCACGGAGGGAGGGACGGCTGGAAGGAGGGACGGACGGAAGGAGGGACAGAAGGAGGGAGGGACGGACGGATGGGATGGAGGGAGAGAGGGAGGGATGCCAGCGCCGCCCCCTGCCCGCTCGCTCCCCCCCAGCGCACGCACACGGCCGCGGCGGGTCCGTCCGTGCCCGCGGGGGGCAGAGGGGTTCGGCCCAAATTCCTGCGGGGCTACTGCACGCGTGGGGCTCCCCCCCTTTTCTCTCCCTCCACGCCGTTTTTGGGGAGCAGCGCGGCTCGGAGAGACGCCGGCCCGGCAGGGACGGGACTACTTTCGGGCACGGAGCGGCGGCACAAAGGCGGCAGCTCCTCCTCCTCCTCCTCCAGGTGAAGGCCGCCCCTCTCCTGCTGCCCCCTCCCGCACGCCCATTTCTTAGCGAAACGAGCAGCGAGCGCACCGCAAACTGCGGGACGTGGCCACACAGCCCCGCTTGCAAAAAGGCGTCCCACTCCTGCCTTGTGCGCCACGGGAAACAATCGCAGCTTCCTTGAGTTTCCTCCGGTTTTTTCCTTCCCTAACACGTTTTCCTGAACCTGCTTCAGGAGTTTTCCAAGGAAACACAGTTTCCTTCGGTTTTCCAGACCTGCTTCGGGGAAGTTTCTCCAAGGAAAACCCAAGTCTGAATGCGCACGGCTCCCTGCCAGCCGGTTGCAGCCCTTTGCTGGGGTGATGCTGCAGGGCAGAATGACTCGAAGCAAAATTTGAAGTCCTTGCCCCCAGAAGTCTGTATTGTTCTCAAGGTTATTAGAAACTTATGGAAATGTTTAACTTTTAATTTCGTATCTGTAGAACATGTATTTTCATAGCTTTTCTTATGATTACAGTAGGAGATAACATCTGGGCCAGATTAAAAGCCCAGGCATCGTAGACTGACTCTAACATCAGGCTCCTGCAGTCATGTGATAATATCAGACTCTCAGCTTTTACTAGGGAAAAAAAAAAAAAAGTCAAAACTTTTTACATAAAGAAATATATATCCGACCTTCAAGGTTGTTTACTTCTTTTTTTTTTTTTTTAACAACTCAAAAGTAATACCTGCCTAGGGGCAGGTCTGCATTACCAAACGTTGTCCTTGACCCTCTCCTGGATGAAATAGCCTCCCCTGTTACTGCTATGTCAGCCGGGGAGATAAGCAAGCTCAAGCAAGATCCACACGGATGGTGGAGGGAAAGGGCTTCCCCTGCACAAACGTACCAGAAAGTAGATAAACCTCATCTTCCCCGTGTCATCACAACCAGGTTTGCAGGGACAGGCAGAAGGAGCACAACATTCAATTTATTTTCACTGATTGGAATCAGAGAGAAATAAAAGGAGGATTTTTTTTTTCCTTATGGTACATGCTCATAATTTTGTATGATCAGCGATTAACCTCTTCTGGAGTATTGTGAGTCTATCATGAATTCTTCATATCTTAATAATGTAATGCACAGCTGAGGAAAACCTCAAGCCTGAACCCCTGAATCACACAACACATTTCTCTACATGCTGTTCCCCCTAGCATCTTATCTTTTTTTGGCTGGAAACACGCTGGTGTCTCGACTGTCTCCCTTGGGAGCCTGATCCCCTGCCTATTTGCTCTCACATCTTCCCTGTAGTCCAAGCTGGCTGGTTTTATTTTTAGCTTTCAGACATTATATGCTGTCACCCCTTATGCTGGTGCATTTCACCATTTTCCTATAATTCAAGCCTTTTCCTTTCCTGATAGGATTTCCTCTAAGTCATTTAATGATTAGTGGCTTCACTTGCCTCTGCCTATCCCCTTTTCTCCACACCCTTCCTAGAGACAGTCCTCATGTCTCTACTCAAGCCTAGGTAGCTTTTTTTAAACCCATTTTCTATTCAATGCTTTGGATTCAAGACCAAACCTCTGTTCTAACTGTTTCTCAGCCTTGATTCTAGTTCATACACACAGATATAACTCAGTCGTAGCAATTTTTACAAAGTAAAAGAGGAGGCAAGAATACCTCACAGAGAAAAGCCTCTGATAGGCGGGGTTTCTCTGAAATGATTATGCTGCTTATTTGAGTTTAAAGTGAGAATGAAGTAAATGAGAGTAGAGAGGGAATGTTTCTTCTGTTGGAGCGAGAAGTTCATCTTGTTGGGTACAACCATTTTTGTTAACCTTATGAACAGAAATCTTCGTTTGCTGGTTTGAATCCCACCAAAGGCTTCCACTGTCGAGAAGTCTACACAGCCTTCCCCCCAGACTTGGATGGTGATTCAATGATACAAAAGCTTTTGCATAGGTTTCTTTATGCTCAGGTTATTTCCCTGTTTTGGTTCCTAATGCGGCCTCACAAACAGTTCTGTCAGGCACAGAGGACAGCAAGGAGCAGCAGCTGGGGCTCCTGGAACCAGTAGCAACAGCCGAGGTCTCTGCATCCTTGAGCGGTGCTCTGGGTTCCAGGGAAGTCAGTGGGGTCCTTTGTAGGACTGGGACTAAAGTCTCTAATGAGCAAAAGCTGCTAGGAGAAGATGGCTGCTCAGCAAATGAATTTGTGGCTGCCCACATCACAGAAACCACTATCATAATTAGCTCTCTCACTGAATGTCTCAACAAGAATGAATGGGCATGGCGTGGTGAAATCGTGGTCCCTCTGAAGTCAATGGCAAAACTCTCACTAACTTCAAAAGGGCACAGATTCATACTGAAACTCTAGCTCAAGTCCTCTCTTGCCCCCAGCAGGAAAGACTGCAGCAAAGTAGCTTAGGAAATGGGACATGACGTAGTGATGACTTCGCCAGTGTTGTCTGCTAAAACCATTTTGCGGATATAATAAGACACCCTGACTCCCAGGATCATCGCCTTGCCATTTCGCTTAGGTTGTGCAGTTGATATTCATAAACAAAAGTACTTCATCCAACTCTTTCCCAACACAAGATCAGCTCTAAGAAATATGATAGATATGCCTGACAAGGTTTATCCTGTTCCAAGAGCAATGGGTTCACCATAGTGTTACTCTTTTGATGAATAGAATACCTGATCATCATCTATCCCTTCTTAAAGTTCAATAATAAGCCAAAATACCTTTTCCCTCACCTTTGGTCCCATACCATATCAACCGCATCTTTTCAACAGGACTTGGGCAGCTTGTGAGCAGATTTCTTTGGATTGGTAGCCATTTCTCTATTCCAGAAATTTTCTCCAGGCTGGGACACCTCATTTATCTTCACAGCTACTGGCTGCAGGGTTCCCCACAGTCTGTCAAAACACAGAAAAAATAGCATTGTTGCTACTTCTGTGGCAATTTTCCCCTCAAACATCTAATCAAGTCCCTTTTTTTTTCTTTCTTTTTTTTTTTTTTTTTAATCATAGAATTAGAATTTCCTCTTCTCCTTGCTCTTCAGTACTACATAAATTTTTCCCCATTATGTGTAACACCCATTCTTTCTTTCCCATCTCCTCTTCCAGAATATGTTGCCTGGTGCCCAGGATGAGAACTGCATTTCTTTGTGCTGAAAACATCCTTACAACAAAAACTTCACAGAGGAGAAGGTGCTTGAGTTCAGCTGAGCATACAGGTAAATTAGTCCAGTGGGAAGCCAGTGATAACCCCAAAGGGGAATATGAAACAGATGACTCCAAAGGCTTGGACATTTTCTTTACACCTTTCGAGGAGTGCTTGGACTCCTGCTGATGGTGCATCCAAGGTCAGGCTGTTCACCTACTACCTCTTTTCTCCTGTTACATCTGCCAGGGAGTTGAAAACAGCACAGCCTCAGGATACTCTCCTTCAGCTGTAGTGTTTTCAGTGTGAACCATGTAGGATTCTGATTTTAATTTGGCACTGCCCACCAGACCACAGGGCAAGTCCAATACTTTCCTTATGAATATTTAGCCATGGCTACATTTCAAAGCCAAATTATAAAAAAAAAAAGTCATTTGAGAAAGTTATAGTTCTAAAATTTGTAAAGTACTGTAATGCGAGGTTGATACAGCTAAAACATCCTTTTAAAAGAGGTTGCATTTCAGGCTGACAGACACCAAAACACTATTTCATTTTAGTTTGCTAAGATTTTCAAAAACAGTCAGCATCTGGGCTCTATTAACCATAATGTGTGTGCATTTTAAGCAACAGCAATTTAAGAATACTTCCTTTTCAGAACCCTTTCATGGAGCTCAGCATTTTGCAATACACATCCACAATGTTTACCAATTATGCTTTGCACTGTAGCCTTTGAAGTCTAAAAATTAGTTACTGGTAAAGGATTGTATATTTGTTCACACTATTTTAGTCACAGGGATTAATGACTAGAATTTATGCCTATGGTCAAGAAAGGTAAGTCACTGTGTCACAGTAATTAGCAATCGTCCATGCAGCACTTCAATCTTTATGCAATATACACATTGTGACACACCATTGGTGTGTAGGAAAGAGCTCATTTGCAATATATTGAAATATTTGAAGTAACCACTTCTGGGCTAAAGTGCAGTACTAGAGAAGTGCATGGGAAAGCTGCAGTTTATGACAGGGAAAGAGAATCATTGCTCTCCAATTCGAACTCTGGGGAGAATATTTATAAGTATATAATATATTTATATCTGTATCTTTATTTTATATATTTATATTTAACTAGTCTGCAATTCAGCCAAGACACTAAGCACCTCAAGAAAATGACTATGTATCATCAACCGTGATACCACTGCAGAGGTTTTGTTTTTATTAGCTGTTAGACAAGTCCTCAAGATAGGCTAGACAGAGTTACACGCACGCTTCCTCAGAGTAGAAAAGAGTGCCCTCTAATGGTTAACGTGTAATATCTACGATGTTATTGTCAACCTCCGTTTAAGTGATTTGGAAGGTAAGATCACACAAATGAGAGATGTTGTAGCAGTTTGCTATTTCAAGGAAAACCAAAATCTTTTTTTTTTTTTTTTTTTTTTTTTTTTACCCTTTTAATTAGGTAATAATTAAAAATAAGGGTGGAGTCACATGCTTAACACGTTTTTCATTAAATTAACATTTCCCAGGATTCCTCAGAGAAATATTGTTGCCTTTGACAATTCAGAACTGTTATCTCTACTCTAAGTTTTATGTTTTACTGTGGTGATCGTATTTCAGGGCTTGGAAAAGTAGCATGCAGGTCATGTATAAGTCCTTAGGTTATTTCAGAATCAGGCATTTGTGAATGTCCTTAAGCAGGACACCACTCTTCTATGCATAGAATCACAGAAAAATTAAGGTTGGAAAAGACCTTCAAGATCATGTGGTCCAACCATCACCCTACTACCAATGTCACCCACTAAACCATGTCCCTAGGTGCCAGGTCCAACCTTTCCTTGAACACCCCCAGTGATGGTGCCTTGACCACTTCCCTGGGGAACCCGTTCCAATGCCTGACCACTCTTTCTGAGAAGAAATGTCTCCTAATTGTTTTAACTGTTGAAGAGTAGTGCTCTTTGTTCAATTCTTTGTTTTAATTGTTGAAGAGTAGGGGCATGACATTTCCATTTTTCCACTCACCAGGGACATTGCTGAAATGTCAGGACTTTTCAACTATGATGGCGAGAGGCTTGGCAACTACATCAGGCAGTTCCCTCAGGACCCTGGGATTCATGTCATCACGTCCCATAGACTTGTACCTGTTTAGATTCATCAGGTGGTCTTGAACCTGTTTTTCACTTACAGTGGGTAGGACTTTGATCCCCCAGCCTCCATCTACAGGTTCAGGGAAATGAAAGACTTGTGAAGCCGGTCTACCAGTGCAGACAGAGGCAAAGAAGTTGCTGAGTACCTCAGCCTTCTCCATGTCTGTGGTTACCAATTACTCAGATATAGAAACTCACTCCTAATATAAGAAATTAGCCACCTATAATCGCTTACACACTACTATTTTCACCCCTTGGTCTATTTTCACAAATGTTAAAGGCGCATGGTGGCCCTCGGGGACTCCTCCTGTCACCCCAGCGCAGCAGCCCAAAGGAAGCTGGGTCCTCTCTTGTGCTCTTCCTTGAGGCTCTGTGCAGAAGGGATGCCACCTCTCACAGAATGGGTGGGGGATGGGAAAGAAGCACTCACACAACCCCTGAGAATTGGCAAGAGTTCTTTATTGCCGGGACATCTTGCAGGTGAGTCTGCGGGACGTCCGTGATGTTTAGTGGCTCCAAGCTAATGTTTGGGATGGAGTCTGAGCGACGAGTAGGGAGCTCGCCAGGCACTCCTGCGACACTGTTGGTGTGCTCGCATGGCAGAGCGCGAAGAGGTGCCGGGGTAGTCAGAGGTCTGGTCTGGCCGAGGTGGATCCACCTCCACTGGTTCCTCCACATCTTCTGGTGGATCTGGCTCCATGAGCTCCACGGTGTTTGGCAGAAGGACAAGCCAGTCCTTGCCCAGGACTGCCCAAACGGGATGCCTTCCATCTGGAATGTTTTCAGGCCAGGGTGCCGAACCAGGGGATCGTCCAGTTCTGTGCCTAGGTCCCATGCCACTGTCCAGTTCATTTCCATGCCTGGGTTCGACGCTGCTATCTGTTTTAAGGTCATGGCTGGGTCCCACACTGTGTTCTGGATGACAGGCATGCCTCTGCTCCACGCGGCTGTCCGGCTGGCGCTCCTGTCTTTGCCCCATGCCACTGTTGCGCCAATGGTTAGGCCCAGGTCCCCTGTTGCTGTATGGCTGAGGGGGCAGCCTGCTCCCTGCGTCGTTGCGGTGCCACTGGTACCGCTTATAATAAGTGTCTGTGGGCTGCACACCAGAGGTCCCCTGGGCACTGGTGTCTGTTGTGCCACAGGTGCTATCCCTCTGCCCATGACACTTCTCGTTACGTGCATCCCTTCTTGGTGCTTCACCAGACTGCATCGCTGTCCTCACACACCAAGGAGGCCTGTTGCTCACCTTGCTCTTCTAGTCTTCTTTTTGCCACACGAGTTGGCTGTCAGAGTGCCTAGAAGCTCAGCGAATGGTGGGCCACCTGCAGGGGTCCTGTTTTATAGGGCCTGGAGCAAAGGCGGGGCAGTGGTGGCCACTGTGACCTCAGCAAGCCTCTGTGATGGAGTGGCCCACGCTTGGCCAATGGTGGCTGTGTTGGGAGCAGCCTGGAAGATGCCCTCACGTGGACAAGGAGGAGGGTTGGGGGGGCTGAGGGCCCCTTTTCTGGGGCTGGCTCCCCCAGGCCATTTGGCTTGCCAGAGAGAAAGGCTGCCCCTCGGCCACAGGGACTGCCCTCCACCTCTCATCCTGTGCCCTGGGTTTATTTTTAACACTGGTTTTTAGGTAATTAAAATTAATTTACGGAAAAGAACAGAAGCAAGGTGCATCTTCAGCCCTAATTACCATATGCACTTTGTGCTCCGAGTGAAGAATTTCTTCCTCACGTCACATCTAACCTAAATCTCCCCTCCATTTGTTCAAAGTCATTATTCCTCGTTCCATCGCTACTCTCCCTGAGAGAGTCCCTCTCCAGCTTTCTTCTAGGCCACTTTTATGGGTTAGGTTAGGTGGAAAAACTGCAGGACCTTGCAGATTGCAGCCTTATCTACCTTGTTCCACATGACGTTTTCCAGCTCAGGCTCTAGCCTCTCATCAGGGTAACACAGAATCATAGCATCATTCAGGTTGGAAAAGACCTCCAAGATCATCTGGTCCAACCATCCCCCTACCACCAATGTCACCCACTAAACCATGTCCCTAAGCACCACACCCAACCTTTCCTTGAACACCCCCAGGGAAGGTGTCTACCATGATCCCCAATACCTTTTCTGCAAACATCACTTCCAGCCATCTGGCTTCCAGAATCTACTAGTACGTGAGATTTTCTCCTCTCCAGATACAGATCTCAGTATTTGTTTTTGGTGAACTGCACGATGTTCCTGTCAGCTCATTTCTCCAGCCTGCCATACTGAGATTATTTAATTTCCATAATGATTAAAGTTTATTATTGCTGAAGAGTCACTGCAAAACACATGAATTGCTTAATGTGCTTTAAAGCTCTCTCTTAAGTACAAGAAGATGTCTTAAATGGGCTTCTAACATTTTGCTGTTATTTTATAAGATACATGAACATGAAGGCAGGTATCATCAGTCTTAAAGACTTATTTTGAAGAATTAATTTAAGAAGTTTTTAAGTATTTGATCTCCAGAAGTACAAAATATTCTCGCCTCCAAAAATGGTAATAAGGATAGCTAATTCCTTGCTAGATAAGGCTAGGGCTAGCTTTGTGACTCAAGGTCACACAGGCTATGTACATTTGGAGACCCTGTGGCATAATAGGAATGTATCTACAGAGTGAAAAAGTTCATACAGATGATCCATTGTTCACAATCCTTGCATTTTGGAGGACTTTCCTTCAGATGAGGTCAAGTCCCACAGATCCCATGCCCACTAGTGGCTGAAGAAAAACTGATGTAATCTTAAAACGCATCTTTCAGTTTAGATTCATCATAAACTACAAGGACAAAATCCTTACCTTTTCTTCCTTCCTTTCTTTTTCTTTCTCTTTTTTCTTTCTTCTTCTGTCTCCTTCCTTCCTTCCTTCCTTCCTTCCTTCCTTCCTTCCTTCCTTCCTGCCCTCCTGCCTGCCCTCCTGCCTTCCTTCCTGCCTTCCTGAAATCAACAAATCACAACGCTGATAACAGTTTTTATTAGTCCTTGTTCACTTCATTTCAACTAATGAAATCCCAAGATAATTGACAGTGGTTGATTCTATAGTCTGTCCTTTTTATACAGGCCTTGCCTGTTCACTTAGTGAATATCTAAATATATCTTAATATACTTAGTGAATTTCTGGTTTAATGGAATCATATTGATCTTTGAATCAGAGCTATAGGACTTGGAGGGAATTGCCAAACTATCTCCTCTGCCACCCTATCAACTGGCAACAGCACTGTAAACACCTAAGCCTCTACAAAAGATATTTGAAATACAGGCACAGGACAGCAGAAAGCTTCACACACATTACCCCTTGGCACTGGCTAAAATATCTCCCATTGATTTCATTGTCTGCTAGAGAAGGAATTAATCTGGATTCTTAAACTTCCACTGTTTCTTTATATAAAGATTTCTGTGGTTTATGACCTGTAACTCATTCTTCATGTGATGAGGGATGGAAGATGTGATTATGTATGGCTGAAGTCTCATTTGCTGCTTTTCCATATCCATTAGTTCTTCGAATAATTTCCTTACAGCATGGACTTTGATAAAGACTCTACCAGTATGCCTGGCAATTAAATGTAGATAAGTGAGAAAGGAAAACACAGAGAAAGACCCCCTCACACACACACATACACCCAATATATTTATTAAAAGACTTGTGCCTGCTATAAAGCTATTATTAAAGAATCATCATATTCAGTATTGGATTAAATAGATCTTATTTTCTCCTTTGAGGGAAAAAAAAAAAAAAAAAGTGAAGCTATCCAATCAATTTCTCTTCCTGCCCTATTTCCCCACCTCTCCAACCAAGCCCACAAAGATAGTAGTTGGTCACATGGATCTTCAAATAAAAGACAGAGAATTGTGTTTGAATAGCCCTGACTCATAAAGCTCTTTCCAATGCCTTTTTCAGTGCCAGAGCTTTGCAGTTAATGCAACTTCTGCTATTTTTTTTCCTTACTACAATTGTGAAAAATCTAATACCTTTAGAATGATTTGAAAAGAGCTTACACAGAACAAAATCCCTATTTAATCTTGGCATATTAAGAAATCTTTTCTTTGAACAATACGTGTAAAATGCTATTTTCACCCAAACACTTTTCTTTTAAATAAAAAAAGCTCTAGGAGTTGAAAGAACTGCCAGTTTAGAGCCCTGTCTTCATTTGTGGTTTAGGAATCTTAGCACTTTAGGTGGGGGAAACATCAGTGAGGATATGTGCTTCCCATGGTACACTGTGGCAGTAAATTGCAAATGCAGTATATCAAAGGCGTCCTGGTCACCATGTTAAAAACAAAAACAAAAACAAACAAACGAATGAAAACACATACAAAGAAACAATGGGAGCCAAAGACCCAAACCACTTAAGGATAGGCCAAAAAAAAAATGTTTGTAGAGCATTGTGTATACCAGTTATTTAGTCATTGTTCTCTCTCCATCTACCATCCCTCAGTTCTGCACATACTATAGCTTTTATGAAGCAACAAGGTTTGGGTAATCTGCACTTGTTCTCTATTTACTCTGCTGAGTGATCACAGTGTATAAGCAGAAGAGCTCTAGCTTTTGGCCTTGTTTGTTGCCCCAGCAGCCTTCCCAGTTTCTACACAGGAATTTTCCAGTACTCTACTATGCATCTGTCAGTTCTTTTTGCTATTCTTTCTGATAGCTACGTGTAATGGCTTATACTTATACGAACACAAAACATTTGAGACTCCCGCCAACAACATAGCTGGAACACTTGTCATAGCTCTTTAAGACAAAGGACAAAATCTGCTTTTTTTCTGAGATTCTAGTTTTTTATTTCAGTAGTTGCAGAAGGACTGCTTCATGAGTAAAAAGCACTCAACACTGCAGTGCTGGCTCCTCAACATAAATATCACCTATTAATTGTTTTGTTATATAGATGCTATTTCAAACAAACATTTCAAAGCAAACCCCAGCAAATACAAGGGCAACTTCCCGTTTTCTTTCCCTGAGTGAAACCTCTACTCTTGAACAACATTAGCTCAACAATGGAACAGCTGTACAGAAACAGAGGGTAAAAGTCACTACTGACGGTAATAGGGTAAAAACTTGAGTTAAGCTGAGTTAGAGATTCAAGCAAGAGTTATTAAATTTTAGGTCAAATGCCAAATGAGAAATATGCAAAGTCATTCCTGGAGTGACCTGTCTAGTTTTACCAGGCCTCTTAAGAGGCCTGTAGCCAAGGTAGCTGCTAATTGGGATTTAATCAACATTGAATCAGGTGAAAATTAAATAAAGGAAGAAAATGAAATCAGGGACAGTTAAAAAGCTATACATTTTACCCCCAAACCAGACCTCATTTTTTAATTCACCTTTCAAGCCCACGTTTCTCCTACAGTCTCAGCTGTACCACAGGTGTCAGTACAACTACAAGAACCAGGGTCTCGCTTAGAGAAAATTACCACTTGCCAGCTGATGCACGGTAACCTGCTGTTGTACAAGGTCATGGACCCCAGATGCCACATCTATCCACTTCAGTTCAGTCTGGATTGCTGCCCAGGATAACCTTCTTCTATGTTTCAAAATACCTGATGTTCTGCAGGGTCAGGAGACTTTCCAGACATATGGAACTAAGCTGCAATTGAACTGCCTGTAGCATGCAGCATTTTTTTGATTGCTCTTCATGTCATTGTTAGTGTATGCAGACTAAGTTCCTGGAAATCACTTTAGTTACCACTTAATGAGGTAGCCATTGGAGAATTCTGCTGTCACCAGTGATACCCATTTTTGGCCATTGAAAAAACATCATGGCATACTGTCAAACCCACCCTTGAGATGGCATCTCCAACAGATATCTGGAAAAGCTTATACTCTCTCCCAGATATAACATATGGATAGACTTCAGTGTTCAGGCTTGTCACTTTTCAGAATATACCAGCCTTCACAACATTCATTTGAATGGCATATACCCTTGTTTTATATACTTGTCTGCGTAGGAAAGCCACATGTGTATCTTGTTAAGTTTAGTAGTGAGCAGCATAGTCTGAGCTGTTCTCACTTGTTTAAAACTATACCTCACAAACAAATTATTTCTGGCCTTTCTAAAACAGAGTGCTCTGTAAAGGCAACATATATAGCATGTGCCAAATCTGGATTCTTTCCAGAAATAGTGCCTGATATATCACATGATGGAAAAACATTTGAACTCCTTATTTCATGCCCTGAAACAAAACAAGGAAAACATTGTCGTAGTTAAATAATCAGAAGCAGATGGGAAAATTGTCTTCAGATTCTTTCATAACTTTTACCTCTGGGCTGAGAAGTCATGTCATCCTATAAGGGAATTGTTTTGGAAAGTTATGAGCCACTAAGTGGGAAGACTTGACTTAAAGCCATAAACGATGTGCAGGAGGACCTCCCACATTAATAAATGGGAATTGCATGCACAAAGGCAGCGCAGTGCATGGCCACCAAAGTACAGAGATCATCCCATTCATGACTTGCTTGGACTACTACACAGGAGAATTTCAGTAGTGTCAGTGGAACTGGGATTTAGGAGTAGGGAAAAAAAGGCTCTTTCATAGAACCAAACAGAAAAACTTACTCAGAAACTAACTAAACAGCAGGCAAACCTGTAGGAAGTCTGTGTCATAGTGTTTCTCTACCATCTTCCTTGAACAAGAATAAAGATCTGAACTTTGTACAAATTTTCAATTTGTTCTTGAGAAGAGCTACAAAAGTCACAATGTCAAAGCCTAAAAACCAGTGATCATATCATTCTTTCAGTATAAGTAGGGGGCACAGAAAAAATCCAGTGCTGCTCCCTGTGGCTTTCGAATGTTCAGCCAGAACTCTATGAAATTCAGCTGCTGCTCTGATGTGGCAGGTACCAAATTGCCTCTGCAAAATGCAGTCCATCCCTGTAGACAGACAGCCTCTTCATGAAGTTTAAGCTACCTCCAGAGGCTTCTGTGCAAAAAAATAGAATAGA
Source organism: Cygnus olor (assembly GCF_009769625.2). Classification (NCBI taxonomy): domain Eukaryota; kingdom Metazoa; phylum Chordata; class Aves; order Anseriformes; family Anatidae; genus Cygnus; species Cygnus olor. Next base: position 71,575,006 of record NC_049169.1, on the reverse strand, counting down.
ATAGAATAGAATAGAATAGAATAGAATAATAAAATAAAATAAAATAAAATAAAATAAAATAAAATAAAATAAAATAAAATAAAAGCCACAAATGAGTCCAAACTCAGGCCTGTAACAAAAAGTTATGCACTCCATGCATTACCAATAAAACATGTTAAAAAGAGCACGTAGCCACCCTCACCATCCTAGCATTTTGAAGAAACACCTGTGTGTTCTTCAGGGTGACATCTCAAATGAACAAATGTGTCAAAACATGTCTATGGTTTAGCCAGTCTAACCTACAACATCTTGAAATTGTTCTGGATGTTAATTGCCTGTTAAATTTCTTTGAGAAAAGAATCTGTGCACCACTTGAGAGTGCATAAATTACCTGATGACTAGTCCTGGGTATTTCTTCTGTTGTCAGTAGGTTGGAAATATTTATTTTATTTTAAAAACAATGCAAAACAAGAGGAAGATTGATTAGAACATCTCAGACATGGCATATTCAAACTCTTTTTGGTACATGAGACAATGAAAGGACAGAAAACTTAATGCACAACCCTCAGATTTTACTGTCCGTGAAGTAAGCCGATAGGCAGAAAACAGTGATCAAGCATGGTTGTACTGAAACTTAAAAATGCATTTATTTGTTGTTTATAATATCTACCAAACACAAAGAGGAAGAAGAGCAGCAGTTGTATGCTTTGTATTTTGATATCCTCAAGAAGTGAAGAGACCTAGGGAAGAAAGCAAATTTAGACTGTGAGATTCAGCATATGTAGGCTTCCTGAAGATGAAGAAAAATTTTCAATATATCCCAATACTTCAGGGTATCTATCCATCAAGGACCTGATAAGGCATGTGGGAAAGGCATGTATACTCCTTAAGGGATTTTTATTTTTATTTTTAATGATGAAGGGATGCAGCTGTCCTATAACTATCTATGAGCAGGGAGGTGTAAAAGTATATTATCTGTATGGGAACAAGTAATGCATAGGAAGTGCCCAGCAACCTGGGCCAATTTTGAGAGTGTGCCAGAACACAAACTAGACTTCTGCTATAATAAGGTGGAGACTGTTGGCTGTGGTAATGGCATTTTGAACTATCAACATGTATCTATCAGGTGTGAGTATCAGCATAGAGTGTGGGACAGTGGGTGTAAGCTGTTATCTAATGGTATCCTCAGATTCAAATCCACTTGATTTAGTTGGTTAGTTAGTAATTGTTTGTTAATAGTTGATTGGTCAGTAATTTACTCAAAAGAATCCTATGCATAAGCATTTCTTACTCCTACAGGAATTACAATAAACCAAAGCACTATTTGGAGAAAACATGCCATTAGGAGTTCGCAGCCCCTTAAGGTAGTGACCGGGTGCTTTTCTCATCCATCTCAAATAGATCTGCAATTTAGCTTGTTATTTCTTCATGATTGTTTGCAGTGGCTATAAAATTTGTGCTTTCTATTTGCTTTAGTGTATAACACCACAAAACAGTTTTGTTCAAGCCATTCTGTATTTACACACCTCATGTTTTCTCAGCACTGTAAAATCTCTACATGAAACAAGCAGCTAAAGCATTTATGACACTCTCCAGGTGATTAAAGTCAGTCAGCTTTTGGTCTTGTACCCTAACATAACTGGTTGCATTCAGAAAGAGCCACCCCAAGTTTGTCTTCATATCACACTGGTTGATAATCAAGTTACATGATTCCAGTTTTATTTTTATGTTTTAAGTAAGGCACTATTGTTTATTTTCAGGGTGGGAAGATTATCCCTTATTTTCTCCCTACTACAAGTAGATCTGTTTAGTTCCTAAACCATCTGCAAAAACTCGTTGCTGCATGATCATTTCATACCAGGGAGAATGGTGCACTTGTAAGATCATAGGAGCTGTCAATGGAAAAAGAGTGCACAGAAATTTTAAATAAGCAGTGTTGAAAAGCATAACAAACTGGGTGAATTTTTACATTAGTCCAACTCACTCCTTTCTCTTTCATAACACACAACTTTCTTTCTCTTTCATTACCCACACAAATAAATAAGCTCAAAAATGCATATAATTAAGCATCACAGCTGAAAGAATGATGATGGGAAATCTCTCTCCTGCTCTATTAACTGACAATGCCAATATTTGACTAAAAATACAATCTGGTTTAATATTTTTTAAATGTAGAAGAAAATACGCTTAATGTTTTGCTGTCTTCTACAGAAGTTCACTCATGCTATATGATGTAGTAAGAAGTTTAAAAAGTGTGTATATATAACCCTCCACCAAGAACCTTCCCATAAATAAAACAGTTTTCTAATAAAACACTTTTGCAATGAAATAGCCATTGATTGGAAAGTTAAAAAACGATCTAGTTAAAACATTTTTAAACTGGCATCCTCAAATTTGCCAATTACAGTTAATAAGCTGTTGTTGCCCTCTAGTGTTCAAACACAGCTTGTAAAATCCCCAACGGAATGATCCAGGCAGATCACCTAGCAATTCCCTGTTTGATCTTAATCCAAGTCAAATGGGTGGCAAATAGAAAACAAAATAAAACAAAGTGTTTTGGTACACCTACCTAGAACATACTTTTCTCAAGCATAAACATTTGTTGTTGTGTTTTTTTTGTTTGTTTGTTTGCTTTTTTTACTTTTCTTTTTTGTTTTTCTGTTTGTTTTGTTTTTCTGTTTATGTTTTGTTTCTGTTTCTGTTTTGTTTTCTGTTTATTTTGCTCTGCTTTCTCACTGAATTAGTCACGCTACACATGCAGCTCACTGCTTTGCTTCTGCCATTCCCAGTGCTTGATATATGTTGGCTGTTTGGGTTGGAGGGTAATGTTTCTGATGATATTAGCCAAATTCTGGTCCAGTGCTCTGAACGACCCTGAGATATGTCCTCCGGCCTTCTCTTGAATCTCTCTCTGCTGTACTGTACTGCATCAATTACTGCCAAGCATCTCCCCCTCCAACAAATTAATTATTACAGCCAAAATGCACAGTGAAGATTCAGGGGTTGTTCTCAATACCTCTCCTGTAATAAGTTGCTGTGATGTCATAGGCAATGTAGAAGGCTTCTCACCAAGTCGTAATTCATTTTAGAGAAAACCTCAGATCTGTGCCTGCATTTTCCAGCCCACAACTGAGCCTAGTACTTATCATTTTATTAACCTATTTCCCAGAAATGTTTTTCCTCCTTGATCACAAACCTTTGAAAATACCTAATATAAATAAATAAATAAGCAAAGAAACTGAGGTTAAACAAAGTGTAGTCAACAGACAAGCCGATGAACTTGAGATACTTTTCTTTTGAAAATTTGTTCATTTTTAAGAGGTTATCCAGAATGTTTTTCATTTAGGTGTTATCAAACGTAAGCAATGCAGAAGACTGCTGTTTTTGTATATAGCAACTTGCAACTCCCGTATAGTAAGAATTCAATTTCTTGACATAAGGAGCACTGACTTTTCTTTGATCTTTGAATAATGGAAATTTCAGAGAATTTTCTGCATAGTTATTGTTAGAGCTCTCAGAAAACTTGCCTTAAGGGCATTTTTGGATCTTGCCTACTTCCCACTGCACTAAGCTTGACAGATCTAAGAACCTCTTGGACATGAGTCACTTTTCATAAATTGTAGTAGATCTATTTCCTTGTATTCATGAGGCACCCTTCCTTCTCTATCTTGATACTTGTAGTCGATTATGCTGCCTGCCACACAGATACTTTGATATCTAGTGTTTCATTCTAAAAACAGATTTAGATGGGGATGTGGCGGTGAGTGCGGTGAATAATATGAACTGGAGGTTGTATAGCAAGCAGCAGATGTGCACAGATACTCGCTTGTCTCTTGTTCCAGAGGCAAGGAAATATAGATCAGCTGTGCTTATTACCGGTCATATGAATATGACCCCAGAAGTAAAAAAGGTGTACTTTGAGAGCAGGGAGAGTTCTACAAGTTCAAGAGGGACAGCAAGTCTGGCTGTGTTGCAAACAGCTCTTTCGAGAGCCACTAGCCTGGTGAGGGAAGTAGGAGAATGCTAGAAGCAGAAAGATAATGCGAGCTTGTTCATCTGCTTTTGTGACTATAGGAAGCGTCATTGAGGTTGGGACCCTTGTACAACATAATTTTCCTTTAAAACTTTCTTACTTACCTTCAATCTCTCTAGATGTTCAGAAACGGGAGACCCCACCTTTTCTGTATCTTCTACCAATAATACAGCTGTTATCTTTGCTCAGTTCCCCCACAAGTTTCCACCTGCTCTATAATCAGATGTTGAATCTCAACCGTTATGGGCTTAGGTATATCAGAACAGATTCTTTCTTGTGCATATGTTGAGCTTATCCCTTGCTTTTTTTCAATTTATTTTATATGATAAGATTTTTTGACACATCCTGCAAAAACTCAGTGTGCTGGAGGGCAGTGATCTCTTTGGAAAAGGCAAACTCAAATTTGCAGCGTGTGGTTTTAAGGATAGCTTGTGATGTATGCAGACAAAAGCATTCAGGATACACATCAATAAACTAAATGTAGCTAAGGAAAGTTAAGTATACTACAATTTTTACTCTTTGTACTTAAAACCATTTGGATGCAAAACTCTGCTACCAAGTACTCCTTTAAGGCCCAGATACAATAAATAGGATGTCAGATACAGTTGCATAACGCCAGACAATTGTGTAACACTACGGCAAATAAAATAAATTGGGGGCAGATAGCTTTGAAAATGCTCATGCACTGCACAGCTACTAATTTTATTAGGTTTACTAGGTTTACTTATGTTACTCTAGTCACAGAGTATACTCATGAAATTCTTTTTCTCCTTAAACATAAGAACTTTTTTGCTTAACTTGGACTTGAGTGTTTATTTTTAGAATTTAGTAATAAATCAAATTATAGACATTATATTTCAGCATAGAAATAGCAGTTCTCTTCCCCACCAAACTCATCTGCTGCTTTCGCATTAGTGACCAAAAAAGAATACATCCTCTTCTAAGATTTCAATATTTCCTATTCAGTCTCAAAGTAATTCTCCCAAAGATAAGAAATGCTCCTAAAAATCTATTCCCCTTGCCCCATCATACATCAGCATACATTCCATTGATCAGGTAATCCAGCCTAGTATAATGTCTCTTCTGAAGAGATTCATGCATTTTCTTCCCCATGAATGCAATAACTAGTAGCAAGAAAATCACCCCAAAAAGTAAAGCTGCTACAAGTTTGCTTTTGTCTTCCAGCTGAAGGACACCTTTCCTTCTCAGAGCGCTCTCTGACAGGTAGCTTTCTGAATCAGATGGGTCATAATCCTGATGGTTGTTTTGGGAAGCTAGGGGAGAACCACTAGTAGACGGGGCAAAATCTGAAAAAGAGAGGAGGGTAACATGGCTGGTATCATTGGAAGAGGCAAGTGTTGGCTCAGGAGGGATGGCTGAAGTTCTGAGCCCTGATGTGGCAGTAGCTATTCCGGAATTTGAGGTCACCCGCTTGGTTGTGGAAGTAGAAGCAGAAATTGTGGGACTGGAAAGAGGAACATGAGTAACAGCAGTGCTGGCAGCAGTGATACAATGTTCAGCTCTAGCAGTTGCAGTGTGCATAAACGTAGCCCTTGTGGTGACAGCACTAGGTTTAGCACCGCCAGTAGGTGGAGAAGTTGTATGAGATTCCAGTCTGGTGACACTTGTAGGCAGTGGAGAAATGGTAGTACTGCTGGGTCCAGGAACGCCAGACTGAGTGCTGGGGAACAAAGCAGAGGGGTTTCCACTTTGAACATTAGAAGACGTATTTGGTGGCAGATTAATTTCTTTCTGCCTTGGGATGGGGTCTAAGCTCTCAAGATTGTTGGCCGTTTGTGATTCAGGAAAAACTGTATGAAATTCAATATTGTCTAAATGTTTGTCCACGTGGTCTGGGAGTTCAGATGCTTGATGGAAGACAGATTGCTGCAAAGCAGTGGTGTGATTCTGATGGCTAGTCAGACTGTGAGAAATATAGGCACCAGCATCCAAAGGCAAAGAGTGTTCATTCAAATGAAAGTCCTCATTTTTTAGGGAAGTGTCCTCCAGGGCATAGGTGTCTGGAAACAGAAAGGAATTATCAGTATTTAATGACAGAATCTATTTGTGACTACCACAGGCTTATTCTAGTTACTTATATTTCATAGTAAGAGACATATCAGGGAGCTCCAGAAAGTAATGACTAATCAAACTGAAGCATCAAGATCTTTTCTTTAAAATATGCAGTGACTTTCAAATTCTGTCTGTCATAAGACCTGTCAGCCCCAAGCATGGACACATCAGACTGTGACTGCCGCTTCTTACAAAATTTACATGTGAAGAGCAATCATCTCAATGTGATTTTTATACTCATCTAGCATGAATGTATTTATTTAGAGGTGAAAAGTAGAGTGAGTAAGCCCATTGCCTTTAAACCATTCCACAGTCTGTCAATTAAGTAGATATTACCAACCTCACTTTTGTCAGATGTAAGCATTTCCACCTACCCAAGATAGTTATATACCCCCCTTTCTTGTTATATCCAAACATCCCATGATTGTTTGATAGAATTCACTTCACATACCATAATTGTCTGATGATACAAGGTGACAATAATATCCCTGTTTTATAGACTGGGACCAGAGCAGAGAGTCTGAGCAACTTTCTCAAAATCATTTAAGAAAACAGTGGCAACCTAGATGTCATGATGACAAGTCTGTTAAGGTCCAGGGTCTCCCGGAATTAGCATCTGTGAGTGCTTTGCTGCACTTAGCTGCACTTTGCTGTGATTTCATTCACATGACTATGTGTTATGATATTTTACTACACAGATGAAGTATCCTTGGGGCTTCTATTTACAGACAAGGTAGGAACAGTTCATAATTTCTCTGAGATTTTTCATCCTCATCTGTAATAAAATGGTTTGTATTCCTGCAACTGTATGGTGCAGAGCAGTGATCCAGGCTTGTTCACTTTGCAAAAAATACATTTCTGATCAAAGTACATGGCCAACAAGGGATGTAAGATTGAATGTTTCTCACATAGCAAACTTGTTAAATGAATACAGCCACAGAAAAAAATTAAAGATTCTAATATCTTGCTGAGAGAATGTAAACAAATTAATGGTTGGACTTGACGATCTTAGAGGTCTTTTCCAACCTAAATGATTCTATGATTCTGTGGAATGTTGCAGAAGTTCTCTAAATGTATGGTAATGACAGTGAATTCTATTTTTCCAGAATCAAGGTAAAATATACTTTTCTGTATAAATCCAGCTATATTTCAAGAGTTTACTAGTCCAATTTGCCCTGTTAGATACAGAGTTATAGGAGTCCCAACCATACTACTCAGTGCTAAGGAACAAGTAGTCAAAGAAACTTGTTGCTACCAGATCTCCAAATGTCCATTCTTCCACTTCCCCGCCCCCCCTTTATAGTTTCTTGTGGAAAAGTTCTCTTTTTCAGTAAAAGTTCAGACTCTTGCAATACAAAATTTCTGCTCTCTCAAGAAGCCACACTGAAACCACCTTGTGAACTCTTGGCAAGAGGACCGTCTAATTATCAGCTTCTTATCTGAGCTGCTTCTTATCTGAGCTGTTCAGACTGGTCTGCTGCAAGTCAATGCCAGTCAACAAGTAAGACTTGCTATTAAAAATCCCACAGCACATGACAGATAATGAGAAAATTGTGAGTGTGCAGCCCACATGCCATGAAGCTTTGAGTTTAGTCAGTTTGCATCTGTGCTTCAGGTTCCCTAACTGAAAACAGAAAATAATGATTACTATCCCCAATTACTCAGTAACATTACAGTGGTGTTCTAAGGCTTGCCTAATATTTGCTTGCTGTTTCTGCTTGTATCTATATGGTACTCATCAGTGTTGCCTGAATCCTTTGAATACACAGACAGCTACAAGGGCATCATATTTCCATTGCTTTCAGCAATATTCTTCAGTATTATGTACAGGAAATTGTCCTTGACTAGAATACATCAAGATGGAAGAAGCCTTTTTGTTTTAAGCAAAGGAAAACTATGAAGAATTCTGAACCTAATGTGAAGGAATTTCATAATGGTTGGGTTGTTATTCCAGCCGGGAAGCTGGGCTCACGCAGGTGCTCACCAAACACTTGCCTATCCATCTCCCACAGAGCAAAGAATGACGTTGTAAAATTAGAATGCTTCGTTTAGAAAATTTTACTAAAAACGCAACCCCCAAACATTACTTTACAAACTTACATTACATTACTTTACAAAATTACATTACAAACATTACAAACATTACCCAGTCACTACTGAAAAGACAGAGGCAAAGGTGATCTGGTGTGGGGAGCAGTGTCTTTTCCTATTATTTACCTCGAGCTATCTTGTAGCTAACAAATCCTGCTGCAGGCTTCATTGGACAGGCCTCTGTGCTTGGGCAGTAAAACAGGTAGCAGTTTGGATGTGTCCTTGTCCCTCGAGCATCAAAAATCATGAAGTTGCACTTCCTGTCTCCTGCAAAACGATATATACATATTTCAGCAGCAAGAAACCTTTATAGCATTTACTAATAAGTTCTGGTTAGTTAAATTAAGTTTTCCTCATGTGTTGAAGAGGAAAACCACTAACATGTAACATTCCTAAAGGAAAACTACAACATATAACATTCCTACAAGAAAAACAACTCAAGACTGCAAAAGAATGGCCAAAGGCCAACATGTGAAACGTCACACCTTCCTCTTCCTGTACAGATGAACATGAGGAAATAATTAGTCTAATCTCTCATTCTCCCTTCACACATACCACGTTGGCACCGCTTTACGTAACAAGTTTTTGCTTACAAATCATGATAAATCTGAAAACCTCCTCAGTATACCTGTGGATATATACTGTTCCCATCCTATTGGGGGGCACTTTTAACTGGCTTCTTTTCTACTTGCTGCTGTGCCTCATACCACTCTAAAAGCCTGATGAAAAAAAAAAAAAAAAAAAAAACAGTTTCAGAGGAGCATAAGCACTCTCATTTTTGGCTATAATGAACGTAGCACAAACCAATGGTTACTTTGCAGAGTGTCTGCTGAATCGAGATGATGCCTCTTGGCTTTTGGGAGCCTGTGTGGTTGCAGCATGTAAAACGACCTCCATTTCTGTACTGCAGTTATTTTCCTGAACACTCTGGTATCAACAATCTGGTATCACATGAAGCCAGGCAGGACAGCAAAGTAATTCCCTAGGTGCTCACAAGCAGTAACAGAGAAAGGCAGAGGGGGTCCCTTACCTGGCAGCCCTCTTCCCAGGCAGCAAGCCCTCATACACGCCTCCGGAGCCGAGGCATACACCGGCTCTGCTCCCCTGATGCCTGCGGGGAGGGCGAAGCTGATGTCGACGATGGCGTTCTCCTCTTTTTCCGCCGAGCAGCCCTGGCCGAGGGCCGGCCGGGGCGCCAGGCAGGCGAGGAGCAGGAGCCGGAGCCGGAGGCCGATGCCCGCCGACATGGCCGCCCCACAGGGCCCCACGGCCGGGAGGAGGGACGAGGGCCGGCCCGCGGCCGCCGCCTTTCCCCCCGCCCCATCTTGCCTAGCTAATGCTTTTCCTTTAGACATTTTCAGCTCCTCCTTTTATTTTTAGGTAGATAGGTAGTTAGTTTAGGGCAGTGTTAGTTAAGTGGCCCGGAGAGTAAGGAACGCGGCAAAGGGGCAGTACGATATAGTCCTTCTTTTTCAGCTATCTCGTCCTGCATCATACTTAGAATAACATAGTTATTTCTGCAACTAAAATAAATGTCCTTCTTAGGGGTGGTCCATTACATGAAGAGATACTGAAGGACAGATTACTTTACACTGCAATGGTTAGAGTAAAATAATGAAAAGAAGAAGTCCTATAGGACTAAACACCTGGATGCAGATAGGAACAACTGCAGGTATATGTATACATATGTTTGTGGGTATTCACACTCACATTCACTAAATATATACTTAGTTCCCAAATCAGTCATTGTAAGCCACTCTCGGATAGTGTAAGAGTGTGACTCCGGACCCAGTCACATTTCCTAACGCTCAATGGCAGCAGCGAGGCTCAGGGGACTGTACCCTTCTTATGGGTACTGCATGCTGAAGCGGCACACTGCAGGTGTCATCATCACACAACAATCATATATATATATATGGGGCAGCCATGTCATATATATATATATATGTGGCAGCCCATCTCCCGGCCCTGCCGGTGCCTTTAAGCGGAGCTCCGCCTGGCCGTGGCGCCGGGCGGGGCCTGCCTTGACCCGGGCGCAGGCGGCAGGAAGCCCGGGCGGTAGTGGCGGCCGCGGTGCGGCCCCCGCGCTGCAGGGCGGCGGGGTGGAGGAGGCCGGGCTCGGCTCGGCACGGCACGGCACGGCACGGTTTGTCGCAGCGCGGTTGTGCGCCATGGGAGCGGAGCAGAGCGCGGAGGCCGAGAGCCGCCTGGGCGAGCCCGGCGCCTCAGGTCGGTGGCGAAGGGGAGCTGGTGGCGGTGGAGCCGGGGGCGCTGCCACCACGACCCCGAGGACGGGAGGCGAAGCGGGTGCTGAGGACGGCAGCCCCAGGTTCCCTCCTTTCTTGCTGTGGTGCCCGCTGGCCCCGTCAAGAAGGGCGGTGCGGGGATGCTAGCCTCCGGGGGAAGGAATGAGGGGTGTCGGCAGTGTGGGAGGTGTCCCAGGCGGTGAAAGCACGACGTGTGTGACGTGGAAACGGGGGTCCCAAATGTCTCCGAGATTAAGCTGTTGAACTGAATCGTTCCCTAAAATATAAGGATATGAAAGAGCCTTACTATGGTGGAGTGCTGACAGATAAAAACTTTTTGGTAGCTTTTGCCTTCAACCTTCATCGCTGAAATGAAATTACCTTGGGTTATCACTAGAGCAAGAAGTCAACATGTCCTTAATCAGCACCGTTACCTTGTTCTGAAAAATTTTGTTGAACGTGACGTGTTACCAGAGAGAGGGGGAGAAGGGAGTGTCATCAGTGATCTCAGGGATGTGTTTATACTGTATAAAGCATACTTGCTCTCTGTTAAACACGTTAATGTTCTTTTAGGGTCAAATTCTGATGAAATCTGCGTATTAATTTGTTTAAGCATTCCTTCCCCTGCTCTCCAATCTTTCTAGCGTCTCCATCTCCAGCCAAGCAACGAGCAAAAATGGATGACATTGTGGTGGTAGCCCCAGGAACACAATCCTCCCGGAACGTGAGCAATGATCCAGATGTCATAAAACTGCAGGAAATTCCAACTTTCCAGCCCCTTTTAAAAGGTAAGTGATTTTCCTCTGGTTTTGAAGGCCCTTTTTTTGTGCCAAATAGAGTATGTGCTCTGTGGCATACTGAGGTTCCTACTGAAATTCACATTTCTGTCTATGTTTTTCACACATCTACCCTTTTTTTAAACCTTGCCTTCTTTTGGTGTTTCATAATCTTCTATATGGTGTGTGAACTGGTTTAGAAGTATGATAATAATGTTCTCTGATGTAGAGCCATCTACTGTGGAGGCAAAACAGCTCTAAGCTTCCCAGTTTGCCCAGTGCTACTGGTTTGCAAGGCTTTTGATGAGAGATGCTATGTTACATTCTAATATATTGTGGACTACAGTCTCCAGTTTTGCTCTCGCTCTGAAAAACATCTCCATGTTACTATCTTGGAGTAAAGCTATGTGTGTACAGATTTAGTTGCTTGAAGTCAAGATTTATTCTTGGGGTTTCCAATCTAGATCAGATTTCGTTCTTGCTTTGGAAGAGGGGAATAAAAAATGAGGCTCGTGGGGGGGGAGTGTCCTTAAGCTCTATGTTGATGACATCCCTTTATATCAGTGGACCCCTTAAATTCCCCTCTGTCTGTCTCCTCCTTTCCTCCCAGCTTTTTTTTCTTCCCCTGCACCCATTCTTTGTCCCTCCTGTTTGGTTCAAAGGGAAGTGAAGATCTAAATTACAGCTGTCAAGCTTACAGCTTACCAGAAACCATTCATGTGCTTTGTGGCCTAGCTCTGTCTAACTCTTCTCTGTCTAACCCTTTTCCTGGAGGCTGTGCAGAGCGTCTTTCTTGTTACCTGAAAGTCCCTTGGGAAGGAAGATATCTGGAGCAGCCTGCATGAATTGAGCCTGCTCCTGGCCTCCTCCTCTTCCTGGAACAGTGTGGGTCAGCAAACTTGTCTGCTACATCGCGTATTCACACTCAGTGAACCAATGTCTTTTTTTTTAAAGTTTGAGTCTTACTGTGAATTATGTACGTTGGCAGTATTGCTTGCTCATTCATGCCTTGTAGGCCTGCTGTTACAGTGAGGAGCTGCTGGCATGTTTAGCCCTTCCTGCTACTGGAAGGAGCGAAGTGTTCTTGTACAGCTGTGAGTTTAGGCACCACTGGTCTGAGTGCCAGTAATTCACATGTGGCTGCTGGGAAGGTGTGGCAGCTGCTTTGCCCTTCAGGCTTTGCTAGATGACGTAACATCACTTTTTAGACAAACTCTTTACGTTTATTTATTTTCGTTATTTCAACTTGAAACAGGATTAGTGCTTGTGGGTACTATGATAGCCCAGCGGGCCAAATATTTGGTGTTGGGTACTGCTGGATGGGGATCTAGATCTATGTGGCACTAGCAGTACCGTTTCCATCATAAGGGGTTAAAAGACCACTGAATAGGAGAAAAGCAACCCTGAATATTTTTAGGACTGGTACTGCTGTCCCTGTTGACCAAGGAGAATGTGCATTGCTTATATATATATTTTTTAATTCTGCAGATGATGATGTCATAGAAATCTGTATCTGATTTATTCCTGACACTTTCACTACCATTCTAGAATTGACTGTAAGATTTTTGAGGCTTGCAGTGTTGATGTCAGCAGCAGACAGTTTCATTACCTTTGGTGAGAACACACTTTGCATGCATCCCGCGTTGTACAAAAGGCAGAACTGAAATCTCACCACTGGCAGTTTGAAATGTGAATGCTGTAACCCAAATTCACAAAGGTAATAAATAAGCTTTAATCTGAAACTCCGAACTTACAAGATGCATTAGCATCTGGCACTGAGATTATTGTGTATTTGTGAGCGTGTGATGACAGTTTCAGTTCCACCCAGCCTTTAGCTGTGATGGGCCAAACCCGGCTTGTATGAGAACTGTGGAATTCCTTGGAAGCAGGGCTGCGATGTGATCGCTTCCAGGGGCAGCGTTCCTGTGTGGGTGGTGGAGGAGCCAGAGGGCACTACCTCAGATCACCAGTCCAGGCCCTTTAACTCCTAAATATGCATATGTTCCGTTATTTGATGGGCAGCTGTCTTGGTTACTGAGTTGCTTTTGCTGATCTTGCTGTGGACCTGAAGGTGTGTGTGTATGACCGAAATCTTCTATTTCAGTCGCTTGGTCTGCTAATGTCTTTCCCTGTGTCTCTTGATGTGATGACATCTGGTGACTGCTGACGAGTGTTGCATGTTAAATTGTGTTGGCCCATGTGAACAGCTTTTCAGCCTCAAATACACTGTTCCTTGAATAACAGGACTGTGATGCTTGTGTTCGCTACAGAAAGTGACGTAGTCTGAGCCGAGTCTTGAGAGGCCACAGGCCTGCTTGAGAACGTGTTCTGTTCTGGATTGGTCTCGTCTCTATTCTTCACAAGCAGGCTTATGTTCCTGGAATGGATAAAGATGGGAGTAAGAGATCTTTTAGGAGTTAATCCTGAAACTTGTGTCTTATGAGCTGCTAGCTTGGAGAGCTCAAAATGTGAACTCATAGCCATTGTATGCTTCACTATTCTTTGCTTAAACAAGGGCTTTATTTTAAAGTGTCAAAAGAAGCCTAATTGTTAAATCAATGGGGTGGGGAAGCACATGATCATCAAGAGAATGAATGTTCTCAAATGACAAAGCACTGAAAAGCTGAAGTACATGTTTCTCTTAGCTGTCTTGAGTTGATTTTGCTGTGGCCAGTGACACTGGAGGTCTCTGCAATTGTATAACTTCATTTGTGAGAAACTGTCAGTGTATGGTGGTTTTACTCGGGTGGGCGGCCGAGCTCCACCACAACTGCTCTCTCACTCCCCTCCTCAAAGAGGAACGGGGAGAAAATACGATGAAAAGGGCTCAAGGGTTGAGATAAGGACAGGGAGATCGCACAGTAATTATCGTGACGGGCAAAACAGACTCAGCATAGGGAGACAGTAAGATTTGTTGCCTATTACTAACAAGCTAGAGAAGTGAGAAACAAAGGAAAGAAACCAAAAGCACCTTCCCCCCCATCCACCCTCTTCCAACTCCTCCCCTCGAGCAGCGCAGGGGAACGGGGGAATGGGGGTTATGGTCAGTCTATAGCGCTTCTTCTCTGCCACTCCTTCTCAGTGACTCTCATCCCCTGTGCTGTGGGGTCCCTCCCAGGGGATGCAGTCCTTGCTGAACTGATCCGGCGTGGGCTGCCCACAGGCAGCAGCTCTTCAAGAAATGCTCCAGATATGGGTCCGTACCACGGGGTCCATCTCTCAGGAGCAAACTGCTCCAACCTGGGTCCCCCACAGGCAGCAGCTCCTGCCAGGTCACCTGCTCCTGCGTGGTCTCCTCTCCATGGGCTACAGGTCCGGCCTGGAATCTGCTCCGGCAGGGGTCGTCCACAGGCCGCAGCCTTGGTCAGTGCAGGTCCACCTGCTCCACCATGGTCTCCTCCACAGGCTGCAGGGTGGAACCCTGCTCCACCGTGGTACTCCATGGGCTGCAGGGGGACAGCCTGCTTCACCATGGTCCTCACCACAGGCCGCAGGGGCCTTCTGCTCCGGTGCCTGGCGCACCTCTCCCCCTCCTTCTTCACTGACCTTGGTGCCTGCAAGGCTGTTCCTCACTCCTCTCACTCTCCCAGCTGCTGTGAGTGTCGCAATGTGTTTTTTTTCTCCCTGTCTTAAATATTCTCTCACAGAGGTGCAAAACAACATCACTTATTGGCTCAGCTCTGGTCAGGGCCCTTACCAAACATGGGGCAGCTTCTAGATCCTTCTCACAGAAGCCATCCCTATGGCCCCCTGCTACCGAAACCTTGCCACGTAAACCCACTACACAGTGTTATGTCCATTACATCTTTCATACTAGGTTTTCCTTGGCTTCGCTGGAAAAATCTGCACCTCAGAGTTACAGCTGTGATGGATGTCTGTTATACTGCCGTTGTATTGACAAAAGTCAAATCCCAATCCTACACAAAGTGAGAGGAAAAGGTACTCTTAGGGAGTACACCTAGGAATTAAGTACCTGACCGTCGTTCTACAGTAGCTGTTATATATCTGGGTACAGAGTGGTTGGCTATGCAAAAAAGTCTTCTGGTAGAAATACTAGCAAAGAACTTCACTGTTTGACTATTTATTTATTTATTTTTAAAGTGAGGAGCTAAGTATAAAATCTCCTGAGTGCAAAAAAGGAGTCAAGCATTGTGTCAAGCATTCCCTTTAGCGACTACTTTGTAAGCGGTACAGAACAAAATGTGATCTGCTGTTTCTTTCCTTTATGCTGCTTCCTGGGGATATTTGTATAAAAAAATGAGCTTCTGTCTGTTCAGTGTCCCTGATTCTCACAGTCTTTTTATAGCATAGAGCCATAACCAGCTGTGTATAAAGTAAAACTCATCCTCTATGAGTTGCAGAGGAAAGTGGATCTCTTACACGTGGAATAATACTGTGTTTGATAACTATGCAAATTTTCTTGGTGAAATAAGACACGTACCCTAAGGAGTTAAGCATTGTTACAAAACTTCCCAAAAGCTTTTGAGAAGGGTGTTTTGGTTTTAACTTTGTGCCACAGAAACAAAATGCTTACTGCATTCTTTCAAAGGGCATCAGTTTCTCTCTCAAGCTTCAGGAAAGATTGAGACCTTTCTGGTAGCAGTGCAGTGTTATGTTAAACAAAATAGATGGATGTGTATAAAGGATATATTGATGCATGTTAGCAATATAAGAGAAACTTTTCAAGAGAGAGTCATCCAAATGCAGATGTAATTCCTATTTTGCACTGAGGTCAGCAAGACCTAGTGCAAACATAACATGCAGGGAGCTTGATATTAGGAATACGAACTTTGCTGTGTCTCCACCATGTCCTCTAGGATTTTGCGATGGGTTTGCTCTCCAATCTAATTTAATGGTTCTTCTTATCACCTTGGTTGCATTGTGAGCATTTGAGACTTGCTGATTGACAAAAGCTGCCAAAAAGGCAGCAACTTTCTGCTTCTGCTGGCCAAGCCAAGTCAGATGTTAATTTCAGAGTACATATGCATTTTATGACTTCCAAATCCTCTTAGACATCAGACCAGTTAATGTTACTGGGATACGTATGTCTATTAAGAGATTTGCAGAATCTA
Organism: Cygnus olor; assembly: GCF_009769625.2. Lineage (NCBI taxonomy): Eukaryota > Metazoa > Chordata > Aves > Anseriformes > Anatidae > Cygnus > Cygnus olor. The sequence continues at coordinate 71,558,736 of NC_049169.1, read as the reverse complement.
GCTTTTTTGTCATTTTGAAAAGGGAATGTTGTAGCAAATGATTTCTGTGCTTTATTGAGAGAGGTTTCTGGTAAATCTGAAAGCCAAAGTCTTTTAGTAGCCCAATAGTAGTAGTTGCTTTCAGTGGCAACTTTAAAGTTGCATTCTGTTTGGTTTAGTGCAAGGTTACAAATTCAAGTAGCCAACAGGTATGGGAAGGGAGATTATTCTTGTTTTGGACACCAGTTCTTCACATTGTGCAAGAATGACTTTCATTTTCTTCTTTTATTTGAGATTTACTGCACAGTAGTTCAATGAGTGTCCAGGCTGACAATTTGCAAGGGGAACTTTCTCCTTGTTGCTTTTGCTTCTGGACATATAGGCATGCCCCCCCCCCCCCCCATTGTTTTGGCTCTCATATTTGTTGGGTTGGCATTTCAGCTTGCTAGGCCTATGGAAGACCTGGCATTTCTACTGGGTGGTTCCACAGCAGGCTGGTGAGTGGAGCTGGCTTGTAGGAGAGATCAGTGAGCGACAGAGTTGGTGTATAAGTGGCAGAGATGAAGATGAAGGAGGTGCCCAGATAGCAACCTGTCTGTATCAAGACTGGTAACTTCATTCAATCTTGATGGTATTGGTAATGACGTTGAAAAAAATATTTTAAATATTGCCTATTTCCTCTGCATCTAGTAATGGTATCATACAGAGTCCTCTACAATGTAGGTGGTGAAATGATTATTACTAGTAAAGATGTGATTAATCTGCTCCTGGGATGTGCCTGGGTTGTCTATCCAAAACAGCGATCCCTGAACTCATCTCTTTGCTCTAACTTTGGATCTAGCTGGAAACTAGCTCTGTATATGGGGCCTTCTATCTTAACTGGGTGTGTGGTTATGCTTCCTTTTCTCGTGTTAGTGTTTTGGGTTTCTCTGAGGTGACAGACTATTTTCTGATGATGATTGCACACTATTAGGGAAAATGTGTTCCCAACATTTAGGAAGATAAATTCATTGCCAGATAGTAACTTAGTTGACTTAAAATAAAAACTGGAATCTGTTCTGTGTGCCTGGCAAACACCCTCAAGGCTCCTCCTCAGCTTATCTATTTGTCTAAACAGCCTGACAGCAAATGCCTTTTTGATGTGTTGGGTTTGAAGTCTTGCGCTGCAGTCCATCAGGGCTGCTCTCTGGGTGACAGTGCAGGGAGGACCGTGGTGGTTGCCTAGGTGGGTGTTCCTATATAGCTCTGTTCACGCACTTGTAACTAAAACAACACCCTCAGCAATTCCAAACAAACTTCTGGTAATGAGTTGTCCGTAAACACTGGCAGTTCTTTTGTCTTGCCATTTTTCTTGCTCTTTACTCCTCATTTGGAGGAAGCTGTTACCAGTGTCCTGGTAGCTTCTCTTGGAAGCACAAGTGGTACTGAGTGGTTCAGGATGCCATACATACCACGGGTTTGCTGAGTACTGGCTTGTGGATGTTTAGAGGTACTTCAGCAGCCCTGTCTTGTGTTCTGAGTTACCGATGAGGGAAATATTACCTAAATTAAAAAAATAATAATCATCATTTTTTTGCTAGATATTTAACTCTTGAAGCTGTTGCTGATCCCTGCTTAGCGGGCTGCTCAAGAATGTGATGATCCTGTGCTTTTTGTTTTGTTTTCTCTAGCAGTTTTAGGCTTGTTGAATGCAAGTTCCCCTGAGAGCAGGGATCAGTTCTGTGTGTTAGGCAACATGCTGATATGTAACTGGAGACTGTTGCTTATGAAAAATTTAGGTCTGCGTTCTGTGCTGAGATTGCTATATACATTTGCCATAATATAATGTGTATAGTAGGGTGATGGTTGGACCGTCTTCAAGATGATCTTGGAGGTATTTTCCAACCTTAATGATTCTCTGATTCTGTCTTCTGTTGAAGGAACTCCTGATCACCAACAGTGAGAGAAAGAAAGTTAGCAAGGGGAGCTCAGACTCTTGTTTCGGACTCACCTGCATTCCCAGGTACATTGCATGAACGAGAGGTGGCTTCTCTGCAGCCCTGCTGCAAGTTACTAGTGGTGCGCTCCATTCCTTTGTTTGCCAAACATACGTGGTATATGGAATGTGCAGCCATGTGAAGGTTTTCATGGGCCACTCATTAACATCTCCTAGCCCAATGTGGCTGGATTCCTGTCTTATAAATACCACTGCTGTTTCTGTAAGAACAGCAAAGTATGGAAAAAGATTGCAAAGGGTTGTAGTATTTCTGTCCTTAATATTTTTAGGGACATGTTTTGTAAAGATCTATCAGGCATGAATTAGACCTAAATGAATAGCTTATGGCTAACCCACTGAGGTCTTCTCTTACCACACTGCCTCTTATCCATATCCATATCCTCCTTCATTTATCAAGGTGTTTCACAAAGCAAAAGCTGAGACCTTTACTGTTCAGAGTCTAGAGTATAGTTTACCTGACAGTAGTGTAAGGAGACCAAAGTTATGTAGCAGAGAGTCTTACAAGATAGGTCCAGCATGAGGAGTGTACTTTTGTCTGAAGATGGTTTGAAGTGAAAGCTGGGCAGTGGTGTGTTTATTGCAGCTGGTGCACGTCTTCAGCAGAAAAGTGTGGGGAGATGCTAAGGAATCTCTTGAGAGAGAGAGAAGAGGTGAAATCCATACTGAAATGAATGAAAGGATTGTTTATCCTGTATAATAATATATATATAAATAATCCCTATATAATTCTTTTCTAATGAAAATATCAATGTATTTGTATTCTATGGAACGGCATGTAGAGGAAGGATGGATGTTTAGACTGAGCCTTGTGAAACTTAGAGCAATGGATTTTGTCACATCTCACTCCTCAGTAATTTCTGCTGACTGGTTTACATCCTTTTATTTTTTTTTCTTACCACACTGTATGCTATTTCTTCCATTTATTGTCTAGGGAATTTAGCTAATAGCATATGACAGGGAATTTTTATTCCTATAAATCTGGGCATTGTGATACTTCAGTCCTTTTTTGAATTCTGCCCCTATGGCTTACAAGGAAGATCTGCTTATTACAGTATTGCTGAGTGTTCAGGGCTCTAACAGGATTTGCAACACGGATGGACTCCATGCTTAGTACTCATAACAAGCTCTGTGAAAATGAGCACATTGGGCAGAAAGAAATACTAAGAGTGATGATGTGAGTGCTCTCCAGCCTGTTTTATTTTTTAAGGCTTGTGGACCAGTGAGTATTCCCCTGTATTTTGGGGAACCGTCTCTCTCCATTTTGCTTTCATGACTTGAAACTTAACTTTCAAAAGCTGAACCTAAGGGATGCCCCCATTTTAAGGAAAGGAGCTTTCCTTTCAAGAGGTAGTTGGAAGAGGGAAGGAGAATGATGTCCTATTTCCATATGTTTCTCAGAGGTTTGACTATTTGGAGACCTGGGTTAATTACTTTTTGCGTTAGTATTTGAGTCTGTGGTTAGGTACTGTTCAAATTACATGTTCAACATCAGATGGAAGGGTGTAAAGGACTGTGGATACTCAGTTATGTGCCTTTCCCCTGTCCTTCCCACCCTCTCCCTTTTCACGCTATTTCACCCTGTATAGTATAATGTAGGTTTTGGCAGATAAAAAAGAATAAGCACATGCAGGTCTGCTTAGACTGTTAGCCAGGCATCCTTTTCCCTAGGTGAGTACGTTCAAGCTCCAGTTTCTGCTGAGCTGAACAGTGCAAGACAGGAGCTGTGACTCCTGACTGAACCTCATAGGTCCTCAGACATGGAAGGTTCCTCCTCACCACCTTGCTGGATTTGAATAAACTTTGTTGTTACAAGTCACCTGCAGGTTCTCCTTCCTTTACTTTCACAGAGCTTCTGTGACAGAGTTCTCCAGCTGGCCAGGATGGCACTTGGGGTGCAGCCACCCTTTGGATACTTCAAAAGATGTGCTGAGGAAAAATACCATGTGGTAAGGAGTTGTTAATGTCCTGGTTTATAGATGTGTCATGCACTGTGGTGAAGAATACCTGTGTTGGCCAGCTTACCTTGAAATCACTGTTAAGCGATTAAGGTGAAATGCAAAAGAAACTCCTTATTTATAACATCCAAAATACGTAGTGTAATTAAAGTGTTCACAGAATGCATAGGCAATCTCCCAATCTTTCTAGGACAAGGATACGCATATGCTGGGAGAGCATATACACTACACTTTATTTTGCAGTCCTCAAAGGACTCTAGGCATCTAAATCTGGATAATTTTTTCCCTCTCTTCAGCATTATCGTCTTACTCGTAAGACTTGCTAGAGTATGTGACTGAAGGACCTGTGAACTTGTCTGTGGATGTATTTCCTCTGACATGTCTACCCCAATGAACTGTATGTTTTATGTCAGTGAAAATTGCCTGCAAAGAAACATTCCTGTTAAAAACATCTGAGGAGGGCTAGATGTATATATGCATGGAACAATGAATCTCCAAGTCTGTTCCTATAGAGATACAGTAACAGTGTTTTTCAGTGGACCAAAGTCTCAAAAGTAATTCACCCCTCTGTTGGATGATTGGGATCAGAGGAAAAGAAGGACCTAAAGTAAGCATCCTCCTAGTGCTGTTAGTTTGGTTCTCTCCTTTTTAGTGGGCCAATGTGATGCTTACTGCTCCTTTCACTTTTATTCTTTCAGCTGTTAGTATCTAGAAGTACATTGTGTTCACTAGATAGGAACAACTGTGTTAAACATCAAATGCTTGGACACAAAGAAAATAGAAGATTGTATCTGGGATGTGTCAGTCACACAGGGACCAAAGTAAGTTGTTGATCAGAGACTTTATCTAGTGGGTGGCATCCGTGCCTGTGGCAAGGGGATTGGAACTATATGATCTTTAAGTAGCTTCCAACCCAGGCTGTTCTGTGACTGAAGGGGTCTTGAAGTAGTCACTGAGTTCCTGGGGAGATCTCTGACACAGATAGTAAATGGCAAAAAAGTGACAGTTTACTATGCTAATGGAAAATGTAGGCATGTTCTGATACAGATGCACAGAAGGCCATAGATGCTGAAGAAAAATAGCTGATTTTTCTTGATGAGAAATATCTGCTATGTTTGAGAAAAGGATGAATGGTAACTATGTATTTGAAACAGGATTTTAGTGAGGAATCTGCTTATAACTGTACCATATTTCACTGTTGCTATCATTAGTAGTCACTTCAGTTATGAAGAAGTATTACTTCCTTGTCTTCTGGTGTTGAAAATATGAAATAAATCATAAGAAAAATCAGCTAGCTGTGACAAAGATCACTTTGCTGCTAAGTCCAGGACAGTTGTGCCATTAGGAATCAGTAAAACTGTCAATGCAAAGCAGGAAGCAAAAGAGTGTGAAATGCTTCTGGGAGATTCCTGCGTCCCATAAACTTTCATCTCCTACCTCTTTTAAAAAAAAAAAAAAGGGAGGGTGCAAAGAAAAAAAACAGCCAAACAAAACCACCTTGAAGTGTTTTGGCCCAGAATCCCTATTCTAGAGTTGTGCAGCTGGACAGACTTGCTGGACAGACTTACAGCACAGGTCAGTGAGCTGTGTGCTGCCTGGTGGGTGTGTGACTGACTGACAGAAAACATCTGCCAAGCATGCGACATTGTTTAGTCCTTGTTCACTCACACTGCTGGTCTGTAGTTGTGTGCAGATAGTATTTAAGCTATATATAGTATGTATATACTATACATAGCAGATGCACAAACTGTATGTGCAGTTTGCTTTTAACTTGTGCTTGGCCCACTTTTAAAGTTCTACCTGGTCACTGGCTGTTTTTTTGAATGCTTCCTGTCTTGTGGCTAGACCAGCAATGGTGTTGCAATGGATTGCTTTGGAAAATCATTTTTTTTCCTTCTTAGTGTTGGTAAACAATTTCTGCCTCATAGGAGTTTATCTGTTTGCCCATGTCCAGGAGATTTGATTTTTTTCAGTTTATTAAGAAAAGTTATAATTAACCAATAGGGACAGTGTAAATCATTACACCCTAAGTCACTAATTCCTGATGATGTAATTTTATTTGTTATGCATGTTGATTAAGTTAAATAAACTTGATCAAGATAAAGGATGAGTGCATGCTTCTGTATCTGTTTGTGTGTAGTTAACCACATTTTCTATAACATCACATAGTTCAAATGCTGTGCTCTTGTCTTTATTTCCCTACGCAGATATTGTCAGTAGAACAAAAAGCAGATTCCCCAAAGTCATATGCAGATAATACCCCCCTCCTAATTAAGGGTTTGACTTACTAAAATTACGTAAAGATAAAAAGGTCATTAAGGTAGAAGTATCGGGAAAAAAAAGTCTATTCAAGCCCTAAATCTTGTTAGCAAAGCACTACGGCAGGAACTTAGTGTAACCATGTTCCCTCCGTACAATTATGTAAGATGAGATCAGCAAGCAAGTAATAAAGTACAGGTCAGCAAGCTCATTGTTACAAAACCTTGAAGTTTAGAATCAAATTTGATCTGCCTCTATTTCTTTCTTAGGGAAGCCTAACAGAAAGGAAAATAGGAGTTTCATGGTTCATTTGGCTTGAACAATGAGGTCTGCAACACTGAATTCCGTAATATTCCCTCTATTTTCTGTGCAAGCCTGCTCATGGTATATGTGGCTAAGTTGTCAGCACTCTTGCACGTACAAACCAGCAGATGCACCATTGCAGATTACATATTGAATTCTGAAATGCAGATAATCTGCCAGAGATGCTGCTTTTTAATTTGCAATACTAAAAAAAAAAATAAAAATTAGTGGTGATGTTGAGTAGAAGGTGGAATTACTGACTGTTGTAGTTGCAGCTGACCTTGGAAGCCTTTATTGTTCTGTGGTAGTTGTCAGAGAAGAGTCATTAGTCATAGACAGGGGCAGTTCACACTGTAAATCAATAGCTTAATGCGGTAATGCAGCAGTTTCAGAGCGAAACTGACTTTGCTGAAGTCAGTGGCAAAGCTCCTGTGGGTTTCAGCAGAGTGGAGATTTTTGTTCCCAAACTGTGTGTGTTTCTGTATAGTTTCAACTTCATATGGTAGAGTGCTAAGGTTGATGTTTAAAGTTTAACAGTAATAAGCATGTTTTGGAGACAGTGAGGGATGTTGCACAATAAGTTTGTTAGATGTGATGCCCTCTCAACCTCTTCCCACACATCTCATCCTGACCCTTAGGGGCTAGCTCCACATTGCACTTGGTTATTCAGAAGATGGGGACATCCGTGGGGTTTTGTGCTCACTTGTTGGTTTATGCACTCTGCGTTAAAGAACCGTAAGCTAGAAAGCATTTGTGACTCAGAAGAAGGGACTAGAGACCAGGATTCCCACTACCTTGTTCACTCTCACACACCCTTTATTTACCCATTTACCTCCTTCTGTCTTGGCCGCTTCCTTGGCCCTGTGTATGGCCAAAGGCTTCCAAACAGCCTTTGTCATGAGAGGTGCTACTGGGCAGCTTCTCAGCTTTGGTAAAACTGCGTTCATTCCTGGCATGCTCTGTAGCAGAGTTTTAGTGCCTGGGGAGGGTTTTTTTTGGTGGAAACTCTATCTTCGTGCAGTGTTAAGACACTTGGGAAGTTTTGGGCATTGTACTGGAGTGATGTAAGTGCGTTTTGTGTACTGATGTCTTAGATGCTTGTGGATTTTTGTTTGTTCAAACTTTTCTTCTTGTGTGTGCAAGTAGGTGAGTTCCCTGGATGCTCTTACCTTTGTGGCAGAAGTCTACCTCTCTCATGTTCCAGAATGTTTACTGATGGTAATTCTAGCACGTGGTTTCAGCAGAGACATGAGATATGCCCCGGTTGGCTTTGATGTGCAAGTTAAGTATAAAATGACATGCAGTGCAGTATTGCCTGCCTGATTGACTGTTGTATTAGACATCCACCTTACGCTGGTTTGTGGCCCTATATCAATATATTTTTTCACTTAATAAAGAGTTGAAGGGCAGAAGTAAGTGCACGTGCTCATAATCAGTACTTCTTGTGATGTTAAGAGCAAGCAGTGAAAACACTAGGCTGCTGTTTGAATGCACCCATGGTTTGTTGTTTTTTTATGTATCTGGCTGATATAGAAATGAGACTTGTCTAACTTTTCAAAAGTATGTTGTATTGCAGTTGCATTTCTGAAAACAAACGATTGGGACTATCTGACTGCGGGCTACAGTTCTCTAGTGGGTATAGTGGGAATATCATTTATAAGTCACTTCGGTAACTTGCATGAGCTCCGGAGGGCAGAGTGCAGGCCTGTGTTACAGTGGAAGACCTGAGAAGCTCAGCCAGTAAAACTGGACAATTTTCACTATGTTCATCAGTCTGGCAAAAGGTACTGCACCCAACTGAAAGGTGAAGTAAAATGGTGGTGTGATAGTGGGTGTAGTACCTAATGCCTTTGACTCTGCCTGCTGAGCACCTGCTGGTGAGTCAAGGGGATGGTGTCACAGGCTGCTAATCTCTGCTGGTGCTGTATAAGAGAGAAACCTGTGTGTCTTCCTTGCCTCAGAAGTAATGAGGCTCAGCAGGAATCATTAATCTCGATGCTGCACTCTTATTTCTCCGTTTGTCTAATTTGCTTTTCAATCTGTATCCTTTGTTAATATGAAAATTGAGAACTGCAGTCCAGGCAACTGCCACCAGGTGCCACTGTAATACAGAAGTATTGGTAGATGTCTTTGAAAACGGCTGGAAGTGTTGAAACAGTGCCTTGAAAACTGCATTCACTTTAAGCCCTTCATTAACATTTGTCTTCTAGTTACCTTCACTGTGGCAAGTGACCTAGGTTTTGGTAGCCTAGCTGGCAAACTGGATTTGGTACCAGCTGGAGCTGCGAGCTGAGCCATAAGTAACAGACGACTACAGACTGAAACAATATTGGTTCTGGAAAGAGAAAATGATGCAGAGGTCTAGTTCTTCATCTGAAAGCCTTTCAGAAATCTTTTTGATCTTCAAAAGTAGAAGTCTTGTGTGACACCTATTTTCGGTTGTTGGTACTAGCTGTTTTCAAAGTGTGTACAGTGAGAAAATGAACGTAGAAATCAGTAATTCACAGGGGAGCACTTTGGGTTCAGCTCCTGTTCATGGCTGTTGATCCTAGCCTAGGTACACCATCTGCAACATGGAGTTTACTAGTATTTTCTCGGCAAGACTCTTCTGGTCATAGGTGTGTTGAAGTCTGAAACTGGTACATAGTCCCTAGAGGCCTGCTGTGCTGGGAAAGATGTTTTTCCAGCAGAGGGAATGGAACTGGGGAACTGATGTGACTAGAAAATGATTGTAACACACTCTTCTTGCCCCCAGCCTCAGTTCCAAAATGTTCAGCTGTCAGATCTTAGCTCCAGTTCATCACCAGCTCTGCAAACTATTGTTGCTGTCACAGTACACAACACAGGATGAGTTGAGACCCTGTAGCGAGTGGATGAGGAGAGGCAGGGGAAATGAGAAGGGAGGGAAAAGGGGTTGGAATTGTGACTATTAAGTGATGGCCTACAATTCTGTGCTCTTACCCTGTGTTCCTTGAGCTAGTCTTGCTTAAACAAACATGTGTTTGGGGTGAATGCTTTTATTGATCAAATGTCTGCTCAGCTTAAAATCCAATGCTTTATTATTCCCAAATAATTTCTATGGGGAGGTTGGGTGGAAGGGGAATGTCCTGAACCTCCATCTCCGTTGCCTTGGAAAAGTCATTAAGATACCTTGTCTCAAGTCTATAATGCCAGTAAAAGTCCTTTGACTTTGCAAGGGATTTATTGGATTCTCTTTTTCATCAATGTGTTAATGGGAGGTGTGTACCAAAACATCTGGACATCAACTGGAGAATAATGTCCTTCATTATGTGCTGTCTGAGCCTTTTGGTGCTCAGGGACGTGCTGGCAGCTTACCAGGAACTCGAGACTACAACATATTTGCATGTAACCGGTTTTTAAAAATTCAAATGCTCATACAGGCAACCTAAAATACTTGCCTAAACTTGTTTTAGTGAGACGCCATGCAAAATTGCTTGTGTGTGCACCCCTCCCCCTGATCTCACTGCTGCTCAACGTGAGATTGCTGGCAAAACATGTCTCTTCAGCACTCTGACTTCGGTGTAGTATTACTGGAGTCTGAGCTTCCTCATTTAAAATTCATCACTTCTGCAAACTTTCTTAACTCCCATGCCAGCTCAGAGGGATGGAAAGCAACATTTCAAGTTAAAACACAAGGACAGTGCAGAGGAATACCCTTCTCCTGGAGAATCGCTTTCTTTTTCAGATGTTATTTGGCCCAGACAAGTGATCATCTCTTCTTGCTATGCTTTTATTGTGTTACATGCCTGTTGCGGTGGATTTTTTTCCTGCGTGTCTAGGCAGTCCTTCAAGGACAGGACACTTCTGTGACTGACTGTGGCCAATGCAGCTGTGCCTTGTCACCTTACACCTGCTCAGTGTCTGTAACTGGAACCTGACCTGGATTCCCTTGCACTGCAGATACCACTCGCCATTCACAGAACCACAGAATGTCCTGAGCTGGAAGGGACCACAAGGATCATGAAGTCCAATTCCTGGATCCACACAGGACCACCCAAAAATCAGACCATGTGTCTGAGAGCATTGTCCAAATGCTGCATGAACTCCATCAGGCTCGGTGCCATGATCGCTGCTGTGGGGAGCCTGTCCCAGTGCCCGACCACCCTCTTGGTGAAGAACCTTCTTCTGATACCAGTTGAGGCAGTGTAAATGGGTTGTTTCCAGAGAGCTCTGTGGAAAGCATGGTCTTTGCAGAGATCACGGCATTGTAAGTGATAATGATTGAGAGATTTTAAAAAAAAAAAAAAAAAAATTTCATTTGGCTCTGTCATTTTGTAACCCTTTGCTTTTAGTTCTTCTGGGTGAGCCCCAAAAGATGATGTGTTGAGCTCCAAGAAGCAGGAGGTAGGTGCTGCGCTACTTGTTAACCTGGTGATATTTCACAAGTTTCAAATAAAATTGCTTAATAAAATGTTTATTTCAATTGCTAGTAAAACATTTCTTTCAATATGATATGTCATCAATAAAACTGCTGGAAAGGAATTGGTGACGATTTTGGTGCTGACTGATCTCTTCCCAAGGCAGGGGTTGGGATGTTTAGTTGATGGAGGAGGATGGACAGAAGGTTGGTCAGGGTTTTATCAATTTTTAGCCTTTGAAATAGCAGTCTCAATAGACTTCTGTCAGCTAAACAAAGCCTGAACATGGAGGGAAAGCTAGATGGCATAAGAGAAGGCTTTGGTTTTCCTTTTACTCATTAGGCTTCTTGATTTCATCTGAGTAGACAGAAGTTTATCTTTAACAGGGAGTGGAAGAGATACTGGAGATGGAACTTCAAGCAATGCATGTTGCTTTACCTCCTGTGAGTTTAAATCTTGTTTTTCTGTGATACAAAAATAGCAGAAAGCAGGTGATTGGAATGGAAGCAGCAGGTGTTTGCATTTATACACTTGCCCAAACTAGAGTAGAATATCTACCCTATTGCTTTTCACTGCCTCTCATTGAGGGGCCTTGTCACCAGTTTTAGAATTAATTGAAACTTGGAGTCAGTTTGGTGGCTGAGTTGCTTTCATTGCACTAGTCTGAAATTTTCCATTGTTGCACATTTCCTTAGTTACCCATCTGTAGTCTTACATTCTGTGGTAGAGAAGGCTGTGAAGGAAGCTTGCATTGGTTGTTAAGATGGGAGGCTTTATTTCTTTTTCTTGAATGTTGGTGCAGATTTTTTTTGTTAGCTGAAACCATTCCCAAACTCTGAAGTATGCTTGGATATATGGGTGCATGGTGGCAGAAAGAAAATCGCTGTTGTATCAGGGATGAATCTAAACTTTGCACAGCATTGTCTTTGGAGCTAAGAGCCCTGCTGAGCTTTAAAGTGGAATTGACTGTACCTCCACTTCTTCCTAACACAAGGTGGTCAAGAGACTCAAGGGGCCAGTGGGGATTTGCTCTAGTAGTCTAGCAGAACATGCTGAAGGACCCTGCTTCAAAGATGGACATTTGACTATTATTTTGGAGCTCTGTGGACACTCTGGCCTACTGCCTGAGCCTGGCTACGCAGAAGTTACAAAAAGTGCAAACCCACAGACTGCTGTTGTTTTGTCCAGGTTGTCTTTGATGCCTTACCAGTAAAACAAGGCACAGTAACAAATGCAGCGTGTCCTATGAGTAAGTTTCACTACAGGCAGTTGGCATTTACTTTCTTAATTTCCTAATAAAGAGAACTGAAGATAAAAATCAGACTTTGATTCATACATTAAATTGATCTCGAGTTATAATCATTTCAAGGGCCCAGACTGGTGTTTTGATAGGTGGATTTTTTTTTTTCCACAGTGAGAGTCTAATTAAACTAACTGTGATCCTGACTTGGACAGATTGTGTGCAGGTGTGAAATACTTGTAGCTTCTTATTGGATGACCAATAGAAAAGAGGAATAAAATATCTAAATTTATTGAAATCTTTCATAATAACTAGCTGCTAGTAAAGCAGTAGCATGTGTATGTGTACATTGTCTACCTGCTCTCCTGTGTTAGGAGACAATTGTGCATGATTCAGTCTGTTCTTGCTTCGTTGTCAAACTATGTCTTCAATGCCTGGATTTTGAACATTTTTTATGTTAGGAAGAAATAATAAGGATCGTGCAGACCCTCTTGCATAACAATTTAAGTGTATAGAAGTGCATTGTTGACAGGCATGAAGAGGAATCAACTATCACTGAATGTGGAAATGGGCACGTAAAGTGTTTCAGAGACTTCACTAAAACTTCCGACTTCTGGAGGTTGGTGAGGAACTTGATATGAATCTAAGTCTTGTATTCAGCAGGTTATAATTCTTACAACTGTAGTAAACATGGAATTTGATCAGTACTGAAATGGACATCTTAATGTTTAATGAAAAATAGCATGTTAATAAATGAACATATCATATGTCAGAGGCACTGTAGAGGAGAAAAGACATGATGAAAATAGGCAGATTCTTTGGATGTAAAATGCAGAGGTTGGCAAGAGCTGTAAACTGTCAAGAATGGATTTCAACTTTTAAAAAATTTGGAAGGTGTTTTTACATGGTTCTTCTGTTTTAAACATACAGATATGCCTGACTTCTGCAGTGGCAGAGGAAGACAGGAGAATATTTAGTCAACCCAGAAGGCAGAGGTTTTCTGTAATGCTGGCCTTGACTTTCTCTAAATCAGCTGTTAGATACATTGCCCCCAAGTATTTTTGTTTTTGAAAGACACAGGTTTTCTCATCTTAAGAAATTCCAACCAAAAATTGTAAAAAACAATACAAAAACAAGCAATAAACAAACCACACAAAACCAAAAACCCACAGCCCTCTACATGCTTTCTCCTTGACCCATCCACCCCAGCCAGTTAAAGCTGTTCACTTTAAGTATGTTTCTCCAAAAAGCCTTCATGTGCGATTGAAAACATCTGGCAGGTTAGAAAAGTGATGGATTCAATGGCCTCAAAAGTTGAGTGCCAAGCAAGCTTTGCATAGTCTTGTGTACACAGATTTCTTCTCCAGTTCATCAACTGCTGATTGACCTATAAGGGGGTATTTTAGACTTTCCATTTTTCATTTTAAACGCCAAATACCTTTATTAATATCTGAATCCAATTACTTTTGTTTGTGGTGTTTACATCTCTTTTTATTTATTTATTTTTAATGTGAAGAATCAACCTAGCTGTTAATGCAAAGCAATGGGACAACTGTGGGAAGAGGAGGATGATTTTTTTTTCCTGTTGTAGACCTTGCCTGTGCAGAGAAAACTGGTGTTTTCTACCTTAGTACCACTTCTGCGTGCAGAGAAAAGAATCTGTCAAGATGCAAGTTAAAGTTTTGATTGCAGGAGCTACTTAAAATACCAATTAAAATCAACAAGTGTGAATTAGATGCAGAAGCGTTGTACCTCAGCACAAGGACTGATGTGAATTGGTTGGTATCTAAATAAACAGAACTGGTGAAGTGAGTTGGCTAAAAATGGGCTGTACCCATGTGTGCCATCATGGTCAATGTGCAACAGGAAAAGACAAGGCTAGTGCACACGGGACAAAAGAAAAGGGAAAATTGTTAAATATTGACAGATCAGATATACTTTTGGAAATAGGGGGGAAAATGAGGCTGTTTGTTTTTCAGCCTATAATCAGTTAATATTTAACTATCTGTTCCTTGCAAATGCAGTGTCAAGATGAAAGAAAAACAGAAAGATTGGCATAAGCAAGGAATGCTGTCACTACTTCGGATAGGAACCATCCTGAGTTCCCTGTAGAGCTTGAGGAGAGCGATCAGGTCACTGCTGAGTGTTTTCTTTTTTCCTCCCCCAGTTCTATTCTACCCCATCGTGTGATTTCCAGAGCGATGTAACTGGGGGCTGTTGCGGTCCTGTGCTCTCCGATGCTCACCCTTTCCTTGCACCTGTGCTAGTGCTCAACTTCACTTGGTGAATAGAAAGGAGACAACTTCCTTCTGGCAGCCTAGGAACCCGACCTGACTTGTTGCAGGATCAGGCAGGCAGCAGGGCTGATGTGGGGAGCAATCTCATGCGCTGTGGAGTGAGGTCACGTCGGGGCCAGCTGAGATTGGCTTTGACAGTGGTGGAGCTGCAGCTTCACGCACCTGAAAAATGCTCAAGTGTAGAGGCTTACAACTGCAGTTGCTAAGTTCTTCTCCATAAATCTGTCAAAGACATTTCCATCTTGAAACATCTGGCACTGTGCTGGTTCAAGCTCACTGTCCCAGCACAGTACTTCAGAACTAATGAAACACTTATCTTGATGGTTTGAAGGCAAGCAGGTAAGCAAATTAGGCTCCGGACTTGGTGGGGAGAAGGTAGTGTGCAAAGAGTTTAAGTACCTTGGGTTTCTGGAAGTGTGTTGGGCCCTGCAAGGCTCACTGCTCTGCTTTGCTGACGGCACGTCCCCTCAGAAATGCTGCCTGGCTGGGAGGCCGCTGAACAGCCGTGGGTGATGGCATGGTGTTAGGAACAGAGATGTGGCTGTCTCAGCTTGTCTGCTGTACTTGATATCCTGCTCTCTGCTTGCTGTTTGCTTTAGTTAGTTTCTGAAAGCAGAGGTGAACAGAACAAGCTAAGCTAATCATTTGGGGCTTTATTCCTAAAAGCAGCGGGATTGATCACTTCTCTGGAAAGCAGTCAGCAGAGGTAACTGAGGTTTAAAAAACAAAATGCTTACTCTGTTCACAAACCTTTTGCTTAGGAACTGTTTTGATGCTATCTATTTTGATGTTTTTGATTTTTTCCCCCTCCCTTATCTCCTAAATTTAAGGGGCTTAACAATCTTTACCCCTTCATCCTCTTTCTCTTAATTTTTGACTGTATTGAAGTTGTTCAGAGGGCAGATTATACCGTGCTGAACTGCCTCTTTATTGTCTAGCTTGCTATGCTGATTTTTCCTAGCTTATCTTGATTTCGCTGTACTTTATTTTAATAAGAGTATTATTATATTGTTCAAGCCCTGAATAGCAGAAAATAAGACAAAACAAATCTTGCTGTGCAATAGAAAAACACAAAAAATCTGTTTCCTCTCACTTCTTTCCCTAACTTCTAGCCTACTACAATTTCTTAAATGAAACCTGTGCTTTTGTGGGTTCCTGTCTTTTTGACTGAAGTCTCTGTCAACGATTGTGCATTTAAAAGTGAATTATTGTCAAGTGTTTTTTCCCTCTTCTGACCCACCGTGCCACTTACTTCCTCTTTGAAATATTGCCCTCACAAAATGGAGGCACAAACACGTCCTTGCATGAAAACAAAGGGATTTAAGTTGCTGATGTTGGGTTTGGGGGCGGGGAGGGAGGGACGGAATAAATCTTTGCTACTGTGTGGCTTCTCAGAAGTGGTGGGGTTGTTCAGATGTGAGATGGTTGAGGGGGCCAGAGTATAGATAGTGTGCTATATTAAGCATCATTGTACACTTAACATTTTCATCACGTGAGATTAGTTAGTGGGTGATTTCTTGAAGTCAAAGGCAAGTTTAAATTTTTTCCTCATTTTATGTGAGGTGTTGGTGGAGCCAAGGTATCAGTAGGATGGGGGTGAAAGTGGTTTTAGCCCAATACTCATCAGTACACAAAAGGGATTCAGTCTCTGTATTTTGCTTAATATGGCAGATTACAAACCAAGTACTTCCTTGGTACTTGTGGATAGTCTATTATAGTAAAAATAAGAATGACTTCACTTTTCTCATAAATACAAGAAAAAGTCTTTGGATATGAGTATAATAGTCCTTATGCTAAAATTGAATTTGTGTAATACTAAACACTACACATGTTCACATGTTTAGTATTACACATGTATTAGTGTATATTAAAAGAACTACTTTCAAAACTTAATAGGTAAGTTTCTCTAAAGCATGTCAAATAAGCTTTTTTTGTGTGCGTGCGAGCAAATTCAGTGTGTATATTCATCCATGTGCTTTGACCACTTTGATTCAGGAATGATATTTACATTTAATGCCTCTTCCCCCCCACACCCCATTTTTTCAGCCTTCTCATTAATGTGACAGTTTCTGGAGAGTGTCCGTGATACGGGCAGCTTGCCAGTCACACTGGTATTATTTACTATAAAGCCACTGAGGAGCAGATAGGTTGCAGCCTCCCTAAGAGCTGTTAGCTGTTTGCATCGTGCCATGCTGCATTAGAGCAAGCATAAGAAAATAGTATGGAGTGGGACAGTGCAAAAAGAGGCCAAATTCCCTCTCTTGGAGTGCGAGGGAAAGGATCTGTGCCAAAGTCCTAGCTATAATAAATACATCTTAACATACTGGTGTCAACTATTCTGTAAGTACATTTCCACGCCATGTGTAATAGTGAAATAAGGTCATATCTCTGGTCGCAAACTTAATGCACCACCTAGTTACTCTATTGTCTGTTCAAAACAGCCTCAGCGTAACTTAAGGGGGGGGGGCAAGAGTTCTGCTGGTGAGAGTTTAAGTGGTATTTCATTAAATATTGGTATTTTGCTCAGAGCTATTGCTGTCCTGCTTTACATTCTCATCTGAGGGACATTTTCTCTTGAAATGAAGCCAGAATGTGCTCATTTGCACAGAGCTGTGTACAAATGCCTTTTCCTCCCTTGAGTCTTAGTTATCAAAGTTTGGAATCTACTGTGCCTAATTTATATCTGATTATTTTTTTCATTTAACACTAGACTAGTTCAAATGTCAGTCTTGAAACACAGGGATAAGAAACATTTCTTTCACCGGAAATGTAATAAATGACCTTAAAATAGTGCCTTATGTCACGTTTGTACTTAACTTCAATTCTTGATTGTTTACTTTTTCTTACAGAAGGAATAAATACTCTCTGAACCTTCAACGATCAGAGGGCTGGAAGACTCTCATGTTCATGTGTTTTCTTTTTCTGTTCTACTTCTTCTTTGTAGTGTTATTTTAGATCTTGCCTACATTATCCTTAGAATAATTCTCTTCACTAAGTTGCATAGTGGCTGAGGAGAGGCTGCTGCACCTGTGAAGCTTTCCTGCAGTTCAACAGATACTTAAAGCAAGGGCTGCTGCTGGAGGAGCCAGGTCCTGTTCTCCTGGGCTCTTCCCTCACTGGTGCTGGCACAAATCACTATTGCAATATAAACCAAGGAATGAAGATTCACTATTTTAAAAGTGCTCATTTACACTGGGTTAAAGGCCGTGATTTTACTTATACTTTGTGTCAAAGCAGATCATTTCATACGAGGTCAGATTTGGAGTTTGTTGGTCTTTTTTTGTTTCCTTTTGTTTCAGCAGTGAGCCTCCAAAACAAGACTTTGGATTTCTGAAGAAGTTATCTTAAAATACAAAAAAGTTAAATAGCTGGTTTTGTTCATCATCAAGTCATAATGGATCATCAGTACTTTTGCATGTTAGAAAGCAGTAAGACAAGTGACAATACCAACATTTTTTTCCCCTACTTTATCCTTAACTATGTGCCTCCATGATGCCTGTGAAGCAAAAACCAGGCCCACTTAATAATGGGCAGTAACGTACAAAAGTAAAAAGAGAAAGAAAGCTTGGATTGATTCTTTGCTCTTCCTCTGTAGAAAGCAGCTCGTTGCTCTAGCCCCAGAGAGCTCTGCTATTCTGAAGTATCATGGAGGGATTTGGCATGACGTACTTGCCCTCAAGCATGTTCTTGTTGCATAGTTAATCACATAATTTGAAAGTGATGCTGTAGCTATTGAATTTTTAAAACCTATATGGAGGGGTTTGTACTGAACTACTTCTCTCCCTCTACTCTGGGATAATCACTGTAGATAATCACCAACATAGAAAGCTGTTTAGTCTGTGTTGAGAAACATCTTCCTCAAGTGAAACCATTTATAGACCTTTGACAGATCTCTGATTAGTTTTAGTTTGGGATGTTGGATATTTTGGGTTCCTAGGGGTTGTTTGTGTAAATATAGATGTGCGTGTGTGTGTGTGTATATATATATGTGTGTGTGAGATTATATATATATATATATATATATATATATATAAGCATTTTTAATATTTGGAGTAGGCTAGATAAAACATTGCAGGATGTTGATCTACAGAAATAGATATTGTTCCCTGCACTAAAGCAGATGGGAGAAGACTTCTTAGCTTATCTAGTTGTGGCTTTGTTTTGACATTGGTGGAAATAAACCTTGTTACTAGCTAGACAGGTGTCTTCCTTGTAGAAGATTTAATGAAAGGCTTCCTTTTAAGAGGTTACTTTACAAGTTAATGCTACTATGTTCAAGAGAAATCTGCAGTATGGGGACTCTGGTTCTTGGATATTCAGTTTTAAGTCTTCAACGTGCCTAAAATACAGGGCCCTTTCTGGAAGCTGCGAACTCTTTGTGCTGTCCTAATAGAGAAAACATCTCTGACATCTCAGGCTGCAGCTCCATGTGTGCTGTAGGAGCAGATGTGAAGCTTGAAGGGCCGCTGGTCATTGCATCAGCAGCATGGCAGGGACAGTTCTGCAACAGGGGGCTGTTGTACGAGGCAGGCCTTGCTGACCTAGCCTGGCATTCCTCTTAGAGAAGGTCCTGCTTTGTCCCCTCCGTACTTCTTTCCTTCCTTATGTTGCTCGTGCTGGTGATCTGGTGGATCTCCGCTGGCAGGTGAAGTTATTAACAGCAGAGAACTAAAGCAGGGAGAGTAGACGGACTTGGTTCTGGGCTGTTGTTCGTGGAGGGGGTCTCAGGAGTACCTTTGAGGATGGGACTGCCTGGTCAGGAGCACAGAAGGTGGCGTGGGGGAGGAAGACACTAGGTGGCTATGGCCTGTAGGAGTTGCTCAGCTGGTAGCTTTTACTGGCATGTAAAAATAAACTCAGTGGCTGTATGCTGAAGCACATAAACAGAACTCCAGGGATTGCTTTGGTGTCTCCGCTTCTGGGAATAGTGAAGTCAAAAAAAAAAAAACGTTATTTGAAGAACATTTTTAACCACTGCAAACTTTTATTCAATGGCTCTCTCTTCCTTTTTGGTGAATTAAAAAAAAAAGTCACAAAGTTGACTTTTCATTGTCTACTTCCTCGAATGCAAATAAGCAGCAATTGCACAGTTGTTTTCTGATGCCTTTGAAAGAAAGCCCTTTCTGCAAAGGAGGCACAATCTGTATGAGCGTCAGTTTGGTGCACAGCTGAACCGCTAATCCTTGTGCGGAGTGGATGCCTGGAATGCAGTTCAGAAGTGTTTTAGATCCCTCATTTCTTAATAGAGGGATCAGACTGCCTTAGGTTTGCTTTTTGGCTACATCTACCTAACTTGCACCTCATGTAGGATTTGGAAAAGAAAAAATAAGGAAGTACGTTGCTTTTTCTCCTTAAATGAGCATTTGATTCCTATCAAAATGATGTTTGTTGCCTTGAAATTGTATAACAGTGTTGTATTAAAGTGAGGCAATCGCTGAAGAACTGCAGGTTTAAAGGGTATTTGCTCTGAAAGCTTGCAGAAGGCAAAATTTCTCTGGCCTGTGCTAGCAAAGTGCTTGGCTTTGGCCCTACCTGTAGGATTAGTGCTATGGGGATTATTATCTGCTTTTTATTCACAGACTGTACCTAGGGTTTGTGTAGCTCATTTGACTGTGCTGATGAGTGGGAGAACATCAAAATGATGCTGAATGCATCTAGAAAACTGAACACAGAGGCTGATGGAGCAAGGTTGCTGTCCTCTCCAAGGCAAAGTGAGACAGTCTGGCTCCTTAGGGTCAAGTTATGCAATGTAGTTTGGGCTGATGTAATAGCTCACTCCTGTCCAGTGAAGGAGAATACACCCCCTCACATTCCTCCTCTGTACGCTGTTCCCCCTGCACTTGTCCTCCTAGTCTGACACTGATCTGACTGTACATAAAGCCCCTTTGCCTTCCTAACCTGGCAGAAAGCTCTTTCTTGTGCCAGGTTAATTTCCTGCTGTTAACACGCTGGCTTGGTTTACTGTCCTGTCAGACCAGTGCCATGGTTGCCACAAGAGAGGGGCAGAGGCAGTGCCTCCCATTTCTGACAAGGACGAGCTGTTAGGAGTGAGCTGATACAACTTCACGCTGAGGCTTCGCTCCTGTGGCTCTGAAGCCACTGTTGGTATGCACTGACCCTGTCCCTGTCCACCTTCCCTCTGGGCTGTCTCCAGGACTGGCTGGAGGACATACTGGGAAATATCAGTGTCTAAGCTGCAATTAAACCACTGTTTTCATGTGTGATACAAGCTTTACCTGTTTTACTCCTAGTGAAACTCGGGTTTTGCATAGGGGTTCGACTCCCTGCTGGCACAAGCCTCGTAGGCAAATCCTGGCATCGTGACGTATGTATCGCGCTTTGTCTCCACTGAATCCTGCTCTGAAATCCAGAGTGAGTCTGTCCCCTTAGGTGAGATCGTGCCTTCAATGTCTACTTAGTGTTTGCTAGGCAAAATTTGCATAATATTTAGATAGTACTTTTGCCATTTATATTGTCAATCAAACATATATATCGATTGTTTCACCTGAACTGTTTGATTTTTCTGGTCCAGCAAACTCCAGTAAGAAAATTGCATCCAACATTAAGTCTCTAGTGGAATAAAATTAGATTTTTTTTGGCAATGACTGCTGTGGTTTTGGATATCAAACTCTTATTAATTCTTTTTTGTTTTTAAAGTCATTGGGTAGCCTGATCGTTCTTGGCTATTTTCTTCTATTCTTCCTTCTCTGAAGTGATTGTACAACTTGACATTAAAATCAATAATTCCTCATTGATAATTGCTCTCAGGCTATGACATCAGGATTTTCTGGAAATATAAATCCATAGTGCTGATAGCAGACTATATGATTTCATTCTGGGAGCTGGCCAGTACAGTTGGGCTCGCTGATGTACAGGATGCAAGGGAGATGATGATACAACACCAGTGTGCATGTGTGCCTAAAGCATTCACTCTGTTTTCTAGGGACTTGCTGTGTTACAAGAGCATGTCCTTAATTCAGGTGTTCTGTGATTAAAAATGGAGCATCTCCTTGCTATTGATTGTTTGAATATTTTGTTGTTCTCATACAGCTTTCCTCATTCCTGCCTCTGAATATTTGTTGTGGCTGGCAGAGTGAACTAATTGCTTATGAAAGTATTGCTGCAGGGATTAGTCGGCCATAAGTATTCTACTTCTTGCCCTTCAGGAATTCCTGATGGTCTAATATGTGGGTTTTGGAGGCCTGGTGCAGACCTGCGTTCAGGGCAGCGCTCTGCTCTGAAGCAGATGTGTTCAAAAGGATTATCAGGAACATTCTTCATTTGCACGTGGGTGGAGTGGGTTCAGTGCTTGAGTGAGAGTGACCACTGCGGGCTGCTCCAGAAGTTAGGAATTGCAATTAGGTTCTGGAACAGCCAACCACAGGATGCTGACGGGGCCAAGAATTTAACAGGGTTCAAAAAGGGGTTGGATGTTTGCTTAGGGGTTAGGAATAGAGGGAGTTGTCAGAATAAATGATTACCAAACATTTTGGAGGGAGTATCAAACCTTATGTTTTTGTGTCTGAACAAATTTCTAGGTATCAGGCTGGGTTGTACTGCCTTGGCTGATTCTGGGGCTCTTGATCTCGCAGAGGAGAGGCAGGACTAGTCAGACCTCTAGGCAGCACACTGCTTTGGCAGTTGTGTGCTCAGAGAACTACCCCCAAACCTTCTGGGGACTGGGAATGTCACATCAGTAGGTTTGGCTTGCAGTGTGGTGTCCTCTTGATTTGGAGCACTTTGGAGGCATGGAGGCAGGCTGCCTTGTGGCGAGGGAAGGTCCTCGTAGTTTGTACCTCCTGCAGTAGTTCTGTTCCCACATGAACTCCCAGAATGCCTTTGTGAGGGGTAATGTATGTTAAGACTTGACATTTATACTGTGCAAAGCTGTGTCGGGGTACTCAAGCCAAACCAGTGAAGCAGAATCATTCTTGGCTAAAAAAGTTAGAGTGCATCCCTGAGCTTGGGCTGTACAGCTCCTCAGAGTGAAGCGTGTATCTTCTGCATGAGACTATATTGGGATGTGTAGCTGTGTCTGCTCATTCAAAACTGATTAGTATCTCTTCACAAAGCTTTTTATTTTAAAATGTGTTTAGTTCACGTTCACATTGTACACACCTCAAGCATTGAAGCAATCCTTGGGGAGCAGCAGCATGAGCACAGCAGGTTTCATCTCCTAATGTTCCCGCTGGCTTGCCAAATTCAGTTTGAGCTTTGAGCTGGTTGAAGGCAGTGCTGCTGTACTCGTTTTCCCTACTCCCTTGTGTTATCCTTGCCTCTCATGCAGCCAGACAGGGAGCTGAGCCAGATGAAAACTTTAACCCTACCCTCTCTAAAAATAACGCTAGTTTTTCTTAATTGCAGTTTCCTAATCTAGCTCTCCATCTAGCAGCTATAGGGGTGCCAGTGACAATGTAAAGGAGAGGTCAATCAATGTGATGGCTTAACCCGCATGCTTAGATACTGTATTTCTTCCTGCAATCCTAAAATCAGATGCAAAACAGAAAAGAAGTGTGGCCCCCCCCCCCCCGCTTTTTTTGTTAGAAAAAGGAAACTTTAAGTCTTTGAGCTTAGGCCTCTGAATTGTCTTCATCTGCAAGAGTTTATTTTGCTGCCAATTTTAAAATAAAAGAAAATTGGTAAAAATGCTGCCTGAACTTTAATGTTATCCCATGGGTTAATTCCAGTGCTTTTGGATAAAAATGGAAAGGAGAGAATCTTCTTCCTCTTCCTATGTTTCCTGCCAAAACCTCTTGCAAACAAGGGTAGTGATATGTCTAGGAACACTCATTAGTGTTCTCCTTCTCTAGAAGCAGCATAACTTTTTTTATATATTTAAATGGTAGGATCTTATGCTGTGCTTCTATCATTTTTTTCAGATGTTTAAGAAATGACAACAGGGTGGAAAGAAACTTTCAAGATTTCAGTATATACAGCACCATGGATGAAGGAAACCTTGCAGCTTATGGTCTGATGATTGTTGAGAAGCTGACATTTGTCTGGAGGGGAAGTTGTCATTGTTTTTCTAGTGTTTTTTTGAGAGGTAGGGGTGGGTGGTGTGACATGAATGAAAGACAGCATTTCCTCTAATAAAGCATGCTTAATGAAATGTAACTTGTTTGCTTGCATTGTAATTTTTGTGCTTCAGCCATAGCTGAGATGTAGTTAGCTTCTCTAGAGCGAGCTTTTTTATGCACTGTGCTTTCCTGTGTTTTGGACCAATCTGTCATTGATCAGGTGAAGGTTAGTTAACATCTGAGCTGCAAACTGCTTGTTGTCTTGCGGGGTCCCTAGTGAGCAGAATATAATAGAGATCACCCCTCTCTCTGATGGGACCCTTGCAGTAAAACCTGAAGGATGCACCCTGCTGCAAACCTAATGCATCAACCCACATTCCATGTGGTTCAGACAGGACAGACGATTTAAAACATGCCATTGTAATCGAACAAACTATTTCAGAGAGATGCGGTAGCTATTTTAAAACATATAAAGGATGGCTTTTCTCTCTTCAAATGGTACTGAGACATCAGGGTATTCTGGTCACAAAACTCGTGGATCCTTCAAAACATGTTTTATTTTATTGGCCGAGTCGAAAAGTGAGTGTGTTCCTAAAGACTAAAGGTGGGGCAGTTGGAGATAAATGGTTATGAAGTTTAGAGTGCTCAAGGGGGTGGGGGTTGGGATCAATAAGACAAAAGGGGTGGCTTTCTGACCTAGAGCTTGGGATCTTTTCAGGAAAGAGGAGCTGGGGGAGCTTCATACCCCTAGCGTGGGTGAGGGGAGGGCAATGGTGCTACTGGTTTTAACTATGAGCTCAGTGTGATGGCTGAAGAAAGTGGGTTTGGGTAACAGATGCTGCACTAGTGGGGTGGCAGTAGCCAGTTCTGCGTGATGTCAGGGAGCGGTTTTGCATGCTGCAACTCTGGATTGTAGTCATGCCTAATTTTTAAGAACTTACATGAGCATCGCAGGAATTGGAAGTTGGAACACCTGTGTTTACCTTGGTTATCTCTAAATAAAGATGTTGTGGATTGAAGTATTCTGGAGGAGTGACAGCTGTCTTATCAGCCTCGAGCGATGAAGAGTTGCATGCTAACTACAAAAATTGCTGCTTAGGAATTTTGCTTTTTATAAAAAAAAAAAAATCAAAAGGCAAATGAAGTATGTGAAGAACATATGTTTTCAAGTTCTCTGCAGCCAGGATGTCTAGAAGTACAGTGGATAGTCCTGTAACTTTGCTAATGCCATAAGAAAAAAGAAAAAGAAAACATTAAGCATTGTGAAACTTAGAGAGCAATTGTGGGAGTAGCACTGAGTCTAAGCATGTGGGGTGTGTGCGTACATTCACACATACAACAGTAATTACAATAGCCTAAAATTCATGTCCCAACCACAATGATGTTACTCCATTTCTCAGTAACTAAGAAAGGAATTTGGCCCAGTGAATGAATTTAAAACACTGTTAGATTGACTGATCCAGAAGCATTCCTTCATGTTATAGGAAACGTGCATTTTATGTTCACAGACAGCGATTGCCATATATCGGAACATGAACAGAGTATTCCTTGCTAGCCTTGCTTCTCTAAGTCAGAGTAGACTTGACTAGTTTATATTAACCAAGTGGCCTTAAGAGAGATGTAGTGCAAGCACTGAGTTAGGGCTGGCAATAAGTAAAAATTCTCTGCTGGTAGGGATTCTTTGTAGTTCTGTCAAAAGGGCATGGGATGAGCCTGCTTCAAAGGGGTAATGTGCAGAGTAGTTTTATAATACCTGCTATTACCAAAGAAGATTACGTCTGCATTGTTTACAAGATAGCGGTGCCCTTGGGAAGCCCAATTTCTGTCTTTGCGTGTGGCTCAGGATCACAGAATTGCTGAGGCTGGGGAGCATCTCTGGATGTCCAATTTCTATGCTCAGAGACGGGTCACTCAGAGCAGGTTGCCCAGGGCCATGTCCAGTTATGTTCTGAGTACCTCCAAGGGTGAAGACTCCACAGTCTTTCTTGGTAACCTGTTCCAGGGTTTGATCACCTTCACAATAAAAATACAAAACAAAATAAACCTTTGTGTGGAATTTTCAGTATTCAGTTTGTCTGTTCCCTTCTGTCCTTTCAGTCCTGAGAGGAGTCCGACTCCATCTTCTTAAGGTATTTATAGATCAGATTCCTCCCCGAGCCTCCTCTTCTTGAGGCTGAACAGTCCCAGCTCTCAGCCTGTCCTTGCATGGCAGATCTCGGTGGTTCTATGCTGGATTTGTGCCACTGTGTCCATGTCTCTCTCATACTGGGAAGCCCAGCACTGGATGCAGTACTTCAGAGGTGGCTTTGCTAGCGCTGAGAGTAAGGACCGCCTCCATCAGCCTGCTGGCTATTCTTTCTAATGCAGCACAGGATGCTCTTGGCCTTACGTGCTGCGAAGGTGCTCTGCTGGCTCGCATTCAACTTGTTGTCTGCAAGGATGCCCAAGTCCTTCTCTGCAAAGCTGCTCTCCAGTCAGTCAGCCTACGGTGTGTACTGGTACATGGGCTGGTTGCTCCCTAGGTGCAGGACTTTTCATTTCCTGGTGTTGGACCACAAGAGATTCCCATCGGCACATTTCTGCAGCCTATCAAGGTCTCTCTAAATGGCAGTGCAATCCTCTGGTGTTATCAGCCACTCCTCCTAGTCTTGTATAATTTGAATATTTGCAGAGGGTGCACTCTGTCCCATCATCTAGGCCTGTAATAAATGTGTTGTTAAACGGTCTTGGCTCCAGTATCGATATCTGGGGTAGCACCACTAGTGCCTGGCCTCCAGCTGGGCTTCTTGCTGCTCATCGCCACCCTGCAAGCCCTGCACTTCAGCCATTTGCAGGTTGTATGATGTTAAAATCTGAATCAGTAAATGGGACCTATTGAACTATTGCTAGTTCAAAAATCCTATTGCTGGAAAGAAGAGATTAAAAATAGAGAATAATGGAAAAAACAGAGAAAGCTGCAAAAGAACAGGGAGAGCGAGGGAGGTACATGACCACAGTTTTGCGTGGAAGTCCTGCTAGTTTGGCTGTAGCTAAGCTTTTCCTTTGTCCACAGTCTTTGGAAGTCTGGACTGCTTTTTTATTTTTA
This sequence comes from Cygnus olor, assembly GCF_009769625.2. Lineage (NCBI taxonomy): Eukaryota > Metazoa > Chordata > Aves > Anseriformes > Anatidae > Cygnus > Cygnus olor. The sequence continues at coordinate 71,532,226 of NC_049169.1, read as the reverse complement.
TTTTTGAAGGAAAATAGGTCAAAATGATAGGAACGGTTCACAATCTGGGTTTGAGATCTGAAAAAGCTGTTTAGAAAATCTGAGTCCTTCTGTGTCTCCATTTCACAAGGACAACTGGCTGAAATCAATGTACTGAATTCCAGCCCTTCTTGTCCCCGCAGGAGAAGATCTTGCCTTTGATTACTGTTGATTAATACAACTTTCTCTCTCGTGAGTACGGGAAATGATCCAGTACTTAATTATTAGGTATTGCGAACCTCAAGGTTACGCATGTTATGTACACATTTATCTTGGCTTGTTCTGGTTAAATTGATACTAATTGGTTTTGTGGAAAGCAAAGCTTCTGATAAGAGGTCTTGTTATCAGTGTTCCCGCTAAGCTAATTAAGCCCCTGAGACAGCACTGCTATATGGTGTTTTTCTTCCTGCCATGAAAGAAAGTGTTTGTTTTGTTCATAGGCATATGAATTCCTGTATTGTAACAAGAGAAATGATAGTTGCACTGGGGGTTTGTCTTGCTGGGAGGGCAGCTCTAGCAGATTCTGCAGTTGATCTGTCTGCTGAGACAAAACAGCCAGAGACTGCCGAAGAGGTGTTAGTAGGCCAAATGCCACTACAATTAGATGGTTAATTGTAAGTCAAGGTCATTTGGGTGTTTGTGTCCTTGTCAGTATTTCTGTGACCAAACATCTCATCTCCAGACGCTAGAAATACTTTTGCAGGTGTCATATTACAGTAGGAAACAATTCAACCCCCAAATGAGCATAGCTGTGAATATCACCCGAGCTTCCTATGGAGATATGGCCTTAGGCATCAGCCAACCATTGTTTCACTTTTAGTACAGTAAAGCAACCACCAATGCAGTAGCATTGGATGTGTTTCTATAACTTCAAAAAATTCTCCTCTTTCCACCCCAGCTATGACCACTGAATTAAGTTGTTGCAGTGCAAATGCTTGTCATGAATTTGGTGCTAAAATTCTACTTTGTATATTCTGGAAAACCACTCTTCTGTTTGATTGCTATTTAAGGCTGGCATGTGTTGTTTATGTGTAGTTCTTTTTATGCATGCTTTCCTGGAGTGATGTTATGTGTTCAGTTACAGATTGGCAGTGTCGTTTCTATGTGAAGCCTCAGTGCATCTTGATGTCTGTTCAGTCATGAAAAGAGATAGGGCAATCTTGAGAGCAATCTGTTGCAGTAGTGATGTAGTATTTATTAGTCATTCAAGGCAAGAGGAGAATTTCCATTCATTTAGATAGCTCTCTTATTGGCACCCTCTCTCGCTTTTCAATGAGTAGCACATGAATTTATCTACTAGACCTTTCTTTGCAAAGTATGCATTTTCCAGCTGAGCTAATGACTTTGTTTTAAATTACTATTAATATTTTGACGTTTTGAGAGAATTGTTATGTTAAGAGCAAGCAAGACCTTGATCTTCCCAAACATCCTTTTAAAAGATAAGCATCCTTCAATTAGAAACTCTGATTTAAAACGTGTTACTTGCTGTTAAAAGTGTATTTGACAGCATGCACGGGATGCCTTTGTGGTTTCTTTAAGAACATGATTCTTGCCTGACCTTGATTACAGCTGTTACCTGTGCTCTGTGCCTACTTGTTGAGGATGCTGAAATAGTGATGAACTTCAAAGGGAGCAGGCAAGGCTTTTAAAAAATGGGGCTATGACTTGAGGAAATGTCGTGTTTGTTAATATTTTCTATCTGTAATAGAAAACAGTAGTAAGAAAGCATAAAAACCGGAATTACACAAGTGATGAGTTTGCTGCTTTGTAAGAGCATGTTGCAGGTTGTCCTGTGGCAGCAGGTCTCACTGATGTTTGTGAGTTTGCAGGAGCAGCTGGAGCCAAGTGATATTAGCTGCACCCACTGGGAAGCGGAGAGGTTGAAAAATTAAAGGGTAGGTTGCCTGACCTGTTGGGATTCCTATGCTTTGTTTTAATGAAAGTCATGATCTTTCTGTCTTCTAGTGGACTTCTCTAAGCGATGGTGGCAGGGAGTAATTTTCTGTTGAGATTTTTCTCAGTATTTCTAAAGCTCTAGCACAGTTGGTATGTGTTAATGATGACATTTGAAAGTAATTTTTTCTTCACTTGCTTTCTGAAGGTAATTGACCTTCGTTCTGTCACATATAAGCTAGAAAGATGTTATTTTTACAAGCTGTTCTGAACAGCTGCAACCTTTTCATGAACACCAGAGGAGGTTTTAGGGCTAGTTTCCTAGAAAAGCGGGAATCTGTAGGTTGATGCTACCAGAACATCTCTTTCCAACTACAACAGACTTTTTTCCTTCTGGAAAGCTCTGTAAATTGATTTTTCTTCCTCCCTGTTGACCTGAGGAAGAGCATAGTTGTAGATGCAGTATATCCATCCTCGTGTAAGCTGCAGTTTCTGTAGATCTCTTCCTCATCAGCGGAGTTGTAGATAGAGCCATCACAGGCCAAAAAGTGGCTCTTTTCTTGCTTCCTTCACTACTTGGCATTTCAGGGCTATTAGCTGATCCTTCCTTGACTCTTACTCAACCCTTCTGTTTTTGTCAAAGTCTTCTCTTCTTGTTTTAACAGTTTGTCCATGACTTCCACATTAGTGGAGCAAACAATTATGAATTCTGTTCAGTGCTCTTTGCCTAAAGACACAGGTTGATCTCCTTTTGGTAAATGTCAACCTGAGTAAAATGACAGGAGAGTGGGAGACGAAAAAGATCATCTGCCTTCTTTTGCTCCAGAAAGCTGGCTGCTTTTGAGGAGAGGTCAGAAGAAATAGGGAGGGGAAAAGAGGAAAAAATCTGAGGTGCTTTATCAGACGAGGGTGAGTGCCAGAAGCGTAAGACAGCATAGATGCCAAATTTAAGCAAATATTGCTGAGTCTTCATGGATGCTGTTGCTGCAAGGAGAGGATACATTTGCTTGTTAACAACTGCGCCTGCCCACAAACTTTTGAGCATGCTAAGGAAGGTTAACCTGTTCACAAAGGAGAAGATAAACGTCAAAAATCCATAGTTCTGAACTTTTGAATTGTTTTTTGCATGTACTTTTTTCCCATTTTGTACACTTTTTTCTTTTTCTCTTTTCCTTTTCTTTTCCTTTTTTCTTTTCTTTTCTCTTTTCTCCTTTTCTTCTTTTCTTTTCTTTTCTTTTTCTTTTTCTTTTTCTTTTTCTTTTTCTTTTTCTTTTTCTTTTTCTTTTTCTTTTTCTTTTTCTTTTTCTTTTTCTTTTTCTTTTTCTTTTTCTTTTTCTTTTTCTTTTTCTTTCTTTCTCGTTCTCTTTTTCTTTTTCGCTTCTCCACAGTATCAGCTTTTTATTGTTTGTGGAGAGACAAACAGACTCTTGTTCCAGAGTATGGGGGGAGGAGGGAAGAAACGTGTAAGCGCAGTGGAATGTCCTTTTTACTGCCTCTCTCTGGCTCCAGGTCTAAGACATGTGGGGATTTTAACATATAAGGAGCAGCGAAGTGTCAGAAAACAAGCGACAATGAAAACAAAATACAGCCAGTAACCTTGGGGCTCTGAAACTGAGCAAATGTTTATCAGAGTAAGATTCTGCTGGACATCATTGAATAAGAATGAGTTGATGTCACACTTGGCAAGAGCGGGAGCTTGTTTTTTTCCATGCAAACAGCACAACATGGCAAGGGGAAAGGAGAGGGAAGAGTGGGAAGGAGGGGAGGGGGAAGAAGGAGAGAGCTGTTTGCTATATATCGAACGAATAAAAATATATAAAGGCATGGTTTGTTTTGTTGGAAGGAGTCTCAGTGCTAGGACATAAATAGACAAAGGTTAAGGATGCTTCAGGGCTCCTCCTACACTGCAGCTCTGAAGAGCTGTATACAAATTCCTGACAGCCATTGCGTAATTTGCTTTGACTTGCTCCCAGTAGAGAGTGTACTGTGGGCTCATTCCTGCGGTCCTTATTCAACAAAACCTCATTTGGCTTTAATGGGAATTTTTACTTGAATAAAGAAGTTCATCTTTTGTGACCTCTGGTAGTTTCAGTGCCTAGCCAATGCATAGGAGGATCTCCCCTTACCCTCCCCTCACCCCTGCGTACTCTGCTTTTAAAGCTTCATGGTATTTCATATTTCAAGTAATGCAAAATACTAACTGCAGAAAGAGAGACTTGCCTCAGGCAGGCAACGGAGTAGCAAAAGCTGCTTTCTAACAGGTAGCATCTGAAGCTCAGAAGTAACTACCAGTATCCGAATTTAGAAGTGAACAGTGTTAGAAAGCACCTCAGAAAAGGTGTAGATAAAATGAAGGAGTGCTGTGATAGAGCAGATTTTTCTAATGAATTCTGGGAGTCCACTCTCCTAAAAACAAATGAAAGCATTGGAAATGGTTAACAGCTTCTGATCTATGAGCTGTCTGTACCGGAACGAACACCTTCTGGCTGCCAGCTCCTGTACAAATGCTCTCGGAAAGCACAGAAGTGACACTGCTTCTTTTATGATTTTTTTTTTAATGTATAACTGGGTCATATATATTATGTATATATAGCTTTCTGTAACGAATGTAGGAGTTGTGGGATGTTGCTCTGGGCTTGTGTGTTCTTGTTCAGAGCCACCATTTGCAAAGTGGCACAAATTAAACCCTCTGGTCAAGAGCTCTCCTGTATTGGAATAAGCGTCAGTCTGGACATTATAACGGTGTGTATGTGCAGGGGCATTTGTGTCCTGTCAGCTTCCCTTCCCTCGTCCCCACCATGTATATAAGCTGTTAAGACCAGCCTTCCTTACAGCTACCCAAATATCTATGAGGTATTTCTTTGGTTAGCAAGCAGCCTTTCAGGATATCAAGCACATGTGGAAAACTGGGCCATTATTTTTCATAATATAAAGACAATTAAACACTGGACTGTTGTGGGGCAGCCAGCACAAACTTTACAAATCAATTTGATAATGCAACTTACATTTAGTGGGCTCTCATGGCAAGGCTTTTAGAGCCACTGTTTTGGAGAAGGAGGCAAAGCTTTAAATTTGACCCTTTCGGTATGTGATTCCCTCAGGTGTACGTGACTCTGCGGAAGCTTTTTGATTTGATGACTTCCTGCTAGACCACATTATCTCATTCAAAAAATCTTGCTAATGTGGCGTACATTGAATAGATTTGAGTGTTCTCATCTGTTGCATGACCTTACTAGACATATGCACGCTTCTGACCTCTCTGACAATGACTCAGCTCTGGGTATGAGCAAAGAGCAGCGCATCTGACTTCGAGGCAGACTGGACAAAGAAAAGCTGTTGTGTCTGTGCCGGAGCCATTTAGGAGTGCAGGCAGCGTAGCAGGGAAGGGGGAACAGTCGGGTTTGCGTGCTCTGCTCCTTTGTTGAAAGCTACCTGTATCAAATGAATCCTTTAACTGCTGCTGCAAGTGCAGTCCTCTCCCAAAACAAAGTCAGAAGAAGAATTAAAAATAATTGCATATTTATTAACTAGAGAGTTGAATGAAAACATTTAAGGTACTAATGTACCTCAGGACTCTCTCATTTCTAAGAGTCTTAAGAATTCACCATTCTGGACTTCAAAGCTGCAACGTGTTCCAAATTTTTTGTACCTTACTTTTAAGGCAGTTGACAAGTTAGATGCTGGTGTATGTTACTAACATGTCTTCTGTAGAGTTAGTTTTCCTATTCTCTTTCTCCCCCAGTCCAAGAAGAGATGTGTATGTGTCTGCACTGCCGTGGTTTGTTCTCATAATACTTTTAAACTATTCTGTTAGAATGGAGATGTGGATTCAACATGTTGTTATGTATTTATCTTAGTGAAAACAAATACTCTGTATTGGAACAAGAAATGGTGGGGCTTTTCTGTCGTCATCTCTGTGGTTATATTTGAAGATGATCAAAATTCTTCTACAATTTCTCTAAAAACAATAATAATTAAAAAAAAAGTCTGATCCCTTTCTGTATCCCTTTTCTCAACTCTACCTCTGAGCCTGGTTTTATACAGTTTGAAAAAGCGTTGCTGGGATCATTGCAAAAGTGGGTATATATTTGTGTAGGACCTATACCAAAATAGCGCCTGGAACAGCTACTTTCTGTTAACAGTCACAACTCTGCACAGCTGTGCTGGTACTACCAGTGAGGGTAACATGAACAGATATTAAACATGCAAGGTTTCTTAGTTTCATAACAAATCTCTAAGAAAGTGTAGATTGCATCCTGAAAATGGAAAACCTAATGTCAAAATTAACTTCCAATTGCTGTGAATCAGTGTTAGATGTGGTAATTAGAGGTCTGGATTTATTGTTCTTATGACTTGGGTATTTTGCTGGACTCAGTATTTTGTTTTGATACTGTTTCCTGAAAATGCAGCCGAAGCCACCGAGTCCATGGACTACACAGGAAGAAGATGCTCTAGGGTAAGGGGTTAGTGTAGGTGAGCTGTTCTGCAGTGTCCACCCCTTGTGTAGAGGTGATGGTGAAGTGAGGAAGCTCAGCTCTTTGCTCGGGACCAGAAAGCCATTCTACATTCCATTTCCAAAAGGAGGTAGCCTGCATGTGTGGGTTGGTGCCACAGAGCTGCTAACTTCTTGCTGCACTTCTGATTTGTGTACCAAGGCTCCAAGTTGCACTGAAAGATCCGTGGAGGGGAGCTGGTAGCACAAAGGCATTGCAGCCACAAGCCTGAGAAAGAAGGCTAGGGTCAAGAGCGGGACACAGCCCTTTGGGAAGGCGGTGGGTGGGAGAGCACTCCAAAGGGGGCACCCTTTTTGGTGCCCGCTCCTTGTTAATTTTCAGACTGCTTGAGTGCTCTGAGCAGTGGAGCTGCCTCACCCTGCAAATGCTGGTGCAGAGGGGGCAGTTGAGCCTGTTTCTGCTTAAACTGCAGTGGTAAATGGCCGTGGAGCAGCAGTTCTGGCTGTCAGTGCAACGCTGAGCAACCCCTTGTAAGCATCAGGGCTTTATCCTTTCCTAAATCCTGAGCGATCTGTAAGGCAAAACTTCTTAGGTGCTGTGTCACTGGAATTTTGAGGTTCTATCATTTGCAGGAATGTTATAGCTATTAAGAGCTTTAAATATGCCAAAAGTAGTGAAAAATGGCTCTTTCTCACCTCTGTCACTTTAAAAATAGGAACAAACACTGATAAGCATCTGGGGGGTACTAATTTTCATTTGTTTTCATGGATAATCTCGAAAACCTAATTTGGAATCAGTTTTGCCTTTTTTCTCCTCTCCCTATTTTTGTAACAAAGAAGAATATTTGCCTGGCAACAAAACTCTTTGGCATCAGAGCTCATCCCTTCCTGCTATTTTACTTATCTGAAGTCAGAGCCTTCTGCATAGAATGTAAGAATTAGTTGCTGTCAGTGTTGCAAACAAAGTGGTAGTTTCAGATAGTGAAGAGTGAGAGAATAAATTGTGCTTTATATGAATGTGTAAATCTACATATTAATATAGAATAATAGTTTTTTTAAGAAAAGTTAACGTAATATATTCCTGTTTTCTTTTTGTTCTGGTGTTCTGACACAGGCCACGGGTTTACCCGTGGATGCTGTACTCTTTGCACCCTGCAGTCCCGTTGTGGCTGCCTCTCCAGGCGTGTTCCTCGGGGTCTGGGGAGGCCAGTGAGTGGTGGAGGACAGAGCTGCAAAATTGGTTTGTTGAGGTGGAGCGATTGAGAAGGAGATGAAATGCAGCCTTTGGATTGTATTGGAAAAACACTCTCCTTTTCTCCTGCTTAAAGGAATTTGGGGCTGCACTTTAAATAAGTAAATACCTGTTCAGATAGTTTGTGTGGTTTAACGTGAGAACTGCACTGGTCCTTTTCCAGCTCGAACTGAACATCTGGCTCACAGCTCAACGTTTTCAGTCTGTCCTTTTTGTGCAAGTTCTCGTCTTTAACCTGAAAGACAGCTCAGCCAGCGGGATTTCTCCAGCAGGTGTTCTGGTGCTCTCATGGCTCTGAGGGATAGATAGGTCAGTGGTTCCTCAGGGGGCAGAAGGCGAGGTGCCCATCCGTGGCTGGTGGGGAAGTCTCCTGTCAGTTGTCTTGCCTGCTGGCTCCACATTGCCCAGGCCGCAGGCATGGAATGAAGCAGGCCTGCCACAGGCCACACGCTTGGGACCGAGGATGTGTGCTGCTCCTCTGCTGTGCCAAGAGACCTGAGATTGGGGAGCGAGTCTCGCTTCCTCAAGCACAAAGCGTAGTGGCTGAGTGCTGCGGCTCTGCGCTCCGATTCAGGCCCCTCGTTAGTCATTGCAAAGGCTGCAGTGCCAGAGCCCTCGCCAAGGTTTCTGGCTGGCTCTGTGCACGAGCAGAGTACCCAGTGGAGATGTGTTAATTGAAGTGCTCTTAAATTTCACTTATAGTAAACCAAGTCAGAAGCCTGGTTTGGTTTCTGTTTTTTTGTTTTGTTTTGTTTTGTTTTTTTAAAGCTATACCAGATAAAATGCTCAACAGTTGACTAACTGTTTAGTGTCTTCGGTTTTATTTGGCTATTGCGCATATTTTCTAGTGCTACGAGCAAAAGGTTTTGACAGATATCCCCATGTACCCATTACTTTGACTGGTCTTATTCTGACACTGTATGCATCCATAGCATGCTGTGTTTTTCTGACTTCCTTGTGTCTTTGTGTAGTCAGAGTATGCTGAGAGTTAGTCCCGTGCCTGGTCTGGTCTCGTAATGCATGCCAGGCGCTGCCCCAGGCTGTAAACGCCTGTCTTTCTCAGGTCATCCTCTCGGATGGGGTGAGCTGAGCTAACAGCCAAGAGGAGGAAGATCATTCCTGTAGCTGCATGTTTGGTGCTGCTTCTGAGGCTCATGGCCTCCTTGTGAGCCAGGCTGGTGGGGAACCAAAGGCAGCAAGCTGGTAGCTCTTGGGCAGGTGAGCAGCGTCCTTCGGTGGCAACCACAACGGGTACAAGGAAGGATCCTGCTCTGCCTGGCAAGGAGGGCTGGCAGAAGAACAAGATCCATCCCATTTTCAGTGGCAGAAAGTCCTAAGATCAGCTCAGGATTTAGCTCCATGACCATACTTGTTTCAGACAGGGACAGTGCTCTTTTCCGAACTGCTGGAAGGTGTCCCAGCTACAAGGCGTATAGAGGCTGCTAACTCTTTTGATAGCTCTTACCTTGAGGGAGGCGCGAAGAAAGAGTGCAACTCCACTTACAAAGTATAAATTGAAAGATATCTATTGAGAAGTGCTATGGTGAGGAAGTGAAGTTTTGCTATGCAATGACTGATACTTTCCATGATAGATTTAGGAAGCAGATTTTGTGCTGTGTGTGAGCACATCAGCAGACTGTGTATTAAAAGTAATAATAATTAAAGAAAAAAATGTGTGGGGTGGTATGTTTTCACAGCTGCACTGTTTGAGGCTAGGGTTAAGTGAAGGGAGAAATGAATTGTATATTCTGGGTATATCTAACCGCAGAGGGAGTGACGTAGGCGCTTGGCAGAGCTGGAATGTGGAAGTTGTCGGTGCTGGCTCCGAGATGCGTCTCCCCGGGTTTATGGCCATACTGGGATTCAAGTCATTGTCTCAGAGCGTGGGGAGCCAGGGTTCAAGGAGCTCCCAGGCTTGCTAACCGCGTGCCGTTACGTGCTGCGTGCGTAACTGATGGAAGCGGCGCTCCTAGATTACCATTACCTACAGGTTACTTGTGCGATCCTGTCCTTACAAGTGTCGTTGTCGACATTCAACACTTTCTTAAGTAGCAGCTTATTTTAATAGTAAGGCGATGCTGTTTTGTAATGTTTTGCTAGGGAGTTCATTTACCGAGGTGTAAACTGTCTACTGCAGAGGTGGTACAATTTTCATGATTTTTTTTTTCTGTTGGGATTTTAAAACACTTCATGCTAGGGATTCTTTATTGTGCTTTGTCTTTCTTCAAGGCACTTTGCCACTTGACAGTACTTGACAGTAGATGATAAACATGCAAGTAATACAGAGCACAGCAGGCCACTTATTTCAGTGTAACTGCTGAATGTTTTAGGTGCCCTAATAAGTCACACAAAGCTGAGTGGTTAGTTTTTTAAACACCCTGTCAAAAGTAAATATTGCCTGTTGTCTTCTCCTTCCCCCCCCAATTCAACCTCTGAGTAATTTCAGTGTCTTCATTTTAGCTGTTATAATTTCATGCCAGTTCCAGCTCCATGATTCCTTCTGGCCTTGGAAAATACCCTTATGTTGCAATACAATGCTGGGAACAGTGCTACTTGTTTATATACTAATACTGCTGGGAAAAATGGCATCCATAGTATCCCTTGAGTTACTTCTAAAATCAATTCTGGTGGATGAGGGAGAAAAATAAAAACAGACTGAGAAAGAAAAGCATTTGAATGTGGTTAACGTGAATTGGGAAGACAGGAACCTGAATATTTAAATACAGGTGGGAGAGAGAATAGAGAGGAAACAATGGTTCAGATTTCGGCAGCAGGTGTGCACATAAAAAATGTCAGATGGTATGATCATTTAATAGGAAACAGCTCTGCCTGAATAATTTTGTTCCATTTAGGCAGTGGAGTTGCCAGGCTAAGAAGTTTGATCTGCTGAGGACAGCCGGGTTCCCAAAGTGATGCTTGCTCGCTTTGTACTCACCAGGACGAATGCAGTGGGTAGAACCTCACCTTCTCTTACTCAGTTGGCCTTACTAGCAGATAACCACTTATCCTAATAAACAAAAGAATCCAGTTAAGTTAGTTTCAAGAAAAAGTGGGGAGTAATTACTTATTCTCTGTAAAGTGCGTGCTGTATGAGCTATGTATGTGTGGGCTGTATCATTTAAGAAGTTTCATCAGTCCCAGCTAGACTCTGCTGCTCCCAAGTAATGCAGCCATCTGGAATGTATGCTGGTAAAACCTTCAGAGAACATCTTTATATGTCAAGTCAGTCTTCTTAAAAATACGGGGCTTACACAATAAAAGCTTCCAGATCATGTTACCACGGCACGTAGGAAAAAATGGGCTATCTAGTTTAAGAAGTAAGTATCAGCCAAAATAGAACCAGTACGTTGTGGATGCCCCATCTGGGCAGGTGTTCGAGGCCAGGTTGGTTGGGGCCTTGGCCAACCTGATCTAGTGGGTGGCATCCCTGCCTGTGGGCAGTTAAACACAGAAACGAAGATTCTGACCAGGACTAGAGGGGCCCTGCCTCCAGCCAGGGGGAGGAAAGGGACAATTGAGTTTAAAGGACTGTTGTGGTTTAACCCGGCCGGCAGCTAAACACCACACAGCCGTTCGCTCACCCTCCCCCATGAGTTAGATGATCTTTAAGGTCCCTTCCAACCTGAGCCATTCTATGAAATGGCAGCCCACATTGCCAACAAAATGGTTGAGTGATTAATTGGGTCGCATGTGAGAAAAGAAGATAAAGTGAAAAATGCCAACTCGGCAGCATTTACAAATCACTCTTCTTTGGTATGTTTTTCTGAATGCGCATAATAGACAGAAATTACTGTTCCTAATACCTGTGGCCAGAAACTGTCAACAGTATATTTTGGATAGTTCTTCTTTAGTGTGTATTTCAGATAGAGCTCTTGGAAGAACGGACAAAAGTCATGACATGTCCATAACTCTTGGCCATGACATTATTTTTACTTGGCAATGTGCCCTGGCTCAAGTCCTTAAGATTTAGGGCTGCAGTTGTAGTTGAGGGTATGTTGTTTGTTGTGATAATATGCAAAAGATAGGACGTATGTTAAAAGTACTACTACATACCAAATAGAAACTGTGTGTTTCATGCATATAAATGGTGGTTATACCACAGTCAGTGCTATGTTTTGCTTGCAGTTATAAATCATCAATGAAAACTTTTATCATCAGATCCTATTACTTATTTAAAAGGATCTCTTTCAATCTCTAAAGATTTCTCTACAACCTTTAAAACAGCTTTCTTCATCTCTGGAAAACAGAACTGGAGTCTTGGACTCACTGCCTCTGCAAGTCAATAGCCTGTTCATTAGTCTTGCTCTATGCCATGTTTTGGCAATAAATTGCAGTCGCGATAGTTTCAAATTGACATTTGAACTGAAGAAGGTGCCCAGAAGTTTGGAGAAAAGCAACAGACAGTAGTATCGGTTAATCTAATAAAATATATTATTCGTTGAAGAACCATATCTCATTTGTTGACATGTTGTAATCTGATTGTATAATCCTGAAGTGGCTGGTCATTTTGCTTCAAGTAGTCTTTCCTGTAATGTGGTCTCAGGCACAAGGCACGTGAATAAGTTACCATGGAGAAAACCAGGTTGTGAACTCAGACTTGCAGCTCTTAGGCTACAGCGTAGGAATTGTCTGTGCGTGTCCTTCTGCATCTTGGTAAAAGCAGCACAGTGTACTTGGCCCCCACTGAGTTTACTTGGGGTTTGTGTGTGTACACAGGCTGGTTATTGTGGAATAGCAAACGTGCCCCAGCTTCACGTGGGTGCCCTTGTGCTTACAGGTGACTTCAGACGTCTCCTTTCCTCTACAGACCACTCAACACTGCGTTCTTTTATTTTTATTTTTATTTTTATTTTTCTTGTTAGTATGTGCGGATAAAAATCCATACAGTTTTACCTAAAATAAAATAAAGGTTAGCCTCAAGGAACTATCTTATTACTGACAGTAGAATCAGTTAGATGACTTTTAGTTTGCTGTTTTTTGTTGTTTATTTGTTCGTATTTATTTAAGAGAAATTGAGTGTATTTGCTCCTGCTTACCCTCTTCTCTTCCATCTACACTCTAGAAAACTTTGTGTCTGCTAGCAAATGTCAACCAAATTTTGCAGTGGAGAGAGTTACGAAAGCTAGTTACAGTCCTGTTATTTTAAGGAAGACAGGTGGACAGGTGAAGTTGAGACTCTTCAAAGGTTTTGCATGCAGAAAAAATTGAAGTAGCAGCTTGCTGTTGCTCAGACAGAGAGGTCTCCCTCTGTCCTTTGCTTTTCTCTCTCTTGCCTCACCAGATACTAGCTGTAGTTTTTGATCTCCTGGTAAGCTGAATCCTTCTGCGACCCTAGAGAAAGGAAAAAAACAAGCCACTGGGTTAGTCCTCTGCTGTTTTAGCAAAGTGAATCGTTTTCTGTGCAGTAACTGCACATCACTGCTTGCTTGTGGTGAGCGTGAGGCATGTGAGGTGAGGAAGAAGGGAGCTGGACCTTCCCTTTAGCGGAGGGTATACGTGGGGGTCAGGAGAGAAGAATACATTAATTTGGCTCTGGTTGTATCATGAACCTTTATTAGATGTCTGAGAATCTGTGTGGGAGAGACTGCACAGATGTGTTTGATACTGACAGTTCCACAGGAAAACTGGCTCTGTTGCTTCCTGCGCTGCTGGAATTTGTTATTTGAGAGTGAGAGAAGGGGAGGGATGTTCTGGTGGTGAAGTCATCAGGCTGGGGGACAGCAGCTTCCATGTGGTCTCAGATAAATCACTTAATCTCTCGGTGCCTCAATTCCTCATCTTGTAAAGTGACGTTAGTCTTCTGCCCTTTGTATGTGTATAGTGTTTGGGATAAGGAGGTCAGTTGTAGCCTGCCGATATCATGTGCTTACATAATCAAATGATGGTGGGTCTTAGGTCTGTCTTGATGTGTTTGCAGAAAAAAATAAATTTAAAAAGTTGCTCCAGAGTAAGTGAGTACAGTTTACTGCATGACACAGAACCACTATCTCTCACTTTCCTGTGAATTATCCCATCTCTTCCCAATCTTTTGCTTATAATTATCCTTTTGGGTCTGTGGCAGGAAGTGGACCATACAATATTGCAAATGCTTAGTCAAAAACACTCTCTTACATATTACTTCTGTGATCCAGAAGCTTTAAAAAAATAAAAATAAAAAATGTGTATCTTGGCTGCTTACACTTGACATAGTGCAGCCGTGTGCTTTTCTTCAGAGTACATTGTGTACCTTTTTCCCTACCTGAAGCTTCAAAACAAGGGTATCAGTAGGCATGCTACCGATTTTCTGGTAACCGATAGCAACTTTTCCAAGGCTTATCATGTGGCAATCTCATACTTACAAAGAAGCATATCTAAATAACTGCAGACAGAAATTGTAGTGCACACAGGCTGTACCTTTCCCCTTTTGGGCATACAGGTTTCTAACAGGCCAAGTGAGGAAGCATTTCTGATTTGTTTGTGGTTTTCCTCTTTTCAAACAGGAATTTTAATATAGAAATCTTTTGCATCACTGAAACATTTGTGTTTTGCAGCAGTGTTCAAATTCCTAGTCACGATCAGGCTTCATCGCACTAACTGCTTTCCAGATCATACAAAGTATGGAGTGAAAGTCATTGCTTTAGACATGTTGCAAGCTTAAGTGGTGCAAAAAATTATAAGTGCCGTAGTAATTACGTATAACCATCCCTATTTGAAAGGAGAAAGTTTTAATGGTGTACAGAAATTTTTGTCAGATCTAAGCCTTAATAAAAATGAGGCTCAAAAGTAAAGCAGAAATATCATAAACAGATAATCTTTTAGTGCATTTAATAACAGTAATAACAAAAAAACCCTTAATCACAATTTCTCCTAATGTAAGATCTGTGCCTCTAATAGGTAGAAAACCGTAAGAGATTGGTTGTTTTGTTCTTTAAAACTAGACTTTTAAAGAAACCTAAATGTCTTTGATCTTCCTAATTTTATTTTATTTTTTAAAGGTAAATGATGGAGGAATAAAAGTGGTGGTGATTTTTATATCTTAATGAGTATTATCTTACAAGCAATAGCTGTGGTGTTAGGAAACTGAGGCACAATATTCATACTGAGAGAGTATTTGGACTCTTTGGTCAGAAAAGTTGCCTGTTAAATTATGTGACAAGACAAGAGCCTTTAGCCCATCTGTCACCCATGCAGAAGTAACAGATCACATGATATGAGCTCCAAAATAGAGGAAAAATTGCTGTTACAGCCAACATTCCTTGCCACAATACAAATATGTTCTTTGCTCACATAATAGCTATTCAGTTTGCCTACAGTCATTGTGTTTCCCTATTAAAGTTCAAAGGAATTGAAAATACACAGGCAACAAAGCCAGGTTTTGTCTTTGAGTAAATACATATTTTATTACAAGGTGTTTTATCAGTGTGATTTTAGAAAATAAACTGATTTGTAAAAAAGATTGTGTGGTCATCTACATTTGAGGTTAAAGTTTTCTCTGTGACTAGCTGTGATTTTGTTTATATTTTTGGAAGTTCCCTTTCGTCATGCTTGACCTCTACTAATTCTATGGTGTATGCCCTTTTCTTAAGGGCAGCCTGGCTTTCCATATCTGAGTGTATAAATTTTGATGTATCCTAACAGAAGTATCAGGAAAAAAAAAAGGCTTTGCTGAAAATGTAGTCTTTTGTTAGTCTTCAAGAACGAGAGGAGGAAGTACACAATTGCAATTCAAAGCATTTGGTCAATAAGAGCCATATAAATCTGATTACTTTGTATGTTTGGATGTATTTCAATGCCTTTTATTCTGCTGCACACACATGTGCAATTATTTCTTTTCCGTATGTCATATTGAAGTCCTCTTGCATGGGGAAATGAGCTCTCTATCTCAGCTAATAGCAAGTTGCTGCCTCCAAACTTGTGCAAGCAGTAATGGTCAAGAAAGAATGCTCAGTCTTCAGGGATCTCATCTGTTTCTTGTGTGGATATTTTTTTTTTTTTTTTGGTACTCTAGGATACCTGAAGGTGCTCACAAAACAGCCTCCCCATGCAAATAGCAATGAGGAAGGCAACTGTATGATGTTATAATAGTTAAACTGTGGCTACTGAGGGCAGACTTCATTTATGAGACTAGCCAGACTGGGTAGCTTTATCCAAGAGCATTACAAGCACTTGATGAGGGAATTTGTTGGTCTGATCATTTTTAAATAATCTTTGAACACTGGAAAATTCCCGCAGACCTGAAAAACACCACTTTTTAAGCTAAAACTAATGCTGTCTTTTAAAGAGGGTGTGTTAAATGACCCAGTGCTATTTTATTGGTAGTAACCAGAGCCTACTCAAATTCAGCGAGGAATGGAAGAGCTGAGAAAGTTTTACCGTCTTGGGTTAAATTTATGAAGAGGAGTTTCATTAAGAAAAGAGGGTGGTAAGGAGGAGGAATTAGGAACAGCTGAAAAGAAGTAAGTTGCAGGCAGCAAAGGTGATTTTGAAAGGGGAGGGAGGGATTGCCTTGTTGAAGGAGTATGAAAAGAGATGTAGGCAAAAAGATATTTCAAAAAAAATTAAAGGCAAAAGGAAACCTTTGATAGGTGAGCAGAAGTTCACAAACTGTAGCAGTTTAAATAAGAAATCATTAAAATACCAGAAGAGAAATTCCTTAAGAACAGCTAATAACATATGCTTATGAAAGCTTCTTAGATTCTTCAGAAGCTTGCTGAAGTGTCTCTGGGATTGTCAGAGAAGAATTTGAGAAAAGCAAAATCAATTAGTTGAATCAGCATTCATTACAAAAGTACATCATTCTTTACAAGTCTGAATGAGAAGTATTCACAGCAGAGGTTTTACAAAAAATGGTAATGTACACAGGAATCAGTCTTCAGAAAGACGTACCAGAACTGGGAGCGCTTCTATAAAGTTGACAAGCTATTGCTAATCACAGTGTGTAATCTGTTGCTTCATTTAACCTTGCTCAGAGGAGAAAAGGTGATGACATGCAATACGCTGCAATGCAAGCCCTTAAAAAGGGTGTTGCTGAATAGTCAGTCCAGCAAAGGGGTAGCAATTACAGAAGCAACTGGATTTTTAGACTTGTAAACACCGTGCATTGGAGAAGAATGGACTTGGCTTTGAAAGAGGGAAGTCAGGCCTCAGGGTGCAGGGTTCTTGGAGGGTGTTAGAGAAATAATCAGAGAAATTAAGTCTTCTGTGGGAGAGGAGACTTAACTGTGGGTTCTTAAGCAGGGAAACATGATGGAAAAAAGTACACCCCACTCTAGATTGCTGCCGTTGCACAGAAATTTAAGTGTCAGGGCTTCACAGACCACAGTATTTTTTTCTCTGAAATTTGTAATAACTTGGAGGTAGGAAGATTGTGCTAGGGGATGAAGCAGAGACGAAGACATTCTTTTCTAAATGTCCACTGTTGTCAAATGTTGGGAGCACTATTCTGGTCAAGGTAAACTTCTGGTCTTATTAAACAAGTGGTTACCACAGAAGTCCTCTCTTCTGTTCTACAGAAGGGTTGATTACTTGAATGACTATAACCCTTCTGGCCTCTAAATAGGTAACAAGACCACAGTGTCCTGTGCTTTGTTGCCTGTAACAAATAAATTAACAACATTGGACCTTTTATTTTCTTTCTGTGATGTCTGCCATTACTGCTTGAAAAGGTACTACATAAGTCAAAAAGAAGTAATAATATGTTTCAAGTTGGAAAGCACTCCAGATGTTCTTAGGATTGTCCCTAAAAGCAGAAAAACATGACTATGGTTGGTAACTGGGCTCTGTATGCATACTGTGTCAGTATATGGTGTAAAGCATTTTCTCAGAAACTTTTCTAGTCATAAAAATGCTTTTAAAACTAACAGCTTTCTTCTGCTCAGTAGGATGTAATTTGTTGGAAGTGTACATTGACCTGGAACCAACAAGGAGATGACTAAGTAGGAGGAAAATGGTTTTAACATGCCTCTGCTTTGCCAAGGAATATGGAAACAATAACAGATTTGTCAAGTCCATGGGTCAGCCAGCCTTGTAATGATATATGATATTTTTCTGTGCACAACATACTTGGTGTGCTTTTCTTTTTCTCCCTAAAGCACCATTTAGGAGCTGAAATGTAAATCTTTGTTTGTCCCATTGCTTATTATCACCTTCATGGGTACGCTGTTTATTCATTGGATGTATCCAGAGCAAGCAGCGGATCCTGACTTCTCTTCATCATGGCAGGCACGTAATGTGGTCTGTCGTCTTATTTGTTTTACAGTGTAATTTGATAGCTAAGAATGTGCATGTTTGGCAGTTGCCAAAGCATTTTTGGTCCGTACACTACAGCTCAGCAGTAGTCCGTCTCCCATGTCCCCGTTTTTGTTTTTCCCAAGCCGTGACATCCTCCACACCGCCTTCGCTTATCACTCAGGGGAAGTTGCGTCTCTCGTATGCCAAGCGTTCTCTTCTCTATGGTTCAGTCAGTATAAAAGCCATACCGGGTGTGCTTCTCTCTTTGGAAGAGAACCAACAGCTTGGGAAACGACTATTCAATTTAATAAGACTTGAAGACTTTAGATTCTGTTTTCTTCCCCTGTAAGAGCAGAAATGTGCTCTTGGAGGGGGCAGGGGAAGAATAGTATTAACACACCGATGAAATCACAGGAACACCCTTTCCTCGGTGAAGTAGCGGCAACTCAGCACTTAGTTACTCTGCTGCTGAGCAGGTTCAAGCGCTGGCTGTGTCTGGAGTGAGCCTGAACCATGCAGAGACCTCTGTCTCTCTCCACCTTTTGGCACTTGAAAGACTGACCTAATAAATGTTTTGTTGCAACAGATATGATCTCATATCCTTTTGAAAACCACTTGTCGACTACTCCTGCTTCCATCCCTTAGGATGGGCCTGTTTGGTGAAGAGTTCAAAGTGTGGGACAAAGCTTTGAGAAGGAAGTAGTGATTTTCAAGAAGCGAGTTATTTAATAATACCTGGAAGTTCGCAGCGCTGGCTATCTGCTTTAGAAACGAAACCTCCTCGATGCTGAATTACTGAAGGCTTTTAGCTGGTCTCCTCAGTTTTCTGTTGTGTACGAACAAAGGATACAAGCAACACCCTTTTTAACCTCCTGCCCTTTTTCCGTGTGTCGCTCTTGGTTTGGGTTTTTTCCTGTGGATCTTAAGTTTTTCAAGGGTGCAGGGAAGCATGCTGCTATCTCTTGAGGGCAGAGCTTGTGGAGCAGATATTGCATGAAAGCCTTTGGGGCTTGCTGCCTGCTGTCTGCTCCTAGGGAGAGGAGGCAGGGAAGAGATCTGGACTCCATGGGGCAGAGGGTCCTTCCCAGCCCTGCATCTCAGTTCCTACCTCCCAGGGCTCCCCTGGTAAAATCTCTCTGGAATCTGCGTGTTTACAGACTTCCATGAAGTGTCAAGATGACTTACTGCTGCCATCTGCTCTTTTGGAGCAAAGCTACCGACTTGCTAAGAAATAAAATGCAATGAATTAATAAAATTTTAATATTTACACTGTGGGCAGTAAGTAGTCACTGTGAACAACAAAAAATAGTGGATCGATTTCTGATGAGGGGAATTTCTGCCAGGTAGAAGACTGCATGGCTTTTTTCATGCTTCTGTTCACTTCAATCTTTCTTCTTCTACAAGTTGAAATTCAGAGCTAAGTTCTTCGCTGGCATGGGCAGCATGAGCCATAGATCTTGAGAGAAGCTAATTGCTTTGGCTTCTCCCTACTGCATCAACCAAAATAATGCCATCCTTTATCTTTAAATAATGTATGCTGTTTGGTTTTTATTACGACTTCAAACATTTATACTGGGTTATATTTGAACTTCTGCCTTCTTATGAAGATAGTCCAGCTGAACAGTTAATGTCTCCGTTCACTTGAGTTCACGTTTTTCTGGATAGTGAGTCAGAGGCTCCTTATAGTTTATTAATTTTGCTTTTAGTGTTTTTCAACCTGTACAATGTTGTAAGCACATAATATAAGTTTGAGTAACATAGTCCTTTATAGCTCATTTTACAGTCCTTGCCCTGTTCCGCTTCAAAACTCTTATAATTCTTAGGTTAGCCAGAATACACACTTCATTTTAATTAAATCTATTAAATAAAGCCTAATTCTCTTCCTCCTCTTGAAGCTGGTGAGAGATTAGCAATAAAAGAAAATTAGTTGGTTGATAGCATCATGTATTTTGATCAGTGCAGGAACAGGGTAACAGCCTCAGGTGTACGGTGAACTCTTCATTCCTGTGTGAACATTCAACATATTAAAAGTTGACAACATTATTTGAACATTTATCCTGACAAGATAAATTTACAGAAGATCAGAATTAACAAACTGAAGGAACGCTAAAACATGTAAATGTAATGTATACATTAAAAAAAAAAAGTTGCATTTCCTTCAATGTGTTTGCTCTCATTAAAGTTTTGCACTTCAGCTGAAAGTTTTCTTGAAAGATTTGCAATTGATATTGCTGGACCTAAGATTTTGTTTGAGGTAATTCTTTCTAGAACGTAAAAAAGGATTTGGCTAATACAGATTTTGAGACCAAATGGTTAACTGTCTATCTCCTCTTCTGACCTGTTGATACAGGCAGTGCAATTGTAGTGGACGACAAGTCAGCAAAACAAATTATCTTTTTTTTTTTTTTTCCACTGAAGATGAGGAAAGGATGGGTTTTATGTAAAGGGTAATTGAGAGCATCCTGAGAGAATAAAACGTTGAGTGTTGATGCAAAGTTAACCTGCTTCATCATATCTGATGAGGTTGCTCTCCTAGTTTTGTTCTCATTTCTGTCTGGAAATGTTTTTGAAGAGGTTTAACTTTCTCAAATTCATAAGATGCTTCTGACTTAGTCTTGGTTTCTGTCTTGTTTGTGAGTGTTTTGGCAAGAACTTGATGTCACAATTTGTTTGTAGCTTGCAATAGTCATGGGGGTCATCCAAAATACTTGCTATTTCCCAGTGAGGTACATTCTTAGAAGAACTTTTCCAATCCAAATAACTTGCATTTATTACTTCTTTTAATTGCTTAGTATGATACTTGCTTACATTTGCTGTTTTAATGTCTTTTCCTGTCAGTAAACGGAGAGCCCCAGAGGGCACATGCATGCAGTTGCTGAATTCAGTTTACATAGCTTGACGGATGTTTTGGAAAAAGCAGATTGCGTGTGTGTGCTGTTTGTCACAGATGGTGTCCCAACTAGAAAGAAGTTGTGCTAATGCTGGAGGAAAATGAAAAGAAAATAAATAAAGGAAATAACAAAAAAGGATGGCCTTAGAATTTAGCATCACTTTTTCCAGAAGCTGTGGAGAAAACTGACAGTATGACACACATGTGCTTGAGCTCAGCAAGGGTTCTCAAGTTGCACTATGCAAGCAACAAAAAATGGGCAGGAGAAATTTCTCTGGACGGTTTTGCCTTTTTCTCCTCTGGATATTAACAGTGGCCCAGTATTAAGTCTCATACTTTTTTGGTGAGCTTTTTGTGAAACCTAGCGTCATGTGAGTAGGTAAAGATCTTAATATATATATATAAATATATATATATATATATATATAAATATATGCATGTATGGGCTAGTCTTTGGGATCGTAACGAAAAATCTTACAACATGAAAGGGTTCTGAAGCTTCGAAAAAGGCAAGGTAGGCAAAACACTGACATTTCACCCCAGTTTTTAATTTAACTTCGGTGGGTCATTTTTCACTCAGCTTTGTTTTGGGGGACCAGTGAATTTTTAATGATTTTTTAGAAATCTGTTTTTGACAGTGAGATTCTAGTGAAAATAGTTCAAGTCGCACGCCCTTAGGGGATTGCAGAACTCCACTCCTTCCCCTTCTGGCGTACATAAATGAGGAGGGGGCTCATTTGTCAGAGTTCAGAATTGCTTGTGACGGAGGTGAAGCAGGACTTGCTTTATGCAGCCTATCACTGGAAACCAAGCTGTTGTGCATTATGGTACTATGTTTAGATTCTGCCTTTAAGCTCTGTCAGGGAGGGGTAAGCTGTATGGCAAACTATTCTTTGCCCTGCTATGAATCCTAAACGACCATAAATCTTCTACCCGTGCCCTTCCCACTTTTAGCCTTCACTGCACCATTATGTTGTTAAAGTCCATTCAGTAGTCTTCAAGCCTGAATTAGCTTTTTATTCATCCATTTAAAGCTTTTCTTCTGGACATGTTGTGCTGCCTCTCTGCTTGCAATTGAACTGGTTATATGAACAGCCAGATTAACTCCGTTTCTTCCCTTGCCTTCTAGGACTCCTCAGTGGGCAGACCTCTCCGACCAACACCAAACTGGAAAAGCTGGACCCCCACCAAGTGCTACAGCTGTGTCTCCGGTACCAAGACCATCTTCACCAGTGTGCAGAAGCGGTTGCCTTTGATCAGAATGCGCTTGTGAAGCGGATCAAGGAGGTACAGCCCACAGAATGCCCACTTCTAGTGGGAAGGGCTTGGGGGCCTTGGAGTTACCCTCTTGAGCTATGAATGCAAGTGCTTGCACGGTCTTGGGTTGCTTTATGCAGTCTGCTTTAAAGTAAACCCAATAGAGAAACTGTGTGTGTCTCTGTGTGTGTGTGTGTGTGCATTTCAAACAAAATTCCCTGGCTTTCACTGTGGTTACTTTTAGGTGATGTATTTACTGGTTGTGCTCTAGGATTCTTGGCTGTAAACAGAGTATGTTTCTCTAGTATTACAAGTACTGCAAGTAATTGTTAAAGGAGTAAAAGATGACTGGAGTTTTTGAAGTTATCATTCCTTATTCAGATCTGTATGCTTAAAGTTTTAATAGGCATCATGTTTAAGCTCTAAGGAAAGAAATGGCTATCATAACATGGAGAAGGTAGCAGAGGTAGAAGGTAGTAGCTCTTTCTTTCTTCAGTGGGTTTGTAGAGCCGTGCTTTTGTTTTCAAAGTCAGCCTCTTCTCTGATCTGTATGGCTGTTAAAAAAGGTCTTTGTATGTTACTGTTCTTATCACTGAAGAGTCACTTGAAAATCACTGATCTGCTTAAATATTCAATGATACTGGTGGGGAGGAAACTAATTCCTAGGGTAAGCATCCTGAAATTGCATTGCCTGTCTGCTTTTGTGTAACTACCGATGTTGGAAGCAGTAGGATGGCTGACAGAAGTCAAGATAGACTGGCATGAGAGGAGATGCTGTTTGAGAGTGGCTTCTCACATGTCCACAGATATGTGGAAGAACTGTTAGGTGCTGTATATATCAAAAGTGTTAGAGACCAAATACCTTTCAATGTCAAAAGAAAAATTTTTGAACAGGTGGTTAATTTTTATTCATGCACTGTAAACAATGACCTTGATTCATTGTTGCTATATTGGCTTAGAGTTAAGAAATCCCACATGACAAACTGGATAATAAATTTGATGTATGGGCTGTTTTGAGAAGCTGCTGTCATCGTGAAGTTGTAAGTCCAAAATAACGTGGGAGCCATTAAAAGGCCTTTTTACTTTGGTGTATCGAGGTCTGAGGCCAGCTATTACACAAGATGTAAAGATATTTGCAGATGTTGGTGACTCAGATCACACAATCTCAGAAATTGAATTTAATTGCCAACCTAATGACAGTGTACTGCATTAATCCAAGTAGATTGTAATTCTTTTGGCTGTTAAAGTGTGAGAGTGAGTATCAGCATGATTTAAAGTCATGGTAGACTCCACCAATGCAATCTGCCTAAGTTGGATTTTACTTCTATACAGCAAGTGACAGACTACCTTTCGAGTTAGTCATGGCGTTATTTTCTTCCAGTTCATAAGGCTTAAGATTTTCTTTCACAGAAAATAAATATAACTTAATACCAGTAATATAACTGGTATTGTCAATGACTTCTTTATCACAGACTCCTGTATGACGTAGTGAAGGAGAAATGGGAGACTCTAACTCAGGCAACTCACAAGTCAGGTTGTGCCAGGTTTTTTTTTTGCTGTTGTTTTTGTGTGTGTGTGTGTGTGTGTGTGTCACAACACTTAAGTAACTTCAGATGCTTTGAATCCCTCTGCCAGATTTGGTGGGTCTTTACTGTTCATTTTCCTAATCATTTTAAAATGTTTTTCTTGTATCGGCTGTTCTGCATGTGTGTTCTGGAGGAGCCGGGTGGGACCCACTCAGTTTAAATCATTCTTTCCAAATTGTTTGGGCTGTCTTTAGTGCACTAAATTGAACTGCTGTTGACAGTTGATGACAACAAAGGGTGCAGCTGAGCTAGAGCAGGGTATGTCTCTTGTTACAAGTGTAGACAAAGGAAATCATATTTGGCTGCACCCATTTGTCAGCAATGATTTAGTTTTGCAATGTAGATGAAGCTTTGACCATTGGTAAGGAGTAAAAATGAAAGAGAATATGAAGTGTATTGTGAAAAGCAGAACGTGTGCATAAGCTATACAGTAAATTCTTTTATTCTCACTTCAGTAGTCAATATTTCCCTTTTTTCTCTTTAATATGGAAAGTATCAGTGGTTTTCTTTGTTCTGATAACAGGCATCTAGTGAACAGTGCTTTTAACTTTCCTACAAAATGTTGGTATGCTTCAGTCCCTGATTCCTACCATTTGTCTGAGGTCTGTTCAGTTTTCAAACTTTGACTATATTCAGTGTAGTAATAGCCCTACTGTATAGTATGCCACAGTCATACTAGTTACAACCAGGACCTATTTAGTTTTTCATTGATAATATGTTCCAGTGCAAGTACCTTTTGCTCTTTGTGTGTCCAGAAAAAAGTTTCCTGGTTTCTGGAAAAACTCAGAAGTATTGTTGCAAATTTATTGTCCCTTGATAACTCATAATTCACTGCAGTGGTTTGTAAATTCAGCACACAATTTAAATTAAAATGGTGCTTAATTGAAACTAATCTAAGGACAACAAAAACCTGGCATGCCAGTAGTTATTGCAGATCTAAGTAGACCCATGTGCGTGTTTCCTTCCTTTGGGAACCAGAACAGCCTAGCTTTGCTCTCCATCCCATTTCCCAGTTTAGTCAGTTAGCAGTATGTTGGCTGGAGCCTTACTTGCTCCTAAACATGGAACCTGTATGCTTTCCAGGCTGCTTTGAATATTCATTCTCAAGAAGAATTGTATTTACCCAAGTACTTCCTTGGGGAAAGAATTGCGAAGACATGGCTGAAGGTAGTTGACTCAACTGCCCGTATTCAGCAGTTGCACTTGTACCTGAGCTGTCTGGTTTCAGAAGGGTTTGTTTTTATCACAATAGGCTTTGTCTTTGTTGCCAAAAAATAAAAAATAAATAAAAAAAGAACGCTTGCATTTTAGGGAAAAATAACTAATATGCATTAAATATTATGCTTCATATTAATTTTTGGCAGCTGACTCACCATCTGTTGCAATACTGCCTTAATTCCAGTACCACTGAGGGATTCCTTCTATTTTTTTCCCCTTATCAGTTTGAAAAACAACACAAAAGTGATTTGGGATTTATGTATGTGTCAATCCAGGGTTATGGCGCCTGACAACATTCAACAATTTTAAAGAAAAAAAAAGCTTGTGTGTAGCATTTTCTGGGTAGTGTATCTACTCTTTGGTATTATGTAGGATGCCCATTCCTAGCTTGTTGGATTAATCACCACATTATTGACTTCTGGGGACATACTGTTCAGATGGGTCTGGAAACAGGATCTGGTTTGTCTACTGGTGGAATATATTGCACCCACGTGAGTTTGTTATGCATACACTAAGAAAAACGTGTTTTCAAAAGATGATAGGTTTATAAAACACTAAGAAAAGGCAGTTATAGCTAGTTAACAGGTAAAACTGATCTTTTCGTCACCTTGGGTGGGGGTTTTACTGCAGTGTGCTGCATGATGGGGACGAGCTGATTCACCTTACGTAGGATGTGATACTTCAGGCTAAAAATTACAGGGGTGAACCATGCCTTGTTTTTAAATAAAATACCTTTGTCATTTCTTACTAGACTTCCAGTACTGACAAAGGGGAAACGCTGCTCAAAGTATCCTGTATACCCGTAAAGGCAAATATAGTTCCTAGATAAATTGTGCATAAAATGTATTTGAAAGTGGATTGCTAGGAGAGTTGTTTTGCTTTGCCCGAAGACCAAATATTGATGCAGTGTATCTGTAGCTTTTATTGCCATAGGAATGTCAGACTGATAATAATTCTGAAAACAAAACTTGTTACAATACAAAATGAAATTTAAGATATTTCATTCTAAGCTGACAGACACCCACTGAAAAATTAACACATTTTCCAATAATAAACATTCCTTTTACATTCTTAACATATGTGATGGTGGAGTAGTTAAACAACTTGTGTTAGAGCCTAGGCATTAATAACAGTAAGTGGTTTGCCATGGAAAAAATTACAGTGTATAACTTGTTTTATATGCGTAAATTCCTGTATGGTGATGGCTCTGTATTTTGAACAAATATTCCAGAATGTGCATCAATTAATTTTTTTTTCTTTACCAGCTTACTGCAAAAATAATTCTAATGGGCTTCTGTGGGTATGTAGTCATGATGTCCAAAAATCCATCCGTTAAAATTTCGTAAGAAAATAACTTTTGAAGCCACACATACACGACATCATGTCTCCCAATACATTTCAGCTGTTGAAAGTATTGGATAGGCATTAAATCGTTATTTTTTATAAGCAACAAATCTAGTGCCTTTGTAAGACCAAGAAGAAGATAAAGACTTTTAAACACAAGCATTACATACAAGCACATTTTAGCTTATCCCATATATTTAAGACTCATAAATTGTGCTTCAGCCATCCATGTCACCATCTGTGTGAAGTAAAACATGCCCGGCAATTTGGGGATTCAGGAATTTCGGTTTATTTTTCATGAATGCCTTGTGGCTTTTTGACCTTTATGGCAAGTAAATTGTTTCTGTGACACTGAGCGTTTCTCTTATCAAAGCGACCTGTCATCTCCTGGAAAAACTGTGCTGGGGAACGTGGCCTGCAGAGGTCATTGGCATTGTTTTGTTCCATCCCGAGGGAAGCATGGATCTACCATGGGCAGGGCCCTCGGCTTTGAACTCTCCTCATTACAGAGGTGAGAGGAATGGCAGGGTTAGGGGGAGCTTGTCAAGGTTTGACATTCCCTAGTGGGAACTAGAGGACGAGCTATGCTGAAGGTGGTGATAAAGGGAAAAGCTCTCTAAGCGCAGGGAGCAGTCCCACCACCAGGACCAAAGGAGTGCTGGGCCAGTCGCCTTGGCAGGACACCGCGTGGCAGGTGACAAGGTCGCTGCAGCACAGGATCCCGTTAACTGCAGCAGCAACCAGACGGGGACGTGTGATGCACCTTGCGCTTCTTAGCAGAGGTGCCCTCTCTGAGCAGGAAGATGCAGACTGTGCAGGATTCCTTCAGTGTTCCATCCCAACGGACTAGTGTTCCTTCAGAGAATGGACCCCAGCATAGGGTCAGTTTTGTGGAGGTAGCGTTTGTTTGTAAAACCTGTTTGCAGTAGGCATGCCTCAAGAATGACACACTTTCTCACTAAACTGAATTGCTCCAACAAAATATGAATGATCTCAGCAAGTCCAAAGCCTTTTTTCAGCTTGAGGCCTTTGCCTCAAGGTCGGTGTGCTCATGTGGATCAGACCACTATTTACCTTTCATCCCATTAAAGGGAAGGGCTCAGAGGACTGAAAGCAAGCCAGTTAAATGAAGCCTGGCAAAAGTGAAAATGGAGATGTGTTTACTCTCGATGCAACATATAAAGACTTCCTAGATCTTTAAAAAAATTAAAAAAAAAAAAACAAATTTTAAAAAAGCAGTTTTGACTTTCAAGCAAAACTGAGCCTTTTGGTTCACAGATTTAAATTAGCAGTGGCCAAAATCCAGGGAAAAAGCTTGAGAAGTCCTTGGGATATAATGTTCCTGAAGTTTCCTGGTTGAAATGCCACTCGTATTTTCAGGGGATTTAATGCCATACTGCCATGCTTTTTATAAGAGCTGTGCTAGGGAACACAGTGTTCTGTGAAGAAACCAGTACATTAAATATATTCTTTGGCATCTAGGAATTTTGAGATTGAAGACTGTGGCCATCTATTAGGCTCTTTATTTCTTCCTTCATCTGTGATGAAGTGTTATTTATAAAGACTGGAATTTTAACTGAACACGCACCATCATGCAGAAATAAATGTGCAGTGTTATGCTAGAAATTACCTTCGTGTCCTTTAGCTGATCTTGCTTTTCTTTCTCCAGCCTAATGTGCTAGTAGCTAGAATTCTCACGTGGTGGGGTGATGTCTTAACCAGCAAGCGTCAAAATGGGAAGCTGCTTTTGAAAAATCTTCGCAATTATTATTTTAATAAATGGAATTAATATTTTTCTGCGTATGCTCTAGGCAGATGGCCAGTGCTGCGTTATACATGAACTCTATGAAGTAATCCAGCAGTTAATAAGGAAGAAGAAAGATTGTTTGCACTTGTGATGTTGAAATCTGTTGCATTAACATACATGGCTTCATTTGCTTCATATAAAAGACCAGTCCCTCGTTCCCAGAATGTGCGTGTGAAATCAGTTCTGTCATGTTCCTTTCTCCTGTGCTTTGCTTTCTTATGGCTGTTTGGGAAAAGATCTGAGTAGGAATCCTTTCCAGCACCTCATTTCCAAGAAAGAGTAGAAAATTCAACTTAATCAAGCATCTTGCAGTCAGAAAGGTTTGCATTACTATAGAACTTCAGTGCTTAAGAGACTGGCACTGAAGATCAGAAGTCTAGCATGCTAAGCCTCATATTAACACTTTCATATTATTAGTGCATGGAGTTTAGGATTATCAGGTACCTCAAGGAATAGAATTCAGATTCTTCTCACAGCTTGTTTAAACTAGGAAATTGGATTTCTTATACTAGCCTTGTTTCCCCAGATAGAAGAACAAAACAAAACATCACAGAGCTTCAAAGAGGAATAAGAAGTATTAAAGTCCATTCCAGAGTTAGCGGACTTGATACTGAACTTGTGCATGGAACACATTTAAGACAGGAGGAATGCAAATCTCTGCCTGGGGTGTATCAGACAAGGTATTGCCATGAGAAAAGGGAGTGTATGGATGGGATTGCACAAGGCCATGAGACAATCTCATCTGACAGTGTGAGGCAGTCATTGTGTTCAAGGAAGGAGAGTTCATGAATACAACATAAGGGCTATAAGGATGCCTGGGGACTGGAGAAGCCCTGGGAAGAAACTGGAGAAGCTTTGCTCAGTTGGCCTAGTGAAGGCCAAAAATAGTATGATTTCTCTTTCTAATTAAGTCTGGAGTTACCACAGGTTGAAGATGCTCTTCTCCCTCCCTACTGGATACAGGAAGAGTCCCTTTACAGACTTTCATTTTTAATGATTACCTCCTGTTTGAATGTTGAATCGAAGTTTTCTGGGTGTCAACTCTACCCTTAGGTGAGAATTGGTTTTTTTGTTTGTTTATTTGTTTGTTTGTTTTTTCTGGAATGTTAGCTAAAAAGCTGTTCAGCAGTTTGATATTCATTTTAGATGTGTTAGCCAGTATTATTTGCAAATATTTGGAGTTGTACTGATGACTTAAAGATGCTATGTAGTAGGTTAGGGGAGCAGGGTTGACCTTGTGTGGGCAGCTCTATAATTAGCATTCTGATAACAATCAGATGTGATCTGCAGAGATGACTTCATGTTGAAAATATTACACAGCTTTAGCGCAAGTAATCTGTCCATCTTGCTTTATATGAAGGGTGGGATTTCCTTAGTGCTTGTTTGCCATTGGGGCATGAATGTTTCTGTATGAGAACACTATTATTTCAACACTACTCTAGAGATAAGAAACAGCATTTATTAGTAATTAATTCTCATGGGTGTTGTTCTTGACTGGATGTGTCATCTACTTTGGAAGCCTGTGTGAAATGCTGAATTATAGTATTGTAGAATACCCTGTAATCAAGTGTATTGAACTGTGCCAAACTGTGGCATAGTGGACAAGAAATGAGGTTTGTACACCAAAGAAGAAGTGATCTATTTGAGGAACAATTGCCATGACTAGCAAATTATCCAAAAAAATGAAATTCCAAATCAGATGAATTTCAGTTGAATTTCAGCTCAGGTATTTGTACAACAAATCAGCATAGCAGCAGTACCTGATGAGGAATTCTAGAGCTTTTAAGGTCAGGATGGATTCTTGGGTCGTAACCTTTTCTTTTGCTTAATCCAATCCATAGAATTTAATTTTTGATTATGCCTCAGGCAAGCAACATGTGAACTGGAGATGAACCTTTTCAACTAAAAGTTCTCCCATCCTGTAAATTTTCAAATGCCTTCTCGCTTTTGATTGATTTGTTCTAGAGATTATCTGTAGACATGAACAAGGAGAAATACTCAGCCTTTCCTGAAACTTGAGGCCTAATACAATAAAAATGGATACTCAGAATGGATTCCAGTTACCAGTGAACAGTTGTTGAACTTTTGTCTGAACCACTGATCCTTTGAGATGGTATACAGTCGTTATCATGTTTTGAACACTAGTTTATAGCCTCAGAAGAGCTGGTTGTGGACATAACTCACAGTGCTCAAGAGTTGCTTGAGGCTTTTCTGAAGCCAAGGACTTACTGCCAAATGCTGTGACCTCCAGAAAAGTGCTGCAACACCTGAGCTTTAGCATTGGAGAAATACGATGGTCAGTCTTAAAAGTAACTCTTCTGGGAATGAATGAGTAGATATTCCACTTCTCAGCATCATTGGGGTGTTGCTTGCTCATTTTATGTTCAGTTTGAACATGAAAGAGCTGATTTAGAGCTTCAAAAACATCTTTCAAAAATCTTTCAGATTCTCAATGCCTAACACTGTTAAAGCTGACAGACGTTTGAGTTTTCCCAGTGAGAAGGAGTTGATTTGGACATTTCATGTGAGAGCTGTGGCTGTCAGGAGAAGAGCAAAAGCTTCATCTGGACTGTCAGATGTCCAGAAATCCCTGATTCCTGACTGCTGGGCTTGTGCCCCTGCATATCTCACGCTTCACCCTTCTTGCATGTATAGAGGCCATCTGCACAGCACATGGGAGGTAGGTCTGATGCTACCAGATGCATTGCCTTTCTGTGCAAGTGCAGCACGTGCTGGTGCTTGAACCCATCTTTGTCTTCAAGAGAGAGGCCTAGATAATCTCTTTACTACTTCACAAACTGCAGAAAATGGTTAAAACTCAGCTCCACTGCATTCTCTGAGAACAGAACTGAGAGCTTTTTCTTAGTGTTGTCTAGAGGAGGACACTACTTGTCTGCTAGTGTAGTATTTAATGCTGACTAAAGCAAAGTGAGGTGCTAGCAAAGGCTAGCATCCTCTTTTGGAAAATTTGTAAAGACCTTCTAAGTACATACAGAAAAAGAAGAGCTACAGCTATTGGGTCCCAAGTGTGAAGCTGTGAATAATACCATTAGGTCAGATAGCTTGCAAATTTAATGGTGTCAGCTGTACTTCAGATGGCACTTTTTTACTCTACAATGACAACAGTTGTGTTTTTGGAGAAGCATCTAATTAATGATACTGGTATTCTTTAATATCAAAGCTTATTCTTGGTAGGAAAAACAACTTGCTTAAAACTAATCATTCTGACATGTTGAAAATACAGAACTGAGATTTATAATAAAATAAAACCCTAAGGGTAAAAAACATTTGCAAGCACTATTGTTCTTATAATATTCAAGCTCTGGCAATCTCTTGGGTGAGTAATATGGCAGCAGTATAAAATGAGTAAATGAGGGAACTGAAGGCCATGTTTTGTAGCAGAATTATTAAGCTGCCTGAAATAAGAGTTATGCAAATTATCATTTAAGCAACAAATCAGTCTGTAACATACATTTTTCTTCCTGCAGGAACAGCTAATTAAAGACAGGCATAGGATGTTCCAATTCCTTTCTGTGGAGTTGTGCTCCACAAAAGAGGAGTTTTGTGAGGACATTGAACACAGAAGTTCATCTATCTTATATATTGTCTGGGCAGGTTTTTTGTTTGTTTCATTGTTTCTTTGTCATTTAGGAGAGGTATGGGAGCATTTCTAACGTTTTTGAACATAACATTTTGGTCTTGATAAAATTCTCCTAGCTTAGGGAGTTCCAATTTCATCAAATCGTTTTTTTCTCTTTGAGATCAGAACCACCCCCCTTTAATTTCCACGTAGGAATAAATGAGCAGCAGTGCAGATCCTGAATGCCTCAGAACTGTATTTTTGAGTGTCCTTTTAATGAACAACCTTATGTAGGTTTAAGGTAGCACTGCTAGGTTGTGCATACTGACGCATCTTTGTGTACGACTTATTTTTCAGAGATGACTTTTTAGATGAATGTAGATTATTATGTGAAAGCAGCAATTGAAAGCTCTTTAAAACAAAAAAAAGTGTTCTTACTCGTTAAAGTCAACAAGTTAAAAATTACCATAACCTTTCAGGGTGACATTTCAGAAAACATATTGATAAAATCAACATGTTTTTTTTTCCCCACAAGAATTATGTATTTAAAAGCATCAGTCACTCTGGAATCCCTCTCTGCTAGGTCTTCCCACCACCGTGAAGAGAAGACTGCAAAAGGGCTGTAAATGTCGTGAGGTTCTGGTGTATTGTGTATTGTGCTACTAGCAGCCTACTCTTCTTGCGTCTCCAGTCATATCTGAATTTAGAGGACTATCACTGAAATATATTTCCTTCATTTTTATGAACTGTTTTGTCTTCATGAGTCTGTTTCTTCCATTAGGTTTAAATTTCCCTCATCACAGACCGAGCTGTTACTCAAGAACAGTAAATAAAAGGGTATTGAGTTGATACTTGGCATCTGCATTGTTTTCATCCGGCAGTGAAGTGCTTAGCCACCAGTGTGAGAAGGAAGAATAACATGGGCATATAGCAGTGGTAGAGAATAGCCACAGAGAGAGATAAGTAAGTAAAACCCCCTCCTCTCCTTCAGCTCTACTGGAAGGGTGCCTGTCTGAAGACATAGAAGAGCTGATGATTCTGTGCTTGTGAGACTGAAGAGTTGGTTTAGCAAGTTGATCTGACACAAAACCAAACCGCTGGTTCAAAGAGAGCCCGAGGTGATCAAACTTCTGTTTTCCCCCTTCTCCCTTCAGGCTTACTTGCAGAACTGGGCCTCATTAGTGATGATACAACTCCTGTGAAGGAGGGGGTGGGACTGGTGCTTTGCAGCCTGAGGCTGCACTGGATTTTGTTTAATGAGAAATTGTGCCCTGAGTTTAACTTGCTTGTATTTTTGTTTAGCTCTTTTGAGAGAGAAGGATCATAAGTTAGACAGTGTTGAGGGTTTTTTTTTGTAAAGAGAGTCCAGCAGAAGGGGACTGGGATATGAGATGTATCCAAGCCGGGGAGTTGGATATAGCATCTGCAGCACCCAGATGGCTGACGGTTGTCAGCTTTGCTGTCTGCCTGCTCCCTCTGTGAATGGGCTTTGCTTTTTTAACGTGCTTGGAAGTCTCCTTGCTCATTACTGCTGGGCGCGAGGTAGGTATTGTTTTGGTCGTAGCTTTAGGACTTTTTTTAGCAACAGTTAGTGATAGCAGTCATAACTTCAGTTTGGGGGCCTGCCAGTTGGCAGGGGGATGCTGGTCGCTCTAAGGCAGAGGCAGCTTGAGTTGGAGCCGCCAGGGAGCTGCGGGCTGCGGAGGTCAGCACGCCGGGCAGTGACAAATGTATCCTGTCCAATAACGCAATATGCAGGAAAAGGCGTACATAAAGGTGGAAAAGCTAATTTCCAGAATGAACCTTCTGATTCTTTTGAATTCTGAATTCTTTTCAATTCTTGGAGGCAACCCAAGGCCTCCCAGAATAGTTAGATCTTGATGTCAGAGGTGCAGCTGTATGCTAATGTGTAGCTACAGTAGCTCTAAGGGACCACGTATGGATTTAGTTGTAGAAGATCTTTTGAAGTAAGTGGATTTCTGTGGCTGTGCTGGCTGGGTCCTGGTGTATTTGTCAACATTTCCAAAACTTAGTGTTAGAACCAATTAAAATGGTTGCTCTTCATTCTCTAACTTGACTGCGATCCCTGCAGTGTTCCCACTGAGTAACTCCTTAGCAGTTGTTTACAGCAGTGACAAATTACAAAGGAAACAAAAGGAACATTTTCGTATGGGATTAGGTAATCCTAGCATGTGGCAAGTAAAAGTTAAACACAAATTATAGTTGTTTACCTGGCTGTGAAGCAGAGGAATGGCACTCATGAGAACTACTTGTGACTGATGCTGAAGGGAAGGTTGTGGGATCCTTGGCTGGGAGTGTCTATTTTCTACCCTGGCAAAGATGCAGCCCACTAAGTTTATTGCTTACCAGTGTGTGGGATAAGTGGGAGAAACGGAGGATGTTCCCGTCATCAGGAAGTCATCACGATCTATTGTGCTAACTTTGCATGACATTATCAAAGAGAAAGGTGGGGTGGGGGGGAGCCATTCATTGAGCCCATTTGTTTTCAGCCAGTACAGAAAGAGGAGCTGTCTTCAGTTTTAAGTGCACAGACTGAGAAGTATTTTCACACCAGCGCATCATGACTAATACTCCATGCAGTCATGTTCCTGCCTGTCACTTTCAGATGTGGTTGTTGTGCAGCTGCAGGAAGGAGTTCGTTTAGACCCAGCCAGGCACCTGACAACGTGTGAGGGGAAAGGCTACTTGTGTTAGGAGCATTGTTCTAGCAAATGAACTTTCTGGAATAAGGATTGCACCCTAATTGCTGTTTTTTTGAGTGGCAGCCATAGGGGATGGAAGCTATCAGCAAATTATTAGGACAGAGGAACACAGTACAAATGGAAGTGTAGGTGAGCTCTTGAAGTCTGTTACTGAGTGGAGATGGAGAGAGCAAAACATCTTTGTGCCTTACAGGCATTTCGAGGAGGGAATGGAGAAGCTGGGAATGACAAGGCATCCTCTTATGATAAGTATTTTTTCTTAGTGATGTCAGCAATGACAGTGCCTCTCTAGAAGCTCAATTCCAAGTTCAGGGAACCTGTGTTTGTGCTTGCAAGTACCACTTACAGTTCTGAACCTGGGAAAAATGTGTCTAGCTGCTACTTTAAATTATTGACACAAATTGTTGAACTAACAAGAGGTGGCCCCTGTTTCCCAAAGCTCAGGATACTTGCACGTCCGTGGCAGAGGTAATAAAAACCATGCTAGGTAAGAGGTATACATAGGGCATTGGTTTGTTTTCAGCATGGTCTCTTGAAAAGAGTTGGGCAGTGTCCAGTACTGACCTCAGTCTTTTATGGGCTAAATTAATGTCTTTATTCTGCTCAGCAGTGTGGGCCAAGAAGAATTCTAAAATAAATGCAAGAATCTGTTGTGTGCAAGTTGTCTGAAAGTACCCTCAATTGTTTTTGTGTTTCATCAGTATGTTACAAACAGGGCTGTGTAATGCGGTCTCCCGAGGCCTCACTGGTTGAGAATGTGAATGGTGTAGTGGGAGAGGCTGTGGTGGAGGCCACTTAATGGGGTAATATCCATCTTGCAGTGGTGTTGGAAGTAATTATAAATCTGTTTTTGTTTGAAGAAAGAGCCCAGTAGATGTCATTTCAAGTTTAAAATGTGAGGCTTAGGCATAAATTACTGCCTCACTGCTAGTGGTCCATGGAAGAGTCAAGGGCTTAGAATTTGGGTCTGTTAGCTTCTATTGCAGGGAGTCACTGGCTGTACAAACAAAGTACATCATGCTAGGTGCTGAGTTTTAACTAGTCCTTTTTGGTGACACTGTACTCCTCACAGAAAATTTGACAAACTTCTATCTTTTTCAGTGTTGGAGGGGGAAAAAAATCTCGTCTTCTGTTCTGAGGTTGACAAGTCCAAGGTTTGCTGCTTTACAGGAGGAATTATTTTTGGAGAGAAGTGGAATGTGCATTGGGAGCTCTCACCCCTCTCCTGAGAACATGCTTTTTTCCTTGTGGCCAGGCTGGGCAGAGTCTCTCACTTTGAGGATTAGGACTGGGACCTCATCTGCTGGACTCTGCCCTTCTGTGTTTGTTCCCTTGCTTTTTCACACACTTCAGGTCCAGCCTTTTTTGCAACCGCGTTGCCCTGGTGTGGCAGGAAGCTGAAAGCAAGCAGAGTGGAAGCAGTGGCTCAGGTAAATGCTTGCAGATGGCTCTAGGGCAGTAGAAAAGCTGCTGGCTCTGAAGCATCTTGCTGGGCTTCCCGGAGAAGCATCTTGCTGGGCCTGGGATGGGCAAGAAGACTGGGATCTGAGTGTTTATTTGGAGGGACTGTGGCAGGGCCTCGTGTGTGGGCAGCAGGAGTTGGTGGGATCTCTCGGAAAAGGCCACATCATTTGTCTTGCCCTTGGGGACATCTTAAAAACCTGGACTGCCTCAGGCAGGACTGCCTCCTGCCTCAGCTCCCTTTCTTCAGATACTCTTTATTGCTACTGTATGGAATTACATAGGTGAGAACCAAGCATATTCTTATGTGCATTCACTGTTCATTGCAGATTCCCAAAGGACAGTTTTTAGTCTCTGTGGTGGGTAAATATGGTTGGCACTCCAAGCCCTGCAGCTCGCGGCCCAGGCTGAGCCTCAGAGAAGCAGGACTGCGTGCCAGGAGAGGTAAAAGCACAAGGTTTGGCACCAGTGGGAGCTCTCTTCCAGGGGGGAGGAGGCAGGAAGGATGTAAGTGTGTATTTAGGCCTGCCACAAGGAAAGCTGCAAAGACGCATTGGCATTTATGTGCAGGAGTTAGAACAACTTTTTTTTTTTTTCCTATTTAAAAAGACCAAGTTCAGACCAAGTAAAAATTGGCCTTTCCTCACAATTACTCAACTTCAGTCCCTCGTGTAGTGTCGCTGGCTGTGCAGTTGCCACGGCCTCCCACAGCAGACAAACTTTAGTGCTAGGCATAGGGAAGCCATAGGAAATGCTCACTTCCACCCTTTCTCTTTTTTGTGAGGCAGTTTTTTTATAGCCATTGTGAACATGTCCAAAAGTAGCAAAGAGCTTGGAAGGCCGCTCCACGTTTCTTCTTCCTTTTGCTGGTCACCTTCCACATTCCCCTCTGTAGCTGGACATTGCTGGCGTTCACACAAGGAGCCTAAAAGTCAACAGATGAAAATTGCTGGAGTTGAGAGAAAGGGGGTCTTTGTTGTTCCAGAGCTTGGTAGGTGCAGGCTTTGCCTCTCGCCCAGAGCTGTGAGGCTCTGCGAGGAACCCGCCTGCAGAGGAAAACCTTGAAACCAAAGGAGGTTTCTGCCCCCGTTCTCGTGCTGCTCCGTTTAATGAGGTGTGCTGACTTCTGACAGGGTGCCAGCTGGCTGCCCCTCCGCACCACTGTCTCTCATTAGGTGGGACGTTTGTAGGCGCTGGATTGAATTTACTTCCATCCCATGCAGACCTGGTGGTGGTCTGCTTTTACACACTCCAATTTACAGAGCTAGTGCCAAGCTACTAAATTATTAAGCTAGGGTTTTAATTGAAACCCCTATGTAGGCTTAAATTGTTTCCACTCTATTTGGAGTTTCCTTCTCTGCTGGTTTTTATTTTGTCCCATGCATGAAAGTGTGGAGGAAGGAATTCACAAGAAGACACAGAGGCAGAGGAAGAATTCAGCCTGTGAATGTGAGAAAGTACAGAAGAAATAAAAGGTTAATCAGTACTGTATCCAGCTCTGATGGAAGTGATAGAAAAAAAAGCTTCCTAATCCCCATGACAGTTTAGCGGAAAGCTGCGTGTTTGTTTTTAATGCTGTTTGTAACTTAGGTTTCTCAATGCAGCATTTTCTTGCCTCACTGTTTTTGTCTTGACCCCTTCCCCAGGGCTTGACAGGGATGTTTGTCAGCAAACACAGCTCCCCCGCTTTTCCCCAGGGTTGAGCCTCGCTGCTGCCAGCCGGACAGCAGAGCTCGGTCCCTAGGGCTCCCCTCTTCTTTGGGGGTGCCCCCTCCAGCTCTGCACCGCTTCCCCCAAATCCTCCCCTCGTTGCAGACTTTCCCCCATGTCCCCAAATCACTGCACGCTGGATCAGGATTACGCTCCCTGGTTAAAAGCTGCATAAGTCAGATCTGGTCAGCAGCGGTTTGGTTTTTAGTGCTCCATGGGTGCATTTGTGCCTGTGGTGAGAGGTGTCGTCGGGTTGACTCTGTTACTCAGTTCAGACGTGGTCTTGGTTGAAACTGTGCTTCCTGGCAACCCAGGAGTCCTCGGCACTGATTCCACCGTGAGCAGCGACCTCGGTCCTCGGGGGATAACAGCAGAGTCTGGAAAGCTGGTGGTGACAGGAGGCACAGGGCTAGCGCTAGTCAGCGTGTGTGCGCTCTTCCTCTTCGCTGGGCAGCCACCGTGGGTGTATGCGGAGTCCTGAGTGAGGGGAAATGTTGTGGCTCCAAGCTGCGTGCCCACAACTTGGCAATGCTAGCTGGAGGAGGCAGCACAGCGAGCAGATTTGTTGAGCGCAGCTACAGCAAGCTTAAGTAACTGAGTTTTAGGTGTTTTTTGAGGGTTTGGAATAGATCTGTTGCCTACCTCTCTGTATGAGAGGTTTTTATGTGGCATATCTCACAAAGAGTACAACAGCTTAAACAATCTGAGTTGGCTCGTGTGCGTGTGGTGCTAGCAGCTGAATCCTCCTTGTAGCTGAGGAGGATTGAAGGCTGAATGGAAAGTTAGGCTGTGAATTACAGAAGCTACCTTCGTAACTCAATGGCAGGAACAGCAGTGCAGTTCCTGTAATTGTAATAACACTCTTAACTGTGTTTTGGTACTTACCATGTTTAATTGCATGACTGATTTACCTAATGTCTCTCCTGGGGTCATTCATAACACTTTTATTTTTAGGATTCGGGGAAATTAGGGACACTAGTAATCCATTGTGGTTCTTTCTCAAGGCAGTTTTTTAGATGATGATGGTAATAACAGCAGTGGCTCAGTCGCAGAGTAACCTGGCTAAGCCAATGAAATTAGCACTGGCAAGTAATGGAGAGCTGAATGCTTGAAAATTAACAGTCTCTACTGAAAATATGCAGGTGTAGGCAGAGGCCACATTTTCCCTCATTTTGGATAACTTGCATGATGTGCTATGGTTTATTTAGAAATCCTTGGCAGCACCTGTTGGGTTTCAACCCTGTAAATAAAGAACTTTTGGATCAAATACTCAGTGTATAGGTGGCCATATGTCCTCCTCCATGGTATACAGCTATGATTTATCCCATTTCATGACAAACGGGCTGTGCACCAACAGAGATCTTTTGTACCTGGCTGGTAGCTCCAGTGGGGCATCTAACATGCTTCGTGGATGCTTTTAGGAAAGATAGTGTGCTGAAAGGCCCGTGGTAACAGTTGGCTTAATGCTTCTCGCTCTGCTTGTTGTTTTTAAACAGATGGACCTCTCTGTGGAAACTCTTTATAGCTTCATGCAGGAGCGCCAGAAGAAGTATGCCAAGTATGCGGAGCAGATCCAGAAAGTCAACGAGATGTCTGCCATTCTCCGCCGTATACAGATGGGCATCGACCAGACAATCCCGCTGATGGAGAGGCTGAACAGCATGCTGCCAGAGAGCGAGAGGCTGGAGCCCTTCAGCATGAAACCTGACCGGGAGCTGAAGTCGTAGCCGATGCTGCAGGCTTTCCCTCTTCATCTTCCACACTCGAGCGTTCAGCGCAGACATGCTTCCAACACACCGGCCTGGCAGATGTTTGAAGCAGACTGCCGTGCTGCCTGACTTTCTGCCAGGGCATCGGAGGAAGAGCAGCGTCAGCTGCTGGAACTATGCAGCCAGGAATCCAGGAGCTCCCTGGTCTCGTTGTTTGGAGAAGAAAAATAACCGTTCTTTCATCTCCCTCCTTTTGCCCTGCTCTCTCCTGCACCACTACTACCACCCTTGCTGAGACATTCGTTTCATTGCTGTAACTAGATTTGGGTTTACAGAGGAGGAGTTCTTTCATCTGTTCTTTTTACTTTCAAAATTCAAAGGGATATGGGGTGCGACAAACCCTCTAACATGCTTTCTGTGCCACTGGGGTTTAGACAATTAGATGGCTGGCAGGTACTTCTGAGATCCCCTGGCCTTGGAAATATGTATGTTTTATAGGTGAAAGTGTGGGAGCCAGGAACTGGTTTACTAAAATCTGCCAATTATCATAATTAACATGGTTTGCGTGGCAGGGTTTTGGCATGTCCTTCCTTGAGGCTTCTGTTTTTATGGGCTTGCTAATTTATGAGGCTGTAAAGGAATAACTGTTCCAGATATGTATGTCTTTTATTCTTGAGCAAGCCTTAATGTTCCTCTGTCCTTGCCCTGGCAACCCCTCCATGCCCCATCTGGTGGCAGTTCGTGTCCCTGACCTTGCATGGTGATTCTGATGGACACTGGCACCTACCCGTTCACTTTGCATCCCAAAGGTGGGCATGAGGGATCTTTTTTTTTTTTTTTTAATTGGGACTTGCCAGATATCTTGGTGCTCTTTATATCAAAGGGATGCAGTTGTTTCTTTATCTTCAAGTGTATGGAAGACTTGAAAAGTCCTTTGGGCTCTCTGCATTGGCTTAGCTGCCGTCATGCTGAGAGCTTGCATGAGCACGGTGTTTTATGACTGAAACCACACAGCCCTTTGGGATCATGCTCCGTGAACTGCTCCAAAGGCAACAGGATGTTCTTGCGTTATTGCAAGCCGAGAGCCCGGCTGGACAGCAGGCAGCATGTTCATGTGGCCTGGGCACTGGGCTGGGGCTTAGGAGACTGCATGGTTGCCAAGTCTGCCACCAGTCTGCTGGCTGGCTGCAGGCACCTGTCTGAGCTTCGGTTTCTGTCTATATAAAAGGGGGATGTTTTACACACTGCCGTGAAATACAGATCTAGAAATGGTGTTTGAACAACATGTGTTGCTATTGCGTGCCAGCTCTCATCCCAGCAGAGAGAGCGTGAAACCAAAAGTGAAGATCCCTGGGCTTGCTGGGTCAGGGGTAGGTTCGTGTTTGTTACGTACATCCCAGAATGCTGATGTGGGCAAGGAGGCTGGAGCGTGCCTGTGAACCCGAATGGTTGTTGTACTTCAGGAGCACAGTCCCAGCGGTGAGGACAGCTGTCTGAGTCCCTCTGACAACCCATCTGCCAGTTCAGCAGCAGGAGGCTAGGTGACTTGCCAAAGCCAGCTTGCTAGAATACCTCTTAGTACTTGAGAGTACTTAATTAGCAAAAGATTGTCTCTAAGCATTTGGGAATAAGAGCATCGTTGCTTTTTTTTTAATATAGTATTAATGGCTGCCTGGTAGAAGGAAGCAACAAGCTGTTCTTTTTTGTTGCATGACCAAAGGCCATGGAGTGAATCTGTGTAATGCATACTGCAGCCAGCTTGGATCTGCGTTTGAAAGGTAGCAGTGACTGGGCTCTAAGGCCACTGAGCATTGTCTGAGAACAGAGTCCTGTAGCAAGGAAGCCCTCTGGAATGATACCCTGGGAAGAGCAATTGACTACTTCAGACACAGCAAAGAACAGAGCAGGACATTTTCTAGGAAAGGCGGCAGAGTGAGCTTACTTCATTACCTCTTCCACCCCAGATCTGGTACATATGTGTGTACATGTAGGTGTGTACTCTTGCACAGGATATAGCATTGTGCAGATCAGACTCCCACCCATGCTCATGTCTCTTGCAGTATTTTTTACACTTGGTTTGTAAAAAGTTTTGATGCATACATGAGACAGAGCAACCCATGAAAACTCGCTTTTCATGACTATGCCACGAGGATTCTTACTGTCCATCATGGAAGAGTTCTCTGCCTCCTGCCATCAGACACGCTACAATATTCAGCAACTTTAAATAGATGCTGCAGGCATTTTTGTCCTCTCCCAAATCACACTGTCTGGAAGTTCAGAATGCGCAACATTCAGCCGCCTGTCTCTGTCAAATGCAATAATAGATATCCCACACCCTGGAGTGCTGGAAGATCAGACCAGTGGGAAGATCCTCATACTGGATCTCCGAGCAGGGGCCAGGCTGCAGATGCTCTCTCCTGTAAAGCTCTAGACGTTTGTCCTCACACTATTAAGTACCAGATCAAAGCATTGTCCTTGCAGTGCTAATGAGGGCAAGCAAGTAGTACTCCTATCTGAAACCTGTGAGAGCATGGGCTGCAGGTCAGTTTCTTATTTGCTATAAAACACCTAGGTATTGGGCTGATAATGGGAGATACTGCCTTTTAAGCTTCTGGATATGCTGCTGGGTCTCCCAGCTAGAGCTTTCTGAGCAGAAAGGGTAAGTTGCAAAAGATGTAATAGCTTAAATAGAAAGAAAACAGAGCTGATATGTGAAGTCCAACCTCTTACAAAGAACGCAGGTCGATTCCTTCCATTCGACAGGTGATAGTCTCATATGTGTCCCGTAAAGTACCGTGCACCCTCTAACTGTTCTCAAATGATGGGTTATAGTTTTATTTAAAACATT
Organism: Cygnus olor; assembly: GCF_009769625.2. Lineage (NCBI taxonomy): Eukaryota > Metazoa > Chordata > Aves > Anseriformes > Anatidae > Cygnus > Cygnus olor. The sequence continues at coordinate 71,490,268 of NC_049169.1, read as the reverse complement.
GTCACTAGCTCTGTTAACTGTAAGTCTTTGGACCTCTTTCCAAGAAGAAGTCATTTCCTGCCACATGTTCTTGAGCTGCTGTTTCTGTTGCTTGTCTGCTCCTCGCTTGCTTTGCTCTGTGTCCTGCTTTCAGATTCATCTCGAAGGCAGGTGATGCTCAAGGTGAGACCGATGCTTTATTTCATTACACACTGTTCAGCCGGAGATTCGAGATGTGATTGGAATTGCCTTTCTATTTAGGAGTTCCCTTTTCCAAGCCAAACACTGTTGGAGAAGGCCTCAGGTCTCCCTCATGAATGTACCAGCTATTACTTTTGCCATGAAGGATAGATTGTCAATGCTATGAACAGAGAGTAATCTGGCATGGTCAATGGGAAAGAACCACTTCTGCCCATTTCTGGTCTTTGATGTGAAATGAAGCTGATGTGTGATGTGGGGTGCAGACTAAGCTTCCTGATATGAAACCTTCTGAAAAGCTGGAGAGCAAAGTGAGTCCCTGCGGCTTTGGTTCCCTGGGGGCCTGAGCCACTCCAGTCCTTCCCTTGGTTCTGCTGTTGTCACCTCCCCCTTTGCTGCCTCTGGTGCTTGTGACACCTCACCCTGGGCCAGTGGACTACACTGGCCAAAGAGGTTCGCTTTATTTTTATTGTTTTTGTAATTTAATGGATTGACAGGGTGCTAAAGTGCCAACCTATCTGCAGGTCAGTTTCTGTGAAGATCCACTGAAGGGGACAGAAAAGTGTTTTTTTTTTTTTTTTTAAATATATGTATTTTAAATTAAATTTATTTAAATATATTTAAATATTTTAAAAAATATTTCCCCTCCTCTAAGCTTTTACATAGAAAGAGTAGAAATGCATTTTCACAGGCCCACTTACAGCATGAACCAGCCCCTCGCTCTTTATCAGACTGCATTCCAGCGGTTTCCATGAGGCTCTGTTGTAACTTCTCTCCGATTCCCAAGCTGCCAGTGTATTTTGATTATAAGCCTTGTGGTGAGTGCTCCTCTGTTTATGGGTTATTATCCCATTTGCAGACTTGCTCTACTTCCAACTGCGTGTGTGCTATATGTTCCACAGCTCCAGCATTAAAATGTTGGGTATTGCTCTTTTTCTAGTGTGTTGTTTCTCTGGACGCCTTGCTTATTCTTCATTTACACCACTTCTTGCTGTGATGGCTGCGGACACTTATGTGTGTGAGGTCATATATTAGTTTTAATGCTTCGTACATGGTTGCATTGAACCCCCTTGGTGCCCCGGAGGTGGCCTGCTTCAGCTGTGCTGGGGCAGCCACCTTTGTGACTGTAAGAAAACGTGTGTCTTGCAATGAAAAAACGGTTGTTTTTTTTGGACTCTGTCCCAATCCGGGTTGGCACTGATGTCCAGTTGAAATAAACAATGTGTGCAGTGGTGCCTGTGACTTGCCAGGGGTGGGGTGGGACCGTGACTGAGCTGGCTGCTACTGCTTATGTGCGTGCAGCCTCGTCGTGGTGACAAGGTGGGTGACCAACTGGCCCTGGCAAAAGCTGAAGTACACACTTCAGAAAGCATCCTGTGAAGGCACTTACTGAGGTCAGAACTAGACCTTAGAGTAGAGTGAAAGAAGCCAGAGCAGGTAAGTGTTAGAAGATTAAGTGAACCTATTTTGTAGGATAACACCTAATGCCATTTAGGACTACTGTTGTGCATGGTTCATATTTTACTGTTCAATAGATGCAAGCTTTTTGTGTAACAGCTGGTAGGTACTTCGTGGTTGTGGAAAGCAAGCATAAAAAGACACACAGGTTGTTAACTGTGCTGTGGCTGATAGTACAGTCTATTCTAGAGGCCAAACTTTCTGCACTTCCCTTCCTGGGATAATGCTTTTAAATTCTCTTTAAAAAGGCTTCTATTCCTTCACCTGAGATTGAAGATGCTGCTACACAAACTTGGAGGCTTGAGCTTTGCCATCTAAGGACATAGCCTTGGCATCCATGCCCTAGTGCAGGACTTAAATTTAATACATAACTACATTTGTATAAGCTATTCTATAAAGGGGCAACAAGGGGCATACCTCTCCCTTAGCATTCAGGTTGTTCCCAATGCTTCAGGACTGGCAGAATCCATCAAAAGAAGTATTAATGTGATTATATTCTTCATCAAATAAGAAGTATGGGAGGCAAAAATAAAAGTACACAGTTCATCCTAGGTAATTTAAACAAGCTGAAACACTTGCTTCAGAAAGGCTAGCACAGCTGTCTTGTGAATGATCAGTTTAACTGCAGAAGAACTGGCCTGCTATTCTGTGAGATGGTATAACTATTCTCCAGCATTAGCCGTTGCAAGGTATCTGCGCAGAAGCAGCACAGAAAAGCCATTGCTGCTCTCTAAGGGAGCAGAAGAGGTAGGGTAAACAGGAGCAGGTAAGAGATTTCACAACTGTAACATGGTTGTGAAGTCAGCACTGCTTATGAGTAGCAGTCCAAAGCCACTGGTTCTGTGTCATTCACTGACAGGCATGCATCTGCAGAGAAGGATACGTACCGTAAGGACGAGACTCCTGCTAGCCCTGGCCACGGGGAAGCAGGTCCTCCTGCAGCCAGGTAACGCATGCACCACAGCCAGAGGCACAGAGGCTCCTTCCTCAACCGTTCTATATAAACAGGTACCATTTCTGATTTTATTTCATCATAACATACAGGTAATGCTCATGACACAACAAGATGAGAAACTCACATCTCTGAACCATTTAAACAGCTTCCATACACCAAAAAACATTATATTCATATTGAACATGTACACGTTTCCCCCCCCTCACATCCTCCACTTTGCTCTCCAAACCTCAAAACCATTTCCAGCATTGTTCAGGTATAGGACACCATTTCAGAAATGAGACAGGGCACCACCCTGCACAGGATATGAATTTAAGGCTTCCTCCTACAGGAAGCTGTCCCCTAACATGAGCCTACAGCTTTGATTCAGTTGGTGACTATAGCTTATTGGAAATCACGAGGAGCCAGACGACCAAATTTCAGTTCCTCAGAAGGAGATTAACCAAACAAAACCCCAACCGTACCTACTTGTGTGTATAGAGAGACAGGGGAGAACACATGTGTGAGTGAGCACAAGACCCAGGAAAACTATCTTTCTGCCTGCGGGGATTTATTTGTGTTTACCCCCGTTAACTGGTTTAAATCAAATAAGACACAGGCCCTTACTGAAGTCTGGCTGAGAGGAGCACTGCTAAATGGTTTCCATGTGTGTATACACACGCATAGTTGCAATGTAATCACTTTCACTTGGTATGTAAGCACAGACAAGTGGCAGTACATTTAATGAAACGCGAAGACCTGACATGCTTTACAGTGTGGTGTCAACCTGTCCCTTGCCCAGGCTACCCTTTCTTCCGGCATTTCACATACACATCACGAACACAGCCTCTGGGTTCAGTTACTCCTGCTGCTGCCTCTCTGTGTGTCGTTTGCACTTTTTAGGATCAAGTTAATTAATGCTGTAGTGCTATTTTAAACAGTCCTCTGTAGGAAATTAAGTCACATCCTAGCCATAAAACAAAACAATGACAAAATCTTCTCCACTTTTCAATACAGTAAAACCTGAGATTTGAGTCACAAACTAGCTACATTTAAAGTAAAAAACAAAACAAAACAACAAAAACAAACAAACAAACGAAACATAACCCAAGTTGCTGACTTGAATTAGGGCTTGACAATTTTTTTTAAAAGCTGTTGGCCAGGTATAAGTATTTGTTTCATTTGATTTATAATTTTCAGCTGCCTGCACTGGACAAAACAATATAGTTCCCTGCCCCCCCCAAACATATGCATGTGCTGAGGGGCCCTGGGGAAGACCTAGATAACGTGTGCAGCTTCCATCCATGTACAAGAGGGAAGGCTGAAGCTCTGCGTTGTGCCTCTGGACCACTCCTTGCCTACCGTAAACCTCTTAACGGCAAGGCGCACACACGTAACAGTTTGTGAAGCAGCAGCCAACGCACCACAAGACTCACAAGCTGGAGGGGAAGCAGCTGGTTCACTGTCAAAAACAACACAAGGAGGGCTGTGCCTAATCTCCCATGGAACACCCCTGCTGGCAGCAGGGAGGGCACCTCCTCACGCTGGCATAGCCTCTAGGCTGGTGTAGATCAGAGAGCAGAGCACTGGCCAGCTGCAGCACAGCTAGGAGCATCTGCAGCCAAATCATGCATCAGCACGCTGGGAAACCGAGACCCTAAACTGAGACGGAAGACAAAAGCCAAAATTAAAGTTCTTTTGGCTCTGCAAGCGCAGAAGGTGAGCAGGCTTTCCATTAAAGCTGTCTCTTCTCAACCCCTCTTTCTTTCACACCACATCATGAGATGGGACTCTGGAGTTCCCTTTCTGTTTTCCCTGGACAGCTGAACAGACCTCTCTTTCTTGGATGAGGTCAGCAAACATAAAACCTCGATCCTCACAGTTTGGGTGAGGATGTTGGAGAGGGTGTGGAGGGGGTAGGAAAAAAAAACAACAAACCTGAATTGCCCCCACCGCACAAGCGATTGGAGCTGCATATGAAGAGTAGTTCCTTAACAGTACTGCTCAGTTTTGAACAAAAGCCCATCCCACCAAGGCTTACAACTAATTTTTGCTTTAAAAAACAAAACAAACAAACAAAAAACTTTCAAGAGCCATCTATTGAATTGGCAATTGGCAAGAGGAGGAATTTGTGGTATTGTACCAGCTGCTTCTCTTGCACATAGCACTAAGGATTAACCACTCCATTATAGCTTGGAAGCAAAAGTATCCCTCTCCCAGAAGCCAGCTAAATATCAGAAAAAAAATACTGCTTATTTTATATTTCAAAAGACTGGGGGTAATGGTCATAAGTATGGTTCATTTGTCTTTCTGAAGAATTGCTAGTAAGCCAACTGAAACACTTGTGCGTAGACAGCTTTAAAAAAAAAAAAATCTAATGTGGCTTGTCATTGCTTGTTCACATTGCTTACGAACTGACTACCTGCATCTGGCAGCCATAAAGCCCTAGTTTATTTTTTATATTTTTGAGGTACTGTTTTTTTTTTTTTCTCTGAAGCAGCTCTCTAGCAAATCACCTAAAGCCTATCCATTAGAACAATAGTTACACCACTATTTACATTTGCCTGAACTGTATTTTCAGACCAGCCTTGCTGTAACCAGTCCCTACTTCCTTTGGAATCACTCCCAGTCTCCTTTCTTACAGGAAAAACGTCTCCCTCCAGAGGTTGGCTCAGTGTCAGGGCTAAGGTGCACTGGTGAAGACTTGAGGCATGAGGAAGGGAGAATAAAACTAGCTTTGATGGGTAGAAGCATGTTTCAGTGGAACCAGAGATATGGTTCGATACCACGAGAGTTTCCGTTTTGAAAACACTGAAAGGATGTGCAACCCATTGCATGTAAATTGCTTCCTCTGTCAGGGAAAAAACTCTTTGAAATGTTCTGCCCTTCTCCAGGAAAGGGGAGGAGAAAAACCCAACAGTGCACTTGGTCTCCTCGTGCAGACGCTCACTTGTCATTTCCTCGCTGTATTAATCTAGTCACTGCGTTCACAGTGAAGCCCCACATTTCCTCCCTCCCCACCTTCTGTGTGGTGTTTGTTCTTTTCAGATTTATAGGGACCTCTTAAATGCTGGGGGAGCAGCCTGGAGGGGGTAGCAAATCCGATACAGTCACGCCAGTCTGCTGCTCCTCAAGACACTTCAATGATTTCCATGCTGCCTGAAAAGCTCGACTGACTGCCCACTTTCCCCAGTTCTTCTCTGGATCTGTTGTCTGACATGATGCTTTCCCCAAACTCCATCTGGCAGCTTCTGCGCTTAAACTGCTTCTCGAAAGAGCTTTCCTCATGCCAGCTACGCCTGGAGTCACCTCGGTCACCCTGCTTTGGCCTCCTGCGCACAGCACAGGCTTGGTCGCAGCCTGTGGGCAGCTGACTACAGCTGTAGGCAGAGTACGCAGCGCTGTTCCCATAGATGGCAGAGGCAGAGTAGAAATGCGAGGACTCAGCTGCAAAATACCAGCTGTTGGTGAGGGATGGAGCTGACGTGTGAGGAGCCAAGATGTCTGAGTGCCAGCCTTTGAGGCCCAGCCCCGCAGCAGACTTCGCCAAATGCTGCTGGCTGGTGGAGAGCCCAAACAAGAAGTTCGTTCGGTAGTTGTCTTCCACGCTCCCGCTCCGATGAAGGGGGTACAGGAGCGACCGCTGAGTGGCAGTGCTGCTGCCGGCTCTCCCCACGTGCTGCCGTTTGCTCTGGCTGTCCAGCTGCCAGGTATTCTGGGGTTTCTTGGGAGGGCCTGCTTCCTCTTTATCAGGGCTGGCTTCGGGGGTCTGCTCTGAGACCTCCTGCACCGGGGAGAACTGACACAGCTTGCTGCTGCCCTCTAAAGCAGTCGCGTGTTTGTAGTATTCCAGGGTGTCTTCGGAAGAGGCAAAGCCCTGAACGGATGCAGTCACACAGCTGCTGCTGGCTGAGTAGGATACGGATTTGATATCCAAAGAAAAGGAGCGCTTCAGCCGGTTACTGTCTTCCACCTTATCTAGGGAGACGTGCAGTCCGTTTATGCCCTGTACCAGCGGGCCATCTTCCAGGGAGGGCAAGTGTGCGCATGACATGCTCCCGGAGTCCATGGGCTTCTGTTCCACGATCTCAGAGGTAGCGGTAATGCAGAGCTGATTAGTGGAGAGGTTGCTGTGCCCTCCTTCTGGGACCAGTACATGCTCACTGCTCTTCTCCAGGTGTAGAAGCGTCAGCTTACTGATATGTCCAGGCTGACCACTCTGGTTCTTGATCTTTTTCTCAAAGTCCAAAAGTTGGCCCAGGAAGTTGAAGTTGGGAGAAATGGTTGGCCTCTTTTCTTTCACAAATCTACAAAGAGGGGAAAAACAAAAGAATTATTTTAAGAATTTGCTGCTCAGACCTGAAATAACATTCACATCATTCTAGGGTTAACGGCCTAATCTTAACTAGTCAGGATGCTTGGATAGAGGTTCTGGCAAGCACAGGTAACATGGATGAAAAAAAGGGCAGCTTTTAAGCAAGATAATGCTGGATTCTCTCACCTCTCCTCATAGTTTGCTTAAAGGCAGCTAAGAATGGGAAAAAGAAAGCATTCTTTTTTACCTCTTTGTGATGGCTACAGCAAGGTTTGAGGAATTATTTTTTTTTTTCCACATTGCCATTGCTACCTTGGACTGACTGAATTTAAGAGCTCCTCAAGTTTTCTGAATAGCATCAAAGCAGAAAACAGGCCACGTTTCCCACTCTTCAAGGGCAGAAATCCCATATTCTTTTCACCGTTCTCTTTCATGCCGTTATTACAGTTAGTGCTTCCTATCCTGTTTTACCTTTGTCAGGTAGATTGCTCTGATATATGCTGACCTTGCACAGCAAATGCCAGTCATTTCTACCCTGTACTGCTACTGACTGCTGATATGATCATCAAAAAGTAACATAAAAAGAAGCAAATGCAGCATTAAAACAAAAACATCTTCTACAACTCTGCATGTGTCCAACAGTAAAAAGGCAACAGTATAACGTAACAGAAGTTAATGTACTCTCCAGCCCTGTAGGAAGCAGCCTGACTCTCATATATGGGCCAGTCATGAACTTACTTATTCAGCTGAATACAGACAAGATGCAATACATACTTAAAAATGTTTCCCTGAATCAGGACTTCAAATGAAAGAAACATTTTAATGTTACAAGTCATGTCATGTACTTCAAAGTTAAATACAAAAGCAGACTTTTTGCCGGTCTGATTTGTAATATAGCTAAAGTACATCTTTTTCTATCTGTAAAAGAGAAGCTGCCCAAATCCTGCCTCCTCTGTGTTTTTTTTTTTTTTCTTTCTTTCTTTTTTCAGCCATTCCTGGAACTATGAAGGTACCAGATGACAAGGGAATTAACAGGGGAAGAGACCTTGAAGAGACCTTGTACCCTAGTACAAACACGCAAATAATGTATGACTGAGACCTACTACAAACACACATATAATGTATCACTGAGAAAATTAAATGTTATTAAAGGCAGAAAATCTCTCTGGGGATGTATACAAAAGGTGAGTGTGCAGTTTTTAAAAATGGCATGAGAACAATTCTGAAGTGTACTCATGCATATATGTATACACTAGCATAAATGCAAGCAAGCACATGACAAAAGAAAAGGAATTCTTGGACATTGCCAAACAACTTCAATGACACCTAGCTTTTTAAACACAACAGGCACTGTTCTTTTCTGCTAACCATCTGAATAGCTGATGTTATGACCTGCAAGAGCAGATTGCACAAAATGATGGTGAAAACTTCCACTATGAAGTGCAACCCTGTTCCTTCAGATTTCTCTTCCTCTCACCCCAAAATATGGGAGGGTCTTAACTTTAAAACTATCTTTTTTAACTATGAAAAGGGATCCAGAAAGTCTCCTAGATCCCTGCAAAGTTGTAAGGCTTTGCAAACTTTCTCATTTCAAAATGCACTCTCTTTCTAATTGGAAAATGTACATAACATTTGATTTTGATACTTGTTTCCCTTGTATAGCCCACTGTACAAATAAAACATTAAAAAAGCGTATTTCCTCAGATCTTTCACTTCAAGTAAAAAATAAAAAGGTGACATTAAATGTTAAGTGTCAGACATACATTTTATCTAATGTCTTTCATTTATCCAGAAAAAAAAAGTATTTTTCTTTTAAGCTTTGCCAGCAAAAGATCCCAACCAGTAAGTGAACTGTGCTGCAGATTGTTCTCACTAAGTCAGATCAAAGAAAATCGGATCATAGTAAAATAAAATCAAAGTTTCCAGTAGTTATTCAGCATCTCCAGTACAAAGAGAAAAAAGACCAAGGATGATTCATCTTCCACATGCAATTCACACTTCTGGTTAAGAAGCAAACTAGAATTTAATGCAGAGATGTCATGGAAAAATGTGAAGAAGCACTCTTTACTCAGTGAGAGGTTTACTTACACGTGTGCCTTTTAGAAGTATTTGGTACTCTACAGCTCTAACCTCCAGAGCACTACAGCCTGAGATCAGCTAGGCTGTTTGGCAAATCAAGCTCAGACCTCACAGCCTACCATATCCAGCAATTCATCCATAGCATCTCTGCCTGCGTAATTGTGAGTTGTCACCTACGCTTCTTAACCAGCCAAACCTGTTTCATCATACACGTGGAAATTACTGCACAAAACCAAGCACTAGTAGAAATCTTCTACAGACTTGAATGCCACGGGAGACATCTGCAGTTCGGGCATCTCTTGAATTAACTTTTTTCACCGCATACATACTTATATGCATTTATTAGCTTAAAAGAAAATGCCCCATGAAAACCATCCCACACAAGACAATGTCAGCTGTTCGTCTTTCTGTCACCATCACAGTTTTTAAAATGGTGGTAGCAAACACAGTAGTGATTTGGAAGGTACTCCTCTCAACCTGCTCCAGCCTAATTGTTCAAATTGCCTCTGCAAGACATGTCTTATAGAGGTGTGTCAGCTCTGCCAATTAGCCTATAAGGTCTGTCAAGAAGAAAGCCGATGTCTTCTGTGCAACACAGGAACAAAAAGCAGTTTGCCAAATGAAATAGAGAAGTCATGGTAAACTGCAACCAAGTCACCTGGAATGTAATAAAGTGTTCACAATCTAAGTACAGCAATTCTGTGATTTGAAAGGTTAAAAAGGCAGGGGTATTTATTCCCCACAAGAATTCTCTAATACCACAAAGAGCTGATACTTCAAAATACTTTCTCCAAGAGTTTTTGTTTGAGCTCATTAGCAACAAAGTTGTTTTCTTAATTCCTATATGTTTCACCTGGAGGCACTTCTTTGAGAGCATTACCAAACTGAAGTCAACAGATCCAGTCTAGCACTTGCCACTAGCAGGATGACAAATATCCTCAGTTCTCTTTCTTTAGCCCTATCTGTTTCATTTTTTCTTTGGCATACAAGATACTGTTGTGTGTGATGTGTGTGTGCATACAGGTATACACACACACACTTAATAAGCAGTTTAAATTTAGAGCAAAGACCAACACCAGCATTTTGCAGGTAGGGAATTAACATTAGGTGCACAATGCCTGCACACGACCCCTGATTTCTTTAGGGAGGAAACCCGTGTTTAAAGCAAGAGTGCCCAGAGGCCAATGAACTACAGGATAAATAACCTCTGCTTCTACCTTGGCTGTGTAACCTTTTATCACTTTAAAAACAAGCTGACAGGCACAAGAATTAGTATGAAAGGAAATTTTCTCCTTACCTGTAAGCTTCATCTAAGGACATATCCATTCTCTTCATGATGTATGCAATAGCGATTGTGGCAGAGCGAGATATTCCAGCTAAACAGTGGACTAACACGCAACCATTTGATGCTTTTGCTTTTTCTGCATACCAAAGAAATCAGCAGCATTATACCGCAGTTAAAAGTTTGCAAGGAAAACAATGTTATTTGAAATTGTTCAGAACTTCCAAATTGGCTGCTAATTACAGATCTCATGGAAGCTTTAAACAAAAACCACTTATTTTCTCCATCACTGCACTGGGTTTAGAAAAAGCATGCGACTACACACAGAAAACACTGCAGTTACAGCATACATCACTTACATTAACGTGCACATAAACAACCCTATCTAGATTTCTGGGAAAGGTGATTGTTTTTAATTTTATATGCAAGTAAAAAGCAAGTATTCATGATTGAACAATTTGGCCAATTCATCTGTTAGCTCACTGCTTAAAGCTAAAGACAGGATCTGTATGTCCAATTTTATAATTCATTCTCTGAAGGAATGTATCAGGTGTCTACCAGGATGCCAGAAAGCAGAGTTGTGCTTTTAAAATGTATTTTTTTTTCCTGTAAGTGCTGGAACACGCAGTGGCAGAATCTCCTTGTATTATTTTGCTTCTGTACTTATAAAGTGATGGTGATCATATACGCAGATCCTTAGGGTATTTTTCATACCACCCAGAAAGCATTCAGGTATCCTCCAGCCAAAATAGGAATCAGACACAGAGTTATCCAAAAACTGTTTTAGAGAGCCAATATAAAGTTTCTTCTCACCTATAAAATCGACTGATTTATCCAACCAAGGCAAAATCTTCTCACAAAAGCTGTCATTCACTGGCACTCTCAGAAAATGGGATTCCGGAATGAAATCAGGCTTTGGACAGGTATTACTGGCATTTAGTACATAGCCAATATCATTCTGCTGCATCAGCTCCTATGAAAGAGAGAACGATTAAAACTAGAGAAGTCAAACAACACCTTTGGCACATTTCAAAGAGACCACAAACTCAAAACACATAATAAAGCTAAAAAGTAAACTACTGGGGGCATTGTTTGTTGAAAAAGGTGACTTCTAAGCTTTTGATTCTTCAAGCAACTTTTAACAAGACATCCACTATGACCAAATAATATACAGGCTGCAAAGTCCATGTGAACAAAGGTGACATAGAACAGAAATAATGGTAGAATACCCTCTGTTACTATGAAGCATCGCTTCCAAGAGAATGCATTTTTTTTGCTACTTTGGTTTAAATTCTCACCATGCAAGGTGACATAACCAAGTAGTTATGTTACATGTAGTTCACTGACTTGAATGCATGTTTTCTGGATCACATATCAGAGCAGTTTAAATAATGTGTGGTATTTACTACACAGGTACACTGTGTGTACTTTGCAGTGTGTATGTAGAAGGGATGAACACGCCAAAGTATGTATATGCAGGCATAAATTAAATTTTCAGTGAGAACAATGGACTGAAGGGGAGGAAGGGAATCTCATAGCCATTTGCAGAAGAAAGTGCATCAAATCCACCCTCACTTAACTACATGTTTTATGTAGCAGTTATAAACAGGGAATCTACATAAATCTCTGCTAGTGAGACAAATTTGCTCCGGACAACAAAATGGACAACTCCTCCAAACTTACACCCCAAATCCCTTACACTAGCATATCCAGAGGTGTACGAAGGTGTGGGTACCTTAAACTAATGAATATACCTTATACCATAAACATAGACATCCAAGGTGAACAAGAGATGAGCAATTGCTCGCAGAGCAAATTATCACAAATAAATAATTTATCACAAATAAATTTAAATATATTATAAATATAAATATATAAACATTATAAATATATATAAATGTATAACATACATATTATAAATATAAATAGTTGTGATAAATATAATTTATGACAAATAAATATGATTTGCAGCAGTGGTCCAAAAAAGGGCTGAATATGTCAAGGTAACTTCTCACCTTTACTGCTTCTGACACTGCTAGTTTTCTAGGTCATACTCCCAGTAAAGCTCAGCTCTTCAGCACTGTCACCAATGTCCCCCTTTTCTGTTCCTTCACATCTCCCCAACTCAAACAGCAAGCTTCCCTCCAGCCCTGCCTGCCTTTTGTAGCCAACACAGTCTCACCTCCCTTTCCTACATTTAAACTCTCATACACTGAAAGTTTAAAAGCAGAGCTGTAAGGAAATGTGGGAATTGTTGGAATTAGTCAGAGAGGGATTAGGGTTCTTGGCACAGGAGACCAGTTACCATGGTATCTTACATGCACTAAGGAAAGCCCCAGAATCTGTGACTGTGCTGAGCCATGTAGCCTTACAACTCTAGGATCCCAAGCTATTCAACATCAACTTCTGTAAAATAAGCATCTAGTTTAGGCCACTAAGTTGAAATACTAACCCTATACACCTATAGTCACCACTTACAGTCCGAAAGGTAAACAACAAACAACTGAAATAGCAGGTACAAAAGTACACGCAGAGTCTTGAGCCACAGTATGCATAAAAGTCACCCAACCTCTTACATACAAGAGGGAGGCAATGAAGGTATCACTAAGAAATGGACTTTCATGATGCACATTTGTTCAGGATACAGCTAAGTAGTGCTGGAAAGCTGATGAATTTAGAAAGAAAAGCCTTCTCTTTTTTATTTGTATTATTATTTTGTCTAAAGCGTAAGTGCTGGTGGACTGCATGGTCCAACGATCACAATTCCACAGTTATGTAAGATTTTCAGTGTGGAATTGGTTATCCAAATGGGAATTAGAATGTTGCAGATGCCAAGTCTGAAATCACTGAGCCAAAAAAACACCCAAAAATGTGTTAGCACTTGTCTTTGAGACCAAGGCTAAAGAAAGAAGTTATGCTTCCTTCTGTTCTAAAGTATCAATCATTCCCTGCGCAACACACTATAATATAATAACCATAACAGTGCCTTCATTGTAAGACACCCAAAAGGAAGAAGTGAATTATGATGGGAGGAAGATCCAGAAATCCTAATACTAACAACCTTGTGAAAAGAAGGTAAATGCTCTTTTGTCAGCTTATTTACATTCTATGACTTGTTTAATCTTAAAATTAATGGCACCCTAAAATGTTATTTTGTTCCAGAAAATAAAATCCAGGTCTGGAATTAAAAAACCAGAATAGTTAGGTAAGGAGCAAAGCAGAAACTTTTACAACTCTAATGCTGGTACAAAATGTGAGATGTAAGCAGGAGACTCATTCAGGCCCGCAGCCAAACAGATTTTTTATGTTATCCTAACTTTCTGAAAGGACACTGTCACTCATGTATAAGTTAGATTTTAGTGTGTCTGTCTTTCACAAATCTGAAAATCAACAAAGATTTTCTGTCAAAATACGTACCCTCTTGCCCTGCCATTTGATACTGATAGCCACCAATATATCACACTAAGACCCAACAAGTGAAATGGACTTTTTTGTTAACCAGAGTAAAAGAAAGCTGGTAATGGTGAAAAAGTACACTTTTTGCAAATACATGCATTTAGGTAAAGCAGCACCACTGATCCCCAAATTATTTAAAGAACACATTGAAGAGCCAGCTCAGAAATTTCATGAGGTTCTTAGCGTTTCAACTGCAGGAAATACTATAAACATTTTCAGAGTTAAGCATTTAAAAAGAAATCCATGAAGCAAAATCTCCTAATACTTTTCTGAAGCAATCATTAGTTTTGCTCAAGGACACAAACCAAACATTTGTGTTTGCTTATCTTTTATACATCAATCATTATCAGTAGAGGCATTAGTGGCAAATAGCATCAGTGTCCCTAAAAGGTCATGCTGCAGGACGATCTATGTTCAAGACAAATGTTTCTCCCCCCCTGCACTCAGAGATAAGCTTCTAAAGATTCTGAAAAGATTACCTCATCTTGATAAGCTATGCTGAAAATTCACATCTCTAAAGCATTGAATTTAACTGCATTGCAAATAAAGACTTATTTTTGCAGGTATTTTTGAGACATTTAGATTTCAGAGAAATGAGTATGTCTGGGCAATAGGAGGAATAACGGGACCTCACAGATAGCGTTCAAAAGCAAAAGTAAGGTCAATGTATACAACTATATTTTGCAGTGTTGGGAATCTTACTGGAATATTTTAGAAAGTTATTTTTAAAAATCTGAACTTGAATTAAAAAAAAAAACACATTTCAATCTTCACAGAAAGTTGACTTTGTATCTTCAGTAACTGACAAGGCAGCAAGGCCATTAAACTGGAGCATGCAAACTTAACCACTTACCGTCTTCTTGACTATCATAACAGAGACAGAACTCTGCTTCTGATCACTGGTTTTTGTTTTTCACCTTTCCCTTTTCAATATTCTTCACTTTTCAGTTTTCATACCAGGTATTGGTAGTTCTGAGCACTCCACGTATTGGGAGACATCCTCCTTACTTTTCCTAAAACCCTTGCATAGGATCTAGGCTTTCCAAGAAGCAAGGAGTGTGGAAGAAAGAGCAACAGCAAGCACAAGCCACCTGGAGCACCTCACTGCCCTTAGCATTTCTAGAATCCTCATTTCTAACTATCACTAACTTTGAGTTGAATCAAGAAACTATTAAGGATCAGGAAACTGGGAGTTGCCAATTGCAGTGAGAGCATCAAATTCATTCCCAGAGGCAGAAATCTTCATTTGTTCCCACAGCTTCTTTAAGTTAATAAAGGTATCACTATTTAAGATGAGAGCCATTTAAGATTTTCCACGCACAGACACCAAAACTGAAGACACTAGTCTACTTCAGTGCAGTGAACAAGTAACATGCTCAGAATAAAGAATTGCCTGTGACTTGTTTTAAATAAGAAGAAAAATGTGCAAGCAACAAGCAGATCTGAAATCATAAAATGCATATTTGTACTTAAAACGGTTAAGAAATGCATGAGGTCAAGAAGTGCAAATTTGAACAATTCCTGGGAGCCCCCCATTAATTCTAAAGTTTCTGAAGCTGCAGAGCTTCCTGCTATATGATGGACACGTGCTGAAATACTATCAGGGTTGTAAATGAAAAGGCATGAGACACCCCACCAGGTCTAAACTCTCCTACAGAATGCTCTGCCATACTCAGGGCTTACCAGTAGCAGTTGTAGTAGTTGTAGTAGTTTCAGACTCCTCCACCCCTATAGTGAAATTCCTGACTACTGCTACCACTTGGTTTCCCTTCCTGGTGAGGCATGCGTACTGTGTCTGCGCGTAACACCTATTTACAGGCACTGATTTGCTGCAAGTAACGTGAACAGCCTCTTTCATCCCTAAGACTATTCACTAAAGAGCTACAGCACTGGAGTTCTATTCACATCCCCAAACGTTCCTGGCCCTACAGGAGAATAAGAGACCCCGCCACTCCGAGTGGGGCTTGGGATAGCACTTATCATTAACATATTGAAACAAACAGCATAAAAGCATCTAATATTCTACCACTTAAAGCAGATTTCTTTTTTTTTTTTTTTTTTTTTAATTCACTTGGTATTTTAATCTACCTGTTGCCTTTTGTGTGGGGACCACAAATTACTTTTGTGGTATGAAAATTGCCTTGACATCCATCATATGTGAATCAGTTCTGAATTGTTGACTCACTATGTAGCAACAAAGATGTTGAAGATTTTAAAGGCCAAGGTAAATCCATTGAGTATATGAATATGATCTAATTATAGGACTATTAGGATAGTTCCAGTCTTAGGCTTTATACATGTATAAAAAAATATATATGTCAATGTTTAGAGAAAATACTGAAAGACAATCTTTATTTCATCCCACTAGAACTATTAACATAATTGTATGAATATGCAACACACACCAAAACAAACCAGTTGGTGCTATACACAGTAAACTACCTGACCTACTGTAATGGCTGATTTAATAGCATGCTGTTGGTTGGTAGGTTACTGAGGAAGGTATCATATTATCTTCTCCAGGAGGAAGGAGAGAGATCAATTATCCTATTAGATGACATGTGGATTCATTATGTGGACTGTATATCATTAGTTCTTGCCTAGCTGGCTGCACATAAAGCTGTGCAAGGCTATCATCTAGATCTACTTTAGATGGTTTTATAGCTGCAATAATGAGGTATAATAGAAGCATGGAAAAAGACACATGGAGATTATATACTCATCCACGTGAACAGCATAACATCCAGAATGCTCACCTTGTTGAGGACGTCCCGTTGGCACCCGAGATAGAGATGAGGCAGAATCCTGGTTGGGCCAACATTGGAGACAGGTAGACAGGGCTGAGAAATGCACGTAGGGACAAGCGTGGATTTTCCTTCACAGAGACCAGGGAAAGAGCTGGAGAATTCAGCAAATCCACCTGTAAGAGGCACAGTGTGCATTACTCACAAGCATTGTGGGAGGCATCAGTGCCCATACCAATTCTCAAAAAGCAGCATTTGTTGCATGAGATGGAGAGGCATTAAGGGGCCAGCAGAGGAACTTGTACAGCTATAGGCACACCTCTCCCAGAGGTACCCCAAGTGTGCAGAACCATTTGTCAGAACACAAGGCCTGCTTTTGTCTTCCCACTCTGGTTGGAAAGTTTGTTTGTTTCTCTCTCTCCATTCCTCAGATTTTTATGCTTCTTCTGATTCAAAAGGACATGTGGAAATGAGAATTTTAAGACAAAACAAAAACCCGCAACACCCACCACATACCTTTGCCTTTCTGCTTCAGCAAATTGTTTTCTGAACAATTCCTTCTCCCATATTAGGTCTATAATTAGACTGCATTAAGGAGAAGTCATGTATTCTCAATTGGTAAGAGCATCAATATGTAGTTATTAATGTTTGCTTTTAGAATCCTGCATTATTATTTTCTATACTGCTCAGAAATAACATATTTCATCCAACACACTGCAAGAGGCTTCACGTTTCAAAACCACACCAAGCTAAGGCTTCTCCATTCCAAGAGTGGCAGGTGAGGCAGAGGGCGACTACAGGAGAAGGTGGGCACGGGAAGAGGGGAAGATTAGCCATGGATTCCCCTAGCAAACTAGCCCCTCTGTGCTCCCTTTGCTGCTAGGTGGTTCTTCATTTGCAGTAGTTAGGGCATTAGGCCCTATCCATACTGTGGTTCCACAACATTTTCATTATAATTTGCCACCCCTGCATTAGGTTGAGACTGCTGCAGACACAAATACGTAACACACACAGCTCAAGCTCCATTTCCTTTTCTTGCTTTGCCACATGCCTGTTTCCCTCCCACTGCAAGAGCTGTTATAAATCTCAGTTACTGACTGTGGTCCAACCAGCACTACCCACAGTTAAAGAACAAAACCAAACAGACCTCCAGCAACCGACTTACACCTCAGCTAAACATGTTCTCACACAAATTAGCTAGCTTTTGACAAACTAGCTGAACTCCAAGCTCAGTTCATTCACATACTTCATCTAGTCTGAAGAAGAACTGTAGGCAGCTGCTTAAATCAGTATCTTACAGGCTTTTTTGGACAGTTTTCACCATGTAATAGCCAATTAGTAAGGATGAGAGGCACAAAAGAAAGTCAAAGTCCCTAGCTATTTCCCTACATTAAAAGCACAGAGACAAGTGGAACTGTAAGTGGAAGAAGAGTAATTTTAACCTGTGCAGAACAAGACACCTTTTTATCATCAAGGAAGTGAAGTATTAATGTGCTAAATCTGCCAAATGCTACGTTCTGTATTATTACAGTTTGAAGACATGAATTAAAATTATTCAGCAATAAGATAATGTACTGTTCTGTCAAGGCTTGCATTACCATTGCCTGAATTATGTCTATTCTTTGGATTTTAAGCTCTGTATCTTTATTAAATGTAGAAAAAAAAAACACAACAAGGTAATAGCCATGTGTGTAACAACCCATTTTATCTGATAAACAAAGAAGCCAGCAGGCAGTTCTCAGAACAAAAGCTTTTTGAGCAGCAGTTTTTTTTCAGTTAGGAGACTGTAACAAGATCACTTGTCTTTAGTGTTAGAGAAGTGATTTTAGATAACTAGGACAATGCTTGTCTTTGGAAACATCATAAGACAAAATAGCTGTAATTTACTGTAGGAAGGTTTTTTATATTTTTTAAAATCAATCTTCATGTCATAATTATACAGATTCCTTTTTATTGTTCAATCTGTTAGAAGGAGAAAAGAGAAAACATTGTAAATTTGCAGTGTAATTGAAGAATCTCTGATCATTTCACGAATTCCAGTTAACTACTGCATGCCTTGAGTCATTTAAAACCTACTTGAGTCAACTACCACCACCACAAACAGCTTTTGTACAAGCAACAGGCCTGGAAGAGTAGAGCATGGCAGATCTACCTGGGTCACATGAAGAGAGATCGGGAAGCCTGCTAAAAACAGTAATACAAGAAATCCCTTGCTTTAAAAAGAAATGCAAAATCTCAGAGAACTGAAGAGACTTAGCAGAGAGAGGCATTTATAGCAGACACAGACACAGATTTCTAGGTTGGAAGAGACCTCAAGATCATCGAGTCCAACCTCCGACCTAACACTAAGCACTCCACTAAACCATATCGCTAAGCTCTACATCTAAACGTCTTTTAAAGACCTCCAGGGATGGTGACTCCACCACCTCCCTGGGCAGCCCGTTCCAATGCTTAATAACCCTTTCGGTAAAGAAGTACTTCCTAACATCCAACCTAAAACTCCCCTGTCGCAACTTTCGCCCATTCCCCCTCGTCCTGTCACCAGGCACGTGGGAGAACAGACCAATCCCCACCTCACTACAGCCTCCTTTAAGGTAACTGTAGAGAGCGATAAGGTCGCCCCTGAGCCTCCTCTTCTCCAGGCTGAACAAGCCCAGCTCCCTCAGCCGCTCCTCGTAAGACTTGTTCTCCAGACCCCTCACCAGCTTGGTCGCCCTTCTCTGGACTCGCTCGAGCACGTCCATGTCCTTCCTGTAGCGAGGGGCCCAAAACTGAACACAGTACTCGAGATGCGGCCTCACCAGAGCCGAGTACAGGGGCACAATCACTTCCCTAGACCTGCTGGCCACGCTGCTTCTTATACAGGCCAGGATGCTGTTGGCCTTCTTGGCCACCTGAGCACACTGCTGGCTCATATTCAGCCGACTATCAACCAATACTCCCAGGTCCTTCTCGGCCAGACAGCTTTCCAACCACTCATCTCCCAGCCTGTAACTCTGCTTGGGGTTGTTGCGCCCCAGGTGCAGGACCCGGCACTTGGCCTTGTTGAACTTCATACAGTTCATCTCAGCCCATCGCTCCAGCCTATCCAGATCCTCCTGCAGAGCCTTTCTGCCCTCGAGCAGATCGACACACGCACTTAGCTTGGTGTCATCTGCAAACTTACTGAGGGTGCACTGGACGCCCTCATCCAGATCATCGATAAAGATATTAAAGAGGACCGGCCCCAGTACCGAGCCCTGGGGGACACCACTTGTGACCAGCCTCCAACCAGATTTGACTCCATTCACCACAACTCTCTGGGCCCGGCTATCCAGCCAGTTTCTAACCCAGCGAAGCGTACGCCAGTCCAAGCCCCGCGCAGCCAGTTTCTTGAGGAGAATGTTGTGGGGAACGGTGTCAAAAGCCTTACTGAGGTCAAGGTAAACCACATCCACAGCCCTTCCCTCATCCACCAAGCGCGTCACTTTGTCATAGAAGGAGATCAGGTTCGTCAAGCAGGACCTGCCTTTCGTAAACCCATGCTGACTGGGCCTGATCGCCTGGTTGCCCTGCAAGTGCCACGTGATGACCCTCAAGATAATCTGCTCCATGAGCTTTCCTGGCACTGAGGTCAAACTGACAGGCCTATAGTTCCCCAGGTCTGCCCTCCGGCCCTTCTTATAGATGGGCATCACATTGGCTAGCCGCCAGTCAACTGGGACCTCCCCCGATAGCCAGGACTGCCGATAAATGATGGAAAGCGGCTCGGCCAGCTCCTCTGCCAGTTCTTTCAGTACCCTCGGGTGCATCCCATCGGGCCCCATCGACTTGCGCACATCCAAGCTCCTTAGCAGGTCGCCAACCATTTCCTCATGAATAGCGAAGGCCACATCCTGCTCCCCATCCCCTTCCACCAGCTCAGGGCACTGGGTGTCCAGAGAACAACCGGTATTGCCGCTAAAGACTGAGGCAAAGGCGGCATTAAGCACCTCAGCCTTTTCCTCATCCTTAGTAACCAGGTTTCCCCTCGCATCCAGTAAAGGATGGAGATTCTCCTTAGTCCTCCGTTTCGCATTGATATATTTGTAAAAGGATTTTTTGTTGTCTTTAATGGCAGTAGCCAGGTTGAGCTCCAGATGAGCTTTGGCCTTTCTAATTTTCTCCCTGCACAGCCTCACTACATCCTTGTAGTCCTCCTCAGTGGCCTGCCCTTTTTTCCAAAGATTATAAACCCTCTTTTTCCTGCTAAGCACAAGCCGCAACTCTCTGTTGAGCCAGGCCGGTCTTCTTCCACGCCGGTCTTCTTCCACGCCGGCTCGTCTTTGGGCACGTGGGGACGGACCGCTCCTGTGCCGTTAAGATTTCCTTCTTGAGGAGCGCCCAGCCTTCCTGGACTCCTCTGCCCTTCAGAACCGCCTCCCAAGGGACTCGGCCAACCAGCGTCCTGAGCAGCTCAAAGTCAGCCCTCCAGAAGTCCAATACAGCAGTTTTACTGGTCCCCTTCCTGGCCTCGCCAACAATAGAGAACTCTACCATTTCGTGGTCACTCTGTCCAAGATGGTTTCCGACCACCACATCTCCCACCAGTCCTTCTCTGTTTGTGAAGAGAAGGTCTAGCGGGGCACCACCCCTGGTAGGTTCACTGACCAGCTGCATCAGGAAGCTATCTCCCACGCTCTCCAGAAACCTCCTAGACTGCTTTCTCTGTGCCGTGTTGTGTTTCCAGGATATATCCGGGAAGTTGAAGTCCCCCACGAGGACAAGCGCCGACGATTTTGCAACTTCTGTCAGTTGCCTATAAAACTCCTCATCCGTCTCCTCATCCTGGTTCGGCGGTCTATAACAGACCCCGACCAGGACGCTAGCCTTGCCGGCCTTCCAGCGGATCCTAACCCACAGGGATTCAACCTTATCATTCCCAGCCTGGAGTTCCACAACATCAAAAGATTCTCTAATGTAGAGAGCCACGCCACCACCCCTTCTGTGCTGCCTGTCCCTCCTGAAGAGCCGATAGCCAGGCATTGCAGCACTCCAGTCGTGGGAGCGGTCCCACCACGTCTCCGTGATGGCAACCAAGTCATAGCCCTCCTGCTGCACGATGGCTTCCAGCTCCTCCTGTTTGTTACCCATGCTGCGTGCATTAGTGTAGATGCACTTCAGCTGGGCCATCGCCTTCTTCCCCAGCCTAGCCATTGTTTCCCCCGGCACGGCTCCAACAAGCCTTCTTTGAGCCCCGTCCCCCTTCTTGCCTAGTTTAAAGCTCTCTCTATGAGCCCCGCCAGCTCCTGGCCTAGGATCCGTTTTCCCCTTGGAGATAGGGACCCGTCTGGGGCCATCAGGCCGGGTGTCGAGTAAAGCTCCCCATGGTGAAAAAAACCAAAATTTCTGTGCTGGCACCAGCCTCTGAGCCACCTATTAACCACATGAGCTTTCCATGTCCTCTCCGTGCCTCTCCCTTCCCCCGTAGGGATAGACGAAAACACCACCTGCACTCCCGCTCCCTCCACCAATCGTCCCAGCCCCCTATAGTCCTGTTTGATAGCCTTCAGGCTTCTCTTTTCAAGATCATCACTGCCAGCCTGGACTATCAAAAGCGGGTAATAGTCAGAGGGGCGAACCAGGTTTGGAAGCTTCCTGGTAACGTCTCTGACCCTGGCCCCAGGGAGGCAGCAGACTTCCCTATGCATGGGGTCAGGCCGACAAATAGGGCCCTCCGTTCCCCTGAGGAGGGAGTCGCCCACAACAATCACCCTTCTCTCTTTCTTGGTGGAGGCAGTCCTGAGGCGTGGAGCCAACTTCCTCACCTCAGGCATCCTCCTGGGTAGGCTTCCTACCTCATCCTCACCCACCGGTCTCTCAAGCTCCAGGGCCTCAAACCTATTGTTCAAGGGCACCTGGGAAGGCAGCGCCGGAAGGGGAGGGCATCTCCTGCTAGGTCGAGAAGGGACCTGTCTCCATTCCTCCTCAACTCGCAGGTCCCCTCCCTCTGCCCGATGGCAACAGGGCAGGGGGTCCACCCCCCTTTGGGGCATCTCACCCTGGTCCCTCTCCCTCCGGTCCTGCAGGGAGTCACTCCACCAGTCTATCTCCCGCTCGCACTCCCTGATATCCCTCAACCTCTGCACCTCCTCCTTGAGTTCCGCCACCATGCGGACCAGGTCGTCCACCTGCTCGCACCTCACGCAAGCAGTCCCCCTGCCTCCCGCCGATGGCAGCAAGAGGCTCAGACACTCCCCGCATCCGGAGACCTGAACTGCCGCATGTTTGGACGGGCAGTCGGTCTGGGTGTGTACTGACTTCCTAGAGAAAGCACCGTGCCTGGTGGAGACCATTGTAGCCCAGCTGACGGGAGAGCGCCCTTAGAGGAGGTGTCCCTATGGGCGGGTGTGAGCGCTCCGCCCTTCCTGCCCACCCTGCCTGCGCTAACTGCCTCGCTAACTGCCGCGTCACTCCCTGTTAGCCGCGCTCCTGGTCGCTCGCGCTCCCTAAGGGCTGCCTTTGAACGGCCGGGGGGAGGAGCTGTCGCTGACGCTGCTGGCTCCGCCTACGCCTCGTCAGCCTCCCTCACGAGGGCTGCCGGTGCCTGGCGGCTCCCTCACGTAGGCTCGATGCCCGAAAAATAGCCCTGCCTGTCCCGATCCCGCGCTCCGCTGCAGCACGCGTCTGCCCCGGAGCCGGTCGCCTCGGCAAGTGGAGCGGAGGGAGCTTTTTCATGAGGGGGACCAACTACTGCCAAGGCAATAATACAAGAGTCTTAAGAAGGAGAAGGTGCAAAATAAGTGCAGAAATTCTTTTTGTCTTGCCCAGTATGCTCCTCAGCTGCATAAATTAAGGGTGCAGCCTGGTTTCAGAGCTTCAGCAAGGTGTACCCACCACCTGAAGCGTGGAGCAATGCTTCTGCACAAGCTGGCACCAGAAACTCACCACACTGCGTCTCAGGGGCAGTACTCTCCAAAGTCCCAAAGATGGCCAGTAGTGCTTTTCAGGAGATGAACTGTAAGATGTTTTTCCATGTCAGAGAGCAGACAGCCCACACCCATCAGAAGAGCAAAGCAAAGGGGCAGGTCTGGGACCCAGTTAGATACAAGAAAGTTGAAGAGCACGGGCCCAAACACAGAAATCTGAGGCTGGTTTCAAAGGCAATCAAGTGAATGCAAGAATTCTGCTCATACCATCCTGCTTTACACCTCCACCACCTGTTCCTGTCTGTATAAGCCATGAGCATGGACACTGCTTGTTTAATATATCAATCAAAAGACAAAAAGTTTTCAAAATAATTCTCTCACACTGTTGCTGAATTCTCTTAGATATGGCATAAGAATTTCCCTGTTCTTCAGGAAGCAAGCTTAGAATTTTTAGTCACTACATGCCTTAGATAAATTTTATGGAAGATGTGGTAACAGAGCCCAGCAGTTCCTTGAGGGACTGGTGGAAGAAAGGAAAGAGTAAGATCAATCTTTGGTTTCATTTGTTCACTCTTTATCTCTTGGGAAGGTTGTTCGCTGCTATCTGGAGCCTTTCTCACACAAAGTGTCTCTTGTTCCTCACAAAGAAGCAGCACAAGCAAAGAAGAGATTTTATATTTGTAATTTCTAATGTCTTTGTAAAGAAGACTACATGGGCATGTTTTTGTTTTGTATTTTAATTAGGAATTTTCCCATATAGCTACAGATTTAAAAAGTTAAGAAAGTTGCTAATATGCTTAAAAACTGAGGTTTGGGGAGATGGAACCCATGCTTTGTCATTATAAGCGTAAGGAACACTTTTTTGTTGTTTTTTAGGAATTTGGTAATGCAAGCTTGAAGTGATTCAAGATTAGATGCTTCAACACTTCCTCTGGGACATTCATCCCTACAAAGTCATCCTTCTTCTTTCTACACACACTTTCCTAATAAAATGTTACTTTACTGTCCTTACAACATCAACTATAACCACAAAATTCTCACATCAAGTACTTCTGACATTGTGTTGTTACCTGACTGTCTTTCCTCATGCTCCCAAGTAAGCCCTTATTGCCTTTGCACATATTTTAACCTGGTATTACAGATTAGCCCCCAATCCTCTAAGCAGGATCAATGACTTCAGGATCATTGACGTCAGAAAGGATGCAATCAGTATCTTGTTTCAAATATTAATCCATCTTCCCTGCCATCTTCTGTATTTATTTCAAAAAAGTTAGTAGCTTTTCAACAACTCTGCCTTTGATTTATGGCACTCACAGTAGAAAAAACATATTCTAGATAGATGTGTGTTGAAAAATGGCTTAAAAAAAAAAACAACACACACACACACACACACACACACAAACAAAACCCACCTCAACAAAACACTCATGTATGCATCCTGCTAAACTACTGATTACCTCCAGTGTAACATAGTATATCAGGGATCTGGAATAACAGCATCCACTGAGCTGTCATTTCATTATGAGACTAACTTCCATTTTAAAGAGCTGCTGTCATCTCCATTTGCTTGCACTGACTTACAAAATATGCATATAGCGTGTCTACGTGCATATATGCATATATACACACACAATACAATTCTATATAGTTATACTAAAAAAATAATGGCACCTGAAAACATGTAGAAAAAAAAAGATTATTTCATCTTTCTGTTTTCTAACACAGATCGTAACCCACATTAATCTCCAAAGGAAAAATCAATGTACAGCCTATATGAAGAACCTTTTATGAGAAAAGTACTTCAACCATGCAGACTACCTGTCCACTTCTGCTGTAAATGAAGCAGACAGTCCTCAAAAAACAAACTTTAAGCATTTGGAGAATGAACTTAGTGTACAGATTGGAACACAGAATAGCAATCTGAGTCTTAAAAGAAAGATGAGGCTGGTTTAGCTTCAAATTTCACTGTTTGAGGATGCTTTGCATCAAGGCAAATTTTATATTTATCTCCCTAACTACCTCAGTTGGAATAAGGCTACTGGCAGCACTGTGGTGTTTGTTCAGTAAGAGAAAATGCACTTTTCTTCTGGAGCTAGCTTCTGAACAACACCCTTTCTCCACCATGACTCCAGCCCCTGCAAATGGTAAATCAATCACAAGGGCATGTTGAAACCATGGGGAAAAAATCCCCAGGTCACTAGCAGAGCTACTGTTTTAATAAAGTTCCACTGAAGTCTTTGATAAATGTAACTGGGCCCTGATCCTAATCTCCTGGGCGAGATCTAAGAAATCTCACTCACTCTGCAGTGCCTTAGTCAGAAGGGTATCCCCTCCCAGCTTACAGTATCTGGCAGGCTGTTCTTTCTAGTCTTACCAACCAGCCCAATTGCCAAATATGCAAAGGACTGGAAATAGATAATTGACAAATAACTCAGAAATATTCTCTCTTAAATAGCTTCTGAAATCATAAGGGTTGTGTGCCTTCTTGATGGTAAAGCTGGACTGAAAGAGCTCTGCACTCTCTTATTCAACCACTTATCTGTTTTGAAGGTTGTGGGCAGAGGATAGAGGAAATGAGACAACTTTTACATATTATACATATATCTTAAAAATTTTGCTTATTTAAAACAAACAAACAAAAAAACTCTCCTCTCAACAAAGCTTTTGAAGTTTCTCACTCTACTTCAGCAAACCAATCTGATATCGATGAGTTAAATGGAAGACTCTTCCATCACCATTAATGCAATAGTTTCACTATATCCAAAAAAAACTTGCTGACCAAGCAGGATTAGCAGCACAATGCATCTCCTTCTTCACTTTTAAATAGGCAGTTGTTTCTGGTCATGACTGCACATACGTAAGTCACCATATCCTTTGGTTGGCAGCAAGTAGCTAGCACAACTCTAAGTCTGTCTTACTTGTACAATAGGCCCTGCCCAAGTCTGAGGAAAAAATCTGTGGGGATGATGACATTATGGGAGCAAATTAAAGCAATATGAGACAGAAGTGATTTCAGACTATATCATCTAATGTATTTTCCAACATGAAAGTAAGAGATACCAAAGTAGCAGTGATAAATTGACTGTGATGTTCAGCTGCTTGTCCTTTATGTTTCTGAGACAAAAGTCAATTAATTTGGTTCTGCTCTATTTTTAGATGATCCATCATTACTATATTGCAAAGTTGTGTATCTGCCCAAAGTTGACTCAGCTCTTGCTTGGGTAGCTTGTTAAAAATGACCAGACTAGTGAAATGATTTCAGTTTTAACCGAGTGACGGGCATCCCCTGGTTGCAGCATGTTGAACAGACTGTTGTACCCTATGTGTTCTAGTGCCGACTTGTTCTGTTCACCACTTGTGGCTGCACAAGAAGAGTTTCTATGAAACCACGTTAAGGTGCCAAAAGCTGTCGGTGGTTTTGCAGCATAAACCCGTGTGTGTGGCAGACAACCCAACACCTCCTGCATCTTTACAGTAAAGCCTACGTTTCTTGCTTACAAGCTTTCACATCCATTACCAGAAATTTGGCAAGATCAGGTATCCTACTCAATTACGCTGTTGCTACGGTTCTGCAAAGTGGTGACTACAGACTTCCCCTGAATTATGACACTGCAGTTTCCTAACTGTGTACCGTGTCATGATTACACTCATCAAGGTAGGATGGTTACAGGAATCTTGACATCAGAAGTTTCAGCTCCCTTCTCAGCCAACTCAGGAAACCAAATAGGGCCAAACCCAGGAGAAAAAATGGATGAAAAAGGGATGAAAAAGTTTCAGCAGACTTCCACAATATAAGTTAGTCTTAGATTCATTGCATAAATCCTTATATAAATAAATCTCCTAGCTAATGTTGCCAACAGCAGGAAGAAGAGAGGAAAAGAAGATGGGATCAGGTGGCAACAAATGGTAGCCAGAGAAGTTTTGTTGATTTGGGAACAGCTACCTTCCATTAAGGGAATGGCACCCATCCAGATCCTTATGACTATTTAGTTAAACTACCATCAGAGACAAATCCTAAATTAATAAAGAGAAATAACTATTGAGAACCACAAGCATTTACATTAGCTCATCTGTTTTATTTTACATGGAAACAGACAAGGAGCATTCCACAACGCTGCCAATAGCTGTACTGCAGTTGCAGGGACAGTAGTTCTGTAAACCACTAGAGATGGTTTGCAAGTGAAAGGGTAGTTATAACAAACAACCACCACCAACAACAACAAAATTAAAAAAAAAAGGAGGGGACCCACTTAATAAAGGGTTGTGAAGTGCAGATAATATTTAATGCTTTCACCCAATACTCAATAAAACCATTCAAGATAAATGACAACATAATGGAACATAAAACATGGAGAAAAAAGGTGGCTCTTTTCTAGGCTTATTCCATGTTATACTGTTCTTTTTTCCCCTCTCATTTTTATGCTTCCTTCAAATAGATGAAGCCACACTAAGAGATGTAACCACCAATCAAAATTTAACTATTACAGGAAACATTCAAGAAGAGATTCTGAATTTAAAAACTGAAAGCTTTTTTTTTTTTTCTTTTTTTAGAGAAGTCCAAGTACCTGGGAAATAGATTTAGCATGGGGAAGGAGGCAGAAGGGAGCAAAAACTCCATCTACTAAAAGTCAGTTTTCAAAATTCAAGCATTTTTCTTCATTCCCATCAACAAACATCCTTTCCTCACACTGACCAAGTTAGTCATCTTTGGCTTTATGGTACTATGGCTGGTCCAGTGAAACATCATCTGTTATTGTGCAGATCAACATCTGCATCTACCCTGCACACTTCCCCCATCCTCTAGCCCAGTACTCCCTTCACTTTCTTGCTCTCCACCTCCCCTAAATACCTTTCTTTTCTACAGGGTTCTTGAAAGAGAGGAGAATGCCATTTTGTCCTCCTACCAGCTTTCAAAGATCACCTTGAGCAGCTCACCAGTGTTTACACAGCGTACTACAGTAAGTGGGCTGTTGGGTGGTTCTAATTACCAGCTGTTAATTTAGCCAAACATTCCTGTTACTGTTACAGTAACATCCATCTCCCCCATCCACACATATTTATTATCTTTCCTTTGCATGCATGTTGAATGTAACACAGATGTTCCCTCATACTCACATTCATCCTATATCTCAACCTACACATTATTTCTAAGATACAGACAAATCAGTCATGAAGCAATCCTAAAATCTCTTGGAAGTTGCTTTTAAAAGTACTGTTTCAACCACCAATCATGTAATTCCTTACTATTCTCAAAATGCTTTCAGAGATCTGCCCCAAAAGTTTTACCCTTAATCACCTAAAAATAGGTTCTCTTACTAATCAGGTAAGTGCACACTGACAAAGCACAGAACAGAGACTTGACAACACCTCAGAGATAAGACAGATTAAGGCTGGGTGTTAAAGTAAAGCACAACAGCTGATGTGCCTGCAGCTCTGCAGCGAAAGGGACACATGAAAATAGGGGATGTTCCCGTTAGGTGTAACTGGGTTTTTCTAATGTAACTATCTGATATGGACACAACTCCTATAAAAAGGAGAGCTCCACAGGTACACAAATCCTAGCAGTAACCGACAAGTTCACACTGCACTTGTTCTAGCAGGATTCATTACTTTACAGTCTTTATAAAGGGGGCCACGAAACAGAAATTGGAATGAAAGAAAGATGAGGAAATGGACAGTTCTTCCTTGGACACATGGACAATGGACACATGACGTTGTGTGCTTTCTATGAACTTGTCAGCTAAAGCTTGAAAGAGAACCCCATGCAGCTGCCTTTTGTGCCCAGAGCCTGGTATCAAAGCTGAGGACAAGGTGGGGGTAACGGTTCAGCTAGAGAAGCATTTGATAACTGAGACAAGGCTCCTGGCCACCTACTCAAACTTTAGAGGCCGACTCTAAAGATGAACAGATTTCCACTTTCAAACTAACCAAATGTGTTTCTTCATCAAGTAATTGGAGCAGCTGCAGAACTAAAGGAGCCCATCTGCCTCTGATGCCAGTCCTGTGGTGGATCCATGGGTGGCCAGCGCAGCCTGAGCTCCAAAGGACTCTTCTTGCACTGCTGGGACCTGCCCAGCACTGCTGCTTCATCACACCAGCAAATCCAGCTCAGCTTGACCCAAAGCTACTTTTCAGGGGGAGACACTAATGTGAGGCTCTCCACTGTGGCAGTGCTCATTTCCATAGGACTTACAAGAACTGCCATTATTTTTCTCATTTAATTACTCCTTTTGTCAAGACTTACTGAAGCTGACCAACAAGCTTAAATATCTTTTGTGGGTAATAGCAGAGAGACAGACAACATGGTAACTTCTATGAGCTTGGCCTGTGTAAAACTTCAGATTATGCCTATGAAGTGTTTTATATAACATCCCAGTAGGTCCGGCTGGCCCTGCAGCACTGCATGTCTCACTCAGGATGCGCAGGAAGATCCCTTCTCTTGCTCCTGATGTAGAGAGAAGAGGCAGCACGTGTCTGTTTTTCACAGGCCACAGAGTCTGCTGGAAAAGCCCAAGGAAAATGCACACTGGTAACAGAGCAAATGGTGGCATTACTCTTGAAG
Organism: Cygnus olor; assembly: GCF_009769625.2. Lineage (NCBI taxonomy): Eukaryota > Metazoa > Chordata > Aves > Anseriformes > Anatidae > Cygnus > Cygnus olor. The sequence continues at coordinate 71,460,374 of NC_049169.1, read as the reverse complement.
TGCCATTCAAATCAGACACTGCTCCTTTTTCTTCCCCCTTTGGGTTCTGACAGTTCAGAAAACATCAAAGAGAGATATTGGATTTCTTCAATGAATTCATCTTGAAAACAGACCAGAAGCCACTTCCCTCCTCTTCCCACAAGATCTAATTGTCTGCCAGTTAATCAGTATTACCTCAGTGTCAAACACAACTATTTTAATGCAGTTAGCAGGGAGTGGAAAAGGTCTAAAACCCAAGTGATGAGTCAAAAACCAGAGATGACGTGTGCACCAGAAAAGCATCACAAGGAGACTTCGAAGTGTGCACCAGAAAAGCATTGCAAGGAGACTTCGAAGCTTGTTTATTTGACAGAAGTTTCCAACGCCTTCTTTTAGTCCAGAATTTGCTTCTTCATTAAGGGCAGTGATTACTCAAATTTTATATGGACATATGGTAATAAATGTTATATTAGTATCCCATTTTAAAGGAAAAGGAACAGAAAAGCAACAAAATTTGTAGCTACCTCTGCAAAATAATACTTGGACTCTAAGTAAGCCCTACCAAACTTCTGTACCCAACAAAGATACATAGCGGAGTATATTCATGTTTAACTGCCTTCTTCCCCTGACCCCTCCTCCCCCAGCAATTTGGAAGTTGTTTCCATTAATAATGATCAGCACTAGGTATATAACGTTTCTAGCATTACTGAAAACTATGCAGAAATCAAATTTAAACACACAAACAACCAAACAAACAAAAAACCAGAAAAAGTACAAAACATTAACTAACATTCGGCTCGCCTCAGATAAGAGGCTCTTAATGCTGTGACTTATCAGCACTTCCACAGTCACGCTCCCACCAAACGCTAAAATGTTTATCTAAAAGACGCCATATGGATTTTTCCCCTGCCATAACGAGGAAAAGTTGTAAACTTTCTGACTCAGAGTTTTATGAATCTACAGTGTTTCCACTTTGTTTAAACGAGCTGCAGACCTACACAGCCCACTGCAACTCATGCATTCCAGCCCAGCTAAGCAGGGACGCTTGCCATTTTCCATTACATAAGCTCAGCCCCGCCAGGAGCGCTGCCATCCCGGCGGACAGCCCTCCTCCCCCCTTCCCATCCCATCCGCCACTTCATTTACCAGATTGAAGTCTCTGCTTCAGAAAGCTTTTTTCTTTTCTTTTTTTTTTAAATTTTATTATTACAGAAGCGTACAGACAGTGGCCCTGTTACACTAGGTGTTTTACAAGCACAGTAGTGAAGGAAGTTATTTGCCCTGGAGGGTTTCTGCCTTTGGTAAGACAAGGTTAATAGGCAGGTTAAGCAAACAAGGCTGAGGGGGCAGGCAGGAGGAGAAAGGGGTCAACTCCATCCACCCACCCACCCAGGTGGCATGCACCAGTAGAAGAGTCAGATGAAACTCAAGCATAGAGAGCATACTGGACGTTCACGCTTGCCCCTTCTGCCTTTAAAGAAAAAAAAGACCCCAGTTGTGATTTCAGTCAACTAAGTTTCACAAGTATCTAGAGGTATCCCAAACAAAAGTCAAGTTAACAAGTTATTCTTGGGTTTGAGAAATGTTATGAGAGTTTCACGCTAGTCAAACTTTGCTCTCGCTCAAAAGACAGTAAGTGAATACACATATGAAAGTAATAAAACCTACTCCCATTTTTCAAGTGCTTAAAACAATCATGGCACTACGCGAACACTCAAAACTTCATTTTAAGTACAAAGGGTGGGAGGATATTCACAGAGGACCAGCTGTAGCCAAGGGTACTAGTTTTTCTACGCTCTCGCTAAAATTGAAAGAGGAGTCTTTTGTAGAGGGTGACTCAGAGCCAAGCTCCTTCCCCGCTTCCTTCTCCTTCCCGCTAACACTGACCATGCGACACGGGACCAATTCAGGAATACCACACTCATGCTGCAAGACTTCTACCTTTTTCATTAGAAACTGGCTTGTAATGGCATCAGTCAGTGTGAGGTAGCCTGCCATCATCTTGTGACTACCCTTCTTCCTCTAAATGCCAGCAGGATATTTGACAGCTCATTCTGCCTGCAGTTTTTTCAACTTGCAGAACACTTGATTACATTAATTAACAGCCACCATTTGGAGTTGTGCTCTTCTCCTTGAGGCACCCTCCAAAGACTTGCTTACAGGGAATGCTCACAACTTCAGTCAGCCACAACCAAAGGTTATTAAGCTCCAAACTGAAACGTTGAAAGGCTTTCGTGTGTTAGATGGAAATTTATCAGACAGCACAAACTACAACTAACTTTTGCCATCTTTCAGCACACACTGGGAACCCTGCTACTGGTCACGTGGGATTGCTGAAGCAGGTTGGAAAGCTCAGTCTTTCAACCCTGTTTGCTTCATGAGATGGAAATGACCAGCTGTACCTATAAAAGAATATTCTTAAGATGTCCTGCTCCTCTGCCACAAGGCATGGCTTTTTCAGTGACAAAGCAGGGAGAGAGCACTGCACTTTCTTTTCCGTCCAGCTTTGCTTTAGCCAGGTAGAGACAACACAATGGTAAACACTCTGGAGATACTGACATTCTTGTAGTGGGACTCCTTTACATCGACTTATGATTTCAAGTATTTTTAAGAAAAACACCAGCATAAACAAGACCTTGGAAGAAGTCTTTGTCTTGCTTCCTTCTTTGTGTCCTCCATGCAAGACTTCCACTTCATGCACACACTGTGTCAGTGACGGACAGGTCACAGGGAAACAATGATTTGGAAAGTTTCAGCAAAAACCCACCTTTTGCAACAGTCCCTAGCTAATCTCTCACTATTTTGTTTCCGGGACCTTTGCACAGTCTCAGTGAACTCATTCTGTTTGCTCTTTCTTTTCATACTCACTCAGTTTATGACTTCATTTGTTGACCACTGTATGTAACCTGCATTCATCACTGAATATGAAATTAATTATTAATAATGTCTTTCTGCTTATCACAACAGCTTTGTGCTCTGTAAAAGCTTATCAGAGAGGTCTTATGAAAGCAACATCCATTAAATCATGTTATTGCTCACATTTTTCAAAGGCAGAACTGCATGTAGCAGAGATTAGCAGGCAATTCACCGCTTGGGCTTCAGTTGCTGGTCAACATGACTCTTTTATGGGGTGACAGCACCTACGTCCAACCGAGGTTTTGGAATGGTGGCGTACAGCTCCCTGACTCCATGTTTCTGTGAGCCACATGGGGGCTGCACACTGGGCGCCTAGAAAATCTGTAATTCTCTGCTAGCGATTCTCTGAATGACAAAGATAACTTGGGATAAAGCTGAAAGATAAGTAGCACAAAGAAATTCATGGGCTACTTTCTAAGACAGTTCTCATCTGACTTGAGTATGAAGCCTGTCATTCTTTTCCTATAGTCTTTGATTCATCCATTGAAGGACGGCAGTTTCATTTCCAACCACAAAGCAAGTTTTCCACAGACAATATTATGCTGATTACATCTGCAGATCAGGTTGATGGTATTTAACGAGAGGAATGAGTCCAGTGAAATACAGTTACATGTATATCTATATCACATCCTTCATGCACTGGAGTAGTAACAGGCAGGTCTAGAAGCTCACAAAAGGCTTCTAGTATATTTGACTCCCCTGAATCCCCAGGCTTTATAATCTGATGCATTATGCGAGTTTTCTACATTGGTTGGCCTTAGTAGCACTGTACCTTGAAGTACATCAAGTCTAAGTGTCAAACTGAGGACTGACAAAAAAAATATGTTCTTCACGGCTTGCTGGCAAAATATGCTCTGTTCTTTCAGCACTAAGAAACTCTTAAAAGGTTCGCTGAAACTGTTTATATGATCCTACCTTACAGTACTTTGATGGTTATCTAGTCTCTCTTAGACATTCATCATTGCTACACATCCACCCAACTACAAGGATTCTTGCTTCTGGTTTCAGTTCAGAGCCAGTACAGTGTTTCTGCATTAGGCTATCACAATTTTTGATCTTAGGTTGGAATTACAGAGACGTAGAGATTTCTGTGTTTTGGTTTTTATTTTTATTTTTTATTTTTAAGAAATCCTTTTGTTTAGTGTGAGTTTTCTGCACACACACAAGCACACACAACTAAAACCCTCAACTTCATTCTCATCACAGGCAACATCTGAAAAGTGACTGCCATGAATACATCTGTGCTTGCCCTAGCAGGAGCAAGCCAGATTAAGAGAAGAAGGAAAGAGCACGGAAAGTAGAATGTGAATGTTTTCCACTGGCATAGTGGAATAGGATTTAAGCAAGATTCTTGCTGTTTTCCACCTTAACAATAATAATTTGTTAAGCAACAGTCAGTAGTCTCTCTCAACTGTTTCTGCTTGCTCTGCAGAAACACCATAAAAATACTGTAACTGGGAACAGGCAGGACTCCATAAAAGTAAATCCAGTTCTCAAATTATGGTAAAAGAAGGAATCAAGTCACATCCCTATGTTTAAGTCTTACTTAACTCAGCCAAGTAGATGCAATGACGGGAGTAGGCTAAGCCTTCAGTACCCACATATCAGTATTTTGTGCACTATTAAAAATTAAGAACCAAAACAAATATTTAAATTCCTGAGAACATTCCCCACCAGATTATAAATATTTTTATGAGGTTAGATCAAGAGCTTGAACTAATTGGTAAGGGTTCCTTTGAGGTCTTTACATTAGCTACTTCAATGAAAAACAACCTCCAGGGTTGAACATACCTTTATGTACAACCTTAATAAATAAAATTATGAATAAAAATATGTTAAATATATTTTAAAAAAACAGACTGAGTGTTCAGTAATGGGGGAAGGCAGAAAGAACAGATGCAGAAATTTCAGAAATTTGTTAATTGCGCTTATTCTATCTCAACAAAATATATTTTCCTACCTGAAAATGTTTATTTAAGGTCACTGTTTTAAATAAACTACATTGAGTGGTTTAGGAAAAACTCAAGTCCAAAGGTTTTTCTTTCTACAGAGTGCACTGATCCCTACTCTCATTATAAACCATAAATGTTTATGAGCATTTGTCTTCAACTTGCTGAGACAACACATTTTATCTAGTTTCTTAATAGCCACATATCAAACTCCAAGGAACGTTGTATAAGACCAAATCTAGCACTTTCTCCTTCATCTCACACACCAAAAGGTTTCTTTTGTTTGTTTTTGCTTTAAGTAACTAGTTTTTTAAAAGATATTAAAACAAACAAAGAAAAAAACACAACAGGACTGTGAAAGCTATTTTTTATGTAAGGATTAAAACCACAACAAAATCATTAGAAGACAAGGAAGTGCTACAGAGTGAAGTAACACAGTTTATGTTAATTGCTATATTACCAATTCATCTTAGTTGGGTACATTTCCTGAAACAAGCACTTAGTTCTAATTAATCAGTAGTGAACACTTTCTTTACATTTTCCTTTTGTTCTTATACTCCGCTATTATTGGTTTTAAAATCATCAGATTTCTGCATTCATAAACATCCCCATCACTAGCTATTTGACAAAAAAAAAAAAGGATTAAACTCTCAAATCTAATCTTTTCTAAGAGAAATGCATTTGACATGTTAAAATTAAAATCCTCATTTTTTTTAAGATGGGCTTTAGCACATCAGCTTCCCTTTCTTTCCCTCTAACAGCCAAACGAACCTTCAACAGCTGCACATTGCTAAATTCACCTCATCCAGCTACTATCTTGTATGTGGTTTAATGTTGCATTTTCAGTTTGAACAGACAGCTACCATGTGCTAGAAATAAGAGAAAAAAAACATAGCATCATTATGAGATATGCAACTGGTGTTTGTCCAGACTATGCACTGGGGAGCTGCAGTACACTCCCTTTCTGGTACTGTCCATTCCTAGAGAAGACACAGACATGTCTGAGGATGGAGACACTGATCATCTGCTTCATGGGGTCCAGCAGAGGGAGAAGATGATCAAAGACATGTTTCATGCCACTAATCTATAGAGGTACAGTAGATGAAGACAGGAAAGTTTTGTGATACTCTCCTCTGCTTGGCTTTATTCAGGAGATCTCTCCCATTCCTCCCTACCATGGGGTCGAATTCTTAGTCATTAGAGAGCTGTGTCTCTTTCCAGCATGGGAATTAAGTTGTGAATAGTCTGTATTGCTTCATGGAGCTATAATATGCTTCTGGTTATTACAAAAACTTTAGGATAGATAAGCAGAGTTGGGTATTTGAACAATAAAATTGATGTTTCTTATGAGGCATTAACTGTTTCTAGTCATTTTTTTTTCAAATGTTTTAAATTTAATAGAGTATTAATTACATACACCAATGCTCTATCAGTAAGCATTTACTGTGCCTAGAGACCACATGTTCATTTGGTGTCTCCTGTGGAAGAGGAGTTACTTAGTCTTATAGTTTAGTCCACAACCACAGGCATGATTCTTACCAAGAGAGCAAAGAAAAAAAGCACCAGACACAGCTAAAGCAAGATCTTAGTTTGTTGTAAGTCTAGCTTACATTAGAACCAAATGCACCTGTCCAAGTGCAGAAATTATTCATTTTCATTGTACTCACTTTCAAAACAGTTTGGGAAAAGTTTTCTCAGTAACATAACCACCTCCTTGCCACTTTCATCTAAAGTCACTACAAACCTCAGCAAAACCTTCTTGTTAAAAGGAAGTATCTCTCTGGAGTTCTTGATTTTTTTTTGTCATCATTAGTCTCTGAATGCAGTTTTAACATTTCTCAGAGACTGTGTATATACTTCATTAGATCATTGATTGAGTCGCTGCAATGTATTTCCTACTTCTATTCATCATCCCCTCTTCTTTCAGCCCTGTATCTACTTCACACCCCTCCTTGCTACTTCTTGAAAAGACTGGGTCTACTATCCCATGACTCTACTGTTCCATGGCTCTATAATTACCTTAAAGGAGGATACAGTGAGGTGGGGACTAGCTTCTTCTTCAAGTGATAAGACGAGGGGAAATGACCTCAAGTTTCCACAGGGGAAGTTTAGGTTGGATATTAGGAGAAATTTCTTTACTGAAAGAGTTGTATGGTATTGGAATAGGCTGCCCAGGGAAGCGGTTGAGTCACCATCCCTGGAGGCCTTCAAGAAACCTGTAGATGTAGAGTTTAGGAGCATGGTTCAGTGGTGGACTTTAGTACTAGGTTAAAGGTGAACTACATGATATAAGACGTCTTTTCCAACCTAAATAGTTCTATGACAGAAATAACAAAAACACACGTCAAACACTAAGAAATCATGTATTATAAGGACCTGAATGTCTACAGATGCTTTGAGCTGGAATTTAAACCAAAAAAAAAAAAAAAGTAGAGGTGAGGGAAAAGACCTAAATACTAGTATCTCTTCCTAAAGAAATGAAGATTTAAAAGTCACAAAGAACAATTTCTCAAATGATGGGAGATTGTTTCTCTTGTTCTTATTGTAGTAATTACCAATTCAGCACGGAAGCACATACCTGCTAGCACATAGACTTAAAACACCAGGGAAGCACCTTTCTTATAGTAGTTTTGACATACTTTTGACAAATGTATGTAAAAAAGAAAAATCTGTGTTGATAAATTTCCATTTGCACAACACCAATGGTGTTACATATCCTCTGTAAGATGTAATTTCTGAGCATTACATGTATCATGAACATCACTATATGCATAAAGAACAAAAGAAAAAGTCATGTTATAACTGCAGTTTACAGCAGTGCTGTTGCAAAACTCTGTACACATCAGCTATAACAATAGCATTTTTTTCTCCTTATTCAAGTGCCATTTTTATCTTGGTACATCATACCTGAAAGCAGATAAACAGAGCTGAAATTCTTCTCCAGTTTGCCCAGGAGCACAGTAAGAAAGCAGTCAGATGAGAGAGAGGTCACGTCTTTAGAGCTTTGGTCATACACCACCACTTCCTGCTTGCAATCAATTTCAATCTGAAACACAAATAATCGAGTAAGATAGGAAGGAGGAAGATGATTAAAAGCACCCCATTATCACCTGCATAAAGTCAGGCTAAGGGTTCCTACGTGCTTGCTATGCAGCACTTCAGATATATAGATTTCATATACAGCTGTATGCAAAACAATTTTTTATCTTATACTTAAAGGAATTATATTTGGTCAGGAATATTGAGAGTTTTTTAATTGATTATTTGCTCCAAGTTGAAGCATACACTGTAAATCATGACGATTCGGTAATTTTATGTCACTAGTAAAATGCTTCATCTTTAGCTAGTTTTTTTTAACCTACCTTTTTTTTTTTTTTTTTTTACAAGAAGGTCCACTCTCAGTTTCTGTGGTTTTTTTTTTTCTTTTTAAACAGTACAGAGACCTTAAACTGCCTAAAGCCACACACATTTCAGCCGTCTATAAAACTTTATGCAAAAAGTATGCTTAAGCTAATAAGAAACACCATTTCGGTTTTAAACACATGTATATTATGTTCTTGCTTTCAGATTATTTCCGTTACCCAAAACATTTGAAACAAGTACCACTGGATTAAAAAATAAAAAAATCCACCAGATACACATTATGCTTAAACAGCTTGGCTATTTTCTTTTCACTGCTAACTCTGTTTAAAAATCCATCAAACTACTCACATGAAAAGCATTTCAAACAGCAAGCAGGAGCCAGGATTGACAGAGCTACAGTTTCTATCCAAGCTGTACAACCACTTGCTAAGCGATCCGTACCACCAGACTCCAAAGAATCTTTCAAAGATTAGAATATGAATGTTTACTGCATTGATTACATACTTTTAAGGGACAGTGCTTTGCAAGATTTACAAGAACCCCGAAAATGTTCTTTCTCAGTCATTTTCAAGTCCCTAAACAGTACTCTGTCATTTACAGGAGAGCATTGCTACACAGAATACCAAATACAAACTTAATAGTAACTGACAGCATCTTAAATCAGATCAAATCTTTGCAAAACAATATCTCCCAAATTTGTTTTTTAAAACCAAAATGCCCAATGGAAAATTATTACAAGTTGCTCTCCAGGCACAGTTTTTTAAACAAATAGAAGGAATAACAGGAAAATGACCCCTACCTTGTGTTTTGCTGAATGCTGAATGAGCTCTGTAATCAAAACTTTGTCCTGCTGCAGCCTCCGCTTCATAAGCTTGGAACAGTTGATGTTGATGGCATCCAAGACGTGGGACGTATTGTATTCCACAAAGGGGCGGCTGTCAATCAGTAGCAATTTTTCTGTACCACTCTCCAGCAAAGCCACCAACTTCTCGGCGACAATGAGTTGAGTCCTGATCATCTCATCGGCCATGACAACAATAAGGCGTCTTTCACCACCTCCCTCTCCAATTTGCTGCGATGATGTAATGGCTGTGTACTCAAAGGCTTAGCCACACCATTGTACTAGAAGTGTATGAGGTCATGCTGGCAGTGACTGGCAAAAGAAAAGTTAAACCCATTTTCAGAAAGAGCTCTTCAACTGAACATCTCCTCCTGCTTCCAGTTGATGTGCCGTTACAAAGGGTTCCGTCCACAAAGCAGCCCCTCACATCTGATTCATCAGGAGATGACTGGAGTAGCCATTTCACAATTCAAACAAAAGATGCTTTCTGGCTGCCACTGCATTACATCATTCTTTACCTTTGCTCCCACCCATCAGCTTCACACCGGACTAAGAGCCTATAAGAAGGGAAAGATAAAAAACACAAACCAGATGAGGCCATGAAGTTTGCAGAACAAAACATTCAGCTTTGAGGCTAACCGCACAGTCCTCTGTACCATACAATAAATACACTCCTGAGAAGTTCTTCTCTTTGCTGTGTATTCCAAACATCTCAGAGCGAGTATTTGCAACTACAGCCTCTGAATCTATTCCAACAATCTTGCCTGGACAATTATCTTGTATTTCAGGCAACATAGCCTGTCTTAATTGCAGACTTTTGTTGCCACTCGTTCTCCCTCCTCACAAGACTTTGTAAGAATATAATTAAAAGATAGCGCCCTAAATCATGGTATTCCTTTCAATAGCAAAACTAATTAGACCCATTTCAGCACTTCACCACTTAAGTAAGAAGCTGTAAAACTTAAGATACTTTTTTAAAATTTAATGCCTTGGAAAGTATTTCACAAACCAGCACTGCAAATCTGGGAACTGAAACTGTACAAAAGAAAGGACAAAAAACTTGCATCCGCTTCTCTCCTTTAAGAACATGATTGAAGAGAAACCAGAAGAACAAGATGCTGCATCAGGACACAAATGTTTTATCTGAATTAATCACCAGACTTGAAACAGAGGCCTTGTGGCTATGCTGCTGAAACGTATAGTACTGGAGACTGTCTCTGGCCCTTCTGGAGCAACTGGGACTGTTACATGAGGTGCATTACACTTTTCATGCATGCTAAATAATAGCTGAAGCAAACCGTGCTTCTGTGAAATTAGATCCTCTGATCCACATCAGCCTAAACAGCATCAGCAGTGGAACAGTAAATAAACTGACATTTGTTAGTATTACTGACCCACAGCTGATCTTGGGCTCTTCAGACTCTCCCAAAATACACTTTGATGGAACACATCTCTGTAGGAGCACTCCTCAGACATAGCCACCATGGTGGTTCATGTCTCAGGGATTTAGCTGCATTTTAGTGTATTTTGTGCTGCAACTACAGATCCCATAGAAAGCACAAGTAAAGTTGCTTTGCTCCCACAGCTCAAAACTTGGTCTCTGTGTAATCGTGCATATTTACACAAACAGCCGTCTATGTAAGGCTGCAAACAGCAGATCTGGAGCAAACACAAGCCACACGTTCAGCTACCAAAGTAACCAACTCCAGCAAGAGTGGGCAGCTGTGGATGGTGGCTTCTTCAGCCGAGGTGGTGGAGGTCACAGGTTGGAGCATTATACATTAAATGACATGCCTGGTAAGAATTCCTCACTTCATTAGTGTGGCAGCCTGTTTTGGAATGAGCAGTCAGAGCTGGGAAAAGCTCCGCATTTCTCCAGCTTGCGTCTTTCACATCATAGCATTCCCTGCCTGGAGAAGTGATTTTAGGTCAGCAAAACTATGCTACACTTCTCGCACAAGGAAGTACACACTCAAGCAGCTCATATGTCAGTTGTGGCCTACGCAATCTAGCCCATGACCCAAGCAGTCTTTCTACCTCTGCTTTCTGTTGGCTGGGACAAAGCAAAGTAACTCAACTGCCACAAGACTGAAGTGGGCAAATAAAAAAGATAAATAGCTTATTGACACTCTTTCTTAGGGCAGTGACATATTTGCGAACAGGAACAAGTTATGAAGATTCATTTTCCTGGATTCTTAACGTACATACAGGTACATATGAAGATTTTTGTAAAACAAATTTTAAATACAGAATCATACATCTTCAGTTTAACAGGTTCAGCTGAAAAAGTTGCATTTTATTTGTAGTATTGACTTACTGGTTCAGTTTGAAATGATTTTATTCATCTTAATTGCAACAGAAGTAATGAATTCAAACTAATTTATGGATGGTTTCTTAAAAGTCCTGTTATAGCAACAAGTCAGTTGTGTTTAGCAGTGAGAAATCTCAGGTTAGCAGATGTTTTACTCATTAGATATATTAAACTCACATATACAAATTCTTAAATAAATTAGATTCATAAAGAAGTACAAACTTCACTTTAACAGCAACAACAACAAATGATTTTTTAAATAAAACAAAGTTGTTCCATGTTTTTAACATTAACAGAGTTTTTTTTTTGTACCAATACAAGAAAAACACTAGGTTTCACATAAGCATCCAGAAGGTTGACAAAATGTGATTATCTATAAGCTCTAATTATTACTGTATAGCACCACCGATACTTTTAAGCTCGTCCAGATAAACGGAAGCATACAACACTGAAATGCATGTTGCTCTAAACTACAAAATGTATTGGAAAAATTACTATACCAAGCTTTAATTAAGTCTATTAAAAAAAAGCAATCTTTGCAACCTGATTAGCAGGTGTGCTCCTCCTCAAAGAGTAGTCATTATATACTGGCCTCAGGCTCTCTGTAGACAGGCTGGAAGGTATCAAAAGACTACACCATTAAGCAAGGAGGAAAAAAAGTGAAAGTTCATAATAGTAGTGTTATATTTAAAGAAAAAAAGCATTCTGCATTTTTTTCTTTCAACATGTCCTGTCATGAATTGTGATTCTCTCTTTCTTTTTTGTTTTGTTTTGTTTCTTTCATCAAAGGCTGCCAGATACCAAACGCGCTGAAATCAATGAAAACTTTTCCACTGACTATAGAGGGAATTGGCTCTAGCTGTTCTGTGAGCTAGACAGTTTGTTCATGAACTAGACAGTCTGTTTTGATGGGTAAATTGCTGACTTTAAGTAATAAAAGGAAAATAAAGCAGCTGAGGCACTGGAAACCACAGAACACTAAAATGGAGGCTGTTAAAAATATATAATCTTTAATTTGCAACTTTCAGTTTGGATACATTCCTTATCTTCTCAACACTTTCTTCTTCTTGTCTCACTCTTCTCTCTTGGATGAGAGAAGTTTGTTTCAGAAGTGCCTTAAAAGAACTCAAATCAGTCCTATATGGTGACTGGGTCAAGAATGTGTTTATTAATACATCTGGGCTTCTTGAATAACACTATTACCTTAACATTTAGCAATGTGTTAACGCAGGGGTAAACTTCTGAAAGTAATGGCATCGCAAATTATTGTGAGTGATAAAAACGTTGCTCCTCCCCTGCCCAATGGAGCTGATCCTGTCAAAATAGAATTTCAATTATAGTTTTTTGTTCTGATTTAACTCTCTCCATTTCTGGTACTATCTGACTTTTAGATTCTTCCTTGGGACCTATCTAAACATGATAAACTATAAGTCTCTTGCTCTAGGTAAACATCAGAGACCTCCTCCCTTTCCTGGTGACTACTCTTATCACCCAGCTGTTAGGAGGTGTTGAAATATCTGTTTCATTTCAGTCATAGTTTGTAAAAAGGCAAAACTCAATTTCTTGGCTGTTTTCTCCCTGTGCTCTACTTGTGACTTAGATTGCAATGGTATGACACCACAGTGTCTCATAAAATGATGCAATATAATGCTTTGTCCTAAACAGGCCATTATGTTGCTGATCTTCAAGCTGGGAAACCATCTTAGTCACAGGATGTTCTACCCTGAAATCAGCATTAATGAAAAGTGAAACGTAGTCCAGCTATGAGAGTACTACATGAAGTCATCCATATACACATTGGTAGTGCTGTATGGCTTCTTCCTCATTGCAGATGGGCTGAAACATAAGGCACTGTTTGTTGTCTTTTAAGGAAGAAAATTTAACTTTAAACTCACTGTAAAATGAAAGAGTTTTGCTCCACACTTGCCCAATATTTTTATAGTCCCTTCACATTGTTTAAAGAACCAAAATAACAAGAACCCTACTATCTTCCATGCAAACAAAACTGGATCTTCTAATATGAATGTATAATGGTGCCACAGAACTACAGGATCCCTCTTTGTCTCAGGGATACCTGCCCTGTCCCACATGGCTCAGATGGAGCAAAGCAGACAACCACATAACCAAAACAACTGGCACTTGTGTGTTTGATTCTTCACTCAAATGAACTTGCATTTTGAATGCAGTCTTAATTTCTACTTCTACCACCTTGACTCCCTTACATCATACATCATCTCTTACAAGGATGCTTGTTTTAGTTATCTTAGGCTTTGGCTCACATCATAGCAGCTATTTTTAAAGAGGCAGATGTGGAAAGAACATATTTTTAAAACTCTCAGAATGATGATCTAATTCCAGCTAGGTTAAGGAACTGGCAAAAAGCTTTTAGATGCCTTGCTACAATCTCTGAAGGGCTTCTAGTTCACATAAGAAGATAACCTTGAAGTTGAACCTTGGTGTCATAAAGGCTAAGCAATTTTGTTTACACCATCACTAATGCGTGCTTTGTCAGGTTCCTACAGCAGTGCTCTCACATACATCATCAGTGTATGACAGAATGCCAACAAAATAATTTTACAGCATCTGAACATTAGAAGGTCCTGAAGGGAAGCTTCTGAATATTCAGCTTGAGACACCTGAAAGAGCTGATTTTTAAAGCCTTGTATTTTTCCACTTTCTAGAAGCAAACACATGCACATATGAGAAAAACACTGTCCTCCCCTATAAACAGATTCACTTTCATGTTTCTCAGAATTGACACCAGCACAAAAAAAAAAAAAAAAAAAAAACACCAAAAGCTGAACCAAGGCACAGAGGTAGGAATTTCTGAACTTCCATATGCATGCCACTGTGGGCACATCAGCTGCCTTGTAAAGAGTAGCTGGCTTCATTACTACTGAGCTGGGAGCTGCAAGTAGTTCAATAGCTGGTACCCCTACAATCAGCACCATTCCCTGGCACCTGATACTCAACAAACAAGCCTACACAGCTTCCTGCATCAGAAAGGGACTCTGATATAAGAGTTGCACGGTCAATTCCCATTCCCGTGAGACATTTTCCCACTGAAATCTGTGACAGCCACAGCATTCCCTCCCCAGCCCCAGGAAGATGGAAATAAAAGCTGTTCTGGAAAGATGCTTGTCACCCAAGCTGCTACAGACAGAGTGATAAACAAGGACAACGAGAGACCATCCCTGCTCACATTGCTACTCATCAGCAGTCAGAAACACAAAAGCGTCTATTGGGCACGAGGGAAATAAGATTTCTAGTAAAAGTAAAGAATAGCAATACTCCCTCTGAATCCAACAACCATGTAATAAAGTGCAACGTCTGGGGAAAAATGTAACTAAGGTTACAACAAGCCTATAGCTTGTCTGTCATTGTGCAGACCATACAGGAATGACATCACAAATGCTTGTGATTTAAAAGATGAGCCTATTAACAAAAGATGTAAGGGCTCATGTTCCTCAACTGGGGAGACTGAGGGCGTCTTTTAGCTCTTTAGCTGACTCAAGAAAGTGTTATCATCCTCCTTCCCCTGCATACTGCACTTGGTGCAAGAGCAGAATGCAGTAAGGATACCCCTCAAATAGAAACATCTACTTTTATTTATTTAGAAAACGTCACTTAAGTACCATATTCAAAAAAGAGAAGCAGTTTTGAGAATCTCACCCTGCTTTCCTTTGATTATTTGCATGATCCAAATGGCTTCTCCCTCCTGTCCTACTTCTCATGCATCTGTACTTCAGATCTATATGCACAGTCGAAATGGGATAGTATTAATTTTCTCTTTCCTGTATACCTAGCAGCCACATGCATGAACAGTACGTTCATGAATGTGGCAGGTATAATCCACTGAAAAAACCACACAAAGGAGAATTTTCTGTTCAGTGGTTCATTGTTTTTCATCTTGCTTCACTAATTACTTACTCTGTTTTGGTTACAAGCTCTAAAGGAAAGTCATCCCATTTCAGCATGCTCACCTTGGAGAACTGAAACATGGGCAGATGGAATCAGAAAGGAAATCAGTTTCCCGAGAATGAGGTACATAAATATGCCTCCAGCTTAGATTTTTAAGTCCTTTATTTCCTCGCCTACTGCTCATTGACATTTTTACCACCAGCACTCTCAGATAGCTGGGCTGAGCAAGACAAATAGAATTTCCATTTAGAAACCAGTGAGATGGTGCTTTTTATATAAATAAGAATATTATAAATAAGAAAATCTGTTCTCCTGCCAAGAAAAAAAGTGAGAAAAACGAAAAAAAAACCACCAGCACTACATTTTGGTGACCTATTCAATATATCCCACAAATACGTGCAATGTTCCTGCAAATATCATTCATGCATCATTACCAACTCAAAGCAATGTACTAGATTATTATCACTTGCATTTACCAAGAAGCCAACCTGTTTGACATTCATTGTAGAATAGTAAATGTTTGTTACATGTTGTAGCAGGGAAACTTGACTGATAGAATGTGAGCTCATGAGAAGTGCTGGAACATGCTGTTGATATGTTACATCACTCTGTTCAACAGCTCAAAGACTTTATTTGGGGACTCCCTTCTCCACCCATACAAGCAAGAAGCTCTATTTCAAAATATTTTTTCATTGTAGGTTCACCGCATATAGTTCTGTGACATTTACAATAAAAGCTTACCTAATCCACTTCAAACAAATGGTACAATACATAATATTTTCAGTTTCCTGTTGCCTGGGACTCTAGACAGCCGGGAACGTTTCAACATATTGCTAAAAGATTAGTTTCCCATATGATCAAGTCCAAGCCGCCAAAAATTATTGAGTGCTTTTATTGCACTCCATAATTCATTACCATTTCATGTTAAAACCAATTACTCACCTACACTTGAGTCAAATTCTAAATGGGCTGAACAGGACAGAGTGTGGTGGTCCACATACAAAGGCCAGAAGAGGGAAACACCTAAACATAGGAACGAAAAAGTCCTTATTACAAGTCAAAAAACTGAAAACAGATTTCACACTTCGTGTAGTCATTTTACTGTAAAACTCTCCCAAACACATAAAAACCTAGTTGAAAAGAGATCTCTAAATGTTTGCACTCATTTAAAGAGAAAGGGTCTGAAACAGAAAGTTGTTATACTTATTTTCTAAAAGACAAGAAAAGAAAAAAAAGAAAAAACCAACACAGCAAATGTTTCTACTAGCTTTAAAAGAAGAAATAAATAAATAAAAGCTGGAGACTAAAAGCCATAAAGCCATAGAAACATTTTGACACATCTCTCTGCTAGAAAACTAATTTGTAACTAGTCTTCATAGGTGATGCATTTGCATGAATTCAAGTAAATTCACTAAATCTTTCTCAGTATATAACAGAGACTGCCCTAAGTCAGTCTGATTACAGCTGTATTTTGAATGGACAAAGACTAACGAAACAGAACATTTTGGGTAGTTAATCCCACCTCCCCACAGTAAAAACCCAACCCTGGAAACTGGTAACGCTGATGTCACCAATCATTACATACAGTCATACCCATATAAACTCTATGCAAAGCACCTGCCATTCCTACATGAACAAATTAAATTATAACCTTCATATGAGGAAATAAAAATAAACACATTAGTGTCAATTCCCAACAGTTTCCTGGCCAGCTAAACAAGATTCAAATCATTACTATCAAGAGCTGACAACTCTGCTTAGTAATCACTGTAACATAAACAATGGTAATAAACTATTGCCAAGCATTGCCCTGTTACGAAATCCAGGAGTGGCTCTGAACCATGTAGTAAATGATATCACAATCATGAAGAGCCACCGCAGCAGAAGGCAGACCGTATTATGAAAGCTAGTGAACAGATTCAAAACCATCTTCACCTCACAAGGAAAGAAGCTACAAGAACCACCTCACTGTCTTCAGTTACCTGCTCTTAAAACCTTGTAAACGCAAACAGTAGAACATGAGGCTGGAGCCCTCCAGACAAGTAACTAAGTTCGCTTCCCAGGTTAGGCTCTGATTGCTGCGATGGACACCCTGAGTGGGGCCTTCACCACATGTGTGTCCCTGAGAGGTCCCTGCCTGTCCATCCCATCACTAACACATCAGCATAGGGCAGAGAGGTGGAATAAAGGATCTGCCAAAGACTGCCAGGTCTGTATTTCCGATACCTGTTCCAGCTGGCAGATATCCTCCCAAGCTTCACAAGAGGCCTGGTAGATCTTGCTCCCTTCCCCAGCCCAGAGGCAGAATCACACCAGAAGGCAGTGGAGAATGAAGAGCAAGCTCAACCTACCATATTTGCCATGTTCTCCATTTCCAATCCTGCCCTCGGAAATGAGAACTACCCAGTATTTAACATAGATCGGGTTCTGCCTGGAGACAGGACCCCATGATCAGAGATCACATTGCAATAGTCCACCAAAACAAAGTAATGGGACAAAAAGTATCCCCCATTTTGTTCCTTAATGCTTCATGTGCGACTTCTGGAGGCTCCCTGAAAACTGCCAGGCAGTCTTCACATTCACTAGTACCTGACATCCCTGCCTTTCCAAAATCCTTACAAAATAAACTACCATCTCACAAAACAATATAATATACTTATCTGCAATTTATTGAATAGAGAGAAATCAGGAGTTTAAAGTAGTCCCCAAACCCTCATTTCTCCATTAGGCAGAATTAATTCTGAAAAGCAGATGAGAAACAAAGCATATACATTTCAACATATTTTACTGGAAGGAGGTGTCATATTTTTAGAACAGGATCCACTCATGATTGAAGACTGAGCTGCTGCAAGTCCGGCCATAAGCATTAAGCACATTTGGAAATTCCCTGGCAATGCTGTTAAAGGAACAGACATTTCCTGTAATTTTCGGAAACATTTTATATCTCCCCTCCTCCTTTTTAGCCTTGGTGGTAAGAAGGGGGAGGGAAAGAGAGGATACTATATGAAATGAAATATGAATGAGCCACCCAAGTCTAAAGGGGAAACTTCAGCAATTCCTGCTTAGGATAAAGGTGGTTTGTTGTGGGTTTTTTTGTTTGTTTGTTTGTTTTTTCTTTCTTTCTTTTAAAGTCTTTCATCATTAAGAGGCCCGGATTTTTCTGCTGACTTTAGGAAAAGAAATATACATCCTTTCAATTACGGTGAATTACAAAAGGACATATGCTTGCATTTTGACTTACTTCTGGCAAATAAGAAGTCCTCCAGGCCTTATTTAAATACCTTTTTTTATTTTCCATGATTAGCCAGAATTTGAAAGGGAAGCCTTTTTTCCTCTGTTGCTTAGGGCCTTCCCAAAACTGCACCTAAACGAACCCAACCAGTCCAGTCACAAGGAGGGTTCCTCCCACAGCTGGAGTTGTGGCGCACCAAACAAGGTAGAAGCAAGGGAGAGACTGAGCAGTCAAGCACCGCAGTATCCTTCTAAGGAGCTTTATACCTCACCTTTCACAAAAATTTGATCTTGTATGAAGCATCTAGCATAAAACTTATTACTCTGTTTAGCCAGTGCTGGCAAGCTTTAAAACTTGTCTGCTTTATTCTGTATAGTCTTGAGTCTGAAGAGATCCAACCCAGAACCATGGCAGTTTACGAACTCTTCTCAACATGGGAGGACAGTTATCTATCCTTACAAAACACATCACAAGTTCTATTTGGCTCCTGTACATAGGATCCATCATTTAGTTGTGACAACTGGCAAATTCCACACCTGCCAGTCTCGAACAGCAACTGGATTTTAGCATTCAATTTAAAGACACACAAACTCAACACCTTAAAGGTTTAAACTACTTTATACATCCTCAACCTGTTCAAATCCCCATGCCTCCTTACTCTTTGTAGAACAAGAGTTGTTTACAGCAGCCGCTTTTGTGACACCAAGGTTTCCATCTACTACACCACCTGCACGCCCTGAATCACTGACTGCGTTCTCTGCAGCTATGCAGACCAATGCAAATAGCGACTTTGTATTTTATGTGGTCATCTTCTTGCTAAGAAACCGACTAAAATGAGGATGAGTGCTCTGAAGAGTAGTGCTAAATAACCATCAAACCAGGCAGTCCTAATAGTTCATGCTATTTCTTTAAAAGGTCTTCCTGAAAGAGAAGATAAGATAGGACCTCAGAGCCTTCAGATAATGGTTAGCCTTTAACTTAGCCTTTTGTCTAGTGAGAGCCTTAAAGGGGGAGACATTCCAACAGAGTTGATCAAGTTACGTGGGCCTGTAAATAAAGAAGCCAAAAATAAAAAATTAAATTAAATAAAGATGCAACCCTAATCTGCTTTGTGGTCACTGTATGATGAAAACAGAAGATGGATCCAAAGGCTTTCACACAAGCACTAGGATGGATTAAAGGCAGAGGATAATGATGCTATCTTATTAGGGAAACAAATCAAAATAGCTTCTGGGCAAGGCAGGGGTGAATTTCTTACAACAGGCTCCTTAATGACGCTTTTCTAAAACCAAATGACTAAAGATCACAGTGAGTCAATCTCCTTTAAGAACAGAGATCTGTAAACTACTTTTACAGTAAGCTGTGGGTTAAAATGCAATAGTCTTTCACTCATTTGAGGAAATGACACCAGTTCTCCCGGAAGGCAACATGCACATTCAACCCGTTCACATCAGGGCATGAGAAAGTTTGGAAGGAATTTATTTATTTATTTATTTTTAAACTGTCACCATTAATATTTCGTCTCTTCCTCCTTGTGCCTGAAAATACAGTGCTGCACCACACTGCTCACGTCCTGTCAGCTGTAGAGACAAGCATCTAGAAGTTTACAAAGCCCACCTAATAAATGTTAATGACATCGATTTTCAAAGTCACGCCAAAGAATCTCTGCAAGCTCAAAGCTAAATGACTATTTTACACAGCGTGTGCTACACAGAGATAAAAACACAGAAGCGTCCTCTGGGATGTGCCACAGTGGTTACACTTTAATGGCTTTGAAGATATCAGAAGGGATGCTGGGCCCAATAAACACCTAAATGCGTATGTAAGCTCAGCCCTACTCAGCAAAGTGGTTAAGCTTAAGGGTTTCTCCCCGAATGACACTGACATGGCAAGGAAACAGAATGGCTGACAGAAAACAGCCCACAAACATGGACCAGCCTGTCCACCTGGAGGTGGGGGTGGAGAAGGAAAGGAAGACGCACGCGGTTTGTGGCACCGGCTCCCAGCGAGCACGGCCTAGCGGGACAAGCCGTGAGGCCTCCCCAGACACCCAGCAGTGGCAGCAGCCCTGCAAGGAGGCATCCCATGCTGGGGGGCGAGGGCTCTGACAGAGTACCACCGAACTGCAGCTGAGGCCCAGAAAATACATAAACTCCTAGACCCAGAAGATGGGGGACCGACCTGACCGCCACAGTGTAACGCTCCCGATAGTTTACAAATGCAGAATGCAACACGTTTCCGTGCATAATTTCTACCCACAAAGGTAATTGTTCCAGCCTGCTTATTACAACTGTTTTCAAATTTTCTCTTAATTGATGAGATGACACCAGCATGGCCTCAGCTCAAGAACAAACACGTAAGTCACAGCAGCTCACTGAGCCATGCTGCACACACAGTGTTCTCGCACCTCTTTGCCAAAGGATCCTAAGGGTTTCTTGGCATTTGAGTCATGTCGTACAGCACCTGCAGTGGTGCCAAGGCCACACTTCTCGTGTGGTAACTACATGACTGAAAAGAGAAGCCATACAGATCCTTCCTTACAGCAGCAGGAGAAAGCAGAGGGTGACTTACATTCCCCAGCTCTGCCTCTTACATCATTAAAAACACTGCCATTTAAATAGAGGAAGAAGAGTGACACAACCACAAAACATAGTAATCCCCCTTAGGAACATCTGACAAAATGTGACCGCCATTATATTCAGGTTGCAAGAATTAAAAGGGAACAGGGATTTTAAATTTTTGAAAAACAGAAACTTTCAATACCAAACAGTGGGAGTAAATTCCATCGTTATCATCTGATACAGGTCTTTGTGAAAGACCAGTGTCAGAAAGAAATGTTTTGTAGCAATCTTGCTTGGCTTCTTAAAGGATTTTGAAAAGCAGAGAGAAACAAAAACTAGACGCTTAAGTTACTACTCTATTACACTGTTTGAAGTAGGCATACATGTATGTACAGTTTTGTAAAAACCTACAAACAAGATTTTATATTTCTTCAGAATTTCTAGAGGTGCTCTGTTTTACACAGTCCTTTCAATAATAACCAGAAAGGAACTGACTTTTGCCAAAGTAATCCCAAGCTAGGAGGGCTCAATATACTTCTGCAATAACTGAAGTAATATATCAACAAGACGGATAAATTTCAGTGCATGTGGAGTCTAATGAACACTGGGAAGAAATGTCACCTCCAGAATGCATGATCCTTCTTATTTCTTAGGTATTCAAGCACCATTTATTTTTCAATGATCATGGCTTCACCAATACATAACATTGCTCAGTTTTATAACAACTTATTGATTATAAATAAATTCCCATTGATACTGCTGGCAAGCATTCTGACAACTTTCAGACCGACTTCCAGTTACATAAAGAAACTTGCATGTGAGCAGCCCATATGAATAAGTTAGGGTTTGGTATGCAATCCTGATTTTTTACCTCCAGGAAACTGATCCTGAAGGATAAAGGTGTACGATGGGTGGTCCTTAATCACTTCCTTTATTTGAAGGTTGAGGGTCAGGGTGGAAAAAGAGCCAAGGAAGGAAGTCTGCAGCACCCCTCAAACACACACACCTTCCTGAACAACTCCTTCAACATTTCAGAGGGTTAACTTGTAGTTTAATTAAGTAGCAAGAGGTCGGGATAGAAATAAACAGCCCTAACAAGCAACATACTGTGCTATTAAGCTTTTAGAAGTGACTTAAAAATTAGGTCAGTCTAATTTGTGGTTGATACTTTGTTCTTTCACTACTATGAACTCACAATGATGTCAGTCTCATGTTCAAACATGCCACATTTAGCAGCATACAGGCTTCCTGAGAGACTCTTTCAGCCTTCCTTTGTGCAAAAGGCTTCTGCCAGATTCTTAGCTCATACTTCACTAACTCAGGCATGCCACTCCAGTTTCAAGGGAGTAACACTGGCTTCCCGTCAAATACTGCACAGTTTTGTTTTGCATGGGGGGTTGTTTTTCTTAAAAAAAAAAATAAAAATAAAAATAAATAAAAAATAAAAAAATTACTAAAGTTTAAGAACATGTATGCATATCCAGGCTACCATTCTAGACCTCACCTGTATTAGGCAAGGTGAACATCCAAAACAGAACTGCTTGTTAAAAGGTCTGGAAAACAGGTGCTTTGAACTAATTCAACCCATCTTTCTCCATCCTTACTTGACCTAAAGAAGCTTTATGTGTCCCTGTATTCTACCTAAATTCAATTAACTCTTGAGGATCCAAAGCATCCCACTGAATTAGGGCTTACTACGGAAATGCTTCCTACGCAACCATCCTCAAAAAAACAAGCACACTCACACATGGAATCTAATCTGTCTGTACAACTTTGAATGTTAGAAGAATTTTTATTCTCAGTATTATTTCTGACACAAAACTTGCCATGGAGTTTTTAAGCATGTTAGCAAAGAAGATAGCTTACAAGGCACAGGGATATTGTAAGTTTATCCAGCTACAAAACTTCAAATAAGCCTAGGACCCAGCATTAACCTTTTGCAAACATCTTTAACTAAACCCAAGTCAAACAGCTGTTCAAACCAGCATTGCTACTTATTTTGATTGAATGGCAAAATTAAGCTGAAAAAGACAAAGGAGAAGTTTTAAAAGTAGCTGTTAGTCCCTTCCATCCCTCTCTTCTGGATGGGAGGATGCCCCAGCAGGCAGCACAGCCAAGTGGGGATACACGGTGGGTGGACAGACCTGCAGCTGCTGGAGAAGAATTCTCACCTGGGAGGTCCAGTGGGAGATCCACTCTGAGGTGCCACCCTACCTCTCCCCGCCATCCTCTCAGAAGGGCCTAATCAGCCTCTTGTGTAGTTGCTTTCTAACTAGAAGGCACAAAAAATCCTCAGGTGGAAGTAAGTGAAAGCCATTGAAAATACCACTGTAGGTTAAAAATAAAAAAAAAAAATCAAAAAATAAAATCAGATGCCCATTTGAATATCATCACCTGCAAGCTCATTATCAGCTCATTATAATTCTCACAGTTTCACTCATTTTATAGCCATCAGTAATTATCTATACTTTACATACATCCTAACTGCAGCTAATCTACTTGTTTCCCACTACAGCAGCCAATCACAGGAACTATCCCTTGCAAACACTCAGCTGAAGCAAAAGTAAGAGTTGAATTTCTCTTGGGGCTGCACCATCACAGACATAATATTAGCCCAGACTCTCCCACTCTTCTTCATGATGCTGTGTTTCCCAACATAGAGATTTAAAACCAAACAAACATACAAAAATTACAAAATACAAACATACAAACATTAAATAAATTATTGTGTCAGGATGTTCAAACCTATACTATACATGTTTTCATGGAACAATGCTGTCATAATAATTCATTTAACATGTTTAGGAAAGCATCCTACTCAGTCAGGAAAAGGCGCATTATCTCATGGTCATTGCCAGCACCACATTAAATTCCAGTTATTCTATGAAAGAAAACGCCTGGACTTGGTTCACAAGAAGGGCATCCAGCTGATCCCTGCTATTACTGTTGTATCTGCAACTGCCCAAGGATACAGGAAAGGCAGGTCTCACAAGGAGAGGGAACATCTTTTCTGAGACCAGTTAATATGGAGAGATAGGAGAGGGAGGGAACAAATTCCAGAATGCACAAGCCCTTCCTCTCACACATGGATGTGAAACGGAACCAAGTTGTGACACAGGAACAGAAGCCTAGACTGCCAAAACATCTCCACATCCAGCCTGTCTCTCTTCCCAAACAGGAAAACAAGAAGTCCAAAGCACATCCCGAAGTATGTCATTAATTACCCAATGAATCACATTCCTTATGGAAACATTCTGGCTGAAGCAACATCACTGAAAACATGCAATAAAAGACAAAAAGAAACTGAAAAGATCCTCAAAGAAAGAACACTACCACCCCGACTCTGAATCCATGGAATTAACACCAAAACAAGAAAATCATGGAGTCATCACAAAATTACCAGATACATAGAAAGCATTTCCCACATCTTGACTCCTACTAATCCTTTGCTATTTGATAAATTACCTGCCCCTCTACAATACAGGGTCTAACCATGTTATCTCAGTCCCCCTCCTAAACAAACTTTTCTCTGAGTTAATCCAATAGTTTATCATTAACAAAACTTGACCTGGATTTACCTTTACATTCACAGTTCTTATTTCAAACTTCAAGTAGGGTTTGCATTCCTAAAACTTTGCCCATCTTCCCCAAACCAATCCATTTAAACAACAAAATTCACTCTCCGTACAAAACTCTTACAGCCCCTGTCTGGAAAAAGTTTGCATTTTGGAAACAAAACAAAACCAGCACGCACACCCCAACACAGAGACGCTCACACAAAAGATGATGGTTTCCTTAAAAATGCGTTTTCAGGTTTCCTAAAAAACTCTGACCATTTCAAGCTACAAATAAAACTAAATTTCTTTTCCTTCACTTCTAAGATTTGATGTAAAGATACCTGTGACAATGACGGTAGGTGAGATTAGACACAATTGCTTTTGTATAGTTATGACAGCAACAGGTAGAGTTCATGTGTTTGTTGCCTGCTTTTGTTTTTTTCATTCTATTTGGATTATGAATAAACATTAGCTAGATAGCTTGCCACCTACAATGGTGGTAATTCCTACTAACGAATGCCAAAATTGTTTCAGATATGCAGACTTAGTTGGGAAATCTCTTCCAGAAAAAAACTCATCTCCAATTTAAATCGCTGATATGATTATAGCACAGGTCAAAATGTGCAGGAAAACAGTTTAACACAACCACAAAGCCAGAGGTCACTGCTTGCTCTCCTCAGGAAAGAAAGGAAGGAGAAGCACTCCTCCCGTCCCCCCTTCAGGCTTCTTCCTCTGCAGCCACCACACAAGGCTCAAGCTAGATGCTTAGGCACACACTTCTGAAATCAAATCACCCAAAACCCGGAAGCTGGAAAAATCAAGCACAAATCCAAATACTTTTTTAGAATGTCTGAATCTTAATTTACCTTAGACTGCTTTGCAACAGGCAAAAGAAAAAAAAAAAGAAAAAAAGAAAAAAAAATAACACCTCTGACAGATCTGAAAGAAAATGCATCTGGTCTTCCTGTAGCTACAACGCTTATCCAGGACTAAAGCATTCTTCTTAATCATGTTCTTGCCACCAGCTTTAAAGCACAGTTTTGCCCAGTTTTCTGGCACTTTGTTGAAAGCGTAACTACATATATCTTCTTGAGAACAACCTTCAGGTTTTGCAAGGAGCCTAGTCATCAAAGGTATGCCTTTTGGTATGCTTATGGCCACATGCCTGAATTTTAGTCAAAAAGCAAGAAGATGCAGGTATTATTGTTTTTAAATGTGTTTGGCAGCTAAATTCTCCCGATATTCTACATACATTGGGCAAGATGCTTCAGTGCAGGGACATATAATCTGTCATGCAGAGAAGAGATGTCTAAATCCAAGACTCCTGAGCTAGCTCTGAACAAAACCAACAACTTAGTGTTCAAGCTAGCCTTGATAGAAAGGAGAGTCTATTTGCACAGGCTTACCCCATGGCACAGCTACAGAGCTTTCCAAACCTGAGCCAACCACTGTCTCCACAGCACTCCCCAGTGTAGGGCAGATGGACTAGGCTGAGCTGCACTGCCATATCCAGAATGATTTGTTCTGTAATTGCTGCTGTATGCAATTTCAGTACCAAACACCAACAAAAGCAGATGATTTCTTAAGCTTGTGTTATTCTTTCTGCTCAAACATGCAGAACAGGAATAAGGACTGGAGAATAATCTTACCACCAGCACACATAAATTGCTGCAGACAGCAGGGGTAGTCTGTATTCAGAGTTGAGTGAGAATATGCTGGAATGACTGGAAGAGAAGAGAAGGACACTATTTCCCCAAAAAGATGAACCTGACTACTAGGTATTAAACCACAAAACTTACAATTGTCCCCAAGAGTTGATGTAACTTTGGCTTTAACCATGCCAAGCTCACTGCTTGCATGGGAAAGGAGGACCTGTCCCCATAGAGGATTACTGCTCTATTGGTACAAATTGTGTAAAACCTCAGATTAAGAACTCCTTCCAGAGAGTTTGCAGAGTTGAGTGCCCTGGAATTAGAAAGCGACAGCATGAAGACTGCTCGTGCAACCCCTGCATGCACCTTCCTCATTCCTATGCAGCACAGCAGGGACACAGGTTACATAACTGCGTTCCTCGGGGCGGTACTCGCTCCATCAGGGAGTAATTATTTAACCAAGATCCCATCTGCTCCACATTCCCATTAAAGAAAATCTTATGCAAAAAGGTAAGAGCTTGGCTATGAGTCCTTGGCCCAAACATCCTCTTACCAGCCCCGTGCTGCATGCCAGGTCATCACTATTTGTACTTCAGAAGGCTGCAGCTGACAGACTGTGCCAAATCCAAAGAACTTTGTCATTAAAAGAAAAACGTTAAAGCGAACAGTAGGAAGTGCTCTCCACGCTTTGTTAATCCTGTCAAACTATACTACACAGACAATTAAAATTAACAAAAGTATTCTTAGGAAGCTTAGTGAGAGCTTTGGAGCTATGGTTTCTCTGCTTCAAGTACACTGGATCTAGGAAAACAGAAGGGGACAAGATTTCTCTTGCTGGACTTTAGCCCCTCACAAGTGCAAAAAGGAAACTGCCCCACTCCATACAGCAGCATAAGAGGTACAGATCTACCTGGAACTTCTGCTTGTCTTCCTGCCTACAAGTGGGCAGCACCGTTACTACCGGCACTTGAGCTTGTAACCACAGAAAAGCACAGTCCTTTTCTGCATTAGCTACTCACAGGCACATAAGGAGTTTCTTCCAAAAGGAGCGAGTAGACAAAGCTCACAAGCTTCAAGAAGAACATCTGAAAAAAAACCCTCGTGCTGTCATCACCATAGAATCCTATCATGTCATCACATGCAATAGAATCACCCTCTTCTTCACTGCATTTTGAACTTACTACTATATATAACACCCACGGCTTAAAGCAGTGCCTCCCAGACAGACAACCACCAACAGTCTAGGTAAGCACCTTTTAGCACATTTCTATTTTGACAAAGCCATAGCCATATCCAAAACTTTTTTGGTGAATAACCAATACCAAGCCTAAAATCCATTTACATTTCTTTTTAGGGGTAAATGATCACAAAGGGCCAGACTAACTAAAAATCTAACTATGGGTACCTTCTTTGAGTGTTTTTAAGGCATGATCAAATCCTCCTGGGGCCTGCCACAAGCTGTTTATCTATCCAGCAAGGCTACAGGCAATTCCCATGGTATTCCCTCCCACCCCTTCCTCTTCTCAGACATTTAAATGCATTCAGATTTATCCATGAGAAAGCTTCTCTAAAGAGCAAGTTCCATGTCTGAACCCTGGAATTAGATTATCAATAGTTCCCGACACAGACCAAATTGCAAAATTCAGCTGCAGACTACTGGTGACCCAAGCAGGAATGGTGTGTAGTGCTACTAGAGCAGAAACATTGAGAGCTTTACAAAGAGAGCAGCACCATGCAAAGAGCCTGAGGGGAACGCTTCCATCCGGTTTACATAGATAGACATCTTCCGATTGTCTCACAACAATGAAGAAAACCTGGAAGTTGAATAATTATGATGGAGGAGAGCAACTCCAAGCCACCTTTTATGCTTCACAGGTTTCAACTAAACCATAAAGAACAAGAGGTTAAGCCTCCTGAAGTTCTGATAATTTTGTTTCCTTGTTTGTATCATCATCAATTTTGGTTTTGTTTTTGAATCCAGAGGTAGGTTACTTAATCCCTTATAAAACTATAAACACAGCTAAATCCTTTGAGGTTGATGGCCACACTAAGAGATAAATGAATCCTACACAAAGAACTCAATTAAAGGTTACTATTACATGTTAGCAACTGATGGGACTTTCAAAGGCAATGACAGGTCTGAAAATTGAATCAGAAAACTTGTTAATTTTGTTGCAGCTCTGGTTTTCCTAAAAAAACAGAAACAACAATAAAAAAACCTTGAAAGCTCTGAAACTTAACTGCTGTTTAACTAACACACACCGTATTTCAGTAAGTTCATAAAGAACACAGAAGCAACACTAACCAAAAAGGAATTTGTCCTGCTGGAACAGAAAAAAGTTTACATGAACTATGTTTTGGGGACTGTCAGGAACCACCATGTGTAATCCCATTATTTTGACACCTCAAAGTAAAGCCCATCACATCTTAGACTGCTGTCTCAAAATCTAGATCTGTTAAAACCTCCACACCAAACCTAATCACACATTAAGGAAACAGCCACTGCTTGTAACAGTCTCAAGGGAAAAAGTAGAAAGACAGGAATTAACATCAGGAGTTACAGAAGAAAGGTGGTTTTGTTTGTTTAAGACTTACTTTGAAGATGTCATCTTGTGCATGCCAATTGTTGGCAGCCGTCAACAAAAATTCTTGCTGTTAACAGAAGTGATCGAAGAGGCATACAACTTACAGTATTACTACACTTTCTTGTGGATTTTAACCTCCATGCATTGCAATAAAAATGGTGACAGAAAGAAAACAAGATTAACTAATGGCCAGTCTAGAATAATGTGTCACTAGCTAACGGCTTCACTTACAAATCAATTGCCTGCACATTTAAATCACGTTAAGTACCCTCCTGATGGAACTCAAAAATCCAGCTACAGCTGAGAGGCTCCCCTTTGCCATCAACTTACTTCATTTTCACGACAGATTTCTCCTCAGACTTCTACATCAAAGCTAGCAATGTATCCAGACCATTTTTTTGGTGAGTATTAGGAGAATTTTAACAACATAAACAGATGAAAAACGCTTGCATAGGCACATGATACTAGCATAGGCTAGTAGCACAGTGGCGTCTCCTTTGGCCTTGACTATACTATTCACACCTACTCAGAATGCTACAGCAAACGTAACTCTCCACACCAGCTCCTTTGACCAGATGAACACGTCTTTATTTTCTTCTTGGGCTGTACAAGACAACATGAGGACCCACCTGTCTCTCACTCTTTCAAAATATGGCCTCAAAACCACTACTTTGTGACAATGAGGACTGTGGCAGCAGCAGTATGACTGGTGCTTGTTACGTTGACCAGAACTGCCCAGGTGAACACCATTCTTTCCTGCCTCTGGGGCCAAACAGAGCAGAATCCTTGGTCTGTGACTGGCCTCCTGGATTCTGCAATAAATATCTCCATTACTGCATAGAAGGGATACTCTAAAAGAAAGTGTATATTAAGTAAAAATAAGCTGTGACTTAGGATTTAGATGCCAAAGCAAACAAGATTAGTACTCCATAAAGAAAATAACTGAGTTATTTACCACTTTGGAGTTCTACCAAGTATTTGATATAACCAAGCTAAAGCCTAGGATTTTAGTATATTTTCATTACAACTTGTTTTTGAGTAACTGGGTCTCAGAACAGCACTGATTTTTTTGTAGAGGAAAGATACAATCACTAATGCTTTTTCTCTACTTCTGGAGTAACACTTCTTAATCATTCCTTTTCACAACAGTGACCTTAAAAAAAAAAAAAGAAGTATTTTGATAACAAGTTCCCTGTGCTTAGTGTTTCATACCAATTTTATGCTGGCAGACATGCCACATCATTCCAGACAGAGTGTATTTTCAAAATGGAAACCTATCAGGAAGGAATTCAGAGACTTACGTGCCCCAAATGAAGGGAAGACAGCTGACTCAGAAGTGGGAAGCATGCTATTACTATTTCATTCGCTTAGCTGGTAAAATGGCACTGGCATTACAAAATGTTTGAGGTCAGCTGAAGCACTCTATATATGAGGAACCATAAAGAATGCCATTAAGAATGAGGAGGAAGAATCTTTTCCTAGTACAAGAAAAAAAATTAAAAAACTTCAAGAAGCCTGTACATGGCTGTTGGGAGGGGAGGAACAAAAGGAAGGAGGAAGAAATCATTAAGAATCTGGCACCTTTAATCCAGGAAAATATCAGAACTTTTGCAATTCTCACAAACCAAACAGGAATCACACAGTTACTACAGAAAAGGGGGAAGAGTCCAGTCAATTCTGTTTAAGAGAAGGAAGTAAGGGAAATACCATGCCAAATGCAAGAGGAATTTGATTTGACAAAGGAGAATCCACATTTCAATTCAGTCTTTAAACCATGACAGGACACGGCAAGGGACGTCTTTGGTTCCTTGTTTTTTCTTTACCTGGAAATAAGAAACCAAACTTCCCCTCTGCTCTTCCCTGCAGTGATTTTAGTACTAAGTCAGAAAGCCAATTTATCATTTCTGTTAGCTCACCACTAAACAGCAGTGGCCATAATATAACCGAGTTCACCACACTCATGGAAGGAATCCTGTCAAAACTAGTACCATGCTGTTCAGTTTCAGAAATGGGGATTAAAACACTGCCAGTCCACAAGATCCTCAATTCAAGAAGAGAGGAAATTAAAAACTGCATGTTTAGCTCCCATCTGAGTCTAAAAGTTACAGAAGGTATACATACCACTTCACAAGGAAAGGGAACAGGAAGCCAGGGAAGAAAAGAGTCATTATGCTTAAATGGTAACATTTTCGTGAGGTTACACAGGCCAAATGAGTATATCCCGGAAAAATGTGAATCCAAGCCTGGGTAAAGAAACAGAAAGCAGAGTAAGTGACAGCAGACAGGAAAAAAAATGCCTTTGGAGAGCAAAGAGTATCAGATTGGAAAACATATCAAAATAATAATAAAAATCATAAGAGCTAGTGCACAAAAATTGAAGGTTGTAATTAAATTTAATACTAACACAAGATAATAGCTGAAAAGGGAAAAACAGATTTCTTTGCAAGAGTCTCTCCCACACAGGATGCTTGCAAAAGATAAATTTGAGATAGACTAGGATGATCTACTGTCAGGACTGGCAAGTCTAATGAGAGATTTAAAAAAATGATTAATCAACAATAAGTCACCATGTCCCCA
This sequence comes from Cygnus olor, assembly GCF_009769625.2. NCBI lineage: Eukaryota > Metazoa > Chordata > Aves > Anseriformes > Anatidae > Cygnus > Cygnus olor. The sequence continues at coordinate 71,428,930 of NC_049169.1, read as the reverse complement.
CGATTTATGAGAGAATTAAAGAATGTAATGGCCAAGCAGATAACAGAAATATGTAATTCTCATTAAAGTGAGCTATTTCAGGAGAGGTACGAAGTGTTTGTAAAAACATGCTATAGGTGATATTAAATTAAAAAAAAAAAAAAAATCAGGGAACTTCAGTACTAGGAAAACTGGTTTAAAAGTAGCCACACAAAACATCTGGATAACCTGATGATAGGTGTAACTGAACATAAGCAGGAAATGGGGGAGGACACAGAATCACCTTTCTATACCCCACCCAAACCCACCATTAAATTTTCCCATGCAGCTTGGAGCATATCAACTCAATTGCTTAAAAGAACCTTACGTAGACTTACTAAAAAGTCCATTTTGTAGTTGTCTATAGGAAAAAGTTCCAAAGATTTGGAATTAAAAGAAAAATATAATACAACTATACACATGCACACCCATTCCCCACCAATGAGAAGATGGAAGAAACTCAGAGGATCCATAAATATTTAAAAAAAAAAAAAAAGGCAAATTGAAGTCTGTGTTGACAGAAACAATACTGGACAAAGTTATCGGAAATTAACCACTTTGTAAGTTAATTCTAGAGCTGTGGACCTGGCTAAACAGCAGAGCTGGGTTAATGGAAGGCTACTTCAGTTGGCTTGTTTGTATAAACCCATGTAAATTTGCTGCAAGCAAAACTGTCTACATGGTCAGAGGGGAAAAAAAAAGTCTCTTCCCTGATGGACAAAAGTCCTCAGCTGACAAAGTATCACCAAGAACAAGACTAGGGACAGCAATTTCAACACCAGCATGTTCTGGGTTCCAATCTGCCCTACATGTGATCTGTTGCAGCACCATCTCTTTCAGTGCAGATGCCTGATGCCAAGCACATGCTTAACCCTGCAATATGGAAATGCAAGCAGCCATACATCGACAGGAGCTCTGGCCAGCAGAACCTTTTCAATCTTGACATGACCCCGCGATGATGATCCTGTTATCACCATACTCTTACTTAAAGTAAATATAAAGAGCACTCAAAAAAAAAAAAAAAAGACTGAAGGTGTACAAAAACATCCAGTGTTATGATTAAAAAGAAGTCAGAAACACCACCTGGAGAGGAGTGGAAATACTGAAGTGAGTTTTAGGTGAAATCAACACCTTCCCCCAAGCACCTGGCAGAGATGACACAAACAATTAAAAAGTAAGGAAAATTAGAATTCCATATGACAACTCCAAACATATGACAACACCAGTACCATTTAAATTAATATAAGAAAAATACAAAATACAAAAATTAGACAGGGTAAAAACAAAAATAGGCATTACTAGCCATCCATTCAATAGCAGTAAAGAGATTTTTTATTTTACTGAATAAGTATGATATAAAAGAAATGCTTTCAAGTTTTCAGTAGAAAGAGATTAGGCTTTCATTTAATTTCCTTCTTAAGCCCAAGTAATGATCAGAAATCACATGCCTATTCAATTATATACACTAAAAGCTACTGAATGTGCAAAATTTGTCTGCCTTCTTCAGATAGCTACAACCACTAAAGCCACGTACTCAGTGTTTCATGACGATCATGTATCTGGATCTTCTCACTCCGTTATACATGACCAGTCCAAGAAGACCTATCTGCAAGGCTGTTTTTCTCCCCTAGCTAATTAATTGCTTGTCCTTTTATATAAAACATCAAAAAATCATTTTGAATAAAAGCTTTATAAAACATACGCTATTCTGGACAGAGTGTGTACGTCTGTTATATATCTGTGTACATGTCTATATAGACAGGCACACAGTTTGTACGTGTATGGACTCATATATGTGTGTGTTTGTATATAAAGCAAACATATACACACATGCATGCATATATATCCTGCCATTTTTAAAGGAAGAGCTTCCTCACAGAACTCAAATACTGAATTTGCCAGGTCACAGACAAGAAGAGCTTCCACTGGAGTACAGGGCTCTGTGAGATCCCAGCAGCCCAGCCAAGCCAACCTGAATGTACAGTGGCAAATGAACAGTCACTGTTAGGATTTTACATTAAAATGATGGTTCCAGCCTTAGTTTCCAGTAGACAAATCCATCTCACAAATACACTTCTGGCTGCCCCAGCAGAAAGATAAGCTTGGAAAGGAATTTCTTTGAGTTTCCATAATCCTCTTCAGACTGCCACGAGGTGCAATGTGCATACCTGCACTGTGGGATACAGCAGCTCCAAGGATACCCTCACCTGGCTTGTGGGCCAAGTGGCTGCAAAGAGGAGCAAGAGATGGGTCTCTGAAGCAAGAAGAAATTATTTGGCTGGAGCAGAGTAAAGCACCAAGCCAGTTTGCCTTACTGACAAAACTCTGACTGCTATTACCTGCTACAGAAACACACGCTGCACTGCCCTAGCTGGACAGAGCTCCACTAGTTTCAGTGGATCCACGCTAATTTTCTCTCTTTTCACTTTTGTTGCTACTGAACCTACTTCTTTTGGCCAACAAGGGGAATAGGGAGTTAGGAAGAGTCCAGAGTAAAGGAGAGAACAGTCCACAGAGTATTTTACTTCTAAGACTTATGTATCCAAAGGGCATGTAATTTAAGGTCTGTCATAGAAGCGAATGACCACCTAGGGCCTATGAAACAGCACAACAGATTTTTGGTCTGCTTCAAGCAAAACCTGACGAGGCTAGCTCATACAGCAAAATGGGCTACTTAAAATACCATCCTCTGACTTCATCTCAAATGAAGTATGAACAGTCACAGAACTACCCCAGCAGCAGACTCAGGGCAGCAACTAGTGGCAGAGGGGCTGTGACAAGCAGCTGGACTCGGGAACCTTTTCTACTAGCACAGCTGCAGCAGGACACTGTCAATAGCCTTTACACTACTATTCTTCTGCTTTGTGTATTCAGATTAAAGCTCCTAGTGGCACTGACTAGTTGTCCTTGCAAAGCATTCACACCAATGGAAACATGTAACAGAACCCAAAAATGTTAGAAGACAAATCACAGGAGCCTGGGGAAGCTTGTACATTTGTACCTATAGCATAGTTAGAGGACATCAGCTTCTTGAGCTGGACATATCCTAATAGTGAACACAAGATTTGCCAACCTTTTTTTTTTTTTTTAATAAAAGCTTATTTTCCATCTAGAGTAACTATATACGTACCTGATTAAAAATAAAACAACACAAAATCCAACAATAATTCACTGACAGCATGAAGAAAAATTCCATTTCACGAAAAACAAACAAACAAAATACCATTCTGTTTCACAACAGAAATGCATAGACAGGTCATTTTTCCCGTTCCTTCAAACCATCTCAGTTGCATTGAAAAACATGTATTTACGTGGATTTGGAAGTGCTCTATTTGAGGCCCATGTCTCTGAACCTTACAAGTTTCCAGCATGAAAATGTGGTCTGTAGGGCAACATTTTGAAACCAACTCTTTCTTAAATATTGACAAATGCCTACTGATAAAGACAAAATACGCAAACCATGCAATATTACTCTCCCAACAGCCACCATGCATTCTAAACCAGCATATATAGATTGGAATATATATCTGCCATTACACGAATTATAAACCAAAACACAGACTCACGAAGGCAAAATGCACTACTCATTACTGTTTAAATCTTTAGAAATTATTTTCTAGATGCACAAATAATATTTACTATCATGACTTCACTGGAAGCTACCCCTTTCGCTATATTTCCTAAAATTTATCCTTAGACTTTTATCAAATGTTTTTTCCTCATACACAGAGAAAATAACTCTTTTTGTTATCTGCTAGTACAAGCTCAGTATTACTAGCAAAAGCGGAATGACCCTATCCTGTTGTCATATTACAAATGTGTTTCCTGTGCTTTAAAAGGCTCATCGTCAAGTACAACCAATGCAGAACTTTTTTCTTTTTTTTTTTTTTTTTTTTTTTTTAATAGTTGTCACCTCTGTTGCCTCCACATTCTTCCTTTTTCCCCTTATTAGCCCATAGGGTGCCCTTTTCCCACAGATGATCAATACATAAGGAACAGGGAATAATGGAAAAGAGGTATGTTTCCCTTCTCTAGTATTTCCACAGTGACAGAAGTCGATGCTGATAGCACAGAGATTTTTGAACTGGACATACTGTTTGAAGCTTCAGCTGCAGAAAGTGATAAGCCTGAGCACTTTTCCCACTAATGCAACTTAACAGCATTTTGAGTAAAAGCAAAAGGCTCACAGCTCTGTCCACATGTATCAGAAGATAGTACTGTATTTTGAGTTAAACATTTAAACATAAGTCAGCCTATTTTACTACTGGTGGTGAAGCTGAAAGATGTGGTTGGTTTCATTACTTTACCTTCTTAATATCACAAAGCAGCTGATCTATTTGATGAGTGTCCCAACTCCAACCGCCCCCAAAAAAAGTAATACTATTTTCTAGCAATAGGTAGACTCCTCCAGCTGTGCTTTGATGTATAACAACTGACATTTGAAAGAGAGAGACCTCTGAAGTAGGAAGTTGCACTTGCATGCTTTGCCAATATAAACAGAAAAAACAGGTAAATAAGTGATAAGTAGCTGACAAAGAATAAGGTTTGGCTGTATTGAAAAGTAATACCACAGATGGACCAAACATTAAACACTCAATAGAAATGCCTTACTTTGGTGGATATAATAAGATTTTTCTAAGCACACTTTATAATTTAGTTAAGTAAAGATACGTAAAAACATGTGACTACAAGGTATTTACTCCAGTATCAGACAGGTTCCAAGTCAGGGAAAGCATAACATTAAAGTATTTTTTTGTTCGTTTGTTTTTTTTTGTTTTGTTCTCTCTTCCCTACCCTCCTCCCCCCAGACCTCTAACATCTACCATAGACTTGAAGTTTGATTTTTTTTGTATGAAATTGAACTGAAGATAACATATGTCAATACTCAGTTATAAATATTCGTTGCACATGTACCCACCCCAAAGAAACAAATGCTCACTTCAGCCCCTCACCCCCGAATTATCAATGGAAAAATATTTTTTTTTAGATTAATTGTCAAGCCATGAAAGACATTTTACTGCCAAAGCAGATAGCCTCATCAAGGAAAGGGGGGGAAATAAATAAATTTAAAAATTGCAGGAACCTGGAAGCTTTTTAAAATTCCCCAAACACTGCATCTCTTTAAACTAGCATTTGCTAACAATGTCCCTGTACTCAGCTCTTTTTGTGCGTCTGTCACTCAGCAGCACGTAAGAACAGATAGTCCAGAAGCTTCCTAAAAGGACAAGAACTGAACCTTTAACCTGAACTGGCTCCTGCTTCGCCACCCACCCACCTCTCCTACAGCAGTAAATCCTCATCATTGACTGAAACAGTTGACAAAGTCAGTACTGAAAAGAATGTTCTGCCTATTTTAATGCAAAATCTTGGAAATCTATGGCATGGCTCAATACGAAAGATTAGACAATCATTGGTTGAACCCTCTCAAAATACCGTAACTAAAAGAAAAAAACTTAATTTTAAACAGCAGATGTATTCTCATGTAGCTATGCAGACATTTCATAGTCACTCTGCCATACTGGCTTATGTCTGGCTGTTTGAATAAAAATAGCTAATGTGCTTGCTCGTTACGCCATTAAATAAAGTGCACAAAGGAATTGCCAGTACTGTTTTTGTCCATTAAAGGCAATGGTCATTAATAGCTTGTATTTGTAGAAGGCTGTCAGAGGAACAGAATGCCTGAGCTTCCTCAACATTTTTCTGTAGGTTTAACCATACATTAGGCAGAAGGGGAAATGATACTGCACACTTCCTCATTCCAGCACAGGTCACACCTGCAGGAGAGCTGGCAAGTCACACAAACCCCAGTCAGAGAAAAAGATTCAAGTCCTACAAATTTGGGGGGCGGGGGCAGAAAAAGGTGGGTCTCTCCATGGGAAGAGAGAATTTGCACATCTTGGCAAAATGTGCAATGATGTGGGTTAGTATTTCAACACTTTTTTTTGCCGTCCTGACTAATGCCTCAGAGACATATGTGCTACTTGTATTACTATTCCTTCTCATCCATTTTATGCTTGAAGGAGTTAATTTTCAGCAATACTCTGAGAGGAAATAGGCAACAAATGGCCTAGTCACATAATCATGTCTGGGCTGGATGAACAGATTTTTCAGACATCTTCAAATAGGTCCACCTGGAAATCACAGCCAACATGCTCAATAAGCTACAGTGAGGAAACAGGCTGTGTCAGCTGGATGGTATCCAAACATGGATCACCTAACAAGCAGAACGGAGGACTGGGAAGCTGACAGCATGCTCACAACGTGTCATCCATGAGAAGTGGTGGATTTTCACCAGCTACACTGGAGACCCCACTCCACTGACAAGTAGAGAACAGAAAAAATATATGTAATCATACATATTCAGACAAGAAGTTACATGCAAGAGAGAGAGAGAGAGAGAGAGAGAGAGAAACAACCGAGGTGACAGGGGATGCCCTACCTAGAAGAACACAGAATTTACCAGCCCTCATAAAGACTTTGCCTGTTTGCCTTCAGCTGCATGTCTGAGTGAGACAGGGAACTGTGAACCTAGAGACCAGTCATCATTGTTTACACCTCTCCAGTAAGACCTCAGAGTACTCATCATATAGAGTTCGAGAGGTTTTAAGAGAGAGAAGTAGTGCAGGATTAGCTTGGGACAAAAGGGAAGAAGGTACTCGGTCCCATTGCGATGAGAAGAGACTCACCATCAGCGCAGAACTCTGAACAGGCTCTGGCAAGAGATACTCTTTCACAGCCAATCCTCAAATTTGGAGCATACCTGTCTTGCACCCAGGGATCTGTGAGAGGCAGAGGAAGCCCTACTAAAAGTGGTGACACCATTTGTCATCTGCTAATTGGGATTCAATCTAGCGTGAACCTTCAGACTTATTTGAACCCAATAATACATTAGTCTGATGCACTAAGATTAATGCTGTACTTTTTTGCTGGAATATTTTTCTTTGTTGCTCAAAAACTGGCAAAGCTTTATGAATCTTTCTTCAGACCAAGAAGTTTACTCTACTTGCTCCCCTAGTTTTACTAGTATGAAGCCTCGACCTAAATTCTCTTATTTTAGAAGGGTACTTCTGAGTACAATGGGGTTAGAAGAGAAACTTATCAGATTGCTCCGTCCCCCTCCAGCTCTCTTCCCTCCCAGTTTTCTGGAGTTTAAATAGCCTCCCATGAAACTGCCAGGGACAGCAGAGCTGGAAAGCAAGAGAAAACACTGATACACAAGCAACATTTTTAAAGAAAAAAACTATGAAATCCCAACACCAAGGCAGGTTCTCACCTGTAACCAAATACTTCTGGGAACCATATGAATGGTAGGTGCTATACTTACTCCAGACAGTATTAATACAGTGACTGGAAAATAATCCCATGCCCATTCTTAAGGGGAATATGTTCTCGGTGCTTATCCACCTTTGAAATTACTGCTTGTTTCAGTAGTGAGATGGCATGCTTCAGAAAGGCCCTCTGAAGCGTAGTTCAAACTTCTTGGATGTATTTGGAAGCTGGTGTTTAGAAGATGGATGGCTTCCATGCTCAAAGGACTACATATGCCTAGTGAAATATGCACTATCAAGAAAGTCATTCTGCAAGCACGATCTTGCAGGTAGAAACCCAAGTCCTGACATGGCATTTGAGTCTTTAAAGTCTGGGGTGAATGATTCTTACTCACACAAGCAATCAAGAAGCAAAAACACTTGGGTTATTAAAAGTGTAGTGTTTATAGCCCTAACATTATGAATTATTCTGCCTTCAAACATGCTTTACTAGGAGTTCAGTAGGAGCACAATGTAGTAATGCATCAATTTTATCTGGAATACTGTTGGGGGAGGGAGAGTTGCTCTCCTATTTTGAGAGTAACATCTATGCTACACATGCAGTGCCAAAGCCTTCTAATCCAACAGGCTGAATACATACTAGTTATTGAAACTCAAGAACGTGTGCACAAAAGGAATTTCATACAATTAGTCTCTGTTGTCCTCCTCAATTTATGCTCTCCGTAAAGTTCTCATTCCAATGTTGCTACATTACACACTCAGATCCATCTTTTTGCCTCCCACAATGACTTTAGTTATGTAAAAGCATTAACACAAACAGGCAAGGATGTAAAAAAAAAAAAAAAAAAGCATTTGCACAAAACACTGATCTGTCATCTAGTACAACAGGCTCATTTCATAGATTAATATAGCAAAGCAAAATCGCATGAAGCCTAGTGAAAACAGATGACACTGTTTTAGTCTCAGTACTGGAAACCCTGGTTTAGTTCCAGTATTAGAAAGCTTGTATCACAGATTTCTGCTGAAGAAAATTGTAACAGAACACAGTTATAAAAAAAATTTTCACACTAATGTAGCAGGCTATCACTCTGAATAGCATGTATAAAAATCTTACAGAAGAAAAAGATTACATTCATTCTCAAATAATAAGAAGCTTTGTACACCTCCACTTGTACATCTTTATTTGCTGAACATCTTACAGAAGTTTATAACTGAAGCTTGAAACAAAATGTGACCATAAACTTATCTGAGGAGGTCTGTGCAAAGAATTGATCCTAATTTCTGAGAACTTGTACTACATGGGGCAAAATTACCTGAAAGAATATGCCAAGGAGAAGCTTCCTACTGGCTAGGTATGGCCTACATCGTGACAAACAAAGAGCAGAGATAGCAGACTTCATCTCCATGAACGACCTTTTTTCAGCAGCGCTGTTCGCATATTCATGCAGCACAGATATTATGGCTTCGCACAGTGCCAGAACAGCAAGGCCGCAGCACAGGAGCGGGGGCAGGTCTGTCACAGACCGGGTCACTACACCTTCCTGCAGCCTGTCACTGAGGCAGCACTCCTTCCCCTCTTTCCTAGCCTGCCCAATTATTAAGTTTTGTTTTTATGTCTGCAGAAGCATTTCATAGGGACACAAAATGGAAAGACGCCAGTCTTCCCAGAGCCAATTCTGAGTAGGTCAGTCTTGGCTCAGCAGCAGACTACACAGCTCAGCAAAAGGAAACACAAGGCCTTGAACTCAGGCCCATCTTCCCTCCCGTCCTCCATACACACACCCAGGATGCAGTTTTGCTTTCATCGCTGAGGAATAGTAATTCACTGGTGGTCAATATCATCTCCACTGGAGACTATGACAGCTGCCAAGAGGCCCTAACCATAAGCAAACCAAGAACTGCTCTGATTAAAGCTATACAAACCCTGAGAGGAAGATGCCAAACTTTACCATTGATGCATATTTTTGGCCTCCTTCAAGTGTTATAGGAAGTTCCAGAATAACTATAACGGAGATGCCTTACTTGGAGCTGCCAAGCTAATACCAACCTAAGGGTCAGATAAGGCAAGGAAACAAGTGGTAACATCAACTCCCCTGGTCTGATGGCATTCTTTGGCTGGCAGCAATACTGCAGTAGTTGGGGCATCTCAGCTTCTGGCTTTGCTTCCTCAGCCTCCAGAGCCAGTTTCTTCTCAGTTAGCTTTGAAATCAGGGCAGTGATACTATTTATTAAACCAGTGATACATGAAAAAGAAAAAAAAAAAAAAACACCTGAGGATAGGGTTCCTCAGGTAACCAGTAGGAAGCAGCCTGAAGTTACAGTGTTCACTTCCCCACTACACCAATGACCTTCAGTATGGCTGGCTTTAGGCCAGGCAGGTGCCCCGACACACACTGCCAGGCAACCCATTGCCCATGTCTTCCGATTTCTTCAGAAAGTGGAAGCCACGTATGCAATTGACAGCCCTCGAGAATGCCACATTGCCTTTTGCTTGTAAAAAGGTACACCATATAAATCAGAAAAACATTACTGATATTTAAAATGATGATACATAGGTACTGATATTTTAAATGCTCTACAGAATCTCTCCATGTCACTACACAAGATACGGAGGCAACGTGTAAGGAATTGAAAGGAGAGAGAACATACCATTCAATGCATCAGGGATAACTTTCCTATTACCCAGAAAAACAGATTCTTGATGATTCTTCTTAAATAACACACAAACATGCTATTACACAACCATGGACAAAGTTCTACAAGACTGCAAGAAATTTTTAGTCATTCGATCAGCTTAACAACAAAGCTATAAGGACAGCCACAGGATATACAGGCCAAACTCTGGGTTCTTCCTGGGAGTTGAATGAAAGAAAAAAAAAAAAAAAGGACAAAAGAAAAAGGGAGGAATGTGCCACTCTTTCCAGCCCTCGTCCTTTGACAATACCTACTCTATGCTGTCTATTCCTACTATACCTACTGTCTATTAAAGATTGTCAGCATGTCAAGAACGACCTTGATGCTTTCCTCACTGTTCTTGTGTCATCATGATGACTTGTGTCATCATGACTTGGTTTTCTTGAGGAAAAAGTGTTTCAGCTGTACTTAGTGCATTTCTTGGAAAATGTGTTTTACAAACAATGAATACTTCTGAATAGCTCTGGGGAGTAAAGAGATGAATGTTGGGAAAAAAATTATGTGACTGAGCAAGGCCCATGCTCTGCAAACAGCTCTTACTGCACAACGCATTAGAACCTGAAGACCAAGGCAAGTAACAAAAACCAGTGGCTAATCTGCCTTTTCAGCATCTAGCAGAGAGCCTGAGTTCACCCTCCAAAGGTTTCCTCAGGCCCACCCGATCACTGATACTCATCATACAGGCAGAAGCACAGCAGACCCGCTCACTCTATCCCGTCTCTAGCAATCCTCTACGACTTCATTCCCCCAGACTGCAGCTCATTGCTGTGCACATGCAGGCACAGGCCTCCAGGGCAGTGTGATCTGGCCAAGGAAGGTGCAGGGCACATGGCAGATGCATCCACAAGTCTGCCCACGGACCTGCGAGTGGACAGCGCTGGCTCGGGAGACAGACCTCCTGGTGAAATCCATTTAACACATTCCCAAAGAGCTTCTGCCAATACCGTTCCTATGGCCAGTGAAGTTATCCTAGCTAAAAGCAAACATCCCTGTTAGGCTAGCTGACTTTGCTGAAAGAAGACCACGCATTTTATAGAAACGAAGATAAATTGAGCTCATTTTCTCCTACAGAAGTTGTTCCGGTGTGACTAAAGCTGATTCTGTTCCATTATATCTGCTTAGGTAGCTAACAAAATGAGACCTACTGGAGCAGAAACATATTTATGTATCTTTAAACAATGTAATGAGATTTTAAATGCTTGGTTGGGCTTTCTGGACTTTTGTCCACACATTAAATCATACAACATTTCATGGCTACCACCTCTAACTACCACAAGAACTGGCAACTTCTCTGCTGCTTTTACTTATTTGTACATTTAAAGGGAGACATTGAAGTTGTGTGTTAAGATAGACTGAAGCACTATTGTATTAAACAAGCATAATGAACAGAATTCATAACGCCTCAAACATTTTTATAGATTTGTTTCTAATATTTATAAGCATATTCAATAAATGCATGATTTACTTTTGAATATCGCTATTCTTTATATCTTCAGTGACTAAAAACTAAAGCTAAAAATACTTATACGAACCCCTGTTGCATACTTCCTCCACATTCAAACAGAAACCCCCAACCAACCAACATAAACAACTGGGATGAATGCTTCAATTTCCAACGGGCAGCAAGATGAATGCCATAAAAAGAAATTAAGACTTACTATTTTTCCACCTTCCCTCAAAACACAAGAGTCTAAACCAACCCCTGTTTGGTCAGTTGTGACTTCGTAAGTTCTGTATCTACCAAACCACATGCTGCCAGGAATAGCGCAGATCTTAAAGTAAGGAATACAAAATCATTTTGGGGTTTCGTATTTTTTTTTAAGGTCATTGAAAGAACCCCCAAAACACATTCCTGCAAGGAGAAACAGTTAAAACTGATTTTAGCTTTAAAAAGGTGCTATTTATTCTATTTATTCTGCTGGGTATACACAGAATGTTTGAACAAAAAAAGTTAGTCATAGCTCAGACAATACAGCTTACTATGACTACACCCTTCACTTATAGGAAAACCAAAAGATCGATTTCTGTTTCAACCAACTGAAACAGCAGAAGAATAAAATAACTTCTCCTTGGTTTTGTTTTCTAAAAGACACCTTTCCATCTGACATGTAAGAAAATGGTTTGGGCCGCTGAAAAATCCTGCCACTGGCCAGGCTTTGCAACAGGCACATCCCATACACCTTGTTCTGCACACACTGTGTGCGCTGAGCTCATCATCCCTCCCTGTGGCTTCTAGGGGGGGAAAAAAAAAAAGTAAAATAAAGGCAGAAGAGGGGATCTGTCAGGCTGCGTACCAGCACAAGCCACGGAGTTACAAGTTTACGTGATCACACTATCAGGTTAACAATTTGCAGTTTGCTTCACTCTTAGACTCCACAGCAGCCTCCATTTTGTCAGCTGCCTCAATTTAAATGTTTCCCAAGCCCAGCTTAGCACTTCAGGTTTCTTCGGGAGTCCTTCGGGGCTTTAAAGCATCCTCGGCCGCTGGCGGCGGTGCAAGGCAGACTGGACGCCGGTGCGTTTGCCCAGCTCAGAAACACGGCCGCGCATATCCAGCCTCATCCACACACCCCCAGCCACCCTCCCAAGGTGATTCCGGCGCACGGCGAGAAAGCCGGGGGTCTGCCCCGTATCCCTGCCTGCCCTTCCCCGCTCCCCGGGGCAGCCCCTCGCCCCTCGTCCCCTCCTCTGCGCCACGGGGCAGGTGGACGCGCCCCTGCCCACGGGGTCCCGGCCGGCCCCGATGCTGGAAAAGCCGGGCTGCGGCAGGCCGGTGCCCCCCTGTCCCCCTCAGCCCCCTCTCCTTACCATCGGCGGGGACAGGAGGTGGAGGAGGAGGAGGAGGAGGAGGAGGAGGAGGAGGAGGAGGAGGAGGAGGAGGAGGAGGAGGCCGGAGCGTGCCCGTGCGGGGCAGCGACCTGCCCGCGGCTGGCGCTCTCCTTCGGAGGTGAGGGGGCGGCGAAGAAGGGCATGTGAGAGGAGGGCAGGCGGCGGGAACCCTCCCTCACCTCCCTCCTCCCTCCTCCTCCTCCTCCTCCTCCTCCACCTCTTCCTCCTCCTCCTCCTCCTCCCGGCCCGGCCCCCCCAACCCCCCCTGCCCCGCGGGGCTGCCCCGGGCCGGGGGTCCCGGCGGCGACCCCTGCGCTCCTCCCGGCACTTACTGTCGCACCCCCTCTGTCTGCCTCGGGTCTGTCCCCGCGGCGGGGATAAAAGTTGCCACCAGCCTCTCTCTCTCCGCTGCCGCCAGAAAGCAACTTTTTGTCTCCTTCCAGCCGCTAGGAAAGCGCCTCTTTCACCTTCTTCTTCGAGTCAAAGATAACAGCAATTTAAAAGGAAAAAAAAAAAAAACGCTATTCTGGTCTTTTTAGGAGGGGGAAGCATGAAGGCTGAGGGAAGAGGAGAAGAAAAAGGAAACATTCGGAGATTTTTTTTCTCGTCTTCTCCCCCCCCTCCCCCCCCCCCCCAAGATGGCTTGAGAGAATTAAAAAGGGACAGCGGGGAGGGGGGGGCGTTGGAGATCGGGAGGGGAAGAAAGTTTGGGGTTGGTGGTGAGGTTTGGTTTGGTTTTGTTTTTTAATTTTTTTTAAGCCTCCCGTTCCTGAAAGGAACCAAACAATTCCTAATAAATGGGTAGAGCAAACAGACCCGAGGAGGAGGAGGGAGAGAGAAAAGAGTTTTGCTGGTCAGTAAACTTCAAGCTGCTGGGATGAGGTCATTGGTGTAAAAATAAAGCGATGGCGTCATTTGAAACCAATCCCAGTGAATGAACTCAGCCGGGAGGGGGGGACAGGGAGCCGGAGGGGGGGGAGACAAGCCCCGGGAGGCGGTCCGGCAGCCGCGGATTGGTACACCCGGTCCCGGGCTGGGCCGGGCCGGGGTAGCTCCGGGTTTCTTGCTGTCACCGGGCCGGCGGCTGGGGGGGGGGAGGCTGGACACGCGTCTGCTGCCCCCGGCCTCCCGGTCGAGCTGCGGGGCCGGCCCCTAGGAGGAGCCGAGGCCGCCGAGCGATTCAAACGGGCTGCCGCCACCCGCCCGGCCGGCCCGGCCCGGCCCAGCGGGCCGGCGGGGACGGGGTAGGCGCCGCGATCACCGGCACGGCTGCGGTCCCTTCCCTCACAGCCCGGGCCGGGCCCCGTGGTCGCCGGGACGGGGAGGGAGGGACGGCTTCGTCCCCCTGTGTCCCCAGCCCCAGGGGTGCCGTGGGCCTGCTCCCGCCGGGCCTGGGCCCGCGGCGGAGCTCCGTGGCAAGTTGGGGGCTATCACCCCTCGAATGACCCTGTTAGATTAAAAACAATAAGACAACAACGTGAGGAAAATAAGAGTGAAATCTAAACATTTAGACACGCAGAAACATAATTACTTTGTCTAAGGCATTTTTCATTCTGGCTAGTACCAGTTTTAACTAACATGCTGCACTTGTGCCATTCAGGGATTTGATGTGTGGTCCCCGTCTTACCTAAGTATTCTTCTGCAGATGTTCCCCCACTTGGGGGAAGGAGAAATAACCAAAATCATTGCAATCATCTGCCAGTTCTGCTGAGGGCACAAGACATCTTACATGTCAGAATTCAGACTCTGGTCAGTCTTCTCTGCTGGCCTTTGAGTCCCTGGGCCCCATACCCTTAGAAGACATCAGGAGAAACAGGATTAACCCTATGGGTCCTTACACTGTGGTGGTCATCTGTTCAAACAAAGCACCTTTGGAAAGGTGTACGCTTACCACTCACGAAAAAACATGTTGTGTGATTGGTATTTTGGGAAGCAGGCTACTCCGCAGAAATAATGCGGTGGTGGTCTCAAAACTGGTCTCTGTCAGGCACAATTGGCCAAGAACCACCTTGACAAAGAGCTTATTATTAAGAAGTTATGCATGAACTGCCTCAAGAAGAGTTCTTGCTAGCACTCATACCAAACAGCGGTGTCCTCTCCAAGAGAGTGAAAAATGCATGGAAGAGAGAGAAGTCATTCCCAAGACAGAGTCCCAGTCTCTGTAAGACACTGACCAAAGAAAGAGCAAGAGCTGTGCAGACATTGTGGTAAGGCATAGGTGTATTTACTATTTTGCACATGTGTATCTTATAGAGCTAAAGAGCAGTTTTGCTTTTTGCCTCAAGTAACCAGTGGCCCCAAAGATACTTCGTGCAGCCCCCAAAATGCCCACAGTATGGAAAGTGTGCACAGTTGGCTAGTGGTTAATGGATCTACAAGTGACCCATTTCGATGAAGGAGAGCAAAGAGCGTGCCAGAGAAACTCAAGGCCAAAGCCAATGCCCCAGCTCATTCATACCAGAGAAGTGCAAGAACAAATAGTTCCCGCATGATTATCCTCACAAATAGAAGTGGGGAGCACAAGAAAGGGATGCATGCTGAAGAAGAAAGACATTTGAATTCTCTCTTCCTTTTTATCATCTAAACCTGGTAACGTGTTATATAAGTGGTTTTGTTGTTGTTGGTTGTTGTTTTTTAAATGGGGAAACTGAAAAAGTTTCCTAATGGCAAAATTGTAAGCATAAAAAAGCTTTGTTTTGTTTTTTTGTTTTTGAACATTTTTGTGGCTTAAAAAGGATATTTACAGAAAAGTCTAGAATGGCAAGTTAAAGCTTTTCCAACACAGAATCAGGATTTCTTTTGATTTATATAATAAAAGGTGTGACTAAACCACAGATATATCATGATTAACTCCTGCAGGCTGAGGTAAGACACAAAGAGAAGTAGTCTGGAGGGCTGAAATGCGGCAGCATCTGATCTCGCTTCATTAAGATTAAAGGCCACTCTCTTTACCTCCTCTTTGCAGCAGGCTAAGCGTGCACGTGTTGACAGTTAGCGTGCCTCAGCCAGCAGGTGGTCACTCATGAAGGAGCAGTAATTCGTTTACATGTCAGTCTAACTTCAGCCTAATTTTTTTTTTCTTGAAAGTCTTTCTTACCTCCCTACCACTTGCACAGCAGGCTCCTGGAAAAGGTTTGAAATGCAGTCACAAAACAGAGATCAGGCCTTAATGTTGTAAACATTTCAAGCTGCACACCTGAACCATCTGCCTGCGAGAGGGAGTGCCTGGCTTCGCTAGTCCCTGGTTGCTGACCTTCCCTCCCCAGCTTTCTGAAGTTTTACTGAGTGTCTGGCAATTGACTTTATCTGCCTCAGAACACACTCACAGCCCCTTTCTGGCAAAGTAATGCTGAAGGAGTTAATGCTAATGTCCCTTTTCTGTGTCTGGTTATCAAGCTCAGGAGGTAAGAGGACTTGAAGTGTCAGTGTGAGGTAAAACACGGGCAAAAGACATGATAGTGACTATCCAACGGACCATACAACAGCTTTTGAACTTTGACACGCCTGCACGCCCCACATTCTGCTTCTGGCAGGAGTGACTCTAAGTGCGTCACTGTGCGCTGCCCCTATCGCTGGAGAGCCAGGGAGGAGAAATAGATGGCTACTTCTGAGAACTGGAGGTTATACACCTTGTTTATAAAGGTTTCTATTTGTTTATGGGTAAAAGCCAGCATGTCTGACTTCTTGTTCCTTTTCCATTTAATGGATTTTGTGACACTCCACTTGGTTAATCAGTTAGCAGTGATTAAACAAGGAAAAGATGACAGTCTGAATGACATCATCTTTTCTGCACAGTGGAAAGGAGTGGTTTTCCAGAGGAACCTCTTGCAAAATAAGCGAGAACTGAACTTAAAGCACAGAATTTACCGTGCTTTAAAATCCCCGTGTGGGTACTCACTTCCTCCACAGCCTGAAGTTGGGTTGCTGAAGAGGTTATTAGTCCCAGCCAGCTGCCCAGTGACTGTCACTGCTATTTTCTGCTGAAGGTTACTGCCACTCCTACCTACCTGCAAGCTATTCAGGCAGTTTGCTCCCAAAATTTGTTTTGGCCAAAGTCAACCAGAGTAGCTTAAGCAGTTTAAATAGTAGATGTCAGCTGAACTGGTTTGTTTTGGCTGAAATGGTTTCGGGGAAACCCAAGTCAGCAGATGGGAAGTGAAGTGATGACCTTTTTACAGACAGCTTCAGAGCCGTGGTGTAGTTTGGCTTAATCTACTTTCAGAGCAGACTGCTATACCAGACATAGCTGCTACAGACAGCTCTTCAAGGTATTTAAAAATAGAAGGGTTGCTGAGATACCTACATTGAAACATTCGTAGCATTTTTAGATACCACTAGCTTTGCTGGCATAGAGAATAGGGTACGGCAGTTGGAGCAGTGCGGGTTTGTCAGAGAGCAGCAATGAGGACATGAGAATTAGGAGAATGGAAACCAGTAGGAATAGAAGATGGAAGACAGTGAGGAAAAGAGCAGCAGAGAAGAGTTTGCACTTGGAGATCAGCAAACTGATCAGATGGAGATCACAGAGCTCAGCGTAAAGGAGAGAAATTTGAGTAGTGTGAAAAATGCAAGCATCAGAGACAGAGGGTGCAGAGTAGCAATGCTTAGGGGAAAACTGAGTTGAGGACAACTTATATCTCCTCATTCTTCCTTTCCATGTGTGCATCAGACCTGGGGCAGCTCTATTCCTCCAGGAAATGCTTAAGTAAGAATAGAATAGCCTCACTACTCTGTTGCTGTTGGTAGTTTTCATTCTTCTACTTCCCCATAGCTTCTCCAGGACTGTCAGATTCACAGCAGCTCAAAGAAGCTGGAGGTAGTATGCAAGAGGAGAGTCTCAATGGAGACATGTTTTTGAGCTGGTAGGTATGTAGGACAAGACAGTGATAATTCTTGCTCTCTGTGGGACAGTGGAGGAAATACTGGGGGATTTAGAGCAGTGGAAGAGAAAGGGAGAATTACAGGAACCAGAACAACAGAAAGAACAGTAAAAAACAGTTTTTAGTATCAGCTGTCTGCTTCCGTATATTTTCTTACTTAATAGATCTTATATCCACTACTGAATAAGAATTTACATGATCCCTATCTTTATAATGTTTCTGAATACCCTTTGTTATTTGGAGGCTTTTTGTGGAACAGAGGAGTATCAGGATACCATTTTATGGATATACAAATGAGTTACTGAGATAAAATTCCTCATTCATGGTAGTATAGCAAGCCAGTAGCATATTGGAAAACTGAACCAAGTTGTCTTAAATTCCAAATCCAACCATTAACTCATCCTTTTCCCTCTCCTCTCTTACACTGTTCAAAGGAAGAGTAACTTTTTTACTTACATGAGCAGGCACATTTAGTAAAATTAAGCACTTGCACAAAAATTTGTTGGCTTGGTTTGCAATTAGAGATGAAAAAAAGCTATAAGCAAGATAGACAGTAGAAGACAGTGGGAATAGACAAAAGAAGAAATAAAAATAGTAATTTATGGTTCTATAGACAGGCTTTGTAAAGCTTAGGGAATTTTGATTGATCCTACTCATCTTAGGCAGAAGAAAGGCAGCTATCTTGATGTTAATCCACTTCTGTGATTACTTCTATGTGAAACAGCAAGATTAAGTTTTGAAAAGGCATTTGAAATCGGAGATCATAATAAATATTATTTACAGAAAAAGAGCATAACATGTTGTCATTCATCACGAAAAGGAATAATGAAGTACTGTCCTCAAGAAACAGCAAGTTCAGACAAATCTACAGCTACTGAGAAACCCAACTAGTAACATTTCTCACTTTTCTGTGTATTTAAAGAGAAAATAATTAAATTTAAGAAAAAGGGTACATAAAAATCACATTCCAAAAATCGAGGTAATAGTCACAATAAATGCTCCCTCCCACTTTGTTTCTGTTAACTTTTACTCACTGCCAGTAACTTGTCTGTAGGCTAGTGTATTGGTATCGGAATCAATTTGCAAAGGACTGTAAGCACAGATGGTGTAAATCATCATTGCTCAACTAGCACTTAACTTCCTATGCCAATTTATACTATCTGAAGAGTAGCTTAGTATGTTCATGTTTTGTTTGTGGCCAATGATGAATCAGAACTAAAATGTATTTGTGTTTATTATGAGGGCAACACAAAATGTATGACATCTCTGACTATTCATATCCTTCTTTTTAACTACTTGAATACTTTAAATTATATGACAGTATAGTAAATTACCAACCTTAAATAAATTTTAGACTTTTTTTTTTTCCTTAGAATGAAATATTTATTAGCAGCACCAAGGATCCAATAGAAAAGGATAGCAACCATAAAATGTTTTAATGTTGTGATACATGAAATGTAATCTTGGTCAATATAAAAACATAGAATGCATAGTTACTGTCTTGATAGCATACTGAAGTAAGCTCACAATCAGAAAATTTATTTCAAAGTTTGAATGTAGAAAGTTAATGAATAAAATGTGGTATTAAATACCAGTTTTGCATATTTTTATTTTCAAGACTTACACAGGAGAGGAATTTTTCTGACAGTTTTAGAGTTTTCACTATTTCTCCTAATCCATTTTGTTGTCTCTGTCTACCTTTAACAACTTCTGAGACTAACTGATATCCTAAACCTTGTGGATTTGATACACCACTGTTTATGTTATTTTTGTTTACCAGCTGCATTTTATGTGTTGCAGTAATATTCAAATGAAACTATTTTGTTATTCAGTTGGCTGTGAAAGATGGATTTGTCTTCTGTGGAATCATTAAAATGTACTTAATAGATAAAAAGAGCCTCATATCAAAAAAAAAAAAAAAAAAAAAAAAAAAAAGGAAAAGGCAGACAAAACCATAAAGGAAATGAAAACAAAGCAAACAAACAAAAAACGTCTTGAGTTTTTAAAGGGAAAAGAAAAATGAGTTAATTACTGCTTGTTGTTAGTGTGGGAAAGAAAGGCATGAGCACCACAATGACCTTCATTTACAAGCTTTCATTCATATAAACTTTTAAGTGGCTAACACCCAGAACATCAATATTTTGGCCTCACTGTAAAAACATTCATAGAAAAAAAAGGAAATTAAAAAAAAAGACTATTAACTCTGACAAGTTTCTTGTTTTGTCAAATGAACTGGTTAGAAAATCGTCACTCTGGTACTATCCCAATTGTCAACAACAGCCAGCAGGGTTTGTCAAGAAGGACAGGTGAAAATATCAGGTTACATGGAAAAGAAGCATGTGAAAATTTCAGAGCGTGTCATTTAATATTTTTTTTAGGATGCAAGGTTAGAATATGCCTATTTTAGTGGCAATCTGAGTTCAAAAATCTAAGGTGGAGGTGAGGTGAAGGACTGCTTGTTTATTTTTACACTGCCCTCTTGACAGCTCTTCAAATGGACAGGAACTCATTGGCTTCGGTGCGTTAGGTATGGGTTCAGCTCTTTTAGCTCCGAGGGGGGTTGACAATCTTGCAAGAACATTTCTGCTTCAGTGCAGTTTGCCACTTGTTCTTGTAGCTGGGGGAAGAATCATAATAAATATGTTTAAACCATTAGCTTATGTTAAGCCTATGTAAAGAAGGGGAGAAAAATCAGTGAGACTAAAGCACAGGGCTGCAAATCAAACATTCTGTTTTCTGCGTTTAGGTCTGCCACAGACTTCTCATGACTTACTCAAAGTTGCACCCACTTACTTCAGATACAGATTCGGCTTGTTGACTCTCCAGTCATTAAAAAAAAAATTGCTTCAAGCCACGGATCAAACAATGATGACTTCCAGAAACATATGCTGAAGAATGTGCATCTTCCTGATCATTTAAAACCTAAATGGGATATTATGAAATCAAATGGGGCAGAAGGTTTTTTAAGAGGGGGAATTTCAAGTACAATGCATGGCTTTGCAGGACATTATTTATTGGCAACTGTGTAAGCTTCGAAGAACTCCTTAGATAGAAACATAGAAGGATAGATTCTTCCGTGACCCAGTCAGCGGACACATTTATGGGAAAATTGTAAATGCAATTTGACTTCCAGAATATAAAAGGAAAAAGACATCCCTGTTAGAAGGGCCTGTCTAATTACTAAGTTGCAGAAATTACACGTTTATTCATCTGTTATTTTGTACTAGGAGTTACAATTAACTGATGTCAGCTACAGTTTAAGAAAAATGATTATTACAACAGATGATTCATTTTAAATACCTTTTTACTTTATAGCTCCGGCAGGAGGTCAGGATGCAGTTGCACAAACACTGTAAGCTGGCTGCCAGTGAAAGAAGAGGTTCTGCCCCACTACTGCCTCATCCTTTTGCTGGGGCAAGCAGTTGCTCACCTCTATACTGAATTAGATTGGAGACCCAATCCACGCCAAAACCTTCCCCAAAAAACAAACAAAACTCAGCTTTAACCCAGCTTAGTCCCCCATTTGGTTTACAGCATGTGAATGAGAAAAGGCCTGAACCACTGCACAAGAGAGCGCAACATGGGAACAAGAGCAAATAGCAATTGGTAAAGAGAGAGTGAAACAGTTTGTGCCAGTCCCTATTTACATGGGTGTGCAAAGCTTGAGAAGATGCAGGCAGGTGACTTGGTTGAGCCCATCCAGCAGGCTGGTGATGCCAAAGGGAGGTGCTCCAGTTCACAGTTTCCTACCCTCTGCTTCTGACTGTGAGCTCTTGCCACTTTCCATGTTGTGCACCTGGCATTGTCACACTGCAAAATGGGTCGATTCAGTTTGCTAATCCAGCAGAACTAGAGTGAGTTGCCCTTTGTGACAGTTGTTAGGTAGACATTAGGGCCTGACAATATTAGAAAAGAGCTGCTCTTCACAATGAGGGTGGTCAAACACTGGAACTGGTGCCCAGAGAGGCTGTGCCTTCTCCATCCATGAAGAAAGTCAGTATTTGGATGGAACCAATCTAAGTTTAGAGTTGAATTTAACTTTCAAGTTGCCTCTGCTGTATACAGGGAATTAGACCAGTGGCCTCTAGAGGTCTTTTCAAACCTAAATTGTTGTATGGTATGGATGTGGCAGTCATGATTCCTGTGTCTTGTATCCTTATTTTACACTGAGAAGTCTCCTTGTGCATCAATATCCCTGGCTGAAAATTTATCTGTCAAACATTAAGTTAGTCCTGTAATTGTTATGAAATTTCAGTGTATACATTTCTATGTATAAATTTCTATGAGCAAAACTATTTCAGGAGGAAGTTCGGTTGGACGGTGTATGTCATTACTTAAAAAATATATGTTGCAGGGTTGATCTCATTATTGCTAAACAAAAAAGTATAAAGCCAGGTTATTAAATATGAATTTCTACTGTAGAAATTGTAGAAGTAACATGTACCCAGGTGAAGTTTACAAACAAGCTTAAATCCATGTTGAAGAGAGACTGTACAATAATAATATGATAATACGAAATGAATTTTAATTGATCTAGATAATTTCAGTGAACGTTAAAAACATACACAGATTCCCTCTCTACTTTGTCTCTCTGTGGCAGGCCTGCAATGCAGCATAGTTTCTGGATTTTATTGGACCAATAAAAGTTGTTGTGCTTAGTAATTTAACTTTTTAATGGTAGCAAATTACATTTACATACATTTAGAGGTCCTTTCACAATGGTAGGGGTGTGAAAAAAATGGATCTGGAATAAAATGAGTCAAGGCTGTGTGTATGTAATTGAAGGAATGAAGGTATTAAATTCTTAAGAAAGAACAACAAATGCATATGAAAATACATCTTTAAAAAAAAGATCCTTATTCTTAATAACACCCCTCCCTTTCCATAGCTGTCCATAAAATGACAGTATAGCTGCATATGGTATATTTGATTTAAAAGTTCCTCAGCACTTCTGGTGTGGTGCAGAGGCAATGGTGCACCACCATTCTCCTGTTTCTTCCCATAGCTGTGCAGCCAGATTATATACTTTATAAGCCAAATATGTAGAGAGACAAAGCAACAAAGTCATCTATGTCTTTTACAAAATATTACAATGCCAAGGAGCTTTATATATATATATATTTTAAATTATCACTGTTCTATGTAGGTTGTCAGCACTATGTATTCAGGGACATCTATCTTTCCTAAATTTGAGGGAAAGCCAGTACAATGCTATCTATCCTGATCAATAAGGCATATATCCTGTATTCATTGTTTCAAGCAGGTATGCTCAAGTGGTTTGAGAGTCTAGTCTTTCAAACTCACTTTTAAATAGGTAAGTACTTTGTATGACTTCAGTGCCTTTTGGTGGGAACCTGGCCACAGACCCCACGTTTAGGTTCAGGGAGGAGTGGGAGCAGGAATGCAGTAGCGCTGCAAAGTGTCTGGCACTCAGGGATTTGGACCTGAGATGTGCTGACCAGATCATGCATGTGTTAATCCACAGTGTGCACCAAACAGATGTGTTACAGATAAATTTGCCTCATGGTGCTTGCCTGCACAGATTGTTTATGAGAATCTGTACCACCCAGGCAGTGACACTTGTCTGGAGCTACAAGTTCCTTGAGAGATATTTTCTATATTGTACAATGAGTGAGTTGTACTAGGTCTGTACACAGTGGCACTTTTCTAAGATTCGTGGATCCCCTGTGGCACATGCATTAAAAGTAGTACTGTTCTGCCAAAATTGATGCAAGAAAATCAGGACATGAGATAGACTAGACCTCTGGTGTGAATCACAAATTTCAGTTTCATTCTTTGAATTGCAATGCAGGACACCAGTCACCAACTTAGCTGGTAAATCAATCATTATTTCTTGAAACTAGGAATTCAAAAATCATTTGTTTTATTTGTACTTCATTTTTGAAATACTGAAATACTGAGTCTGGTTGCTATTTTATAGCAGCTAAAGATCTCATTCTTTAGAAGTGTATGTGCACTGCCTCAGAGCTTCTATACTCAATTGAAAATTATGCCCAAGCAGGAGTCAAATGCTGAAAGCAGAAAGTAGACAATTCAAGCTTGACGGTATTCTACATCTGTGAATCTCTTTTGTGCCTGTCCGAAGCATATGTGGAAGAGCAGTGAGCTTGTATGAGATTCTGTCCCTATATCTCCACTGACAGCAGAGATGATAAGAATCAGGCTTGCTCTTTCAGTATGTCTATCTGCAAATAGCTACAGTGTGGTACAAACAGACATAATAATCCAGTTTATTTTGGACGATTGATTAATGGGAACATTATTCATATACTCAGTGCATGACATTTCCTATTACTTGTTCATATCATTTGAGAGTTAAAGGATATAAATACTTAGGAATTTGCCACCAGTTGGGTCGCCACCTGTCTGCTGAACACATTAAAGGGGGAAAAGGGTGAGTTGTATTCCGTTTAAGAATGCTGTAACTATCTAAGGGACTCTGAATAATGTTTCTGACAGTGTCAGGGGAAAATTTTCCATAGCAGTCTCAACACAGATTCAGCAATAGGGCCTTTTCTCCTTGACACAGATAGACATTTAAAGAAGGTTAAAAAAGATGGAGGTGGAAGGAAGGGAATGATTTCACTGAAGCAAGTTTACAGTGCTCTGGGGCTGACTCTTCTTTCAGGAAGACAAGTTACTAGACAGCTAAAGACTATATATATGCAAGCAAAGTGAACAATTAGTAAACAGCTGTTGAACTCTGTAGATTCATCGCTTCCTTGGTTAATGTTTATACCTGACATTGTAGCAGTTGGTTAATAAATAGCTCATTTGCGTGAAGAAATGGAGATGGTAAAAACAACAAAAAATCTATAACAAAACATACATGCAACTGCCCCACCTGCATTTCTTTTTTGGAAAATACCTGTTAAGCTGATGGCAGAGCTATTCTCTAGCATGACATTACTCGATACTGTGAAGTGACCACTGATGAGTCTATTCACAGCATCTATAATTAGCTCCTTACCTAAAAGTTTCAGTAATTTTGAGTTGCAGATTTATAAAAATACTTTAAATCAGCCCCTGGAGCCACCTTTGAAGCTAAGCAGACTAACACCTAACATGAGCACCACCACTACATCCATATGTCAGGTTTTCTCCTGCAGCTTAGTTTGGGCCTTAAAATCATGGAAAATGCATGTAGAGAAGTAAAACGTGTCCCATTTGGAAACAGATGTCTGCAGATCTCAAGGGATCCTGATGAGGATATATATATAATAATTGTAAGCTCCAGACTATCTCTTGCTATAGGTTCATTGCCCTCGATTTACCTCGCAGCATCATTTAGCTCTTTTCCAGAGATATCTATCCCACAGTAGACAGGAACAAGTACTGATTCTTCATTGAGTTTCACCCAGCTATAGAGGGGGAAATATTCAGGAATTAATAAAGCCTTAATATATGCTGTGCCTGGGTGTAACAGCGAAATTGTCAGAGAACATGCAGAAAAGGGCACAATACCACAAGGAGCTTCTGCTGCACACAGAACCACACAGCACAGTTTGACCATGAATGATTTGATATGCAAGTCAGTGGAGACATAACTGGTGTAAGCTGTTTTATATAGTTCTCTGAAATCACTCATTGCTTCCCTTCCCCCAGTCCCAAAAATCACTCATTGCTTCCCTTCCCCCAGTCCCAAATCCTGAGGCAGAAGTTAAAGAAGACCACCTCTTTAAAAAACAGGTAGCTTGATTTCGGTAGATACTAGTGTTTCACAGAGCCCACTCCTTTTCACTTGGATCAGTCTTGCCTGAAATTTAACAGTATTTTAACATTGAAAAGAAAAATGAAAGTCCACAGTGTTTTTGTTTGTTTGTTTGTTTGTTTTAAATTTAAAATACAGTCCTTTTAGACATAGGTGACCCACCACCCCCAGATCTTGTACATTAATGTCCTCCATAAAATAGTCGATATTTTCTAATTTTGATCCTATAATTATAGTTAATCTCCCAAATCTTCAAATAGTTGTCACAAATCAGTTAAGCTTTTGAGGCAGAGACAGTCTGGAGCTTACAATTATTCTATATATTTATACACTTGTATACAAATCAGATGGAGAAAATTAATATTTATGTACACTTGTCAATTTTCTGGATTAGCAACTTGTGAATTTAAATGCCATCCTTCCAGTGAAGTCAAGATTGAGGTGAGCAGACTCAGAGTACCAAAAGGCACCAAAAGTACCAAAAAGAACTCTGCACCAGATCACCTGAAATAACTGTTTTGTGCTATATCTCTGGAGACAGGCTCATGTCTAAGCTGGTCTGGTGTCATACTTGGGCAAATCCTGGTCCCTCATCACAAAAAGGGACACCTGAATATGACATTACTGTCATTCTGTCAGGAGCACACATTCAGGTTCCCTTTGCATGGAAACTGGAGATGAGAGAAAGGAGCTGGTGTCTCACCCAAATATTGGATGTGATCAGGGCACATGCCTGACTCAGGAGCTTAACACTACTTCCCTTTAGCTGTTACCTAAATTGCTCCAAGTGCCTGAGGAGCTGTTCCCATTCTCTGTGAGTTGTCAAGGGAGAATAATGGGAGAATTTACATTCATTGTGTAAGTACCAATAGTACTTCCCAAGTAAGGTGACAGAGCATCACTGTGATGTGAAACTAGAAAGAGAAGTTCAAGACTATTTGTCCTTGTTTACTGGATCAGGCATGGGCCACTTGATAGTCACAGGATGTATCCCCATGCAACCTCACTGGAGTATAATAATGCAAAATCTGATTAGGTTGCCCTTGTAAATGCATGTTTAAAATTAATTTGCTCTAAAATCAACCTACGCCAGTGAATCAAGGTATGGCAGCTCCAGCCAAGTTAAAAAAGTATTACCTTGTGTTGCTCTGCCCCTTGCATCTGACGCGCACTCACTAAGCATGATCCTGTACAACTGTAATGACTGCTAGGTGCCATCACGGATGTGTTTGTCATCAGAGGTGAGCCAGTCCAGCCAAATCAAGCAAGGGCTTCTTGAGAAGCAGAGTAGGTTCTTGGCAGAGGGGAAGGGCAAGAGGAAGGGAAGGGAAAGGGAAAAGGAAAGGGGAAGGGGAAGGGCGGGGCAGGGCAGGGCAGGGCAGGGCAGGGCAGGGAAGGGAAGGGAAGGGAAGGGAAGGGAAGGGAAGGGAAGGGAAGGGAAGGGAAGGGAAGGGAAGGGAAGGGAAGGGAACGGAAGGGAAGGGAACGGAAGGGAAGGGAAGGGAAGGGAACGGAAGGGAAAACTTGGTGGTTGTTTCAGGAAAAATCAGTGGAATGGGAGCTGGGGAACACGTCAGGAAAAATCTGAGAGCCAGGGAGAAAGGAGCTAAAGTAGGGTAGGAGAGTCTGTGCTTTGTTCTGTATCCTTCTGAAACAGCACATTTTTATTTATTTCCACTGTAATATTTATTTCTATGGATGGGCAAGGCAGGCAGCCTGCCAGCTGGCTATTACCTGCCCTATAACGTGTTGCTTGTATTTTGGCTGCTGCCTTGAAATAGCCCTGCAAATGAAGTTTGTGTTCTCCAGGCGTGTTCTTGATTTACATCCAGTTAATAAACCACTTTTCATGGTGCAGCCTTTGATCCTGTAAGTAACTTGTGATCACATAAGCAGTCTCACTAAGTACAAATCCCATTAACACAAATACAAGGCTCATCAGCAGTTACAACAATACTAGGAAATCCAATGTGCTTAAAGACAGTTGCAAAACAGAAGTTAGCTGATATGATGCTGTCTTAAGATGGAGTGAGGAGTGTAGACCAGGGCAAACCACTGTATGAGGTAACCTGACCCTTCACATGAAGCATAATGACATTTCTTAAAGTAGTCAAGGGCGTCATGGCAGTCCTCTGACCTAGTTACAACACACATCCAGCCTGCCGTATGAGCCCTTCATTTTGTGCTCAAACTATGCAGAAATCTTGTTTGTGTCCTTGAATAGGACAACAGTATCAGGCTTAGATAAGTAAATATTTTGAGTGTGAACACAGCCTGTGTCATAGAATCTGGGTCGGGACAAAACTGTTTAAGATGGTTTTAAGTGTTGCGGAAATCAAGCAGAAATACTGTTACGAGAATGGCCAGCAACAGGCGGCAGATTTGGGTCTGGCTCTAGTAGGTATGCATATGTAGGCATACTTGCGTAGGCCAAAGGGGAAGAGCATGTTGCAAAATATCTTCTGAACAAAAAATGACACTGAGATGAAGTGGATTTTTAAGCCTCTTGAGAATGAACAATATGCTTTTTACTAAACCATTTGCACATAGAGATCGATGTACACAATTAAAAGAAAAAGACTAATCCTGCTGTAAGTTCACCTCAAGTATTTCATGAATTTCACATGATCCACCCACTTTTTTCTGTACCTCTGCAATTACCATGTCAGCAGCAATAATTCTCTGTTGTTCAAGTGCCAGATACAACATGGCTCTCACATTCCTGAACGTGGCACATTGTGCTGATCTGTTTGTTTGTTGTTTCGGAAACAAGATTAAATTTTATTCACTTACGCACCACACTGAACTTTACCCCACTCTTCGTCATCTTCTTAATCAGTGATTTGTTTGCCTTACTCTTTGGTTCTCACTGTTTGTTTGTATGTGTTTTTTTGTTGTTGTTGTTTGTTTGTTTTTTTAGTTTAAATTCTGCATAAAGTCCATGTTATTTAAATGCCTTTTTGAACTATTTCTAGTTTTCCACTCTATCTAGTTTACAACTGTCATATGTGTGAAGTGTTGGAGCACCTGACTTTTTTCTCACTTCTGTTAGCTAGTTTGAAAATATGAAGTAGCTCATTTCCAGCTGCAGCCTGAACATTTTCATACAGTGCTTTAATTTACCATTAGTCTATCTGTTCAGCAGTGTAAAAGCTTTAAAAGCACTGTTTCGAGATTTTGCTATGTGGGAAAGTTAATTTGGCTAGATAAAGCTTTAACTTTTCTATGTGTGTTATGTAGAGCTGGTTATTGCAAATTATCTTTGAGTCTCTTTTACCTGAGAAATTAATTTGCAATAGCTAAATGGGAAGACATGTAGACATGACTTCAAGCATTTTATACTGCAGAAGGAGCTCATCTAGTGATTCTATGAAAGCAGAATATTTAGCAAAGATGAGAGCAACCCCTTATTAATGTTTAATTATATAGTGTATAGCAAGTATACCAGGCTGTGGTTTGTTCAAACACAGGTTAGATTAGTCCTTTTTGTTCTTCAGTGTGTATAGTACTCTCTTAGTACTCTAGTGTAAAAACAAAGCAAAATACAAACCAAAAAAAAAAAAGACAACAAGAAACTGTTATGCTTCTATAACTATGTAAGCAACAATAAGATATATAGTATTATGTAAGCAAACATTTTTGTCACTCCCCAGTGATGAATAATTTAACTGTTTTAACTAATGACAGGTTGGCGGTGTCCCCTGTCTCTGTATGAAGAGTCTAAAAATTGAAAGACATGCAGTTTCTTCTTGTATTGCCAGAAAGGTTTCTTGGATATCAGATTAGAGAGTATAAGAAAATCCAATTTATTGGTTTTGCAAAACAAACAAGCAAACAAAAACAACAAAAAGAGACTGAAAGCCTGCTCTTGCACAATCTTGCCCCCATGGTAAATGAGTTATCATCTGTATTAAAGCAATTGGCTTCTTGGTACATTTGGAAAACAAACAAGAAAATATCTTAACTGCTCCCTTGTTTTCCGATCTACAAATGAACTGATCTCAAAGGTTTTGAATCTGCTAAG
The DNA here is from genome assembly GCF_009769625.2 of Cygnus olor. Classification (NCBI taxonomy): domain Eukaryota; kingdom Metazoa; phylum Chordata; class Aves; order Anseriformes; family Anatidae; genus Cygnus; species Cygnus olor. The sequence goes on along the minus strand of NC_049169.1, from coordinate 71,399,485 downwards.
ACTCCATAAATGGACAATGGAGCAATTTCAGAAAATGCTGATTCTTAATACCAGCAGGTCGCAAGATTTATTCGTATTTCAGGCAGGCTGTCAGAAGAACTGATTTCCATTTGCCCAAATTAAAACATTTTCAGCTCTAGAAAGAGAGAATAAACACCTCTTTGTGATGTGTTGACATCACTACAAATATGAGCACATGGTGCGAAATCATGCAGTGAGCTATATTTCTTTTTAGTCACATTGACATAAGCGATGATTCTTAAACTATTGCATGATCACTGAACACAGTTTATTTATATACCTCAAAGTCTGTCTGGATCTGCCATTCTAAGAGAAGCACAGCCCTTCTTTTAATAAATATAATTCACTTGAGCAGGGGACTGCCAGTAGTTATTGCACAAGATAATTTGTGACATTGGGATTAATATAAGGTAGTGTTTACTTAGTGTGTCTCACTATGGTTTAGCAATAAAAACATCAGGATGTCTCAGAGAATTGCTTAGGAATGATCACTTACTAGGGAAAACAGTAATCTGCAATTAGTGACAGTTAGTTGGTCTAGCGCGTAGATCATATGCCTTTACTTCAACCGAGGAAGTTTTACTCAAAAACTTGTATTCACTTATGAGTCTTTGACAGTCAACATGGTGACCTCTTAAGGACATGAAAGAAAGAAAATCCCTGCTGGTTCACACGATCAGTCCATTTTGTTCACTAGTGTCTCTTTGAGTGGCAGTCAGAGATGCTGTTCAGGGAGAGTGTATGAACTTGGGCTTTTTCTGTGCTCCACTCCTCTCACCCATCCCCAGTATCCGAAACTGTTAGATTAGAGATGGCAGAGGGTACATCCCTTTAGTGCCTCATCATGAAACTGATCATAAATCTGTCTAATCCTTTGTTTGAACCTGCTGTACTCTCTGCCTTGCAGTGTTCTATGGCAGTAAATTTGAAGAGTTCACTATTTGCTGTGTACAGTACTTTCTTCATCTGTTAAAATGAGTTTAAAACATCATCAGCTCATGTGCTATATATGTGCATATATATAGTATTCAATTCCCTTCACAACTGTCCTGACAGACTCCCATTCAATTCGCATGTTCATATTCAGATAGGATGACAGTATAACCCACAGTGGAAAAGCAGACAGAAATGCATACTTTTAGTTGTTCAGTGATAAAATATGGAAACTCTTAACTGTTCAGCTGCTAAGCTCACGCTTAACTTGGTCAGAAGCTGAGAGCTCTGTTTCTTATGTGATAAAAAATAGAATGGGTAGTACGGAGCAATCCAGTGGAGAGAGAAGATGCAGCTGTAACTTTAATTTGCTGGTTAAAAGGATTCTGGCCTTTCTGAATCAGCATCAGGGCTCTGTCTAATCTCCTTCCTCCACTCATGTTGCAACAGAGGGTTGCCTAAGTGAGCTATGTTGGCTCTTTGCCACTCAATATTTCTCTTCACCAGGGAAACCCCCAACTGGCTTTTAAAGCCAGCTTTATGGCCCCAGGATAGTGCCAAAGGTGAAGGCACCTCACCACCTTCTTCAAGAATTTGAAGGCAAAGATGGGGGAGAGGGTCACAGGAGACAACCTAGGCAAGCTCATTGCAAACTATTCTTTCCACTTTATTAGTTGGTGCCTCCTGTTTAACACACCGATCCTCCCTGTTTTATTTTAATTTTATTTTAATTTATTTTAATTTATTTTTTTATTTTTTATTTTTATTTCACAGGCAAAGTTTTAAAAACTGATATATCATTTTTGGACAAGGTAAAGGGAAGCACTGTGCAATCTGCCTCGTCTTTGACAACTGAAAAGCATATGAGCTTATAGAAAAAAGCTTATAAAAGTGCTTTGTCTCTGCCATGCAGAAAGCATATCCCTCCAAGAGGAAGGTTTGTGATTCAGGGGGAAAATCCCATGACAAAGCCTTAGCCCTAACAATTGCATGTAAGAGAGATTAAGTCATGGGAAACTCTTGTGAATAGAGTTGCATGAAAAGCTCATGAATAAAAAGAAACATGTAGCAACATGAAACATGCCTAGCTTCAGGTTTCACCACAAACTTGAAACACAGACCATGTTTACAGAATTGTTCGCCGGGGTACATGCATCTTTTGAGCAAACAGGGGCCTAATTTCAAGGGATGTTGGGGGGGCGGGGAAGGGCATGGCTTGGCTTTGCATCAAAAGCATTCAACATTAACCTTTTCTGGTATGTATGTGCTGACGTGAAAGGAGAGGACCCCTGGTATTCTCAAAGGATTGCTGGTACTACTTCTTCAGATTTGGTATGGCTCAGGATCGCAGTCCCAGTATACTATGCAGTTTCCAAGTGACCAGGAAGACTCAATTCTGCTTGTAATTTCTTGAAGGGCAGAGCATGACAAACAATACCAGACAACTAGTATCTGATTAGCCAAGTTTGAAGAAAAAAATCCCAGTTCCAAACCTTCTCCTTCGCATCCCGTCATCCAGGTAGTCATGCCAACCTGTAGTTTCATTCTACCCCACTATGCTTTCCAAATAACTAGCTGGCTGATTTTATTTCCCTGTAACAGTCTATGCTTGCTATTGCATGCTATGCATGCTTGCAGTGGCATGGAATAGCAAGAAAGGAAGCAAGTGCTAGGAATAAACTGTGGCCCATGGTCAGCTGACAACAAATGCTTCATCTTTTTCTGCCCTATTGTTGTTTCACACTGCCCAAATCTGGAGACTGCTATGCAACCAGTATGCTTAAAAGTTGCAGTTTTGTATCTCTGTTATGTACCTCAAGTGCAATTTGTGATCTAGCGTGAGCACCTAGGAGAAACGTGGCTCTACCAAGGTGTTTCTAGGTGGGATGGAAAATGGATTTTATCATTAATGTGGAAGGCATTATCTGGCTGCTGAGCTGGAGTCTTACTAGTTCCTTCAAAAATCACTAGAGGCTGCAGTCAGGCACCCTAGCTTGGGATTGGAGGAGAAGGAGACACTAGCGGTGGCCGTATCAGCAGCGGGAAAGATTGGAGTTGGGATGATCAGGGCTCAGAGCTGGAGAAAGACAGCGTGAGGGCTCAGAGCTGAAGAAAGGCAGCATATAGAGCCAGGACCTGCAGCCCGCATACTGGAGGCCAGGGAACGGCATGAGAGAAATTGGGGCACTGACTGGGCCAGAAGGTTGAGCAGAACACAGGGAAAGCCATGGGAGGCTGCTGTGCCCAGCACCCTGCATGCGGAGTCCTTCTCCTCAGGCACCCTGCGCCTCAGGTGTCCGTCCACTCCTCCGAGCCCGCAGGGGACAGTACAGGGGTCCGTGCACAGCCGCCTATCTCATCACCCCACGGGAGAACACCCTGCTGGCATTCCCAGGGCACTGCACAACGCCTCTCCTTTATTTCAGCTGGTTGTGTGTGTTGTGTGTTGCGTGTAGTGCTACTGGTACTTCAGGCAGCCAGGACTGCTCCAGCAGCCTGCTGGGACACGCTCCCCTCAGCTGCCTGTGGCCCTGGCTGCTGGGGGTGGCGTCTGCCACACGCCGCAGCTCAGCCCGTTGGCCTAAGATGGCTGACTGATCGATGAGCCAGGCGAGGCGGCAGAAACGGGCCTTCCTGCGGCTTCGAGAGGACGGCGGAACGCGAGGCCACAACGGGCAGTCACCCGCGAGGGGAAGGCCCGGACCCGAGACCGCCGCGGAGGCGGGACACCGGAGGCGGAGGCGCGCGGGGGCTCCTGGGAAATGTAGTTCTCCCCCGGAGCCGGCCGCTCCGCCGCCGGACTCCTCCTTGCGGGGCCTGCTGGGAGTCGTAGTTCATCTGGCCCTCACCTCCGCAGTGGCCACGCACGGCGGCGCCGGAGAAGACTACCGCTCCCAGCGCGCACCGCGCGGCGGGCGGCTGTAAACAAACAGCGCGGAGGGCCATGGCGCTCGGGGGCTGCGTTGCGGTCCGCTGAGTGCCGGGGTCCCTTCGCGGGGGCCGGGGGCACCCATGGACGACAGCAAGGTACGGGCCTGCCCGGGCGGGGCGGGGAACGGCGGGGCTGGGAGGCTGCGGCAACGAGGGAGGAGCCGTCCCCTTGGCTCTCGTAGCTCGCTGAGCAAGGTTTAGGGCACAAATGGCACGGTTATATGAGGAGCGGCTGGGGTTGTTCGGTTTGGAGAAGAGGAGGCTCAGGGGAGACCTTATTGCTCTCTATAGGTACCTGAAAGGAAGGTGTGGGGAGCTGGGGATCGGCCTCTTCTCACAGATAACTAGTGATAGGACTAGAGGGAATGGCCTCAAATTGTGCCAGGGGAGGTTCAGGTTGGAAATGAGGAGACATTTCTTCTCAGAAAGAGCAGTCAGGCATTGGAACGGGTTGCCCAGGGAGGTGGTGGGGTCACTGTCCCTGGGGGTGTTCAAGGAAAGGTTGGACCTGGTGCTTAGGGACATGGTTCAGTGGGTGACATTGGTGGTAGGGGGATGCTTGGACCAGATGATCTTGAAGGTCTTTTCCAACCTTAATGATTCTTTGAAAAGAAAATGCTTGGTGTAATTTCTTAAGGAATAAATCTAAAACGTTTGAAAGTGATCAATAGTTGACCAGTGTATATGATCCACCAAATGGATCAGAAGTATGTGAATGGTTCATGCTAATTTGACAAATTGACATTTATACTCCTTGGTTTTATTGAGGCCTTGTCTGAAAGCTGCAAAGATGGATGGGAGAATCTGCATCACTGAAGCCAACGAAATGCTCACAGTTGTGAGGACAAACTGGATGAAACAGTATGTGTGATCAGGGCAGGAGTTTAGAAGATATGGAAGACTTAATTCTTGAGGCATATATAGCTACTTCATTTCTCTTGTGACAGAATTAGTTTATTTATAACAGATAACTTGCATTTTTTTCGTTAAAAATAATTTTTATACTATTGTTATGTTTTGTGCTAATGAGACAGGTCTTTGCTCTTTTTTGCTTAGAAAAACTGATGTCAAGTGAAGGAAAGAGTAGGCCAAGCAGAATATTTCCTCTTCCTATCTCATGTCTCAAGTACAATTTCATAATGTAATGTTTTCATATTATACTTAGACTGAGATACTGTCAACGGCTATGGCTTTGAAAAGTGTGCTGCCCAGAACTACTGGGTGTGGTGGTTAGTAAGGAAAACTGAAGATCTTTGTTCCCTCAACAAGTTTTACGTTAGGTAATAGTCTTAGATGATATCAGATCCCCGTATCTTCTACAGAAAATAGCTGATACTAGTCAGTAAGAGCTGGCTGCTTTGAAAAGTTTCGCTGTTGTTATTTTGTAGGGCTGCAATTCCTTTCAGAACAAATTCAAGGGGCTGCAGGTTGCCCTTAGAGTTTGGTGTCTCTGTTGAAGAGATCCCATTGCTGTTGGGAGGAGGGCGCTTCCCATTTTCGTCGCTGCGTCAGAATGAGGCAAGCACTGTTTATACTTCATTTTATAGCCAGCTACATCTTCCAGCTCAAGCCAGCATGTCCTTGAAGCCTTCTAAAAGTTCCAATTAGTCACATTTTCCTTGTTATTTGAAGGGCTGGACTGTGTGATCTGAGAGTCTTATTGTGGAATTGAACGAGTGTGACTGTGAAAGGAATTTCCCTATAAAAATGAGGTCATTGAATTACATCATTAGTGAGGTAATCATTCTATAGTTACATCCACCGAAGTTCAGAGTTTTCATAAAGAAAACATAACATAAAGAATTAACATAAAGAATTTGGAATTGTAGGCTGTAATGTTTTCCCTAATTCAAAGTGCACTATAATTTAGTCTTACCTGGATGAAGAGAGCGTAAGAGGCATGGTTCCTCTTAGCATATTTTCTCAAAACGAGAAGGAAGTAGTAAAAACTAAAGGGAGAGACAGAAGATCTAAGGGTCAGATCTGGAAAACTTCTTTCACGCTCAAGTTTAAAAGGATGTTTTTAAATTATTCAAACAATAAAAAATAACCCCAACTATGACCTGCTTTTCTGTAGAGCTTCTGTGAGGCTAGGGCTTGCTCAGATACTGATCTCATTTATCCTTGCTGTGGTTTGAGCTATTATTGGTTGTCCAAGGAATAGAGTTTAGCGATGTAGCTGTTCTTTGTCAATTAATCGCAATTAAAATAGCACTTACGTGCCTCCAAAGTATTTAGACATAAGAAAAAGGAGAAATTCTGTTACTGTAATTTCAGCATTGATAGGTGATACTAGTTGATTAGTTTACAAGACTGTATAATTTGTTATGTTTATTATATAAATCAGGAAGCAGGGTGTCTGTATTAAGGTAAGAGGCATTTTTCACATTCGTGGTAATAAAAATAATCCTGGTAACTTTTAAAATACAGTTCTACCTAGCTAACTGCAATCTTTTATATTTATTATGGGTAAACTTTCAAAATACTACTGTGAGTAATTAACTCCTCAGTTATCACTCGGTATCTACTTTTTATTATAACAGTAAAACTGAAACAAGAACAACAACAAACAGAAACAGTTTGGGTTTACCCTCTTTTATTACAAATATTTTCTTCCTGTAAGGAGAAGATAGCTTTTGAAAATAAAGGTTGAGATGAATGTATTTTTCCTTTAAAAATGTGCTGAACCTCAGGTGAACACGTGAGTAGATAAAGTTTTAAGAAAAGGTGTACTTGGGAAACAAATATTACACTGAAATGGTATTTTTTAATTTAAAGTGGGATTTATTTTTGAAAAAATGTATACTGCATCATTCTTGGATTCAGCAGTGGAATATAGTTAATTCCATACTTTTTGGTATGCAAAGGAAAATTGTGTAATACACCAAACAGCTTTATAAAATGTCATCTTAGTTTAATACAGCTACTGTTAGATACACAAATGGGGGGGTGGGGGGGAGGGGAGGGGAGGGGAGGGGAGGAAGAGCTTAGGAAAACCTTTCATTATCCAGTTAAGATGACAATGAACCACTTGACTCCTCAAAATTTTAAAACAGTGGACCTCATTCTCTTGCAAATTTTTAATTCCAGGTTAGTTTCTCAAGTTTGAACAGGCTTGTTCTTGGTGGTTGGCTTTCTTTTGCTTTTAAATAAATAGCATGAAGAAGCAAATTCCTTTATACCTGTAAAAGAGACTGTTGCTGTTGAAAGGATGGGTGCTCAGCTCAGAGTCTTGGTGTTCCTGCAGACAGGTCCCAGGGCTGTGGACAAGAACATCGGTCTCGAGGTCCAAGTGTTTTAAACTTCTGCAAGCTTATGATGAGGCCAGTTAAAGAAAAGCCCTTAAACAGGTCAGAGGCTTTTCACGTGCTAATGTAGTCTGAGATGAAAACCAAACGCTCAGACTAGCTGTTCTTATGGGACGTTAATGTTTATGGATCAAGCGTCTATAGGTGTCTTGCCCTGGTGTTCACACAGCCTTTGCATTTTGGGGAAGAACTTGGTGATAGGGCAGGGGAAAGCCCACAGCAAAGGCCACACGTGAAGCGTTGTGCTGTAAACGCTGGCTCTAATACATCAAATATCTGTGTGTGATCCTGAGGCAGGGGGAGTTTGCTGTATATCATGAGTGACAGGGATACAGACATCCCTTGGAGGGAGTGCAAGAGCAAGTTAGGTGTGAAATCTGGGTAACATACTGGGCTTGACAGGTCTTCATTCATGAGAGATCCTCCAGCACTTCTCCACCTGTGACCCTCGCTGTTGTGGGTGACCAAGATTACGAAGAGAGGGTCGATCTTCCAGGCAGTCCTGGAGTCGACTCCGAGGAATGCTCTGAATGCTGCAGCAAGGACTGAGAAATAGCGTGGAGAGCGAAGCATGGGATCTGTTTTCATACTGATCCAAGCTGTTAAGGGGAGTGGCTACGATGTTTTTACCCTTTAGGGCTCTTCTAGAGCATGCAGGTTTGTAAAGTGCTATAGTATTCTTGCATCCAGGATCTTGTTAAAACATAAAATATTTTCATTGCTGCTTGTTTTGAAATATAAAATTTAAATAGTTTAGATTATAATTTGAGGTAGGCAATTTCAAATCCTCAAGTGTTTTAACAAGTCTCTTGTTGCTGGACAGCATTGCTCAGCTGATGTATCTGCTTTTTTACATTTACAGTGCGTAAGTAAAATGGATTAGCCTAAACCCCACAGAGCAGCTAGAACAATTTTATTTCATATTTGTAGTGGGCTAGGAGGATAGCGTTAGTCTAGGAGTTTAGGAGGATAGAACGTAGTATTATAACAGTAAAACTGTCGGTGTTGCGTGTTTCAAGTGCTAGATAGTTTTGAAGTGCCTGGGTTCTTTTAGTATAACCTGTCAGTGTGCATGGCATATTGGTGGATACGATTCCACGAGGCTGTAGCTGTGTTTTGTGGGCAAGAAGAGGATTCTGATCTATCAAGAGGTAAGGTGTAATGCAAATGATTGCTAGAATCTAAATAGTGACTCTTGCACTGAACCTTAGTGCTTGCTCATCTTGACTTGTGGACACCTGCTTAATGCTTTATGAAAACTTGATGTTTATTTCTAGCTTATGCCTTTTTTTTTTGAGTAGACATTTCAGCAGAAATAGTCTTTACATACCTGTGCTGAAGATTACCTTCTTAGTACATTAATCACTTTGTATGAGTAAACCTTTAGGATTAATTTCTATTGACATAACTGCTTAAGACTTGTAAGTTGTTTGCTCCCTTAATATCTTAGGTTTTTGGGTCATGATCAGATGCATTTTTTGAGTGCTTGCTCAGTGTGATGCAGGATGCTGAGTCTGGCAGTCAAAGTTGTCTAACTAACCTGTGTAAAGCATGTAAAATGCCATACAATGGAGGAATAACCAGTATGCTTTCTAGCTGAGTTATATCTACAACTGTGAGTGATATGCTGTGACTTAAAGCATTGAATAACTTCATTTTTATTAGGACACTTGTGGCTAACTTAATTTGGTTATTGATTTTGAGAAAACATTTGCAAACATGACTAGATTTTTTTTCCCTTCTACCATAATGAATGCAATGCTTAGGCTTGGTTTTTATTTTTCCCAATCATTTTTATAGCTTTATGTAATTCCTGTACATGATCATCAGTTTCACACTAAGTTAGATTCTGCAGACCTATACCTGCAGCTACTAATACAAACAACAGTCTGCTTAAGGTGATTTCTTGAGTTGGATCTCAAGTCCTGGCTGCTGTAGCACTTGGGAGCTATCTGTGAATGAGCTGTGAACTGCTGCAAGATACAGAACTGGTCAATGCTCTCAGCATTGCTGAGAGGTGCTTCGGGTAGCACTGTTTTGTTCAGTACCTGCAGGGGTACCAGGCCAGCTTTACCAGAAGCAGCTCAGATCCTCAGGGAATGCCAGCAGCCATTCTGTGCATCTCCTTTGGAAGGAAGAGCTCTCCATGATACCTTCTGGCGGTGCTGTAGAGATCTGCCGGATCCCTTTGGGCAAAAAAGAAAAATAATCCAGAACTCTGATAGCTTCAGTTAGCTGCCCTGATACAGACAAAGCCATTTCCAATTCCAGGTCTAATAATTTTGAACACTGCTACCAGGTGATTGATACTATGATCTAAGTGCTGCGTCAAAAAGGGAGGAAAACTATGTTCTATTCTCTGAAATCTGATTGAACTGAAATATGGGCTTGGTTGGATTTGTGACAGATGCATGTTTTTAATAATTCTGTGGCAGATTTTATCATTAGTTTTGTTCTGGGTCTTGATGGCGTGTGACTCCCTGAAAAAACAAATCCCCACTGCTGAATGCTAACAGCTCCCACCCCTTTATAAACTTCAGAGGAATACAAAGGGAATACAATATGTTTGCGTGCTTGTTTTTTGTTGGTTTGTTCAACATCATCTAGCACTTCTGCCCGTTTTTCTTTCACATCAGCATAGCAGCTGGCTGGGCAAACATGATTCTAAAGCCAGGGAGATACCGTAGTGTGGAATGGTGACAGAGGATTTACCAGGCCTTTTTCCCCCAGTTGGGTTGCTTCAGGCTACAGCCAGAGCTTCTGAATATTGGAAAGGAAAAATTACTAAGGATGCAGGATTTGGTTAGATCACTTATCATACCAGCTGTGCAAGGTGATGGCTAATTATATGGTGAGCTGCAGTTTAGGAGCTATGGAGACAGTGTGAATCTTTCAGGATGGTGTGAAGGCAGATGATTAAGGCGTTGCTGCTGAAAGTGAGAGTTAAAAGGAGGGAAGCTCTTCATTATTTCCATACCTGGTGGTAAGAGCACTGGCAAGCAATGACTTACGAGGTGCAGGCCTTTTTTCCTCCCGTAAGACACAGCGTGTGTGCAGGGCTGGTGCAGTGATAAAAGATCATGGGGGGACAAAGTGCAACTGGTGTACCTCTCTGTAGAAACCTCTCTAAGTTGATGGGAGGGAACAGAGATAATTGATAATGGTGGATCCAGGATGCAGTTGTGATGTGCAAAGCAGTCCACAACAGTGGTTGATTTAATTGCAGACTCCAAAGTGCCTTTAACTGTTTTGTGTCCCCTCTGTAGGTATAGCCACAAAAACATGTCTTTAAACTCAGGGTTTGGACAGAGCTCACTTGATCCTCTTACAGCAGTGACAATACTTTCTCCCTTACCCTTCATACATTTTCTCTGTTGATGTGACTCCTACCTTGAAAAAGACACCAGCTGCATATAAGCCTACACAAAACACTTTACAATAACAGGTCCTTAAATGATTATGTGAATTTGTGGTGTTGGATGGATTTGAATGATGTGAAGCTGTGCTACTTGTGCATACTTCTCTCTCTTGATGCCTGCCCAAGGCTCTGGCCTTAAAGAGGCTGGGTGATGTTTGCAACTAATCTTAATTCTCTGCTTGTGAGAAACAGCACGGTAGCAACTGCTCATCTGCCTGAAGTTGTGGTGGAAAGGCGTGACCGTGATGCGGTGTGCTGGGATTCTTGTCTGGAGGGCTCACCCACTGCTCGGGGGGTTAGAGTTCAAAGAGTGGACGAGGAAGAGCTGGCATGTATCTCTACAAGGGCTTATCTAGCTCTTGAATTCAAAAACTTAGCTCCAACTACCTTGTGTTGACCCAGAAAAGCCTTAGGTGGTAAGTCTTGGAGAACTTAGGTACTTTGGCTGTGGTGTGTGATGTAGCATCCAGAACTCTATCTGGGGATGTTTTCCTTCAGAGGCAACAAGTTGCACAAAGCTTTATGTAAAAGCAACTGATTGGTACAGATGTGGCAGATGTTACTTTGTGCCTTGGACCAGGTTGTCCTATCCTGCAGCACCAAGTTTAATGGCTTACTGCATGTGTTAATTACAGTAATGGAAAACAGTACTGGAACACAGTATCTGAAGATCTTAAGGAGAACACCTTGGTGGAGTAAATGGATTATTCAACTTGTGTTCTGTAGTTCAAATGTAAAAGTGACTTTTTTGTTTGCTTTTCTGAATGTGCTATGTTTGTTTCATTATCACTAGATGTCCATTAACTACTTTCTCTTCCTCCATTTGATTGTGGGGGCAGCTACTCTTGAATAAATTAGGAGAGGCAATATACAAAAGGCTAGATTATGTTGGCATGTGATTGTTGACTTGGTTTCCAAAGAAAGAATAGACTCAATTGTATACTCCATTTTTTCATTCTAGCACATCAATTCACTGTTACTGTTTTTATTGCAGCCTCCTAAGTTTGTAGAACAAGTGACTTCTTTGAATGTCAAAGCTGACTCTTTTTGTAGCATTGCAAAGTAGAAAGTGCCTTTTTTTCATTATGAACTCTGATACTTTGAATAGTGCCTTTTAGGAGAAGTACAGTTTATACACAGTATGGTGAAATACTAAGCCAGCAGTGAAATTCTTATATGTAGGTGTGTTTCTCCACACCCCCTCCATTCAAACAGTGTGGTCAGAATGCAAATAAAGAGAAATTCTCACTTCAGAGGGGAAGTGGGGCGTGTGGCTGGTGTAATGCTTACAGGGCAATACTACCTGATGGCCAGAGTACTAAGTTTCATAGCATGTCTAAGACTTTCATGTGCCACATTCTCATGCTAAGAGTGAAATATATGGGTGGGGAAGCACAGAATAAACACCAAGGAAACTATTCTTTTATATTTTGTAGCAAGAGAAGCTTTCAGACCTGTAAAAAGGAACCATAAAGAAAAGGGCAGAATGATCCAAAACCTTCAAGGGATAGGACAAGCTGTTATGGGGGTCACGTTTCTTCAGGGGAGATCTAAGTTAGGCACTGGAAAAACATGATGCTGGGATAGGTTGCATAAGGAGATGATTTTCTATGCTGTGTGGTACTGTTTGTAAAGTGAACATGGTCAAAGTGGTTAGGTTCAGCTCCATGGGAGGCAGCAGAGGTAGGGCTCTGTGTAACTGAATTCCTTGTTTAATAAAAATCCCCGGAAGATTCCTTTGAAATAAAGCAAGATGGAGGAAGTTCAGATGGGTAGTGGATAATTCTGAGATGTTTTGTCTTTAGAGGAGGCTGAAACTACAGTCATTTTACTGCAGCAAAATTAGGTTTTAGGTTGTAATGATATAAATCTTTTTTTTTTTTTCCTTCCAATTTTAAGTGTTAAAGTCAATAAGGTATTCTTGAGCTGGCAATTACTGGGGCATGGGTTGTTAATAATTCTAAATCAATTTTGCTAGAGAGTTGGCTGGTCATCTTGAGCCAGCTATAGGCGCAATGACATGGTTTCAGTGTTCCCTTTGCAGAACATCATCTCTAGCGTACTCTTCATTTCCAGGTGGTTGGAGGCAAAGTAAAGAAGCCAGGCAAGCGAGGTCGTAAACCAGCAAAAATAGACTTGAAGGCAAAACTTGAAAGAAGTCGTCAGAGTGCAAGAGAGTGCAGAGCCAGGAAGAAGCTGAGGTACCAGTACCTGGAAGAGCTGGTTTCAAGCCGAGAGCGAGCCATCTGTGCTCTCAGAGAAGAGCTTGAAATGGTAAGAAACTATCACTTAATTTATGTTCAATATCATTCAGGGTCTACTCTCATGGACATTTGTTCTTGAAATCACTGTGACTGAAATGAATGGGATTTGGCCAGCCATAAAGTATGAAAGCATCAGAAACAGATGGACTCAGCTGCTTGCCTGCTTTGCATGATGAATAATGAACTTCGTGCTGCAAGTTATCAGCTGGTTTTGAACTGGAAGTGAGCAAAGAAAGCACCTTTGCATATGACTCTTTGAAGCATTTCTTTTGGAGAACCTCTGACAGAGGTTGAAAGAGGTAGAGTTTGGAAAGAGATGGGGTAAAATATCAGTGGGGACATACACCCCCAGTGTGTTAGTGCTTCCAGTAGACTTTTGTCTTTGTGGGGGAGGCTGGTTTTGCAGCATACTGTCCGTTTACATGTGTAAATGGTTGTGCAGCTATCCCATGTTTAGAACACATAGAAGATGGCTGTCTTGGCCAAATAAGCTACATTAACAAAAGAGAATGTTTCATCTAGAAATAAAGACTCGGTTCCTCACTGATACGGAGATGTCATTGATGTTTCATTTACAAGCTTTAGGCTTGTTTGATGAGGCAGGGCTGGTCACCAGAAATGAATAGGGTTAGTATTAGGTGGAAAGTTGGTCAACTGACCATGGGCTCTTCAGTGTATTTTGGGGTTTGACAAATAAGAATTTAAGATGAGGGAACTAGGAGTAAGGCAAACATTCTGTAACTCTGCCTTGCACGATCAGGAAGGACCTCTTAATAGTCAGTCAGCCCCAGAGTCATGTGAAATATTTGTTTTTAATAGGCCATGAACTGGAACGGTATTCTGGCATGCTAACAGCAAGAAAATGCACAAAGTGTTCCATGTTGTTTAATAATTACAGTATTGTGTCTAGCCCTGCCACTGAGTAGCAGTTTATTGACTGAATCAGGATTTACTGAGGCCAGGTATGCAACCATGGACACGTGCTTAGTTCATTAATGCTCTGCAGTTTTGTAAGAGGCTTCAGTCCAGTAAATTCAAGCCTTAAATGAATATACCGGAAGGTAAAGATTACAGCTTTGTTTTGTCTGCTAATGTGGTCCTGGCAGTTAGCTAATGCCTAATGTGTTTGCATATTTCAGTACAAGCAGTGGTGCATGGCAATGGACCAAGGGAAAATCCCCTCTGAAATAAAAGCCCTACTAACTGGAGAGGAGCAGGGCAAAGCACAGCAGAACTCAACCAAACTTGCCAAGGCTGGGAAGACAGAAGCAAACAGCAGCAATCCCTGTAGGTATCCAGCCTATGATTAATTCCTATTTTGTTACATCTTATGTGGTGTAGGAGGATGGCTGTGGTGTGGGAAGAAACATAAGGATGTACTCTTGGGCACAAGTAGTCGATTGAAGCAAAGGGCATAGTGGGTGGTACAAAGACTCTGTGTAATGTTTACACGGACAACACAGAAATTATACTAGTAAGGAATCTGGGCAGTTATTTCAGAAGAAGGCTCAATTTTAGTTTCAGTAAGGCCTGCGAAGACTTGAGACTGTAATCTTTTACAGCATTTTCTGTTTTCTGAATGTGAGGGAAATGGAGCACATAAAACAATCTAATTTTTAAAATTCCATCAAGAAAATATTATTCTATCTGCGAACACTCGAAAGTGAGAAATGCTGGACCTGGGGTTTCTAATGGAGTCTTCTTTCTCCCTCATTCTTGTTTGTCAAGGGGATGAAATAAGGTTCTTCCAGGCATGGAAAGATGACTTTATGTTTTGTGGTCTTTTCATTTTGTTACATGCATGCAAAGGAACAGTTAAGGCAGTATAGGCAATTCTCTATCTCCTGTCTTCTTTTAATATTTCTACAGATTAAATTACAGTTTAGTGTAATTTTTAAATTACGTATTCCTAGCTCTGTTTTTAAGAAATGATGTGAAAACCACATCTGTCACTATAACAATCTTTCCCCATGGTGCATCATTCACAGGAGCTGAATGCAGAACCTTCCACACTGCAGCAGAGATAACTTGGTAGCTACCAGAAGAATGCTGTTATCAGAGAAGTGGATGCATCCCTCGGTCCAGGGGGAAGGGTGCCAATCTGCTGTCTTCTCTTTGCTCCTCCCCACACGAAACTCTTTGCTTGTGGTGTTCATAAACCTGCACAGAGTGGGGCTTCTGGGGTAATAGGTGTTTCTGTAAGCGGAGCCTGGTTCTTCCTTTCTCTACACCTCCCTCCCCAAATACAGCTATGTAGCTTTTGGACATTCCCAGTAAGAGATGAGGGCTGCCTTTGTATTAGAGGCATGAGCCCAGAATTAGACTGGCCTTGCGGTCAGTAGTTATGTGGTTGGTAACCATTGTGGGAAACTGAGAAATTCTGTAACATAAAAGCAAGAGGAGGAATCCCGTAACAGCTTTGCTAAAGCTAAATGGAATATTATAGGTCAAGAAAAAGGGGCCTCATCAAAAGCTTTCAATAAGAAGATATATAATAATGTTACTTGCAACCTAGGTAAAAGTGTTGCTTTCAGCATCCTTTTATAATGCAGCATGTATTTTATGTTACTGGTGCTCTTGAAGAGGTACTATGTCTATGCCCATACTTCTTACCCTCAGTAAGATAGTCAGAACATCTCCCTGCACCCTGCTTCTAGCAGTGGAATAACTGCCACCTATTCCCACCTGTCAAGTGCTGCTATTTTTCTGTATCTACCTATAGTTTGGGTCCAGGTATCTTCCTAGGCTGCAATGTGATATGAACTCTGCTGTGCTATCCTGATTTCCCAGCCAAAGATAATGCCAAGAACTGGTAGCAAGGAAAACAAGTTGCCTCTGTTTGGTCTCACCATAAGAGAGACAATGGCAAAAGTCTTGTGGGCTGGTTCAGGACACTGACAGATAACCTGCCACTTTATTTAGAGTGCACTTTCTTCTGTACATGCTTTTTGTGTATGTATGATGAAATGTGAAGAGTGAAGCTCTCAGTTTTTTCAGTGGGGCTTTTGCTTTGCTTGTTCTGTTTGTGACAATGTCTTTCTCTTTATTTTATGAGATGCATGGAATGTTTTTTAATCTTATGTTTTCTTTGTTTCATAGAATAAATATTATAATGAATGACTTGCTAGACTGGATGTTGCATTCTTTTTGTTAAAGTAATTGTCTGTTTAGAATTATCTTAATTTAGGATTAGTCAAAAGGACTGAAAATAATAGTGCCATATTTCAGTGTACAGCACGCAGTTGTTTTCTGAATTCTACTCTGAGCTCTCATATAAATCCTTAAAGCATGCTTTTCAGTATACTTTAGATCTTCCACACATGTACTTAGTTAGCAATTGCCAGAAGTGTTGCGTAGACAGAAAACTGTTTTGAAAGGTTAAGTAACACTGAAGCAGAGATGGGGAGGATGAGGTGTGGTTATTTTTTTCAACCCCCCCTTTTTTAAGCTCTGAACTGCAGCTTGTTCTGGAAGACAGCAACAAGGCCAACCCATAAGTATAGATCTGTTGAATGCTTGCCTGTCCATTTTCTCTGTTCTCTGGAGGAAAGCGTAGTAGGCCAGATGTCCAGAGCTATATTCTGTGAACCTTGCAGTTGGATTTTGTAACATGAACATGCCAGAGGTTTAGTATGTTGGTTTTGGGTTAAAATTAGACTTACACAGTACCTCTGGTTTTGTATGTAAGCTATGTGTTGCACATAAACGTACTTCTAAGTATCTGCCCGAGTGAGGGATGTAGAAAACTTTCAGAGGAGTTAACAATATTCGTGACAGGAACAGTTTCATTCTGTGATAAATGCAGCACTGATGTCATCCTAAATATCATGCTTTCTCTCTTCCCTCCAGTCATTTTGTTTCACTTTCTCTGATACTATGAAAGAAACTTATTGGGTAGTTTTCTTTTATGGAGGAAAAGGGGGAGCTGGAATTTTCAGATGTGATGAGCAATAGTTTTAATCTGTTTCACGTCCTAGTGGCTCCTGCTTCTGGGCTTAGTCAGCAGTTGGCATTGCAGGGTTGTAATGGGCAAGCTCTGTGGCACACTTAGTGGCATCTGTGTTCAAGCAGGTTTTTTGTGCATCGTGCAGATGGGACAGGAGGCATGCTACAGTCTACATCATCTTAAACTGCTTTCTTATTTGTCCCGCAAGCCAAAATATGCATGACACAAAGTTAGCGGCTCTAACTGTAGTCTTCCAATCTGCCCTAGATGCCGTATTTCTTAACAATCTGTAGGATTCCCAGCAAGAATCAGTACATAAAGTTCCATGCCTTCTGCCATGTAGCAGATTTTGCAACATTATGAATGTTCTTGCCTTGGTGGATCTGCAGGAGTCCTTTGTTTTGCAGTTTGAACTTCAGTAGTTCCCCTTTAAAGCTAACAAATATTTGTGGTGCTCATTTGCTACTGTATGCTTGCAGTCTTCATCCACTCTGAAGTGTCTACTAGAAGTGATACAGCCAGGTCCTCTGACTAGGAGTCTCATATTGTACTTAAATAACAGAGGATGACTTGGTCTTACCCTCTGTGTAAGATGGGTACAGCCTTCCATCCGTTTCTCCTGCAGTGAGTCTGTGCAGCTGATTTTCTCTCAAACGCTGAAAAAATGAAACAGGCTTGGAAATGCCTCACTTTCCCTCTTGCCATGGAAATCTAATGGTCAGCTAGAACCATTTGTCCAGCTAAAGGTGGGTATCTCTTGGAGACTCTATCCACAGTCGTCCAGAAATACTGTGTCTAGTATTTGGTGTTTATAACAATGCTAAGACTCTGTTACAGTAAGATGTAGTAAGACTGAGCTAGATGTTGATGGAGTAAGCACTGTACGCTTGCACTAATGCTTTTGGAGATCTTAGCCCAAGGACTGGTACCAGGTAGTGGAAACTTGGTAAGAAAAAGATGTAGTAAATTTTGTCCTTTTTTATAATCCCAAAAATACGTTTGGAACAAAGAATCCTGAAAAATGAAGCGGATACATTTAATAAGCATGTCACTTAACTGAGAACATTTTGCCTAATTATATTAAAAAATTTTTTAGAAACCATCAATCACAATCTGCTTTCATAACCTGGTAAGGAGTGTTTTAGAAAGAATCTGTATTCCAATAAGTGCCAGAGGTGGGTTGTGCTTCTGTTTTTTGTTGTTTTGGGAGGATTTTTTTTGTTTAATACATTTTGAAAAGCTTTTAACTTTTTTTGACAGCTGGAACCATGACTAGTTTTGGGAGGCTTCCTGTGAATGACTTTTTTTTTAATTTTGCATTTTAGGGTGAAGATTAATGCACATCAATAATTAATCTAGTTCTTCATGGCATCCTGTGAAGAGACAGAAAATTTGGCATTGTAGTTCAATTTGCTGCTTTCCAAGAAATGATCATCTCTTTTATTAGCTGTAAGATTACTGCTAATATATAAGGATCAAATGTTTTGGGCTAGTCTAAAAATGCAGAGACAGCAAGAAAAGCTGAAATAAGATCCTTTTCCCTCATTATGCTTCAGTGTTACAGCATGAGTGATAGAGGATCAGTTCATGCAGAAACCCCTGTTGTAGGTAAGGAAGATAAAACACCAGCTTGTGACTTTGCTGATGTTATTGCCATTGAGCATTTACAGTGCCTCGGTTGACGAGGCATTGGCACAGGCTGCTCAGAGAAGTTGTGGATGCCCTATCCCTGGAGGTTTTCAAGGCCAGGTTTGGATGGGGCTTTGGGCAACCTTTCTAGTGGGAGGTGTTCCTGCCCATGGCAGGGGGGTTGGAACTGGATGAGCTTTAAGGCCCCTTCCAACCCAAACCATTCTGTGATTAGTTTCCCTGTAAGTTACATGCATAGCTGAATTTCTTATACAAATTTGTGCGTTTGTATTAGAAAACAGAAGCTTCCAGTTTGCTGTAAAATCTGCAGTAAGTATCTCGTACTGAATAGAGTGCCACTAGACTACAGTTGATGCTGTATTTATGGAATGTATAGAATTGTATATGTAGATATATAGGAATCTGTACTGTCAGTTATAACTATTCCATTAAGCAATTTCTGCCAAGGCTGTTGCTTAGCTTAATTGCTATATTATTTATATGATTGTTTGTGTTTTTCCTTACTCACTTTAAGTTGTAACTAGAAAATGCTGTCATTGTTCAGCTAATGATGTTCAGCAATGCTTCATTAAAACAAACTCAACAACAACTGGACTTCAGGTTTTTTATCTTCCAGAAAAAGCACTTCGGGGTGGAAGTTTTGCTTCCATGACTAGTCCTGCTTTTCTGTGTGTCTGTCTGTAACCAAAAACTGGCTTAAATCAACTCTACTAACTGCTACTTCGAGCAATTCTTGTTTATGCTGTCTGTATATTGTGGGTAATGCTGACATTCTTAACTATGCTGCAGCTGATTGGTATTCTGTTGATGAAATAAGATTTTATTTTGTGAAGAAAAGACTACAAATGGATTGTAAAATACGCGTTTTCATGAGACAGGATGTTTGTGAATCGAAACTGCTTTGTATAAAAGTTAACTTACCCATACTGTCTTTCTCATGGCAACGTTGAAAATATATTTTGATCGAGTTATAGAGTGCTGGTGACAGCAATGCTGCGTATTCCTGTGGCAGAGCATACCAGCAGTGTCTTCTGACTTCCACATCTCCTTATGTGGCATGCTCCAAATGCCTGCTGATGTAAGAACAATTCTTTCCTACTCCCTATCAAACATAGATCCTGCCGTGTTGCTAGGTCGGTGTTTTCTGTTTTGAATTTCTGGGCTTTTTCTTTCCTCTACCCTAGAGCAGTACTTTGAAATCTCCCACTTTCCGCATGTATTCCTTCCTTCCCTACAGAAAGAGGCTTCTGTGAATCTTCTTTCTTCCCCAAGTGGCCTGGCAGCTATTTTCAAAAGCCATCAAGGCTTCCTTTTCCAGAGGACTACATAAAAACATGAGTTATTCTGCTGTTTCTCTCTGCCTCTGCAAATATGCTGTACCACATCTGCCACTTCACATGGAATACTCCTGCATTTTAAGCTCTCCCTAAAATCAGAGTAAATACCCTTTCTGCATTGCAAGCTCTTAATAATATCATCAGCCTTTGTAGCTCGGGACCCACTTCAAGTTTCTCTGAATAGCCTAGTTGAAGCAGTGCTGATAGCTGCTCACTCCAGAGTGGTTTTTTGGCTTGTTCAAATGCTCTTGTCTTTAGCAGTATGATCAGGAGGAAGGCAGCAGTGTTAGCAGAGAGTGGCAGCAGGCAGTAATTGATGACATTGGTTGTAGATGTTGGGCTTGTGTTGAAATGGTTCTGATTCTCTCAAACTTGGAAGCTGTCTTTCATTTGGAACATCCTGAGACTAACATTGTTCTGTTACTTGCATGTGTTTAAAATTTGAGGTTGCCCAGCGTTTTAACCAGTGACAGAGTTTGAAAATGAAAGGGTAAGTTCAGCTTGGCCTTGTGTAACTGAAACACACTGTGAAGCTAAGGGGAAATCCATTTGTGAGAGAAAATTCTGTTCCAGAGACCTTTATCTATCTCATGAACATACACCAGAAGTTTCATTAAAATAAATAGGATCACAGGGTTAGCTTTCCATCTAAACCTAGACTTCTGCCTATGATCTAAAATAAAGGGCGGGGTGGGATATTGCCTAGATTTCTGATCAGGTAATTACTCTTGTGAAAAGTATTTGTGCAAGCCTTCACTAGGGGATCACTTATTCTGCAGGAATATCTTTGTGAGAACAGAGAGCATTATCATGTAAGCAGGTTGCATTTCTCATGACTTTATTTATATGGTTTCCTCACACTTTGAAAGACAATTACTCTTCTAATTGCTAGTATACCAATGCAACCAAAGTGGATTGCTGGGAATGTTTGAGAAACAGCCAATTAAACTACTGGGGCTTTCTGGACTTAGATAATCTTGTCTTTTTGCAGTAACCACTTAACGTTGTCATTGTTTCAATCTAATACCACTAATGGAGGGGTATTGTTAATGAAGCTGATATTGTCTATGCATGTTGGCAGACAAGGCTGACTGACAGCTGGAGAAAGATGATAAAGGTTGTCTGTTTTAATCCCTGTATCACGGGCTTCTGTCTTGTGGAATGAGCACAGTTGCAGTTCTGTGGATGTATTAATAAAGAAAAACATAGGCAGAATGATGAATGGCCTCTTGTGATTGCTTGCATTCACCCTGCATTTTTTTCTGAATCATGCTCATTGCATGCCATAAATCATATAAACTAAACAAATGTGCCTGTTATTAACACAGCTTTGCCTTGGTCTATCAGAGATACTATCACCAGCTGTAACCTGAAATATCTCCCGTTAATGTGGATTAAAGTGATTTTCTTTCAGTTCCTAGGAACCCTCATTCTCCTTGAGTGTTCTTTATTAGTGTGTAAGTCATTTCAGATGTCAGTGAGAATTTTATAAAGCAGCAATTTCAAGTTAATTGGAAAGTAGGGAGAGAAGTGCAAGGGTTGTCAAGGATGCTTCTAAGCATCTTTTCTTTCACGTGTGCTGGCTTTCTATCATGCTTGTTTGATTTGGAGCTCTACATGGTGGTGGTAAGGGTGGAGTAGAGGATCAATATCAATGCACTCATTTATTTTCTGTCAGGGGATCTGATAGGTAGCCTTCCAAGATGGATCGGGAACTTTCGTGGTCACAACTTTATTACAGAAAGGAGGAGAGAAAACTCAGCAATGTTTCTTCTGCAGAGGTCAAGCTACAGGAAAAAATCAAGTGCAGGGCTTCTGCCTGGTAGCAATTATTTGTCCAGAGGGTAGCTGACATTTCAAGGCTGGACTCCTGCAAGCTCGTCTTCTGCCCTCTGTGATGGTTTTACCGTGCTAGGCAGCTGAACACCACAACCGCTCTTTCACTCCCCCTCCTCAGATGAGGAGGGGAAGAAGTAAAGGAAAGAACAACTCACGGGTCGAGATAAGGATAATTTAATTAAAGGAAAAAAAATAATTATTAAGGAAAGATTATTATTAATTAAACAATTTAACTAAAGGGGAAAAAAAAGGGGGGGGGGAAGGGAGGGGGAAAGGGAAAAACGAAACAAGTAAAGGCTATGTGGAAGTGCAGAGGAAAGAAATTACTCTCTACTTCCCACAAATGAGCGATGCTTGACCACATCCTTGAAGCAGGGCCTCAATGCACGTAGCCGGTGTTTGGGAAGCGGACAGATGTTTTCACAACGAGAGCCCACCCCTCCCCTCTTCTTCCTTTTTCCACCTTTTATTGCTGAGTGTGACATCATATGGTATGGAATATCCCTTTGGTTGGTTTAGGTAAGCTGCCCTGGTGATGTTTCTTTCTCACTTTTTTTTGCCCACCCCCTAGGAGGGTTACAGAGAGTCCTGATGCTGTGCCAGCACTGCTCAGCAGCAGACACAACACTGGTGTGATACCACTACTGTTCTAGCTACAAGTGCAGAGCACAGCACTGTATGGGCTGCTGCAGGGAAATTTAACATCCCAGCCAGACCCAGTACACCCTCCAACAGAACTTGAGCTGCTTTTCGTTAAATGTTTAATCTAGGGTTTCAAACTCTTGTCAGCCTGGACACCAGTTTTTCATTCAAAGTTTGCTTCTAGAGAAGTCTTTTAACAACCTTCTTCATAGGTTAAAATATTGTTACCTGTGTTTCTATAATATTGCCAGAGCCACCGCAGGACTGTTTTTACAAACTCATTGTCCTTTGGCTTGGATTGAACTGGATGGATTTAGAGGTAGTTTTTGTTTCTCATCTGAAAGGCAGAAACTTCTTAAATTCTTCCAACTTGTTTGCTTGTGACCATATCCTTAAATGATACAAAGCTTGTAGATCACTAGGATCTCTTTATTTTCCTCCAATGTTTGGATGAAGCATGAATATGTAACACTTGTTTGTTTTGTCTTTTTATCTTAGCTCTAATAATACCGGTATATTCTGTCACGCTTGTACTGATCTCAGACACTGAGGTTACAGAAATGTTTGCCTGGTAAAATCTCACGGGAAGGGAATTTGACTCTCACTCTAAAGCAAGTTGTTCTGTGAGTCTGATTTCCTTTGGGTTTGTGATCTTTGTCTTATTCTTCCTTCACCCTGTAGCTACAGCTGCCCACCCTGGACTCCCTGAGCCCTGCTGGTGAGTAGGAGACAAACTGACTGGTCAGCAAGGGCTCACATGGGCTGGCTGGTGTGCTGCTTGCAGAGTACAAACAGGGTGATTGAGTTCTTTTTTGCTTTTCCCTGCAGGTGGAACAGCACTTCTTTACCAAGCTGCCAAGTGTTAGTTCACAAAACTGAATTAGCTTTATCAAGTAGGAGCTAGAATTGGCAAATGGACTTATAAGCTGCTGGTGCAGTCTGACTGCAAACACGATTGCATAAGCCTGTTTCCCCAGCAAACCAGGTTAGTGATAAACAGGTCCCCAAATGAGCTTCAAAGTGCCCAAAAGTCAGAGATTCTTGGTCCCATTTCTGCATTTTGGATCAAATTTTACCAGAGTCCATCTGAAAGAGAAGACTTCTCAGAGTAACTGAAGAGGCTGGAGATTGCTCTGTAAATTTGAAAACAACAGCTCACTTACATTGGGATTTCAAAATTTACAGCTATGGTATGCTGGTGGATGAAACACTTTCCTTCAAGGAGTTTTATATATTTATGGCATAAATAAATAGATTATTTTTCTCAACAAGCCCTTCTGAGATACTAAAGTACTTGAACTGAAAAAGTTGTCTCTGTATTATTCATTAAAATTGAATATTTGAATTGTGAAAGTCTAGTCTCTGATGGGATTTATGGAGACACTGGTTTAGGTTCAAGAGCAATTTGTGCACAGCCAACTTTTGTCACATCAACCTTCCTTGAAGTGTCTTGAAATAGCTCTTGATATGTCTGTTTCGTGGCCTGTATTGAGGTGGTGGCTGCCTCTGTTGGTGCGCTAAGATTATGCATGCTTTAACTTTAGAAAGTCAATGTTTTCTGCCATAGACTAGTGCAGGCAGTGCAACTCCTGGTAAGAGGGCCAAAGGCCGCACCCACAACATCCTTAAGGAAAATAAATTAAAGCCCTAAGACTTCATTAAAAGAAACATGCCCTGGCTTAAAAGAAGAACCAAATCAATAATTTGGCAAGAGCTGTTTCATAGTCTGTAGAAATCCTCACAGCAGGCCCGCTCCCGGCAGTGCTTTGAGATAATAAGAAACTCCCTGCTACTCCTGCTGCATTTACAGGTAACTTGTTCATAATCTGAAATCTTGCTAACTCTGGGTATCACTTAATTGCTATGATTCCTGTATTTGCATCAACACGGAGAGGGACTTCGCAGAGTATGTGTCACAGTGGAGACAGTGAATCTACAGGACTGAACTGAAACCTGTGAGAAGTGCTGTAGTGCCTGTGGAAATAAGATGGATATATACACCCATCCATCTGTGGCCTCTGCTGCCTAATACTGTCTAATTCTACATGTTAAAAAAAAAAAAAGTCCCTGATCACCTACCTTTTTCCCGAACCATGGAGACAAAAGCATCTCTCTCTCTCTCTCTCTCACTCACAGTTGTATGTTCAGATAAAAAAAAAAAAAAAAAAAAAAAAAAAAAAAGTAGTGTCTGGCCAGAGGAGAAGTTAAATTATTTGGTGATGTAATCTTTTATTTATTTATTTCCTCCTGCAAATATAGGGCCAAATGAAGAGCTGGTCTAAAATGGTTGAGATGCTGATCACAAAGGAATTAGTGCTGTCTGGGCCATTTTTGAATTGTATCCAGAGACTGGTTTCATGAGAAAACTGAAAGAAGACTTTATGTGCGTTAAGAGTGGTATAGAATAAGACCATGTTTCAGTTCAGGCTGCTCACCAGAAGGTGACATTTATGTAACAATCTTTCAGTAGGTGTGTTATGTTTTACTAGAAGCCAGTTCAAATAAAGCTCATGTAATTTAAAATGGCCTATTCCACAACATTTGCAAGGTTGAAAAGAGCCAACTAATAAAGACATATTAACTTACAGAATCACTTAAGGGGCTAATAACCTTTCCTTTAAGTGTATAGGTCTGGATTTAATATACTTTAAATCTACTTTTTGTTCTTTTGAGCAGGAAGGATCTGATGTTCAGAAAGGTTGAGCACTCCGAATTTCAGCTGAAATTGATGGCATGCATTCAACACCTTGGAAAACCAACTCCTAAATCAATGTCAATTAACTGTGGTGTGAAGCTGGTTGAGGTGAGGAGACTAGAAAACTCGGGGGATTTTTAACCAGACATATGGAAACTTTTAACTCTGATTATGGGTGACAGCCACCTTGGTATCACCTCTGGGAGGCTGGCTGAAAATGTTTTAAGTGGTGTGTGCCTCTGCTTCTGACCAACTCCCACCCCCCAGCTGGAAATTTGTAATGGAGAGCCATAATTTGACAGCTTGTAATAGTAATTCGTAAGTGCAAGCCACTTAATACCAAAAGTAAACAGTAATGGTGGAATTTCCACTTGATGGGTGTCTACTTAATGGAAAAAAAATGCTTAGTGGTTGGTACTGGGTCATGTTCCTGCACAGAAAACGCTTAAGGATAAGGGGTGGATGGGCTGGAGATCCATAAGTCCTCTCTCCGAGAACTGCTTCTTTGAAGATGGGGTTGATACGTTTGTGAAACAGGGAGGCTTTGTTTGCTCAGTGCCAAATCTGGTGCAATAAATTCTGCTGGCTTCAGCCTATATCAGCCTGCTCCTTTCCTTCTGACTACACACATGCTGTCAGGCATGTACAGGTCCCCCATGGGCACAGTGGTGAGCACACTGACCAAACCCGTGAACCTAACCAGCCTTTCTGTGGCTCCAGAGCTGTAGGAAGCTCTAGGGGCAGTTGCTGGCTGTTGCACCATTAACTGCATTTTTTATAGCTGCCTTTGTCTGTGTACCATTGTTTGGTTTAATCCTAATGCTGCCTTACTCATCTATAATTTTATTGTGTTAGAAGTATTGCCAAAATGATCTGTTGAAATTAAATAATTGTGAGAGAGGGTGGAGAGATTTGTCTATATTGCTAGAGAGAGAGAGAGAGAGAGAGAGAGAGAGAGAGAGATTGATCTAGCGAATCCCACGGCATTTTCCACTTCTTGCTTGGATAATGCATGATCTCCCTCCTGAGTCTCTGGCACCCCTGGAGCACTGGCAGACCAAGTGGTGCACGGCGGTTGGTGCTATCAAACCTGTCCATCACCTGTCTTAGAAAGGTATTTCA
Organism: Cygnus olor; assembly: GCF_009769625.2. NCBI lineage: Eukaryota > Metazoa > Chordata > Aves > Anseriformes > Anatidae > Cygnus > Cygnus olor. Next base: position 71,373,379 of record NC_049169.1, on the reverse strand, counting down.
AAAATAAACGTAATAAATATTAAATAAAAGGAGTGGAAAAGATCTCTCCTTGCACTGATAAAAGGTCAACACTTGCCAATCTTCACCCGTTTCACTGCAAGTTTCTGTTATCAGCCGCAAGCACGGAGTAGCTGCCATTTCACCCATCAAGTTGCCAAGTATTTTCCATCTTCAGGCCTGCTGTAGCATGGTGCCATGTTTAGCTCCTAAAGCAGTGGCACCAAGCTACCAGCAGCGGGGGGGTCACCTGCCCAAGGAAGGCTGGAACTGCCCCGGGGCATGGAAGCAGCCTTCTGTTGGGAATGGTGTTCCTGAACAGAGCTGGGGGGATGAGGGCCAGAGGGGTCTGCAGGGCTGGTGAGAAAGGAGGAATTACACGTGGGCATGGGCACCTGATTTACAGGAACATCACTGCTCCATCAGCTTGTTCACTGCTGTGAACTTTTTTTTTTTTTTTTTGGACGCAAGAATCTGTCATCTAGCTGCCAACTTAAGCGATATTTCTTTGCTTGATTGCTCTGCATAGCTTTTTTAACCCTACCTAAAGCTGCGTCATATGGAAGTTGAAATCAGAAAGGTTTATCTTCACTGAAAAGAGTTTATCAGTATAACTGCATAAAGAGACAGCTCTGCTGGCAAATTCCTCCAAGTTTAGATGCAGCTTATGCTAAACTGAATGTATTTTTGCCAGTGTAGCTTTGGCTAAAAGAAGTTACACAGGCAGAGTCTTGCTTCCACTGATACAGCTGGGTCTGGGCTTCTCCTGATACGGAAACATAGTTTAAAGAAGCAAATCTGCACACTTGGTCACTGTGGCAGTGCTGGTTAGGACTGTGATCTCAGGGCAGAACTGCCCACTGTTTCAAAATGCTGGTATTGTATCTTAACTGTTGTGTAATGGCACTAGTGGACTTTTCCTTGCCAGCTTGTGTAGTTTTACAGCTTCTAGGAGGTGGGGAAGTGCATTTAAGTTCAGAAGAGGGAAAGTCACACAAAAGTCTGTGGTTTCAACCCACTGGTGTGAAAAGCATTCTTCTCTTTTCATGTTCAAAATGATGTATGGCAGGCTGTCGGTCTGAAGCAAGGCCTTTGCAACTTAAAGGTGGACTGCCTCTCTTCCTTCCTTTCTTTTGAGCAATGGAGCAAATCTGAAGGCAGCAGCCCCTGTGTATGGTAGTGATGGTCTGAGGCCTGCTCCGTGTTTACGGGCTGGAAGCTGCCAGTGCATAGGCAACGTCCACTGGAATGCCTTTTGGTCCAGCTGTACAAGGACTCACCACCTACAGCCTCTCTGGACACACCTCAACAGGACAGAGTGGCTATTATGGCCATGACACCCAGATAATGGGGCTGCCTCCCCCCTCCCCCAATCACCCCAAAGATGTGATCTGAGTCCCTCTGAACTCAGATCCAGCAGGAGGTGGGTGACTGCAGCCCAGTGCTCCTCTGGGACCTCAATAGCAGAGTCATGCCGGTTCTGTTTGGCCCGATGTCTTTAATGAAACTGGTACCCAACAGAGCAACCGGTGGGTTAAACTCTCAAAACCCAACGTTGAAATTAGCATTGTAAGATTGACCTGGCCTGCTTAGACATCCTGGAGACCCTAGATCTGATTTTACCATGCCAGCGGTAATTAAGTGACAGAGAAAAGCATGTGCTGATGTTTCAGGGACAAGCAACTTGCCTGGAATATGAACCACACAGAGAATAATGGTCTTGTCTCATTTTAAAGGCTTTCTCCCCTCCCAGTTCATGGGGATTTTTGTTAATGACTTTGATGAGAAGTATCTCATGCTTATTTAATGGGGATTTCTGAATTTGTGAAATATATACAGGAAGTGTTCCTATAGACAGTAAGGGTATATGCACAGTTAGCGGGGTAGAGGAAGAAGGAAGTTTTCTAACATAAATGCAGGAATATTACTCAACAAAGGAGTTTCCCCACCCACTTTGAAAGCATCAGAGTCTCTTCAGACTCTTCAGTCACTTTGGGCTCAACCACGTGTGCTTCTGCTCCCTGCTGATGGGAAAGGGAGATACTCAAGTGTGGTTATACACCCTGTAGTACTTGCTGCTCTTGTTGTACTAACTTTTGATACTACAGGACTTTCTGGCCTCAGACATGAGCAAGACCCAGCTGTGCCATAATTGCTCTGAAGACAGAAGAAAAAGGTAATTCTTCCCTGAAGAGTTTGTAACTGAGGATGTATCTTTCAAATGTATATCAGGGGGCATGAGATTTTGAAATACAAGTATGTGGACGGATATCTGACATCTGCATGCTGTACAGTGCCCCCAGAGCTGGCTGCTGCCAGCCTAAGATCAAAGTGTTTACAATGTTTTTAGGATGACTTGAGTTTGAAATGCCTTTTGGTAGTCTGGACTTCGGGATGGTTGGCCATGCCCTAGCTGTTCCATTAGGATGCTTCAAGCAGAGCCTGGTCTGTGGGATGGGATGTGGGATGAAACTCCTCAGAATGGAAAAGAAATAAGATAAAGCATGACAAGTTTACAAAACAAGACTGACAGAAAGTGGGCAGAGATCCCCTGTCTGCTGACATTGTCAGAGCTAGTCCTGAGGAAAAGTAGAAAATAGAAAATAGAAAAAAAAGTGCTTGAGATCCTTAACTGAAAAGAGGTCAAGTCCTTGATTCTCAGGCAAAACTCTCCTGAAAGCAGCTCAGATTGGGCCTGAGAAACCATAGGATGGGTCTCCTCCTCCCATCTTTGGGACTCTGGCTAGGTCCATTCTGGACCAGCTCAGAATTTACCGAACAGCACCACTTCTGGGCAGCTACCCTGTGATGGGTGCTAACTCTTGGCAGAGACTGCTGGATGCTGGGTGGAAGTCTCAGGAGACTTCTGTAGCTTCCTTGCTTTCTGTCCTCTGTCCTCAAGCACCCATGGTGCCTATGCTCAGCAATGGGATACTGGGCTGAGAGGACCTCTGGTCTGAAGCCAAGAGGGCTCTCCTGTCGATCTTATAAGACAAAAGGGAAGCTTCCCTGGGTGAGGGAAAGTGAGTGCCCTGATCTAGCAAAGAGATGGGAATTCACCAGATGGCTGCTTGTGCTGACCTCATTTTGGGGATAACTAATTATCTGTGTTTTCTGAGGGCGTGCTACTATACTTCTGGGCAGTACTACAGGAGTTAGGAAAATAAATAAATATTCCACACACAGACTCTGTCCAGTTCTTATTAATGAGTTTGATAATGGCATGATGTAAAGGTTGCCTGTTTCAGGCTGGTTTTTAAAAAAACATCTCTCATCCCTCTCCTGTGGATTTAATGATCTAGTCCTGTAGATCTTGGCAGGTAACTAAGAGTGTTGTTACCTAATCCTAAAGAGAGGAGTAGATCTGTATCCCAGATGGAGCAAACCAAATTCACCTCCAGAGTAAACACTTCAAGATAATGGAGCAAAGTTATGCATGTCCACAAGGTATACGTGTCTATCACTTTGTTCAGCTTAGGCTGGGCAAGCTGTGCTATCAGCCAAGCACTTCCCAGGCTGGCTTCAGGATTTTGTTTTTTATATTTTGGTGCCAGATTAAAATCACTTGCTGAGTGCTGGGGGTGTAGCTTTGCAGTTTCCCACAGCACTTTGCTTTCACCTGGTGACTTTTGGTGGTGAGAATGGAACAGGCAATACCTCCTCTACTGCTGTGGCTGCTGCCTTTGGGCTTTGGGACCTCCAAGCAGGAGAGGGACTGCAGAGCTCATTTTCCTGTTCTTGTTTGGGAAACCACGATTTGCTATGGGTGCCACAGCTGTGCCACAAAGAAGGGGATCAGGACCTGAGAAACAATGGATTTGACAACTCCCTAGGTGCCTGGTATAACCTTGGCCCCTGGTAACCAGCAGGTCTTCTCCCAGGTGGTGCCCAACCGTGGCTTTTGGGTAGACACATCAGGCTGGGTGTAGATGCAGCTAGAGAGTAGTCAGTGAGGGCAAGACAAAAAGGGCAGGACTTTTCTCAGGCAGTTCATACCACAGGACCTTTCTGGAAGCACAACATTGAATGTGCAAAAGCACCCAGCGCTGACCCTACAAAGGCGGTGGGAATGTTATGACTGTTTTCAATAGTTTTAGCATTATGCCAGCATTGTCCACATACAGAAATCCTTCTCACAAGGTCTGAACAAGGAAAACCCCAGTGCAACACTATTCATAAGGATATAACAAAAGGAAATATAGATGGCTTTGTGTGGATTTATGCATTTATACATGGTGGCTAATAAACAGTGATTAAATATGTAAGAGCTTTTTTTTTTTTTTTTTTTGTAAAAAAGCAAATATGCTCATGATTCAGGGAGAGTACTTCCAAAAGCAGAATGTAGCTGAAATTAAGTAGACTGGATACATCAAAAATCAATGCATTTAATAAAATAAAACATCTTTTCTTTTTCCTCCCTAAAAGTCATGTTAAAAATATGTAAATTTACATTGGTTCAAAAAGGAGATAAAGCTCTTTGTTCTTGTGGTACATAATCACCTTTCAAAGCAATTAAGCCAATTAGACAAATGTATTTGGAGGATTTGAATGAATAGGCCAAGCAAGCTTTTTTTCTTTTGCTTCTCTGTCAAATGAATCATAGATTGAGTCTTTGGTTACAGTTTTGGCTGGTGCTGGGATTTCTGAGATCCCAACATAATTTTTTTTTGCTATCCTTGAACTGGTAGTGATGGTATATGCATTACTTCTGTAGCATTTCATGGAGGACATGCAAAAAGTTTCTTTCATCCCTCTTCTGAAGTTCGCATTATACACTGAGTACAGGGTTGGCTTAGAAGCTGAAGAACTGAAAGAGATCAATGTGATAGCCATGAAAACCAAGGAACACTTTCTGTAGTCTGTTTCCTGTGGGTGCCACAGCTGTACCACATAAAAAGGGAGCCACGACAGGAGAAACACTAAATTTAACATTAAAAACATCTTGATGGTTTTCACTTTTGTCCTTGGGACAATATTCATTGTCCTCCTGACAGTCCTGCCATCAGTGCCTATTCTCCAAATGTACTTGATAACCTTTTGGTAGAATAGGATAATGAGGATGGTTGGGATCAGAAACACCACCAAGAGATGGATGATACTGTAGGTGGCTCCTTCCCAAGAATTTGGGAGAAAGAAGTTGCAATGGTCATCCCCATTGGAGCCATAGAAAAAGAAAGCTGGTGATGCAAATGCAGCATCAAAGATCCAGGATGCTACAATCATTTTCTTGGCTTTCTCTCTTGACACTTTGAAGCTCAGGGGGTAGACAATAGTGTAGAATCGATCCACACATATGGAGAGGAGCACGTATATCTGGACTCCAGGGGTGAGATATTGTATATACCTCACCAGCTTGCACATCACATTCCCCAGCATCCACCTGCCTGAAGTAAACTGAAGTAGCACAAATGGTGCATTTCCAACACTGATGAGAAGGTCTGCACAAGCCATGGAGACAACAAAATAGTTGGTGGTTGATTGTGTCCTCCTGCTCCTATGGATCACTAAGCAAACAAGGGAGTTTCCGAAGATGGAAAACAACCACAATACTCCAAAAACCATACTGGCTGCTATGATTTCCCCTGGCCTCAGTTCATACTGCAAGACAGTATGGTTCCTGCTTGACCTGGGTTCCTTGGGTGACTCTGTCATCTCGTGGCTAGCAGGAGGGATGAAGGTCTCGGGGTAGCTGTTGTTCTGCAGCAGGAGCAATAAAGTAGGGAAAACAAAGGGAGCGTTGTTGTTATCCATACTGTGGTCAAACATCATAGTCATGTCCTTTGCTCAGGCTCTACATAAACAGAAAAGACAACAAGTTTTATTTAATAAATGTGTGTGAAATCAATGAAAGATAATTTTAGGTAATATACATTGATTTCAGAGAAATGGTCAGAAATATAAGATTTTCTGGTACAGCAGATGCCATTATGTGTCATACAGACTTTTATTAATGGTCCAGCTACTGTAGGATGATCATTTCTGTCCTCTGAAAGATAAAGTCCATCTTGCAGATACAGACTGAGGTGCAGTTTCACCAAAGCTGGTGAAATTCACAACCTCAGTGAATGCAATATGCTCTATTGATTCCAGAAATGAGCTGTAGTACCTGGTTGTGGAAGTTGTAAAAACAAACAAGTAAACAAACAACCAAAAATCAAAAACAAAACCAGACATTGTCTCTGTTCACTTGACTTTACATATATCTTTAAAGTAGTCAGACAAAGGAGGTGCTTCTTATACTGAGAGGTAGAAAGGAGAGTAATATTTTCACAATAATTACATCTTCATTGATCATGATGCTAACAGCCAAATCCTGCTCTCATCAATTTTTTTTAGCAGCATTGGTGTTAACATCCCTGTATTTAGATTGAAGTACATACACTGTCACTACATGACTATGACTGTAAAAGTGGCAAAGTATGATAAAAAATACTGGAATTATAGAATATCCTGAGTTGGAAGGGACCCACAGGGATCACTGAGTCCAACTCCTGGGTCCCCAAAGGACCACCCAAAAACCAGACCCTATGTCTAACAGTGTTGTCCAAATGCTTTTTGAGCTCCAGCAGGCTCGGTGCTGTGACCACTGCCCTGGGAAGCCCGTCCCAGTGCCTGACCACCCTCTGGGTGCAGAACCTTTTCCTAAACCCAGCCTGACCCTCCCCTGTCCCAGCTCCATGCCGTTCCCTCCGGTCCTGTCGCTGTCCCCAGACAGCAGAGCTCAGCGCCTGCCCCTCCGCTCCCCTCGTGAGGGAGCTGCAGGCCGCCATGAGGCCTCCCCTCAGCCTGCTCTGCTCGGGGCTGAACAAACCAAGGGACTGCAGCTGCTCCTCACATGTCTTGACCTCTAGACCCTTCACCATCTTTGTAGCACTAGGTATTAAGTATACTACGTATTTCCCATCTTGTGTGCTGTTCATACTCTACCCAAAGGTAATTTGTCCTTCACTAGCTGAGATGCTTTTGAGCCCACTCAGTCTGAATGGATTTTTTGTTCTTACTGTTTTCTTGAATAGAAGAAGCTGAATCTTCCTGGTTCTGGACACAATTTTGGAAGATGAGAGATCTGGATTTAAAGGCAAAGGAAAGATCAGCACAGTGAAAGGACTTGTACCAAGCTGGATAGGGCCCCCTCATGGTGAATCTTCCTCATCTCTTCCATGGTGAGGAAAATGCTGCTTTCTGGAATAGATCCAGAGAGAAATATTTCTATTTCCACAGGCCTGCTATGGGAGAAGAAGGAAGTATCCCTTCCTTCCCTTACTCTCCAGAAGGGTCACCGAGGATGGAGGGGTGGGAATGGCGGAGGTCCAGAGGTGCATCATGTGGATCTGGCTCGGGGGACACAGCTTGAGTGACAGGAAAGGGAAGGTGTGTGGAGAGCTTTGCTTGTGGCTGCTTATGCTGGGGGTGGACAGAGAGAGCTGAGTGAAATAGTCTGAGGATGACTGTGCTGTGCCTTGAGTGGGTGCTACCGGGGTACTGGGGTGTTAAGAGAAGGGCTGAGTGAGGGACAGCCCAAAGGCCCACGGCTGGTGTCCTTGCTGTGTAAATGGGGCCCACTGCCAGCACCAGGATCAGGAGCTAAGATAGCATTTCAGCTGTGCTATGCACACCATACTATTTTCATCAACAGCTGGACATTGTATGCATTAAAGAGTCTATTCTGAACTGTGTATACTGTCCCTGCATGTCATTGCCTTGCTAGTTACCTGTGCCCTTGATATCAGCATTTCCCTCTGTCACCCTGAGAACGAGGTTTCTGAATTTAGGTGTCCCTTGCTGAAATGACCTGCTGGCTTGCAATGGTGAGAAGAATACCAAATGACTTGAATATCCATTCTTTTTACCCCCTTCCTCTTTAAATGTAGATGGTTCAGTTTGTGATAACCTCCTTTCTCTTTTTCCCTTCAATGTCAGATCCTTGCAGTCTTCATTTTTATAACCTTTACAGAAATTACCTTGCCTGGCAATTTATTTTTTTCATAGCCTTCATGGCTATGAGGCAGGTTAGTGAAATTCAACAAGTCTGTGAGCATGAGGCCAAAAAAAAAAAAAAAAAAGAGAGATTAGACCTATGTTTAAAGGTATTATTCTTCTCTGAGTTGCCAAACTGCTCACTATTAGATTTATATTAGTTGAACTTGGGAGCCCCCAGTGCTCACCCCTCCAAAGCAGCACAGAGCAGTAATACAACATGGATTCTGATTGCTCACTACAAAATCATCATGAATGCTAAGAAGATCAATAATCCACCTACCTTCTAGACAATGTTTTTCACTTGAATGGATGCTAGAGTGACCTCTTGATTTCTGAGGAAGTGCCGTAATGCAGCTGCTGGGCAGTGTGTGTGGTGTTTTTTTTGTGTGTGTGTTTTGCTGATGTTTTTTGCTCTGCCTATATCTAGCTTTGCACCAACTGCTTTCTCCTTGTCTGCCTACTCAGAATGGAGCCTGGAGGTACCAAGGCACTGGATGAATTTGGGATCTTGCTCCTTGCATTGTTCTGTATCACCTTCAAGAACACAATACAAAAATACAGTCAGATGTGGAAGAGGAAAAGATGTACTAATTGTTTAATGTGGTTAGAGAAGATGTTTTCCCCCAGCTTTTTAGACCCTGTGTTCATTAGCTGAGCTTAATATAACATTGTGTGCTTCACTTGAACAGACTAGATGTACAATCAGCTCCATGCTGCAGGCACAAATTCAGCATGCTTGAAAATGCACAATGCATTTGAAAGTAGCACAGCACATCTGCATAGATGCAGCCACTCTGCACAGAGGCAGCCAGCCTATGACAGGACCCCGTGGTGTCTCTCTTCCAAATCTTCGCCCCCGCAGCAGCGACCTCACACCGTGCCCAGCTGCTGACTGTGAACCAGAAAATGGGTCAATGTGTGAGTCACCAACACTGCTACCAAAGCAGTTTGCCTCATTTAGCAGCTTTCATGTTCAGGCAATATCTGGGAACTGAAAACAGCTCATGCTCAGCTGAACACTTAGCTGAAGCACTCTGAGGCTAGTAACAGCTGGTTTTGTTTCAGTGTTAAACAAGGAACCTTGCACAAGTCCCTCGTCTCAAAATAGCACTTGCGGACATCAGGAATGAGACCCAGAAGTGGGTGTTGTGGTGGTCGGGTTGTCAGCCACCTGGAAAGGAAGGTGTGCATTTAAGCCTGCACATGATGCCCTGCCCCTTGCCCCTTCTCATGCTGCCACACCTGGTCTTTCTTTCCCCCTCATCCTTAGCTGCCTTCCCTTGTTATTTCCTTAGTAGCTTTGCCTGGCAGAAGAGTCCTGGTTTCTGAAGCAGTCCCTGCTTCCCTTTCTGCCCTCTCCATCAGGTGGATCTGCTCCCCTGGAGATATCCTGCCTTTGTCAGCTTCCTGTGGGGGATTTGGGCTGCTTTCTTTGGCAGAGTGGCAGGATGCACTGACAGCACAACCTGCTAAATTACATGTTAGAATTATATGTAATAGAATAATACACGTGGAGCCTATTAACCAGATAGAAAAAAACATTATGGGCTAATTTTCTTCCTTAATTTCCCTTGCCATGCAAAAGTATCTGCCAGCTAAAAATAGCCAGCTGCTTGCTGCACAAATTACAGTCAGTAGAATAATAACCAGATGAAATTTCTTGATCAATATTGAAGAGTAGTGGAAGTCTCTATATAGTTATAGAATTGTAGCACTCAGTTAGTACTTTATTTTTTTCTGTTGCATTTTGTGTAAAAGTCAGCCCAACATTTGCTTATTGGGGAATGCAAGTTATATGCAAACATGCAATTCAGCAGCCCTAGCAGGGAACGTACGTAACATCCTCAGAGGCGTATGTGGAGAGCTACCTGGTAGGTGACTGCAGAGAAAGGAGAATGTCAAGAAATGTATCCACCTATCTTGTGTCTGAGCTTTGCTAACAGGGAGAGCAAAACCAGAATGGGAGAAGCCTTGCTGTGTGCCACCGCTCACCAGAGACCGTATGCTTGTGCTGGAACCTTTTCTTTTTTTCTTTCCTTCTCTCTCTCTCTCTCAAAGCAAATGTTGTCTGATTAGCAAGTATGATCTGAGATTCCTGCATTATTATTTTTTCCTTCTAATGGACCAGAAGCTGACTTACTTTTATACTAAAGGTTATTTATTCTGTCTGTGGGTTTAATCCTGTTTTTCCCAGGTGGTACTGAGACCAGAATCATGTCCTGATTTGACACTAAGAACCTTTCTGTCTATGACCCTGCACATTTTTTATTTTTATTTCTATTTCTGTGGGAAAGTCTGTTTTCTGTAGTGGAGATTTAAACTTCTGCGTTATGGATAATGCACCTAATGGCAATGTGAATGTGAAAAGCCCGGAGTATGCATTGCTCTGTATTGGTCTAGCATACAAATAGAGGTTCTTTATCTTGTTAGATGGTGATTCTCCAGTTTTCATGCCCCCACTTGTTGCATTGCTAAGTGAAATATGATTTAAGTGTCAATGAGCTGTCCAGCTTGCAAATATCAGATCTGTAAAAAATGGTGATGAGCTCTTTAGTCTCCCCTGGCCTTTCAGGTCAATAAGCAGTTTTTGGACAGATAAAAAGTAAAAATTATGTGTAGTAAATATGTAAGGCCCAATTGCATTTTTATTTTTAAAAATGTTTTTGTTTGATTCTCCATTTAAACCAAAATAATACTGATCTGAGTGAAATGATACTTTCTAGTAATTGTGAGTCTGCACTGATGCAGCAGTGCCAAAATTCTCACTTATTCTTTTGAATATTATAGAGTGAGAAAACTCTTAAAACTGATGTGAAGACTCCCTGTATTTCTGTTTAAAACCCAGAATTTTATGCATTTACATGGAAAAAAAGCAGGGTATATGAAATGATTCATAATCATCAAACAATAATTTCCTGGTGCCACAGTTCCCATTTTATGGGCCTTACTTTGGGATTTGAAGGCCCAAATACACCATCTTTAGGAATATCTCTTTGGGTTTATAGTAAAGGAAACATATACTTGCTAACTCTCCAAAACAGATCTGTTACTCAGAGAAGTATGACATAAAGCTACAAGAGCTTCAAGAATGACATAAAACCACTGCCATATCTACTCTGCTGTTGTACAAAGCCTACATGGCGTAGTTACTGTGTGTTTACATGTTTACTGTCTTGTCTAGAAGTATAGTTTCCATTGCAATTTGGAGCAGTAAAAATTAATTAGATTCACAAAGGAATGCAATAAATGGCTTTTTTAGTGTTTAATCAAAAGAACAAACACTTTTTGCCAACTACTGTGTTTTAGGATCAAAAAGGTAGCTAGAGAAAGACCATTCAACATTACTTACCCTAGCACAAACAGAGTGGCTTTTTTATCCAACATATTTTACTTCTCTGCATCCTCTCCTCACTGCAAAATGCTGGTCACGCTGTGGCCCAGCAAATTATTTCAAAAGCATTATGTTGGTCATTTACTCCCTAGACTTCCCTCTTTGAAGAATCTCTTGGGAATAGCTGCCAGACTGGAAGAGGAATGCTTCATCTAAAGGAGTTTAATCAACATGAGAAGCGAGAGCAAATTGAATCAGGATGGGGTGCTTTTGTCTGGGTGCAAGATGCTAGAAGGTGACATTCATCTTTGCCTTAATTCAGATCAACTACCTTATCAACTGCCCTTGCTCTCAGGGCAATAATAATTTTATAGAAGAGCACAGAGCCTTTTAACCTGTAACTGTTTCTTGCTATACAGGGATCACTGCATACATATTGAGGCCATTTAGTACTTCCACTTCCAGGGTAGGAATGTGGCTACACATGCTTTTGAAAGCACGCAGATTCCCTCCAGCTCTTGTCTCTGGTCTAGTACTCATAAAAGTGCTCAGCTCTTTGCCCTGCTCCTGTTACAAAGCCTTTCCTATTCCCACCTGCTCTTCTGAGACAAACCCAGACATCTCTTGAGGTTGAGCAAAACCTGGACGTTTCTTGAGGTTGTGTTTTCTTCCTCATTGTCTGCATTCCAGTAGAGAACACCTGCCCCTCCTCTATCAGGAGAATAAGACATTTTGAATAGAATAAATCTCATGAGATTCATACCCATATTTCATACATTGCTGCCTGCAACCCTAGCTCTATCCTGCTGGTGGGCATTCCTGTTATGCAGCATAGTTAACTAAAGACAGCATGACTGGAGGTGTGCATAGGCTGATTCAGGTACGAAGCTTCCAGTGCCAGTGTGGCCACAGCGCGATGTATGGTAAAAGCTTCTGGACAGAACTGACAACATAGGTTGACGTACATTATTGCATCTTATATCAGCATCCAGGAGCCTAGCCTGCACTGCAGGGTGAGGTCATGGGAGTGTGACATATGGACAGAATCAAATAAAGGAAGATGTTCTTAAGTTCTAGCACATATAAAGAGTATGGGTTGTATTCAGTGACTGCATGAGCATGAATCTCAACAAGGTTTTTCTGCTGTGTGCTTGAGGAAAGTAAGAGACTAACCAGGCTTAGCACTTGGTGAGCCAGGCTGTAACTCATCAGGCCAAGAACAGGGCCCATATATTGCTTCTAGTTCTGTCACTTCACATCTGGATTAAATCCTCTGCCTGCAGAGCTTCAGCGCAAGGCCTGAGTCTTGGCCCAAAGCAAATCCATGGGGCACAATTCGACGATCATTCAGGGTTGAAAGACACCTGTAAGCCACAAGATACTGCACATTGGCTGACTCTTCTTAAGGGACAGCGCCATCTCTTGTGATGGCAAGACGTGCTCATTGTGATGTTAAAGGTTCTGGGAGAAAAGCCTTCTTGCTACAGTTAAGTTGGTGAATTTTTGTCATGTATTTACAGAGGGTTGAGGTTGACACTCAGGCAGTGGCTGTAGCTCTGTTAACTTGAGGCAAGTTGATAGGCCACAATAATTTATTCATGCACCTAAGCCCTAAGAGTACATTTGCTCTGTGTTGGCAGTGGGAAGCAGCCTTTACAGTGACTGCAGGTTCCATTTATACCCCAAATCATGCTCTGGTTCAGGGACAGAAAGCAGAAAAATATTAGACAGATTTGTGCTCACTGCTACCTGGATGCACACCCTCACCGCATCAGCATCTGCAGAGTCGGGAAATGGCTGTAAAACTCTTCAGCAAGGCCATCACTTCAGATTAGCACTGATCTAAAAATAATGGCAGAACTAAGATCTTTGCCCAGTGTGACTGTGGGGGCATGAAAAGTGGGATCAAGGAGAAGAGGAACTGACCTTGTGTCCAACCTTACTGTCAAAATAGGTTCCACCTACTGGAGTTGGGCAAGGAGAGTGTGAAAAGCTTGAAATATACTTCTGTAGGCTGCTTGCCTGCCTTAGTGGGGACTGCGTCTGTCCTCGGACGCTGCTAGGTTGGACCCTTTCCTGATTCATTGGTAAAAAAAATATATGTGCTCTCTCCCACATGCTTACATTCATTTTTGGCAATGCTGGGCCCTGCCCACAATGCAGCATGCACTTCTGCTTGATGTGAGGAACGCGGCGCTTACCCGGGCTGGTTTGTCACAGTGGGTGTTGACAGATGAGCTGTGGTGGATCTCACGCTTGGCTGATTTCTCTGCCCATCTCCTGAAAATTCTCACCCTCTCCCTGCCAAGTGTCCTCTCCCCCACAGGGAAAATGTGCCAGCAGCTTTGGTGAGGACAACAGCAGCTTAGCTCAACCTCTTGCTGCCAGTTTTCCTAGGAGAAGCTGAAGGTTTGTTTTTGTTTGTTTGTTAGTTTGTTTGTTTTTCTATATGAAAAGTTCATGTGGAGATGAATTCTTGATATTAAAGCTTGTGAAAGCTGCTTTCTCAGTGCTCAGGCAGTTCATATGGTAACAGTATTTTTGCACTGGTAAAAACATTGATGCCAGGATGAGAGGCTGCCTGTCATACGGCTCCGTACCTTTTTCAGGAGCACAGACCTAGTGCTCACACGACACAGGCCACCTGTGCCAGACACAGTGCCAGGGAGTGGGGTGGCACCAGTGGCTAATAGTAATGCCAGGGATAAAGTTGCCAGAGATCTGAAGATGCTTCCAGGAGGACTTGTCTGATAGGAACAGGAGAAGCAGAAGACCTGAATGAGCAGTAGGAGAATGCTCCCATGGGTCTCTGTCAGAGGTCATGGCCATTAATGACAGCGTTTCAGGGTCTGCCCATACTGACTTTGCTGGAGAAGCAAGAGGGAGCTGAAGGCCACACAATGCCCACAGTTAGACTGGATATGCCTGATGGTGGTTGCTGGAAGGGGTGTCCCAGCTGAGCTGGGTTCAGGTAAGAAAAAAGCATGCTAGTAGAAGCCACTGAAGTGAGAAGCTGGCCTGCTGATAATCCCCGAGCTGGAGATCTCTTCTTGGGCAGGGTGCCAGATGCACAATATTGGCAGCCTGTTAGAGAGTCTAGGGTGTGATGGAAGATGCTGGAATAGAGAAATCCCAAACACACAAGTGCTGCATCAAGTTTTGGTGCTGAGAGTGCTGTTTGTGGTGGGGAGGGGCAGTAGGCCCTACTTGAGGCTGCTAGGGGTTATTCTGCATAGTCTTGTTGAAAGGTCTCCAATCAGGGGTCACTCTAAGTACTTAAACACCTGAGGGAGGATACCTGCTGGGGATGCAAATGAAAAATGCATGTGGAGGTTACGTAGCATGAGCCAGATGGGGAAACTGCACTGCACAGCTTTGCAAACAGAGACTTCACAGGAGAACTGCGGGGCTGTAAGAGTCTGTGAGCTCTTACTTTGAGCTGAGGAGCAGAGCTCCCCAAATGTATCGAACGTATAGATATTTCTCCCCTTACTGACTCATCTGAGACCAGGATGTTTAAAATAAACTCACAAATCAAGCTTCCAAAAATCCATATTTTCCATATCCATATAATCCATATCCAAGTGAAGAATAGCTTTTAAGGAGGCCTCCTGGTTGGCATACATTTTTTCTGCAAATCAAGCCACTTGTTTAAGTGATTAACAGTGGCTTTAGCAGCCAATCTTCAAGAAACACTGAGCATAATCCCTGCCAGAAAGAATTGGCTGTGAATCCTGCCTCATAAACACAAATGGCCTTTTGAAAGCAGAAGGCAGTTTTACTTCTCCATAACTCTGTGGAACCAACATACTGTTTGTTTGTCATGCTGGAAGCCAGCTGGATAAATGAAAAAGTGCCATAATTTAAAAATAAAAATACTGAGTGTAGGTGAAGGGAACATAGATTTCTGTAGAAATGCAGCTCTTCATTCTGCAGTAATTCTACTTGCCGCTTGGCTTTCAGCAGAATCATCTTAACAGCCGAGCCCTGCAGAGCATTTGGTCCTGAAGAACGAGCCCTCCTTGAAGAAACCCAACGATTTTAAAGGCACGCAGATAAACACGCATAAAATGAACCTCTGGGAAAGACAGCCTGGCGGGTGTTTGCAGAGGCAGCTATCCCTACAGCCCCAGCACCGCTCAGCACGGCAGCTCTCAGCGCACATACCTGCTCCAGAGCATCCTCCCAGGGGCGCCGCTCTCCTCCTTCTCCTCGCGATCCGTGCTGAGGGCACCTCCGGGAAGGGGCCGCTCATGCTGGAAGCCGCGCAGCGCCTTCACCCCTGCGGGGCTCTGGCGGAGATAGAGACACTCTGCGCATCTTGCAGATCTCTCCTTCGATACCGGGGTGGGTGCAAAGCGACTTTTTTTGGGGTACTGCCGCTGATTCCGTCCCCGGCCACGGCTAACGCATCCTGAGGGCGGCAGCTCCCGCATCCCGCCCCCCAGACACTCCCAGGCCCCCCTAACCCCCCCCCGGGTCCCCTGGACCCCCCGTCGGGTCCGGAGCCGTCAGCACCGCGGACAGCGCCGCGCCTCCCGGCGGGGCGGGCTCCGCGCGGCCCCTCCCCGGCCGCCGGGGGTCCCTGGGGGACGCGGAGGCAGCCCCAGGGGGATGCGGGCGGCAGCCCGGGGGGACGCGGGGGGGATCCCCGGGGGAGCCCGGCCGCTCTGTCCCGCCGGCCCTGGCTGCCGGCGCTGACGTCCGGGTTGCTATGGCGCGGCTGCGGGCGGGGATGCTTTTCTGCCGCCGCCGTCGCCATGGGACCCTGGCAGCTGAAGGGAACAGAGAGAAGGAATGAGGAGGAGGTGGAGGGATTATTCAATTAGCTTCCTCTGGGAATTCGTGCTCTTTTCTTCTTTCTCCTTTTCCTTCTTCTCCTGTTCCTCCTTCCCTTTCTTCTCCTTCTCCTTCTCCTTCTCCTTCTCCTTCTCCTTCTCCTTCTCCTTCTCCTTCTCCTTCTCCTTCTCCTTCTCCTTCTCCTTCTCCTTCTCCTTCTCCTTCTCCTCCTCTTCCTCCTCCTCCTCCTCCTCCTCCTCCTCCTCCTCCTCCTCCTTCTCCTCCTCCTCCTCCTCCTTCTCCTTCTCCTTCTCCTTCTCCTTCTCCTTCTCCTTCTCCTTCTCCTTCTCCTTCTCCTTCTCCTTCTCCTTCTCCTTCTCCTTCTCCTTCTCCTTCTCCTTCTCTTTCTCCTTCTCCTTCTCCTTCTCCTTCTCCTTCTCCTTCTCCTTCTCCTTCTCCTTCTCCTTCTCCTTCTCCTTCTCCTTCTCCTTCTCCTTCTCCTTCTCCTTCTCCTTCTCCTTCTCCTTCTCCTCACTTATGTGTGAAGTGTAAAGAAAGCATCAAATATTAAGCATTTTGCTTCAACGTGTTAATTTTTACCATCTATACTCTTACCAAGACCAGTATGACTGGAGAATGAGTGCAAAGGAAGGTGCCCTAAAATAACATGTTAATTCTGAATAATGTAATATGAACAGTTATAGCATTTTGTATAATATGTAATAATTATGCAATAAGTTATTGCACAATTCTCATTGTGCTAATATTTTGGGTGAATAGCAGGCTACCATGAGAAACCAGGCAAGAGAACATGAGGTCTCTATTAGACACACAGATTCAGAAAACACTCTGGGTCTGTTAGGAGACAGACCCAGCCGCCTGCCATGAGGCTTTGCTTCCCTGTCACTGACAAGCAGAAGCACATTTCCCTTTCCCTTTCCCTTTCCCTTTCCCTTTCCCTTTCCCTTTCCCTTTCCCTTTCCCTTTCCCTTTCCCTTTCCCTTTCCCTTTCCCTTTCCCTTTCCCTTTCCCTTTCCCTTTCCCTTTCCCTTTCCCTTTCCCTTTCCGCTTCCTTTTCCGCTTCCTTTTCCCCTTCTTCTTCTTCTTCTTCTTCTTCTTCTTCTTCTTCTTCTTCTTCTTCTTCTTCTTCTTCTTCTTCTTCTTCTTCTTCTTCTTTACTGCTCCTACTTCTACTACTACTATTTCTACTACTACTACTTCTACTACTACTTCTTCTACTACTACTACTTCTTCTACTACTACTACTACTTCTTCTACGTCTTCTTTCTGTTCTTCTTCTTTTTGAAACTTGTTAGAGGAAGAAAAAAAGAGAGAGAAATCAGAATGTCTGGGCCCATTTTCCCTCAGTTTTTCAGTGGAGAAACCCAAATATAGTTTTATAATTTTTATTAGACCTTTTTAGGGCAGTGGAGGAAAAGTGTAGTTACCTGTTGAAAGCTACTTTCAAAGATGAACATTCAAATAAACATTTTGTTGTTGTTTTTGAGTAATTTCTCATGTATATTTCCTTTATTTCATATTTTTAACCTAAATTGTATGCACTGGAGCAGCTATCATGGAATCAAGTCAGAAACATGGAATAGTTCCTATACAAAGAATGGTTTGAATAGACTAGGACTGTTTTGCCTGGTTAGAAATGGGTAAGTTGTGGGTAGATTTGATAGAAGTCTACAAAATTTGAGAGACATGCAGAGTGTGAATCAGGACTGTCTATTCTTTTTCCAACACAAGAATTTGTTGGAAGAGTCTTCAAATGAAGGAACCTAGTTCAGAACATACACAAGGCAGAGGTGTAGCTCTATGGGACTCACCTCAAAGTGGAGGTGTGGCTCTATGGGACTCTATACCAAAGGGTGTTGCAGGTGCAGAATTCCACATGGATTTGAGGGGAGATTGGACAAATATTTGGAAAAGTACTAAATATATCTAGGCAGACCTAGGATGCCCTTAATAGACATGCCACATCACTTTCAGAAAATCACCTGAGCTCAGAATCAGGAGGTTGGGAAAGTTCTTGGAGAAAATATCGTACTGAGGTTGGATCAGTGAAAGGTATCTTTATAACCAAGACAATAACTTTACAAAGCGTGGGGTGGGAATGTGACTTTTCATATGCAAATACAATACATCCTTCCCCAGTTAGAGAATGGCAATCGTAATGAAAGCTAGGCCACAAACTAGCTTCCCTTCCAAATATTTCACGCTGTATATTTCAAACATTGTTGATTTTTCCTGGTAAGTTTCTTCTTTTTCTGTTTTCCTCCCCATGATTATCAGTGACAGAGAAAGACGGTCATATTTTTCACCATCTTTCAAACTTGGTTTAACTGAGGGTGAAGGAGGGTGAAGGAAAATTATTATCAGATACCCATATTGATAGAGTGTTGCATATGGAAATGGAAACTGCTGAACTGACTCACTGTAGCATTCCTCTTATTTAGGGACACAGCCTTTAACAGTGGTACATGCACGATATGTTGAAAGAAGGCATAAAAACCTAGAAGTTGTTTTGGAGATGCACTTTCTCTTTCTTGCCACATATACATAGGGACCAAGGCCTGAGACACATGGTAATCCTAGTTTCTCATGACCTTAGCTTGCATTATCTACTTTACCAGCTGTTGAACTATTCAAGCCTTTATAAAATCCAGGTATATCATTTCACTGCAGACAAACTGGAAGAGCTGAAGAGATGTACATGTCATTCAGCATGTTCAGAGAGCCTGAAGAATCAGTTATTTGCTTCTCTGACAAGACCTAAGCATTTTCTTAAATAAGCTTGTCCTGAATGACCCAGGTTATTCCAAATCAGATGTCAATTGTTCCCAGAGCCACAGCTGTGGTTGATTATTTTGAAACTGCCTTTGCAGGGCAAACTAATTTTCACTCAGTGTGGATCTGTTTTGAATTGTGCATTTGTTCCGCCAAAGCTGGAAGTAAAACTCATTTTCTTTTTTTTGACACCTGTCACATTTTTAGTATTAAAGAATCATTTATTCCTGTCAATGAACACAGTGACAACCCTGGACAGAGATGCCAGGTCCTCCAAATGACACCTGACTGGAAACAAAAAGGTACTTTGTGCATTCAATGTTAGAAACATGTTTTTTAGTGGGTGGGAGGAGACAGGAAAATAAACCATACAAAGAGATATGAGGTAATAGGTGCAAACCAAAATACATGGCAAGTTGTGCCTTCTGTGTATTGAGGCCATAAATGCCTGACGTACTCCAAATGGTGCATACCAAGTCTGTATTTGTAGGATCTGGCAGTGGGAAAACAGTTTTGATTTATGCACAGGCCCAAATTCTGGCCCATCCTGAGCCTTTTCATTTTGTTCAGTGAGACTAGGCTCTGGAGCTGAGCACACAAGGGTTGCTAGCCCTTAGCAGCAGAATGAACAGTGCAGCTGCGTAAGAAAGATCAAGCCTTCAATTCCTGTCTTGGTTAATGACTTGGCTGTGCAGAATTCTAGAATCTTCTAGATTGGAAAAGACCTTCAAGATCATCAAGTCCAATACTAAACGTGACCTGCCAACTCCCATCACTAAATCATGTCCATTAGTTTAATATCTTTTGGCCAAATTCTGCTCTGGAGCACTAGAGTAAATTCGGGGTAACTCCACTTGGCAAAGCCCAACCTGGTATCATTTAAACCTCACATATTCACTGGCTGCCCTGGGGCTTAACTTGGCTCAGAGATTTGAGAACCCCATTCAGTGCATGGAATGACTTCAATCTTCTCTAAAAACCCTGTGTTTTCAGCTGATTATCTTGAGGGGTAGACTGGTGACTTGGCATACCTCATACAGGATCCCTTAGGACTTTTAAGTCTGGTGTTGACTGTGCCCCTAGAAGATAGCACAGCAAGGCTGGAGGGTTTTGGTTTTGCCTGTTGTTTCTTCCTCCTGTTTAAATCCCAAGAATGGTTCAAAGAGTAGCAAGAAAACTCCCACAGCCAAGCTAGAGCCATAGCTTTGCTTGGCTGTCCTCAGACCCTGTAAGGTCTAAGCAAGACCCATGAACAGAAAGTGAAATTTGGGGATAACAAGCTCTAGGGACATCTTACCTCAGTTTGGTGTGGAAATAGTAAGTTACCCAAAGGAAATATGAGTCACTCTCATTTGCATTCAGAAAAGCTGGGGAAAACCTCAGGTTTTGCTTCATCAGGGCTTGATATGAACTCGTTTTCTTTGTCTCCTCTCCAAGCACTGTATGCAAAGCAGCATTCGCTGGGCCTTGAAGTTAATGAACCGCACCGTGCATTCTGATGACTGACATTTCATGTGGCCTGCATGCACAGAGTGCAGCTGGGATGAGTCACACTTCTCTGTCTGTGGCTGCCACGTCTGCTACATTCTTAAATTAATGCATATATTTGAAATGGAGGGAGTGCTGATGTTGAGCTGTTCATTCAGATACAGTGGTAAGGTCTGTGACTTCTTTGAAGAGGAGTTCATTGCCCTGGAGACACTGATCTCGGAGACAGTTTCCAATCAACTGCTGATATCAAAGTCAGGTGAGCAGGATTGGGACAGAAAGGATTTACAGCAATGTCATTCAAGGATTCCTGTGCAAGGATGCTATGGCAAGCACCGGTAACCTGGATAACCCTGGATAATGCAGTGTGGAATAACAAATTATTATTTTAATCCGATACACGCTCCTGGATCAACACTGTAAGATGTAATACTCTTCCTGAGAACAAGTCTAGTTTTACACCGATATGGGGGATGAGTAGGAAAGGTCATTAGCTGCTGTGCTAATTGTCCTGGCTGCACACCCCCTCTGTCCAATCACAGCTGTGTCCAGCCTGAAATATGTGCTGCATATTGGCACAGCAACAGAGAGGTCTGCCTGGCTGAGTGCTGTGGGCAGCTGCCTGCGGAGGACAGGTATTTAAACAAACACTCTTACTACAGAGCTGTCTGACAGTGCATAGATCCACTGTATCTATGGGAGTAATGGGCTAGCAAGGAGTTTAGTAGGCGTAGTCTTTAGTCCTCAGCATGTTTCACTCAGCTGAGTAAAACTTTATGTAAACTTTTACACAGTGAGCCAAAAAGGAACCAGGTATTCAGAAAATGAAACTTTATGCAAAGCCAATGAAGGTGACTTCTGAAAATGGGACTGTAGCTTTCCTTCCAACATAGACCTTGGTGTGTTGAAGAGAGCAAAACTTAAATATGTTTCCATAAACATATTGAAGCAAAATGAAGTGAAATGCTAGATATGGTGAATTGAGCCCTTATCAACATATTCAACATACAAAAATCGGGTCCATCTGTTCCCTCCAAAAGAAGCAATCAAAGGGCATTAGTGAGGAAAGTACTCCACATGAAGTACTACTGGCATGTCTGCTTTCAGCCAGACCTCAATCTTATTAAAATCAGTAAAATTGCTCCCACTGACTTCGGTAGGGAAATTGTTTCTTATTCTGAAATTTTCTGCTTTAGTTTTGCAAAAGAAACAAGGTCAGGCTTTATCTTAAGGTGATTTATATAAAGAACTCATTACAAGATTAAAAACTGATGATTCAATTCATACAGAACCCAAAAAAATCAAAGGGGTGCTTACAACAACTTATATAACAACCTTGAATGATGTTCTCATAGCATCCACAATAAATTCTGCTGATATGCATATCACACTTATCCCTATTATATAAACTCATAATAGTTCATATAAACTATTTATCAAAGTAATATTGCTAAAAATCTCAACTAGCAGATCTAGTTGGAGATATGTCAGGAAGCTGTGCACAAAGTTTGGGAACTCATGTCACTTTTGACATCTGCAGACCACTCAATTGGTCTATTGAATGTTACTTCTGTTGTGAAACTTATTTCTGGGAGAATATGAGATAGGAAGCTCTGTGGTTGGAGCATAATGTAACTCTAGGAAGCCAACATCTTTTCTGGGTTAGTTTTATCATTAAAAAAAAAAAAAAAGCTGGGGGGAACTGATTTCAAACAAAACTGTAACAAATGACAGACAATCCCTGAGAATGGGTTCCAGGTTTTATCATATATTGGCTGTTGTTTCCCCTCACCTCTGAATTTGCTCTTAAAAATGAGTGTGAGATAATTGTGTGTGTCTATTGTAAAAATAGCCATCATCTGTCACTCACCACAGCAAGCAGCTTTTCTTACATGAACAGAAATGGTAATTTCTTTCCCCCCACTGTGAAGAAAACTCTGGGGTTATTTGTGAAGCACTCAAGCCCCTAGCCTGAATCCTGTCTCACCGGGAGCTGCGTAAGTGGAGCCACCCCTTTGAAGTGCCTGGGGCAGCACTGCTGGAATCAGGCCCTTTGTCTGTCCTGGGCAGAGCAGTAGCCACGTAAAAAATTGTGGTGTTAAAGGCAGAAAGGGGATGCTGGTGGTGCAGGAAGCTGGCAGTGGCCAGGGAGACACGAGATTTGACCCCATGCCAAGCTGCAGTGCGAGGCATTGGGAGGTGGTGATAACCAGGGTGACCCCTTCCACTCATGGAGCCCCTGAGATGGAAAAGGCATTGAGGTGCTTGTGTCAGGACATAAATTCCTCTCTGGGGCATTGGCTCAGAGCCCAGTTCATTATTCCTTCCTATGACAGGTTCAGGTTCATTTTCTGAAGGCTGCTATGAGCCGGGAAAGGTCACAGCTCTTAACACTGGCTCTGGCTTGCCTTGGGGAAGAGTGTGGAAGGATGCACATCAGAGCGACTTCCACCACTCCCATGTCCCTCCAATAATATCCTTTCATGGTCATCGTGGACAAAACTCTCACATGCATGAAACTGCATGAGAAAGAAACGTGCACCAAAGAGGCACAGAAAATAATAGTGATAGGCGGTTATCATTATTTACTGACTAGAGTCAGTGTGGTTTTGGGGCTCTGACATTCAAAGGGACCTGTTCCTTGTCCTAGCCTTCTGGCTGAGAAGGTGAACTCAACCCTAGGGGTTTATAAACCAGAAAAGGGATGCTGCCTTTGTGCACCAGAAATCTGCCAGGACTTTGCTTACACTTTCTTAGCAACACCAAGACAAAAAAAAAAAAAAAAAAAAAAAAAAAAAAAAAATCACCACCCACCACAGTTTTGCATCATTACTCTTTCAAAATGCCCCCCTCTGAGAAAGAAATGCTCTGAGAAGACATACAAATAGGCGTTAGAAATACGAGCTGAGAGGGCTAAATGTCATATCTGAAACACAAACATATATATAATTGGAACAAGCTTCCTACTCCCTGCCTTCCAGACTGACTCAATAACTCTTGGAAAAACCCTCACTGCCAGATAAACTTTATGGTGCAACCCAAAGCGCAGAGGCTCAGCTCCGATAAAGTAAGCTAGGACGGACCCCCACCCCCACCCCCGGGGTTAAGGCTCCCCCAGCCGCCCAGCACACCCCAAACCTGGCGTTCAGGGCCGGGCTGGTCTGAGCCCAGCTCCCCAGCCAAGCTCTCTCGTCCTCGCACCGTGCGGCTATCGGAGGCGATGCTGAGCATCCCTCGGGCCGGGTCTAGTGAAAGCAAATCGCTGCTGCCCTCCTGCGGCACCGGGCTCGGCATGCCAGGAGCGAGCTGCCCGTGTCCGCCAGCCTCTCCAGCTGGCTCTTCTGTCCTGGGGAGGGAAGGGAGAGCTCCCCGGCACTGGGATTTCCTCACTGTCTGCATGCCCGGGGTTGTTGGCATCTCCTCTACTTTTAACACCGAAGTTAGGTGCCTGAGCCTGAAGCCGCAGCTAGTAAATCAAAGAAGGGTAAAAGCATAACCACCTGTCCCTGTTCATCATAGCCCTTTGGAGGAACTCGCTTTCTTCCCTTGAGTACATGGTGAATTCAGACCATGCAGAGGCAGGAGCCTGAATAACCATCAGTGCCTGAGCAGCCTCTGCAAAATAACACAGCACAAGATTTCCTGAATTCTGATTTATTTATTTATTTATTTTATCCATGGTGCTTATTTATTCATTTATTTATCTCTAAATTGGAGAGATGTGGATTTGAAGGGTGGACTGTTTGGTGGATAAGAAATTGGCTGGAAGTTCTCAGCCAGAGAGTTGCAGTCAATGGCTCAATATTCAGGTGGAGAACATTAACAAGAGGTGTCCCTCAAGGGACCATATTAGGATCAGTACCACCTACTATGTTAATGACATAGACAGTGCAGCTGAGTGCAGCTTCAGCTAGTCTGTGGATGACATCAACCTGAGTGGTGCAGTTGGCGCAATAGAAGGAAGGGATGCCATCCAAAGAGACCTGCACAGGCTTGAGAAGTGGGCCCACAAAAACCTCATGAAGTTCCACAAGACCAAGTCAAGCACCTTGGTAGGGACAATCCCAAACATCTGTAGAGATTGGGTGATGAATGTATTGGAGATGAACGGAATTAGGAGAAATTTCTTTACTCAAAGTGTTTTGCAGCATTGGAATAGGCTACTCAGGGAAGTGGTTGAGTCACCATCCCTGGAGGTCTTCAAGAAACCTGTAGATGTAGAACTTAGTAGCATGGTTTAGTGGTGAACTTTAGTACTAGGTTAAAGATTGGACTGGATGATCTTATAGGTCTTTTTCAACCTGAAAAATTCTATGATTCTATGATTTAGAGCAGCACTGAGAAGGATTTGGGGCTATAGTGGAGAAAAATTGGACATGAGCAGGCAGCCTACACTTGCAGCCCAGAAAGCCAACTGTATTCTGGGCTGCACCAAAAGAAGCATGGCCAGCAGGTTGAGGGAGGGGATTCTCCCCCCCTACTCTGCCCTTGTGAGGCCCCACTTGGAGTGCTGCAGCCAGCTCTGGGCCCACAGCACAAGAAGGATGTCGATCTGTTAGAGTGGTTCTGGAGGAGGCCCACAAAGATTATCAGAGGGCTGGAGCACCTCTCCTGTGAAGAAAGGCTGAGAGAGCCGGGAATGGTCAGCCTGGAGAAGAGAAGCATCCAGGGAGACGTTATAGCAGCCTTCCAGTTCTTAAAGGGGGCTTATAAGAAAGATGGAGAAAGCCTTTTTAGTAGAGGCTGTAGTGACAGGACAAGGAGTAAAGGTTTTAAAATAGATGAAATTAAGTTTGGATTAGATATTAGAAAGAAATTATTTATTATGAGGATGGTGAGGCACTGGAACAGTTTGCCCAGGGAAGCTGTGGATGCCCCATTCCTGGAAGTGTTCAAGGTCAAGTTGGATGGGGCTTTGAGCAACCTGGTCTGGAGGAAGAGGGGTTGGACTAGATGATCATTAAAGGTCCCTTCCAACCCAAACCATTCTATGATTCTATGATTTAGGACTTGTTGGTGACTGGATACTGGTGGTGGCTCCTCAGAAGGCCTTGCTGTCTCATTTATCTTCCCTGTTTCACACATATACAGCCATTCTTTGTACTAAAGATCACTAGGCTACTTCTGATGACCTGCATGTGCTGGGCACCGAAGACCAGAGGCGCCTGCACTGCTATAACTAGACCTTAGGAAGGAACGATTTTTAGTGAAGGAATGTTGAGACAGCAGCAGTTGTAGATTAAACAAATGTGCTATGCTGGGTGACAGCTGGCAAGCAGGGGAGGTGCTGGTGCATTCAGCAAGGCTAAATTCTGTACTAAGTTTAATTCCAGAGTAACCTCCCTGAAATAAATAGAGGAACTTTGGACTAACTCCTTTGTATTGGAGAACAGACCTTGTGATTATATGAAAAAGTAAAACTGGTTAAGAGTTTCAGGAAAAGTTCAGTCAAGATAGTGAAACCCAAATGTTACAATCAGCCCTTTCTCCTCTTTTCTAGTAGGGTTTCTGGGGCTGAATTCTTATATACATTTCTCTATTTTTAGAGGGGCTTATGGGTTTGCTTTTATAAAAGAGATCCAGATGCTCCTTTCATTTACACTGTTGCATTAGTGCCTGTTTTAAGGTGGTTCTCTGCTACTTGATCTTACATAAGCAAGACCAAAAAATCACAACAGAGTTTATTGCAGCTGAGTGACAGGTGAACCAACGTGCAGGACATGTGGAAGACAATGAGCAGAAAGGCTCCGGGCTGCCTTCCATCCTCACGCACAAATCCTGCTAGCTAATGTCAATGGATCATGGGAATGTGCATCTGAAGGTAGAATTTGGCAAGTCTTGCCTCTTCCCCGCTTCCAAAGCATTAAGGCTTTGTAGTCAGGAAGGAGAGCCAAGAGTCATATAAGAAATCTCTGCAGAGAGAAAGATTGTTCTTGCAGGAACAGTCATTCTATTTTATTTTATTTTATTTTTTTGACTGGATTTTAATGCTTATCAGATGTGAAGTTCATGGGAGGAATAATTAAGCCCAAGCAAGGTATTGCTTACAGTGAGAAATGGCTGGGCAGGTAAGTATATTGGTGTTGAGGGATCAGACTTGTAGCAGATTAAAATACATTAGGGTGATAGGTAGGGCTGGCTAACGGTTGCCACCTTTGAAATAAAAATGGCACCTTGGCCATGTGGCTGCTGGGCATGCTGTGTGTACATGTACTGGCTTTAAGAGCAGTAGGCAAATCCAGAATGAACCTGGCCCCAGCTCACTGTTGGCATCCTCGTACTGGGGCCGTGCCATGACTTACTTCTGTCTAGACTGGTTTGTAAGAGATGTCTACACAACCTAAAATGACAAAATAAGGATGGGCCACTCTGATGAGATCTGTCTGAATCCAGAAGGAACGTATTGAGGTAAATTGCAGGGACCTCACTGACTTATCATCACCATGTGTACTTAGTGTTTTGTTAGGCATAAATAAATAAATAAATAAACGAACAAACAAACATTGGATCTGCTAATCCAGCTTCATGTTTGCCAGTCCTACTTTACTTAAGGTTTGTCAGGCCAGGACTTTCATCTGGAACTGAATTTTCTTATCAAAATTCTGTATTTAGCTGATGAGTCGTTTTAGCAGCTGAAGTGGGGAACGAGCCCACTAAAGCAGCAGGACATACAGAGCTTCACCTCAGCAAGCTGCCTCTCCTGGGGCTTACATAGTCTGCTGAAATTCAGTGTGGGTTTCATGATGATGTGGCTATTTCTTTTCTTCCAAATCAACATCTTTCCAAAAAATATCTGCTGATATCATCAGACCCGATCTTGTATTACAGCAAATGAGCCAAAGTTTCATTGATACTGATGGTGCTTTGCTGTTTTATGTTAGCTGGTGCTCTGTATCATTGAAGTTATAGGAATTTTGAAGTTGTCAGGAAAGGGAAATTGAGTCACACATCTCCCCTGTTGTTAATACCATGTGACCTATTTTCGTATACTGTCCTCTCTGTGTAATTTAGCTTGTGGGCACTTCAGGGAAGAGGAGAGGAAGGAAGTGTCCTTAATGTGCTCTGCCATGAAACAAGGCAGGTTGATTGACTATTTTTTACTACAGAAGACTGTAGATTTAACATTGCAGACTTTACTCTTTTAAAGTGTTCATCCCTCAAATTGTGAATTTGGCTTAGAAAGGCTAAAAACATGGGATTCTATTTATCCTTTTTCTTTGTTGTTTGTTTGTTTCCACCAGCATAGTCTAAGGGGCTGGCTCAGGCTTTTGCCATAACTGTGAGAGCGCTAAAAGTTCTTTTCCAGATCATTTATACTGAAAGTATTCATAGGATATCAGTGGTGGGGTGAAAGGAAAAATGCCAGGTGAGACCTGAGCTAATGCCCTAGGAGTTGGCTGAGTTGTCCTCTCCCATGGAGGAAGCTGGTTGTCTAACAAAAGCATGCCTGCCCGTGGTGCCCTTCATCATAGTGGTACACAACTGGGAAAAAGGGGATTACCTGTCTGAGTGAACAAATGTGAGAGGTGCCTCTGGCTTGCAGGGATTATATCTGGGCAAGCACTCTGCTCATTGAAGGTCAAATCCTACCTTTTCACTTTCACTGGACAGTAATTTTCTCCATAAGGTAACAGGTGTAAAATCAGTGTAGTTGGACATGGTCTGATACAATTCTCCGTAGATGGGAAAGATAGGTAGTCTTACTGAGGGGGTTTGACTGGAACTCGTTATCATTGGTGTTTCTGACATGACATAGATTGGTCCTGAGCCGCTGAATACCTGAGCTACCAAAATATTGGAAATCAAGACAAGAAGGGATCCTAGATGCTAAAACATAGCCCTTTTATTTGTAATGCCAGCCATTAGCTGAACCATTTTTTGTGTCAGCCATTATGTATAAAATAAAACAGTACTTCTCCTGTCTTACAGGGATACTGACAGCCAGTGGCTTGGAGAAGGTGTCTTTGACTTGCAGGGCCTGAGCGCAGAGCATGCCTCTTATGGGGTAGATAACCAGTGGAGTGAAAGGACAGGACTGTACCAGACAGGCCTTCAGGAGGAAAGGAGCAGGCACAGAGGCCCTGTGGTTACAGAAGGGGTCAAGGCTGTGGGTACATATCGGTATGTCAGATTTTCTTGACTGTTTTAATTTGGAGCTTGTGAGGCTGAACATGTGAGATGCTCATCAGCTCAGAGGTGGAAAGTGCCTCCTTCTTGATGTTTTGCTCTGCTTGGCCCCTTGGCAGCCAGAAGCCTTGTCCTTCCTCTCCTTCCCTTCTTCCCTTCCTCTTTTCTTCTCTCCTTTCCTCACACAATCATGGAAAGGTTGAGGTGGGAAGGGACCTCTGGAGGTCATCTTGTCCAGCCCCCCTGCTCAAACAGGGCTACCTTGAGCAGGCTGCCTAGGGCCATGTCCAGTCGGGTTTTGAACATCTCCAAGGAGGGAGACTGCACTGCCTCCCAGGGCAGCCTGTTCCTTCTTTCTTCCCTCCATTCCCAGCCACTTGCACTCCTTGCTTCAGTCAGTAGATGTCAGCGAGCTCCAGCCAATGCTCCCGGGGCCCCAAAGCCGTCGCTTGGGCATTCTGTGAGGAGAAAACCCTGGTGAAATCCAGAAGAAATATTTGGCAAACAAGTCAGCGGGGGAGGAAGTGCAAGTACAGTAAAGTGACAGGGAGAAGTGGTGTTTGGGGAGTTTTTTCCCAGTGACTCAGAGCAGCCTCAGTGATGTTGGCTGTGCACTGCATAAAGCTGCAGAAGGGAGTTTTGCAGCTGGTTAAAGCAGATTCAGCTCCAGCAAAGCTGGTGTTTGAGCAGGGACAGCCAACACTGTAGTGTGGGTGCTGTATGTGATAGAGACCTCATCGGTGTCTTTGTGGTAATATTGAATCCTTGCATTTCAGTACCCTTGGAAAGTCCCCCACGTGTTTTAGACAAATTCACCCAGTCCTGACTTTGCTGGTACAGCAGCAGATTGCTTCATCTGAAGTGCCTGGGTTTGCCCATTTGTGAAATGAAGCTGACAATGACCACATACTGATAGTCCCAGGGCTATAGCACAAGTGTGCTTTCCACCTGACTCAAACAGTTAAAACACAGCAGGATGGGGATTTTATGCCCTGGGATGGGCACCTTCATTCAGTGTCTGTGTTCTCTTTGGATTGAACTGCAAAAATGACAGCTATGTCCGCTTGTAAAGACAGCTGATACGAGTAGTTAGGGAACAATGCTCCTTTTTACAAATGAGCTGTGAAAACCTTGGCGACTATCTTTGGAGATCTAGATGAAGTAATTGAAGGTGCACAGGTAGAGCCAAATTGCCTTGTGTAGCTGCTCTGCTCCATGCTGGAGGCAGCTGCATGCAGCAGGTTGGTTGACACGACTCAGTCATGCACAACCCAGCTCCAGAGGTCGCTTCGTCATTAATGTGTCAGTGGCCATGAGAGATGAAGGCAAAGGCAGTTATGGTTTTGCACCTGGCCCTGCCTATGGTCTTTGCCATGCCTGTGGGGAACCGTGCCCCATGGGGTCAGCCTGAGAATGAGCTCTGGGGGCTGATCTGGAAGCAGCAAGGAACAGCTCTCAGCTCCTGCTCTCCAGGCAGTAGGCGATTACTTTTTTATACGGTGAGTAGGGAAATAGACACAACATTCAAGCTGGTTACCCAGAGAAGGGAGCTGAATACAACTCTACTTCTTTTTATTTGCTGCAGGGAGTCAAAGCCCAGCAGCCCTGGGAACAGGAGGTCTAAATACTTCTTCAGTCTTTCGAATTAGGCATCACAGATATGTAAGTCTCTTACAGATGCCGGTGGTAGGTGGTCTAACTTTAGCCCTTAATCCCTCTGTGCCTCTGCTCCCTCTTTTTTAAGATACAGATAGGGATACTTTGCAGCATAAATATCTCACAGACTGTGATATTTTCTGATACTTTGTTACTGCAGTGGCAAAATATGTAGGCAGAACATTACTATTTGCTATTAAATTTCCACAGCTGGCTTTTTAAACAAGAGCTTGTATGTTTTGGAAACAGAGCAAGGGAGGGCTGGAGACAGAGAGGACGTGCTCAGACCTGACTGTGGGGCAGAGGACAGGAAAAGATGCTGCTCACAACCTGCATTTCTGGCTCTGGGGCTGTGCTGAAGGGCACCGAGCTGTGAAGGTCTCAAGCTGAGGAACAGTGACAGTAGGAAGCTTGTCAAAAAGTAACAGAAATCTGCCACCTGGCCAATTCACCTTTATAAAACAATGAAAAATCACAGCATCTTCTGGAGCTGCATCTTGACGTTTCAGGACATGAAGCATGGGTATGCCAGCAGGAGCACTGCTGCTCTCCTTGGGAAGGGTCACAGAAATTCCCATGTCCTGCAGCAGCTCTGTCACAGGCAACAATGCTTAGGGGCTTCCCTGGGGTCTACTGTACCATATAAAAGGCATGTGATTAATCCACTTAGCTTGTGGGCATCGGGTGCTTGGCTTAAGGAGAGAAAGGATCTAATATGGGTCTTAATGCCTCAAGTGGATTTCCTAGTAACTCCAGGCATGAGATTTTTCTTACCAAGATTAGTTAGATTACTTGATGGAAATGGGAATCTGGAGATGTGGGTGTAGTTAAAGGGGGAAATGGGGAAGGAACGGTGTAACTGTAAGTTCTTTCACGGGATGTGGGAAGATAAGAATGTATTTTGGGAGGTGACAGGCTGACTTATTTTTATGAGTGTGGGAAAAGGACCTTGCTTTGGGAAGACACAGTATGAGAGGGATGAAAATGAAGGATATGTAGAAATATAAGGCCCTGAGACCAGGAAAGACTAGTTATGAAGAAGATGTATAACCAATTGGGGGGTAATGTACTGCAGAGAAGAAAAAGAACTCTGACTATTCAACAGGTTATTCTTACTTTTTTTTTTTTTTTTTTTTTTTTTTTTTTTTTTTTTGCGGAGTGGGGGGGGGTTCAAAATGGAAAAAGTCACAATGGTAGTCATTGCCTGTTAGTGACATTGGTCCAAAATAAAATTCTGGTTCATGTTACATTTTGTCTTCCAGCTGGCAAAACACTTACTTTGTTCTGCATCTGATACAGAGATCCCCAAAATCTGCTTTGAAACTGAGGGATCCATTTAGCCCTACCTTGCTAGAGCTTCTCTGCAGTTAACGGGAGAAGGTGTGCTTGAGCAGTTACTGGTGGTTCTTCAGCCCAGACACTGAGCCTGACTCAACCAGAGAGGCCTTCAGTGAAACTGCAACAGTGACTTTTTATAAGAGTTTGGAGATGTGTGAGTGCTCATGCTATAGTATATACAGGTACATATACATGTATACATTTATCTGAGGAAAATTTCCTTCTGGAGTTGGCTTTCTCATTCTGCACTTCCATCTCCCTTTTCACTGGTGGTGGAGCAGAGAAAGAGGTCCTCTTCTGGCTGCTCCAAGGAGTGTCCTTTGCCTTGTGCTGGAGCATGAGATGAAGGTGCAGAAGGTTGGAGGATTTTACAGACCACCTCTGGAGGCTGGATCCAGCAGACGTCAGCTATGTGGCAGGCTCAGCAGAGGGAGCCTCAGCATCAGTCCTGGAGCTGAGGCGGGGAGTAGAGAGTACAGCTCAGAAATAAAAGGTAGCTTTCCATCTCCTTCCTCTTCTGGGAACCTCGGTTTGCTGCTCAGACTAGGAATGGCTAGGCAACATCCCACAGTTCTTGTGTGTGTGTATCTGAATATTTTACATCACCCATGCAGCTTATGAAGGGCTTGGTGCCTGCCCCGTGATTCTGTGCTCCAAAATTCAGCTCTTCCACCACATCCCTGTGGTACCTGCTGTTCTTCTGGCAAGTAGAGAAGGAGGAGGAGAGCTCCATATAGGGTCGATCTGTGTTGTCTCAACTTGTTTGCTATTCAGTGTGGTTATAGTACTTCAAGACCATCTAAACATCCTGCTGCCCGACATTAGCTTATCCACCAAAGACCTGGTGCCTGCTGACTGGGGAGAGATGTGTTTCTATTATATGGCAGCTCTCTGTTAAATATTAACTTATTGCTGCCAATCTTGCAAGTCATTCTGTTGTGTCTGCAACTCTATTTACACACAAGGAGAATATTTGTCCTGCAATGAGAATTTACTGTTCCTGGCTGTTTCGCTGTTAATGCTTTGATTGAGAACTCAGGCTTTATTTTCTAAAAATAAAAATATTTTTAGAAAATATCTGCTTTCCTCATAAAATAATTTTGGTCAAGACCTAACATTTCTTAACTTTTGTCTGAAAGGCTTTCATTGCTTGTGACAGCCATTGTGTGAAAATATATGCTTTTCAAGTTAATAGCTTTCCTTTCCTTTCCTTTCCTTTCCTTTCCTTTCCTTTCCTTTCCACACCTTTCCTTTCCACACCTTTCCTTTCCTTTCCTTTCCTTTCCTTTCCTTTCCTTTCCTTTCCTTTCCTTTCCTTTCCTTTCCTTTCCTTTCCTTTTTTCTCTTTTCTTTTTCCTTTCCTTTCCTTTCCTTTTTTCTCTTTTTCCCCAACAACAATTAGGATTTTATATTGGAAACTTCCTGTTTTCCACACAGCTTCATAGTTTAGTAAAGCTGTTCATGAGCCAGGCCAAGAAGCAGAGCAGAAGATGGAGAGTGGTCTGCCTGAAGCTGCTCCTTGTTTGGGAGAGTAGCAGTTAAGCAAAGATGGGTTTAGAGCAAAAACAGAAAATAACCATTTTTTTTTTTGACATGTATTGTGAAAAATTTTTTTCTGCTTCCTCATCCCATGACTTCAAGGTCTAAAATACTTTCAGTTCTCAGTAGTGTGGGTTTGTTGGTGTAGGTTTTTTCATTTGCTTGTTTGTTTTGTTTGTTTTTATATTTTTCTGTGCCTTCACTGAGATGAAGCAGTTACTAAGAAGCTGTGTCAATGGAGAGCAGGAGGCTAAGCCCCGCCTCAAGACATCAGACGTGGCAATCCTTTGAGCTCCCCTTGTGTTTTCTTCACATCTTGCCTCTCATTCTTCTGAAGGAGTGAGGAGTCTCTCTCCTACAAGGTCACTAAGAGAGTGAGTGACATTTGGTTTCAAATCAATACCTCTGAAAGCTACAGTTCAAACTGGTTTGCCACTTCTGACAGGTAAGAGCAAAGACAGCAAGGCCTATTAGAAAACTTATTGGCCTGCCTATGATTTTAAACACAGTTCAGCACATAATTGGATGCTCTTTAAAACACACCAGTTCGTAAAAGTTTAGCTTTAACAGGCATTGAGATTAATCTCAGCAAATTAATGTGTTTTTACCATGTCCTGCTCTACTGTTTACAAATACCTGTTGGAGAATAAGCAGTAGTTCTTTCTGAGGGTGCTGCCCTGTCTTCTGGAGCACATGGAGCACTGCCCAGCTTCTGTTTCCATCTACTTTGCAGACACATGGAGTAGTAAAGCCAAGGAACGGTGTGTGTGCCTCTGTCTCGTGCAGATCTGGGTTAATTGAGTGGGGCAGAGCTTCTACCCTTAAGCAATAATGCACCTGCAAGTGCAGCTGCTTTGAGGGGTAGATCTCCTTCCAGAGGAGCAAGTTATAGGCATGAAGATCTTAGGCAACTGCTATGCTGGGAGGGGAGTAAGTACTCCAAAGTGGAGGCTGGGAGAGATGAGTTGTTCAGCCTGGAGAAGAGAAGGCTTCAGGGAGACCTTATAGCCTAATAGCCCTGGAGCCCCCCTCCAGTACCTAAAGAAGGCCTACAAGAAAGTAAGAGAGACACTCTTTGACAGGGAGTGTAATGATTGGACAAGGCACAATAGCTTTAAACTGAAAGAGGGTAGGTTTAGATTAGACATTAGGAAGAAGTTCTTTACTCAGAGAGTGGTGAGGCACTGGCACAGGCTGCCCAGAGAAGCTGTGGATGCTCCATCCCAGGAGGTGTTCAAGGCCAGGCTGGGTGGGGCTTTGGCCAGCCTGGTCTGGTGGGAGGTGTCCCTGCCCATGGCGGGGGGGGGTTGGAACTGGATGAACTTTAAGGTCACTTCCGACCCAAGCTGTTCTATGATTCTGAGGTTCTGTGATTCTATGAAAATGGAGATGGAAACAAAAAGGGGCCTTGAACCCCTGCCTGGTTCTCCCTAGAGTAATCCAATGATTTTCCCTTCAGGTGCATCAGATCTTCTCACTTGAGTGTGACAGCAATTCGAGCTTGAACAATGGGTTAAAATCTGCATGGACAGTTCTACCTGGGCTGGCAGGTGGCTCATCCACAAGGCTGAGATAACTTCATGGTCTTCCCTCCTGCATAAGGAGAACATCAAGCATTTTTCCCACATAACGTGTGATGTTGGCACACTGAGTCAGGTTGTATGAGAAACAGAACAAATACAGAGGGGTCGTTTAGATAAAGAGGGATGAACAATGTTTTTCCAAAGTACCTCCTAGATGCTGTGCTCCTTCGGCAGGAGAGCTGGCAGAGGAATGCCCATCCGAGACAGCCCTTCATGCACCTGCATTTCTCCCTCCCTTGTACCAACCCGCCTGACTTGCAGCACAGGGAGGCCTTTGAATTTCACCCAGCAGAGTACAAAAAGTAAATTAAAGTTCTGAATGACTGATTGGGACATATGTGCACCTTGACTTGACTCCTGATGACTAACATATCCTCGTCTGCTTGCACTCATGGAGCACACTCCCCCAGAGCGCTGTTCATGTGCTGGTTGGCAGCATAGAGGCATCTGTTTAGGAGCTTAACATAGTTTATTTCTCGTAGCAAACAACCACAGACCTGTGCAGCACTTAATTAAAGATTACCAAAAATCCCTCAGACAAACAAGGCCCCTAAAAGACAATGCCTGCAACCGACAGTACTCAGCATCTCTGAGTGGACCATGCTTCAAGCAGAGCTGGTGCAGAAGCTGTACAGCCCTTCTGCTTTGGTGTGAAGTGCATGGTGGGTGAGTTTGTGTCCAGAGCTAGGGTAGTATGGTCATACAGCTCCCGGACTGACCCATACAACAGTCATGTAGACGTTTTGCTGTTGAAAACCCAGGAAGTGAAGGAGTTCAGAACATTTTCTGGTTTGCTGCAGAAGTGTGGAGATGCGAATGACTTTTCTAGGGGAAAGACAGGAACATTTCAAGGTGAATAGTAGGGTACACCACCAGCCTGAATTAGTTTCTTTAGCCATTCTAACTATCAAAGGTAAAGAGGATGGGCTTGAACCAGGGTAATAAACATCCCCAGCTGCCTGAAGGTTGGGCAGCACCACTGGGCACCCCCAGGGCTGGCAGGGCTGTTTCAGCTCCATACCTAGGGAGACAGAGTCTGCTGCTTTTGCCTGAAGTGTGTTCATGGTGTGCATGACAGCTGCCTGTGGCCCAAATACAGTGTAGGAGTATATCATGTCATGAGCAAGGGAATGGGGAACAGTTGGGAAGTGGATGCCACCTCTGAGAAATGGCAGTGGGAAGCTGTGAGCTGCTGTGGGTGTTTGGCCAAGTACCTGGAAGCTGTGGTAAGTGTTGCTGTTGGTGAGCCATTTATCATAAACTGTGCAACCAGCCCCTGGTCAACAGCAATGGTTACTTTTTACAGCTTCCAAACAACATTAGTTGTGAGGTGTTGTTGCCATAACATGAAAAACAAATATTTATAGGATGAGAAGAGGAGTTTTCAGGGATTTTGTGCTTTTCTTTTGAAGTTAACAGGTATTCCTGGTCACTGTGCAAAACCATAGTGAAAAAATCTGCATACCACTGAAATGAAGCAACTCCAAACCAATCCCTGTGAAGAAAAACCCATCCTTTGCTTTTGTTTTTGTAGAAATGAATGAGCAAAAGAGTTTGAACTATGGGTTTTCATAATGATAGAGCAGGAGCTTTCACCACCATCCCAATTTTGGACTGTGTCTGATACAGGCTCATGGAGACAAGGGACAGTTATTAGAGCTGTGTGAATAATCTACAACAAGTAATTGAAAGTTGTCTTTAGCCTTTTTCTGTTTGCAAATTATTTGTGAGCCTGACTAGATGTTCTTGAATGTGTTTGTTGTTTGAAATAATTCTGCCCATAATTTCTGTGAATAATAATTTATTTGTAGCTGACATATGAGCATTATATAATCAGAATGTTAGTTGCTTGGACTGGACAAATAATGACAGATTTCTGTTCCATGTTTACATGAGTGCAGCTCTGAGATTTGCACCAAAACTACTCACAGTTACCAGTGGTAAATTCACTTTCTGCAAGCACAGAGATTAACATGAACCTTTTTGGGAAATGTATGTTCATCTGCAATATTCATGGAAAATAGAAAAAGAGGGGAAATGCTGTTAAATAGTGTTTCTTTGTAAAGCATTAAAAATGTTTCCAATGACCCTGGTTATGTCTAAATAGGTGATTTAAGTTTTTATGGTTAGCAGTCTGGAACCACTTAATCAGACCTGTTTCCTTAGAAGATTTCTCCTCAAGCTAGACACAGTCCCTCAGCCCTACAGCTCCCAAATGGTATCTTGGTGCCGTAGTCCAGAACTGAACCATCTCCAGATTCTGGAAGTTGTTTACCAAAATATTGATGTTTCCCACTGCCGAAGGACATTCAGACGGTGACTCAGAAAACTGAATTTGGGAACAAGAGAGAATCTTTTCTAGGGAACAGTTCAAAGGTGAAAACAAGAGCTTATGGCACTGTTTGGTTTCTGAGCAGGGCTATCCCTGGCATGAAGGATCACTCCAGCTGTCAGGATGACAGTGCCCTCAGCAGATCCTGCTGTCTCATTTCTTCCTCTAGCCACAGACTTGGACAACCCTGCACCACTATGTCAGTCACGGGCTGGAGCTGAACTGCCCAAGGGCTTCACATGTCTCAGGAATCACACAGAAACAGAGAAGGACTGAGGTTGGAGGGGATCTCTGGAGGTCATCTGCTTAAGCAGTGCCACCCAGAGCCACTTGCCTAGGACCATGTCCAGATGGTTTTTGAAGATCTCCACAGAGGGATACTCCACAACCGCTCTGGACTACTGGAACAGTCTGGTCACCCCTGGTTTCATCACTTAATTAGGCATAGCTGGTGGACGTTGTCTCTTCATACAAGAAGAAAAGTTTGAACAGGCCAGGCAAGACAGGAGTCCTTGGCAGCTCAGCTTAGCGAAAAACACCACAGCCCCCTGGCATTTGTAGAACTGCTTTGTATCCTGGCCAAATTCTCAAGACAAATTAAGGTTTTGCAGAAGGAACCCAGTGTACTGGGGAAGCTCGCCATGTACTCACAGGGCCAAGGCAATGACAAAGCAAATGTCTCACCCACGTGCCATGTCTGCCACCAGGGCTTGTGGAGACACAACCAGACCAACCAGGCAGCCAAGTACCAACCAGGTTTTGTAATCTCTTTGCCCTCCAACAAATTAGTACATATTCAGTGCCTAGAGTGCTGTAAGTGCTGCCTTGTTGAAGGTACTTGGCCAGTAACATCTGAGCTAGGTGGTTGACTGCAGGCAAGCTCTGCTAGCAACTCTGTGAGGAGTTTATGTGGCATCGGTGTAGGATTTACAAGCAGCCCAGCCAGGACTGCAGGGATTTAAACAGAGGGAATGGACTAGGAGCATCTCTTGTGCTTGTTTTTACCTACAGCACCTTGGTTACCTCTCATAGTTGGGTGGTTTTGTGATTAGAACACCTTGAAGAATGAATCACATAGGCATATTAAAGAAGAAACGCTTGATACGGGGCACAGGCTAAGTGCCTTCACCCTAATTTGACTTTCGTATTCAGTAGGGAAGAAGCAATATTTTGCAAACAGAACAGTGAAATAATCCATTTTGAATCTGAAAACAACAACAACAACAACAAGAAATCTTAATCAATTTCCTTAATACAGTTTTGTTGTTTACAGATCATGTTTTGAAAGAAATGTACTACATAAAACCAGTGGTTTGTTGTTTTTGTTTTTGTTTTCTTTTTCCTGCAAAAATTTCCCAGCTTCTGAACACTCTGTTTCCAAACAGATCTTCTCTGTGCTATTGTATGTGAGCAGGCATTTTCAAAATAGTAGGTCTCTCTTGGCATGCCAAAGAGCAGTATGGGCTGCCAGATTTCTGTATCCACATCATGAAAACATGAGGCAGATCTGTCCTCAGAACCAGGGCTGTCCTCCCTCTTGGATGCCCGATAGCACCAGAGGAATGGATTTTAGCAAAGTTGTACTTTCTAATGTCTTATAACTTTCTCAAACTCTGCAATATTAAATCAGTTTCACTAAAAATTGTCATTGCCGTTACATTAGCTATGGGCTGCTTAGGAGCTTGACGGAAAGTGGGGTATCAGTAAATGATAGTTAAATTTAAAGCAGTGTGGATGGAAGTGCTAACTTGAATTCAGGAGATGAAATGGTATTTGATCTTATTTGACCACTTTACATTGTTTCCTTTCCCAAACTTTGCCTTTATCACTTAAACTGTAAACATGTTGGGTTTCCTACAACAGATGAAGAAAAGAAAATTAAGCATATTGTAAAGGGGGAGGGAGGAAAATAATCCTGTTCTTTCTTTCTCCACCCTGCATTTTGCTGGGTGCTTTTCCTTCCTTTTGTCCAGCATCACCTGATGCCCCATTTTGCACAGACAAGTCCCACCAGCCAAATGTGGAAGATGAGCTGCAGAGCTGAAGGAGGACTAGAAGTCCTGCTGTTCTCCCTATTGAATCTTTTCCCAGTTTTCTGCCCTCCTCTCTGATTTTCCTGCTTTTTGTCTGCTCTTTTTATTTAGATTTTATGACTTTCACTCTCTTCCCTTTCAGGCATCAGAAGAAAAAAAGAGAGACAGTTGAGCAGAGGAGGCAGTGGGGAGTCATCTGAGGGAGAGAATATCTGTCCATGTAGCTTGTGACCAGTCCAGATTGAAATGAGAGATTCACTTGAAGGCAAGGCTTTTTTATGGGAAATGGAAACAAAAATAACTTTTTCTCACATTACTGACATTTTTTGGAGCATACTGTCATCTGTAGAACAAATGAAAGCCAGAATTTTTGCACTTTTGTTATTGAAATGTTTTGACCAAAATTTGCCAATCCCTAGAAGTTTATTTTTTTCAATTCTCCAATTAAGCAAAAAAAAAAAAAAAGATATTTTAAAAAGAACCTTTTCCACACAGCTCCCTCCTTCCCCGCCTTTTTTTTTGTCAGTTTTCTACCTGCACTAACTCAATACAATTTTTTTTGTTTCAGAAGCCACATTGCAAATGTTGAAAAGAGTCCAGAACCGTCTGATTTAATGCTTCACTCATAGCCATTTGTATCCTTTTTATTTCCATTTATCTTTTTTGAGCTGCATTTGGTAGGAAGTGTTTTATATGCTAAAGTACACCATGCTCTCCACTGTTCTGCTGCAGTGCTGTGCTGCATGTGTATCTGGCCAGAGTACATCATGGGGCCACCTCATTTCACAGTGAGCTAACAGCTGATGATGGAGGCTTGCATATACAGCTATCATGTGATCTGGACTGTCTGAGAAAAAAATCTTTAATAGCAATTGTTCCTAACCAGTAATCGTCTGTCATTTTGGCCTCTATATGATGTGCGCATAGAGGATAAAGGAGGGTTAGGAATGATTTATTCCTGAAAAAGAAATGTCGTGAAAGAGTGGTAGTGACATCGTGGACCACAAGAATTGTGCTAAAGTTGTGGGCAGATTCCCTAGACTTCCCTCCATTCCCTTCTGGAAAGGTAATGAATTTCATGTCATTTACTTATAACCCTGTTGTTGTTTGTTGTTGTTTTTTTAAGGAATAACAGGGCTTGGAGCCATGTTTAAAAGAATTAAAAATATAGAGAAAAAGGGTGGGAGGATTTCTCTCATGAAGTCATTGAAAACAGCTATGGAAGACCCTTGGACACAGCTTTTCTGTGAGGGAGGTGGAAAATGAGGTCTCTTTATTTAAAAATGGCATTGACTTGCACCTTAGACACTACCAGCACACATCCCATCTGTCTTGTTTGCCTTGTGTAATCACATTGCAAGCTGTGCTGGGCAGGCTCCCTTGGGCCATGTGCTGAGAGCACCTAGCCTGATTTGGGTCACCAGTCTCTACATCAGGATAAATATTTGAATAAATAGAAGTGAGATGCGTTCCTCAAGAAATGCAAAGGATTCTGGGGAGTGTGGGTAGCAACTTTGTTGGTGGTACCCTCAGGGATCTGGGAAGGGAGACCTCAGCTGCAGAACCAGGACCCAGGAAGCATGGAGATGCAATAAGAATGGAGCAGAGGACTCACTACTGACGGGCTATTCATAGCTGGTGATATTTAATGGCTGTTCTGCTGATCTAGACTGAACTGCCTCTAGCACAGTCCTTTTTACCCTAATGGGTTAGGAAGAGCATTTGAATGGAGCTGGATAGAGGTTACAGAGCATTACCCAGTTCTTAAGACATTAAGTCACCTCCATTTCCAGCGAGGACAATTAAACCAGTGTTGTTTTTATTAAGAAATGCCACACAAAGGATGAGCTGGCTAGTTGGCTTTAGTGCCCTACAGCAAGAAGTTATAAGACCTCGTTTGTGATGATGCCTTGATTAGGTCACCAGGAAGGTTAAATTCCACTTCTCAGGCATGACGGAGACTTGGCCCAAGATGTGTGCAGGGTCTGGCAGCACCAATAAAAGGGAGATAATGACAGAGCTGGCAGAGTGAATATCTGCCTGCTTCCTTTTCTTTAATTAAGGGCAGTTGGTCACAGTGGGGCTGCTCAGGCCAGGCTAAGAGTTGGCTACAGAATAAGGTTTGACTCTAATCCCTGCTAAGAATGAATGTGTTTCTTTCACAGCGGGTACATAAGACCCAAGCAGATTTTGTATGTGTTCTGAAAATGTTCTACATCCTTGTAACCCTAGGGTTTTGTTGCATGATCTGGAAATGAAATAAAGAGGGTCTGGGTGGCTCCATGCTCCAGTGACTCTGAAGCAGTGTTTCAAACTTGTCTGATTGCAGGATACTACCACTGACTCTTGCAGCATAATAAACTTTCTTACTGTAAATCTAAACATCACAAACTCTTTTCTTAAGTGGTCATTAATTCATAAGAGACACGGTCCTAGAGCAGAATTCGAACAAATAGACAGGAAGGTCAAGATCAAAATGCTCAATAGTCCTCATGGCTCCATCTCCAGGCTTCCTCTTCACAGCCTGTCCCAGCACAGGCATTCATCAAGTGGACAGCTAGGAAGTGCCCAGCGTAGGAAGAATCTGGTTTAGTTGTTCATGTTGCAATCTTCCCACTGGATATATTTACACCTGGACAATAAGATTTGTTATCCTTCCCATCGAGACAAGTATTCACATTAGTGTCTGACAAGCAAGAATGAAGTAGTTCATTCAGGAGAAAAACATCATCTAGAATGAAAAAGCAAATCTTTATTTAGATAAGCATAATTGATGGTTAGTGTTTGTTTTGACTGAACAGACAAACAGAAGGAGGAGTAAATTTTGACTTGCCTTTTCCCTCACAAGGGCAGCTGTAAGGGTTAAATGAATAGAGTTGGACATAATGACAAACTGGAGGGCCAAATAGGTGACAGTGACATTAGACATGTTTACACAGCAAAGGAAAAGGCGTGATTTCAACATGTGCCAGCCTAAGCAACAAGAGCAGGGGAGGGACAGACATTGGGCTTTGGTGTGTGATTGTGAAGTGAGTAATTAGCAGCATGGGGGTCCTTCAGAGTATTGTGCCTGAACTTAATGTTACATGGCTCACCTTCACAGACCATAAACTGGCTAGGTTAGGCTACATAGACAGTCTTTTATATGTCTGCAGTCGCATCTCCTTTATCATCAGTCTTCAACTGCAGAGACAAGAAATCAAGTGCTGGAATGCTCCTCTTGAAGACCACCTGGATTTTGTGTGTTTGCACTTCATGAGCCTAGAAACACATTGAGCTTGGTGGGACTGGCCTGAAAACAGCGGTGCCTCAGGCCAGGATGAAGGTTCACTGGCCAAATAGTGTGCAGAAAATCTTGGCTGTGCTCTAATTTATTGTGTTGCATTGCTATTAAAGCTAGATGCATGAATCATAATAATTAATAAATGTGTTATGTCATCCTTTTTTCTTATTTGCAAACCATCCTAGCAATTTTCTCAAATGGATTTGTTATTCAGATTTTTTCAGAGTAATTTCTGGAGATAGTTCTTGTACTTTAATCTTGTCTGGGAAATTATGCTGTGTTTGACATTGGAGCTGTTTTCATTAGAGACATAAATCTTTCTTTTGTTGTCTCAGAATCACATTCCCATGCTACCATTTGCAATTACAGATATGAAACTTGCTTTCTTTGACTGCTCTTCAACATCCATTTATCACTGTCTATTTCAGCTGCTGTTGAAACACTAGTAAACTGTACTGCCCATACATTTGGGACAAAACACTACACACAGAAACATGAATGTTCTTGCACAGAATAAAACAGTGAGTAATCATCTGTTTCCTTCCTTCCTTCCTTCCTTCCTTCCTTCCTTCCTTTCTTTCTTTCTTTCTTTCTTTCTTTCTTTCTTTCTTTCTTTCTTTCTTTTTCTTTCTTTCCCTCTCTCTCTCTTTCTTTCTCTCTCTCTTTCTCTCTCTCTCTTTCTTTCTCTCTTTCTCTTTTTCTCTCTTGCTTCCTTCCTTCCTTCCTTGTTTGGCTATAATTTGTGCATATAATCTGTATTTTGTATGACTTCCAAACTGATATATAACAGAACATTGAAGCCACCCGTGGGCTGTGTAATCATACAAATCATACATGTATGTGGATGGTGTGTCAGAACATGTAGCATTATCATCGTTCCTGCTATTTGCTTACAAAAAACTAGTGTGTCAACCCCTAATCAAAATGGCCTGTATATATACAGATTAGACCTGATAGTTCTCTGCACTAACAAGAAAAGACAGAAAAAAATAATTCATTATAGCAGTGATCCTTCAAACAAGGCATACATAATATAGTCATTTGAGTCATGCTGGCCCAGGTTCAGCAGGACTGATATGGAACAGGGCTAGCTGGACGTCTGGTCCCCAGCTGGATGACAGATGCTCCTTAAGGGCATCCCAGGAGACTGAGTCTCTGCAGATGGAGAGAAGGAAAGTGGATGCCTGCCTTTCTTGGCGACTGCTCAACATGGACGTAAAAAAAGAAAGAGGGAAGGAAGGTGAACATGGACTGTTTCTTCATTCTGTACCTTAAGAGAAAATGTTAGGCCTTTTGGAGGGAGGAGAATCCTGAAAATGTGCTCTGAGAATGGCTATTAGGTCAAGAGCCTCAGGGAAAAGAGGAGAAGAAGCATTTTGTTCCTTGATTGTAACTTGGCTTAGACACTAAGCTGCTCAGATATCCTTGGGCATGCAGAAATGGAGTTTACTTGTCTTCACGATCAGGATCCAGCTGACAAGATGTTTTTCCAGGACACTGTTTTTAGAATTGGGTACCCAAATTCCACTGAGGTCTCACTTTCTGAGGCTACAGCTTCCTTGACCTCATCTGATGTAGATTCAAGACTTAGGGGAATGAGCAGAGCATTTTCTATGATGAGGGGAGAGGCTGGGACAGAAAAACTGTTTGCAGGAAAATATGTTAGTGGAGGAACTTTACCAGTGCTGCTGGGAGAGTATATTTTAGTGGTGTAGTAAAGGGAAAATTTTGGGGCAAGCTTGAAGTCTAGAGCATTCACCTTGAATGAAACAATAGGTGGCAGTTGGTGGAATAAGAATATCTGAACTCAAAAGCAAGCCAATGCATGCATGCAAAAACATTTGGCAACTGTTTAGTGGAACAACAACAGCCTTAACAGCACAGCATTAGGCAGAGGGCCAAGAGGCAAAAATATTTGTAAATAGGGTTTGCTAATTTTTTCCACTAGCAGGCA
The DNA here is from genome assembly GCF_009769625.2 of Cygnus olor. Classification (NCBI taxonomy): domain Eukaryota; kingdom Metazoa; phylum Chordata; class Aves; order Anseriformes; family Anatidae; genus Cygnus; species Cygnus olor. The sequence goes on along the minus strand of NC_049169.1, from coordinate 71,329,166 downwards.
TAGCAAGGGAGGGAGGGGGGAATTAGTGCTCTGAAGAGACTGGCCTGGGAGCACAGGTCCCACTAGGTTTATGAACAGAATCCCTCTGTAAACCAAGTCCCAAATGCAAATAAGAAATGTGTGTACATTTGTGTGTGTGTATGTGTGTGCACGTGCATGCATAGAAGTGGGATGTAAGGAAGTTGTGGTAAGGAGGCATTCCTCAAGTTCAGGAATAGGAGCTAAAGCTTCATCAGAAATACAGGAGAAACCTTCCTTTTCCCCAAACCTACTTATGAAACAAAAGATGGCAGGCAATGTTGAATATTTCTGTTTGCAGACCTGCCCTTTTGCAGGCTGTCTCATGGTGTTGATGCCTGTGAGCTGCTGGAGTGATTGTGAGTATATGCCAGCTCTCCTCTCTCCCCTTCATGGCTTCCTCCAGCAGTGACTGTAAAAATGAGTTATCTATTGTCTTAGAGATGTACTCTGAAGCACACTGAGATAAGACTTGCCTTGAGTCTGCTAGGAGATCTGTAGCAGAACCAGTCAGCAACTGGGCCTAGATTTACTGCCTCTCTTTAACATGCTGCTCAGAGATGTCTCTTCTGCAATGCCTCTTTGTTTTTGGAAAGAAAATATCCTAAGCAAATTAGCCTATTCTGCTGCTGTTGCTGCTGCTCATACCTTCACGGTGAACCTGAGCTCTGTGTTGCTGACAGACAAATCCTGGTCTTGTGGAAGTTTTTGGGGACATTGTTTCTGTAGAAATCAAGATATTAAGCAGTCTTTGATTCCAAATAAAAGAGTTTCTTCCAGTGTCTTTCAGATCACAAACGGAAGTGCTGTTCACAGACGTGTCGATGTACTGGTGGGAATTTTAGAAGAGTGGTTATTCATCTCCTTTCTGATGTTTGTAAGTAAGATAAGATTGACAAGGAGCAAAAGGTGGACTTAAAATTAACAATAAGAATAAGCTTGAGTGAAACACAACCATATTACAGAAAAGAACAGGTTATAGGGATTTTCTGAACTCCTGCAGTGGAAGAAGTGAAAGATCTTCTCATTTGATTCTTGGAAAAGTAAGAAGGGTGGTTAGCAAACAGCCACCTTGGGCTTCTGGAGGGCAGACCTTGGTGTGTTTGGGAGACTGGTTGACAGAGTCCTTTGGGAGACAGTCCTGAAGGGCAAAAGAGTCCAGAAATGCTGGGCACTCTTGAAGAAGGAAATCCTAAAGGCACAGGAGGAGGCGGTCCTCATGTGCTGAAAGATGAGCTGGCAGGGAAGAAAACCAGCCTGGCTGAACAGAGAGCTTTGTCTAGAGCTAAGGAAGAAAAAGAGGGTTATGAACTTTGGAAGAAGGGCCAGGCCACTCAGGAGAATTACGAAGATGTCATGAGGCTGTGCAGGGAGAAAATTAGAAGGGCCAAAGCCCAGCTGGAGCTTAATCTGGCTACTGCTGCTAAAGACAAAAATGCTTCTATAAATACATTAGCAACAAAAGGAAGACTAAGGAGAATCTCCATCCCTTTTTGGATGTGGGGGAAAACATGACAAAGGATGAAGAAAAGGCTGAGATGCCTTCTTTGCCTCAGTCGCTAGTAGTAAGACCAATTGTTGTCTGGGTACTCAGCCACCTGAGCTGGTAAATAGGGGTGGGCAGCAGGGTAAAGCCCCCATAATCCACAAGAAAATGGTTAGTGACCTGCTACTCTGCTTAGATGCACATTAAGTCTGTGGGGCCAGGTGGGATCCACTGTTACTGAAGGGTAATGAAGGAGATGGAAGAAGTACTCATCGAGCCACTTTCCATCATCTGTCAGGGAAGGTCCCAGTTGACTGGTGGCTAGCAAATGTGATGATGCCCATCTACAAGAAGGGCTGGAAGAAGGATCTGGGGAACTACAGCCTGTCAGTCTGACCTTGGTGCCGGGGAAGATCATGGAGGAATCATCTTGAACGCCATCATGCAACACATACAGGACAACCAAGTGATCAGGCCCAGTCAGCATGGGTGTAACCCACCTTTCTGATCTGCATACATCTCAGCATCCAAGTAGGTGATACTTGTATCTAACTGGACTTAAGCTGAAGCCTTTTGAGGTTTCCTTTTGAGACAGACTCTATCTATTTCAGATTGGATATGCTTTAGCCAAAACTTAAGATCTGAATAATTTGTATCTGAATAGTAAACAAAGGAGTCTTGCAACACACACTGTTCACATGGGTAGTATCACCTCATACAAAAATGCAAAGGTGATTAATGATAAACCTCCTGTTAACATTTACCTGACAAAAAGAAATAAAAAGGCATCTTAACGATGATGAGAAAGAGCTAATGGTTGTTTAACACAAGTAATGCCAGTATTTCAGCAGTACTCTCTAAATAATGGCCTGCCATTCTTCTTTCCTGTGAAATCATCTGTGCACATCTAGACTAAAAAAAGGAAAAGAAATGTTCAAGGGAGAACTTGCATACCTAGCAGCAGTTTCAGAGGTGACTGGGAGCAATGTAAATACAAAATGTGAGAAGCTAACTTTAGCACACGATGGATAATAACTTCTCAGTGGCATATTTTTTTGTTCTACAGAATGTTTTGCACCACAAAGTTAACCTCTCACCTACATAAGAGATAAGAAAATGAGTGACTGCATAGCAAAGCTTTAAGTGTTTATCCTATTCAGAGCCTAACAATACTCTGCATCCTCTCTGAGGTATGAAAGTGAGGGATGGGTTCCTAGGACAGACCCTTTCCTCTGAGATATTTAGTCACAATTTGGTGAGGATCCAACCACAGATTTTTACATCTCCTTTTTAACTTCTCTGCTCATGTCTGAAGACTTCACATTTTGCCCATCTGGTTGCAGAAGGCTGAGCCAAACTCCCTCTCCAATTCTTCTAGATAGCTGCTGCATTGCAGCTGACCAGTTAGGCAAGCCTGAAGCACATTTGCACCTTCCTGATTTGACAGGGGAGCTTGGAGTGATGCAGGAATCCTGCAAGATAGTTGAAATGCACTTGGCTTCTACCACGCTTCTTCCATTCCTCCTTTGGCATGTATTAGCCCTGGGCCAGTGAGATGGTGATGCAGGATCAGCATGGAGCCATCCAGTTTGTTCCAGGGCCTCTGCAACCCATGTTTGCCTGCAGACTTGAGCTACAGGAGTGTAGAACTTGGTCCTGGGAGTTCACTTTTTTATCAGTGCATTTGATAAATATTGAAAGAGCAGAAGACCCTGGGCTGACCCTTATGCACAAGTTTTACTGTTTGCAGTGAGTACAGAAGGTTGCTTACAGGGAGACCGAGAAGTGAGCCCCCTAGCTCATTGCTTTCGTGGCTTGTGACCGAATCCCACTAAAAACAACTTGTGATTTATTTCAGCTGCATAATAATATTACAAAGTAATAAAAATAAAGGCATATTTAATGATGTCCTTCCATTAAATGGTATGCCCTGGCTGTCTACCAATGGTTCTACAGACCTACTGGCACCTGTGTCTCTCAGTGTGGGGAGAGACATTAAATACCATGATAGAGTCCTATGTACCACCAGGTTATGCTACACAATTCATTTCCATCAGGAGAGTCTCTTTTTTTTTTTTTTTTTTTTTTTTTCCCTTGGCCATTGCAACTTTGTTATACTAATAAACACAGTTGTGTAGTGGGACCCAATTTAAACAAACACTTGACATAGTAACTTCACTGGACACATCCAGAATGGGACATCTGGGTCTCATCACACACCAAAGATCTCTTCTCTCACCCTCTCATCTTCACAACATATCAGTGCTCTCAGGCAGAGTTCTCTTCAAGTCTTCATCATGCATTTGTTCTTTCCATTATTAGTTTTAAAAACTCAGGCAATCCCTGTTCAGAAGAGAAAAGGAAAAAGGGTCTTCAAGTGTACATGGGACTGGAAAAAAATATGGAGGAGAATTACAATTGTTGGAGAAAAATCATTTACCAACATCCTCCTTCTTGAAGGGTTCCTAATTGTCTTACAAACTGGATAGAGATCACCTTTCTGTAAATTACAGTGCTGTGAACTCCGTTGCAAATGAAGAGTGGCTCTGTCTGCTCTTCTGTTGCACAGCACAGGGTACGCTGGTGGATGCTGCCCCAAATAGAAGTCCAGCAAGGGAGGGCCAAGCACACCAATTGCTCAGAGTTTCAAAAGCCTGCTTCTGTGAAAAGTGCAATGAAGCGTGCCTGCTAGGGTATGTCAGGTGCTGGTTTGCTATAGAAAAACAGTAATTGGATATGCTTTCTCCTCACATCACCTCACCCCTGCTGCGCCCACCTTTTACAACACTCAGTAAGCTGCCCATGTTGTGGGGGCAGTCTGCTCAACTGGCTGACCAAGTGGCTACCTGGTGCAAGCAGAGAGGGAGATGGGGGAGCGACTGGTGTTGGAAGAGCACCTGAGGATGGCGATGCTTGAATAAAGTGGCCCCTGCTTGAATACTACTATGCAGAGGGTTTGGGTCATCTCTGACTCAGATGGTTTCCCGCATACCAAGTTACCAGCACTGCTTTCTGTGGCGCTTGTGTTTTTCTTGATGGTTTCCTGTCTAGGGCTCAAGCAATGTTGACCTTGGTTAATTATTCCCAGAGGGAACATATACACACAGCATCCTCCCACACGAAGCTGTGCTGCCAGATTAATCCCAACCTGCTGCATGGGTGAAGGAATGGAGCGTGGGGCAGGGAAATCAGCGAGGGCTTGTTGAGCTGGCCAGGCAAGGGGATGGAGGGCGAGCAGGCATGGGGAAGGGACAGCACCAGTCATCATCACTGGAGACCCTTTCTGAGAGGAAAAAAATAATTATTTGAAACAATTCTGTCTTGTGGCTCATCTGCTTGTTAGTGACAGCTCTGCGTGACAAGTCTTGTAACTTGGCTAGGAAGGTAAGCAAAGTCTCATGGCAGGTGGCTGGGTCTGTCTCCTAACAGACCCAGAGTGTTTTCTGAATCTGTGTGTCTAATAGAGACCTCATGTTCTCTTGCCTGGTTTCTCATGGTAGCCTGCTATTCACCCAAAATATTAGCACAATGAGAATTGTGCAATAACTTATTGCATAATTATTACATATTATACAAAATGCTATAACTGTACATATTACATTATTCAGAATTAACATGTTATTTTAGGGCACCTTCCTTTGCACTTATTCTCCAGTCATACTGGTCTTGGTAAGAGTATAGATGGTAAAAATTAACACATATTGAAGCAAAATGCTTAATATTTGATGCTTTCTTTACACTTCACACATAAGTGAGGAGAAGGAGAAGGAGAAGGAGAAGGAGAAGGAGAAGGAGAAGGAGAAGGAGAAGGAGAAGGAGAAGGAGAAGGAGAAGGAGAAGGAGAAGGAGAAGGAGGAGGAGGAGGAAGAGGAGGAGGAGGAGGAGGAGGAGGAGGAGGAGGAGGAGGAGGAGGAGGAGGAGGAGGAGGAGGAGGAGGAGGAGGAGGAGAAGAAGAGAAAAGAGAAAGAAGGAAAGGACAACATTTTCCCCCTTTTCACTTTCCATTTAACTTAAATTGCAGGTCTAGCCAGTTCTATGATGAAAGTGCAAACAAACCTCTTAGAGCTGGGGATGTGTGACTCAAAGAGCTTGGCTAGATAGGTGCAGGGTCTAACTTTTAATCTGCCTTGCTCAGCCCTCCAGGACCTTTTTTCAAAAGCTGTTTTTCTGCACTCTAATATTCTGCCAGTCACAATTTGTATTTCCAAACACATGAAAGAACTGTCTCCTGTCTCCAGTGGAAAAAGAGAGGAAAAAGGTATTTAAAGTCCAAACTAGACTTTCTTGTAAAGCCCACTACAGGAAAACACAAGCTGCTTCCACGATGGGCATGGTTCAGGCACCTGTGTGAGCCCGACCCCACGCGGGAAGTGTTAACAAGCCATATGCGCAGGGTTACATTCCCATTTCCAGTCCAGCACCAGCTCTGCTCACTTGCACAGGGAGGCGAATCGGCAATCCGTGACAGCACACCAGCAGGGCATGATGTCACGGGCCCTGCTCTCTAGCCACCCCTTGCACAGCTGGCGGAGCCCCATTGCGTGGAGTTAATCATTGACATGAAAGCCTCGCCTCGGCCCCGACGTGGGGGGGGGCCTGGGGTGGAGGCAGGACCCGTGAGCTGCAGCACTGGACATTTTTGGCTCTTGCTGAGCCATTGAAGCCTTTGGGAGGTGCCTGGCACCACCGGGAGAGGGCTCGTGGATGGGAATTGAATGCCAGCTCTGTGTTTGGAGGTGCTGTTTTATGTGTAGCAGCTCCCCACCACCACTCGTCTAATCTCTATTACATATCTACAGACAAAACAGCTACTTGGCATTGCATTGCGGATGTCTGCAACTTTTGCCAGGACGTTGAACAGAGGCCAGGAACTTGGGTGGAGACAGGAGCCAGAAGGTCATCTGGGGTTGCTGCTCTTTGTTAGAGCTAAATAACGTTGTGAATGTATTAAGCCCTTTTCCATGCACTGATTTTATTTTTTTTCAATGCCTTCAGTATGATTTTTTTTTTTTTTTCTGGGCTGGATTCATGTATAAATATGCAAAGCAGAACAGTCTGCTCATTTGCACTTAGCATGAAATCCTTATATTATTTTTTTTTTTTTTCAGGAAAATGAACTGAAATACTGTAACAGTCTGCTCCGTGAGAACAAGATCTTGGGTTCTTTGTCACTTCCTCTCTTTCAGACACTGATCAGATGCTCATCTTCACAAAACTATCCAACGATTTCATTATTGTTCCCTAAGAGGAGCAGTTTAAAAAAAAATAGAAAATGCTGGATGTGGGCTGAAGCAAATTGTGGCATCTGGAATTGCAAATCTGCTGCTGGATCCTGTAGTGCTGCTGAGCAGTAGTCCTCGTTGTGCTGCCAGAGTTGGCTGGGACTGAAAAATTACACGAGTGAGATCTTCATTTAATACAGCTGATGTTTTTATATGAGGTCAGTGGCTACATGGATGCATCTACCTGTAAATCGTGAAGTTTATGCGTACATTATTAAGCCTTTAGTGTGGATCTCCTTCATCAAACAGGCTGCTGATGAAAGGAACAGTCCAAGTGATGGTTCTTCTCTTGTTAAACTATAGCAAATACAGTTATGACTATAGTTATAATTATAGTTATAGACTTACATAGGGACAGTAAATAATGTGGCCTAAAGACAATCATGTTACAGTTTTCATTTTGACACCATGGCAAGTGCATGTCTCAGTGAACACATGGAGTTCAGGGATTCATGGCAAAATCTCTTCCTCATTTTTATTTTTATTTTTTATTTTTATTTTTATTTTTATTTTTATTTTTATTTTTTTGAATATTCTCATGACTAGGAACACACACTGGACATTGAAGTCTACTCATCCCTGGCTCCACTGCTTGGGGTGAGACAGTCGCGGGAGGAGTGTTGTTGGAGTTGACAGGGTGGCTCTTTGGTGCGAAGTCCCTCTTGCAGGAAGAGCTTCTCATCACTTTGCTAAACAAAAGGCAACGGGTGTGTTATGTGTCACCCAGCTGCTGCTCTGGTTCATTCCTGGAGTAGGATTGCTTTGTGTAGAGTAAAAACATACTTGTATGTAAGATGCAAATACCCATGCATCTCTATATATTTGTATACAGATATACAGATGCATGAACACAATAAAGAATAATCATAATAAAGAATTAATTAAATAATACATATATGTTTTTATACATATATGCTTTTCCCTGGAGTCTTGCCAAATGATAGGTATAGTAACATGAAATATTTGCATGGCTTTGTTTATCTAGACTGGCACTGTTTTCCAGAGATATTATCTAATTCTAGCATCTGAGAAAGTCTTAGAGTAAGATTTCATGGTAACCACAAATAACAAAGGGATGAAGATTGTTGAAAGGTAAGAAGGCTGATTTTGATTTGCAGCAGGCAAGCTAACAGTTCCCTGCAGTCTCTCAGTCCTGCATCCAAGCCTCTTTATGCTGCTTCACTGTTTGGTATGGCTTTTTTTTTTTTTTCTTTTAAAAGGACAAGACAAATTGTCTAGCCACAAGAATTCAAGCAATGCTTTTAATCTGAGCAAATAAATACGCTGTACTGCTTGGCTGCCTTTAAAGTCAAATATTGCAATATTTCAGCAAAAGGTGTATTGATAGAAGGGGAAGCTGTAGCTTAACATAGCTGTGCTGTAAAGCCTATTTAGCTCCACAGCACTTCATTTACAGCTCACAAGCCCCCCTTGCCATCAGAGACAGGGTGAGGGACACTGCTTCTTCCTCACCCTTTTGCAGTGGCATGGCCACCACAGCCCCCAGACCCTTCTTGGCCACAGCTGGACGAGCCAGTGTGGCTTGGCATGTCTGCTCCCCTTGGGCAGCCTCGCAAAAAGGTGCCTGCCACATCTGCTCTTGTTAAGTCTTTGTCTAGCTAATAACGGAGGTGGGTATTTTAATAACCTTCCTATGGTTTAAGAAAAGGATGATTTCACTGTACCTGTGCTACTTAGGGACCCAGTCCATCCCTGTGCCACAACAGTCCCATGAGAGCAATGGGGAGTAGCTGTACTTTTCCATTCATTCCTAGCTCCCCACTTCCCTTGACAGAGCAGAATATGTATCTTATGGTTCCTGACCACATAAAGAATCCAACATGTGGCTTGTAAGGTCAGAAAGGTTGGCGATTCCTGGGTATGAACACGTTATTAATGTGCATTTGGGAGTACTTTGTCTGTGAAAACAGACATGCACACAGATATACATACACGTATTGGAAAGAAGAGGGACACGTGGTCTCTATTAGTCCATGTAACCAAATGCAGGATGCAGATGATCCAAACCAATAATAACTGTAGTTTTCATATCACAGAGTTCTGAAGAGATTTCATTCATCACATACTTACTGGCATTGCTCCAGCTCCAGGGACATATCTGAGATATGGATTTAAAAATATCCACAATAAAGCCTTTCTGCTCAGTTTAATGTTATGATTTTGAAATGTAAAATTGCTTGACTCTAAAACCAGAAGCAAGTGCTATGCATCACCTGGATTTTATGAGTTTCCCTTTTCCAGTGGGATCATGAGAGTGTTCCTCCCCTTTCTTCAAGCCAAGGACCACCCAACTTTTTAGGAAAAAGAATCTCAGGCCAATTACATCACTGCTGCCACAATGGTTTCATTTACAGGAGCTAAACACCAGACACATCCATATATTCCTATTTTCTCCATTTTGTCTCCTTGCTGCTATGGTGTGAGAATACACATTGCTTTTTATTTTTGAAAATGCTAATAGTAGGTGGATGATCTTCTGAAGTTTCATGGACCACTAGAGGTCCCCAGACGGTGCCAAAAAACACACACAGCTCACTCCTCTCTCCTTGCGAGTTTATCTTGGCCCATCAGCACTGCAGGACAAACTACTGTCTTTGGTCTCTTGCCAGTGTAATTGCAAGTAAGAAATGTCACGTTTGTACAAAGTTGGGGAAAATATTTATTTAGCAGGTGCATATGTGTTGTTTTTATCTGCCGATGGCTGGAGCAGCTCAGCACTCTGGAATGTACGCTGTATTTATGGAGGGGATTAATGGGCAGAGTGAAGGTTATTATCCTATAAACACAGCTGATCACATGCATCTGCCACTTCTCAGTGCCTCCTTATAAGAGAAAGGATGGGTTGGGAAAAGATCATCTGAAAGAGGGGCCTAGCATGAGGCCTTTAAATCCATATTTAGTTACTGAGCTGTTTTTTTCAGAAGTGCTGCTCCTAAGTAACTCCTATAGTTCAGTAGGAGTCATTGTAATAAAAATCTGTGTGTATGCATGCCACATACCATAAATCACTTCATCTGCTATTGAAGTGCGGCCACTTCTGGGCAAAAACATGGCAGATGTTTAACACGTCATGTCACAGCAGCTCTCCATAGCAGATTTCAGTGGGACAGGAAGAATGCCATGAAGCTGCAAGAAGGATTTAGTTAGGCGAGACATAATTACCAAAGCTGGACTTTGTCCAGGACACTGGGGCAAACCCTCCTGCCTTTGCAAATTTGATTTTAACAACTTTAATTTTAAACACCTGATAGTCATATTTCTTGCCAAGGGAACAGACTGCTGAAAGAAAAAGAGGCAGCATTTCCTAAGTAAAAAAAAAAAATCTCGGAAAATGAAGAAAGAAAAAAAAGTGTTTCCTCCTATATGGTTTGCGACACCTCAGTGGGAAACCATGAAATACCCACTGCAGAAACACACCTTCTGGGCTGTAGGGCAGCCTAGATTATACTACCCCACAGCCTGTGCCAACATTTTGTGTGTAGAAGTGATGAACTGTAAAAAGTGGAACTGCACAGAGGGACCAGTGCAGGGAGTCCAGGTCAGAGCAATGCAGAAACAAAACATGAGGAACCTGCCTGCAAAGAAGACGAATAAATGTCTTTTGCTGTTAAGAGGTGTATATGCATTAGCTTTTATTGATGACATTGCAAATATCCACAGCCGACAACTGAATGTTTCAGCACACCAACTTGTTTATGTGGAATTAAATTGAATCTACAGCATTACAACAAAACAAACAAAGGAAAACTAATACTTGAGAGCGAGCAACTCATGTAACACAGACTCTCTGAATCTCCAGAGGAACTTTGCTGACCTAGGCCGCCCACTAGATTTGCCAAGAGAACAGAAAAAATCATCTCCCACAGCAGTTCACAAGCTTTGGAGTAAGTCAGTCCTGATCCTGCTACAGTGCAGGGGGATGGACTAGGTGATTTCCTAGGTTCCCTTCCTGCGAAACATTTCTGTGACATTAAGGCCCATCTCCAGAGCCTATTAACATGGATCCAAAAGACAACAGTGGAATAATAAAGCATCTAATGCAGCAAATTCTCCAGGAAACCAATGCTATCCTACAAAAGGATACCTACCAACAGTTTGCAACGGAGTTGCTTTAAGTAGAAGAAAGCTGTACTTGCATCATCCTGAAGAAGATTGAAAGCATGCAGAAGATCTCTTTTCCTGGCTACCTTGCCCAAGTGAAACAACCTTCTCCTGCTGAAAGGAATCTAATGAAATGATCCATATATGAGAGATTATTTCTGTGTTTGTACAAAACAGAAAACAAGTGTAAGGGCTGTTCTGGGACTTGCTCTGTCCCATTTTCAGCCAAGGTTGTGTTGTACCTGGGACACGTTTATTTCATCCGGAAAAAAATCTGAACTATGTATTTCTCAAATGTATATAGAATCACAGAATCACTGAATAGTTTGGGTTGGAAGGGACCTTAAAGATCACCCAGTTCCAACCCCTCTGCCATGGGCAGGGACACCTCCCACCAGACCAGGTTGCTCCAAGCCCCATCCAGCCTGGCCTTGAACACCTCCAGGGATGGGGCATCCACAGCTTCTCTGGGCAGCCTGTGCCAGTGCCTCACCACCCTCTGAGTGAAGAATTTCCTCCTAAATATGCCGGTCACACCACAGAATCAGCTAGGTTGTGGCTGTTGAGTACTATATGGCCCTGAGTCACGCATGCAGTTCATATTGGTAAGACAGGAAGGAGGGGGCTCAGGTAGACGTGCTTGTACCCCTTTATCAGTATGTGGAGTTTACAATGTGTCACGGATTCCTGATGCGGTCTGCCTTCTGCTGTGCAGTCCTTAGGCAGCTGCATAAGACCTTAAAACAGTGCTGCTACCATTTCCTTAATGCCCTGATTCTTTGATTTCTGAGTGCATCCCTATGCCTCTCATTATGAGAGAGCACTGCTTTAGGATTTGATAGATAGCCATACACCCATACAGCCAGTCCAACCCTAAGGTCAGCAAAGAAGCCCTGACCAGCTTTGGTGGTCAGAATTAGAGTTGGTATGTTCAATGCCTTGTTTATGCCACAGTGAAGCAGACTAAAGCTTCAGTGTGCTGCCTTTTCAATCAGGCCTGCTGCCTCATTTAAAGAATGGGAATGTGCTAGACCCACATAAAATAAAAATAAAAATACTCTTATTACACCTACATACTAATGTATCCCACTGTATATAGTGTTTAATGAGAAAGTATAATTTACAAGATGAACAAAAGAATGAATTATTCCATGTTTCACTGTTTCTTTGTCAGCATGTTAATGAAATAAAGATAGACATGCTTTATCTACACTATTCATGAAGCTCAGACTCTAATCAGAGGTTTGTTGTTATTTTTGGCTGTCATACACACACAAAAAAAAGCAGAAACCATTTTTAAAAATCTTTTAAACCTCCGCATGTAGAAAGGAGGCAATGGCTTCATATAGTTAGCTGCTTGTCAGTTTAAAGTAACTAAAAGAACCAGTGCAAAACATCTCAGCCTCATTTTCCTCTGGCGGAAACCAAGGCGTTTCCACCATGGATTAGTGGAACTATAATAGTGTACACCAGGGGGGATTAGGCCCTGTGGTGCAAATGTAAGAATTTCCAATTGCAAACACTGGTATGGAAACATTTCCCCCATCTCTCTCTGTTGTGTTACTGTCCACTTCTAATATTCTGTCATTTCAAAGGATATTAACATATGTATTCAGCAAGCAGAAAGACATCAACTTGTCTCCCTGGCAAAAAACTCTTTTCTACCCAAGCACTGAATTCACAGTTACAGCTAACTGAGATGCTATAAACACAGACAGGCTTCATTTTCAAACAGGGTCTCTACCTTTGAGTCCAAATATATTGACATTCCACTCAAGGGCCAATATCTGCTCATTATCCAAAAAATGTGTTGCCGATAACTTCAACAACTGTTTTACGAATTCCTAGGACATTACGGGTCCTGGTCCTGGTCCTTTTGTTGCAGATATTTCCCCTTAAATGTACACTTTAGCAGTGAGCTATTATGGAATTGATGGGAAAAAAAAGATTCTTTCTTGTTTCTCTGGGACAGCAGTGCATCAACAGTCATTATTTAATAAAGAGATGTATCCTTTTTCCCATTGGAAGAAAAGGACCCCGCTTACTTCACAATGACCTTGTGCATGGCAGACTTAGAAGCTTTCATGCACAGCGCATGTCAACCTGGTCAGAAGTAATTCTGCAGATAACCTTGCTACAAAACAAAAAGGTGCACAGTGTCATCAGTCTGATTTAAAATCACAAACACATGGAGAAAGAGTTGTGCAATTTTTCTGAATTAGAGAAAATCATCACACTTAAAAAATATAGCTTAGCCTGTTCTAATCACAAGCAAAGTTTAAAAATAAAAACAAACATACAAAAAGCTCAATCACATGCCTTTATGCTACCTCTCAGTGTGGTGAGAAGCTTGTAATAGAATGGCCTGGCCAAAAAACACACCAAATGCACTACTAGCAGCAGTTGCCAGGTTGACCCTTACCCTGCTTCACTTGGGTAAAGCTCCCTTTGATACCAACCAGAGCAAGTTTTGTTCCTCACTACATCAAAAATTCAAGAAAGAAAATCTCATCTTGTGACTCTCTTGCATGCAGCTGGAAACTGGCTCTGACCACAATTTGCCGAGGATCTTTATTGCAGCATATGGAAACAAACCAAAATCACTGTTTTCTGCCATTTAGGGACAAATCAACTATTATTTATGTCTAATCACTGTAGCTCTTAACGGGAAAAAAAGAAACACACTAAACCATCCTGATGTTGCATGTAATGCAGAGCGTATTACTTGCTTACTCCATTTCTTGTGTGCACACCTGACACGCACGCACGTGCATGTTAATTTTTACTACCCAAGAGAAACTTTGGTTTGTTTAGATTCGAGATGAAAAATAGTGTTCCATCATCACATGACATTCTAAAAAAGCTGACATTTACAGAGCTCTTTCCAAATGTGTTCATTAAACACTGCATGCATCTTACAGCCATATGCAGCAGTATAATTTACAGTGTATATTTTATAGGTTTCTTTTTCTGTTTTACCCACTGATTATTATGTGTTGTAAAACCTCAATTATCCAAACTAGTCAGGGAAATGAAAAAGGGAAATAAAAAGTAGGTGATGGAAAAGTCTATGTTAACAAATGCCATAGAAAAAGTGGTCCATGCAACATCAGGAGGAAGAGAAATTTCAGTGTTATTAATGCCCTTTCCCTCCTTACAAAAACATTATTAGTATGAAGAAAAAGCACCAAGTGGTAACTAAACAGTCTCCCCCATTTGTAGCATGTTCTTACAAGCAGCAGGCATTTCAAAACACTGTGGACAAATGCACTGCAAATTTTATCTTCATTTTCCCTGTGCAAACTCATAGACCTTGATGGTATAGCACAGATGAAAATAACAGATGAATTTTTGACCAGATGATAACAGGAAAGACTTTAAAGATAAAAGAGTATTTCTGGAAATTTCTACCCATAACAAGTTGAACTACCTCATTCAGTTCTTCCATGGTGGGCAGAATTACAGGACTAAAATGTCTGCTGATATAAATGGAAACTTTCCCAAGTAATTTCAGCTTTCTCCATTTACATCCCAGAAATATATACATACTTTTGGCACCCAAGTGATCTTACTTATACTCCAAACAGTTGCAAGCACAAAATTCTGTACCTGAAAAAAATCACAGATGCAGCTACGAATTATTTTTAGTGTGTCAGACCAGTAAAGTTGAGATGGTGAAATTTGGTAAATCATTCCTGCTTAAAGGAAAAAAGAGGATATGCAAAGACATAACAATATAAAAAGCCCAAATTGTACAGTGACATTTCTAAGCACAGTATTAAATGTGCACACTTGTTTTAAGTGTCCACCACTTTCTCATATTCAGTGATTTTTACTGCATGTTAAACTGCTAGCCTTCGCCAAATTCTGTCGTCCAAAATTGCTAACCAGTGTTTTTTAAGGCTAGTAATTTCTTATCAGTGATTCCAGTTGATTTGTCCTGACTCCATTACAAGTTTTTTGTGTTTGTGACTCTTCATTGCTGCTATCATGAATACACATCTCCATGTGATGTTCTGAAGTGTCCACTGCCTGCACAGTTTTTGAATGCTGAGGAAACCCAGCAGATGTTTCTAACCTCTCTGGTGCAGGACAATCCTGTGCTTGCTTTCAAAAAGTTGGCTTCTTTGCAGCAGCTTGTTTATTCGTCTTGATTTGCTTCTTTGCTGAGTAGTAATCTAGAGAAGAACACGTAAACAGACCGAATTACAACTGCAACAGCGATAAAGGCTGCTTCAAAGAAATCTCTCAAATCTTGTTTTCGTGTTAAAGAAGTCATTTAGACTCCTCTAAGGCTTGTGAATGAACAAAATTAATACCCTTAGTATGTTCCACATAAAGCTGTGTAATACCAAGCAAAACAAAGGAAATGTGCTGGCTTTTATCCAGTTAAGATCAAAAGACTTTCAACCCTATTACACAAGCCGAGCAATGTGACATTTCACTCCACCTTTTAGATCTACTATGGCAGTGCTTTTCAGTCAGAAAGAGTTATTTTTTTCACCTTAAAAATAACAAAAAATACTCTGTAAAATATCATCGAGAGAAACTATATTTATGGGGCACTTTATTTCTGCTGGTCAAATGGTCAAATGCAAGTTCAGGGAGGACTGCATAAAACCTTGCACTATCACTGAATCATAACTCATTCTTCACTTAGACAGTAAGTGCTGTAGCTTAAGAGAATACCCTTTACTTTTCCATACATTCATGTGGTTGAATCTTTGTTTCAGGTGTAAATGTAAGTCAACTTGAATTACAGAACTGCAATTACAAAAAAGGGTTTATATAAGAATTATCTCCCTGCCTCCCAATCTTGCACTGAAACATTCTTTTCAGGTAAATAGGGCAAAATGTACTGAAATAGAAGCTAGATGCTTATTTACGTTTAGAGTTAATGGGGTTTACTTTGTGTAAATCATTTGTATTCATACTAATGAAACTGTTCCAATTTAAACCAATTGAGGATGTGGGCTTCCTGATGTTTAAACTTGAGCTTTCTGTAGAGTCAAATTGGCAGCATAAATTCTTGTATTATTTTTGGTACTGAATATTATTGGCAGGAGGACTGGAATCCAACAGGCTTTCACAGCCAAGCTTGTGCAAGGGGATGCCTGCCGCCAGCTTCCTTAGGGATATATATGTCTGCATGGCACTGTGTGATGGAGTGCAGCAATACCTGAGCTAGCTCTGAGTTAAGCTTCTGGAGCAGGACTTGGTCTCAAGGAAAGTGTATTCTCCCAGGCAGGAGCACACACAGCTAATTCTGTAGAAGAGCAAGTCCCTCTATTGCTACAGCTCACTGCAGTCTCTCAGCATAGCAGCAGAGAAAAGGAGTAGCAGCAAGAAAAAAGCTTACACTGCAAAATGTAATCCTTATTACTCCTATTTAAAATACTTCTATACAGCTATCCTCCATTTTATTTTAGGAAAATAAATACATTAAGGTTAATGATTAGTAGATGAGAAAATTTAGAGAAGACTTAAATAATAATTATTCCCATTTCATCCTGTGAAGGATTTCAGCCAGAGCCCAGCTGCTCAGACACTCGCATGCCTCACAGCTGAGCCCAGTTTCAGAATTGATGGGGGCACTTAATAGCCAGGGAGATGCAGGTTCCCCAGAGCCATATTCAGAAAGTCTAGTCTCCACCTAAGACACTAAACAGAGTCTGTGGAAATTGGCTGGTTTGCCTGTGGGACTCTAAAGAGCACTTGCACTGGCATAAGTAATGTACTGAATAGGACTATGCTGCCTGCAGCCTGTCAGTCGGAAAACCTGGGCACAGGCACCTAGGAGGGAATGATTTCTGTTGTTTAAATATACTTACCTAAATGACTGCTTTCCTTTCCACCCCATTCTCTCCCATCTACCTTACAGAAAATAGAGTTTTTGAACTATCTGCTTCAGAAGCAAGGCCTCTAGTGAAAACACAGGATTGTTAACGATTTTCTCAACTTTGACCTTTAGCAAAGGAGACTTATGAATGTCTCCCAGAAGAGCCAAGGTCTAAGTGTATCAGGCTGAAACAGGCCAAAAGGTTTGGAAAAGAAGAAAAGTATAAAGTTGGCATGGTTCATCGACCCTGGTTAGTGAAGAGGAAAAAAAAAGGAGAAAAAGGAAAATGTGAAAAAGACTTAGTGCCTGTAGCTGAGCTGCTTTTTGAACTTGAGGCTCTCCCAGAAAACTGAACCTTGGTTCACACTGGGACCACGATGAAACGGAGAGAATGGAGATGAGGTAGTGTACATAAAAGGGGTGGGAGATAGAAGGGAAAACCTACTTTCACGCTGGTTAATTCTCTGCGTGTCTGAGGAGTCAAACACAGCAAGAAAACCTCTGCTCCTTCCACTCTAGAGGAGCCAACATCCACAAAACCCAATGGCTGTTTTTTAATATATTGATATTTATTTAATGGGCCACAGCTGTCTTTTATAGTCTAAATTAAACACACATTGTTGGATCTTAATGTAAAGTATTACAGTGTTCTTGTTGACCAAGGGAGAATGCAGATAGCTGTTTTCAGATCAAATCCCAGACCCCAATGCTAAACTAACCTTTCATTATGGGATGGCAGAAGTTGAGCAAATGGGCAGAAGCACAGGCTCGGACCATATCAGTAGGTATCGTTTTCCTGTAACACCATGTCTCAGTTTTGAATTAATTACTTCAGTCATGCCCAGAGGAAGGAGTTTGCTGCTGCTGGAGGGGAAATTCTAAGGCATCATTCAGCTGGCAATACAAAGAGCTGGCAATACATGGAGCTGGCTCTGTGTATGTGCCTCTGTATGTGCAGGAATGAGAGAGGAACCAGTCTCCAAGCTTCACCAAAAATGACAACTGTGAACGATTTTCCTGGCCCATCTCATAGACCCAGATTCCTTGGGGAGAAGGGTACTGTTGTTAGACTAAAGTGTTTTCTCTTATGAAAATATATGTGGGAAAGTGTTAAACTGTGCAGCGTGGTATTTTGGTTTCCACATCCCCTGTTGAAATGTTTCTTGCCTGGGGAAAACAAAACGGAAGAAAAATATCCCCTGGAAATATCTGCATAATTTACTCCCACACACCTAGTGAGAGATTTACAATTGAACAGCAGTTCCCTCAAACCACCACAACACTGTGCTCTGAATTACACTTCTGTACTCTTACCTGTAAATTATACTGTTAATTAGTTAATGGCTGTAAAGTGCTTTGGAGAAGAAAAGAGCACTCATTAGACATCATTGTTCTGTACTCTAGTGTACAACGTTCCACTCTTCATTAATCTTCAATCTCTTCCTGAACCTCTCTCCAGCAATTAAGTTTTATACCCTCAAATAGCAAATTATTCTATTGTCTGACTTACTGAGATCAACATCACTGTTCAGAAAGTTTTTCCTGAAATCTTAACTTCAATTATCTTCTAGGCAATTTCAAGCTGGTGTCTCAAGTGAAATTCTCAAATGAAAATCTTTGGTCTGCATCTTGAAAACCTCAGTGTTGGATAAACCAAAAGCCCAAAAAGGACAAGGGTAAATAATCTATGGGATTACATTTTTCAACAAGCTCAAATTCCTGTTGAGAACACGAGGGGTCAGATTTTCAGAAGAGCTCAGCATGCAGAATGCTGAGGACTTTTAAGAACCTAAAGCTCTTTTATGGGTGCTGAAACTCATTCCTTTGTACATCTGGCAGCAAGTCCTGGTTTAAAATTCTAAGCCCTTCTGCCACCTGGCCAAGTTTAAGATTGATATGCCCTTAAATATCCTGGATGCCTTCACAGGCTATAATATTAAATCTGAAATTAGCAGGAGAGCTGGCTGCTTTCTCCAGCTTTTGGTCTTTCTCCAGAAGGCCTGGCTGGGTGAATGGTGTTCCTTATTGCACTTGGGAAAGAGAGCACATGGCTAAACCTATAAGCAACCAAAAAATCCAAACCTCCCATCTGACGGGCAACCCTGTTTTCCTGTTGGGCTCCTACTTGAGAAATAACTCCACTGCTTTTCTCACACTGTCTGTCTAACCATTCTAACCATCCTCCCGCAAGAAGTCATTATCTTATTGCTCTGATGCTGACAAGACCCAAACAGATCTTTGAGGGCCTAGAGGGTGGTTGTGGCACAGCGCCTTTAAAAAACACAGCACATTCCCATTGATTTATAGTTTGTTTTCTTTCAGATGCTTTTTTGAAGGGCTGCACTTTCTTTAAGACCAGTTTATGGGCCTGCCAGAGAATTTCTAAACAGCTGCTGGAACTAGGTTTGATCACCTGAGCAATACCAAGGTCTCACACACCTGTTAAAGATGTCTGTCTTCTTTTCTTTCCTTCTGGGATCCTCTTGGCTCCTGTTTCCATGGAAGTTTTGGGTTTCTCTGTCAGTGCTATCTGTGCAAAGTGGTGACTGTTGTCTTCCGTGTCCAGTGGCCAGTACAAGTGCTGCAGTGGTCTCCGAGCCTCTCCCACCATGCAGCTGTAGAAAGCAGGCACCTTGTGGCCCTCCAGCCCTTCCCACTGCAGGAGCCCCTCCGCTAGCCTGTCCCGCAGGAAATTTCCACTTCTGCTGGGCCCCCTTGACACTGTTGTGGAGCATGTGCTGGAAGTCCTGCTGCAGCTGCTTGTGGTCTACGGGGCCAAAGAGGTTCCTCCAAGCATATGCTGTCTTCCCTGGCCTCCGCTCCATCTTTTCTCCTCTGTGCTGCTCTCTGGTGAGTATGTACAGCAGCGATTCCCTGCCAAGGACAGAAAGACCATCAGCCACACTTTGCATGTTCCATTTATAGATGCTGCGTGCTTTTTACAAGAGAATGTGGCAGTAACCTCCGATGCTTTATCTAAAGATACTAAAGAAATTATCTAAAGTTACTAAAGAAATTTATCCCAGTCTCCAGCCCAGAGTGAGAATTGCCGTCGACTTCTACAGGATGCATCTGTGGCAGCAGCTTTGACAGGGAACAGGTAAGTGTCAAATGCCTTCTTCACCTCTTTTGTGCCTCCTTTATACCAAGCGGGGAGGGGGGGGGGGGGGGGTTGGGGGGGATTGGGGGAGTGCCCCAAAGGGATAGAGTCACACAAGGAAGTGGAGAACACTCCTTGAGGCTGTGACTGTTATTTTCTTTTGTTATGCTCTGTTTACATTGCCTAACAGTGGGCAGTCTTGTTTTGGGGACTCAGACTGCTGTGAGTTGCTGCAGTAGGAATTGCAGCAAAAGAGAGCACAGGGGTGGCACTTAAGTCTAGCAAGAGTATTATCTTAAACAAGGGAAAGGGACTGAAAAGGAGGCATTCCAGGACAAAGAAGGGTGATGGAAATCAGAAAAACATAGAACGCATGCTTCTACAGCACTTTTACAGCAAAGGTGGTATTACTTTCCTAACTACTCCAACCATTTTTTTTTCAGTATCGATCAAGAAGGAAGCTAAAGATGATCAGAGCTATCACTTACTTTTTGCCTGACATTTTCATTCCCCTTTCCTCAAGTAATTGCCTGAGAAATGGTTTCAGTCACAGACACAAACTGGGTCTTGTTTCCTGTAATGGCAAATCCCATTCAAGCACCTGTGGGTGGACTTCCCACCAGGAAGGCCAGCATGGTGACAGAAGAGATGGGGTTTGCACCCTCCCCTGGCAGGTAAGGTGGGGACATAGCAAGACAGAGGACAGAAATCGTGCACTTTGTCGATTTCATAGGCCAGTAAGGGCATAAATATACCAAGCACATTCACCTACTAATTCCTGCTCAGATCTTTAATTTCTGGAAGAGCTTGAAGATAGATCTTAAAGGTCATTCAATTCTTTCTCTCTGCATCCACAGAACTCAGCCCCTCTTCCAAGCTGTGATGTGTAGCAGCAGACAGGCTAAAAAGGAACCTCAGAGAGACATTAGCAAACAGCCACATTTTGGATTTGTTGCACTACTGAGTTCTGAAGGGATTGAATTCTGAAGAATTTATCATCAAGCTAAGAGAGGTTAACCAGTAATTTGTCTACAGACCATGCAAATAGTCTAAACTGAAGCAGCAGAGCTCCTACAGAACCACAAGCTTTGGGCTTGGTCTCCAACATCCCAAAGAGTGCTTCAGCCGCAGCAGACACAAACCCAGATTTAATTTGTGTAACCACCCCTCCATATTATTTTTGCAGGGTTGTATCTAATCTAAGTGAACTCTGAGCATCCCCTGGCAGTCATGCCCAAGTGCTTACTCTGAGACCGTCACTTTGTGGCTACGGTATCAAGAGCTTGTCGGCAACAGGGCACTGCTAACACGTTATCTGGTTCTGCACACAGTCTGCAGCAGAAAACTTGGGCAGTGAGGGGATGTGGCCACCTCCTCCCAGGTGAAATTTGAGTGTCAGTTTTGCAATTGATAATGTAACCCAGCAGCAGAGCTCCAGAGGCAGAGAGGCTCCTGCATCCATTTGTGAACCTTATTCCTTGCCCTTGGTGGCTCTGAAACTGTGGCCTGCAAATGCATGGCCCACAGCTGCTGGAAATTAAAGCAGAGACTGCCAGGTCTAGGTTGCCCTTGTGGTGCATGTATTTATTTCCAAGTGTCGTGCACGGTCCTCTGGAGGCTGATGGCTCCCAAGTGCAAAGACAGGGACATGGGAGCTCTGGGATGGGAAGCAGAGAGGCGCTGCTCAGAGAGGCCCATCTGGGGCTCATCATTAGGGTTAACATGACCACGCTGCCTCCTGGGCTCCAGCCAGCTCCCGTCGGTGGTATCACACCATGCCATGTAGCTACCCCAACCCATTTGTGTGTGCCACCAGCACTCTGCCCCGTGGGGACACAGCTGACAGCTCTCCACCAGATGCTCCTTGCTCCTACCAGGTCCTAGCACTTTCCCAAGAAGCATCTGAGAGCACACCAACAAGAAAAATCCTCTAGGTAGTATCCAGAATCCCCAAACCTAACTCAAACTTTTCCTGGAGCTGTGTGCAGCCTTGCCCTCAGCCATGGGGATGCTCAGCGGTGCTGGTTGTCACTGCAGCTAACAATAATCACACTGCTGCTCTGTTGCTTTTTCATCTGGTGCCAAGCCCCCAGCAGCTTAATCTAAGCTCATTCAAAGGCAATCTATCAGCCTCAGAAAGGGATAGGCAGTGCTTTGAAAGAAACATGCACTAGGATTTGTATTAGGAATTGTCCTTTTGTAATAAGTGAATATGGAAGAAAGAAGGTATTAATCAAACATTTGTGGCCTTCACTACTTTTTTAAAATTTTAATAGCACATATGAATGAACCAGAAGAGAATCTGCCTTGCTCTGTTCCTGATTACAGGAACACGGAAAGAGCTGCTCCAGTGCAGGCTATGAACCCAGTGCCTTGTCTTTAAGGCTGTCTAATTCCAGGTGTTTCAAAAGAAGATAAAAAGCCTACAGAGAGGATAATTATAGACTAACCTTTCCCTACGGAAAGTTTCCTCCTAATGTTCTTAATTATGTCATGAATCATAAATGCTTATAACTCTTCTAAACTTACATCATACATATATACGGACTGTTGTCGTTTCCATTACTCATAGTCACATCCATGGTGAAACACTGGCTCGGCTGAAGTAAGCGCAAATTTACTGCCTCAGACCTGGGATGCTTTTTTGCAGAGCTCTTTCCAGGTCTCATTTCCAAAGCTGCACTGTCACTGCTCCCACGCACTGGTCTGAGCTGCAGGGGTGTGTTAAACACCTGTAAAACTAGACAGAAATGCTTACGAAGTGCAGAAACATTATTGCTAGGGTCTTCTCTTTCTTAATCCATGGTTTCTAAGAACAAGCGGCAAGCCCCATCCTGCCAGCCTTACATCTACCTGTACGAGCATTCCTACTAGTGCCAAGACACAGGACAAAAAGCTGAAGGACGGAGCTCTGCACTACCAGTGGCCATGCCTGTTTTTTCCCCAGATCTGGGCTAGCTTGAATGAGCTAGAAAAGAAATATAAACTTCCCCACTTGCTTCATGAGTCAAGCTTTTAGAACGTCAGTGGAATGGTGGGTTGTAGTTATGAATTTCCCATGCACGCATGATTTTAAATAAATAAATAAGAGATGACGCTATTGGAATGGATGCTGTAGATTTTTTGCCTTTGTTCTTTCAGTGAAAGCCTAGTCCCTACATGATTTGAACACCAAGTGAGCATCGCTAGCCATAAATGCTGTTTTCCATCACAGGTGCTTGTGTCCCTCCTCTCATCCATTTTTCAAACCTGTTGCTGGGAAAGGGCAGCCCTTCCCTGGGGGCGCAGGGGCAGCCCCCTTGCTGCTCTTGTGGCCACAACAAGGTGCCTTCCTTTGCCCTGAACACCACCTACCCCATTTTGGGCCCCCCTCTGCCAGGCGGAGCTCACTTACACTCATGCCCATGGCCCTGCAGCATGAGGCCCCGTGGCCACCCACAGTTGGCCCTGGCCTGCCTGGCTGCAGGGTGCCAAGCTGCCGTGGGATGCTGAGGGGTCGGGGGAGCTGGTGCTGCTCACCTGCACAGCACAGAAGGGTTCCTGGTGTTCAGAGGGAACCTCCTGTCTGCCAGTTTGTGCCCACTGCCTCTTGTCCCCTGGCACTGGCACTGCTGAAATGAGCCTGGCTCTGTGCTCCCAGCCCTCGATCACCTGTGTCACCCTGTGCCCTCGGGATGGCGCATGCAGGCTGGAGCCCTTGTGCCAGCCCCCATAACCCTGCCATGGTGGCCCCAGCTGTGAGGTGGTTTTGCTAAAGCAGCACGGACCAGGCTGGCTCGGCACAAGGGTGCTGGAAGAGGCCAGTCTGTGGCACGCCTGTTTATATATCATCACCATCAACAGCGTATTTTCCTGAGCTTTGGCAATACTTAGCATTTCTACAGAAGTAAAGTGTTTTCATGTTTGCATTTCCCAGTTGCTCCCAGAAGACGTGTGAGGCAGACTGAACAAGCCCTTTGAGGGAAGGTAGGCCTGTATTCCTTACTCTGTTTTCCAGGTCCTGATAACGGGGAGAAGCAGGAGGCGTTTTGTTAGCATTAGGGGAACTCTGTCTTTGGTGTTTACATTTCTGAATTTGAAAGGCCTGCTTGTTTTTATTCCTCTGGGTTTCTATACTGATGTTCGAGAGCTGGGAGAGAGGGAAGGACTGGAGAGAGGCTATGGTTTTCTGTAGTTTATTTACAAACCAGGCAGAAAAATAACACTGACAATCAGAAAGACGAGTCTGGGAAGCATCCCCCAGAACAGATGCCAGGACAACTCTGAGCTGTTCCCATCACAGCATCCCACAGGTCTAACCAGCCTCCACACCAGCCTCTGCACCAGCCTCCCATAGCATCCTTAGGAATCCTGACCCGCTGCCACGCGTGCCCTTTCTGCACACCCCGGCCCACCGGCCACGAGCCCAGCATGGGGAATGGCTGTGCGGGGACTCTGCGGTGGGAAGGTAACCATCGGGTGCCAACAGATGGCTGAAACCACACATTTCAGCCCCCACACCCATGGGCTTTTTGAGAAAGCCTCATGTTTTAAGAAAATTTTTCTTGAGATTGTTCCTTTGTCAAATCACAAGCTATGAAACCGTATGTTTCAGTGGCAACATCTATTTTTATTGTAGTCTAGGTAGCGTAATTTCCTTCTGAAGTAACAGAGCCATTTATGTTAGGGTTTTGTTTGTTTCACAGTGAATTGAAGTCTTTGGAGACAATTCCTTTTTTTATTTTTATTTTTATTTTTATTTTTTCTGGATTTCTAGTTGGGCAGGGGGAAGCTCAAATTAATAATATAGTTCGTGGTGTAACAGCATGTAATCACGTGCCTTATCTTAGGCACATGGATATATTTATGCCAAATGCTGTGAATCATCCTTTTAGCCATTTCAAGTCATGACCTGAGGTTTCATGAGATTATAGAGGCAATTCATATTTAAGCATCACCTCATCCTCAAGGTTCTGCTTTTGGTTTGCAGCGTTCTCCTTGCAGCAGAGATTGCTTTCCAAAGGATTATTCTCCAAGTTAGGTTTCCCAACCACTCTGAATTTCTGAGATCACTCGTCCTTTGATGTCTCTCAGTCTCAACTTGATCCCCAGATACTGCCTTACAATTTATCACTAGGAGGAGTAGACGGTGGGGTGACGTAAGGGCTTGCAGCAGAAAGAAGGCCATATGTATGTTCCTGTCTTTTCGTTATGCACTGGTCTCATCCTCCTTAGCCTTTGATCCATTGAGATCAGCACTTTAAGATGTGATGCTGCCTTTAAAGTTCTAGATGAGAAAAAGAAAAAAGTTTAAGGATGGCTGGAGCACCAGCATAGTACATCTTTACAAAAATATTTTTTTCTCATTTCTGGTTGTATAGAGTTTTGGAGCTTCCTGATTTGCTGCATGCCGATAAGACTTAAATTTAAAAAGAATACAGTTTTTGTATTCCTGAACAATATGTGATATCTAGAACCAAAAACTGAGGAAAAATGAAGGACAGTTGTAGGTTGGTGAGAAAGAATCATTAATGCAAGGCAAATATGACAAATGTGAAGAGTGACATTTACATTATTATGTCAGTTTTGGTCTCTGTGCAATGCTAAGAACTTGTGTTTTCTGTAACTTGTAGCCTTTATGAAGTGTGAGTGAACCAAAAGACAAATTGCTGCATGAGGCCAGAATTCTCTAATAGTGTGTGCCTTGAAAAATGTTACTGAGTAAGCTCCTATCTTCAATTAATTTTATAAGTGGAAAGATAAATGGAGAATGAAGAATCAGTGCTCCATTATCTGTTCACCTGTTCACTAGAGATTAATTTTCAGATAGGCTTAGGAATATATACTATAACATAAAACCAGACATAAACACAGGAAAAATTAAGGACTGGACTATCACCCACACTCCATTTATCCTCTTACACTGCATTTAAAATACCATCACAGAAACTAGGCCCTGTATGATTTAGAGGGCATAGGAAAACTCCAGATTTTTTTCTCCCCACTTTTTCCCCCAAAGCAGGTTTTCCATTAGTTTTTATGTCTGCAATGCTCCTTGCTTATTGAAACAATGCTACTTTTACTCTCCTAGTCCTCTTAAGTAAAAATATAGCTGGGAGGCTCTGCTTTGGGAAGGAGGGGGAGAGAGCCCTCTCTGCAGGGAGAAAAAAGAGGATGGTGACTGTGGGTGCTGGTTGTGAAAAGAAACAGTGGTATGGGTGGCTTCAACCTGGAAGGCAGTGACTCCTCCTCAGTACGTCAGGACTCCCACACTGCAGTTCTTGGTGCCTAGAGCTGCACAGGTGGGACAACTGTGTGCTTTGGCTGGGTTCAGGATTGCACGATGGAGGATGAGGAGGGCAGGGAGAGCAGGAGAAATAGAGAATGTATGGACTTCCTATAGAGAAGTGTGGTATCACTTAGCTGGTAGCTCTGTCAGATCTGCATCCCCACTCCTCCACCCTGCCAGTGTAGCACAGGCAGCTCAGGGGAACGGTGGTACCTGTGCCCATTCCCTCGTTGATGGATGGGAGCTGGAGAAGCACTGGGGTGGTCCATCTGCAAGAAGCTAGGGTCAATGCACTACCGTGCTACTGACCATCCAGGGCAGGTTTGCTAGGCACTGGCAGAATGTGGTAAAGCAGAATCTACCTGGAAGATGTCAACCCAAACTGGTGTTTCCATTCCTCCCTTGCTTCTCTGCTGATGCCCTCCCATGTGTTATTGCAGGTTGGCAGAGCCAGAGGGGAGAGAGTTCATGCACCAGCAGCAAAGGCAAACAGTGAGAGCTGCCAGTCACGAGTGTGCCCTGCTCTCTCCAGCCAGATAGGATGTGCTCTCTGCAGCAGGACAGCTGAGAATCAGGCAAATGAAGGTAAAGGTGCAGGAGAATTTGCTGTTCGCTTCTGGCTGTGACCTCAGGGCTTCCCTGTCACCAGAGTGTACAAGAGGGATGTTTGGAGCTGCTCTGTGCCATGCCAGAATCAAATTTTTGGTACTCAGTCTTAGGGCAGCAAAATTCAGTCATCCTGGGCATTGGGTCGGTTTTTTCTCACATGACAAGCGGCAAGACTGCAAAATAAAGCTGTGTAAATTGCTAGTGTACTTCTAAAGAGGAGCTCTTGAACTATGTTTTGTAATTTCATCTGCCTTCCATCACTCCCACTCAGCCTTTCTTATAAGGCTCTTTATTTTAACTGTATTTTCAGTGTTGTAATCCAGAATTCAACCCTTTGCTAAGGGTGAAAGCCACTGTGTTATGTTCTCAGTGAGTTCTGGAGAGCTTCGCAGACCCAGCAGGTATAGAGAAAATAAATTTATATAAGCTGGTTCTGTAAACAAAGCTTTTGGTTTGTCAAAACATTATCAAGATCCAAAGAGTCAGTGTGCACTAGCTGCAAGGGTCAATTTTGGGCCAGTAGCATCAAGTGGTAGAAGGAGGGAAATTTTGCCAATGCTTGTCCTGCAGCCAGAGGCAGTGCACAGCTTCTGTTTATTTCCTGTCTGACAGTCAAACTTGACAGTGCAAGCTTTCTGCCTTTTTTTCTGCCTTTTTTTCATTCTCCCAAAGCTGATAGAAACCTTAGGGAGGTGGGAAGGCAAAAGGGTTCTCATTTGAATAGTGCCACCAGTGCTCCCTAAGCGTCAGAAGTGATAAACGTGCTTGTTAAGGATTTGTTGAGGATTTGCCCACTCTCCTGCCTAGTGAGCTGAGAGATGCATGTGATCTGTGGCTAGGCTAAAGCTATGCATGCATTGAATGACCAGCTGGATGCTGCCAGATTAGAGTACATGACTGAGTTCTGTTTGCCTTCTGCACTGGCACTTTGATTTGGGCGCCTTTCCTTTATTCAGCTGCCAGTTTTCACAAAACTTGTGAAAACATAGTTTTCTTTGATATTTCTTCTCTTCTACCAAATGCACCAAGAGATTCCAAAGCTGTTAGGGGAGGTTTGACAGCAGAGTGGATGAGTGTAAATCTCATCTTCTTTGGAAAACTGGAAAAAAATGGCAGCTTATTAAGGATGTGACAAATGCAGTATGTTATGGATCTTACCTGCTTGCCTTGCCTCCTTTTTCTGCTTCATCCTGTATATATTCTGAGTGTGAGCATGAAACCATGCATAATAGGATGTAAGTTAGAGCATCTCATTGTCTCTAATGTTTATCTGGGAGGCCTGTGAGATCTGAGGAGCACAAAGATGACTGAGGTCTCCCTAATGAGAAAAAAAATTGGTCATGGTTATCCTACATCCTCTCATGAACTGGGATATGAACTCCTGGTGTATCACTTGTTCGTTATCACCTCCACTCCATAAGCATTAGCTTGCTCCCTGGTATGGCTTTATTGGGGTTCAGATTGGACTCTTAGAGGTGGTGCCCTGCTGTGGTTTGGGGGACCATGTGCCAAAGGCTTTTTCCCCATCAACAGTATGAATGGGAAAGCATGAATTTTGGTGCTCTCCATACAACAGTTCTTCAGCCCTACCTCAGCAGGCTTTTAACCCTCAAACACCTGTACATGCTCTCATGCCATTCTCCAGGATATGCACCTCTTGCCACTTTGAACTGAAAAATAAGATAAATTAGGTCTTAAGTGCATCATACAGGGCTCAGTGGATACCTTGGGCCAAATGCTACCTTATGTGGATGTGGGCAGGATGTGCTGCTTAGTCTTAGTACCAGAGAATGGTCCCTGTCTCTATTTCACTTAGCAGTATAGATATTGTCTGTGTTTCTCCACCTCTGTTTTGTTAGCTGTCTTCAATCTTCATTCAGACAAAATGAGACTGTTCTACTATGATTATGGATTTGTAAGACCAAAGTGTGCATCAGCGAACAGTTACCTGTAGTAGTACAAAAAAGCCTATCTAAACATGAATCAGATTTTTTTTTTCACCAACCTGAACAGCTGAATAATTTGTCAGTTAAATAATAATTAAGGTGATGCATAGGGAAATTCTTTAAATGAGGATTTAAACCCTCGGCGATAAGGGTATGTGGTACACATGCTGCCAGTGCCCTTTGGGAAGAAGTTGACTCATCATGAGGAAGGTGTGTGGGGTTGCAGGTTGCCTCTGGAAAGGCATTTATTCAGGTAAGACTCCATGGTAGGCCTGTGTGAGTGAGCCTTCCGTGCGCCACATGGGATGGAGTGTAATGTGCAATATCAACATAGGAGACAATCTAAACGTGAGAAACATGGTAGTGCAGAGATTGTACTGCACTCTGTAGGTCATCATGACTTGGATTAGGCCTTTGAGTGACCTGGGAATGAAAATGAATTCCCCAAAGCCAATGCGAATGGGAAGGACCAGTATAAAAGGGATTGGAGGGGTAGAAGTACTTGGTGAAGAAGTGACTTGCCGTTTTATTCAAGCTAGGGGCTGTGAAGGACAGAAGAGATCCAACACCAGGGACCAACCTTTCTGATGCAATGGTCTGGCTGGCACCCCTAGCTGGGGGCTGCTGTGGCCAGTGTGTGTGGTCATCTGGAGTCAGGCCTGATGGTGAGGGAGGAAGCTCACAGTGCAGAACTTTGTTTTAGTTTCTGTTTTTTGATTTATTTTTTTTTTCTAGAGAAGGAACTTGCTTTGGTCAGTCAGAAGAGCAAAGGCTTCTATAACCACCAAAGCTGCTCCAGGTCTGTCAAGTCTTTGAAAAGCCACAATATTTGGAGATGCGTCTGACTCTTTACCCTAGGTCTCCCATTGGGGCCAGCACCAACGTCACTGGGAGAGGGTTTGGGCTAACTCTGCTCAGTTTTGAAAAATTCCACCTTCAGTTTTGACCCTTTTCCAGCAGTTTTGCTCATGCCCTGGACGGGGGGGCCTGCTTTCAGTCACCAAGCTGTGTCTGCAGCGATGTTGGCTGGAGTAAAATCTCAACATCCTTGAAGTCTGTGTGCTTCAGAACAGTGCCTGATCACCAGCAGGTGAAAGAGTGAAGCTTTCCTCTGTGTATAATACTATGGAATTCAGTGCATAGTGGGTGTTTTGTGCCTTCCCCTGGAGCATCTGGCACTGATCACTGTCTGAGGCAGATGCTGAGCTAGATGAAGCATCAGTCTGCCCCAGTGTTGCAAAGCCTATGTTCCTTCCTCCCTGGTGGGCTAACGTCCTGTGATATCCTTCCAGCTGGTAACATGCCCAGGACAGAGTTTTAGCACCATCCGCCACTCGAGCTGTTTGCAGCCTCAGTGTAGCATTACCAAAAATAAAGCTGTTTGAATGAAACAAGTGCTTGGAAATGAGCTGTCTCTTTCCCGCTCCTTTTCTCTCTCCCGCCGAGGGCGGCAAAGCGTGCAGAAACAGAGGGAGCACAGGGTGGGGAGAGAGGAGAGGAGCTTGATGAAGCCTGACCAGGGCACAAGCACTCTCTCTTCTCCCTCCTCCTTGCTGGGGAAATGGGAACAAACATTTACAGCACACAGAAGATTGTTTACCACAAAACACCCTAATGGCTTCAACTGCAAATGAGCTCCAAGGATCATTTTCCCTTGGTATAAATGCAGCTGTTCCCATCCCTTAACCCATTGCCTGACATGTTGAAAGGGAAGAGAGTCAAGAGCCAAACACATTAATCAGATTTGAACCTTTCTTGGGACTCCTTTATTTTTCCTTCAGTTTCCCCGTTTCAGTTACTTACCTCATTTCTCCTGAACACCAGGAATGATAGCCCAGACAATGGCCTGTAACATCATTCATGGGGCAGATTTTCTAGTCTCCAGCACAAATGTTTAGTTCTGGTTAGTCCCCAGCTGAAGCAGTTAGTCAGTTGGCTGGACATCTCTTGTGCTTTCATCAGGGGCTGAAGTGAGCCCATGCTGTCAAGGGAGACGGCAGATTTTTTTATCCTGTTTTCACATTATGTGCTCTGAAACAGCTCAGCTGGGACAAGTTAAGTCTTGGGGGCATGTGCGTTGCCACAGAAGTGTCAAGGAAGATTAAAAACAGGCACGTAAGTTTGACTGCTAGACTAACCCCAAGAAAATGCTAGCAGGGGAACTTTTTGTCTCAGTACTAGGTAGAGGGAGGTTAGAAATTGTATGTGAAGACACTCTTGGCTGCCTTTTTATTCCTACAGCCTGTCTGGAGGCTGCAGTCTGGGTTTACATGCTTTGTAGTAAAAGAGAAGCATGAGCCAATTTCCCCACATAAAAAATAAAAGTCATTCAGCCAGCTCTTCAGGCAAGAAAGGGTCACAGCATTAGTGGTGGTACCAGTCTGTTAGCACAGGTATGCAATGGAAATACTGTACAGATGGTTGTTGCAGTGCTGTCCCTTAGCTCTATTCTGACTGAGGAGGAAAGTTGGATACAAATGATATCAGCATCATTTGGTTAAAAGATGATGAGCGGGAGAGGGAAGTTAGGGGAGGTTAGAAGAGCCTGCTAGCATTTCATGTGTATTAAGGCAGGGACAAAGGAGGGCTGTTTCACATGGCACACTGTGAGTAAGGAGGAGCCAAAGACTGGGATATAGGATATACAAAAGGAAAGTTTAGTCTCAGTTTCAGGAAAGATGTTCTGTCAGCTGTTATATTGTTGACTAGTTTCCCAGGGGAAATAATGAGGACAGGATTTTTAAAACCAAATGGGGCAAAGAATGAGAAAATTCACAAACAAAACCAGTCCCAAACTTGCCCCCAAGTGAACAACGTCCCTTCCCCCCTTTTCTGCCCTCTGTGGTTCTTGCTCCCCAGTTAATTCCTCTACATTAACCCTTGCTTATTATTAATTGCCACAGCATATGAGATGTGTAATAACATGAAGTGTCCTCTCCCACTTGTTCCACTTTTCTTCCGCTCTATACTCCCCCATCTTCCTACACCTGCTGTCTCTTATCCTCTTCCCACTCCACTACCTGCCCACAGAAGCCAGGCTGGGTGTCCTCTTGTTTCTGGCTCCATCTTTCTTTCACCCAAATCTTTGTGAGTTTCTTGCTGTGGAGGGCTATGGCATGCTGTGGTCCCATGCTAGCAGCTCACCAGCCCAGAGACAGGGTTTTTCACCCCTTCATCCCCATGCACCTTGCAAAGGGTGGGGAAGACTGCTGTCCACATTTTGCTTATATGGGGAAGCTGAGAGGCAGCCAAGAGAAAAGGTTTTCTTGAACTGGCACGCTGGGGCAAGGAACAGGCTGACTCAGTTCTCTGGTATCCCATCCCAAATCCTTTCCACTGGCCTGCGGCTCCTGCACGCCTGCAGGTGCTGTCTGACCTACCCGTCAGGAAGGGGAGGCAGGCTGCACAGCCGTACTGTGAGAGCGCTCCCGGCACATCAGGCAGTACAGAGGGAAAAACGTGATACAGAGGCAGACTGGGCTCAGGACCTAGGTGTGATGCTGGGAACTTCCCACTTCCCTCTGGATTAAGCATTTAAGCTGTTGTCGCTGTTGCTTTCAACAAATAAGCAAGGCAGACATAGCATTATTTACCAAGTAAGGAAGTCTCCATAAAACATTCCCCAGATTTGAAGTAATCATGTTTTTCAATGGAATATAAAAAAAAAAAAACAAACTGGCACACAGTGTCTTCTCTTAAGTCCAGGCAAGACGCACGCATTTATTTCCAGTAGCAGCACACGGCGTACTGACTGTAACTAGGTGAGAATGCTAAACAGACCCGGTTTCGCTGCTGGTGTATGAAAACAGGGATAAATTCCTCGGCAGACAAAAGACAGATGGTGCGGGCATTGCTAAAATCCTGGCTTCCTGGAGTCAGAAAGCTATGCAAATCCAAAGGTTCAGAGTGCACAAGATCGTTAATTATTATCTCTATTGGGATGCTGTCATTCTTTGCCAGTGGCACTGAGGTCTGGCAGGAAGCTGAGCCCTACAGGCAGGCACAGCGTTTCGGTGATGGCCTTAATTTATTCTTGGCTGGATGCATAATGCACTGTTTATCATGCAGAGTAAGGGAAGTCAGGCTGTTGTTGTTCCAGAGGTAGACAAAAGGCCAGAGAAGGGGGTGCAGTTCTGGACAGGATGTACTTGAGTAATTTGTGGGGGCAATGGGGAAATGTCTGAATTCAACATTGTCGTGGGTTTGGTGTTTTTAGTATTTTTTAGCATTTAGCATTTTAGCATTTTTAGCATTGCATGATACACTGCTGTGTGAGCACCACATCCCTGCTGCCATACATCACCATGAAGCTGCTTCAGTACTGACCATTCGGGTCAGGACAGCCGTACACACAAACATTTTGTCGTGGGCTGAGAGCTATTCTTGTTCATCCCATGGCTGCTGCTCCACTGCTGTATGCTAGGGTTTCTTCCCTGGTCTGTAGTGGGAATCCCTACCAAAAATGAAGGAACTCTGGAAGCTGCAGGACAGGCGAGGGGACACCCACAGGTTCTCGTGGGTGTCATGCACATCAGTGCTGCACTGTCAGAGCATGGATGAAGCAGCACACAGGGGACCCAGTGGTGAATATGAACAGGTTGTTAAAAAGCTCAAGCTTTTAACTGAGCCAGTGGGTGGAGAGGAAGGCTGACTGGTGGCCAAGCTGGGGAAGAAGGCAGGCTGGAGGAGGACTGGTGAAAGAAGGAGTGCAGAGGGAGAGTAGGAGTAGAGAGAGAGGATATCTGGTTGTCTTGCTGGGAAATAGGGAGATGAGAGGAGTGCATTGGCTAGCTGTGAAGAAAAGGGCTGGAACAGAGAACCAGAAATAAGGAAGAGAGAAAGCAGGACAGTGCAGGAAGGGGCTCAGCTGTAATGTGTTGGAAGAACTATCTGTCCAAAGAACACAGCCCCCTCAATACTTGGAAAGGAACCAGAGTTTCTGATTCTCCCCTGCAGACAAGAAGTCTCTGTGAAAGCTGAGAGCAGCGCATCCTGTCTGGCTGTAGGACAGGGATATCTTTTTCAACTACCTGATGCTTAGCACAGGTGACAGAGGTGTCCTGGGGATCAGTGTTGCTGACGAGCCAGTATGACCAGGTTTTGCCCAACCCTTCCCTACTTGCTGTCTTAGACTGTCACTCACCTCTTAACAATGCCAGACATAGTATTTACTTAACTACAGTTTTATGTTGCTTTTGACACTTTTGTCAAGTTGGATCCAGTCAACACTGGGTCCAAAACTGTTGAACATCTTCATTAATGATCAGGATGATGGGGCACAGCATGCCCTCAGCAGGTTTGCAGATGACGCAGAACTGGGAGGAGTGCCGATACACCATGCTGCCATCCAGAGAGACCTCAACAGGCTGGAGAAATGGGCTGACAGAAACCTCATGATGTTCAAATAGGGGAAGTCCAAAGTCCTGGGGAGGAACAACTGCAGGCACAATTATATGCTGGGGGCCACACAGCTGAAAAGCACCTCATATGGAAAGCAACTCAGGGTCCTGATTAGAATGATGCAGTTGAACGTGACCCAGCAACGTGCCTTTGCAGTGATGAGAGCAAACAGCATCCTGGGCTACATTAGGCAAAGTATTGCAAGCAGGCTGAGGGAGATGATCCTTCCCCTCTAATCAGCACTGCTGAGGCCACTGATGTGTCCGGTTGTGGGCTCCCCAGTACAAGAGACATGGACATACTGCAGAGAATCCAGTGAAGGTCCATGAAGCTGATGAAGGGAATAAAGAGTTTCTCCCACGACGAAAGGCTGAGTGAGCTGGGACTGTTCAGCCTGGAGAAGAGGAGGCTCGGGGGGAGGAAATATCTTATCAAAGTACTCAAATACCTGAGGAGAGGGTGCAAAGAGGACAGAGCTAGGCTGTTTTCAGGGGTGCCCAGTGCCAGAACAAGAGACAATGGCACAAACTTAAACACAGGAGGGTCCTTCTGAACATTAGGAGGCACTTCTGCGCTGTGCGGGTGATGGAGCACTGGCACAGGTTGCCCAGAGAGGTTGTGGAGCTTCCTCCTTGCAGATCTTCAGAAACCATCTGGACATGGTCCTGGACAGGTGGCTATAAGTGGCCCTGCTGGAGCAGAGTGGATGGCCAGAAGACCTCTAGAGGTCCCTCTAGACCCTCAACCCTTCTGTGATTTTGTGGTTCCTGGGGCTCCTCTCCCCTTACACGCTCCCTACCTACACTTCATCTCCGTGTACTCTCTCCACAGCATGACCTGTTATACCAGCTGGTCCTCTCCTCCCTCCTTTCCCATAGTTTGGCATGGCATATAAAAGTACTTGAGAGGCCCTGAATATTGAGGAAGACTCTTGAGAGTGCAGATAGTTAAGCACCAGCAAGTGCAAGTGAATGTTTCCAGTTGTTCCTTTGTGTGGTCAGCAGTGGTTCTGGAAAGACATGTTTTATATCTCTGCTGACTGATAAAACAGCATCCAATCCCGTTAAGCAGTGTATCTGGAAAAACGTTAATCAAACCAGCCAGACAGCCAGTTTCAGTGACTAACAAGGGCTTCCCAAAAGGTTAGTAAGTACACATTTTTATCATCATAAGCATGACATATACATTTCTTTGATCCTCCCAGGAATTGTATTGTGATTTCTCCCTTAATGAATTTGAAATGAGCCTTCCTCTCATTTCTTACTATTTTTTTCCTACTCCTGATGATTTTTTTTTACAGAGCAGCAAGATACTGAAAGTTTATATGTGGCTCCACAAGTTTATACAGATTATGGGATGGGGAAAGAAGTGGAAGAAGAAAATACATTTTTTTTCCACCAATTCTGCTAATGCTGGAGGCTTCTTTCCAGTCAAAACAAGGTAAAGTCAGGTTTACTTATCTTGGTGATCTTAAACATGTTGTGTTTCAGTAGCCTGCAGGCAAGAGACCTCACCCACTCAGTGCTGTTCTGAACCTAGGCTTTAGCCTGCTGACATTCTTGGAGCCTGTTGACTGCTGCTCCACTCAAACCTTTACAGCATCAAAACATTGGCTCATATGCCACCTGCTCCCTCCCACCCTATAAAGGAGGATTGTGGGTTACTGCTATGCACCGGTTTTGTGCAATGTGACTGCTGCATCACATGTCATAATTGTTTTCTTAGTTCTTTCCCTTGGTGTTCTGAAAGGTTTTCATTAGTCATCTAGTGAAAAAAAAAAAAAAAAAAAAAAGGCAAACCTCAACCCTCTGTATTCACATTCTCATGGTGAATTTTCCAGCCTGGATTTTTTTTGAGATGCAGGCTTTGGATCCATGCATGAATTTTTGCAGTCATGAACAACCAGGTCAGGAAACCATGATTTGTGAAAAATGGGTCATTTGGGCTTCCAGGTTTGTGGCTCACTTCATTTCCTGGCAGACTGTGTAGCACTCAGTGTTGGCTCTGCAGTATGGCTGCTCAGCACTTCTGGAAATTTGGGTCACTTACTTTTAGGGGATCAAGAAACACTACTTTTAGGGGATCAAGAAACAGATTCCTGATTTCTAGCCCTCTAACTTTAAAAAAATCTCTCTTTGTTTCTTAGGTGGGGCACCTGATACCAAACTGTCCCCACTATTCATAGCAAAATCATAAAAGTAGGTTAAAAAAGCTAGAGGTCCCCTTGAAATTCTTTGGAAAATCCAGTGTGTCTAAACTGAATTGTTCTTATCTCTCTCAAAGGGATCCTCCACCAGTCTTTTGCATGAGCCTGTGGAAGATTAATCTTCATGCTGTTCTGCATTTACTTGTATGACCCCCCAGTGCTATCCTAAGAGCTGGGGCTTGACATGACGTTGTTAGCCGAAGACCTCCTGTTAGAAGACTTCTTGTTAGCAAAGCTCTTCCTATCTGTTTCCAGTTTTCCTCTCTGGCCTTCAGCGACCATTTTGCTGGAAAAGCGGATGTGCAGAGGGATGCAGACACCCAGCCCTGGGGTTGTTCCTAAATTCTGACCAGATCCTTGTTCATCTCCCCTGTGATTCTAGGCCTAGGTAGCTGGTAGCTAGAAATGTCAAATGCAGTGCATAAGGGAAAGTTGGGTTGTGTGAATCAGGGCCACGAAGGCCCCTGGCTCAGTCGAATATGGGCGTCCAACTCACTTAGGCTCCTTTTGGTCATCCCAGCCATGGAGCTTGAAGCAGCTGGAGATCCTTACCCATATAAGGTGCCATTTGCACTTGCTTTGATATTAGTCTATTCTGGTTATTGTTATTATTAGTGTTGTGGCTATCCCACAAGGTGAATAGCTCATGTCTGAGTCCTAGCAGTTGGCTGGCATGGCCTTTGGAGGAGGCCTGCTTTCCCATGGGGACTTCCAAAGAACTACTGGTGAATCGACTCCATGGTTTGTGAGAGCACAAGTCTGGGATCAGGCAAAGAAAGCACATTCACAGCATCCTTCCTTCCTTAGTTAATTCTTATTTGCATGTCACAACACAGAAGTTTAGCTCTGCAGCCAGAACCAAAGGGGTTTGTTCTTCTTTTTGCTGTTGTGGTCCTATTTTTTTTTTTTTGACCATAGGTACTCCACGTCTCATTTCCCTGTTGGTACTTAAATGGTGCTCTTCAGCCCGATGCTATAAATGGGGTTATGACCCCCTGTCTGTTTGGGATCCTGGCTTGGTCCTGACTTCACAAACACCTTACTCAAAGCTGCTGAGGTTTCAAAATAAACAGCAAAAAGAGGAAATTAATTTCTATGTGGCCAGATTTGCCATCAGGCTTTGGTTATCTTGGAACAGGTTATCCACACTGCTGGTTAACACTGCTGCAGATTTCCAGGTTTCCCCCAACACTGCTGGTACTGTTCTCTCCTCCCTATATCCTACCTTGTTTTCTCCTGGCTCATGCTCTCCCAGTCCCCCTGGCAGTCATAAGGTTGGGACCAGGTGGTACTAGGGATGGGCAGGGGGTGCAGCAGGCAGGGCACTGAGACCTGGTGCTGCTCGCTCAGCCAGTCCAAGGGGGATCCAGGTGAGCCAAGTCCTCTCTGTGACATCTATCTTCTTGCCTGTTCTCCTCTTTCTCCAGAAAGGTTGTGCTTGGGGTATGGAAGCCACATAACCATGCTTACACTGTGTTGTGCCCCAGAGATGGCTTGCTTGGGCTGGTGAGAGCTCATGAAATCCCTGCACACAACTGCTGGGGTGTCTGCACCATTTTTTTTTTTTCATTGTCCCTTCCCTGGGATGTTTGCAGCTATATAACTGTGGCTTTCCTCGTTTCAATTTTTTACTTAGGAAAAGTTTCATACAGTGGCTCAAAGCTCTTTATTCCATTGACACATGATCTTTGTAGCAGGGTGATGGCCCCACTCTGAAGGTGTTCTCTTTCAGCCTTCCCACTGCACTGTGTTGGCTGTATGCAGCTCCATCTTGACCTCTCATTGCCCAGATGATTAGTGGGGTCTGTGTCTAAGGAATTAGAGTGCTGACTGTCTCTTAAAACAGGGGGTTCCTCTCTTAAAACTCATGTGGCAGGGGAAAATGGGGAACAAAATGCAGCAGTACCTACCTCTTCACCCTGCTAAGCCATGGCACCACAAAATACTCACCAGGAAATTCCCCATTAAACACTTACGATCATGCAAGGGTTTATATAGTTAGTGCAGGAAATGAATGGCAGATGAGCATGTCTCAGCAGGAGACCTGGCAGGTTGGTGTAACATAAGGACAGACTGCAAACAGGAGTCCCGGCCCTTACTTTCTTCTTAGACGTCTGCCTAGAAGGGCAAAGCAGCCACCCCTGTGGCACAGTGGTTTTGCTGCAGGAGGACTCCCTTCTCCTTGAGGTGACTGTGTAGCGGTTGTGGTGTGCCTCAGGCTGATGATGGGGGGTCCAGCACTGGGGTGTTTCTGGTGGGGCCATCACCAGAGGGACAGGGAGCTACGCCTGCCCCTTCCCACGCTATGCCAAGGGAGCAAACGTGTGGCAGCACACACTGAGCTGGCGCTCTGCTCCAGATCCTCCCTGCTGTTTGCTTTCTCACCAGCGGTGCTGGATCCCCTCATCTCCTTTCCTCCTACCCAGGATAAGATTCAGTCCCAGGTTACGCTGTGTGTGTATTAGAAACTGGTATACAAATACTCATACAAACCTGCATCTCCATAGGCTTGTACAAATGCTCCTTGTAAACACAAAATTAATCAAAATAAAGAAACCAATTCACCTCTGAGAAATAAATGGAGGCTTTTGAACATCACAATGCTTTGGCCATAAGCCTGCAATAAATTTGCTGCTAGTTTAGGGCTTGATCCTGAAGGATATTTGTTGTCTCTGTAGCCCATGTGGCTTCCCTAGAAGGACAGCCAACTTCTGCAGAGTACCAGCAATGTAACAGCAGCTGTCTTTTCTCTCCCTTCTGTGCAGCAACACAACAACAAAGAAGCCCTCTTCCTCCCTCAGCTCCCAGCGGATGAGCGCTGTGAATCAGTACAAAGGCCTCTGGGCTTGCTGTTTGGCAAGGCCTTCCCTCTGCCCCTTCTGGTTTTGGGGGGTAGGGAGGAGAAAGACTGCTGGTTTTGCTGGTCCCTGAGGATGGACGCTGGCCTTGCACTGGACATGGTGTGTGCAGCCCTGAGGCCTGGTGCTCTGACCACCCGGCCCACCCCTCAGATCTAGCGGGACCCCAGCCTTGGGAGGCATTCCTACGCCTGTGCCATTTGAAATACGTGGGTAGTCCCCCTGACTGTGAGGAGACTGTGGGATGTTTGTGTATGGGCAGAATGCTTATGTGCCACGCAGCTCTGGGACGTGAAGTGTAAGCTTTGTCCTGCAGGATGCTGAACAGCATTGCCTCCCACTGGAGCCAGGAGGATCTGAGTACGCTTAGTGCTCTGAAGAGCCAGGCCTCTTTTCCTGTGGAAAATCCCTCGCTCACCCACCCCAGGCTTCACTGCAGGGACTCTGGTCAGACCCATTTCCACTCCACTGCAATCTGTAGGCTCGCACTGCAGCCAGAGTTTGGCCTGCC
This sequence comes from Cygnus olor, assembly GCF_009769625.2. NCBI lineage: Eukaryota > Metazoa > Chordata > Aves > Anseriformes > Anatidae > Cygnus > Cygnus olor. The sequence goes on along the minus strand of NC_049169.1, from coordinate 71,289,521 downwards.
CAGGGCAATGCAATGGGGAATCATAGCCAGGGTCTACGGATCAATGGGAAGTCCCTCAGTGTTCTGGCCCTGACACTGAGGAATACCAATTGTTGTGCTGACCACAAAGGATGCATTATGATAAGCTAAACCCTTTACATGATTCAATGGTGAAGCGTTTATGCTGTGATGACTTGGGAAATGAAAGAAGACAATTTCCAAGTCTGGAAAGAAGGCTAACTTTATTAACAGCCTTCTTCAGGCTAGAATAATCATAATAAGTGGTATTGCAGTGTACTACTGTAGCATGTAGCTGCTAGGAAATTGCTTTAAAGAAAAAGGGGAATGAATTACAGTGTCAAGGTATAGATGTCCAGCCAGCAGATATCATCTATCCTGCATGGAAGCCCATTGAGTTACTGTTAAAAAAAAAAACTTTACAGGTTTAGTAAAGTTAAAAAAAAAGTTGAGTTAAAAAGTGAGTTAAAAAACCCGTTACGGCTGCTGACCTTCTGTCTAGCTATATTCACTAGCAGAGAATTAAATAATAACAATACATTAGAATACTTCAGCAGATACTCAGCTATACTTGAATTACTGTTAGATATCTGGTGGAAAGTGGCCTAGAACGAAACACCCACCACCTAAACTGGTATCATAACTATGGTTGCCAAAGATGACTTTGAGAATTAGCCACTCAGCTATAATTCAGCTGGGTTTGTGCCCTCAGCTCCCTGGCTTTGTAGGCTTTAAATATTTCATGTGTTATGTAGTTAGCTGTAACAGCATTTGAACTCTGTGGAATACACTGTCATGGCCAGCAGCAAGGACAATAATAGCAATGGTGAGTAATTTAATATATCTGCAATGATAACTCTGTATTGTCCACTAGAGACACATCATACATGAATGTAATATTTTACTGCTATGGGGATTTTAAAAAAGAAAGGATATTGGCAAAACCCTTTCCCACTGAAGTCCAGAGACTGTTCTCCTGGACTTAGACAAGAGCAGCTTTAGGCCAGCGCTGATTGCTGCTGAAGTCCCACCAGAGTGCCAACATTTGTGCACGCAGTCATCCAGCGCGGCATCCTCATTCCTGTTACTGCAGTGTGCCTGGCTGCTGCGAAGTCTTCGTTCTGCATGAGGTTGTCACCAATAGCTTATCAGTCATGGAGTGTGCACTCTGAAAACTTCTCTTGTGTTACTGAAGGGATTTTCAGCCTGTCAGAAGTTAATGGGGGTTTTGTCGTTGCTGTTTGCCAGGCTGTGGTTGTGTCCATTACTTTAAAATACAAGGATGAGCTTTAATGCTGCAGGAACTGACTTTTTATGTTACGTGGCAGGATTTCCTCATGCTCTGTGGAAAAAGAGAGTGAAACAGACAGATGCACAGGCTGTTTTCCTTTTCATTCCTGATTTTGGGAAAATAAAACAGCCAAAACTTATGTCCTCCTGGAAATCAGATCATCTCATTCAGTATATCATATTGTTTCATAATGCCTGGTAAGATTTCTGTGTTAAGGTCTGACCCATGGTTATAATTTAATGCTTTTTTTTTTTTTTTCCTATCTGATCCCTATTTTTTATTAGGCTGAGTTTGTCTTTTAAGCTCCTTCTGTAAAGAATGAGCTTTGAAGGGAGGGACAGAAAGATTAAAGTTGATGCAGTGGTCAGTGGGGAGCCTGCAGGCCAAGGCATAGTGGGTTGTATCCTCTAAGGCTGAAGGAAAAGGGACCAAATTCAGCAGTCCTTAGTGAGGGAGCAATGCGTTGGTGTCAGATCAATATGCTCCACACACCGCCGCAGAAGATGGCTTGGGAACAGCTCTTCTGCTGTTGCAACATAGGGGCAATGCTGAATTTTGTATACAGTATGGAAAAAGCAACAACAACAACAGAATTTGGTTACAGCTTGATAAATGGGGGAAAACTAGGGAGGAGGAACCTGTTAGTTCCCTTGCAGGAGGGATGGCTGCTGGTGCCCACAAGCAGCAATGATCTTCAGGGGTTCCAGATCCTGGAAGCAGCCAGGCACGCAGCTCCCGGGGACAGCAGGAGCCCAAATCCCTTTTTGGGTGCCAGGCTTCACCTTTTAGGTGGGCTATGGATAGAAGGGAGCAGTCTGGAGCAGCCTGAGCGATTTGTTCAAAATCACTCCCAATCTGAAATTGAATTAGCAGGAGATCTGTGTTTTGTTTTGGTTCTTGAGTAGAAACAGCTGGGGGGAAAAGAAAAGGGGAATAAAAAGAAACTGCATAATCAGCCTTACTTTCGGGCAACTGCTTGGAGATCTCCCTGCAGGGCTAGATTCCTGCTTCCTTTCCACATCTACTGGCATCTCTTCCCCGAGTTCTTATTTTCGAGGTTGAAAATGTAGGTCAGCAATGGAGCATAAGTCACACCATGCTGGAATATGTAGGTCAGGCAGACTGTACCAAGAAAAAAATAGAAAGAAAATAAAGAAATTTTACAACTGCTTCCAGCAGGAAAAGGCCACGCTGGGAATTGGGCTTTTGAATGGGATATCGTCTCCCGATCCAACTGCCCAGGAGTTTGCGGCCAAGAATAACAGGAGGATCAGAGAATGGGAAGGGGGGAAAGGAGGGCAGGAGGTCTGACCAGCTCATATGACCCTCCATTAGGGACTTACAAAAAGGGCTGGTATGAGCTCATTTTTCATGAGTTTTAATCCCTCCTTCTTCTGATGCTGAGCCAAGGGTTTTCTGGAGAATCTGAGTCACAAGGGTTGCAGCTGGAAAGAGAGGATTGATAGCGCTTGCTCGGCAGGCACAACCATGTCTAGAGAGCTGGGAGGGGAGCGGCAGAGCCACTGGTTTTCAGCAACAAAAGAGTTTTCTTTGAAGGAATGGGGGAAGAGTGGGAGGAATACACCAAAAATATTATGAAGGGGAACGCAGTGCTTGTTCTTATGTCACTATTTCTGCTCTCAGGAGCTCCTTAGACAGAGGGTTTTTTATAAACAGGGTTGTGCGTGTGTGCATGCGTGCAGAGGAAGCCCACTTAGTGATTTTGTTTCAGGCTTAGTTGGAGGCAAGCTTGGGAGCAAGGAGATCTCTTATGAAGTTTGGTTTCCCACCCCGTGTTTGCCTGTCTTTGTTTTTATTTGGAAATTCAGGGAAATAAAAGGAACTTTTTCTATGTTTTTTTTTTTTTTTTCCCTTATTTGAGTTAAAAAAAAAAAAAAAGTATTTATGAAGGGTGGGGTAAGGAAAGAGGTTTGGGGGAGAAGAAAACTTCCCAACCACAGAGGGATATGAGCTTCTCTCCTCCTCTCCAGACTTGTCAGTATCTTACAGAGAGAGGGTCTGTACTGGAGCTTGACCAGAGCCCCATCCCTTGTGCTGCCAAGTCTGATATCTGAGCAGGAGAAGGGAGGAGCAGGATGGATGCTTTTACTCTGGCTCAGCCTCAACTCATTCCCTAATGGTATGGGCTGGGCTTCCCCTAGGCAGGAGAGTGTTAAATATGTTTAGTGTAAAACACAATGCTCTTTCCCAGTTCCAGCTGGGGTTTTGTGTCTGTCAGTCAGTACTTCATTAGTATGTTTCATAGCACATGCTGATGAGAGGCAAGAGATGCCCATGTCCTGTTACATCCCTCTGCCTGCTCTTTCTGTCCAACAGTCTGGAGGTTTATTTTGTACTATTGTTTTCCCAGGATAGGTGACAGACAAAGGCTGTTGGCATATTTAAGTCTTGCTAGCCCTAACATTACATGAATGGGAAGAACATCTCCTGGGGTATTAATCAGAACATGTCTCTCCTCAGTCATCACTGTGAACTGATGTGTGCAGCTGATTCTGTTCTACTTCATTTTTACTTAAGGGATCTGATGATGGATATATCACACTGTGCTGGAAAATGGCAGTTACACACAGGCACAGACCTTTCTAGAGACCTCTCTCTGGTGAGCATTATTTACAGTAAATGTGGCCCTGGCAGGTACAGCACTGGTCTTCCCTGCTCATGTTTGTGTAACTGTCTCCTGAATAGAGGAATATACCCACTTCAAACAGAAATGGGAAAACAGTGGCTGCAGCTCTGTTCAGACTTTTTCTGGTTGCTTCATTCCTATAACAGAGGGAATTTGACCGTCTAGGTGATTGTAGCTGATTAAATGAGGTTAACCCCAGGCTCTGCCTGCCTTCATTTCAAGGCACAACCTGGGAATACCTGTCAATGCTTCTTGCACCCTGCTAGCCAGAGAAAGGGTGCATGGGCTGGAGGGGTACCCTTAGTTCCGCCTTTCAGTTCTGGAGCTGTTCTTACTCTTGATCTTCCACTCCATCCATACCTTACCACCATCGCTGAGCTTCCCCTGTAGAACTCCCATCTCTGCCCTGTAACCTGCCTGATAGTGCTCTCCCGAGCTTTGCATGATGTCCTCTCTCCATCTGAATTTTTTCACCAGCCATTCCAGTCCTGGGCATTGCACACAGCTCAGTCCGTGTCACAGAATCACAAAAGCACAGAGGCACAGAACCACACAGAAGGGTTGAGGTGGGAAGGGCCCTCTGGAAGCCATCTGGCCCAGACCCCTGCTTCAGCAGGGCCACCCAGAGCAGGCTGCCCAGGACCATGTCCTGGTGGCTTCTGGAGATCTCCAAGGAGGAGACTCCACAACCTCTCTGGGCAACCTGTGCCAGTGCTCCATCACCCACACAGCACAGAGGGGTTCCTGATGTTCAGAGGGAACCTCCTGTCTGCCAGTTTGTGCCCACTGCCTCTTGTTCCCTGGCACTGGGCACCACGGAATGAGCCTGGCTCTGTCCTCTTTGCAACCTCCCTTCAGATATTTGTACATTGATAAGATGTCCCCTGGATGAGACTTGTGAGCTCTCCCGCCTGCACCATTCCAGTCCCAAATCCTCATGGGGCTCTGTGGGATCCTGCAGCCCTCTTGCACTCCCCATTTTGAGCCCCTGCTTACCTCTGCAAGCCCCCTCAGCTCTCACCTGCACAACACGTCCCTTGCTTCTCCCATCTGGGCTGCCTTCATGACTTGCTCAGCACAATTCATTGTCTTGCTATATTCTGTCCGTTGTTCCTGCCTCTTGCTTAGGTCAACACAGTGATGTTAGAGTTTACTTCCTTGGCAGAGTTTCATGGGATAGTTCAAAGGAGACAGGTACCATTCAGTTGAAAAGTGTTTTCCTATGAGGGAATCAAGCAGCGTGCTTTAGAGCGTACTTGGGCTTTCCCACTCCTTGACTGACCTGTAGTTCCCAGCACCAGGGAAGTAAAATAGCACTTTTTTCCAGTCTTGGGGCTTTCAAAACATTCAGATGTAACCCTCCCAGGATCCTGAACCTGCAGCCTGCTTCAGTTTCAAAGGTATCTGTGGCCATGGAGCTTATTGATGGATATTTTTGACTAGCTGTCCCAAATATCTAGTCTCAAGGACTCAAGCAGAGCTTTTACTACTAGTTTCATCCTTACATAACTAAAGCTCTTCAAAATGTGGACACAAGCCACTTTTGAAAGTAGGACACAGGCACTGAGCACTGAGAGACTGTTTACTGGTGGTCTTTGCTAGGAGTCTGTGGCTAAATGAGTCTGTCCTGAGATATGCAGACCTGATTCTCTTCTTAAGTCTCTTTGGCAAGTCAGGGGTAAAAGTGACCTGAAGTCACATGGTGATACTGGTGTAAAGCTGAGGTGAGAGGTAATTAACATCCAAGCCTGTGAAAGTTTAATTCAAGGGCTTGGCTTTGTATTAGAAAGCATATCAAGCAGAAATGCAATGGAGAAAAGAAATGCAGACTTGTAAACTCCAAAGAACCTAAAGGCAAGGGGCCAGGGGTGTGATGGGGTAAGAGTGGAACAAATGGTATTATTTGAATATCCTAAAAATAGGTAAAAATGGAAGTCAGAGTCACCAAATAAGTTGGTGCATATGCATTGGTATATTCATCTGCAAATACCCATAGCTTCCAATGCTGAGTATGAAATGATGGTGTTGGAGAGGCTGAACTGTTGTTCTGCTCCAACAACTTTATTGACAGATCATCCTGAAAAGCCTTATTTTGCTCTCTTAATTTTACCCAAGTGCCTTATGAATTTTGGTGGAACCAATCATATGCTTTTAAATTAACCACAAATATATGTAAGTGTTGGCAAGCTTGAAGCCTACTCATCTACCATAAGGAATGAAATTATTCAGGGGAATCATGTTCAAATGAGAATTTGTAACAATGAAGAACTCTTTTACATTTGTTTTATATGAAGTTAGAATAGTTAATGCAAAGCTGTGGAGAATCGATTTAACTTGATTTTTCTGTGCTTCACTAAGTCAGGCTTCTCAGGTAGCTTCAAGAGCAGAGAGGAAATACAATAAGATCATGTGGCAGGGGATGTCTGATGCTTCCTGCTGTGTGGTACAGGCAGTGATGTGTCAGTAGTGGGTAGATAGGCAGCTTACCTTCCGGTATGGCTCTTCCCAGAATTGTGTGTAGTGCCACCTACACATAGTGCCATCATCATCTACATTTCATACACAGGATAATGGTATGAAAAGCCCCCATTGTGCTACACTGCTTGGATGCATGAGGCATGTCCCTGGCTATTGACAAATGTGTGCCCCTATATGAATGTTGTGTCTGAGATTCTGCAGGCTGAACCTAACCTCATATCCTTCCCATTTAGTAAATGTTGATTTATTCTGCTGTAAAAGTATGAAGAATTTGTTTGCTCATCTAAGGGCTGAAAATTTTAAGAAAACACAGTAATTGCAGTCAGCCTGGAAACACCATGATACAAACTTTCCTATATCATTTTAACATTTATAAAACAAGTTTCCAGTTTAATAGTTCAAATAGTTGTAACCTCTCTGAGTTTACAGCTTTTAGTAGAGTTTAGATCATAGCTCTGCTATTTTGCACCAAGTACTGAGGTAAATGTAAAAGCTATAATTTCTTCCCAAATGCCAATGAAAATTAGGTTTAGTTTGAGTTCTGAACAGAGCTTTGGGTTGATTTGACATAAACCATGTTAGTTTAAGTGGCCTAAACAGCAGGTCCTTTCTTGTCCCTCTCCTTTAGACTGGAGTGCTTTTGGATCTGCTCATGCCAACAGATCAATCAGGAGGACCTGGGGTGCTGGCAGCCTTAGCAGGGACTGGGCAGGCTGTTGTAATTTTTTTAATAAGCATGGCTGCAGCTACAAGAGAATGCACGCAAAAAAACACAGCCTAAAGGCTGCAGGATTTAAGTATCTGAATACATAGGTAGGTGGCAGCATCACTATATGTCTAATTGGCCTCTTCAGATGACTAAATAAATTCCAGAAAATAGGTCTCAAGCTGCTCTTGACATCCACAGGTAAAGTGCATTTTAATTCTGCAGGCAAGCAGTTATACTCTCTGGGAGGTGTCTGTGAGCTCAGCCAGAGACTGATGCTACAGCAGTGAGATTGACTAAGGATGACCCAAGAGGGAGCCCAGGACTCCCTCTCTTTTTTGCCTCTTGGTACAGAGGAAAACTCAAAATAATACTTCTTCCTCAATGCAGCAGCCCACAGCCTTCCCCTCTGCCCAGCCAGGCACACCTTTTCTCTTAAATCTCTGCTGAAACCATCAGATAGACCTCAAATCTTTACTAACTGATTCACGCATGAATTGTTCCTCAGTAGGGATATCCTGATCCTTTATACAGTTTTGGGGGGCTTCCCATGCCCTTTCCTTTCTGGCTTCCCCAGGATCCCTATCAGCAGTGCTCTGTAGTTTCATACTTCTTTGTGAAGACCTTTGCAGAGTTTGGAGGGTCACACACAATGCTGAGGCTAATGTGAGCCCCAGGTCTGCAGAATCAGCATTACTACACTCGTGAAAAAGGTACCAAAGTGTCCTGACATAACACCTTGCACACCTCCCGTCTCCACTTCCCTCCAGGCTGCACAGTGGCTTGTTGTAGAGCTAATGTGAGCAGACAACGTGAGGTGTGTGATAGCAGCCACCTCCTGGCTTCATTGAGGGCTCAGACACCAGAAACCAGAAGCCAGTTCTGCCATCATTCTTCGCAATTTTCTGCATTGACCTCAGTGGGATTCTTCTGTTTCAGCCAGTGCTGAGTGCTTCCCCACCAGGAGCTCCTGGGGGTCTAACCAGCAACTGGAAAAGAGATTGAGAGTCTGCTAGCACAGGATGCAAAGCAAAGAATTACACCCTCAACAGTGATAACAGTGATGTAAGAAAAAAAATATACTTTTTTTAGGCTCTCATCCTGCAATGAGCTCAAGGTCGATCTTGCGAAGAGCATGTCTCTACAAACTTTCCTCTGCCAACAAGACACAAGAACTCCTTGTTAAAATCACTTGCCTGCTCTCAGCAGGGTAATTCTTTCTTTCCTTCTGTTTTCCCAGAAAGGAACTCAGAAAGGAGTGACCTTGCCTAGAAGACAGATACCCAGCTGTCTGCAGTGGAACAGGTCTGCAGAGTAGGTGAGAATGGCCTGAAGCAATCTTCGTGACTTCAGCTTCCATTTCTGTCCAGGGAGGGGGTAAAGCCTCTTTTCATATTATTGCAATGAGATCAGTGAGTACGCAAGGTGTTTATTAACAGCCACCTTAAACAATTTTGACATTTTTTTCTTTACAAGGCAACAATATTGAAACCTCCTTGGTCTAATATTTCTCATGAGTATAAAAATTAGCTAAAAGTGTGCATCCATGTTGTCTCTGCTGGCAGGTGGAATAACAGGTTGTGAGTGTAGCTGAGAGGGTGATGCCTGAGTCCCGTGCAAACCAAATCTTCTGTGGAAATTAGCTCAGGTTATTATGCATGAAATGTTTGTGTGCTGTCCTCTGGGAAAAAAGCAAACCCCATTTCAGGGAGAATAGGACAGTAAGGTGATGATAGGATGGCCCCAGCAAAAATGCTAGTGCCCAGGGAGGCTGGGAGTGGGTGGAAAACCCAGCTGGGAAATGAGCCTTTGGATCAGACCTCAGCTATCCTAAGTTTGCCTAAAGAAGATCTGGCCCTTTGATGTTGTGTGTAAATTCAGTAACTGGCAGCTTATTTGAGGAATGAAATGATTTCTTGGTACCAGTGAAGGGGCTGATTACACAGTATTTCATGTTTTCAAAACAATTACCCATCCTCTTTGCACTCTAGCAGCACAATTTGTAACGTACATTGTATTGTTTACAGCTCATCACTCAAAAGAGAGCAAGACCCTGAGGGATGGAAGTAAAGGTGAGAGGAAAGAGGAGAACAATATAAATCATTCTAAGTGTCTTCTTATTCCTAATATCTAGAAAGCTAATCCTGAACTACTTGAGGTAGGGTTCCCAAGGAGCCAGGAGTTTTGCTTCAGCAAAGACAGCACAGCTTAGATCTTTGGTTTTGTGTAAATAAATATATGAGGGAACTTCCAGGATCAGCAGTAGCAAGCATTGAGGAGCTGAGCAGTTTTCTCTGTTAGGAAGATAATATCTAAATGGTCTAATTATAGCTACAGTTCAGCATACAAGGGAAATCCCCACCATTACTTGTTAGTAGCTGCTGCTGCAAAGTTTCAGGGTCTGAACCATGACCTGCTTGTTAATTTGTGTCTACTACAAGCCTGTCAAGCTTCAAACTTTTCTGCTGGTGAAAAAAATCCTCCCTTGCTGACCCATCCCTTCTTTGTCTCATATTGAAAAAAATCTGCATTAGGAGCAGACATTGCAGCTCCAACTGAAGCTAGACATTTCCCTGAGCACACACCGGTGGTCTCGGTAAATAAGAATCACAAAAATACCAGTGATTTTGATCATCCAGTTGACATACAGAAAGCCTTGAGAGCTTCCTGGGGCACACAAGCCTGTAGACCATGTATATGGCAACCCATTCAAGGCCTCTGTTCAACTTCTCTTGCTGGTTTTGTCTGAAAGGTTATTTCTCTTCGTTCTGTTACTGCTCCCGTTGTTCTGTGGGTACCGTAACACTGGAGTTTGAGTGAGCACTGCAGGACCAAGATGTGGCCCTCACGTGCTATATGTGTATAGGAAGTATGGGACATATCACGAATAATTAAAGCAGATTTTACTGCTGTCCTGAAGTCACATGGGATGGATTCCTGGTTAATTAGGTCTGCAGAAATAGCTCTGATGCAAACTAGGATTTCTGTTTGAAAATCCATTCTGGTATTCTAAAGAAGCAGTCATTCAAACAAGACTTGTTACAAAAGAACTAACCACTTGGCAGGGTTAGCTAAGAAAGCAAACTTCATTTTTTGTCACAACTACAAACCCTTACCAGGAGCTTTAAATTAAGTGAATTGATTCCTTCCCCCCACCTGAAAACTTTTCATGGACTGTGTTACAAAACTGGGGAAAGAAATAAATGACAGACCCCCAAAAGATTTAGGAGATTAATTATGAATACAGCTCAGGTTCTTAAGTCTGAGATTTTGATCTAAACTCTTCCACCCTGCAGCCATCATGTCCTGCAAATACAGCAATTCTCTGTCCAGTTGTCACCAGAAATACTCTCTTATTCCACCTGAAGCACTTACCTAGGTGAAGTCTGAGGACTTGGGATTAAGATTTCTAGATGATTCTCAGTTTGGTTAGGGCAGTCACTTGCTGCACATATGACTGTCATTTATGAAGTGCATATTCAGTAAGCCAGTGTGTTAGAGATGTTCTGGAAATGCTGCTCAAGGCATGTACATGCATGTCTCCCAGCAGCAATGTCCAAAAGCTCCCTAAATATTTGCCTTCATTTGGGCTGCTTAATGCCTACTTGCTGCCTGAGCTCCAGCAAACCCAGAAAGGAAGCAGAGTGGCGTGGACATCTCACAAAATACAGTATACCTGATTTTCAAACACATTACCAATGGCAGCCTTCCCCAGCAGTCCAGGGATTAGCACACTTGACCCCAAGCTAGTCCTCAGTCCACAGGAACACGAATTTTCAAGAAGACATCTCCTGCAAGAGCTATGCTACCGTGCACCAGAGGATGCCAGGTGCCTGCAGACAGAAAAAGAGCAGGTAGGAGCTGGATTCTGCAGCCTAATCACTAGGGTAGTTAATGGGGAGGGAAATCCCTTGATCTGGTCTCTACTCCTGTGTATTACTCCTACTCTAGCCCTTACGTATTTTCCAGTAAATTTTCAGTGGATAAGAATCAGACATAATCCCAGGGCTGGGAGGAAATGCATAGGATTAATCTGTCAGTACCCCAGAGCATCATTTCAATTCTCTTTGATGGTTGAGTGCATGTTTTGTCTTGACACAGCTGTTTTAGAGGTGCATGTCCAGAAAAGCTAACAGAGGATGGTGATAGAAAAATTTCTGGAAGTGCAATACATTTAACCCTGCCATGAAGAAATCCTAGGCATCCTCTCCAGGAGGTGCTCACGTTAGGGACTGATATTCTACCTGTTAGAAGATGCAGCAGTGGCATGTCTGAGTGCAGATCCCGAGCTGGCGGAGGGGTGTCACATCCCTGTGAGCACACCCAGCAGATCAGCCTCCCAGCCCAGATGCTTGGCAGGACTTCAGGCAGGCGCCTGGGGTTGCTCAGCTACCTGTCAGGGCCTGGGATCTCCACGTCCTGGCTGGGGCCAGAAATGTAGATCACTGAGTAACTCAGCTGGGAGATATTGGGGGTGGTGGCAGTGGTTCAGGGCTGTAGTTCAAGATCCTGCTGCCTAAATTCTGCAGATATCTTGGCCTGCTGTCTCACTTCTGGCATATAGATTCTACCATAGCTCTCATCAATAGCATAAGTTACTTATAATATTTATTGTACTAATTGTTATATGTCTTTTTAAAGCGCTTGTCCTTCTAATTATTCACTTCTATAGGTGATTATGCTATTTATATTTATCAAATGTTTTGTCTAGGCACACATACATAATAATGTACCAGCACGTATACACACACGCATATATATATTTGCATGTACATTAGTACAAACACATGCATATACTCATGTACATGAATGGCTGGGAGTTACTGATTTAGGCTGAAACTTTCATTATTCGCCAGCGGCTGATTAGTGCAGAGTGAGTGCTGGGGGTCGCCTCAGCTGGAGACTCATCTTTCTGACAACAGAAGTCCCCTGCACGCTGCTAAGCATGATTTCCCCAGCAAGCATCCTGCATTTTTCACCCCAGCAATCAATAACCTATGGCCTGCTCCCATGGAGCACATAACCGTATTAGGGTTTTGTACTTCAGTTGCATTTGAATCTCCATTGGATGTAAGGATTGCATGACCCTGTGTAGTATCCAAGCAAACACAAAAGCTAACGGTATAAGCCCCACCTGGCCAGATTCAATATTCAATGCATGTGTGAATAATGGCATTATTGTGTCAGGGAAGGTTTACAATGGAAATTCAGAGCAGCTACAGGTGGTTTGAAATCAAACAAAGAAAAGTCCGTTTACTCAGCGAGCCTACTAAAACGTAGTTGTGATTCAGTATCAGCTGATGATCAGTTCCCTTAGATAAGCAGCCATCTGTCACACACCATGTGCCCCCCACAAATAAGAGTCTCTCCGCAGGCAGCCTGGTTGCCTTGGGGGTCTCCCTGTGTGCCTGCACCGCTCTGCTCAGGGCACGCATGGCTGGTGGCTGGGCTGCAGCCCTGGCCCCACTCCGAGGCTCTGCAGAGAAGACCCCACAGCACAGCATGAGGAGCAGGAGAAGGGGGACTCGCTGACCCACTTGTGCCTGTTGCGGAAAAGAAGTGATGCGACTCAGCTGATGCAGGACTCCCTGATGGGCAGGTGTACAACAGACCTAAATGTCAGAACCAGCACTCCCTCTTCACATGCTTGGCACTTCCTGCACTGTTGGGATGTCACCTGGCTGTGACAGCTCGCTGCAGCGGTGGAGAACCTTCCTCTGGAGGCAGCAGGGCATGTGGGAGCACCTTGGCTTGAAACGAAAGTGATAGCATTGTGCGTGGCTGCTGATACAGCAGTGCTGTCCTCGATAAGGAGTGAGGTTGTGCTCTGCAAGGCTTGCACTGGGCTGCATGCCACCCACCTCTTCTGCACCTTTCCTCCAGCCCTGTCCTTCTCAGAGCCCCCCCATGTCCCACTGACATTCCCTCCAGACATTGTAACAGTATTTCTGTCCTTGGTGGTCACAGTCCTTTCTGAGCATTCCTGTCCTGAGGAATCTGAATGCTATGGACTGCTTTCCTCTGCTCAGCTTTGACAGACAATTAGATGTTTATTTCATGATCAAAAATGTGTTTGTTACTCATTTCACCGATTAAATAATTCAAGACTAAGCAGAATGCCTCTGCAGCAGCTGATAATATACTCTAGATTGCTTAACCATATTTCACTTTCAACTGATGGACTATAGTCAACCTTTTTACCTGCTTGTTATGGGGCATTTTAGGACCATGGGAGGAAGGAACAGCCCAGCCTCCAAACACAGCAGGTAGCCCCAGCACTTGCGACCCACCAAACCTGCCCACAGCGGGCTGCTTTTGGCAGAGCTAGGCACAGAGCTGCCACCCGAGTGCAGCAGGACTGCTTAGGGGATCATGAGCAAAGGCTCCAAAGGCAGTCAGTGTGTTGAACCTGCTACAGGTGGATTAGTACATCATGGCTGAATTCTGCTTTTCTGCTGTGAGATGACAGTTCTAACAAAACATCTTCCCCCTAGGCTGCCTGTGGCTAGTAGCTGCTCCAGGCAGACACAAGATCTGCCAAAGACTTTTACTATGGTTCTGGCCTTCTATTTTGTGATCCCATCAGTTCATTGGGGATCCTTCAGGAGCAGCAATCCCAATAATAATGAGTGCAAATCCAAAAGAGCATTTCATCAGGGCACAAATCCTGAAACAAGTCATCTCTGTTCAGAAGGACTGGCTGCACACTAGTGAGTGCCTCAGCCCATGCACAGCACTGTACTTTGCTCCTGTTACCACCTACCTGGTGCAGAGCAGAAGCCTAAAACCTGAATCAGATGCAGGGAGATAACAGAGCCAGATTCCAGTCCTGTATGAACTGGTCAAGATAAAAAGAGTCAGTATCTGTACTGGGAATTTCCACTGGTAGAGTCACTCTGCTTGTCTGTATTTGAAATTGGCCCTGATACAGCTGCAGTGGACTGGAGAGAGACAAACCTCCTGTGTAGGGAAGAGGAAGGAAGGCCTACTTGCCAGGGCATTAGGTCTGGAGAGTCACTGTGTGACCTTGGACAAGTCAGACATCAAAGTTTCTGTTCCCCATAAGTTAATGGGTAAATAGGACTGCCCTACCTTACAGGGGAGTTGATGGGATAAACACTTCAAAGATGGCAAAGTGTAGTAAGACAGTGCGTGTGGCAGCATGCTGGGGAAAAGCCTGAAATCCAGTTGCCACACAAGCCTTGAGCGCATCACAGCATTTAGCTCTCCCACAGTGCTTAACTCTCCTCCATTCTTGCACAGTAGGTCTCATGAGCTACCAAACATCGCTCACCTTAACTTTCAGAATACTTCTGGAAGTTAGTTATTAGTCCCACTGTGTAGTGAAGATAATAGGGGGGCAGTGACTTTCAGAAGAAAGCAGGCACAGATCCAGTTTTCCTGACTCCCAGTGCTTCCCTTAAACTCCAGAACTGCCTTTCCTCAGCTTCAAACTTTTTTTTTTTCCTTAGTCATTCTGAGGAGAGGGGAAACAGCCTGCATAGAAAGGTCAGGCTCAGATATTTTGTGGAGGACAGTACAACTTTTCACCTTTAGGACTTTACTGCAGAGCTATCTCAAGCTGAAATCTAGATGTTGTCCTTAACTCCAAGGTTTCCACACTTGAGCTCCCTCACCAAGTGTGGCAGCACCTTCAGCCCTGCCTGGCAGGTTCAGAGACGCCAAGTTGTTGCTTGTGTTTGCATGTATCCTATGTATATGGAAGATGAAGGCTTAAAAACTAAAAACCTTATTGCCCCACACTGTCTTCCAATTTGTCTTGCATGTGCAAAAAAAGCAGGCATATTTCTCCACCACGTGTCTCATAAAAATATAACAGAATGGCTTAGTATATTGTAGCAAGAATAACCACGTGCCAAACCTATTGATCCATATAGGAGAAGTAAGTTTGGGGGACACACAAGCTTTGGAAAGCCGTTATAGAAAATATGGTCCACAGAGACACAGGCACAGAAATGCACAATCAGTGGATTGGTGAGGTTGGAAGGCAGCTCTGGAGATTGTCTAATGTAACACCCTGCTCAGAGCAGTGCCACCTAGAGTAGGTTGCCCAGGGCTGTGGCTGTTTGGGATTTCGAATATCTCCAAGGATGGAAACTCCACAGCATCTCTAGGCAATCTGTGCCAGTGCTTGATCACCCTCACAATAAAATAAAAAAAAAAAATTACTGTGTTTAAAATTTTCATTTTAAACTTTCATGCTAGAGCAAAACTAAGTCAGAACACTTGAGCTACTTTTTCAGTGAAGCCCAGTCTTAAATTAAATTTGTCATGATATGATAGTGGGCAAAATAGTTTTGATATCTGACAACTGTTCAGGGAATACAAACTGAATGGGTTGTTTGGCTTAACTTGGTCTCCAGTGGATAACTGACAAGGTAGGATGACAATCCATGGACTGGATGGGCAGGAAAATTAGATTATAACTGCATCCTAGACTCAGGCCCCTCAGAGAGGATGGCAATGGAATGGTGAAGGGAACAGCATTGCATTCTTGGTACCCACCTGGGGAAGGCAGGGCAGGTTCTAACTTGACACTCCTCACTAGCAGCTCTCTCCAGGGCTGCAGTTACACAACCTGTCGCAAGGAGAAGAAAAACAAAAGTTTTTTGTATCTTCTCAGCCATCTTTTTGGATAAGTGCTGCAAACAAAAATATCAGAAGCATCATGTTGGCAGTATTTTTAGTAAACAGCAAGAGACTCATGTGAACTTGTTCCTCCTTCTCCTCATTGTTGTCCTTGTCCTTGACCCCTGTACAGACAGCAGACATTATCAAACTGTCCAACAGTTTTCTGAGCAGATCCTTTTGAGATTCCACTATTTCTGCCTTCTGGACAAAATAGCTTGTCTATAATACTGCAGGCCTATTGCTGACCAAGGAGACAACTGCTCCTTAGGTGGAGGGAATAATTTCCCACTCGTGTGCTAAGTGCTTCACCAGGTTGGGATTCCTGGAGTTCCAGGGATTGCCTTGCAGTTCAGTCATGAGCGTCTCAATGCGCAATAGCTGCCAAAGGAAGATGAGGACATTCACAGGGGAATACAGGAAAAAAATATAATAGAAAGTGACGAAAAAGGAATGTTCCCAAAGGTTTCAGAATTATCCAAAAATAGATGCACGCATTCCTCAGGACAGTGCAAATGTGGGTGGCAAGATCCTCCTGCTACTGTTTGTGGAGAAATGGGGAGGGAGGTGGAGAATATATCAGAGAGTGTATTTAATTCAGTTCTCTGGCATGTGTTAAGCAAGGAAATAACTGTAGACTTTTATCTCACACCAGTCCAAGAGTGTTGCTGCTGACGTATGTGTTCAGCGAATAGTTTGCTCTTTGCTGTCAGCTGAGGTTTCCCCTTTGCTGCACAGAAGGGGAAAGTTCGCTGGTCCAGTGCCTGATGCTTTGGGAATACTGACAGTTTTGGTCCATGTAACCTCTCTCTTCTCTTTTTCCTAAATCACAACTGAAAATTGGAGCTGCCACTTGAACAGCTTCTCTGATTTTATACTAATGTATGTACACTGAGACGTAAAATTCAGCAGGCAGCAGGGGCCCTTCTCTGCCCCAGCTTTGAGATGGAAATCATTGCTTTCGTGGTCTTCATTTTCTTCGTTACTTTTCCTTCCTGCTCCCCCACAGTTCAGAGTGACACCTAGTGTCAGTGGCTCCGAGTAACAGCTGGGGAGAAACCCAATTTCTGCCGCTGTATGTGCCCGGGGTGGCAGCAGAGGTGGTTTTTGTTTGCGGCAATGTGCAGAGCTTCATTTCAAGTCCTTAGGAGAGCTCTCTACGGGGCTTTTTTCCTCTTTGATGCCACAGGCACATGCTTTACATAAAGAAGTGCAATGTTTAAACCCAGAAATGTGGTACCTGGACAGGGCATTTGTCAATACAGAAATTTGTCAAGAGAATTCAAAGATCTTGGCTTGCAGCTCCTTCTGGTGGACCATCCTACATAGAAGATCTGCATTCCTATGCCCCACAGAGGAAGTCCATGGAGAACTTTCTTTGATTTTAAGGCAAGTCAGACTAGTGCGGGATGGAGTAAGATTTCCTTTCCTGTTTGTGTGTAGTTTTCAAGGTACATCTTTCTGCATCTCATCGGATAAGCTTTCTGGCATGAAATCCATCTGGTTAATTTTGTGGAGGTGGTAGGTATTCATAAACAATGAACTTAGTCCAGGCTAAGTTCATTATTGCTGTTTGCTGTATTTTTTTTTCATGTTTCCTTGTTTAATTGTTTTGAATAAAACAAAACAAAACCATAAAGTAATTACCAAGTATTTCCCCACATTTCACAAGCTTCCTTCTTGAGTCACTGTTTGTGTGCCCTCCCTGGGAACTTGGTTCTGATCTCCTCTGCTTTCTTACTGACATGGTTTGATTTTTTTTTTTTTTTTTTTAATCTGCAGGATAATTTAACCAAGGTATGTTTCTTGCATCTGGAATCTTAACTTAAAATAAGCTATCACTGAATCTCTTGGGTAAATTCCAAAATTAATGTTCAATTACCTTTATCTATGAGTTCCAGAAATACAAACAGATTTTTCAGGAAGGGGCTATTTTGTATCACTATTGAGTTATTCTTCATGTACACTGACTAATTAATGTAGAGCAAAATAAAGATAAAAGCCCTTGTGATATGGGTGGGGGGGACAGACTTTATGAACCAACTTTGAACTTTATGAAAGTTCTTTATGAACTTACATCTCATAAAGTCTCAATAGTGCTGTGTGTTATGGCTCTGTCCCTCATTTGTTCTTCTCATGACCATACTTACAAGAGGGCTCTTCAAAGAACAGTTGTGAGTTTATGAGGCTCTCTCTTTTCATGCCACGAGTCTTTCCCCTTGACCCAAGAAAATATTAAGGGCAGTAGAAAGATCTCAGCTGTCTTTCCTGTACAGGGTCTCTACAAATTTATTGTGAGCAGGGTGAATAGTAATAACCATGTTTATTTGAAAATTATTGACCAAACCTTGTTGAATGAGATAGAGGAACTGCTGGCAAGAGCCCACAATTGGCAGACAGGATGTAACCCCTTGGAGGTCCCCTTGGAAAGATGCCCCCAGGCAAAGCTGGCAATGATGGCAACCACCAGTTCTTCTCTACAACAGATCCTGTGACCTGATAAGCCCCACCAGCACAGTGCTGCAGGAAGACAGTTATACCAGAGGTGTGGTTTTTTTGTTTGCCTTTTTTTTTTTTTTTTTGACGGCATTGGGCCATTTGTTCTCCTCTCTGCACACTCTTCTCAGAGCTTCATTTCTTCCTGTTTCTTTCCTCAGTCTGTTCCTATTGTTGCAGAAACTGTTATCTTCCATATTTTCTTCACGTACAGCCAATACAATGCCAGTACACATGGCATATACTCTGCCTCATGCTGTCCTCTGAGTAGGGTCTTCAGTGTCTACCCTGAGTGACCAGTGAACCTCTGGAGGACTTCACCATTTCCTAAGGGCTTCTGACCCAACAGTTCACTTTAGAAATGACTGACGTGTGGTTATGTTTCTGGGCCACAAAGTGTTTCTTGGTTTCTTACATTAGTTTTCTGTCGTTAGAACACATTCAGCACTGTGTTATATGAATGCCTTCAAGGCATATTGCCAGCGTCAGGCTAGCCATCAACCACAAGACCACTGCTCATGACTTCTGTCTGTTCACAAAGCTTGACAAGTCTAAATAACTTCAAGTGAAATTCTACCACCTTTTGCATCCCTGGTTTCTCATCCCATATGCGATTTCTCATAGTAAGACACATCTGGGCTTGTACAAGGAAAACAATCTAAGAATCTTTATGAACAGCCAAATTTTGTCATCTTACTGTTAACCCCTCTCATCCATACTGGCAATCAATGCAAGGCAAAGCATTGATTCTAGTAATACAGATAGACAAAAATTAGATTGGCGTATTTTTCTCCTAATTCTTCTTCTTCTTCATCTTTTTTTTTTTTTTGTGTGTGTGTTAATGTATTATGAGTTGTGAGTTGGTAGAGACAGGGCTTTAGATGACATGATTCGTGACGTGCAGGCATAAGGTGATTTATATCCTGGTCCCAAGCTCCCTGGCATTGACCTACAAGGCTTTAAGAAATGAGAGTGATATTTGGTCTCAGTGAAGTCAATGAGAGTTTGCTCTTTCCAACTGCATGTTTTTAAATCGATTTTAAACCTATTTTCCAGGCTTACATTTTTCCCCCAAATCACTTTAATGACTTTGTGAGTAGGGGTGGAGGGAGTGGTGGGGTTGCTTTAATTTGGTACAGATTTGTGTTCTGCTTAGCTTTTATCAGATTCGCTTTGAAATGGTACAGATGAAATATCTTACAATATCTGGGTTTTCTTTCATTAATCATGTTTTACATTCACATAAAAATAGATCTCGTACCAAGTAGTTCATGTTTATGTGCACAGTAAAATTAACTGAGTAGTCACTCTACACATAAATAAAGTATGTGCCTATGACACAAATTGAAAACAAATTCCAAATACTTCGGGTCCTATCTTAGTATCTCTTTTTGGCATGTCTAACTATGAAAGTTTTTAAAAACCTGGTACATTTTCCATATATCTGGTTATATATCTGGTTTCTCTCTACAAGTCTCGCTATCTAAATAGGTATCTGAGGGGTGCCAAGTCGGGGGCACAGAAGCCCACCTGGGAGCCAGGTTATGTCTTGCGCAGTCAGTCTGACTTTCATGCATTTGACCCAAGGACATAGCAAGGAATTCAAATAGCAAGAAAAGTTATTAATGTTTAATAAGAACCATTGAATTAAACAGGTGACCAAAATAGGCAAAGTAATGGGACAAAGGTTGAAATGTTGTTAGATTTCTAACCACTGCCATTTGTTTCTTACAGCACGTGTTGGAGAGGAGGGAAGACTCTATGAGCCATCAAGTGCCTTCACAATTAACAGTCCACAGTGTGGTCAGAAGCAGTTTGTTTTGGCTTGGCTGTGAGGAGAATGGATATGTGTAAAGGATCAGGTGAGTGGGCACCTGAGCCTGAGGTCCTGCCTCTACTTGCCAGTTATCCCTACTGCTACCCCCAGGTCTGGGCATATTGCCTTCTTGCCTCTGGCTTCATACCTAGATGAAAGCCAGCCCTTCAGGTTGCAACTCTACTGCATGCTCTGTGGCCGAAGGATGAGTGAGCTGTGCAGAAACATGGGACTGAGAAGAGGGTATGGAAAAACTGAAGAGTGGCGAGGAGCAGACACTCCAGCTGCCACTCTGCTGCTCCTGACTGTCTCAGCACTTCTTCTCTGTGCCAGCATGAAGCTGGGCAGGTTCCCTCAAACCGGGGGTGTGCAGCTCTGCGTGGGAGTGGAGGATGGAGCAAAAGCAGGCAGAAAGACCCCATCTGCCAAGTGGTCCTTTATCACACAGCCTCCAAGCTGACCAGTGCATGACTGTGTAGTGATGTCAGTACAACAGCCATGAGACTGGAGGATTGCCTAGCCAAAAATGTGGGCCCCAGCTTAGTCTGAACTTGCTGCACAGATACATTTTTAGTGTCACTGTGGATAAACATAGAGTGATACATATGGGAAAAAAAAGCAGTCTTGCCTCATGCAGAAAATAGTGGGCTCACCACTGTCATGAAGGAACACAGTCATGGGTTGTAATACAAGAAACTACCTCAGGGATCAGCAGAGGTCAAAGCTCCTCTCATCTTAGGGGTTTGTAGCAGAATAGAAGGGAACAAATTAGAAATCTTCATGCTGCCCCCTAACACCTTGTGGTGTGCCCACGTCCTTGAGCAGTTTTGCTCTTCCCAACTTGGAAAAGACCTGCCGAGCTGGAAGATGTTCAGAGAAGGATAATAAAAGTGATCCGTGGCATGGGACAGCTTACTTACAAGCAAAAATTTATTAAGCCAGATCTTTTAAGCTGCTTGAATTCTTTAGCTCAAGAGAGGATTGTTTGAAGACATCTATGACAGCAATCTGTAAACTCATGTATGTCCTGGAAGGGGTGGTTATTCGCTGTCTCTTCCTATACAAAGCAAAGAGACTGTCAAGGGAAAAGTTCAGAATAACCAAGAGCAATCAGTTCTTCCCATCAGGCGTAGTGAAAGCCTGGAACTACTCGCCAACAGATGTTGTGGGTGTTAAGAGTTTACATAGGCTCAAGTGGTGATTGAACAAGTTTGCAGAAGGGAAATCCATCCTGCTTTATTAAACACAAAACATCAAGAAATTCCTGAGTCTCAAGCCATTAGAGTTTGGGAGAATACTCTTGGGAAACAACATTATATGCTAGCTCTGTTCCTACTTTCTTCACTAGGCGTTTGCTTTTATCCAGTGTCAGAGGCAGGAAATTGGGCTAGATGGACCTTTTGACCGACTGGTACTCTTGGGCTTGGTACAGTCATCATCAGCATGCTAGTTTATAAATATTTGCTAGGAATAGGAACATTCATTGTAAAAAACTCCATCATCCTTTAAAAAACAGAGTGCCCTGTGAAATTGATGTGGATGGTCTCTGTGGTGTTCACCATTCCACATCAGGAGGGCAGAGCACATGCAAGTGTTTAACCTAAGTGGATTTTTGACAGGTGGACTGCAGACTACACAGTGGGTATTGAAACAATGGTCAATTATTCCTTTGAACACTTAGGTCTTTGTTTAATTGGTTCCTTTTAGCATACAATGGTGGAGGTGTGGGTGGGCATGACCACGGTACCCAAATTTACATCTTTTCGGTAGAATTTCCTTTGATAAACACCCTGACTTATCTGAGACACTGCATTAAGTGTGTATATATATATATATCATAAAGAGAATAAAATATGTCATGGGAGGATATCTGTCAGGTCCAAGTGAACCATCTTCCCTTAGAAAGGTTTTCTGCCATTAGACACACAGTCAACACATTTGGTCAATTTGAATGAGTACAGACCCAAATGAGTTCAGACTAATCCTTTCCAAGGGAGTGCTTTTCACCTGCCCTGGAAAATTCCATTGGAAATCATGGGAATTAATAGGCCTTGTAGCAAAAACCTTGTTCTCTCTGTGAATCTCACTGGCCACTCTGTAGCTAGATACCCCTAGCTCCTAAAAATGGAGAGGAAAAAGATCTAGTAGGTCTTCCCAGTGTGGGTTGTCCAGAAGATGGCTGCATCTGTTCCATGCTGACACCAGTGATGATACCAATTTCTGCCCATTGCCACCATTTCTCTTTTACGCTTTCAAGCTTTTCAAAGGTAGTGTTAAGCATATGCATCCACAGAACATAATATTTCAGTCTAGTCAGTGGAAGGTTGAGCATATGCACAATTGTTTTTCTTGATATAGATTTGAAGGCTTTTATTCTGGTTTTGTGTATGGATGATAGCTCATCCAGCTTTGTCACAAATTGGAAGCAGAAATTTACTTTCCTTCACTTGTAGTAAATCTAACCTATGTGAAAGTGCTGAATACTAATAAATGGAGAAGGCCTGTGAGCTTGATCCAACGCTCTTAACCGCTGGCAAAAATTTTATTTCGTAACGGGACTCAGAGGTGAAATTACTCTAATAGGAGGTACAAAAGTAAATTAAAATAGGGATGTTAATTTGGAGTGGGTGTAAATGGGTGTGACTCTTTTGAAATGGATGAGACTGCCCTCACTTTCACCAAGTCTGGATTTGCTCCCTTCTCCTTCCCAAAGCCTGCAGAAGAACAGGTGCCGCACTCAGCTCGGGCTGCGAGCCTGGGTGTGTGTCCTGAACTGTCAGTCTTGCCCTTACCATTTCTCTTTACCAAAACAAAAACATGTCCAGAGGAATTTAAACCTGCTGCTTTTGCTCTCTTAATAAATATCAACTGCAAACCTGTTTGTCTTGATCTCTCTGTGGGGAGGGAAGGACAGTATATGGACAGGGAACAGATGATGAGGGGCCACATCCGATGGATATTTGTGATTGTGGAGGTGGGGGAGGGCTGTAGGAAGGGTTACGCAAGCTCATTTTTGAAAGCAGGGGAGAAAAGGAATATTAAAAATAAATCCAAAACAAAAAATGGCTGCAAAGAAGGATTTGGGCAAAAGCACTTCATGTAGAGAGCCATGCACACATTAGGGATAAATTACTGAGAAAGGGCACGGAAACAAAACATCTTAAATGTATGTTCAAAAGAAAAAGAGGAAGGGGGGAGAAGAAGAGACAAGGGATGTTGCTAAAGAAACATGGTGACAGAAATGGTGGCATAGGAGCCAGCTGAAAATGGCAGCAAAATAGCTGCCAGGGAAAGGGCAGATGGAGATGGCTGCCTTCTGCTCTCTGTTCCTTTTGCTTATCAAATAAATGTCTTGTTACCATGCAGCTTTCCTGTTAAAACACCTCATCTGGGTCTGACATAGATGCATGCTGTGGTGTGCAGGACATACACATCTGAGGACATGGGGAGCCAGAAGCACAGGGAAATGAGGCTCAGAAAATTTCAAAGAGAAGCGAAATACCCAGTCAGTCACTCAGGGAATCCCTGTGGACTGTAGAGCAGGAGGAAGAAGTAAGAGGAAGGGAGCAAGTACTCTTTGAAAATAGTCCACTTGGCCACCACCCAAGAGCTTCTAGGGGAACTTAAGCTACTTTTGGCATGGGTGGTGCTAGAACAAACCTTATCTGTGCCACAGAAGTTAGGGCTGTGCTGGTTATCTGTACCTACTGGTGAGGACATCTGTGCTCAGGACAACTGCTCTGGTTCATATCTGTTCTGCTCCGCATGTTCCTCCATATTTCCAAGTGAGGTCTTCTCCAGGGCTTCAGAAGCAGTGATGAACTTGGTTTGTCCTTGTCTACACTTGTAGCTGATTCACGTTCAGCACTGGTTCAGCTGCTTCTGTTGCTGACACCTGTTGTCAGCAGTTGGAAATTCTATTTTATTTTATTTATTTATTTATTTTTAGGACAAGTCTACATTGCCCTGAAGCTTAGAAAGGCCCTTAAATTAGAGTTAATTCTATTCAGATGTAGTTAGCAGTATTTAATTAGCGCAGTCCTGAAGCAAAAGTCAATCTATTCCTTGGATCACTGGAGTGCGTTCTGGACACTTTCCATATTTCTGCAGGAGTCTGACCTTTATTTTTTTTTATCTTTAGCCCAAGAAATGTGCTGGGGCTTTTCAAGCACTTTCAGAGTAAGGGCCACATCTTAATAGACAGATTCCTTTGCAGATGGCTTCCTGCTCATTTGCAATTGCAAAATTTCACTGAGGCAATTACCATAGTTGCAGACATGGGAATGTGACATTAGGAAAACATTTAATGTATTCTCATCATCTGTTACAGTACTGCTGCAAATGGAAACCATGGGGAGATGCCAGCACTATGGGTAGGACTCATCTTGCTTAACTTTGACTGACCGGAAGTTCACATCTAGTCTGAACTGGGCATATAGGTGGCTCTCTGTAGACAGCGAAGAGATGCAGGCATGTCCAGGGGGTGATTCATCTCTCCTGAGCTGGTGTCCAAGGGAAAAGGGATGACTTTCGCTCTGGTGATGCTCCATTTATTATTATTGTTATTGTTATTATTATTATTATTATTATTATTATTATTATTATTATTTTGTGGAGATGAGTAGTTTAGACTAGCAAACCCAATTTAGGCAGCTAAAATTAGGTGGTTTGAGTCCTGCCCTCTGTGACTATTGTGATTTTCACAGACCACCAGAAGCTGCTGCAGAAATGATGAGCCAATGCTAATGGAACTCTAAGAGTTGTTAGCTGACAACCTTTGAGATCTTTCACTTACCAGAAGAGTTCTGCTTATTCCCAGAAAATGATGGAGGAGCTGGCAAGAGGAGACTCTACAGGAATAATAAGAAAGGGGGAGTATCAGCAATAAGGGACAAACCCCAGCCTTTGGATTAAAGGCCTTAGCTGTGTAAACCAAGTAGAGAAGGATGTCCTAGGAGCAATTTGGTTAAACTTTTCTCATTCTCCTTTGCTGCTTTTTTTTTTTTTTTTTTTAATCCATTTTCTTACCCATTTTTCTCCCCTGTTTCAAGGGAAATGCTTACACCACATGGCCTGAACATCCTCTTCCTTATCTCCATATTTAAATGGGGGTTCAGAAAAGACTATTGAACTGTTTTATCTTAGGGTCTGTTAGTCCTTCTTTGGTGAAATATTTTCATTTTGCATGGCCTCTTCCTCAATTGTGAAAGTGCAACTGTTTACAGCAGAGCAGTAAAATCATCTGGATTATTATCCCCCAAACCATCTTTTTGTTTGTTTGTTTGTTTTCCTTACTTTTCAGTTTCATTGTAAAGAACACACTTAAAGTTGAGGTGGGAATGAGTGGCTAAGAGTGGGAACCTCTTCAATTGGCTTTGTGACATGTCCTGAGCAACCTGCTCTAGGTGTCCCTGCTTGAGCAGGCGGGTGGATCAGATGACCTCTGGAGGTAACTTCCAACCCCAGTCACCCGTGAGTCTGTCATTGCAGTGAATTTTTTTGTTGTGAGCTGAATTGCTAGTGAAATTGTAATGTCTATGGGGTCCAGGAGGTGGGGGTGGTGGGGCTTTGGAGGCTGGAGACCCAGCCTCCCACAGCTGGGGAGCAGTGTATGCCCATCCTGAGAACCCACCACACTGCCCACCTCTCCTGGCTTGCGATGACTCTCTTGTGCAATATAGGCTGTATCTGCTTACTGCTGCTGGGTTGTGAAAATCTGCAAATAATTGCAAAGTCCGCTGGTTTAATTGGATTGTGGTGTATTTGAACAGATGGGTGAAGTCTTCCAGGCCGCTATTTTCCAGAGTGACTTGGCAGGTGCTTGGCTTTAAGGTGCCCAATCTGAGACACCTTAAAAGTGATGGGTTTCCACAGAATTTTTTGAGAGGCCTCCCCAAACTGAAGTAATCCAAACCACTGACTAATCACCCAGAAAACCCTTGCCTCAGAGCCCTTGAGTTGGGGGAGCTTTCATAGTAGCTCTATGTAAGCCAAACTAAATTCATAAAAATAATACAAGACAACTTAGCACATCATTTTTTCACCAGAAAATTTCAGCAGGAGGCAGTGTGAATATGTATGTGTGCTGGCACTTATACAGAAAGTATAATGAACAAACAAATATTTGTGTATTAAGAGAGAGAGGAAAAGAAAGGCATTTTATTTCATGTGAGAGTTGGCTGTTATTGTTATTTTTAATAAGGTACAAAATGTTAATGTGAAACAGTGTTCCTGTGTACTCTGGCCCTTTTAGCTAAGTACTTGCTGGGGAAAAGAAAGTATCATACTTGACTTTCTGAAGTATATGCTGTTATCACTTGTTAGAGACTAAAAAGGGAAAGAATCAAATTACCTATTAATTAAACACAAACTCTGTAAAACTGTTCAGAGACAAGCAGCCTCCAGGCCCCAAGCTACAGATGTCTGATCCTTGAATGTACAAAAGAAAACCAGTTTATTAGAATTATCATCAGCTTTTTCTACCAGTAATTTGTAGGGAGACAAGAAAGCTGTAGTAGATGTTGCTGTTCTCACTGGAAGATTCCACTAAATCACCCTTGCAAAAAGAAGCAATTTGTAAGAAGAAATAAATGGCTGTTGTAAAATGTTGCTAAGAGTATCCACAGAGGGGGTAGTACCAATCTAAAATCAACTCAATTAAATCAAAACAGTTTTCACAGGCAGAAGAATGATGTAGCTACATAATTTTACTGAAATTATTATTGGGAACCTGACCTTGGAAGTCTAAACAATTACAGTGAAGTTGAGATGTCCTAGTGTCAAAGTCACTCTTGAAAATAGAATATTTGCAGTTATTTGGCTTAATAAAATATTCCCAAATCCTTCTCCAGACCCCATGTTCAGAGCTGGAGCCGGCCCTTCACATGAACAGCCAAACCAGACTTCAGTTCCTGGTAAGAGCACTTCTTGCTACTTTGCTCTGTTGATTAGTTCTTTGTCTGAAACCTTGTGGTCCTGAAGCCATGTTACTGCTTGACAGTTCGGAGCCTTTCATTTCTAGTAAAATGAGCTCCTGGTACCTGTGGGTAAGGAAGAAGTCTCAAAAGGCAGAAGACAATAAAAAGAACGCTGACATTTATTCTTTTGGAAAACTCATCATTTTTAAAACCCTGAAGTGACCTCGCACCCTCAAAGCCATGTACTCATCAGAGCCTAGCCTCCTCCTCCCCACCAGGCACCCCAAGAAGGCTTATTGCCAACCATCTTCTAGAGCATTAGACATAGGTTTCAAAGGTGTTTAGACACCTGAATGCCTTTGAGGAGTTGGCCCTGAGTTCTCAGCAGGCTTAATTTGGCCTGGTGGGTGGCTGACTAGCCTCTTTTGATTGCTGAGTGTTGAGAGTTGTTTATTATTATTATTATTATTATTATTATTATTATTATTATTATTTCTAACTCTGAGGCTGAGCAAGCCGACCGCAGCAGGAAGTGATGGGAATCTGATGGAAGGGTCTAGCAAGATCTAATAGTTTGCTCTGAAGACTTGCAAGGAACATGTTAGAAAGGGCCCTCACTGGCCTAAGAAGTCTGTGTGTTTGCAGGTTCCCAGGGCTGTCTTGAAGCCCTGTGGGCTCAAAGAAGCATTCAGGCATCCACAAAGCCAAAAGGGCTTGGATTATTGTTATTGTTATATTTTTGTTCAATGTGGGAGAAGAGCAAGTGAATTCTATGAGGTTGCACATGGTTTGCTAGAACTAGAGGCCACCACAAATAGAAGAACTTACTTTAGGACCTCATTGTGGAGATCTGAGGAGCAGTTACTGAGTGAAACCATAGCTCTTGCTGCTTCTGTGATTTCCCACGTATTTGTTGCAAAGCTGGGGTAAGGGGTAATAGCAGAAAAGAAAATAGTGGATAATGTCTTTCCAGTCAGGCATATTTTGCTTTGCTAGAGCATTCAGAAAGAGAATCCCAATTATAAGCATGCTCAGGTGCTATATAGCTAAGTTAGAAAACACCTTCAGCCCAATTTTATTTCAATAGGATTTGGAAATCTAGTGTGTGTGCTGGAAATCAGGCCTAAAGAGCTATAGCACAGCATGAAGCCACATAGTTTTCATGGCAAATAAAAGCTGAACCTTCATATTGTGGGTGAAAAAACACTGCTAACTCTGGTTATTTTATCAAGCCTTGAGATATTTGGTGCCTTTGTGGAAGTCACCTCCCCTAAAGCAAGGTGTTTTTGTGAATATGAACCTGAAACAATATCTATGTATTTCTAGCACTTGCAGCTGTGGCAAAAAGCTGGAATACAGGACTCTTCATGGGCTTCAGCATGCAAAGTAAATGAAAGCCTCGCAGTATGATTTGAGCTAGGCTGCTGGTTTTGATGAGGACTGGCTCATGTATTTTGAGTATAATTTCCCATGCTGGGGAGGAGCTGTCTGAATTTCTTGCTTTTCTCAGGGCACTGCAGCAAGAGTAGAGTCAGGGTGGTTGGTCTGGATACCTGAACTGTAAATATCTAGAGTGAAGGGGCTGTGTTTCACCCTGGCCTCTTTCATTATAAGCTGTGGTTCATCTTTGCCGCTCAAGAAAACTATTAAATATACGCTACAATATTTGCAATGCTTACTTTGTCCTTTGCAAACTCTTTTGAGCAGTTTTTCTCAAAAACTCTTTCAAACTAGAGATAACAAGGTGACAAACCCTTTAAAGTGATGCTTTCAGGTACTTGTCTTTGAACAGAACTCCCAGTTTAGCTGCTGGCAGCCAGAACAAAGGAAGCAACAAGGCAGCTTGTTAGAGTCAAAAAACCACAGCAGATTAGGCCCCTGCCACAAGAAATGTTTAACTGTTTATGAGGGAAGCACAGGACAAATACATGTAAATAAAAAGGACTCTCTTTCTCCATCTTTCTCATACACAACTGAAATGATGGCCTGAGTGAAGGAAGAGAGCATTTTGTAACAGACTGGCTTCTCTAAAATAATATTTGCCTTTCTGTGTGCCAGCTTGCTCTACTATTTCAAGCATGGCTGATTTAGAGGGAAGCGATGCACCAGGGGCAGCCCGTTGGTGGCGGGGCTGGCCAGGCTGCTGACCTGGCACAACTCCTGCTGCTACGGGTGGTGGTGCAGGAGCTGGCGCTTCAGGAGGAGCAAGGAGCACAGCTACACGCAGCTGGGCCAGGAGCTCTTAGAGGGCTGAGAGAAGGGGAGGGATCCTTCTGAACGTGTTATACAGGTTGCTTATGAGAGGATCTTCTTAGAAGAAATTATTTTTCTTCTAAGTGGAACCCCCAAAAAGAACACGTGATTCCAATGTGGGACCATTGGTATGAAGAGGTCCTTTTTCTTTTATCTTGAAGCGTCTGTCACCTACCTCATACTGATTTTTCTTGTTGCCAGAGACTTGCAGAATCAATTTACAATCTTTCTCTGTAATAACGTCATGTTTCTGTAGGTCAAACAAAACCTGGAGCTGTATAATTCCCTTGCTGGGTTTATTAACACAAACAAGGTGTGGTAAGCTTGAAATGTAATTGTTACTGTTATATTTGTAATTACCCTAGCACACAGAGACCTTGCCTGAGATTGAAGTCCCGCTGTACCAGGATCTGTGCAAACAGAGCATTTCTAACAGCTGAAAGTCTAAACAAACAGGAAAAGGGAGAGAGGAGAAACATGGGTGACTAGTTGCAGCAGTGTGAATAACATGACCCAGGAAAGCCAGAACCAGAACTCAGAGCTACAGCCCTGATTGTACTTAGTTACTTAATGCCACCATTTTGCTATCTGAGATGGGTCATCTCCCTTAAAGGGTTTAGAAAGTGGCCAGACCAGTTCCTCTGTTTATATAAGGAAGATGTTTGTAGACCTCTTGATCCCAAAGCAATTAATATAGCCCATAGGGGGAGAAAAAGGAAGAAAAAAAAATAAAAAAAGGCTAGATTCTCATGTAAATGGCACCCTGAGTGCCTAAAAATTGTTACAGATGTTTTTGTGTAGGGTTATTTTTCTGGTGAGTGGCCTCTCTGTGGTCAGTTGTAAGCATCACATTTACATAGTTACGTATTTCTGAAAAAGCCTATTGCATAAAGTTGGGATCACACCAAATGAAAACAAAACACAACACTAACAAAAAAAGCAAGCTCTTCCAGCAACGTTCAGTAACTGAGTTAGAGGTTAGTGCTGCGTTCTGGAAAAAAAAATTCCAGGCACCATATGATTTCATGCACTAAAAAATTTTAAACATTTCAGAGGAACATAACATATGACATAGGGTGCTTTTATTTAATGAATGACTTTAAAAAATGGGGCCAGTGTCCCTTCTCACAGATGTACATCCTGTGCCAAGAGCGTTGCTGTACAATGTGTCATCACTTGGGAACCTAAAGAATTGTACTTGAGAAAACATTGCTACAAAATATCATCCCCTTCCCAGAAAGGTTCACTTCAGGCTTTGTAGAAAAACAGAACAACTCATTTCCACTGAATATAATTCATCTATTGAGAAACTTTCTTAAAGGCATAGGTTGTTGAGCAAGTGGCTGGAAAACTGTTTAATCTCATAGTAACAATAATAGTCCATCATTATTATTACTACTTAGCTCTTGCATAGCGCTCTCCATCCTCAGAGGATTTTACAAACATGAAGCAGTTCATCTTCGCAGCACCCCAGTGAGGTGGGAAAGTGCTATTAGCCCCTTTGCAGGATCTGTGCAGGGGTGCCTTCTCCCTGAAGTGTTTTGCCTGAGTGGGGCTTTTCTTCCTCACTTTAAACGCTATGTTTTCTGCTTCTGGCCAGCCTGAGGTAGAGCTACTGTGGAGACAAGACCCTTCAGTTTTACCATAAACGTCAGCCCTGAGTCTAGAGGGCTTTGTCCGATGTATTTGTACCTCAGAGTATTTTATATGATTGGCACTGTGGCTGGGAGGAAAGGAAAGGGGAAATGGGGAAGGAAAAAGGGTAAGGAGAAATGAGTAAGGAAAGAGAATGGAAAATGAAAGCCAGGAGGCTGTTTAGCTGCCATGAGAAGCCTCTAGTTAAGATGCTCATGCAAGCAACTTGCTGTTTGAGCAAAGCGGCAAGTGATACGTGATGTATAAATGGGAACTCATTACAGATGGAGCTACGCTGGCTCAAAAATGCTTTTGTTCAGATGATGCGTTTTGTTTGGAGAAATTAGACCAGTTTACAGCAAGGAATTGTTTTACTGATTTAAACCTCATCTCCACAACAGCATTGTTCACTGGGGTAACTAAACACAAGGGTGTATGTGTATTTATTTTTGGGGACTATAACTGAACGTCCTCTTAAGAGTTTATCACCCAGAGGGATGCATTGCTGCTGCCTTTAGGATGCTCCCAGCATCAACTGCTTCAAGAGCAGTACAAGTTCTGTCTCTCATTGTGTGCTCAGGAAAAAAAAAAAGGCGGGGGGGGGGGGGTTGGGGGGGTGAGGGGGGGGGGGGGGTTGAGCCCTACCAGGAGATTCTTTCCCAAGATAAAACCAGGATCATTCAGAAGAACCACTCCTTTAGCAGGTCAAGGGGAGGATGGTGACCAGTGGAGAGCTGCTGTAGCTCCAGAGGGAAAAGAATGAGTTACTCTGAGTGCTAATAATTTAAGCTGGATCTTCCACAGACGTAACAGTTTGTATAACCTGCCCTTAGGCACAGTGGGACGGCCCATCCCCTTTCCCTAGCTCTGACAGATTACCCACTTTTCAAAAGACCTCCCTTTAAGGACACCCCTCTGCACTGCCCCCAGTCAGGGTCCTCTCAGGGACTCGAAAATCACCTGGACCATTCCTCACCCCCTGAGATGCCACCCAGGACTTGTGTCAGAGCCCCCATCCCGGGGCGAGCCGCCCTCCTCCTGCAGCGAGGGGAGCAGAGCCCGGTGCGGCGTGGGGCACCCTCAGAGCAGGGACCCCCAGAGCATCCCCAGCGCTGCTGGCGGCTGGGGGGGAGGCCGGGCACACCGGCTCTGGCCTGATCTCTGTCCTTAGGCTCCCTCTAGAGTTTACAGCGACCGAGCAAAAGGTCTTCATCTCCGCTTGGCTGCATCCTCCCGTTGCAGTGCGGCCGCATCCAGGCTCCTGCCCGCAGCAGGGCAGCGGGAGCGGCTGCTGGCAGGGATGCTGCTGGCAGGGATGCTGCCCGCCGGGCTCCGGCACCCTTCCCTAATGCTGAACTCTAACCCTGCCCATGAGGAGCCCGTTAAGCATCTCAGGAGTATCCCCAAGGCGCCCAAGTAAATTTTCCTGGGGTCTGTGGCTCTAGCATTGTGACAGCCTCGTCCCAGGTCTCTGGAAGAAGTCAGGGTTTTGCCAGAAAAAGCAGAGGTGGTATGGGAACAGCATCAGCTCAGTGGCAACTGAGGTGGGGGAGAACTCCCCGAAGCCCCCAGCTTCCTCCTGACGGGTCACCCCATGCTCTCGCCTTCCCCATCCTCAAGCCGGGACGGCGCGCCCCGTGGGGTGTTATTCCCAGCCCACCGGCTGCTTGCGAAGGAGCGTGGAGAGCCCCAGGTCACCCCCCCCGCTGCGTGCGGCTCGGATGCGCCTTGCCGTTTCGCCTGACAGCCTTATAAAGTGCTCGGAGAGGAGGGTGGCCAGGAGGAGGGCGGGAAGCCTGCCTGAGCGGTGCTGGAGGGGAGAAAAACAGCCGGCAGCTCTGCCCGTGGAGAAGCTCAGACACGACGGGGGGAGCAGGGCACCGGGGGGAGCGGGGACGGGGCGTTCACGGGGCTGAGAGGAGCCAGGACATCCTCGCACGGACCTCCCTGGGAACACCCCTCCCCGGGTCACTCCTCCGAGCCCGCCGCTTGTTCTCCTTTGGGTTTATTCGCCTTTCCCTCTTGCAGTCCCCTCTTCCGAGCTTTTCACCAGCTGCTTCTTCAGCTCCAGAGGCGACAGGGGGAGGAAAAGCGGCCACCTCGACGGGAGCCGCCCGGAGCTCGCCCCCCGCCTCATTCCCGGCGCCGCCTCCCCACAGCCCCCCAGGCCGGGCTGCTGTGCCCTCCTTTTGCAAGACGATGGCGCTCTCATCTTTCTGCATCCCTCCTCCGGGGCTCTATAGTATTTTTTCACGCTTCGCTGCTACTACGGGCAGACGCCTGCCTCTCTCGCGATTTGCTGCGGCCATCGGGGGTGCCTGACTGTAAACAAAACACTTTAGATCATGGCAAGGTCGCTGCAGACACAGCCTTTCTCCTTCGCAGCCGCCGCGATTTAAGGTGGATTGCCTCCGACCGGGGGGGGGGGGGGGGGGGGGGGCAGCAACGCGAGGGCCGCGGTCCCCGAGTGCGGCTGCGCTGATTTATTTTTTATTTTTTTCCCCCTTATTTTGTTCACAAGGTGTCCTCCCGGCCTCCTCCCAGTCCCCCGGGCGCTGTGGCTCCCCTCCTTCGGAGGGCACAGCCCTTGATGGAGGAGAAGGAGCAGCCAGATAAGCCAGTAGCGGACCGCTCCCCTTTCCTTCTTTCTCTTCCAGCAGTGGCAACATGTCTTTAGTTACTCATTTTCAACATACTTGTACGGCAGTAGCATCATCTGGGGGCTGAGTGCCAGGCCCCTGTGCTAGGGGCTGTATAAAGAGAACAAAAAAGAAGGTCCTTGTCCCACAGGAACTTGTTTCTTCTTTTCCAGATGCTACAGACAGATAAATCAGTGCTCTTTGCTGCTGCAGTCATGTTCCTGTTTGTTTACTTGTGAGGCTACACGGTCTTTACCAATGCTTGCACCCCATTATTGCCATCATCAATCATTGCCATCATTATTATATGATTTTGTACTCTGGTACACTGCCACAATCCTACCAGCAAGCAGCTTGCCTTTCTTTTCCGGACTTGGGGTCAGGCAGTGACTCCCAGCAAGCCAGGGACCAGAGAGTGGGAACTACTCACATGAGAAAGTTCCAGAAGGTTACCAGTTGGCACTGCTGCAAGACGGCCCCCGTCAGCACCGTGAGCCCTGGGCATCTTCAGGAGCCCCACGACATATTTTGTAGATTGCCTTCCTAGTATACACCCCCGCTCCTGTACTGATCAATACACGAATGAAATGTCCCACACCTGACAGAGAAAGTGGAAGAGAATTTTGAAATGGCACTTCCTGGCTGGTGCCTATGAAAATCAAAGACAGGAAAGCCTGGAGAAAGGAAGAAGAAATCCTTCAAATAAAGCAGATGAATAGGCCTCACTTTGCCAGCTCATGCAGCTTTATCATAGAGTTGCAACTTCAAAAAAAAAAAAAAAAGTCTAACCTCCTGCAGACATGAGAATGTCAGTTTTAATTTTCTGTAAGTGGATTGCTAGATTTTGTGGTTGCTGAGAGAAGCTGGAAAACAACTTCTGAGCGCTAAAAATCCCGGCAAACAAAGAAAAATAACATGGCTAATATTTTATTTCAACCTTGTGGTTTTAAAACCCATCTCATTTTTATTCTTCTTTTTTGGCTGCGCATATCATTGCTGGAACCAGGGACTGGCCGTACTGAGATCGCTTGGGCGAGGGGGCTGAGCAAGGGCCAGGGGCCTCTGCCTAGGGGCTGATGGAGGCAAGCAGAGTGCTGAGGCCTGGTTTTGAGTGTTGTGAGCTGGTTTTGTTCCCTTTACAATATTTGCAGAGTTTAGCTCACTGGCTAGCAAAAGCAACTGCATTGTAGGTTTGGGTGGCCCATCGCAACTGCAGACCCCAACCCAGATGGTGTGTGTGTGTGTGTGTCTGTTGTGCGTGAGCACAGCACGGGGCAGAAGCTCGCTATCTTCAAGGCCACACCAGTTGACTCTTCTCTCAGCCAGTTGAACCTGGTTGTGCTGGCCCTGGCTTGCTGAGGTAGCTTGCTGCTGGTGCAGCCCCCCAGAACCAGTATCCCAAGGTGGTTGTGTCTGACCTTGCCAGATGGCCTGGCGTGAAGGGTCTCCAGTCCTCCTAGCCACCTGGGCCCTGGGAAAAGCCCAAACCTCCAGCACCTGCAAGCAGCCCCAGTGTCCTGCAACGTGCCGAGGGGGCTGCCCAGCCCACCGAGGGAAGGTGGCAGTGGGAAGGGGCTACAGCCAAGGATGGGATGGAGGAGGATGCTGCGTTGCTCTTATCTCCAGTGTGCCTGCTGCAGCTATCCAAGGAAGCAGCTCAGAAAATCCCTGGCTGCGACTCTTGGCTCGCCTAATCTTCAGAGCACACAAACAGGGCTAAAACAAAGGCTTTCGTTTCCTTCCCTCTGCTCGCCGAGGTCTGAAATCCCTGCGGAGGCTTTCTAGGGCCATTTCCACACCTTAATGGTCCTTCCTCTGCCGGGCAGACAGCAAGAGGCGATCCCTCCCTCGCTCCTGGTGACCGGGCTCCGTGATGGGACAGGGGTCCCGGGGGGTCCTGCTGCTGTCTGTGATGGGACGGGCGTCCCGGGGGGTCCCGGGTCCCGCTCCCGTCTGGGGGCTGCCCTGAACTCCTGACGGGCAGGGGGGGGGGGGGGGGGAGGCCGGGGCAAAGCAAAGCTCCGGGCGCTATGAAGACCGAGCCAAAACGTAGCTAGCTGCCACCATTACTCCAGGCCCGGCGGCCGAGCAACAGCATTTTTCTTTCTTTCTTTCCTTTTTTTTTTTTGTGTGGGGGGCACGAGTTTCGCCGTGCCTGGGCTTTGCGGGAGGACAGCGGTCGGGCTGGGCTGGGCTGGGCTGCGGTGCACAGAGCCGTGCCGTGCCGGCGGCCTCCATCGCGCCGGCTTCTCCCCGCCCCACCGAAGGGAGGCAGCGGAGCCGGGGCCACCTTTAGGGCCGGCGGCGGCGGCGAGGTAGGGCCGCGCCGACGGGGCGGTGCCCGGCGCCCTAACCAATGGCTCGGCTCCGCTGTTTAAATAGACTCGTCCTGTCAATCATTTTCTCCTTCGTCAACCTCCCTTCAATCGCCATATTGGGCAACCGAGAAAAGGGCTCGTCTCGCCCGGGGTTTTTTTCCCCCCCTCTCGCCCTTTTTTACTACGCGGCCGCGGGGAGAGCGGCGGGGCCGGGCGGCCGTCGGGGGGACAGCGCGGAGCTAGGGCCGCGGAGGGAGGGACGGACGGACGGAAGGAGGGAGGGAGGGAGGGCAGCAGCACTCCCTGCCCGCCTGCCTGCCTGCCTGCCTGCCTGCTGCACGCTCCCTGCGCGCCCCCTGCGCGCTCCCCGCCCGCCTGCGCGCTCCCCCGTGCGGCTCTCGACCCGCCCGGGCTCCTCGACGGCGGCCGTCGGGGCTGCGGCGCCTGGGGCAGAGCCTCTCCGCCGCTCCTCCGAGGGCGAGCGGGGCGGCGCGGAGAGAGGAGGAGAAGCTGCGAGCGCCGAGAGGTGAAAGGCGGAGAGCAGGAGGAGGAGAAGGAGGAGGAGGAAGGGGGAGCAGCGAGAAAAACAAGCGCCGACAGAAGAAAGAGGCCGGGGGGAGATGTCAAACGTACGCATTTCTAATGGGAGCCCTACCCTGGAGCGCATGGAAGCCCGGCAGTCGGAGTACCCGAAGCCGTCAGCCTGCAGGAACCTCTTCGGGCCGGTGAACCACGAAGAGTTAAACAGGGACTTGAAGAAGCACCGCAAGGAGATGGAGGAGGCATGCCAGAGGAAGTGGAATTTCGATTTCCAGAATCACAAGCCGCTGGAAGGCAGGTACGAGTGGCAAGCTGTGGAGAAGGGGAGCTCGCCCGAATTCTACTTCAGACCCCCGAGGCTACTCAAAGCTGTCTGCAAGTCCGCCGGCCACCAGAGCCTGGATGTAAACGGGAATTGCCAAACCGTGATTTTTGTCGGTTCTCAGGGAATCTCAGAGGACACTCACTGTGTAGATCAAAAGACTGCTCTTTCTGAAAAGCAGACGGACTTTGCAGAGCAGTGCACTGGGCAGAGGAAAAGACCTGCCACCGACGGTAACGTACCCTTTGGGGCGCTTTTCCCTGCGTGCCCTGCCAGTGTCAGCGCCACTTGTGGCCCCACCGCGGGGGGCTGTGCCCCACTGGGTGCCGGCCTGGGCCCCCCCGCCTCCCGACGCCTCCAAAAGCCCAGGCGCTGTTTGCAGCCCCGGGATGTGTTTTTTTTTTGGGGCGGGGTTGGGGGTGTCCCACGATAGGTGGGAGCCGGCGGCTGGTTTGCGAGCGAAAGCCCCTCCGTGGTAATAACGCTCCGTGCCCCCCAGCCGCCCCTCTGTGGGCATGGGGTGAGGAGAGGGGAAGGGGTGGGAGCTCGCAGCACCACGGCAAGCACTGACAGGGATTGGGACAGACCCAGGAAACTCTTGTCCCTTACCTAGAGGAGCACCCCTTCCTCCCCCCCCGGCCTCTCCCCCGAACGCAGCCCAATGTTGGCATCGGGCTGCGGGGATGTGCGGGAGTGACCCCCCGCTGCCCATCCAGCCCCCCCCCCCCTCCTCCCCCGCCCCCCCCCGGCTAGCGAGCAAACATCTGGCAGGAAAATATTTTAATATCAGTGTTCCCCCCCTCCCATCATTCCCCCCTCCGTTTTTGATTTTCCCCTCCTAGATTCCTCTCCTCAAAATAAAAGAGCCAACACAACAGAAGAAGAGGTTTCAGAAGACTCCCCCAGTGCCAGTTCAGTGGAGCAAACACCCAAGAAATCAAGCCCGAGAAGACATCAAACGTAAACCGTTTAGGTAGGTTCCCTTTATGGTCTCAGTGTTAGGATGAGGCTGTGGGAAGGAAGGGGTGAGCAAGTGGCCCCCCTGCTGGACCTGGGGGTTTGGGGTCCCTCCGGCACGGCTGGGGTGGGGGGAGCTGCATGGAGCAGGGGCTGGCTGGGGGGGGTGGGAGGCGCAGGGCTCCCAGCAGCCTTTGAAAAGAACAAAACAAGGGCGAAGCGCAGCAGCGCCGGGCCCCCAGCCGTCACCAGGGCAGGGGGCGGCGGTGGGAGCCCACCCCCGGCCCCCCGACCTGTGCGCCCCCCGCCCTCCTCGCTGCCCTGCTCCTGCAACCCTCCCCGGCCATCCCCAGACGCGCTTGGGGCCGTGCCGGGGCAGGACTGGGGTCTCCAAGGGGGCCGGTGGGTGGTGGTAGGTGGGGGGGCCCGGGGGGTGCCCCCTCCCGGGGCGTTTTGGCCCCCTTGCCCCTGCGCTTGGCAGCCACCTTCCACCCGGGAGAGCTGGGGTCGAGAAAAGCGGGCTTCAGCGGGAGGCTGGGCACTCTGGGGCCTAGTTAAGCAAGCGGCTTGTTTTTTTCTTATTTTTTTTTTTCCGGTTGTTTTGGTTTGGCTTTAGGCGCTGGCAAAGGGGTGAATTTGCAGGGAAGGGAGCGGGTTAATGGGAGCCGAGCTTTTTTTTTTTTTTGTGTGTGTGTGTGTGTGTGTGTGCGTGCGTTGTTGTTGTTTTGTTTTAATGCGAGGGCTTGGGGCAGAGGGACTTGGTAAATTGCGCCGGCGGTTGTTTCAGAGCCGAGGTTCGGAGAGAGGTTCACAAACACGGTCTGCGATTGTGCAGAAGAGATTAAGCTGTAAAGCAGAAGTTGCAACAAATTAGTCCTGCTGGGGGGAGCACGGCTGCGTGCGGCCCTATGCAAACACCGCTGCCCCCGCCCGCTTGGCCTTTGGGCTTTGGTTTTTTTTCGGGGCGAGGGGACGCTCGGCGGCTCCGGCAGCGGCCCGCAGGACGGCGGCGGCCCCGCAGCATCCCGGCGGCGTGGCCCCGACGGGGCGGCCGGGACCCGCCCGGGCAGTGCCTTCCCGCCCCGGGGGGCCGCGGTGGTTTGAACCGGTTGCGCCCCCCCGGCGGCCGCCGAGGGAAAGGATCCCGTTTGTTTGGGCCGTTTCTAAACGTCTTCTCGCCGTCTTCTTCCCCTGTGGCAGAGCAGAGAAGGCGCGGTTCCTTGTTCATCGGGTGCCTCGGGAGTCGGTGAAGTGAGGAAGACGTAAAGGCGTAGCAGAGAGGAGGATACATATCGTCGAGCTCCATGGGATGGAGGTCCTGTACAAGCACTGAAAAAACAACAACAGAAAGCAAGACAAAAAAAAAAAAAGGCAAACAATAACACTAAAATTTTAGGCACTCTTAAAAGACCTGCCTCTAAAAGCATTGGATGTAGCATTGTGCAATTAGGTGTTTCCTTATTTGCTTCATTGTACTACCTGTGTATATAGTTTTTACCTTATGTAGCACATAAACGTTATTGGGTGGGGGGAGGGAGTGGAAGAGGGCGACTGATTGGAACTTGCTTTCACAATCTAGCAAGCAAAGAAATGTATGAAGAGGAGCAGTGTAGGCTTTTTATTACTTAAAGATGTATTGTCCCTTTAAGTGGGTCCACCGCCGCTTTTTTTTTTTTTTTTTTTTTTTTTCCCTGAATGTACCATCGTGGTAATGCTGCTTACAGCAGATTGTTACGGGCCGCTTGTGAAACTTCTTCCTACGTTAAGCTGAAGAGGTGGGAGCTGCGATGATTCCGTTATGTGGTAGCAAAGGTTTCCCTTCCACCGACCTCAAATCCCTGAGAGCAAATTTGAATGCCTGTAAACTCCTGGAAATTCATCCTGTTTGTTACATCGCCTGTTTTTTTTTTTTTTTTAATTATTATTTTTTTGAAACTAATATGGAGGGCTTTTGCTCTGAATCTAGAATGTTGTTTCCTGATCTGACCCACTTCCCAAAGTGCTTGTGTGTGAGGGAAAGGGATACTACATCTTTAAACAGTATTTCTACATTGCCTGTGTACCTGTATGTAAAAATAAAAGGAAAGTTTGAAGTGTACTTGTGTACATAACTCTGTAAAGACACTGAGAAATTATACTAACTTATTTATGTTAAAAGATTTTTTTTTAATCTAGAAAACAATATTTTTCCCCATAAAGCCAAAGTGGCATGTTTTTGTGCATTTGTAAATGCTCTATTTGGTAGACTTTTTAGTTGTTTTTTTTTTCTCCTTTTTTTTTTCCCTGGTAATTAATATGGCTATGCTTAAAGGATTGCAGACTGAGCCAATTTAATATTTTTTTTTTGTAATGTGTGGGAAAAAAAAATCCAGATTGATACTGTTTCACATCGAGCAATCAATAAAGAAAACTGCCATATATAAGAAATATGTTCTTCATTAGTGTGTGCTTCCACCTCACTCTGCCTGGCACAGGAGGAAATTAGCTTGCTTCAAGAAAGAACAGCGAGGTTCCTTGGGGTATCTCTTCCTGTGGCTTGAGCGCAGGTGAAAATAAGGGATCCGGCTCCAAGCGCCCTGCTATCATTGCTCCCCCGTGAGAGCTGGGAAGGACGTGCCCTCACCATTACAAATAGTGGAATTTCCTCTGCCACTTTTTTTTTTTTTTAGGGAAAAAATGATGTAGCTCAAGATACTTATTTTGCCGTTGACTCTGAGAGACCTCAACGGTGAGCCCAAGCTCTTTCTTCTCCGAGACGGCGGTCCCCAAAGCCGCGGCTTCACGCCGGGGCCGTGCCAGCGGCGTGTCCCCCCCCCCCCCCCCCCCCCCCAGCCGCTTTCACCCCGAAAATCTGGCGTGGCTGGCTGGTCTCCCCGCAGCTTTCCTGCCTCACTAAGATGGCGCCTCGCACGCCCCTGGCCCAGCAGATGCTGCTGCACACTCCGCAGCCCCCGGCCCCACCGCCGCTCCTGGGATGCGCGGGGATGCGCCCGGCGTGGGAGCCCCTCGCCCCCCGCTTATCCTCCCCCATCCCCATCCCCATCCACGGCCGGTCCCCGTCGCTCCTCCGGCTCCCGCAGAGGGGGTGACGCCGGGTTTGGGGGGCGCGCAGAGGGGCTGTCCCGCTCCATCTCCACGGCCAGCAAGGTGCGGCGTCCCGTGTCCACCCTCCCCCCCCCCCCCCCCCCCGAGGCGTTTTCATCCGGCGAAAAATAAATAATGAGGCGCAAATAAATAAAAAGGGGGCGGGGGGGGGGGGGAAGCCCTGATCGAGTCTCGCCCAGCCCTCGCTCGGGTCCTCCCCGCCCCCCCCGTGCCCCCCCTCCCGGTGCAACGCGATCCTGTTGTTTATCCCGGCCGCGCCTGGCTTCGCCCTCCCTCCGAAACCTCCCCGAAAACACTGGGGTGTGCTGGCCCGCGGTTGGGGAGGCATGGGGGGAGGGGCCCGCGTCCCCGCGCCCCCACCCCTCCGCCTCAATCTCAGCCCCCCGACTCGGGCAGATGCCCAGGACGAGAGGGGACGGGCAGGGCCATGTTTCCATCGGCGTTTTCCTCCTCCGGCTGCAAAGGATCGCTGAACACCCTGCCCTCCGCCCTCCCCCCGCATCCCGTTCCCCTCCCCCAGTTTGCCTCCAGGTTGCCCCAAAAGAAGGCGGGGCGTGGGGGAGGGCGAGGGGTGCGTGCTGGATTCTCGGCCGGTAAACTGAAAAAAATCCTCGCGAAATTAAAAAAAAAAAAAAAAGGATTCCCCCCCAACACGAACAAAGTGCTCATGATGGAAAACAAACAGCGGCGCCTTCCCGAGCCAGCCTATCCCAGCCACCAGCGCAAGCGAAACCTCCCCTCGCAGCCACCGCCGGCCGGGTGGACGTGGGGAGGCGGCGGGGGGCCGGGGGAAGCCCCCCGGGAAGGTGGGGGTGAGGGTGGTGTTGAGGTGCAAGGGCAGCGCTTTGAGCCCCCGGGCTGAGGCACGGTGCCCTGTGGGCAGCCCCTGCGACCAAATACGTCACCTTAGTATTTATTTTATTTTGTTCATTTTCTTTTTTATTTTCTTTTTGTTAGTTTTCTTTTCAAATTTTATTTTTTCATTTTTTTTTAATTATTATTATTATTATTATTATTTTTTTTCTGATGGCTGCTGGGGCTTTTCTCCTCGCCCTCCCACTTTCACCTGGGGCCGCGCCCGCCCCGCTCGCACCACCCCGGGGGAGCGGCGCCGGTCTCCCGCCCCCGCCCGCCCCGGCCCCTCGCCCTCCCCCCCCCTGCGGCGGCTCCGCCTCCTCCCCCGAAGTGAGCCTCGAGGGACCGAAAAAAAATATTTAAAAAAAAAATAAAAAAAAATCCCCACCGGGGAATGGGGAGCGGGGGCGGGGGCGGGGGCGGGGGGTCCCTTCCCCCCGGTTGTTGTTGCGGAGGGGCCGGGCGGCGGCGGAGCCTCCGCGGGAGGAAGCGGGGGGGGAGGGGGGGAAGGTTTAAGGTGGCGCTGGGCTTGCTGGAGCGCCATCCCCAGTTGAGCCGAGCCGGGCCAGTCCAGTGCAGAGCGGGATTTTTTTTTTTTTAATTTTATTTTTATTTTTTGGTAATTTTATCCCCTCCCCCCATCATCTTCCCTATCTTCGCGTTTCCCCCTCGGGCGGCTGGAGGCAACCTTGCCCCGCCGCTCCCGGGCCCGCCGAGTTTGGGGAGTGGGTGCTGGTGATTTGGGGTCGGGGGGTGGGGGCGGGGCGGGCCGGCCGCACTTTGTGCGAGCCGGGCGCCCTCCCCGGGTCCCGCCCCGACTGATGCAATAGGCGCGGTCGCCCCGTCTGCCTCGCGGGGGCGCGCGCGCTCGCAACGCACGCGCCCGCCTGCCCCCCCCCCCCCCCCCCCGCGCCGCACGTACCTGCACTCGTGCGCGCTCCCGAGTGGACGCGCGTGCACTGCGCCAAATAACCCCCCCGCGCCCCCCAATACCGCCCGAGGGGGCTCGGGGCTGTGTGTGTCTGTGGGGCGCTCTGCGCCACTCCCAGGCGACCACAGCGGCAAAAAGGGGGCCTGGGCCCCCCCCTTGGGACAGGGGGGTGGTGGCCTGGCGCACAGTTCATCCCTGCCTGGTGTGCTGGGGGTAACCCCAAAAGCACCCACAGCCCCCAAAGCACCCACAGTTGGGTGCCGAGGGCTCAGTTTCCCTTTCCGGGGTGTGTTAGGTGGGGAGCGGGTTTGGCCACTGCAGCCCCATGGGGTGTGGGTTTTAGGATTCAATTTGGGGAGAATGTATGTGTGGAGCTGGCTGGGCTATACACACCACAGAAGGGGTTTGTTTTCCCTTCCCTAAACCTGTGTATCCACTCTGCCAGGGGAGAAGGAGGTGACCGGATCCTCAGCAGGAGGTCATAGACCTGAGCAGGGCTCATGGGAGACTTTGGGCTGGAAGAGCCACTATTGGTGCATCCTCAACACCAGGGTTAACACCCACCAATTTTCAAATGATATTTTCATCAAATCGTGAAAGCACTGAAAAATGAAGCTTTCGGCTGTCTGTACCAACTGTGAAGCTTCAGCTGACCAAACCTGAAGAAACACTGAATGTCATTGTTTTCAAAACAAAATATCCTGCTTCAGGAATATCAGCATGTTTTCTTTCAGCATCTTTTGATATTTTGATATTTTCATCTTTCCATTTTAAAATGTCCTTTTTTTTTTTTTTTTTAATTTAAAAAGCACTCTAGTATTTTAATTTACCTTTTTTTTTTTTTAGTACCACCAAAAGAAAATTTTCACAGTAGAACAGCACGAACAAAATGTCTAGTCTGGTCTGCAATAAAATAACTCGATTATATTGTATGAATTGTTTTGCTCTGTCTCCAAATGAGATTTTGTCTGCTTTGATTTTAAAGGAAAAACATTGAAGACTCTCTCTCTCTCTCTCTTTTTTTTTTTTTTTAATATTGTTTTTTTTCCCCATTGCTTATGTTTGGTTTACTTGCTGAGCCAAAGACAGGCATTTTTCACACTGGTCAGGTAGTATCTGCAGTCGTGGTTTGCCATGTTTCACTCAAACGTTTTTTTTTCACTAGGCCATCTCCCTGATTCAGGGAGCTTGCATGTGTTTCCTCTCCCTGCCTGATTGCTGCCTAGCCCACATCAATCATTGCAAGGCTCAAAATTATGCAAA
Organism: Cygnus olor; assembly: GCF_009769625.2. Taxonomy (NCBI): domain Eukaryota; kingdom Metazoa; phylum Chordata; class Aves; order Anseriformes; family Anatidae; genus Cygnus; species Cygnus olor. Next base: position 71,245,706 of record NC_049169.1, on the reverse strand, counting down.
AAAATCTACTTTACTTAAAAGGAAGGCAAATTTATCTTTTCCTATATTGATTTGGCTGCTGATACAAAAAGCACAGCTGCCTAAATATAAATCAGCATCCAACCATCCGCTCTTCCCCTGTGCCTGCCTGAAGAAAACAAAACACAGCCGAGGGCAGTTAAAAAAATGCCCTGAAAGGAGGTTACTGGTGATGTAGAAGAAGCACTAATCATTCCAGATGACAGGTATCTGTCCGCCACAGAGCTTTGTCCCCTGTTGTCTTCTGTCATCCTCTGGCTCTGCCCCAATGTGGCGGGGTGCCTGACTGGCCCCGCCAGCCTCCTGGAGGAATGAGAGCAAGAGGGAACGGCCTCTGCCTAGCAGCACAGGCGAAAAATATTTCTGACAGGCAGCAGGTGGAAACAAAGTCGAGAGCTGCCCTGTTCCTGGTTCTTCTGTGGCAGGGTGCTCTGATAGACGGGAACCTTTGCTTCTCGTTACAGGGTCAACTTCCAGCCCTACAAGGCCACTGCAGCACGGGAACAGTCCTTGCCTCAAGGTTTGTAGCCCAGAGGCTGTGTGGGATAAGCAGTAGGTAAACGTGAGAGATGCAAGTCATGGATGGAGCATTTGGTCTGAGTGTAAAGGAGCAGGACAGACATGTGGCTGTTTTCCCTGCCGTCCCGTAGAAAGCAGTAGGCGTGGTGCCCAGAGCCAGGTCGGCCACCCCTTCAGGGCACCTCCAACTCCCCAGGCCTAAGCCATACTCCAGGTCTGAGCTAACCTAACATGCCTCCTTTTGGAGGGAGCAGAGCTGAGCTGCACTCCTCCTATTATACAGATACAGAACAGATACAGCTGTTTTGCTTCTTTTATTTATTTATTTAGTTATTTGCCACTCGGAGGGGGCAGCCTTGGGTTTTGGAGAAGGGCTGGGCTAAGACTGTCAGTCACACCACCTCTGCAGAAGAGGACACCAGTTCCTCCAAACAGCCCAGCCAAGTCAAGGAGAGAACAGCAGGGTGCCCGGCGTGCCTTGGCAGCTTGGCACCTGCTAGCCATCTCTGGGTGGAAGCATGGAGCTACACACCCTGTGGGTGAGCCTTCCCCATCCACAAGACCGGCTGTGCCAGTTCAGGCTTTTATACCTGTCCATCCCAGCGCGCCTGCGGCTATTTGGAGGAGCCAGCAGGCAGGAACATTAGTTTCATTCCAATTTTATCCTTGGCCTCACATCTGAGACTTCAAGAAAGGATTCCAGTTGCGGGCAGGCTCCCCATTATGTGTGCTCCAGACACAGTTCCCACAAAGACCAAGTGGCTCCTTACGTGGAAGGCCAAACACACAACTGTTGCCTGATAAACGTTTTCTGCCATGACTGACTCCACAGAGATTGAAAGTGGGGACTCGATGTGCGAAATGGGCTCCCTCCTGCTCCCTCGCTGCTGGGACAGGGTGGAAGAGCTCTGCACAAGGTGGCTGTGCCCCGGTGAGCAGTCGCAGCTGTAGACCTCACTTTCTGCTTTCCCTGGGGAGAGAAGCTGGAGGTCCAGGACTGACCACACTGTGCATTTTTTTCCTGCCATATGGGAAGCCTGAAGTCAATGCTGTAAGCTTTGCGACCTGGTAGACCCCAACCTTTCTTTTTTTTTTTCTTTTTTTTTTCTTTTTTTTTTTTCTTCCTCCCCCTTGGAGTTGAAGTGATAAATTGTTCTCATCCCAGCTGCCACCTTCCTGCCTTATTTATTTCATTCTGTTTGGGGACCAGGGTTCAGAAGGGAAGGGACATGCGCAGGCATACAAACATGGGTAGATAATTATTTAATTAGTGGATCAGTGGAGGAGAGACCTCTACTGGCTGCACTCGATGAGCTGCTGCCGTACGTTGTCCGTTTGTCTGGCCACAGCCAGGATGTGCTGCTGGTGGGATTTTCTGCTTGCCCTCACTCCTGCTGCTTTGACAGTTTCCTCCTGGGTCTCAGACATTTCCCAAGGAAAGCTAAAACACAACCTTTCATGTTCTCCCGTCTTTTTAAAAAATTCAGCATATTAGGGAGTCCCTTAGAACTCTAGCAATTGCTAGCAGCTCAGTTTGTGACAGTGCTCAGTGCGGTAAGCAAAGCGTCTTCTTCCTTTGGGAGGAGCTGAGCCTTGGGCACTGACACATGGAAGAGAATTAGAGAATTACTGGTACTGCGGGACAAGGCAACAGGGTGTTTTCGTTCAGTCTATTGAGTTCAGTTGCTCTTTATCCCCTTTCTGCTCTTCCTCCCAACAGGCTGTGTCCTGCAGCACTGAGGATGGCATCGCCAACTGCCTCTCCTGGGTTAGTGGTTGGCCTCTGCTGCCAGGCAGTCAGATAGATGTTAGCTCCTACCTGGGCCATACCTGGGGTCGACAGTGAATGCTTTTCTTGTTGGTCTGGGGAAAAGATAATACATAGATATTATTTATTTATTTATTTATTTATTCCTAGCCAAGTCATCTTTATCTGAGCATCATCAATGCAAAAGAGGGCTTGGTGTTTGCAAACAGGTGGAGTTGGGTGAGCTCCACGTTATTCACAGAGTGGAAGACCTTGAAGTCCCAACCTTCCAGTTTCACTGAAAGCAAGGGAGGCAGTAGTTTCACAGCCTGTACTGCCTACACGCTGGCTTAGGCATCCCCTTCCTTCCTCATCCAGCCCACTCATTCCTGCCCCTGGCACAGCTGGTGAAGTTACGTGAGGAACTGGATTAGGGAATGGGCCTGGCAGAGATTTCCTACCTACCTTTCTTTGTTGTTTTTTTTCTGCTTTCCAGCTGGATCCACTTCTGGTCTACTTCATCACACAACTGCACTAACAACTCTACCAGCACAGTGGGTGGCAATGAGCAAGCTGGCAGTGCTGCCATGAGCTTACAGCCTGTGAGCTGACGGTGTCTTCCCTGGGCTTTGCAGTAAGGCAAAAACTTGTGTGGTAAAACTGCCCTCTATCCTACGTTGATTAGTCTTGCTAGAAGGTGCTGTGCAACCTCTGGCACTGCAGCCCAAGCCTTTGCCTTCCAGTTTTCATCTCATATCTCTGGCCAGCTAAATCTGTTCCACAAATGACTGAGAGCTGCTTATTTGGGGAAACAGAGGTTAGCGCTGGTGGCCTGAAGTTTCAGGATTGTCTGTCATATCTCCATCATGGAGGTATTACAGAGATGTTTACTGTGTCAAATTTATTCATTATTTTGTAGGAAAGTAACCTGGTGTGTAGGATGCAAAGACAGAGAAAGGTGCAACAGTGGCTTTTGGTGCTGCAGGCCCTGCATTCTTCATTGTCACCCTTATGAAATCCTAGCCTGGAGCCAGGAGCTGCTGTGATCACTCCTGTCCCATGGCCAGGGCCGTGCCTTACCTGTGTACCCCACAGATGGCTATCTGTCTGTCTCCTGCTACTGCCCTGGTCTGTGGTCTGTGTGTGGTGCAGGATCACAGTACGGGCGCAAGGCACTGCAGCCAGGCAGCCTTCCAGTGGCACCGGGCTGACAGACCTATGGGAAGGTATGGGATGTGGCTGTCTCCTGGTATGGCACCTTCAGATTGCATGTCTTCTTTGGACAACTTGGAGTTGTAGGTACTCTCAGCATACCAACAGACCTCAATACCAGAAGCACTTGCTTTCTTTCAAAACACACTGGAAGCCTCATCACCAGCTTTTATGCCCTTTCCTCTGTTCCCCCTTTGCTGGTCACTACATGGTTAGGGCACCCAAAGTTTCATTTACCTCTTCTGTATGGGAGGACCAAAGTTTCTTTTCTCTCTGGAGTGTCCTAGATACTGGACTCTTGGCTTTTCTGGGTCCTTCTGTCCTTGTGAGCTGCTCCATCACCTGAAACAGAGTGAAAGATTCACTGTTTATTCTCCAGAAATCTTTCAGGCAGGAACTTGAACATGGGGCTCCTTCTTCTGAGCTGAGTGTCCCAGATGCTAAGTATAAAAGTCTGTGGCAGACTTTTTAGTTTAGTTTAGTGCCTTCCTCCCTCCCTCCCTCCCTCCCTTCCTCCCTCCCTTCCTTCCTCCCTTCCTTCCTTCCTTCCTTCCTTCCTTCCTTCCTTCCTTCCTTCCTTCCTTCCTTCCTCCCTCCCTCCCTTCTCTCCCTACCTTCCTCCCTTCCTTCCTCCCTCCCTCCTTTCCTCTCTCCCTTCCTCCCTCCCTTCCTTCTTCCCTTCATTCCTTCCTCCCTCCCTCCCTCCCTCCCTCCCACCCCCCCTTCCTTCCTTCCTTCCTTCCTTCCTTCCTTCCTTCCTTCCTTCCTTCCTTCCTCCCCCCCTCCCTCCCTCCCTCCCTTCTCTCCCTCCCTTCCTCCCTTCCTTCCTCCCTCCTTTCCTCTCTCCCTTCCTCCCTCCCTCCCTTCCTCCCTTCCATCCGTCCTTCTGTCCATCCTTCCTTCCATCCTTCCTTCTGTCCTTCCATCCTTCTGTCCTTCTTTCTGTCCTTCTGTCCCTCTGTCCTTCCATCCCTCTGTCTGTTCCTCCGTCCTTCCCTCTGTCCTTCCCTCTGTCCCTTCCCTCCATCCTTCCTTTCCTCTGTCCTTCTGTCCTTCTGTCCTCTCTCTGTCCAGATCTTTGGAGGAAGAAAAGCTTGAAAATCAGTTCAGATCCTAGGAAGTGGAAGGCTACAAGCCCAGCTAACCTCAAAGTAGCAAGATAAGCCCTCTGCTGTACTCGTTCCCAATCTAACTTAAAAGCATGCCCCTACTCTCTAGAGCTTCTGGCACATTACTCCCTCCTCGTGCTACTTAGTGCCTCTTCTGAGTGCCTTTTCTCATCTGTATTTGTACTGCCCCATTTATTAAGAAATTACTCTCAGTGCCACCACATCATGTCTTACCTCTTACATTCACCTTGAAGTGTGACTCTGATTGAAAACCACTGTACTGATGGCATTTTGCTTAGCTAATCTGATCTGCATGAGTAAGAAAGAACATCTTTGGGTCCCTTTCTTGAGCAGCAGTGGAGCAGATACCATATCACTTATTCATGCCCAGCTGTTATCAAGGGTGTCCCAGAGGGCTTTGCTGGTTGTCCAGGTTGTACAGGTGGATTTAAGGAATCTCTGCTACTTCTGATGGAAACCTGCCCTGTTTTTCTGTTCTCAGTGACTCAGAATAGGAGAGCTGCATTGAGCTCATGGCATGTGTCTTTATGCTCTGGGTGTTCAATGGCTTAAGCACCTCCTATCTACAAAAAAATCTCAATTCCAGTCTGAGGATTATATTCAAAACCCCTGCTCTTCAGATCCAGGTGAATTTCTAAGCTTGTCTGTCCAGGAGACAGAGGGCTTCTCAAGGGTTGGTGCAAGACCACACAGCAAAAATTCCCCCAAGGAGAATCACAGACACATTTCCTTCTGCTCTTAGTTTAAGGTACGCTTCCTGGTACTGAATTCTCTAACAAACATCCAGAAGCACCTTAAAAATAAAATGCCCCCTTGCCAAGTGAAACAAGCTACTGAACTCATAGACCTTCTCTGGGCAGGAGGATGAGAGAGAGAGAACAAACCACATGTGACAGATGTTAGGCGTGTTGCTCGATGCAATTCTGGAACCTGCTCAGATGCTGTGGTGAGGTGGGTGGTATTGCAAACCCATCTGGACTAGAAAAGAGAAACATTTTTCTAGTAAATGGAACATATCTGGTAGAGAAAGCACTGAGGGGTAATAAACATGTAGCAGAGAACTGCCGTCTGGGGAAACGGTCTTTGAGGTGAAGCTGCGGTGTCATGGTGCTTTCTTTATAAATAAGTTCTATATCACTTTGGAGTAACGAAGGACAAGATGCACTCGAGGCAGCTTTACTGAGTGGCAAACCAGACATGTAAAACAGAGAACTGCTGAACTGCTCTATTTCAGAGTACAGACCAGGGACTGCTATCTGAACAGCCTGCTTATAACTAGCAGCCAGATTCTTCTGAGCACTTTTTTTTTTTTTTTTTTTTTTTCAGTTCCTGAATGTCCTGCATAGGTTTGCATGAAGCCATGAACAAGTGTTGTGAATACTTACCTTGAGTAAGAGTGCTTTATGCTTTCTCTTCATCTGCTAAACAGTTCAGTGCACTGAATTCCTATTTCTGTAGACTGTATGTATCCTTAAAAGAAATAAAAATGTGTTTGGTGAGACAGCATTTTGTAATTGTGGAGAAAGTACGGAGGATAAAACTAATACACAAATCAGCACTTTGTATGGGGAGATGACAAACTCTCATGTTCCAGAAATTCCTTGTCTGTTAGGCCTTTCCTGGTGCAACCTCAGTGCTGAGGGTGCTGTGGCATTCTCTGGAAAAGCACTGAGTGACAAAATGGTCTCTTTTCCCCACTGAGAGACTGATTAAGTTACTCTAGACCAAGCCTGTGAATCTCTGGTGAAAAAGCTCTTTAGCACATTACATTATTTGCAGAGCTTGGTCCCTAAGTAACCATACAGGAACGCAGTCACTCTTTCAGGTACACCATAAGAAAGGGCAGGAGAGTACAGGGAGAGAGATGCTGGGACTGTATGAACTTGAAGTCTTCGATTAAATGCAAATATAAATATATATATATATATATGTATATAGACAGTGAATAAAAACAGGCCAGGGAAGTTATAAAAAACATGTGAAACATAAATAGATTTTTGGTTTGTTTTGCTTTGTTTTTGAAGTCCAATAAATATAAAGATTTCTTTTTCAGTCATGTAAAGCAGCATACAGGATGGTGGAGTTTTTCCAGGCTGCCTTAGTGTCTCTCTGTCTGGAGATAGCTAATTCCTTTTATTGCCATTTACGACCTTTCAGTAATACATGATATGTATTTTGCCAGGGTTGCAATCTCAAAGGACTGAAAGAAATTGAGGACATCTAGGTTATACTGAAGAGTCTGAACATAGTTTTCTGCTTTTTTTTACACCAGCCACAAAGAATTGCATCATTTCTTGGCTCAGATGATGGGCAAAAAAACAGTTTTCACTTTTTCAATATTACCCCCCCGGACGCTGGGTGCCTGTAATTTTGCAGGGATGCTCAAGACTGACAGATGGTCTTTGGTATTTTCTGGGGAATCTCAGTAGAAGTAGATAACACCCTATCTTTAATCTACTCTGAAATGGATTAGAATAGACAAATGGACCTTTCCAAAGACAGTGGAAAGATTTTCTTTCTTTCTTTCTTTCCTTCTTTCTTTCTTTTTCTTTCTTTCTTTCTTTCTTTCTTTCTTTCTTTCTTTCTATCTTTCTTTCTTTCTTTATCTCTCTCTCTCTCTCTTTCTCTCTCTCTTTCTTTCTCTCTCTTTCTTTCTTTCTTTCTCTCTCTCTCTCTTTTTTCTCTCTTTCTCTCTCTCTTTCTTTCTTTCTCTCTCTTTCTTTCTCTCTCTTTCTCTTTCTCTCTCTCTTACTTTCTCTCTCTTTCTTTCTTTCTTTCTCTCTCTCTCTCTCTCTTTTTTCTCTTTCTTTCTTTCTCTCTCTCTTTCTCTCTCTTTCTTTCTCTTTCTTTCTTTCTTTCTTTCTTTCTTTCTTTCTTTCTTTCTTTCTTTCTTTCTTTCTCTCTCTCTCTTTCCTCTTTCTCTCTCTCTTTCTCTTTCTCTTTCTCTTTCTCTTTCTCTTTCTCTTTCTCTTTCTCTTTCTCTTTCTCTTTCTCTTTCTCTTTCTCTCTCTCTCTCTCTCTTTCTTCCTTCCTTCCTTCCTGTCTTTGTTTTTCTTTCTTTCTGTCTTTCTGTCTTTCTGTCTTTCTCCGTCTCCGTCTCTGTCTCCGTCTCTTTCTCTCTCTCTCTCTCTCTTTCTCTTTCAAGAAAACATGCAGACAAACTGCCTCTCCACCTTTCCTCAAATTTGAGTTGTTTCTCTCTGCAGTCTGGGCCAGGGCCCCTCTGATGTCTTGCAGAAGCTCTGGCAAAGGCTGGAGAAGCCACTGATTCTCCACTTCGCTGCAATTTGTTGCCTCTTTGAAGAGCAGCTGTTGCCTTTGAAGTGAACTTTTCTGGGCAAACGAGTATCAACGGATAGGGTGAGATTTTGGCTGCAGATGGGCAGCAGCAAATTCCCTTCGCAGAGGGGACTTTGCTGGCAGAAAGCATGCAAGATGAAGATTCAGCTGCTCCACCAGCCACTTCGCACTGGAAATATGCAACAAGTGGGGATAAAGCGGAGGGTGAAACAGAGCTGCTCTGTGTTAATCTCCTCCTGGCCTAAGGTCCTTGGGAAGGATCAGCTTTGCTGCCCTGCCTGGCACCGACCCCTCAATGTTTTTGCTTCTCCTCTGAGTTGATGTGGAGCTCAGGTGAAGGAAAAGTTTTTAAGTGCAGGGTAATCTGCCTCCAGCATGGGATGGGGTGGTATTGCGTGGGTTTTGTCTGTGTTAGGGTGAGCTTATTGGGCAGGGCTGAGTCATTCCAGAGAAACACTAAGTCCTGCAAATGCTCAGGTGTCTCTGTATTACCCTTTGTTCACCTGCACTTCCTAGCTACCCAGTAGGCCTTTCTGTTCTCTGCAAGTATATGTCTTAAATTATTTTCTCTACACTTTTCATTCAACTTTCCATCAGTACCTACTTTACAGTGTGATGGTGCTGAGGTGTCAAAGTCTGCTTAGACATGCTGAGCTTGGCTGACTCACTCCCTTGAGATCCTCCTGTAGGTGTCCCTTTGTGTCACTGCCAGAAGGTGCCCAACCAGATAGGCACACAAAACACAACGTGCTGTGTGCTGCAGCCTTTTGGGAACTGAAACCTGGAACCTGCCTGGTGGTTCTGCTGATCTGGGGGTTTGCTTTGGATAGGGCGATTGCTGTAACAGGCTTGTTCATGGCAGTTCACACAGCTTTGTTTTTATGCAGCGTTTCACAAGCTGTGGACTAAAAGCAGTCTTCATGACTACTCAAATTTGTCTTGACTAAGCTCACCATTACTGAATATAGTACATAAGTATTGTTTTCAGGCAGCAGTAATCTCTCTGCAGATTTAGGGTAATTTAATCTCTTGACATGACTGTGCAACTCCTGTTATTTTTAGGCACGTACATTAAGAGAAGAAAAGGTCCATTTAATCTAAAAATATATTAGCAAGTTTTCCTGCTTTCACAAATCTGAAGCAGGTACCACAGGGAATAAGCCAAAAGTCTTTAACATAGGATTGCTTTTTGATGGCCAGAATGAGGCAGTTTTCATGATCACTCCTTGCTGGCTGATATTGGAAAGTCAGTTGCTGCTCTTGAAGATTGTTCCAGCAAGAATTAAAAAGAAGAGGACAAATGACAATGGAGCCTGTCAAGCTACATGGTGAAACAGGGTGGCTGTGAAAGTGGGTATGGCCAAGGTACTGGAGATCAGGCTCTAAGTCTCCTCTTTGGCAGAGCATGGAGCTCCTGTATGACTTATCATCAGCCCTGTGCAAAGCTGCTTCCCTCCCCACCTCTAAATGGGGGTGGTGTTGACTCTCACTGAATGGATAACTAAAATCAAAGCAGTTTTCTAAAGGTAAGGTGAAGATTCCGTTCCCTTCTGAATATTCCTAGCACCATTTATCCAACAGGCTTTGGCACATGTGATGAAAACCAAGAAAGATGTTGTTCAGGCCTCCACAGACTTTTTCAGGCTTAGCTTGGGTGGGAACCTGAGGTTAGGCATGGCAGGCTTTGCTCGTGACTGTGCTCTTTGAGTATGAAAAAGGGAAGGCAAAGGTGACAGACAAAGCGAGAAAAAAATCTTAAACTGTTGCACTTTGCGGGGGGGTGAGGTGGGGGACGACTGTTGCAGCTAGCAGGAAATAGTTGATTGTTTGTTGAAAAGCCTTGCTAACTGTGTTTGCTTTGGATACCAGAAGTCACTGGGTCACCCCGGGGACTGTGAGTCATGCTCCTCCTCGAAATGGAAAACATGGATTCGCAACCATGGTGCCATGCTCCTTGCTCAGCCGTGCCACAGGGCAGGCCCCCTCTATTGGAAAACGGGGAGGAGGCACAAGGCTGGAAGCGCCTTCCTGTCAGTGGAAGCTTTCCCCTCCAAAGAATTTAGGAAACTATTTCTGAAGCGCACATTGCTCTTCAAGCATCCTTCCTTGGTTTTGGGGAGGTCCTCAAGGAAGCAGCACAGTAGAGTTCTCTGGTTCTTGTATGCTTGTGTTGCTATGGACACAGAAATCTATTTCTGTGTCTTCTGCCTACATTTTGCCTATGTTTTACAGTGCCTTGAGTGTATTTTTAGGATCTGGGGTCCTGGATAGCTCAAAGCATTAAAGTCTCATCTTCTGCTCTCCCAGTGGGGTCTAGAGCTGGCTGGTGGTGACGATGTTACCCTTTTCTGCCTCTTCCTATAGGTGGAATGAAACTGGGTGGTGGTTTCATTCAGTCTATAAAGGAGCCATGGCTTTGGCAGCAAGAGGTGTTCCAGTTCCTTTCTTTGGCTCACACAGGGAAGCCTTCATTAAGAAAGAATAACAATGCTAACGGCTATTGGAGACACTGGAGGGCTAACACACAGGTTGGCATGGAAGTACACTGCCAGGATGTCAGTACCGACTTTGGCCCTGTCTGCACTGGGTACACAAGCCACCTTTATCTGTTTTCCTCACAACACTGCAGATTTAACACTTCACTTTCTTTCTGCTGGAAGCATAGGCCTGTGGGGGCTCCCAACACATAGAGACTGTCGCTGGGCATGTCTGGCAGGAGAGGAAGACCTCTGCCTTATGTGGCAGTAAACCCTTAACTCCATCCTTTGCTTCAGCGACAAGAAATTCCTTCCTTGCTGAGGGATAAATAAGTCTTTTGAGCACCTTTGGTCTGCCACATATTAACACATGCCTTAGTGTTCCCTGGTAAATGGTGGAATAATAATAATGTGGTTACAGGCCATCTGCGATGAAGTTGTGGGCTGTACCTGTCCCCATGGGTGACAGGTTTCTGCCTTCTGTTAGAGAACGTGGGGCTAGCAAAGAGGCTGTGTGTGGTAAGAGAATGGGTGTATTTAAGGAAATGGGGTTTAAATGAGAATTTAATTACTTGTTTTTGGCCTCATATCTGAGCAAGAATAACATGAAAACCTGAAATTAAGCACTTGTTGCATTCCAATACAGAGAAGAATGCCTCCAGTATTTGAAAATAATTCGAAGATAAATAGAATTAATACTTAACATATAAAAGAGGCAGCTAATGTTTTGACAGAGAAGCTTCCTCCTCAGAGCCAAGAACATGCATTACCTAAAGGAGAAAAATCCTCATTTGTACTGAAGGTTGCCAGGAGTCATAATTAAAGAACAAAATTAGTCAAGGCGAGGATGGAATGAAGAACAGAATGATTGTTGCTTCTTAGATAACTGTGCAGGCATGGCAGAAGGAGCATGCACTCTTTCCATGATTTCTCTTTTCTTGATCCGTCCCTATGTCCATTAAAACATGCACTGCAGGTTACTTTGGAATTAAAACAAAAATGAAAATAGAAATGCCTCACTGAACAAATTGTTCCACCATTGCTGGAAATCAGATTGCTTGCCCTCAGTCTTGTGGAGTCTTTGATGTCTAATCAGGGGCAAGTTAGTCTCTCGCTGTTCTAGCCTGTCCATCTCTGGGGGCATCACAGCATTTTCTTTCCTCTACTTGGCCACACGCTTGCACAAAGTGGGAGGTTTCATACCAACTTTGAGACAACCACTCCTCTGTCACATTTGATGGAAATTTCCTAGGCAGCTTAAAAACTCCCGGGAGGGCAAAGGGGAAGGGCAGATAACCAGAGACATACAGACCCACCCACATGCTGCGTGGTTGCACAAGGCTCATGTCTTCAGGAAACCACACAGAGGTTTTGCAGAGGATCGGACTCATTTGTAGGAGATTTGTTGTTCTAATATTATTAGTGCAGCACCCTGGCAATGGATACCCAGCTGTTCCCAAAAGGCGGGGAAGAGCAGTGCCATGACCAGAGAAAGGGTTAACTTGAAAGGAAAATCAGGTATTTTTCTGTCATAGCAAAACAGCATCTCACTGGGATATATAAAATACAAAGCCTTCTCCATTTTATGAACCTTTCATAGTGGCAAATGTGTAAATCATTTTTTTTTTTTTTCCCCCAGAAAGAAATCCACATGCTCACTTACTTTAATTCAAGTGAAGATGTTCGAACCCTGAAAAGTTTCCCCACAACCTGCAGAGACTGGGGATCTGGGAAGATTTTCCCAGTAGCCAAATTTTCTCTGTCTGGAACATCTTCAGAAATACCACTGAGGGATTTTAACCTGTTATTTTAGACAGAAAGTTGCAAAGTCCTCCCATTTTTTCCTCTTTCTGTGTTGGACCAAAAATATCTTCAGCAGACATAAACTGTGGCTTATTAGCAGAAAGATTTTTCTCTACAAAATGTCCGCTACTCCTAGAGGCAGACTTACGCTATATAATCCAGGATTTCAAGGACTAAGGTCACCACCAGATATGTCAGTCCACAGGGATATCATAACCCATAAATAACCCGGTTTTCCCTACTTCCTTTACCAATTAATGGGTTACTAAAGCAGAGGGCTTGGCTTGTATTGTTCCAGTCATGTTGGATGGGGAAAACTTTCAGAAGGAGGATTAAGCAAAAATCAGTTTTCAGATGATCTGTGGACGGCTACTGTTTAAGGCGTTCACATCGATTCTTGCAGTTTTCAGCAAGTGTACAAGAGAATCAGCTGTACTTCCAGTTCTGCTTAGTGAATCCTGACATTCCTAACAATTTTAATAATTGTTTAGAAATATGAGGGTATGTGCTACCAGAAGATGTTACAGCTGCTTTTTTTTCTTTTTTTTTCTCTCTTCTTTTTTTTTTTTTTTATTGATCTCAGGTTTGTAAAATATTTCCCTGCCAACTTACTTCTCAAAAAAACTGTCTCATTATGCTTTATCTTCTCCATTCTCCTTGAAGACTCTGATTAGAGCATTCTTCTAATTTTGAATGGGATTAGGGCCAGAATATGAGATAGTGAGTGACTTATATCGGTGTGATATTTCCTGCTCTTACTACGATGTTTTTGTATAAATTGGGTGTTTCTTTGTTAAAGTAAAGGGGGTTTGTACCTGGCTCATCTTTTTATACTAATTATTCTTCCTACTTATTTACTTACTAAAATATAGGTATTGGGGCTGAATTGTAAAACTCAGTGTTCACTCAGATGAATAGTGCCATTGAATTAGTGGGCATACCTGAATAAGGTCTATTATTAAGCACAATACTTAATTTCTGTTTGCTTTTAACAAATATCCAGAGTAACATAAGCAATGTTCTGTGATGCTGATACCTAAGCATATCACATCAAAACACATTTTTTAACATGTGTAGGAAAGAGAGCTATGCTCATCATTTTCCCCCATCCCACAATTCAGTTGAGACATTGCTCTCCTTTTCTTCATGATCCAGGCTCGTGGATGAAGAACACAGGTGTAATGTTCAAACCCTGAAAAATCTCCCCAGAGCCTGCAGAGCTTGAGGATCTGGGAAGCTTATAATGTGGCTGACTTGGCTGAAATCTCACAGGGCCAGCAGGAGGCCCAATTTTGTCTACACAAATGCCAAATTTCTTTTCCAGTGCATGGAGCCATTACTGAACCCGACAATAGGTTTCTTTTCATATCTAAAATCCTTAACAGGGGCAACATATATTTTTCCCCTAGTCTTGTGCTGAGAAATGCCTGAACCATTTTGCTGAAACTTTCCCAAAAACCACTTAGCCTGGGGCAGACAGCATGTATGGAAATAATCCAGCCCAAACAGCTGAAATTTGGCAAAGTTGAAGGCAAACTGAAACGTACTCTTCTCATGGAAAGTGTTGGGTGACCTCTGCTAGGCAGAGTTCCCCGCTCCACCTAACTGAGACACACAGGCAAAGAATGCAGCTCACTGTCTGTGCGCATCAGCTTGGGAGGATGCACCCTGAACAGCAAATGGCACGTATATAAATATACACCCTTCTCTATATATGCTACATAGCTCCCCGCTACCCAGGGCTCCTGGCCACAGGTCACATAGATCACTTCCCTTATGTCATCCTGGCACCCACCATCTCCAGCATTTTTCTCTGCAGGCCAAACGGTATAGTCCAGGACTGGTTTTCTTCTTTTTTTTTCTCTCTCTCTTTCTTTCTTTCTTTCTTTCTTTCTTTCTTTTTCTTTCCTTTCTTTTCTTTCTTTCTCTTCTTTCTTTCTTTTTTTTTTCTTTCTTTCTCTTTCTTTCTTTCTTTCTTTCTTTCTTTCTTAATTTCTTTCTCTCTTTCTCTTTCTCTCTTTCTTTCTTTTTCTTCTTTCTCTCTCTCCTTCTTTCTTTCTTTCATTCATTCATTCATTGTTTCATTCTTCTTTCTCTCTCGCTCTCTTTCCTCCTTCCTTCCTTCCTTTCTTCCTTCCTTCCTTCCCTCCTTCCTTCCTTCCTTCGTTTAATTTTAAATTTTATTTTTAATGGTTGGCTGCTGCCACTGCAAAAAATCAAAGGCAGCTTCGCACATTTGCCTCTGTTTTTCATTTTGTTTTGCTACAGAAGTTAAATAGAAAAGCTTTGGAAGGGCTTTCTTCAGCACAAGTGAGGAAGCAGCTGTTTACCATGAAAAAAGCCCATAAGTTTGTGCTTCCTGAGCTAGGAAATAGTTGCCGTCACCACCACTAGGGTTTCTCTAGGCATTTCTTGTGGCCTGGGAGATGACTTGCTCTGACACTGTGGCACACTAGGCTGGAGGACAACACTGGGCTGGGGATGGGAGACTAGGCAAAGTCATGTGGCTGTGACTCACTGGAAGTTATTTTTCAAAACATTTACCGAGACTGTATGTCCAACAATTTGCGCCCAGCCCTGCAAGAAATCTACCCCATGTTATAATTTCCTTGAAAGAAGAGTGCAAGCAAAGACCAAACCCTGTGGGAATGTTGATCAGTGAAGCCTCTGAAACTGGTGTCTATAACACGAGGATGGGAATTTTTGCTGCTTATGCAGAAGTCATAAGAGCAAAACCGCTGTGATACACTATCAGTGTTGGCACAGGGATGGCTTGGCAGCTTCTAAAATCTGTCCATCTCCTATTTCCAGCTGAATGGAGCTGTACTCAGCAAAGTGAGTTTCCCCAGAGGTGACTCTGCACTGCTTGTGCACAGGCAGAAGGGCTCTGTGGATGCAGGATGGGTGCAGGGGAGGTTTGGCAGGACCTCCTGCAGTCAGAGGCAATCCACTTTGGGAAATGGGCTTTACAAACATTTCCTCCTCTTTGCACAAGCAGAAACATGACAACACAGGAAGAGTTTCTCTAGTTTCCTTATTTATGTTCACTTGCTTCCCCATCTGGGCGTCAGTGCTGACAGGCCCCCATGCTCCCTCCTTCCCGCCTGCCTACCAACCCTCGGTGGGCTGTGGTGTGGTTACGTGGGGCAGCACTGCACAGCATTTCTGCTGCTCCCCAGCACAGAGAACATTTAGGAAGGATTGATTGCAGCAGTAAATGGATGCCTTGGTGTTAACTGATGCTAGTGAGAAACAGGCACATCAGTAGTGACAGACAGATTAGACTCTTTTGGTGTCTGGGGAATTCACTCCCTGATTTTGCAACATATGTTGCTTTGCTTTATGTGCTCATCCTCATGGTAGTCTTTTGAGGTCTTTATTTGTTTTGCAGGAGTGCCACCAAGCATAACCTCTGTCCAAGGTGGTCAGCAGCCAGTGGCCTGCAATACTGCCTGGTCTGGAGGGGAGGTTCATCCCCTTCCCTCCTTCTGGGCAGAGCATATACTGCAGCGTGATCTCCCCACAATTGCCCATGTTGGTCCCATCAGCAGAACAGGGACAAATGCTGGAATAAAATAAGTCAAGTCAAAGAGGTCAGCAACATAGCTGAGGATGGCAGAGAGGCCTACGTCACAGAAAGCTGAAGAGCCACCGCATTTTGTTCCTCCTTTCTTTGACTTTGCTTTGATTGAATGGGATGTCCTCTCAGTATTTTTTATAGCCAGTGATGGCTATACATGTTTTAGTGAGACATAAGTAGATAATTCTGACATATGTACGGGATGGGATGGCAGGGCAGAGACTGTGAGTAGCTCTCATTTTTTGAATTATCCTTCTGTGGACACATTTTTTTTGTCATGGAGACATCCTTTGCTTTCCTAGTATTTTTCATGTGTCTACATGGACAATTTTCTCATGATAGTTGCTGCAAGGTTCACAGTTTCTGCTGTGACTGTGAGACTAATTCAGATCTTAAAATGTTAAGTTACATCAAGCAGCCAACGTAGTTTCACTTTAAATTGTTAGTGTAGACATTGTGCCAGCCAGAGCAGGGCCTGTCTTTGCCCTTCTCCAAATAATTGGGCACAGCTCATAGTTCCCATAAGAACCAGGTGTGCATTTATTCTGAATGGACAGAGGGTCGTGGATGATCCTGGTAAGCAAGAGTGCCCTGTGTGGAAATACTGGCCAAGTATGAAGCCTGAGGACTCTGTGTTGCTCTGCCACAGATGCTCTCCCTGCACATGGAGTGCTGTGGTTTGGCCCCAGTAAGGGGGGAGAACCCCCAGCTTTGTGACTTTTCTTCCCTAAAAGTGTCAGCTGCCAAAATCATTCCTGTATACAGAGGGGGAGCAGGACATACTCTGGGGCAGGTGATGGTGGTAGTAGAGAAGGCAGCCCTGCCTAGGACAACACGCTGTCTTTCCTTGGCCTGGTGAAGTGCCATCAATGAAGTGTGACCACAGCAGAAGACCAAGAAGGGATGCTGGGGCTGGCGGCACATACAGGCACTCTGCATGTGTAGCCTAATGTCATGGGTCTCCAAGCATGTGGTGGGGCTGTGAAACTTGAGAGCTGTGCAGGCATTTATGGTACCTCCGTATATCATACTCTGTGTGTCATCTCTGTCCAGCAATGCTTTTTAGCCCTCTGTGGAAATGCGGAAGGCAGGAGCCTGCCACAACAGTGTGGGATCTACTCTGAGGGCCAAAGACCTGTTGTCTACAGGTTATTTTTGAGGCTGTGGAAGAAGTGTGTTTCTGGACAGGGATTTGAAGACCAATCTCACCTCTCATAGGCCAGTGTTTTGCCTATGGCCTGTTCTTATTTCTTACAAGATAGGAGGCTCTGCATGCAGTAGGGTATGTCAGAAAGGAGGATATAAGCACATGTCCCAGATACATGGTGTAGTCTGATTTAGTAACTCTACCACTGCAATACTTGGAAGAAGGAAAGCAAAGAGAATGAGCCACTCCTATATCTCACCTTTCTTCTGCTCTGTCCATGGGACAGGGCAGTGGTGTAAATCTCTGTAACCAAAATAAGCTGTGCTGGCTTGCACCAGCCCAGAGCCCAGCTCTGGAAGCAGCCACCCTGTGGTGCACACCTTTAACCTCCTTCCAGCTGTCGCTTGCACAAGCTACTGAGAGATGCATGTTGAAGACCGCAGATACCTGTGAGCAGCACAGATGGCATGATGATTTGTTCCAGCTTCCATTTCATTTCCTTCTTAGCAACAAAATCTTTCTCGTGAACTTCAAGTTTCACAATGAATGTACATATATTGATGTATGGTTTGCAGGAGAATTTTGTTCAAAATTCTACAGAAAACACAACTGGTTGAGTGCATTTCTGAGTATTTCCTCTCCCTCTTTGGTGTGGGTGAGGGGGATAAAGTCTTTTATGGACAGAGAAGTAACTGCATGCCAAGGGAACCCAGGAGACCCAGTTTGAGAAACCCAACTGAGAACGGTTTTCTGGAGAAAGGTAAGAATGCAGGAAGAAAAGACTGCTGCATAACACATTTCCAGGGCTAGACGACTGTCAGAAGGGGGAGCAGAAGCTCGGGGGTGGCTGATGCATTTACAGAGTGCTTTGAATAAGAAGCTGAACTTCCCAGGAAGCAGGCTGGGGTTAGTCGGTGACCCTGTTGCAGCTGTGCCACCGCTCCCGCCAGCTCAGAGGCAGCCTGGGTGCACAAAGGATGCTCTTCCCCTGTGGGAACTTCATGCTCTCCCTCCCTGCTGGAACTAGCCACTTTACATTGCCATGTGGGAACAGGTGTA
The DNA here is from genome assembly GCF_009769625.2 of Cygnus olor. Taxonomy (NCBI): domain Eukaryota; kingdom Metazoa; phylum Chordata; class Aves; order Anseriformes; family Anatidae; genus Cygnus; species Cygnus olor. The sequence goes on along the minus strand of NC_049169.1, from coordinate 71,227,714 downwards.
ATTTTCTCCTTAGTTTCCCTTCTCCATGCACTTGCTGTGAGTCCTTCCTTTCTTCTTGGGGTTGGGATCCCAGACCTCTGGGGTAGGGCTGAGCCCGTACAACCCTGGATGGAGAAGTAGCTGGGGACAAATGAGGAAGCGGTGGATTGAGCAAACCTCATGCTATTGAAATCTTTTTCCAGAAAACCATGGAGGGGGTGGGGAGGAGAAGGCAGAACACAAGCCACTGTTGCAGCAGTGTGTTTTCATTGTGATGCAAATATCTTCGTGTAATTTGGGTCAGGTTCAGGTTCACCCAGTTCTTGTGGCTGTAACTGAAACCAGGATGTCTTCACTTTTTCTCATATCTCTCAATACTCTCCTCTCTTGTGCGATCTGGAGTGTGACCCCACAGCTTGCTTTGCTGCCAGGCTTCTTCCATGTCTCTAGAGGACAACCGACTGTCGGAGCACACTGATATTAGTTAGCTAGGTGATCGCAGTGATCCTCTCCCTCTCTCTGGTGTCTTTTTTTTTTTTTTTTTCAGTCTGAAGGGCAAAGTGCTGGTGGGATGTGCCCAGAGCATATCGGCATGCAATGGCCCTAAGAGGTTTTCAAAACTTGTTTTGCTCATCTAGAGTTGTTCTAACCAAAGTTAGGCTGAAATTGTCTGTGGTGCCTGCAACCAGCCACACAGCACCAGATGCTAGTCACCCAGACACTGCCCTGCACATCAGTCCTAACAGGTTTGAAAATAGCAGCTTTATTTCTGGGAAACATGATGTACAGATTTGAACAGGAAATTTACTACCTCCTTGCACAAAACTTGACTTCTCCTCACCCCCCGCCTGCAGCAAGCCTGTAAATGTTTAAGTCACCTCACTGTTATCCTGTGTGGGGTCTTTGTTCCTCGCCTCCCTTGCTTATGTTGACCCAGCCCCGCTTCTCTCACGACACAGCCGGCATTAAACTCTGGGGGCACGGGGCAAAGGCAGGGCTTGGCCACACCTCGCCTGCCCCCCTCGGAGGGGCTGACTTTTGCTGCTGCCAAATGTGGATTAGTGGGGCTCCCCTCCAGCTTTGGGCCCTCAGCAGTCACTTTAGTTGCTCTCTCCTAAATCTAATTCTGTTCCGCTTTGTCCAGATTATAATGTTCCTTGGAATTCATTTTAAATGCAGAGCAGGGTCAGGGGAGGCTTCAGGGACAGCTCAGATGCTGTTAGGGTGAGGGCTGTGCTAAAGGCACTTTGGGCCTGTTTTGTGGAGTTGGCTGTTAGAATCATAGCTGTTTCCTGAGCGGGCTGTTTAAAAAAATCACCTTTGGTGAGCTCGGCTCCCTGCAGCTGCTGCTGTCTCTCCTGGTACCCAAGCTCCCAGGCCTGGCTCTGTGCACAGCTCCTCCTCCCACCTGCCCAGCCAGCACAGACCTAAAAATCTCTTTCCCTATCAGTGGAGGGCCAAGCCCATGGTAGTTCTTCATCCTGGCCCTCTCTCTTATGCTTCCTGGCCCTAGTCCTGACCCATCTGAGGGGAGGGTGTCAAGAAGATGGAGCCAGTCTCTTTTCAGTTGTGCCCAGCAAGAGGATGAGAGGCAACGGGCACAAACTGAAGCACAGGAAGTTGCATCTGAATAAGAGAGGACATTTCTTTACTGTGAGGTGACAGAGCACTGGGGCAGGCTGCCCAAAGAGAGGCTGTGGAGTCTCCTTCTCTGGAGATATCCAAACCCTGCCTGGGTGCCATCCTGCACAATGTGCTCTAGGTGATCCTGCTTGGCAGGGGGGTCAGACTGAATGATCTTCAGAGGTCCCTTCCAACCTCGGCCATTCTGGGATCCTGTGATCTGATATTCCTTTGGCAGCATAACTTGCCTGGGTTCAGCTCTCACTGAGCCATGTTGGTTCACTCAGTGGGGATGGTTCAAGGCGTGCAAATCTCAGTGTCTTGCATTTCAAAGCTGCCTCTTACTTTGAAGGATCTGCTTATGCTTTACAGACTCCGTTGGTCCTGTAACGCAAGTTGGTTTCCTCATGCTTACATGCTTCTGGTGTGAAGCATGGCAGCTGCCTTACACTGTGCAGAACACTCTGGCAAATGAAACTAATGATTGCGTTAGGCTGAACTCACAGAGTGAATTTAGGTAGAGGGAATGTAACTGTTGGTGTTAGGCCAAGACACTGGGAAAAAACACCTGTACTCTTGTGACATGTGCTGTGAGATAATCATGTGCAGCAAAGGAAAGACTACACAGAAAAGCAGTCAGGGTTAGATAAGACACTGCTGTGGATACGCAGCTTCACAGGTAATATTTTGCCCTCTCTGTCTGTAGAGAATGAGGTTTTAATTCTTTGTACGTGACAATTGTATGAGCCAACCATTTCCCATAACAGGCACTCATAGAAAGAGGTAGTGGTCTACTCTAGTTTTGTAGGGTCAGTGAGGAAGCTGTTGGTAAGTTCTCCTGAAATACCAATGGTTTCCTGGGCTTGGGTTTAAATTATAACTAGAGAAAAAAGCAAAACTGGAACCTTTCAGGTACAGACTGAAATGGTAGGGACAGGGTAGTAAGGATCTCCCACAAGGACTGGTTCTCTTCCACCCTGCCCCAGATGAGAGGCTAGGAGGTAGGGACTGAATTTGGGGTTTCAGGCGGCAGTGCCTGAGGAGGATCAAGACTTTGAGGTTCTCGTGGATGTGGTGAGACATGAGCTGGTCCCCTGGCTAACCTGAGGCTTTGGTGTCATCCCTTAATCAGTCCCAAGCCCAACTGATGTGAGAATTTTGCCATATTGGGCATTTTTGATGTTTCCTGGTCATTTAAAAGTCCCTTAGAGATGAGGATTCATCAGTCAGGGAAAAGAAACAATGTTAATGTCTCAAGTTTTTGCAGGCCTCAGCCTGAGGGGTAGTAAGATCTGTGATATATGAATGTACTTGATACTGATCCCAAATTTGACAGTATTTTGATCAGCTTCAGTATTAGATTTGACAGAGAGACTTTCTTTTTGGAGCTGCACTTGTTCTCAAGGTGAACAGTAACTTTAAATAATCTCAGAATAAATAAGTTAAAAAAAAAAAAAAGGAAGAAAAACTCCCTCAGGCTCATCACCATCACTAAGAAAGCAATTATTGTTTGGACTGGACCACAGACATTCTGTGAGAATGAGTTACTGCCTTTTTCTTACGGAGGAGGAAGTGCTGTGTTACTCAGAGGGCATGAAGATGCTATAGAAACTGGCACTAGTTTTTGGAAGAAACACTACTGTCTTTTTTTTGTCTTTTTTTTTTTTTCTCAATAAATTCAGGAAAGTTCAGGGGTATTTCCAAAGAGGAGCATTATGGCTATAATGAACTGTGGCTGTTCCAAACAGATAAATCAGTCTCCAAACACAGTGATCCTCAGGAGAAATCATGCTGTTACTGAGATAACAACCCCTAAGAGAAAGATGAGAGGAAGTTCTAATGACGAAATGTTTACAAACAGGAAAACCCATGCACTTTCTTTTTTGTATCCAAAGAATAATCTAACTTTTCTGGGGGGAGGTCAAAGACATAACTAAAAGTAGAGGCTGAGCATCCGGGTGTGGTCCATTTGCTTTCTTTCAGCTCCTGAGACCTTCAGGGGCAAGGTTGGTAGTGAGGATCAGGAAGCCCCTCAGCTGGGGGGTCATGGTGCATGATCCCTGCCCTGTATGGAGACACGGCCCTGTTGCTCTGTGCTGTCAGCTCATGACTGGTTGATTTTATCTTTGCACCTTGCAGGGGAACCATGTTCCACACCTGAAACATCCTCCGTGTTTGCCTAGGAAATGCCAAGCAATAGCAGTTTGGACTTTCAAAGTTTCTTGGAAGCTGCTTTCAGTTTCCAGGACAGCTTGTTCTTGGTGATCTGCTACATATCTCTGAGGCACACATCTCCTGTGCTGTATGTAAATCTGCAGCAATACATCCTAGATTCCTGTAAGCTAATATCCCCTATTCGATTAATAGAAACCCCGAGTTCCTTTTTTAGTTTCCTCTGCTGACCACAACTCACGTCACGAGTAAAGTCCCGCCTGCCATGCTGCCTGCCAGCATGTGTGCATATGGTGTGCAGAACACGAATGCAGCAAACCACTTCACAGAGTTGTTCTTTTGCCTCTTTTTTTTTTTTTTTTTTTTCCTTCTCTCAGTGGAAACTATTAAAGACCAAAAGCCTTTTCTAATAAAATTCACACAGCTGCTGCTGCTGCAGATGAAATCGTAATGCCACAATTGGGATTTTCAGGCAAGGATGCCCCTTTGCAAAGTGCACTGAAGAGGACAACACCCTTCCAGAGCATGGAAAATCATTGCAGAGACATATCACTGTGTGTTCTGCCACCAAACCTGTAAACAAGGTAGTCTGGAAGGTTATTCTATGCAGTCAGTGCTGGGTTGCAATTTCCTTCCTTGCCCCTTTGTCAACACCAGAGCGGCCATTCCCCCAGGCATGGCTATGATTTGGAGAAGATTCAAATGCCAGCTCTGTCCTGAAGGTGGTGATCATACAGTTCACCGAAGCCTCACATTTGGCCTGTCAACAGATGGCCATTTGTCCTCTAAGCTCCTGTTTGCCTGGTAATGAGATATTGTACTAAGAGCCACTATGCCATGGCTCTGCTATGGGATGAAGGCAAGGGGGAAGAAGACCTCCATTTTCACTTTCCCCTTCTCCTAAGCAGAGCTGAAAGTGCTGTTAATAAAAACCTATACAGACAAAATTAGCTCACAGGTTGGAGAGTGGATCCACCCAAAACAGGTGGCTGGGAGGAGTGGCTGGCCATGCTACAGAAATGTAATTTTCTGTTGGATCCAGCCTTGGATAGGGAGGCAGACACCTCATTGCAGACAAGAGTGCATATAGAGCAGAAGAAAGAGTGATTTATGTGGAAGTCTGCATTGCTGGATTTGCTTTTCTCTTTTCAGCACAAGCGAGGATTTATTTTTCTGTAAGTTTCCAAAGGACAAGTCATTTCTGAACCTGTACCTGCTGGTGCAAATGTAGCCCGAGTAGCAGCAGTTAGAAACTTCATATTACTCTGCCAGGATACCCAAACCATCAACACGCAGACATATGTGTCAGGTTTCTTAGCCATAGGACTTTCAACTCTTATCTCTTTCAAGCATGACAATTTATGCTGATTGCAACAGGAGCTTCAGGTGGCTGCTTCAACTACAAGAGGAAGGTCTCTGTAGGAAAGAGAGAAGCTGTTGTCCTGCCTGAGGGCCACTAGAGCTTTTGCAGAGCTTTCCTGAACTTCACCGTGAGTGGTGGTCAGAGGCCACCACCTGGGAAGAGGGAATGGGAAGCGGTGAGTGACAGAGGAAGGGAAAGGGAGAGGTGGGATAGAAGGTGTGGAAGGACAGGGGTGAATCTGGAAGCTGGGGCATCAGATCCAAGGGGCTGTGCATAGTCAAGGCCTTGTCCTTGGTGACCGGGAACTCCCATGAGGAAAAGAGAACAGTCAAACTCTGATTTTCCTTCTGGGCTTCAGCAAAGAGAGAGGTGGTGGTGGCATGAGGAGGAGCAGCTGGGAGCAGGGAGCTGCAGTCCCGTGGGGTGACTGGTCCCCCTCATCACCCTGACACAGGGCTATACTTGCCCTGCTTTTGGCCTCATGTGTGAGACACGTTCTGGAGGCAGCTCTGGATCTATGCAATCTGTCCTCTGCATTTTGTGGCTCACAGTTTACTTTATCCTGGCTCCTAAGGCCTTATTTCACCTGCTGGTGACAAACCAAGAGAAACAACAGGGCTCCCCAAAACAGGGGAGAAGAAGGGCAGGGAAGGAAGGAGTATGGATTTTCTCAGTGAAAGCAATTTGTTCTCCCCTCACTTTAACCCCCTTGTTCTTAGACCTTTTCCTGGACAGAAGAAAAAGAAGTACAAGAACTCCAGTTGTCTGATGGATGCAACACTGAGCAAAAGCTATTTGTAGTAACAACCCAATCTGGCAAACGAAGATAAATACTCTCCTTTGGTCTTGTGTTTACCTGAGCTTGGTAAGAGGTGTGAAAGCATGAGATGATGTTGTCTTTCCTGATATTCTACCTGCTTTTAGTGTTCTACGACTAAGAGTACTCCCACTGACCCTCAGGAGAAAGCACCTGCCAAAGAGGCTGCAAGCACTCTTAAAACACTTCAGAACTGTCTCCTGCTTTATTCCCCTCTAATTTAATGCAGGTAGTTTACATGTCTCAATTTGCCACAGGTGGCAATTTGCAAGAATAATTATTCCTTTTGAGTATATTTTTTCCTTTTTCCTTTTTCCTTTTTCCTTTTTCCTTTTTCCTTTTTCCTTTTTCCTTTTTCCTTTTTCCTTTTTCCTTTTTCCTTTTTCCTTTTTCCTTTTTCCTTTTTCCTTTTTCCTTTTTCCTTTTTTTCCCCTACATAGTGCCTGTTTCCAGAGGAGTGCAGCACTCTGATGCAGCCAGTGGAATGTGTCATGCCATCACTGAGAGGATGGTCTTCAAAACTTGTCCCTAGTCCTGACTATTTGTCTTGTTAAAAAATAAATAACCCTAGGGGAAAAAAAAAAAAAAAGTAAATACCCACTCTTTCTCCTCAGTAGTGTTTCCTAATTATTTTAAAAAACTGGTCCATGAGCACTTTGCTCTGGTTGATAGAAGACACATTCAGCAAGATACTCCTACAAGTCTTCAGGCTTCTGGTCCTGAAAGACAGAAATGTGCCAGCTGGGGTCTGAGAGCTTGATCTTGCAGGTATTGTTCACATGAAGATTTTAGTCTCACACCTGTACAAGGCACAGTGCAAACTCCCATCTCATTCAAGCATGATTTAAACAGGTTCTTATTCACTATTTGGCCTTTCACTTGATTTGTGGGTGAAGGGGTTGATGGAAAAGAGAACTAGGTGAAGAGAAGTAGTCATTGACTTTGGCAGGAGTAGGCTTTCTTGCTTGGCTGAAGACTGCTCATTTCCCTGATGATTGCCTTGTGAAGTTCATTGCATGAACTCGAGCTGGTCCTGACAGATCCTGTTGCCATGTTCCATCCTTAGCACAAAAACTCACGTGCAACTTCAGAGCAGCTGCTATATATTTACTTATTTATTTATGAGCACGTTGGCCTGGTTCAATAAAATTGGTTATTAAAAATTCAGTCTGGCTCTGAGGTTGCCTGTTCAGTGTTGCTGCCTGCAAACTCTGTTCCCTGTCACTACTGTATTTTTACTGGAGGGATGGATCCTGTTTGCTTCTCTTGGTGGCTGTTTCCTCTTGCTCCTCCCAAGCCTGGATGCTGAAGTCTCTCCTGCAGATCCATCTCAAGCTTTCTTGGCCCATCAGAGGCTACCAGTGCGGCCTGCTCATGCCCAAGACCCTGACAGCCTTTGATATTTTGAATCCCAAGGGCCAGTTTCTGCTTTCCTGGAACAGAGGCCTACTCAGGTCAAAATATCTGAGCTGAATGTAGAGACCTGCCACTTCTTTAGGCCTCGCTCTCCTATTGAAGAAGAGGGCAGAGTTTTATTACATCTTCTTTTCAGCCTTTTCAGCGCAATCTTCAAGTTGCTGACAAAGTACTATTTCATTTACAGCTAATCTGGCAGAGAGCAAGCCTTGTATCTCTTATTTACAATTGCACTCCTAATTAGTTAGTGACAAAAATACATAAAAATACAGCCTGTACTGAGATGGGTTCTAGCTAAAGCTAAGCTGAGATGTAGTAAAGTAGCCCCCCCACACCCCATCCACACCGAATGCTGAGCAATTCTAATGGTAAATTCCACAGAATACAGAAAATTATCCCAACTCTGAGAAAATCAGAAATTTGAAGGTGTTCTCCAAGCAGAAAGCAATGAAAGTAATACATCAGAGCCAAGGCTAGACAAATGCTCGTAATATGCACCTTCCTATGAATCTTCTTGATATTGAATAGGATGGAATTATAATATTTCCCACTGTATTAACTCCTGCCTAAAATATACAGCCATGATGACAAAGTCAAAGGGTGCTTAATTTTTAAAATAGTAACAGGAGATGTACATTTTTTCCATGTTTAAAAATGCATGCATGTGATATACCACTCTTGATTTTACTCCTCTCTCTTTTGCTAGGTGTTTGCTAGAAGGACACAGGGAATGCAGAGGGATCCAGATGTTGTTGTATGTTGACTTAACACTTCTGCTTTGATCAGCACAGTAGGTTTGTGCTGGTAGCATCCCAAACATGTCCTACAAGTAGATATGTGCAATACTCACAGCACAGGAATGGTGCTTGCTACCCATTCCCACCCATCTGTGCTAAATCAGCTTTCCTCTATCACTCTTGCTTGGACCTTGCTTTCAGGGCATCTCTGACCTCATTTCTGCCAACATGAAGTGCCCTCCTGACATTTATCCCATAGCCTTACTGGGAGGATGCTTGTGGAGGCTGTCAGAAATCCAGTGTTGAGTCCTTCTTCTGCCTCAGGGGACTTTGAACCATATCTACCAGATGAGTGTGTTGACACCCCGACTCTTGGGCAGTCAAGCTTGGGTTTTCTCAGCCCCAGAAACTGAAGCCCTTCCACTTGGGTAACAGCCTTAGCTAGCCTTCGGACTGGGACCTGGATGTCAGTTGTTTCACTCCTAGATGAGTATACATACATACTAGATTGCTGTTGGCACTAGTTTTTTTCTCTTTCTACTTTTTCTCCACTTTCTCCTCCCCTGTTATGAACATGATGGCTCTCCTGTCTCCAGGCACTTAACTCCCAGCGGGCAGTGTGGAGGTGTTGAACTCTATAACTCAGTGCTATGAATCCCATCAGTCAGCAAACTTGCTGTTAAATTTGCAGTTTGCTGGAGTGTGCTGGCCTGCCTAGTGAACTGAGCCTGCCTCGCCGAGTCCAGCTCACCAACTTAAAAACAAAGACCCTATTTCTTCTCAAGGCCCAGCAGAATGTTGCCTAGGAGTCTGTGGGATGTGATGACGTGTTGTGGTCTCTTTTTTTCTTCATTTTGTAAATATTATTATTCTTTTGTATTCAAGCATTTTCCAAAGCACAAGCAAAGTAACCTTTTTTATTTTTTCTTAGTTCTCTGGTGTGCATGAATGAGTCATGGTGATAGAAGAGCTCAAGGTCAGTGCTGTGTAAGATACTTGCACTTGATATGAATGCTGCATGCAGATGTTTCTTGTCACTGTGAACAAGACTTAACCCCCCTTGCAGATGGTCCAGAAAAAAATTGATCATGTATATTCACACACAAAAAAAAAAAAAAAGGTTTACAAATCTTCTTTTGGCTAGATTTTTCCTGTAGCTGTTAAATGCAAGAACCATTTTTTTTTTTTTTTTAAAAACAGTGACTATGTTTCCTGAGTGGTGCCTCCAGGGACCCTCCCATACAGATTATAATATGGAGAGCTGGGAGGTCACTGAATGGGAGGGAGAGGTTTTCACTTGTAATGTCCTAGGGCCAGGGCAGTGCAGCTGGACAACATTCAGAGGTCATTTCTACCTGGTGACAAGCTTTGCAGGCGTGTGTGAAATACTTTGGTTCTTCCACAGGCTGTTTTCCACAGAGTCAGGTTTCCACAGTGTGAAAGCTGCAGTCAGAATTTAGCACAGTTTGGGTGCTGTCAGTGTCTGAGAGCCAAGCTTTGCTGTCCTGCTTAAACCGGGGTTGGGCTGACGTGGAGTGTCAAAGTCAGGGATGTCCTTTCTTGTGCAGAAGATAGCACCAGACCAGACTCAGACCGTGCACTTGTGTCTGCCACGGTCTGGTTCCTAACTGCTCCGATAGAGCAATAAATGTCAGTCTCAAGGGACTCCTGCACACCAACTTCCCTGTTTTAAGTTCCGAGGGAAAAAAGAAAAGGGCCCTCTCTGAGATGTCTGATGAAGTGGCTGTTTCAGGAGAAGAAGAAATTCTGCCCGCCTCTGCCCCCCTTTGAGCTGCAGCAGTTGCTGTGATTTGGGCAGAAGTTCCACCCCTAATGTGGAGAGGTGCTATGCAGGTACAAAACCTGCCAGAAACGAAGGGAAGCTGTATGTAATATGCTTTCCTCCAGATCAGGCCCAAGGGAGCTGATGTACTGTGAGGATAAGGAAGTCTGTGAGAAGAAAAAAAAAAAAAAAAGAAAACAATTATGGAGAAAAATATGTGGAGAAATTGGAAAGACAGCAAGAGATTAATCAAATGACCAGAAATTTAGAAAAGTTGTATCTTTCTTTCCTTTCTCCTCTGCAGTGTGGCCTCTTCTGTAAGAGCTTCAGTGGTAGGAGTCCTATGTGACATGATTTAGGTGTTCCTGCTCCGACAGGGGGATTGGACTAGATGATCTTTCAAGGTCCCTTCCAATCCCTAATATTCTGTGATTCTGTGATTCTGTGAGTCACATTTGAGATGAAAAGATGACAGGCAAGGAGAAAACCTAGAACTGTACTCTGAAGACTGCTGGATTTTGAAGGGACTAGAGAAAAGATGGGTGATGGGGTCTGGCTGGGCAGAGCCACATAAGGAGGATGATCTTTAGGTCATCTGTCCCTGACACCACTTTCCCTGTGGAGGAGATGGGGTTGCATGGTTGTTTCTTAGGTACCAGCTGGGCTATCAGGAAGAACGTGACAGCAGCAGAAAAGCAATCAGCACCTTCTTTCTGAGGCCACTGGTCCTGCAACCACAAGGACAGAAATGCGTGTTTGCTAACACCCTAAGCTGCAGGTACAATGCTGGAGGAAGCTCTTGTACCTCATGTGATAAAGGAGAAAGGGGAAGTTTCCTGCTCAAAAAAGATGGAGGAAGGATGCTGAGGGCCTGATGGACCTATCCTGCATAGTGACTGCTTGCCACTACAGGAATGCTCCTGGTAAGGCAGGGTTTTCCCTGCTGGCTCAGGGAAGTAGCAGTAGATGGGTGAAGGTATTTCTGCATTTTGTTGGCCTTATGCAGAGCTGGCACTGAAGGCCCCATCCTGTGGGGTGGTAATAATGCAGCACTGATTAGAAATGGGAGGCTCTTTCCCTAAGAAATGGAAGAAAAAGTGAAACAAAATGTAGAAAACATCCAAGAACCCTGGTGGAAAAATCAGGGGCTTCCCCTGGGGAGACTTGCTTCAGCTTTTATAGTTGATGTGGTCAGTGTGTCCTCACAGTTCTTCCCAGCCCTTCCCTTCCCTCCTGCAGACCCCTCACTCATGCACAGTGATTCTTCTGTGTGGTTTTGGCCACTCTGCCTTTTACCTATGGCCCTACCAGGGATTGCTACAGCAGCTGAATCCCGCTTTCTTTGCACAACTGGGATTCATGGGGTGGGGGTGGTGCCCCGTGGCTCTATGTGCAAAATCTGAGTACCCAAATGTGTGATAGCCACTGAGCCAGGATGTCACCCACCCAAAGGTTTTGTATGTGCCCACAGTGCTGGCACAGACCCAGCTGCCAAAGCCTGGCTGTCAATGTGGCTTTCCCATCCCCTTCCACATCAGGTCACATCCTGAGGCTTGAAAGAAGGGGAGCTTTGAAACCTGGGTCTAAACCACTGGTTATTGAGAACTGTTCCTGCTCCATCCCCTGCTCCCTTCTCTCAGTCTTTTATTTCTTCTTCTTGGCACAGGCTTAGGCGGGCATGCATAGTACCATATACTCAATGACTTATGAGTTTTAATTTCCTGTGGGAAATGTTTGTTATGGCCTGCAGGCAGGTGCTTTGCTATTTTTCCTCTCCTCCCCTGCCTCCCCCCTTGGTCCTTTCATTGGCTTTAGAGCATTTCTGTGGCCCTAACTGGCCTTTTTGAGATCCTGAGCACCTTTGGATCTCATTTACTTCAGGACTTAACTTGCCTGGTTTCAGTGGTGTTAGTGCTCATTCATATCTTGGCAAATGAGAGAAGAATCAAAGTCTGCTGTAGTTTCCTCAGAAGGTGTAGAACAGCATCTCCATGTTGATATTTACAATTGGGAAACAGAAAGTACAAGCTCATGTATGCGTGCAGCAGATGACAGTGCAATAAAAAGCATGGTGATGTGTACATAGTAATGCATTTAATGTTTCACCTGGTGTGACAGACTCTGGATGGAGAGAAGGAGGTGAAATGGCCACTGAAAACTTCTAAACTGGTCAGCAATACAGAATGGACGCGTTGAATGTGAGAGGGGTGGCAGTGCTCTGGAACTGCTGTCTCCCTGCTTTATACCAAACCTGAAGGCTTGGGGATCACCAGAAGTGGAAGCTAGCTGTAAAAATAACTCTTCAGCTTTTGGGTGTTGGGGTGGCAAGCAGTAGCATGTCCCTGTAGCATTTACCGAAGGGGCAATGGATGGACATGTGGGCATGTGTGCATGTGTCAGCGCACTGTGTGTTTATGCGTCTCTGTGATGAAAAAAGAGGCTAATGTATATACATATATAGACACACATCTATAAATATATATACATAGCTTGAGCTTTGAAATATATCTCTTCCCATCCAAAGTTTTCCATCTGGGATCCCAAATAGTGCACCTTTTTCATTGCACTCCAACCCACAGATCAGCCTTTGGGATGCAGGGTGGGACTTCACAAGATGAGACATCCCCAGGACTCTTGTTGTCCATGGAACCTTTAAACATCACTTGCAAAGAGAGTTTTTAATCATGGCCATCTTCACCCTGTGTTCTGCTGCCCACAGGGTCCTTTCTAGCCTTCAGAGAGCTGAGCATATGGGTGTCAGGGGTTTCAATCTGGTCATCAGAGCCCTGATATGGATCTCCCTCTGACTATATTGGTTGATTCTGCTAGCTCACCTTGTCACTTAGCATAGCAGTGAGAAACTATGGCAGGTCTGTGCCACACCATTGGGCATTGGGGAATCCCAGAAAATTAGAAAAAGGCATTCCTGCAAGAAGCTCTGGCAACCTGGGGGTGGGAGAGCCCAGTGGTGCAGCCACTGAGGAGGTGAGAAGGCAGTGTGTGCTGAGCTGGAGCTGACGTTAACTCTGTTTGTGCAACACCCATCCTGACATCCCATGTATTTCACTTTTTTTTTTTTTTTTTTTTTCTTTAAGAACAGTTTGGAAACACTTGTACTTGATTAAGTAAATGCTTAACATGCTGAGCCTCAGTACAGATTTTTACCCATCTACAGAACTCAGTGTTTTGCAACAGGAAGAAATTCAGAGATTTTGCTGAAAGCCAAAGCTTTTATATATCTTCCCAGTTCTTGCTCATTTATTAGCTGCCCCACATCATGCTGTACAGATGCTCTACGTGCTCACCAGCCCCCAAAACCTCAGATTTTCAAACAAGCCGAGTGTCTGAGCAGGTTCCACTGGCTTCACCTTATTATCATGGGGCTCCTGCTCCAACCTACCCATCAGACCCGGGAACATCAAAGGCGCTGCAGAGGTTCACACCAGATGAAAGGCTGGTCCCACCCCTCCTGCCCACGGATTGCTGCTTTCCCACCTGGCCGGTGGTGTGTAGGGGCAGGGTGGGACCATTGCTCAGCAGGGCAGCCTCTGCCCCCGCTCCCTCTCCAGTGGCAGGGCAGCGCCCTGGGGAGGCACCCAGAGACGGGATCCCAGCCTTAGCCTGAGGCCATGTCTGTAAAGGGGATTTCGCTTGCTGCCTTCTCCTTGGCACGCAGCTGCTGGTGCTGCCATGCAGAGCTTTGCTTCCCGGCTCTGGCTTTCCCAGGCACGGGGCTTGCTGAAAGGAATCGGCTGGGATGCAGCCTCCTGATTTTATTCAGGTAAATCAGTTTTAAAAGCCTGCAGTCGGCTGGGCTTCCTGTGAAATGAAATCTCCAAAAATAAGTGGCTGCACCTTTTCCAAAAAGGCCCACTGTCAGCAAAATGCAGCATGGCAGCATCTCTGTGGTATAACAAGCTGCCTACAGGCTGGAAAGGCATGAGTTCGCACAGCTTAGCTTATATAAATTGAACAGCAAGTGCCAGCAAACTGCAGCCATATGAGAGAGCCCAATAGGTTTGAAGTGTTTCAGAACAAAGCTACTTTTATGATTTATACACTTGCCAGCCATCAAATTCTTCGCTGAAACTGGAGCTTCCCTGGTAGCACCACGAGGGCTGGCTGGGCTGTGAGGAATTCTTGGCATTGATGCAGCTGTCCCAGAGCGGTACAAAAGGCTTTGCCAGTGCAAGATGGAACTATCAATAGGATGTCTATCAGGGCCAGTGACAAATGGGCCATTGGTTTTATCGTCCTCCTTCTTGTGAGCTCCAGTGTGAGTCATGTAGAGTGGTCACAACCCTTTAGATAACAGTTATAACCTTTCTGTGCAAGGTGTGGTGGCTGCTGAGCAGCCCCTGTTCTTCCTACAGTGCTATTCATCCTTTGCTGTACAGAGCCCCGTGGCTGCAGCAAAGGAAGAAGCTGTCATGTGGTTGCACTCTTGGAAAGCCTGATGTCCCCAGGCCAGTGCTTGTCCCCGGGGCAGCAAGGGGGCCCAAAGGGGTTTCATGGTCCCATTGTGTTTCTGAAACGAGGGCAGACAGACACTGCATCTCTGCTGTCTGCCCTGTGGGAGCTGTAATCCAAGGAGATGAGCTGAAAGTCAGGTTTAGGAATGGTTTTGCTGGTGTGCAGGGTTGTGTCAGGCTCCTAGCTTTGCTATACTTTGGTTTTCCTGCATGCTCAGAGAGGAGTCTCTTGGTTGTATCCTTTCTGAGGTGCTATTACCTCCCGTGTAAACTGGGGATGATAGTATTTAACTGCTTTATAGCAAAATGAAGCATCTTTTCAAAGGCATTTCTTTTCAAGAAACATGACGACTCTGGCAGTTGTGCCTTCTTAATTAACTTTGGCCACCAGACCAGAATGCCAGCCAGTGTCCTGGGTGTATGATTTAATGGCAGGGGCTTGTGTGTCAATATTTCCCTGGAGATGGTAAGAAACACTGGTTAGAGACTTCAGCCCAACATCTCCTTTCTAGTGCTAAGCTTGTATGCCCTGAGACATTATTTATTTAGAGAACAGCTCTTATCGCTGCTGTTTTGCCAGAAAACATCCTCTGGTTTCCGCTGGCTTCTGAGCCTGCAGCATTAGAGATTATTTTCCACATTTGTTTGCACATTGCTCTCATTAATGCTTCCAGCAGAAGCCTGTGGGCACTGAAGTGAGGAGACAGGGCACAGAATCAATGACGGGAAGGCAGAAGGATGTGGCCTGTGAAAGCCCTGCAGAAATATATTTGAATTAAGTGTTTTTGAGGTTGTGGAAAGGTTGTGATGGTGCACAGCCATCAGGGGGCTGTCCCGTAGCTATTAAATACTGAGGGCTAACTGTTCAGATGAAGAGTGGGACTCCGTTTTCAGGTGATCCAGGGATCACCTGTACCCAGCAGTCACTGGAATGCACCATGCAAGTGCACAATGGTCAATAGATGGCTAATGATACTTTGGGCATGGGCTCTAGTAAACCTGGGTAGTTTCTTCCTCTATATTTTCTTTCAGTATGCCATCTAGGATTCCAGTATCTGCTGGAATGGGTTGTTTTGCATGAGTCTAATGCTGACAGTGCTCTGTAGCAGATGGAGTGGGAGAAACTTGTGTCAGAACAGGAACATGGCAGGTTATTTTGGTATGGGTTGAAGTAGGGGACTGGTGCCACTGAAATTGTGGGTTTTGGCTCAGATTCCCAGTGCATCTACTTTTAGGGTGAGGCAACACATGTTAATGTATGGTGGAAGAACTTGTTCTTCCTATTGGGAACAGTTGGTTTTTCCCTGCTCACCATGTTTATTTTCAGGTGGCAGACTAGTCTTTCTCTCTTCTCCCATCTAATGTGGACTGGCCATCTCTTCCATTTAAACATAATCCAGCAGTATTTCAATGCCAGGGAAAATACCAAAATGTTGCTCTCAAAGCCACAAAGGTTTCAGTTATTTCCTGAGATGATATGAAGCCTATTGAATTGCAAGAGATGGCTATTGGCTCTTACTTGTGGAGTAAAAAGGCTGGGAATGAGTGGAATAGAAATCATTGTGCCTATGAAAGTCACCCAGCTCATTTCATAAAATCAGGGTAAGCACAGGTTTCAGGAAGAGGAAAGGGGGAACTAAAAATCTTGGCACTTTCTTATCTTTATCTCTTCCACTGGTCTGCATGGGGCCTGGGCTCCAGGGATCGATGGCTGTGCAGAAGGGCAGCATGCTCAGTGCAGAGGTGGCTCTTGCAGCCCTCCTCCCCACTGCTCTTCCTGGAAAACAGCAGCCTCTCACCAAGGCAAAAAGCACTGGCTGCAGGGGCTAGGGGAGCTAATCAGCTGGCCGGCTGTTTTATTAGGTGGAGGAGAAATGGCTGCACTTGTCCTGGGAGAGCAAGAGAAGAAGGCACCAAGAAGTCATTTTTATGCTGCTGTTTTTATCCCACTTGTTTATTTTCCATATCAGCTATCATTTTCTGATGATTGGAAATAGCAGACATATCTGGGACACCATTGGGGAACAAGTTTTCATGGCATGGGTTATACTGGTGTACCTGATAGTAAATAGGAGGCATGTGGAAGCATGTGTGCATAATGCTTGTTATACTGGGCTGCCTGTGAGTGGGATTTCAAAATAGTTCACAGACTTAATTGTGGTACAAAAAGTAATCTTCCATGCGTGGTATGGAAGAGCCGAGAGAAAATGTAATCCGCTCTTTGAGACAGCCTCCTTAGCAAAGACTGGGGAAGGAGGGATGTATTTATTTCACCAATTAAAGCACCTGCATTTTGGCTGCTCAGTCACGAAGCAACTCTTCTCCTAGAAACTCTTTTTTTTTTTTTGTGTGGCATTTGTACACTCAGCCAAAAATAGCATTGTTTGGGTGGCCCAGTAACACAGTCTGGTACAATGAGATTGTAGCCTCTACAAAGAAACACAGATAAGAAACAGCTGATTCTAGAAGCATTGCCTGAGATATAGCCCTTAATGCTGTTACAGCAGGCAGTGGCCTCTCCAGGTTTCTTTCAGTTTGCTGCTGTTTTAAATGGACATGATTTTCAGCTTGCTCCATGGGAAGACACCTTTCTTTTTTAAGGAAGAAGGAGGAAAACTGACTTAGTGTCGTAAAAGCATGTCAGTACTTGTATTGTAGCAGCTGTTGTGGTCATGGCAGGGTTAAGGAGAAAGAGGAAGGTTTCTTTGTGTGCCAATAGGAGGGGATTGGAGCTCATTTTTCAAATTAAGAGTAACTACGGGGAGAAAGCAATACCCTGATGAAGAGTCCAATATGGTGAGAGAGTCCAAGAACAAGTGACGCCATCTTGGCTCAGCCTAAAGGAGCCATTTGCACAGAGGAATGCACACAAGGATGTAAAACAAAGCAGACCTCAGCTCCCGGAATGGCTCCAAGGCCCAGAGAACCCCCCAGAGAGCCTGGACACAGATGTCGAAAGGGCCAGCTGCCCCCACTTGCCCCTCTGTCGCTCTTATCATGCCCACAGTCCTGCAGAGAAGCCGTCAGCTTTACTATTCAGAACTGAGTAGCATCAAGTAGTGCTCATGATATCAGTCTGGGGGGGAGCTTTTTACCCCAAATGGACATGTGCGTCCAAGTCTGGCCCTTGGCAAATACTGCTAGATGGTATTTTTCTTGCCATGCTCCCAGCACAGTGTGTGCAAGTGAGGAATACAGTCTTAGATCTCCTGCTGAACTTGGCCACCAGACTGCAAGTCTGTTAAGGTGTACATGGCCATACTGGATCAGACTCATGTCCTGTCCTTAGTATGCTACTCAGAGACCTTCCTGTCCCTCTAGAGTGGGCTGGTAAGATCCTATCATGTGCTATTTTGACCACCCGCTCTGAAGCAGCCTCTGGAGGCAGCTTTAGGCAGCACTGCTAAAACTAAGAGCGTGTTTGGATGCAAACGGTTGTCTGTCTTGAAAGTTTGTAAAATACAATCTTGAATAGTAGACATTTGTGTAAAGCCAATGTTTTGAGTTTATCCCTTGCTCTGTTTCAGATTAGCTAGAGGTAGGACAACCAGTCCTTTTCAGTCAGATCCAATCACCTGCATGTTTTTGTGTGTGAATTCAGAGCATCTGGGGCTGAACTGTGGATTGTTAATGGCAGTTTCAGGCCACTGAAACCTGGCATGTAACTTTAAGCATTTTGTTGTTCACCTAAGCATGCAGGGCATTTCTTGATTATGGAGATGTGTGTTCTTCGTTTATTTTGCTACTTCAAGGCTTAATTCATCAAACGTTGAAAATGTATCATTTGCCTACCTTCCCACCCTCACTTCCTCCAGCTATTTGCTTTGAGTTATTTGCTCAGGATTTGTTTTCCCTCTGATTTTACAAGTTTGCCTTGCACAGCAAAAAACCTGCTATTTTATTCTCTCTGGAATTTGGCAGGAAAACAAAAAGAACACAAAGAAGAAAAGGATAATCATTGTTTTTTTCCTGATGATTTAATACAAGTGCTATTTTTAGTGCTACTGTTGCTGCCGTGTTAAAGCATCTTCTTTTCTCAGGCATGCCAAGAGCTACCGCAAAGAGAAGAAAACAAGGTGTCTCTTAACTCCACTTTCCTGGGGCTGGCAGTGGGCTGGAAGCTGAGACCTGCCCATCCGTCTGGTGCTTGTGAGCAAGGCTCCCTCACACGCTGTTTTGATCCAGGTATTGGACAGAGCAGCTTTTGTGCTGAGATTTGCAGAACTTGTTCGTCTGCTGTTCTACTTCAGTGGAAGTTGAAACAGGTGTGCTGGAGCCACTCTGTTCATTGCATTTTTTTTTTCTGGTTCATATTCCTGTGCACTATGTTATTTTGTGATGTTCCTTATTTCAGGATGGGAGTAACCCTCCTGTCCTCAGGACATATCGAATTGTTGCTGAATGTTCCCAAGTGGATTTTTCCAAATAACTAGGAAAGGACAGGTTCAGCAGCAAGGCTGGTGGTTTGTTCAGGAGTGTATCTGAGCAGTTTGAGCTTCTAATTTATGATGCATAGTTTCTGGTTTCAGCCTTGAGACTAGCCTTTCATGATATTTTTTTTTTTCGTCTTCTACCCCCAGCTGAGAGCAGGAAATGCACAGGGCACACTCAGTGTGAAGGCGATCCAGCAAGGCTGGTTAGATGAACTTTCCTAAGGGTCTTTTTGAGGAATAGAAGGAAGAAGATTAGGCACACAGGAGACCTGAAAGGCCATTTTTCTCCTTTCTTTCTCTCTTCTCCTGCTGGCATGAGAGAAAACTGAGAGTGCCTCACCTTCCCCTTGCTGCACAGCAGGGTGGGAGACACAGAATGAGAGAAGAGGCAGGAAGACAAAAATAAACAGCTGAGTCATTGCTGCAAAAAGAAGCTTCAGGAAAGGGGAGGACTGGAAGGTGCTGGCCATGAAACTTTAAGAGAAACCACAAATGTGATGGTGGACATTTGCAAAGGCAATGGTTCCTCTCCATCTGCAGAGAGAGGGCTACAGAGGCTCACACAGAACACAGAGGGTTCTAGGCAGTCCTCGCTCAGGGACAGTGGCAGCATTCAGTGGGTTCCAGCTTCTGAGAAGTATGTGGAAATTTCATGCTGTAAATCTGCTAAGTAAACAAGGAGGAAAATGGCTGAGTCAGAGAAAGTGGCATATTAAGTTCAAATGCACTATTAATTGAAAAACTGCTTAACAGCTGGACATCATATGGGCATAGGTATGGTGAGGAGAGAACCAATTAAAGTACCAATTAGTCCTGTGAAGAACTTCTCCAAATCCACTAATGAGGTGATTGTCCCCTTGTATTCTGCTCTGGTAAGGCTGCACCTCGAGTACTGTGTTCAACTTTGGGCCCCTCAGTACAAGAAGGACATTGAGGCCCTGGAGCGTGTCCAGAGAAGGGCTACAAAGCTGGTGAAGGGCCTGGAACACAAGTCCTGTGAGGAGCGGCTGAGGGAACTGGGGTTGTTTAGTCTGGAGGAGGCTCAGTGGAGACCTTATTGCTCCCTACAACTACCTGAAAGGAAGTGGTGGGGAGCTGGGGGTCGGCCTCTTCTCACAGATAACCAGTGATAGGACTAGAGGGAATGGCCTCAAGTTGCACCAGCAGAGTTCATGTTGGAAATGAGGAGACATTTCTTCTCAGAAAGAGCAGTCAGGCATTGGAACGGGAAGCCCAGGGAGGTGGTGGGGTCACCGTCCCTGGGGGTGTTCAAGGAAAGGTTGGACCCGGTGCTTAGGGACATGGTTTAGTGGGTGACATTGGTAGTAGGGTCGTGGTTGGACCAGATGATCTTGGAGGTCTTTTCCAACCTTAATGATTCTAGGATTCTATGATAACCCTTCACTGTAAGCTATGGAAGACACATCTTATCTGTATTGCTGCCTTAAGCATTAGTCCTATGTGTGTCTTGCTTTTTAACTTGTATTCACAAATCATCAACATAAGAAACTGCACAGTTAGCAGTGGCAAGTACAAGTTAATGCAAAATTGGTCTTATGTCTATCCCATGCATAATTCCCCAATAATTATGTACTGGGAAAGAATTTACGCAAGTCCATATTCTAAAAAGAATTGCTCCCGCTCATTCCCACAGCAGCAGAAATAAAGCAGCAGTGCTGGAGCTGAAACTGTTTGAAAGCATTAAGTATTAATAACTAAGTAATTATCATACCAATAACCCTAACAAAAAGCACAAAGTTGTGTTTTCAGAAGGTTATGCTTTGCAAAGACAGAAGGAAGACTCATGCTCTCCATTGCCCTGCTCGTACAGAACTGTTTCTAGGCTGAGTCGTCCAGCAGTTACTGAGCCAAACATTCACTTGACCTTGGCCTCTGCAGCTCTGCCTTTACCAGTAGAAGCAACTGTGGAATGAGCAGGGCAAGGGAAAATATCGATGTGCTTGCAAGGAATAACGCTGGCCTCATAGATTTCTATATGGAGTTGTTTTTCTTTGAAAGTGCATCTAGAAGAAACCTTCAAATTTTTGTCTTAGACTGTAAGTGCATCCCGAAACTCACTGCTTTTCAAAGTATGGTAAAAACACATATGTCCAGTGGGTTACTTCTCCTTCTGCTTAGAGACAATAACACATCTGCAACCAACAGAAATATTACCAGGACACCAGAAACACTGTTTTATGTTGGTGAAAAGTATCCTAGACCATCATGTTGGCCCTTTACGTTTTCCCAAATCTCAGATTCCCAATTTCTCTCTTGAGACCCTAAGTTTTATACTTCATAAACAAATACAATTTTAGGTTCCCATTCAAGTTGATGGACAGATTTTCATTAGTGTATCAATTAAACGGCATATGGAACTTTGCATGGTCCTTGTTAGTGTGCAAACTCCAGGGCAGACAAGCAGCATCTTGCTAAAGTAGCTGTGCAGGCTGGAGTCCTACTGCAAGGAAGTGAAAGGGCGATGCATTCACTCAATGACAAAAGCTTATTTCCCTCTTTCCATGACTGTACAGTTTGGCTTCTATGTCCTTCTGGCAAGTGAACCCCAGCTAAATTGCACCACATTTGCTTCAGTAGCTAAGTTCAACTCCCAAAGCCATGAAGTCTAGAGAAGTGCTTCAGAATAGTTTTCTCAGTCTGCATGGTGTGTTGGACTTTGTACAAAGATTTCTGGAGTCAGGATGAGAGTTTTAGCCTGGATCTCACAGCTCTTTTTGAATACATCTTTGCATTCATGTATCTGAGAATCCTAATGACAAAAATGTTGCAAGTTTTTAATCAGAGATTCAAAGAGTCATTTTTCACTACAAATTCATTAAAAAATATTGAATCCTTAGACTTTTCTCATGTTTGAATTTTCACCTCCTCCTTAATGTCTCCTCAGTAATGCCCTCCTCACCTGGAATGACCCTTGCTGAGTAGAGCAGTCCCGATGAGTTTGTAACAACAGTCTTGCCTGGGAACAACAGCTCCTATTTTTGCTTTGCTCTGTATCCATGTGCAAGGGTGCTAGACTCTGTATCTTGTCAAAACCAGGTGGCATAATTCACCTCTCAAGAAGCATCTGTTTGTCACTGGTGACTAAGCCTGAGTGCTTAATTTAGAGAAAATGCCTAGCTTTTAAATAGATGGCTCAAATTAGGTGAGGCAAATCCCACATACAAAGAAAGTTTCTGATCAGTTGGAGCTTGTGTAGGACTGTGGAAATATGTGTTAAATTTTCCATTGTTGAGATTTTAAAAAATGTTGGGAAAATCAAATACCAAATAACTGTTCATAAATTACAATAACCTGAAACAACCTTGCAAACCACAGACTCATTGAACAAAACATCATCTTAGAGCTCTTGTGTGGTGGAGATTCCACTATTTGCTTTCCTTTCAAGATGCAGCTGCAATAACAAGGCATATGGGATTTTAATGTGACACCATAATCTGTCAACCCTGAGAACTAGGGAGCAGGCCCATATAAGATAACCAGCTCAACCTCACAATGATAAACATGTCAAGATACAAAAATCAGTTCTTCCCTTACAAATGAGAGAAAGATGGCATGTAATTGGAGATGTCATGCTATGCTGGGACAAGCAACATTCCCACAATTAATCATACTGAATACATTATGTAGGAGTTGTTGCTTGAAGACAAAGGAGGAATAAATATTCGTGTAAACATGCCAAATATGAACTCTCCACAGATGTTGATTGCTGTTCCATATTTAGCAAGAAGTGCATCAATATTTGGAAGATAGGCTATTCATCCAAGCAGAAAGCTTGGAAAAGGGCTTATGACTCTTTGTGGAGGCTGCAGGTAACGCGTCTGGTGTCTTTTCTAGGGTCTTTAGGAAACTGGTTATTTGGAGCACCCCTATTGACAGCAAATGGAAATTTGCCATTTTCCTATGTTAGGAGTGCACTGGGGCCCTGGTGAGCAAGAGACATTTGGCTGACTATACAGTGGCTTAGAAACGCAAGGCGAGTTCAAAAGTTCCTAACAACACTTCCAAATAAGAACTTTGTGAATACAATGCAAAAATGACCATGCATATTTGCTGGAATAAAAAACCAAATTAGCTTCAAGCTGGGTTTGTGATTCCTCCCTGACTTGTATGTTTACTTTTCATTAATATTGATTCTTTCTGACCTTCAAGTGCCTCTTCTTCATTCTACAGGCTCCACAGTGAATAGCTTAGTGGCAATAACTTTAATAGCAACAAAAACATTAAGCTAACAATAGAGACTACTTGTACGGAGAAATGTCACCTTGTGAATAACGGATTTTTTATGTCAGAAAACCTCATCTGAGGACCCAAAATGATAAACTATGTGACCTTGTATACAGTGAATCTGACTGGTATTGCATGAATTTTGGAAACATAACAAATGGCTGACAAGCAGTGCAGAGACATATGATCTGTCATGAAAAAGGCTCAGGCATGAGATTGGTATAAAAGATTAGAAAGCCATAACCCATAGGTGACCTGTATGGAAACAAAAGCAAGGCTAAATTCAATGAGTAAAATGCTTGCTTACATCTAGCCAAATTGGAGAGGTTTTGCATTGACTTAATTTTTGCCTTCAATATATATTTTTTTTTATAGCTTCTCTTTGATTTCCTTGTCAGCATCCAAGGTGTGGCAAGGAAAAGCTTCCATTCTCATCACCAGCTGTGATTTGGGAGTCCTTCTAAAACATTGTTCTCCCTTTGCATCTGCCAGGGTTTCTGTATTTGTGTTGATTCCTTCCAGCCCTTGACCTGAGTTTACTTCAGCTATCTCTAGCACCTAGTATATGCCTCCCTCAGTCACAATGGGGCATGCAGTTAGGCAATGCCAAATGATGATTTATCCTCTGTTTCTGAAGTACCTATTCCAGGAAGGGATGCTTTGCTTTCAGGAGCTGACTTTCTTCTTAGGGTGTGATCGGAACTTAGAGATCCAGCCTACTGCACTAAACACATTGGATACTGTTACGTGTAACATATCAAGGTCTCAATGTTCCTTTGCTAATTGATTTATGCTCCATGAATACCCTGTTCAGTAAGCAAAGTTCTCCTAGGATGAAAAAAAAAAAAAGTGTTTTATTCTATATTTTCCATGGAGAGCTCTTGTAGAATAAAGTGTGTGTAAAAGTTTACTCCAACATAGCTGTGCCAGGAGTCCTTCTGCCCTTCTTCACAGGGTGGAATTTGGTTTTGTTTTAGTACTATGGAAAAATCCTCTTTCCATAAGAAGCAGCTAAGCCCAGAATTTTTTACAGTCCCCTCATAAACCGTAATAAAATTTGCATGAGAGAATAATTTGTGCTTGTATATTCAGTGCCCTTTATACCCCCTATTGCCTAGAGCTAGCACATCTGACAGCGATGATGGGCTGTGGGTATGGGAATAACAGTGCTGTGAAATCTTCCCCAAACAGCAGTAGTTGTGGTCTGATTTGTAAATACAAATGCCATGGTGTGGCATTGATGGCATGGAAAATGACTCCAGAATTTTCAAAAATTGTGGTTTAAGGTTAGACTCGCATTCAAAATCTTTATTAGGTGTGTTTTTTTTCTGAAAGTGACAGGGCAGGACACAAAGTATGATGAATGCCCCCCTTCCTTAGTCTCCCTGGAGGAATCCTCACCTTCAGCTTCAGCGACCGTGAGCTCTAAGTGTTTAAAAAAATATAATTAAAGATGTGGATGAAGGGCTGAGATTTTCCAGAACCTTTAAGAAATGTTCTACTAGACACTTGGATTCCTGAGTTATTAAGATACTTTTAAAGCTTTTACCCAGGAGAGACTAACTGTAGGCACCCACTTTTGAGAATCTTAGCCTGAGGAAAAACAAGCTGTTGATAGAAGTTAGGCAGAGTCTGTGTTTTGGAAATCTTCCCACAGTTATTTACACATCTGTGTATTACCTTGTATTGGTCACTGGCTTTTGTACATGCATGTGTGGTTTGTTTGTTGTTGTGTGTGTTTTTTAATTTTTATTTATTTACTATTACTATTATTATTTTTACAGTGCACCTACCACAAACCTCTAATACAGAACCCAAACAACCAGGCAGTCACTAGCACATTGGGACCCTATCCAGAGTGCATGTTTTACAGAGGATGACAATTTACAATTTAAGCAATAGTATCTTGACAGGAGATGCACAATAGGCTGTCAGACTTGACCTGCCTCAGCTCATGGCATGACAAGTTCCCAGCTGCTCTTTGAATACTGAAGGTGATGCGGTGAGTACTCAGTAATGGAGACACCAAAGCCAGTGAAAAAATCTGCTATTGCAGAAAAAACTCATCTTTGACCTTTCCCCATAACTAAGCTTCTTTTTTTCTTCCTTTACTTTCTTTCAAGAACTGTGAGGCCCTGGAGACTTGAGGGAAAATTCATACAGCTCAGGTCATTTTACCAGTCTGTGCAGCCGTTCAGTCAGTAATAAACACTCTAGCAGGGCAATGATTATTGCAATAGTAGGGGGCATTTGAGCTAGCAAGCCACATGAAAATGATAGACAGTTGCTGAAATCAAGAGAACTACAAAGCAAAGGAACAAAAGCATAAGTAAGTGAATCATTAGGCTGGGCTCAGAAACGTGACATACCGAGTGCTGTGCCTCCTATAAATTTGGTGAGTTGATGATTTACCATAGCAGGGCTTTTCAGTAAAGAAAATGAAAACTTCAGGAGGGCTCTTCAGTTCCAAGAAACAGCACCAAGAGAAACATACCCTTTGTGTCGCAACAGCTGACTTGGTATTAAAAGCATTGATATCAGTGAATGAGGCTGGAAGAGGCTTCAGACTCTCTCATTCCTATTAGGGTTTAAAAGCACTAGTGCCAGATCCTGCAGTTCTTGCTCAAGCACAGCTCCCATTGATGTGTTCTTAATCTGGAAAAAGTCAACATGGTTATTTATGGAGCTGTAGTTCCTAGGGCCTCTAATAAAAACTGTGCTAGACATTGTACCTATATTTAGTAGCAGCCAGTTCATGTCTCATAGAACTTGTGGTCTGCATAGACAAGACTGATAAAGCAGATACAGAGTAGGAATTGCTGTTATTCCTGTTTTACAGATGGGGAGTGAGACTTAGAGATTGCAGGGTGATTTTTCTAAGCCATGTAGTGATGTTGGACATTTATTTCCCACATATTTTAGGGGGAACTGGACATACAGATCCCTTGGCTGTGTTGAAAGGCTCAGCCAAACACAGGCATCCCAGTTTTGGTGGAATGATGGGAAGTCTGTGATGAATGTGTAATTAGTATAGATCTTGACATTCCAGGCTGGTTTGCTGAGACGAGAACATCCACTTTTGGAGACAGTTTGCCACAAGTTAGGGCTGCAGAATTCAGATATAAGGACAACATATGTGGTCAATGTATGGATATAAAACCAAATCGGTAGAAAACAGAGTGAAAGGGAAATGGGAACCCACATCTTGATTACTCTGAAATCTGCTTTGTCCTTGATGCATGTGGCTGCCTCTTTTTGCCTTTTCTGGAAGCCTCCTGAAACCCACCAAGACTCAATTGCATTGCAACTGGATACCTAATCTTGAGCTAGCTGCCTGAAGAGAACTCTTTTAAGTGAAATTTGGCAACTATACCTGGAACACCTAGGTCAACAGAAACCTAGCGTGTCATGGGAATTTTAGGCCAATGACAACCTCCATGTTTTGGAAAGAGACCAACAAAGGCAGAAAAAGGACTTTTGAAGATTGGAAAGAGTTCTGAAAAGAGCTCATCAAATGATCTGAAGCCTAGAAAATATTCCTTATGTCAAGAGTCTTCAGAAACTCCATTCACATGTTTTATTCAAGAGAAGACTACAAAGTGATTTGGGCAGTGACAGGAAGCAAGGTAGTGTTTTTTTTCTTAGTTTATTTGACAACCCTCCCTCCCCTGTAAGATTTTACTATAAGATTTAACTGCTCCTGAACAAATTTAGACTAGGGTAGGACACAAAATCTTATTTCTGTTTGAGAAAGATCAATTCAGCCACCAGAGAAACAAAGGGACATATAGTGGATTCTCTTCCACTTAAAAATGTGATATTAAAGATAAAGCTTTCCTCAAAACTGTGGACTTTTCCAGGCAGTAGTTGGTTCAGAGGTTACTCTGTGTGAAGCAAAGCACAGTGTTATGTAGGAGAGAGACAACACGGTCACTGCAGTTTTTGAACTTACAAGCTATGAAAGTCAAATAGAAAAAAAATTGCCAGATACTACCTAAAAATTTCCTGTGGTATTTCTTTTAAGATTGCGTATTTCTCATCCTCATACAAAAGACTTCTTGGATTGGAGGTCTTGCAGTATCCTGCAAATTTATTAGCCAGCCATTTCAGGCTAATGAAATCAGTCAAAGTAATGGATACAATACATTCTTAAATATAATCAAATTATGAATGCAGGCTCTCTCCTAACTTTGGATGAGACCTGGAGAGGCCCCACGCAGCATTGTCTAATGTGTTTGAGGTCACTGTGGGGCCCAGTTTCCAAAAGTACTGAGTGTGTGGCCATCCCTGTTGTGATATTTGTGTTTCAGCACATCCCCTGCGCTTCACTGTTCAGGAAGGGTGGTCTCATTCATAGTCCTGAGCCCTAAAAAATCTGGTCTCATGATTTGCATGTATTTTTCCCCCAGTAGGATTCATCTCTTAACAAAAATTGTGTGAAATAAATCAGATGGTACTTGGCTTACTCTTAGTTGAATTTCTCCTCATTTGAGTTTCTAGGTCTTTAAAGACTCACTCATTTCTAGTCCTAGTTTGAATGGAAATTCGTTTACACGTGTATATTATATTTAAAAATTCAGATAAAAATAACAGAATAATAGTAATAATAAACATCTGAGCTGTGAGTGAAAGTAATAAATTACACTGGCTTGTGAACACAGAGCCACCACATTTCCATTTTCCTCTGCATTTCACAGCTCCAAAATCCCTCAAACTTACAGAAATGAAAAGTCTGTAAGTTGTCATTTAATGTTTTATTATTATTATTATTATTATTATTATTATTTATTTATTTATTATTATTTATTATTTATTTTATTATTAGTATTATTATTTTTTCCCTCTCCTAATGGATCTTCTGGAAGATAAGAAGAAGGGCAAAGGTTTACTGCAGGGGGAGAACAGAGAAAAAAACAACCAACAAACCAGCATCCCCCAAAACACCCCACGAGCACCTCAACAACATTGAGGGACAAGCAGGGACGCCATACACTGTCAGCTGCTAGGCTGTCTTCTACTTGCCTCCTCCCCACCTGTTCCTGGCCTTTCTGCAAGTGTGAGATGGGATTTCAATGAATGGCATCCTGGGGGGGAATGGGGGGAAGCAGAGCGCGGCTGGCTGGGCTGACGTATCCAGGATGAAATGTCCAGGTGCAGGGAGTGGGAACGCACACACATACACACATAAAGAAAAAAAAAAAAAAACAAAAAAACCAAGAACAAGAAAGAAAAAGAAAAAGAAAAAGAAAAAGAAAAAAGAAAAAAAAGAAAAGAGACAAAAAGAAAAAGAAAAGGCTCACGCATGCACACAAAACAATAAAAAGTGTAATGCATCTTTCTTTAATTAAATCCCACCCTTGAATTTGCTGGGCAGTCCCGGCCGGCAGCGACCTCTGCCCCCTTCCATTTTGTTGACTGGCACAGCTGTTAGTAAATCACCTGCTGGTGCGGCTCTCTGGGGCTTTAAAGGTCATCTGTCAGCGGCTGCTGGAGAGAGATAAAGAAGAAAAACAGAACCTAAATTCTAAAAAAAAAAAAAAAAAAAACACCTTTCTGAAAGCAAAGCCATCTGAGCACTGTGCGTCCAACCTTTCCATTCAGCCCACTGTTTGCCTTGCTGGCACCTGGGGGTGGGGGACACTTTTAATTCTCCCTATTCTTTTGTATGCATTTTTCAAGTTTCCACTTACTTTTATAATCCTTTTGTTTTAAGCCTTTCTTTACTACAGGGGATTCTGTAACCCCATTTCAGCAGCACTGCTGAGTGCCTGCGAGCTGTGTAGAAATGCCTGCAGGAGAGGACAGTGCAGTTTGGGTGGGGGAGAGCAGGGCTTCCCCTACCCCAGGGCTCCGTCCCCACTCCCTGACCCCTGGCACCAGGCACTGTGACATGACGTGGGTGGGTTTGCAGGATGGCAGTAGTAGGAAGGACACAGCATACATTTCCCCATCTTCACGGGTTTAGGAGCAACAGTGAGCTACCTGGACGATGCTCCTGTGTCCCCTCCATTGCTTAGGAGCAGCTTACAAGTGGGTGTCCTTGTTGGTAACCACTTGAGCTGCCCTGCAGCTGTATTGCAGCCATGTCCATGCCATGCACCCCATTGATCTCCCCTCCTTGTGCAGAGCACTTGGTCCTCATGGCCCCCTCTCTACCTATTCCATGTTTTAGCAAGTCAGAAGCAGCTATACAACCTCAGGCTGCTGTTTCATTTCCAGTAATCCATGGCTACAGGGGTGCAATGCCTATCCAAACTAGTCATATTGATAAGGGCTGTCTACTGAACGCCAATAATGTGACTTTGCCCAAATTCAACAGTGGGTTGGGTGAGGGGAGAAGGGGTGTTCATGGAGCAGCTCAGACCTAGGACATGAAAGAGGATGATTGTTATAGATGATTCCTTGCCACATACCATTCCTTCCACTATTTATGGTTGAAGGGATTATCAGATTTTATGTTTATTCATCACTTCCACTATCACCTTAATTTTTAACTTCATGCAAAATGTTGTCAGTGAATATGATGTCATTTTTTACAAATACGATTTTTTTTTTTTTTTTTAATGAAATGGGTGCATGGGCAAGGCACAGATAATTTGGGAGCTTTTCTTCCACCTGATAATTACAGACATATTTTCAATAATTTACTATTTCAACTCATCATTTAAGACACAGTGACCTTCTCAGATTTTGATCCCAAGTCAGACAGAATGTGCAGCTTCTGGTGCAATTTCATTTTTTTTCTTTGGTTTGTTCATACATTAAAATGAAAGGGAAGCCCAAGGATTAGGGAACCCACTCATAGTGGGTAAGTAGAAAGGAGAAAAAGTAGTTGGCAGAATCATTTGTTTAGCTTGGAAGAAATAAGCTGTTTAGTATTTCAGAAAGGGGAAATTCTCAGCGAAGGAAACAAAAGGATTGAGGACTGCATCAGGCAATTGCTTCTCCGCTTCTCTGCAGGAATAACACATGGATGCTTCCCCTCCCCCTACACCTTGATGATGAAGACCAGCCCCCAAATACTAAACTACTCAAAGGGCCCTACTGACTAGGTGTGGGATGGATCTACCTCTGCATTAGACATCGTAAGAGTTCTTCTCCATAAGGAGGACTGGGATCCTTCAGAGCAAAACTCAGACACTACTTGCAAAGTGTTCCAAGTCACCAAGATTCAGGAGCAGAACAGCTTCACGTTACGCCAAAGGACGATGACAAAGGGCAAGCTGTAGGCAGAGAGGAACTGACACACTGCCTCTGCCTGCTGTCACATCACCCGTGGTGTCAGAGATGAGTGAACTATGAGCTGGGCTAGACTTAACAAATTGTTGTTCGGTTTGCAAAGCAGAAGCCAGAAAATATGTAAAGAGCTCACTACTGACCCTTCTGCTGCTCCATGGCTCTGAAAGTCTGCAGGAAGTGGCGCTCATGGACATCCAGTGCTGGTGTAAGCATCTCCGTCTCTCAAGGCACTCTTTATTGAGCATTTCTATCATCATTTGCCTAAGAAAAGAGTGTCTTTATACTTTCTTGATCAGGTCTGTCTATAACCTGTGCATCAGCCAGGGGATGTTTCACTTTAAATGCCAGGGACTTTGCTTCTCTCTAGGTTGGTCCTTGGTTAAAGTAAGTATAAAATGCTACTAGGATATTTGGCGATGTTTAGGCTTTCCTAACAACAGCTGTGACAACCCAAGGTACAAATATAGAAGGAAATAAAGGAGAAAATAAGTAATTTAACTAGGCATAAGAAGCGTTTGACAAGTATTTTTGAAATGCATATTTTCTTTCCACACTATGGCTGAGGCAAATTTCAGGCTAATGCTTAAAAGGCATTGTTCTTGACAATTATGATTCTTTGGTTGAACAAGCTTTGCCAGTCTGATTGGACTGAGGAGCTGCAGCAGTTACATTAATCACAGAGTCCAAAAATCCCCTTTCCTCTGCAGCTTGTGTTGAGTCTTTCCCTTCCACGCAGCTTCACCCACCTCAAGGGGAGATCAAATAACATCATGAAGATGAGTTGAAATTCTGTTCACAAACCCACATGTACCAAATCCAAACCCTGAGACAAATGGGTACTCAGCCAGTAATCTAAGCAGAGACATTGTACATTTACAGAGTCATTCGGGAGCCACTGTAAGCCATAATAAGGGCTAAACACAAGATAATGAGTATTTTGGCAAAACAGCTTATTGTAGGGAAGACTCTCTTTGCAATTTTACTCTTTCACATCTGACAGACAGTGTTTAATGTATGACAGAGAGAGAGGGGGAGAGCAGGAGAGAGAGATCATGCACGCACATATCCAGCACCAATAACATGAATATAAGCCAGAGCTTGGGGCTCTCTAGAGGTTAGCAAAGCATGTGGTGTGCAGTGGGAAGCAGGATAGTGATCAGTAACAGAAGTTTCAAAAAGTAAGGCTTTTTTCTCTCTTTCAGTGTTTGATACTTCCAGCTACCTTTGACTGTCCCTTAACTAAGAAAAGAGGTTGCTTTCCAGGCAGGCTGAGAGGAACTCAAACAATTTCTTACGACCAAGGTGGAACGGTAGGTACCATCTTGTTTAGTTTTGGTGGCTAGAACTCATGCCTGATAGAGGTCTGCACCCTGGCCCTTCACCATGCTTTCTCTGGGACATCAAGACTTCAGTGTGTGTCCCTTCGGAGTACTAAATAATGCAGTTTTGATGGTTGAGATTCTTCACCCTACGACATTTTATTCTCTAAAATATACTTTTATTTTTAGACATAGTTGTTCAAACTGTCTGTGAGATACAGTTTGGAGAGTGCTGAACGTTTTCTGCTCTTTAGAACTCTACAAGACATGGTACGTCATTTATGTACTTATGAATGCAGTCCCTTCAGGGGTCGCGCTTGAAACATCAGCGAGAGAAAAACACTGGAGGAACTGAAAAATTCACTCCAAGAATCCTGTTTAATAGCTAGTGAGATGGAGGCTGAGACATGGCCCAATGGAGGTGAATGGACAGGCTCCTCTGGGGACACCAGGGCAAGGCAGGTGGAGGGAAAACATAAAGGGCTGCTAAACGAACTCACTTCTGAAATGGACAGCCGTGGCTGTAGTCTTTTCTCACTTTTTACTCTCAAGAGTGTTCCAGATGAGGAAGCAGACTTCTGATCTGTGACCCATAATCTGTTGTTTTCGGGGCACAGTTACCTTTTCTCAGGAATGAAAGCCCCCAGCTGATGAAAGCTGAACTTTTCATCTCCCTCCCTGCTGCAGCCTTATCGTTCACAGGACTTTAATCCCACACATCACTTCAGAAATATCATCGTTAAAGATCTGGGTATACATTTTGAGATAAGACTGGCTCGTGATAATATTACTGACTGTGTAATTATGGAAATGAGAAAATAATCCCCTCAGGCTTTGTTGTAATGACTTCTGAACATCTTGCATCATCACAGACAGACAGCAGGCTTCAGGATGCCATGAATTATTAAAAGGAATGTGGAAAATCTTGTTTTGGTTGGTGTTGATGTCTCTAGCAAGGGAGGACACCATGTATCTCCACTGTGAAATTGGATCAGGTAGAAAAACGTGATCTTTTTGAAAATAAATAGCTAATCTTTACTTGATCTCCTGTACTCTTCTCTTTTGATGCATCGGTAAACTGCATTCCTGACAACCACCCCTGCTGATATTGTGGCCTTGAGGGACCTTGGCCGCACAGTCTATGCCTCTGTTCTGAATCAAAAGACTCTATGGGACTATTGCAGACCTGGCTGCACAGTGCACATCAGTGCTTCATCAGACCAAGTTAATTCATGATATTACTATTTTACTATAAGAAGTGTTGATATAGGAATGAGCTTGGCTGAACATACTCTTTTGTCAGTGACTGGGTGTGTGATGTGTGTGCTGGACTCCCAGCATGAAGAAATTCTTCAGAAGAACATCAGATCACTGCTGAAATATTATGGCCTACTCAGTGAACAAATATTAGCAGACATGGAGATGAAAACACACAAATGAACTTCCCTGGGAATACTTCTGGTAAGTTTTTCAGAAAGGTAATGCAAACACACAATTCCTCCTAAAAGTCCACTTTTGTCCTCTTCCTTTTAATGAACCTGTAGGGAAGTTAGAATTTTGAATGAGACCTCCACTAATAATCTTATCGGATTTAGTCACAAAACTAGTAAAACATGAGTCAAATTTCCTCTGCAGTAATGCTGCGTATTTATTCCCAGGAACATGTATCAATAAGCTCAGGCAAGTCAGGCAATTTGATCAAGGAAGCCAGCTGTGGGAGCATATAAACTTCATGAAGAACTTCATTTCTCCTCAATCAACATGCAAGAATTATGACAAGACTCCCTTAGAAGGAACTTTTCTTGAAGACACTTCTGATAGCATTTCATCCACTTAATCTATGCTCTCTTAGCCAGTCAGCAAAACCTGCTGTGATGCACCTGGCAGTCTTCTGCCCTGACAGACTAGACCATCTCATGACTTGTGATTGCAAGAGGACTTCTCAAGGTTTTGGAGTTTCTTGAAGCTCACCCCTATGCTGCTTTGCTTTTTCTGTTTCACTGTGGCTATATACACTGTGACATAGATCTGATGCTGTTATTACCTGCTTAGTGGATGGTGAGGCCTCACAGAAACATTCTGAGTAGCAGTCAGTTCTTATCTTGTGAAATCATAGCTTGCTGCTCAATGTTTGATGATAGCACATCTTGGTACAGGGGCACTCAAATAGTGGTGACATGTAAATGTACTAATATGCCTTCTCTTCAATGTGCATAAGTATCTCTGCTCAGAAGAGCCATGTAGTATCACCAGATGGTCACATCAATGCTATTCTTGGACACTTTTGCCCTTGGGCAATCAGAAAGGTTTTTTGCTAGATGGCAACTGATGTCTTCTATATGTGGGAGTGGAGATTTGCTGAAATAAAGCTAAGTTATGATGCTTTTACCTTTTTTTACCATTAGTCTCATCATATGGTGTGAAAATGGATGTCTCCAACTCGCTTCTTCCTTCCTCACTGCAATTTGTTCAAGCCACACCCTTATCTCTCCATCATTGCAATAGTGATGGTTGCCTTCACATGTTGAAGGTGCTGTCTGAACATGTTATGCCACACTGCAGTGTTTGCAGTGGCCAGTCGTAAAGCAGATGGCTGGCTAGAATTTCAAACCCTTAATGGCTCAGGCTCTGGCTTCACTGAAAACTTCCCAGGGAAACTTTTTTTTTTTTTTTTTTAATTATTTATTTATTTTTAAAAAAAGATATGTGCAGATACTCTTGCACATTTTTTTTTTTTCCTGAAGTGACCGCTGTTGGCCTCTTTATCCTTTCCTCCCACCCACTCATGCCATATGACACTCTCTCTAGCTGAGACCACTTTTACTTTGTTTAACTGAATTTTCTGAAGAACGGCTTTTTAGTGTATTCTCAAGGACATCGCAGTAGTAGGTATTATTGTGTGCATAGTCCCTTAACAATTCCATTGAGACTCATTGGAAAGTACGATACTGTTACATTCCTTGATCCAGAAAACAGTGACTACGCATAGCTAGGACACAAATATCTGCAATGTACCAGAAGGACATTTCATCCTGTGTTGGCCACAGAGCTCTTCTACTGAAAGCCACGCTGCTCATCTTCTGAACCTCTGTGGCAATGGGATCCCAAAGGTTATTATTCACCTGTGACTGAAGAAATGGTACCTGCCTTCAGTGTTCAGTTGCCCATTTAGTTCTGAGTGGCCAGAGTCAGTAAGGTTATATGAAGGACCAGTGCTGAAGCTCATGGCCCTGACCAAAAGCCAGGAATCAGTGCTCTGACAATGATCATTTACCATTTTCTCATGTTACATGCTGTATTTGGTCATGTTCAGTAACTCTGTAGTAATCAGACAAGATGGAACGGCAGCTTGTCAGCTGACTTAATTAAAAACACATTGCTTTTTTTTTTTTATTGCCTCTCACACATCATTAATATTCTGTCTAAGACGCGCCTGCTATCTAAAGATTGGAATCAGTCTCACAGTGCTCTTTCCAAGCTTGAATTCCCAGACACACAAACCTGGGAAAGAGTTTTAAAGGGACAGGTAATAGAAACTAATTTGATTATATTGAAATGGACCACTCATTGGTCCAAATAAATTTATTTTATTAAGGAGTATTAAGGGACCAGTCTTTCAGGTTGCTGTTAAATGCAAGGCAGTCTTTGCTTCCATAAATATCAGTGAGAATAGAATATATTTAGGATTTCCCAGGAATCAGGTCTTTGCTCTGCAGACTTCTGTTCATTTAAACAGTTGGTTATGTAAATATATTAAAAAGAGTTGAATAAAAAGCACTACACCCTTTTTAGCTCAATTTGTTATTTACATATTTAGCAACAGTGTTGTACCATCCCTTTTCTGGTGTGCCAGGTAGGACCCATTTCACAATGACAGTATATCAGCCGGCATATGCTCTCAATTTACAACCAAATTACAAGGAAAAAAAAATCTAGCATTTAAAATTATATACAGCAGTTTATTTAAACAGCGATTAGCTTTCATCAACAGTATGTGCATTTTTGTTTTCTTTAAGAAACCCTGCCATTCTCAATCACAGCTGCAGCCCTCCTGCAGCACTGTGTTACTCAGTGACTTGAACCGAGCTTTACAGATATTTCACAGCCAATTACCATACAGGTTTCTTATGTTAAAATTAAGGCAACTGGAGTCAACAACCACTGCTGAATGAAGGTAAAAGCTTGAGAACATTTTGCATAACAGTCGTCAGCGTAGCTGATAGCTATTAGAGTGTTCTTGTGCAGTAAGCCTACGCAGATACTATCTCTCTTGCCTGTCTGTTCTAACATGCATCTCATCTTATTTGCAACCCTTTGCTTTAATTAGCTGAAGTCTTTGCTTCAGTCTTTCATATGTCAACCAGCCTGTGTACACTTCCATATTTTTAATCAGTAGCCTGTTGTCTTTACTTTGTCATTCACACTAGCATATAAATCTGCCCTTCTTATGATCCTCACTGCTTGGTAGAAGTCAAAACATGCTGTTTAATTTTCCTGTTCACTGATTTCCATTTGTTTCATGTTCAAATGCTGGCTCTTTTTTCCCTTTTAGGCATGCTGTGAGGATTAAACTTAGTGATTAAATGCCAAAAAAACAGCCCTTTTTCCCCTCCGTCCATGAATGGGTCATCCTAACCCTTGCTTAGGTGCTTACCTTACCCAAGCACTCTGTGCGTGTGCAGTCAGCCTAAATGGGGTTGTCTGCAAGGGACTGCCACAAGCTGACATAGGTTAGTTAACGATGGCTAATAAAACAGATGCAAAACTTATGTGCTCTCCTAGGGCCGTGACTGGCTTTTTGCTGCCGCTTCTCTTTCTGTTTTTATTTAATCTACTACAGCAGAATATTTCATTTCCCCAACAACACAGCTGAATCCTGAGACACCAAGACCAGATGTAAAAGCATGAGAGGGTGGCATGTGGCTGTGCTCCGGCTTTTAAATTTTCCGATTCATTGGTGGGGAATCCGAGGTTATCTGTAGCTGTCTGACAGGTGGGGTGGCTGGCCCTGACATCTGTGCCTGAGGCTGATCCCCAAAGTGAGCCTGGAGCATGGTCAGGATGTCATCTAGCTTCTGGTCCATCTGCATGACCTGTTAAGAAACCAGAAAGCAGATGAGCTGTCAAATGGCTGCATATGCTGCTGGTGAGAGGCAGTCTTTGGTGAAAAGCTCAGGGAGGTGAAAGCTTGGCAGGGAGTGCTGGCATCTGCAGTCCCCAAGAACCAAGAACTATTCCAGTTTTGTACAGTCTGCCTCTCTAGCTAATAGAAAGTTCAGGGATGCTATGAAGTAACAGGGAAGGGTGTAAAATGATGTGACGTGGCAGCAGAAGGCCAGGACGTTTGGTAGCCCCAGCACTTGACCACTTCTGTCAGCCATTTTGTCTCCCAGCATTTTCCCAGCATTGACAACTTCTCTTGATGATGATGCATCCTGCAAATATCTGCCCTGAAACTATCTTTCCTTCTTAGGTTTATCCTGCCTCCCACCTCCCTTCCCTCCCCCCCCCAAAAAAAAAAAAAAAAAAAATTCATCACCACCCTAGTTTTGTTTTAGTATGTTAAGCTTTCCATTCCTGTCTTGGGAAACTAAACTGCTCCCCTCCCTTCACACTGTAAATAGATGCCTCTGTGATACATGTTGCAGTCAGAGATCCTACTAGATATAGTGTTTATTGCCATGCATTGTTAGGAGGATAGCCTACCAAAAACCACATAATAATACCAATGACTTCATTTAAAAAAGCAAACAACCATTGTATAGGAAGCTTGACATGCTAATCTCTCTTCTCATTTCATTGCTCTCCATCTGAAACTTCTCATGCAGTCCCTAGACAGAGAAGTGTTTTCTAATTATTATTATTTATTTTAAGCAGGGAAAAGTAACTTTCGATTTCTTCCTACCACTTCTTGAAATCATGGTCTGTATCTAGGAGCCCAAAGGGGCGTTATTGTGTTGCTATGATAGGGCTTACATTAACTGCAGATGGCATCCTGCTCAACTTCATGTCAGCCAGCAGGACAGGCTGCGGACTGTTGACTGCTGTAGTTTGCTCTAAAGGCAAAACTGTGGCCAGCAGCTTGTAAACCATTGGGATTGCTTATAATGATGCTTGAATACAGTGCAGCTTTGTGTAATAGATGAGCCCAAGAAAAATGAGCACTTTTAAGAACATTGGATGGTTTACTTTACAGTTATCTCCTGTGAAAGTCTGAGCCTCTGAAAACTGTGATCTGTCCCAGTGGGTCTAATAAACTTTGATAGCAAACCTTTTAAAGT
This sequence comes from Cygnus olor, assembly GCF_009769625.2. NCBI lineage: Eukaryota > Metazoa > Chordata > Aves > Anseriformes > Anatidae > Cygnus > Cygnus olor. Next base: position 71,189,835 of record NC_049169.1, on the reverse strand, counting down.
GATATCAGATCTAAACTGAGCTTTCATTAAAAAGGGAGAGAGAATGAGAGTGAGAAGGATTCCAGCCTTTTTCTGTGCAAAGATAACTTTGGAAATAACCATTGGTAGCATGGACTGAAAGTTTAGCAGGCAGAGATTGCTTTAAAAACCAGTGCAAAGAAAATCATGTTATCTGCTTTCCCTTCCTTTGCCTTTTCTCACTCCAAGTGTCTGCTCCCCTGGGGGCCCCTCAAAACTCAAGGTACCAGGAGCTTATTTAAGCTATATCATTTTTGCAACCACTCTTCTCTCCTATATACAATCTGCTGCTCTCTTGGGGAAGGATGATTGGAGTCTCACTCCTGCCTCATGAGGGGAGACATACTCATCTCTCAATTTGGATTTCAATTTTGCTTTCACAGCTACTATGTTCTAGCAGAAATGCCCCTCTCCCTGTCCCTGCTTTGGTGTGGTTATTCAAGGGTGTGGTCTATCCAAGGCAGTATTTTCAAGCAGTGAAGAGGGGGTATTTATGGCGTGGGTTGGCTAGCATCGTCTTTCACCATGACTTCTTCTGGGTGCTTTCAGGGGCACAGCTGGCACCTCCTGAGCAGTGGCCAGGATGGGCAGGGCAGCACTTGTGGGTGTGGGAGGACTGGGGATGCTCACTGCAGCACTCCCCAGGCGAGGGGCACTTGGTGCTTGGCTTCAGGTGAGTCTTAGTTGAACAGCAACTCATATATGTACTGATGATCTTTGGTCAGGCAAAGGGACCCCAGAAAAGTTGCTTCTGCCTCCTGTGACACCAGTGGCAACTCCGACTTTTCCCTTGTCTCATGAGCTTCTGGGAGAGAGTGGGCAATTGTGGCAGGTCCCTCCCTCTCTCATGCGGTCACTAACAGAAGCATCCTCTTCTCAGACAAAGCAGAAGCATCCTCTGCTAAGCATGAACTTGGTTGGAAGTCTGGAAATCACTAGCAGCCGAAGGGTTAAGCAGCATGGAATTAATTTAAAAACCACAGCCTTTATTTTCTTCTCCATTCTTGAAAAGCCTGTTTGGCTGAAGTTGGTAATGACTCAACAGAATCTTTCTTAAGCAGAAATGTTGTGCAGAGCAGAAACTAAAGCAGAACGAATATATTACAGTAGGCTAAAGAAGGTGTAGGCAGGGAAATGGGATCAGGCAGATGAAAGATCTTTTGGGGCTTTCTTCTGTAAGGCTTTGTTGATTTTGATCTGCACACTTGATCTTAGATAAATTATGCCTGCATGTTCCATATCATTTCAACTTGCTATATTTCTCTGCATTTTGCTAACTCAGTAAAAGAATGCGATAGGAATAATTCCATGCACTTTTCTTTCCAGAAGAGGAGGAGGGTGGAGAATGTAAATATTCATTTGTGGGGGAAAAAAAAAGAGAAATTGATACATAAGGGAGTTGATTACACTATACTTCTGTCACACCTTCCATGCAAAGAACTGCAAATGCTTCCTCAGCATTAACAAACCAGGCTGCACAATTCTCCAGCCAGATACACAGGAGAGTTTTAAAGGACATCTTTGAGATTAGAAGCAGGACAGTGCTAATTTAGTGACATGTAAAATGTGGTCAGTGGCAGGTCTCTTCTAATCCTTAGCTTTGCATTTTACTCACAATATCATGACACCACTTTCTTGCTTCAGATACTTTAACATATGCCTAACTTTTAAAATGCAATTTAGCTGGTAAAACTTTAGTTAGAAAGACAAATTCTTAAGTACCTTGTCAAATTGGAGCCCGTATAAAAAGTGTTCAAATCTGGGGGCTAGTTAATCCAGATTAAAGACTGACAAGAGAGTTTGGGACACTTAAAGACTTGACTAAAGTCAGTTGGATAACTTGTAGGATTAAAAGACTTTTCACGTGGATAAGGGTTTTTCAGAAAAAAGGCCTGGTTTTAGATTTCTCTCAAACCATCTAGCAGCTACTGCTTTCCTTAAATCTTGCTGCAAACAGGATGAGCTGCTGGTTTTGAATAACAGAGCCAGACAAGTGCACGGGTAAGGGGTTAAATTGCACAACATGTTTCTCGGCTGAGTAAAGTGAGAAGCCATCCGGCCCAGCCACAGAGTTTCCAGAGAGATGTGATATGCCCCTCGCAGGCTCCTTGGAGACAGGTGAGTTTGGCAGCTGTCCATGGGCAAATGGCAACAAAACTTCTGTTCTCCCACATCACAAAAGAGCTCCAGATACAACCTATAAAATTGTTAAAATGCTTTTATATCCTTTCAAGTGCCCTGTAGAAAGGAGACAGCAAAAGCAGTTTAAAATATTACTCGGTTGTTATTGGGGCTATGAGGTGAGCTGAAGGAGTGTTGAAATGTATATTCATTTTAACATCCCCCCCCGGAAAGGGGCTGGATTCTATGGTGACATGCAGGACTGATGGACAAAGAAAACGTCTTGCAGCCAGCTCCAGTGAGCCACAGCAAGCCCTGAAGGGGAACCGGGTCAGTCACCTTCTGGGACACAGCATGTCCCTGTCATTAACCTTGAGCAACAGGTTGGCTTTCACATTTGTGGTTGCTTTTAAGCCTCTCTTCCTGAAAGCTGGTTCTCAACCCCTTATCTGAATACCTCATTGAACTCCCGTTGCAGAAATGCCTTGTGGCAAAGAGGATTCTAGGAATGGCAGCAGCACAGAGGAGGACTGGCTCTTACTGGGGATTTGCCACATGCTGGACAGATTCCTAACTCCCCCGAGAGCTTTTTGACATGTTTTTGCACATGCACACTATAAACAAAATGCATGTGTGGAAAACTCAGTTGGAGCAGGCACATGATCTCTCCCAAATCCTCTCACTTTAATCCAGAAATATACCTCCCCCCAGGTTGTGCCTATCTTTTTAATATTATTTCTGGAGGCTGGAAAAGCCACTATCAATTATGTGCACAACACACTAACTTGAACTGTTTCCAGAGGAGCAGCAGAAGGGGAAGATGGTCTGCTGGAGCACTGAAGTGAATCTGCAAACCCACAAACATGCTCATATGTTGCTAAGTAGGTGGAGCTTTGTATCAAAAGTTAAACCCCATAAATCAAAATAAATTGCTGTTACCTCCTTAAGACTCTGCTGTCTCCCTGCCTGTAGTGGTTCTACATGAACTGATCAAAATGGCTGAGCTGTACAGCCTTCATGCAGTTGTCTGAAACATGTCTGGGCTGCTGGTGCCAGGGATGCAGCATGAAATGAAGCAGGGAGAGAAGACAGACCAGTTTGTGTTATCAATCAAAATGTCATAGAGCAACAGTAAGTTCTGCTGTTTTAAGCTGGATCAACGTTGGCTTCCTATTTGCCTGATTCAAGCAGGGAAAATTATGAGACTGTGCCAACAGGCCAGCCCAAGTTGTAGTGGCAGGGCTGCCACACTGTGCTGTTGAGCCCCATGTCCTGCTATTGGAGCCACTGTATGACGAATGCTTTGGTTCTGGATGCCCCAGAGGGCATCCAGGCTTTCTCTCCCCAACATCATCAGCCCTCATCCTACAACAAAGAGCAAAAGTAAGCATGGATGACCAAAAGCCAACAAAGCACAGTGGCCATGGGAGGCGAGCAAGGGCATTCCCAGAGTCTCTACAAGGTGTTATGTGATATTTTCCAGTGATGCTGCAAAATGAACCACACACAGCTCTGGGGCCAGAGCTGCTGTGGCCAGCTGCCCCATTGCATACAAACACAACATTGCAGCCCAGGGTTTCCAAACCACCAGGGCCCCCACTGAACACCCCTTCTCTAGCAGAGGCCCACCTCTGAGCTCCTTGTCCTCCTACCACCTAGACATGCCCTCCCAAAAGCCTCACATTTCCTCTGTTTCCAGCCTTAGCTGCAGCTCCATGCTCCTAAGGTAGCTAAAATGAAGCAGGCTCCATTCGCTCTGACATCCGAACACTTTGTTTGAGAGCTCTAACCCTGACTGCTTTGGAAAGAGTAGTTCGATGGGTAGGACTTATTTTGTATGGGGAGAAGAGAGTATGTGAAACTTTGTCTGTCATGAGCATTGACATATTTCTAAATTTCCCAGCTTGTTACCTGTCACAGGTCACCTAAGGTCTAGTTCACAGGGGGAAATGGTATTAATTTAGCAAAATCAGATATGATTTAGTTAAACTAGTGCAATCCATTTTATGGATGTTTCCATTTCTGACTTGTGTAACATATTGGTTTAGCTTAAGCTCGTTATCCAGATATCTGGGCCATTTTCTCATGTTGACTAGTTCTGTCACACAATTTTTCTCCTTGCACTAGATGGTGGACTGATTTGATTAGATCCTTTAAAGCCTATGGTTAGCTTTATATGCACATTTGGTCTTGTCTGCCTACAGTTACATCCAATTATTCAAACATACTAATTGCCTATCGTACAATTTGAAGTCTGAACTGTTTATTTTAGGAATCACTTTATTTTTTAGCATGTCCCTGTATGGATTTATTGTCATCCAGAGACTGCTGATTTCTGTGAAGGGAAATATTTTCTCTACAGCACTACATACAAAACAAAGCTCTATGCAAAACTCTCTCCATCTCACCTGACTTGTCCCCCATTAGCAAAATTTCTCTGAGGTTAAATAGTGAAGCCATTTTTCCCCACTTTTTGTCATGGCCAGCCAATGTGCATACTGATGTGGTCTGTTGGAAGCTGTCTGTAAGGAAGCAAATAGCCATGCCAGCCACAGAGACCACGACTAGCTTGGGGAGACTTCTCTTGTCCAAGGTACAGCCCTTGTTCAGCCTCCGGGGGGCTGGTCCTGCAAAGCACTTATGGATGTGTTAGCTTGAAGACTGTGAAGAATCTTGCTGAGTTCAGCAAATATTTAAGTGCTTTACTGGACTGGAGCCAGAATGGTCAACAGTTTGCAAGACAATGCCCTTAGGATAAGCTTTTGGAGTCTCCTAAAATAGTCATCCACATATATACACAAGGATATATCTACACCACGCTTTTTCAGTCTCTGAGGAATGGTAATTGGCATACACCATGGCATCCTTTATGAAATGATTTTGGCATTAATATTATCAGAGAACTGGCAGTGTGTCTCTCCTCTTATAACAACAACAACAACAAAACATCTTTGATGAACAGGCTCCCATTAACTGACTGTTTTGGGGATGAGTTGTAACAGATTTGAAATTGTCCTGAATCCTAAAACAATGCTGTACCCCAAAGCAAGGTTGCTGGGTGGTACGAACACAGGGAAACATCTCACTGTTGCATGTCAATGGTAGCTGACTGCCAGCACTCCCAGTCCCAACATTTAGCTGTGAAGCTCCTGACTTTGTTCTGCTGAAAGTAAAAATAGTGAAAAAAAAAAAAAAGGTTTAGTCAATGTGAGCTTTTGCCACTAACCTCAAAAGTACATGAGTAAAAACAACACAGAAACCTTTCCCATGATAGCCTGTTGTTCTGGAAGACCAATTCTCTCTGAACACCAAAATATATATAAACCACCAGACTGTCTTCTTTGACTTATTCTACATATATACCCCTTAGCAGATATCAGTTGTTTATTTTCATTCCATCAAACTTATCTGGATAAGTCCACAATTTTCCAGGCCTCCCTTCCTTTATTCCAAACATCCCCACCCATTCTTAGGTCAGGTGTTACAACTTTTGGTGGCCTAAAATATAGTAATCTTTATTTTAAGTATAGCTTCACTTGTTTTGGTTTCCATCTACCTTTCCTGTTTAAATGAAAACACAAAGGTCTGTCCCTCTGCGCTTTGTTCCTGGGGTATTTCCTGCGGGTACCCTTTTGGTGAGCATTATATACTTATATTTCCTATGCCATGGTTGCAGTGATGAACCTCTGCAATATATGAGTTGTGTTTGCAGTCTCTGGTCCTGGTGTAAGATGCCATTTGCCTAATTGCTAGGCAGCTCTCAAGAGTTTAGCTCTGGATTTCTGAAACAGATCTGGTTCACACAGATTGTTATAAGCTTTATTGCTTCGGTGAAGGTGTGACTTTTTATTTTTTTTTTAATTTCATTTTTTATTTTTTATTTTTATTTTTATTTTATTAAATGGATTCTAACTTCCTAAGTAAATGAGATTTACCTGATCGTGTATCTATATTACCACAGCAGGTTTGGAGTAAGCTGGCTAGTTTCAGACACTTTTGACAGAGAGACAGAATTCTTACAGATAGAAAGTTTGGACAGCTTACTGAAAGTCTGCTACTTGTGCAGAAGATAGACATTAAACTTGGTGCTTCATTGAAGGAAAGACAGAAGAGGAAGGTGAACCGTATTATTAGACCCTAGAGAATCCACACAGGATGCCCTGACCACAGGAAAAGCTTTATTCTCAGCTCTTGCCCCTTATTAGTCTCAGCTAATCAACCACAAAATACAGAGCTTCAGGAAACCAGGCAGCTTCATTTCTAATGCTCCCAGAAGTACTTGTTCCCAGCTGAAGAAATTTGAGCAGTGCCACTCCTCGAGTGGACATGAGAGCTTTCCACAGCTGTAATTACGCAGCAGCACTTGGCTGCTGGACATGCTGCAACAACTGAGGGAGTTTGTCTCATTTTAGCTACATTCACATGCACCTGTGTGTCTGTTTGCAGCCAGTGCTTTGAAACATTTTTTTTTTTTTTTTTTTTCCCCCCATGATTTTCCCCTGGTAGGTAAATCAGTCTTTGAAGAACTCCTTTTCTCCTGATTTACATACATAAATGGTTATTTTTGTTGTTGCAGGACATTTCATTCTTCACCCTCCTTCAGATTCTGCTCAGATCCTCCCTGTAATCTTGCCATCTCTCTTTGCGACATCGCTGTTCAGCCACACCCTGGATGACGCACTGCCATTTCATAGCTCATTATTTTGTGTGGCTACATGTCCTGCTGCAAAACCAGCATGGAAAGAAACAACACAGAAAAATAACAAAGCTAGTCCAGCCACAAAGGTGGATATGCAGCTACTGTGATTCACGCTTTAATTTCACAATAAAGCAACCTTAGAACTTATGTTCTAAGATGCTGATTAATTTAATTTTTAAATCTCTAAACAATAGTGGATGGAGAGAAAAAGGAAGAAAGAAAATGTGACACAGTATTTAAATGGTGCCAAAGGAGCATTGAGAAAGAAGTGACCTTAGCCTTTCACGAGATGAATGTGTTAAGCTCAGCATTTTAGATGGGTGTAATGAACTCAGTATTTATGCCTCACCTAAACCTTTAAAGAAATAGTACCAAACCATCTACACTTTGTTTGTTTTGCCTTTACTTTTGCTTTTTTAAGCTGTACTAAAATTTGTCCCTAAGAACAAACTTTAGCCCCACCAGCCTCATGACTGGTTTTTCTTAGCTTAGCTGCAAGGATTACTTATGCTGAAATCAGTGCATGAATTCACTTAGTCCAGGTCTAATAACCTGATATCTGGTTATGCTACCAACTTGTTAGCACAATCGGTGGAGTGTGTCTAACGGGGTAACATTTGTATGCCTTATCACAAGTATTGATACATAGCTTCCCTCCTTTGACACACTTGCACAAACAAAAGCTTTACTTCAGGTTAGCAGTCCATCTTTTCTTTTAGGTTGGCAAGAAAGGCAAAGGGAGAGGGAGTGTTGCTACTGGGAGGAGCACAGGCATTATGGTGATGGCGATCTAGATAGTAAGACATGTAAGTACTAGAAAAGTTCCAGGCTGTTCTTGTAGGACTAGACCAAGACTTCATAAACCTGAGCTCTGATTTACTCCCCAGCACGACCTTCTTGCATTTAGGACAAATCACTTTCTGGATAACCCTCATCAACATTTTAGTCCCATGAATCAAATAATCTGCCATTCCTCCTTTTTTTTCTGACATGAAATCATACGAAATTGATGTATGTCTTGGTACAAAACAGAAGTCACAGACCTACAAAAGATAATTGCAGTCTAAAATGTTGACTCAACTGCTGGCACTAGGAAGGAAGCAAGAGAAGATTGGTCCATGTTGGAAGAGGACAGGAAGAGAAAAGATGGTGGTGTCCCTTTGTCTTTCCTACTCTTGGCTCTTTGAGGATTGAACTGGACACAGCAGAGCAAGGCTAAAATATGGCACTGTAGTTATGCCAGGAAAAAAAATAAATATATATATATGTATATAAAAAATATGTGTAAAAACAGAAAGCAAAAAAAAATGATTGTCTAGAGATCAGAGGGTGTCACCTGGGAGGCCACCACCTGGGCTTCACTTTTCAGTTCTGCCAAAGAATTGTCATACAATTTTAGCTGAACCCTTTAGCAAAACTTAGGGTTGGTCTGTGCACAGACTTGTGCTGATGTCAGGAAATCAAATCTGCAACACACCTTTCATTGTTCCAGGGGAATCTGTGCCTGGACACTCATTTTGCTGTGCCTTATTTCAGTTAGACTGATAAAATAAACTTGATAGGAGCTAACTTGTATAGATCATGGAAAGTGAAAACCGTACCTTTGTACTATGCATGATTGAAAAGCGTGAATGAAAACTTCTTCTCTTACTTCTCTTCAGCTCTGCATGGGAAAAGCCTCTAGGGTCACCTTTATATAAAAAATTAATTGAAACTCTCACACCCTCTGAGAGATACCACAGGTCTTGCTTAATGCATGCAACACAATTTGAGGAAGAAGCTACAGAAGCACAAAGTAGTGTTATGCATTTAAATAACAAGGATTACAAAGCACCATTCTCTGCTCATTAAAACACAAAACCCAAAGCAAGTAAAATGTTATCAGACGGTGCTGATTGAGGGTGTAGCTGTTCTTGATTCTTATGATTCAAACATGCTTTTCTGCACCCTATGGTTTTAGCCTGTCTTGCTTATCTGTCATTTGATGTATTTTACTAGCTTGCTTATGTATATCAAGCCTGATTAACAGCACTGTCACACATATATTTTAAAACAATTCTTGAAAAAGTAATGGGGACTGGTGGACTGCCTGATCTGGTTTTGCAGCCACAGTGACCTCACATTGAGGATGTTTCTGTATCAGCTCAGTTGCACCAGGCCACAGTATTTGTTCCCAGATCTGTAAAGCCACAGACACAAAATGCAGGAAAAGCAACTACACAGCAAGAAATGTTTTCTGACTTTAGATGAGATTGCTCAGCACCTGGAGGGATCTGAGCAATAGGTGGGGTGAGGGTCTGTGACAACATAAATCTGTGCATGAACTAGCTATAGCTACGGTAATTGTGGATGCAGAATATGAAAACAGACTGCAAGGAAAATGAATTTGACTGGATTTGTCTTTTTTCTCCTTCTCAAGCTAGAGAACTAATTGCATAATACGTTCTGTAGCTAAAGAGATGTCCACAGGGATTTAAAACACTGATCGAGAGTAGGAGACTGAGTGAAATAGTTTTTCCCAATCCAGAAACTCTTCTGTGGATCTTTTCTTTTGTGCTTGAAAAATAACAGAGAAGTTTGAAAAATCAGCATTGCTACATCCCCAGGGGAGACTCAAATAAAGCATTAATTAAAGTTAAGAAAGGGAGGTGTCTTATTTGAACTCTGCTGAGCTAGATGGATTACCTATGAAAGCTGGCATCGACGGGACAGCTGTATGAAGAAGCCTGTGGCAGAAGTACCAGTGTCTTACACAAACAACAGGAGACAGGGCGGGAGACTCAAAGCCATAATTACCAGATAGATTTCTTCCTTGTAAGGCATATGCTAAGTCAGCAGAAACCTGCTTGAGTTTTCTGCTGTGAAGCACTGCACTGTTAATTAAGGAAAAAAAGTCTGTTGTACTTACTATCACTCTTACAGCTCTTTAGCCTTATACTGCAGGGAATACTGCTGGGGAGAAGACTATTATAGGTCCTGCTCACAGAGACAATCATTTTCCTCTTGCACGCCTCTTATTTTTCATATTATATCATTGCAGAGAAAAAGCACAGCAATAAAAAGGGACATGTATTAACATGAACATTGAGGTGTAGGAGTATGAGAATGGTCTGGTAAAATTTCACTGCCCCAGCATTTAGTAAAATAATTTGAACTGGTGCTGGAATTTAATTAAGATTTTGGATTACTATTTTTTTTTTGAGGTTCTACAGGTAAAGCTGGGAAGCCATAGAACACAACTTTCTGCTGTGAGGGAAAACAGATCTTTTTCAGGTCAATAAGCTAAAATTCGTTAATAAAATAGATACTTGTTGGGACTACTGAGACCCCGGAGATTTAATTGCTTAGCTTCACATCTACGTGCTCATATATTACTTTTCCTAACCTTGAACTATGACTTTGATCTACAAACTCAATATAATCTATAATATGTCAAGTGTGTCTAAGCTGTATTAAAAAAAACTGCCTGGCTTATTTGTTGTTCTGCAGTGTTTCTCATCCCTTCAGAGCAAGCTTATTTAACTCCATATGGAACTAGTTATCAGTGAGAAGGAAAGTAAGATATCTATCTTTTCGCTAATTAATACTTTAGAAAGCTTTCACTTTCATGTTTTCATGCTTATTAAAAATCCCATCTATGACTGGGTGCTGTCTTTCTGCACCAGTATAGCGTAAAACAAAAATGACCATCACCATGAATACACAACATTGAAGGTTTTGGTTTTGGCTGTCTGACCACTGTGCTTGGATTCCTTCACTGCATGCCCAGCCCTGAAGCCAAGATGAAAGAGTGCTTAAGCCCTGCTGTTGCTGCTGCAAGGCATTGCCCTGCCTACCCCAGCTGCAGTATCCTGCCCTCTGTCCTGCGGTACATTTACATGGTCCATCCTTGCTGGGCTCAGAAGCAAGACTGGGAAAGCATAAGGTGAGGTCACTTGTCTATTTCCTTGCACCATCCGAAGATTGTCTTTTTCTGAAATTCCTCCAAAGCAATCACCACTCTTTTGAACATTTTTTTTTTTTTTACCCTTAATTTAAAGATAATTAGGTTAAATCTATTAAACACAAAGCCAAATAAGTTAAATAACTACAGGTCTACTTTTTTAGCATCTTCAGTAACATCAAAACAATGCTGGGAGCAGTAGCTGCAAAACTATCAGGAAGAGTTTTCCCTAGAATTAGAATTAAGGAATACGAAGCATTGTCAGAATAAGTCTAGGTGTGGACACCAGTCTCTTGCTTTCAGTGTAAGACTCCTTCAATGCATGCCTGTCTCCAGCTCCACCAGGTGACACCATTGTAAGTGTATTAGCAAGAGAGGACTCTCTCCATTCTCTGGCTCTAGGTTGCACTGGCCCATGGGAGCCCAGAAGAAAAGAGTTTTGGAGAACTGTGCTGTAGCTGGCCATGTGCCTTGAAGATGTCTTGGAGTGAAAGATACCTCGTCACAAGACAAACTCTCTGGTGGCAAACTAGTGCTTTCATTTCTCTCCTGTCACCTCTTCTCACACCAGCATATGTGAGGACACTGACAGGCCAGACACCAGCTCTCTGTCCTGCCCTGGCCCTTGTCACCAAATCAATCAGGGTAAGAGGTCCCACCACGCAAGGGCCTCCCATCCCTGCCACCAGCCTTGCTCTTAGGGCCATTGACGCCTCCTCCACCATACTTAAATGGTTCTTTTACTAAGGCAAAGGTCTAAGTGAACCAGGGCCATGTGCTGTGCTCCAGTCGAGGCACCCCATAAAAAAAAAAAAAAAAAAAAAGGCCAGAGATCTTCTCCCTGCCTTTCCTTACCTCTGGTACACTCACCTGAAATGTCTATGGTGAGGAACACAACTGCTTTTTCTAGGAATTTGAGCTAAGGCTTTAATTAACTAGGAACTGAATTTCCTATCCTGCAAAAAGATTCAAGATAAAAAAAGAATCCTGCAGACACAAGACCATTCCAAATGAGGATGAAAGCAGATAATTTCATTTCTTTGTTATGAAATCTAGATTTGTTCCTTTTTTATTTGTTAATAATTTGCAGAAGACAAAAATCACAGAAATACATGACCCCACCTGTATTCATTTTGAAAACACTGAAATACCTGTATTCCAATCCTGACTTGTTTTTCCTTATTGTTCCTAAAAAGTTTATCAAACTCAACACAATTTTCTGAGACATAGCGGTTCTTGCACATTTTGCTAAGGAAGAAGTGTTTCTGTGTAAAAGCTCCTGCCAGCTCATGTTCAAACATTTGTGACAACATACAACTAAAGCATGTATGGTCTTGCACAGACACACAGGGTGTAAATGCGAGGAACCAGGCTCACTTGCACAGCCTCTGGAGCAGCCTGGGAGAGATGCAAGTGATGTGCTAGGCAAAATGCAGGACCTCTGGGTCTCTACTCCCCCAAGCTGTCTAGGGGCACTGAGCTGAGCCCTCTCATGCCCTTTCTTTCCTCTCCTGATAATGCAGGGAGATGTCCACACCTCGTCTCACCTCTCACTATCTACCTGCTGTTCTATCACAGGAAAGGAATGGAAGCATTTTCATTCAAAATGCTTCTGTATGATATACTTATCAGCAGCCAGCTATTTAAAAAGATCTCCCATAGCCTGCTGGCACTGTGTGGAGCCCTGCACATTGCATGGATGCGAGGCTTCCCCCTGCCCAGGGAGGCTGCTAGTCTCCTGATGCTGGGGACCTCCACTGCATGCCCCACATCTACAATGTGGTCAGCGTCTGCCATGTGGCCTCTTACACATCACCACTATTTCAGGGCTGTTACTCTTCACCTCTATCCTCTTCCCTTACAGTAAAGGTGGAGAGAAGCAGGGTCCCCAGGGCCAGAACTACAGCATGTCCTAGTGGGGTAGCCAGACATGCTCAGCACTGTGCAAGCATGTCAGGACTCTGCCCCAGTGCTGGAGGTCTAAACGTGACAGGTACTCCAGGAGGGATACTATCTGTCATGTTTCGAAGGAAGGGCACTGGTATAGAGGTTGGTAATTTGGTCCTCACGGTCTCCTTGGCTCAGACCCAGCAAAGCAGCTATGCACACGCTTGGTAGGAAGCACAAGAGGTATCACCGAGACTTCACCCTGCCTCTGAATGTCCATCTTGTGCATAGCCACATGCAAATGCACACATGGCCACTAGGTGTAACGGGGCTTCCAAGAGGCTGAGTTACCTCCAAGGAGAAGAAACCACCACCAATACAAAGTCACAACTCTATCTGTGAAAAAAGATAGGCCCTTCAGAAACCTGCCCAGCTGTCACAGCCTATTTCAGCAAAACAAGGGCTCTCCGACTAGCTGAGGTTTCAAGGTAATGCTTCCCATGTGACTGAGGAAGTCTCATGAGTGCTTGGTAGGAACACCAAATCATCAAGCAGCTTCTGCCTGGCTTCCCGCCCCCACTGTCCTGGTGGGACCAGGGCAGGCGAGATGGGGGATTGCTCTGCTGCAGACAGGTGAGCCAATGTCTCTGCGCAAGATGGCAGACATTGTCCTGTTCACCCTCAACAACTGGGCACTGCTGATGAATTTGGAAATCTGAAGTATGATTTTAAAGCTGGCCATGGAGTGCACAAGTGGACCTGCGTGGGCTATTGGGAAAGATTAAATCCTCTTGTTAAGCACAGGGCAGCATGGTGTGGCAATTAGTATGTTAAGCAGAGCTGAGAAAGACTTTTGCAATGAAAGAAAAAACTTGGCTGACTCCCAAAACCTGCAAAGGTTCAAGAACCTTTCAGTAAACCTGGACTGAGACTTGGCAGATTTATAATTTCAAGGAGGAACCATAAAAAACCACCCTGGTTGTACATGACTTTGAGCCTAGACCAGGCCATGCTTGGCACTTTGGGAGTTTTGCTTTGAGTTTTTTTGCACACAAATCCAAAACACAATGTAGACTCAGCATGGAGGAACCAATGCAAACCAAAACTGCTGAGTTTTGCACAGCTCTAATTATAATCTCTTTGCAGTCCTGGTTTTATTTATTATTGTTTGTGCTGTGGTAGCAGCGCTGGGCTCCAATCAGCTTTGGGGCCACGCTGTGGTAGGGGTTGTAAAGACAGAAGAAGAAGGCAAGATTCCCAGCCTGAAGAGTTTATAATCTAAATAAATGAAATAGATAAAAAATGAGGGAAAAGCATAAAACACTTAAGCAAAGTGATTAGGGTGCTGGCAAGACAACTGCTTTTATTAGCGACTCTCACCCACGCATAAAGTCATGTCTGTTTAGCCTGTAAAACCTTTGGGGTCAGGACCATATTTTCTAAAAGGCAGAGAGAGATGGGATGCGAGAAGGGAGGAGGGCGGCAGGGGGAAAGGCCCCGGAGGCCAAGGAAGGAGCACGAGGCAGGAGATGGCGAGGCCGACAGGGGGGCTGGAGGAGAGTGGAGCAAGGGATTACTCAGCTGCGGGTGAAATCCAACCCTCAGACCAAACCTCCACATGCTCTTCCTCTTTCCACAAACTCCAAATCCTCCTTCTGCAAGAAAACCCTGCTTATGAGGCAGACAGCACTTCCCAGTATGGGTCAAGCCAGAAAACCAAGAGCATGAACAACAACGACCTGGGACAAGTCACTTAACCACTACATGTTATAGTTTCCTCTCTAGTTAGGCTGAGCTAAAAATACTTCCCTATATGGCATAATTCTTCCTCGATGTAAACTACTTTGAGATACTCAGGTGAAAGGTGCTAGAGGAATGCAAAGATTTATTTTGCATATGTCTCCTCACATACTCTCCTCACTGCCAAGTGAAGGCTTGAAGCCAGGAATTTAAGAGATGCATATATCTCTCTCTACATATATATGAACATAAAAATATATTTATGAAAGAGGCCAAGGTATATTTTTTTTGGAAATGAAGCCCTAAGTCAGATTTCCTAAATCTATATATAGGAACATAAATGGACAGCCAGATTTAAAATCAGGACACTTAGCTCTTTAAAACCAGGTTCAGGAGTCCATCTCTAAGTTCTTAACTGAAAATGTTAAGCCACAAGCAAACTGGAAATTTTGTATCTTAAAGTAAGTTTATAATGTCCTTTTTTTTTTTTTTTTTTTTCTTCCCCCCCCCCCGGAATTTAGGTGAAGGTTTGGGCCAGTTATTTTATCCCAATTATTCACCATCCTGCAACTATTAATTAAAACAAACAGCACTCTGAAGCTATTTCTCACAACAGGAAGATTTATATCTTTAAACCGAAGCCTGTTTTCTCACTGCGTCTATTTTCTACACTGCGTAAACATCCAAGTTTGTTATTGCAGCAATCACCAGTGCAAGCTCTCAGAGCTTATTGTCAGGCTTGTGATGTTTATTGTTTGTTAAGCCCCAACTCCTGGAGTGGAATGATTAGATGAGAACTTCAGCTCTCAGCTAAAAAATGAAGCAACTTTGCACTGGACCACAGGGCTGGTGAGATAAATGGGAAAACACGAGCAGAATGTATAGTAAATGGTCTGAACATCAGAAAAATTGGCAAAAATAAAACCCCACATGTATTATTATATTTAAAGCCTAAGGATTCTTAAGCCAATCTCCCCCTTATAATTTGGAAGGGGCGGGGCTGACTCATGACTTCTAACTGCCAAAGCATGGCAGTGGTGGGGGTTATTCATCGCCTTATAGCTGCCCAGAGGTTTCTTGCTGAGGGGCTGCTCACCCCTGTGCTGAGCTGCATGTGTTTGTTATCACTGCCTGTTGGGCTCCTGCCACTTTTTCCTATTTTTTTCCCCTTTAAAACAATCTTACCAACGCATTCATTTATGAAAATATCCTGTACAAGGAATTACATGGACTTGGCAAACAGAGACAATAGGTCAATTTCTGGGCCTCCCAAATCTGACAGGATCCCTTTAGCTTTTTCTAAAAAAGAAGAAAAACAGAGCTATTAAAAAGTTTCAGCTGCCAAATAGCCAGTAAGTGTATAACAATGAAATGTAAACATTATATGATGAAATGCATTTTTTAAAAAATCTTCTTTTCTTGGCAGTTAGATGGGCTTTATATACAATGGGAAGATTCATTCCCAAAGGCAGATCCAGCATATGAAGCCCCTAGGTATCACAGTCTAAAATATTTTACACCAATTAGTATGTGACACATCACCTTTACCTTGGGTAAAATGCATTCTGCCTCCTGATTTCTGAAAGCTGCACTCTGTACCCCAAGTCCCCATGCCTCAAACCCTCTGGGGAGAGGAGGAAAATCCATTTGCAGAGAAGGAACCTAGCTATTACCACTGTAACTGAAGGACATTAATAATGGAAAACCAGGGTGAAGAGCACAACAAAAACACAACCAGGAGAAAAACGGGAATGTTTATATATATAAGGTTAAGGTTTAAAACATTCAAAAGTCTGGCATGCATTGTTCACTGCATGGATGGGAGCTGGGTATGCGGTCAAAGGTCTGTAGCCAGCTCCAGCTGGACCCTGCACTCATGCCCACAGGCATGGGAGTGAGCATGGAGAACAACCTCCTCCACTTTCTCATCATTACAGCCCTGAGGAAAGGTCCTGTTGACTTTCAGGGTAATGTTGTGGGTGGTTTCTTCCCAGTTTCTCCTTTATATAGTGGAATATGGGCTGCCTATACTGGTTACTGGTGCCTGGTTACTGGGGTTGGGTCCTTGGGAGGAAGGAAAGGATGGGAAGATGATACCAAAACGTTACAGAGAAACTGATGGCACTAGTCACAGATGAATTGTGCTGCTCACAGAAAGCAGAGGAAAGAACAAATCATTCTTTCTCACTCCCCTTGAATGGGTCCCTGCTGCAAAATGTGCCCTTGCTGGATGCCTGCACCACGCCTACAAACTACCATAATATTCAGCTCATTTTTCCTGAAAGTTCTCCTTTCCTTGTCACAGTGGATGCTATCTATGGGATGTGACAATAATCTTTGTAACAAAAGGCAGGGCAGCTCTCAGAATAGGTAGTGGGAACGAACATGATCTTCTCAGCTGGCTGAATGAATGCTCTATAGCTGTGTTACATTTTATCTGGCCCATATTTATTTATTTACATTAAATTTCCTTTAATTTACAACCCTCTTTAGGGTGTAATTAAACTGGACACTTGTAGTCAAAATGTGGCTTCAGGAATGAGGACAGTTACAGAACAGCAATGGATACCAATACTTAGAGTTTAGAGAGAGAAATCTTCTCCTGCATGAGTGAATAAATACCAGAATACCCTAAAATCTCACTTCCAGACAAGCTTGCATTATTAAAGTTTATTAATCTCTACTGGGGCTAGACATGCATCAATGATCTGTTATCGTCCTTTCTGTTTGACACATACCTTGTGAGCTGGTGGAAGACAAATGTTGGACACACTGGTGCCATTAGCTGTTCCAGTACACGTCGGGAATATCATTCTTTCTATTCCTGCTGTTCATTCAGCAATATGCCCTGTCAATAAACCACAGGAATAACTGCCTCACAGGTCATCATGACTACAGAAGAGTAGGCATCCTGCTAACACCAGACAACTGAGCTACCAACCATGGACAGCCTGGGATTGCCAAATTCTCATGGGCAGCCACTCCTGAACTGATACCTTCTCCCACTGGATGTGTCCTTGGGCTGAAGAGTAAAGGCTTGCTTCTCATGCTTCTGCAGCCACAGCTGATCAACCCAAGGGTGCAGGTCAATACAATCGTGTTCTGGTCCAGAGCAAGTCAGCACAGAGGTATTTTTTTTTTTTCCTGATGAAACCTATGCCAAGTGTGTTTGCTTTGCTTAAGCTGCTAAGTGAGGCCCACCAGTCTTCTCAAGGTGACAAGGTAGGACTGAAATGGTTTCCAAATCATCATATAGCCAGTGTTCATGTGCAAACAGATGTATGAAGGAAAAGAGCTTGAACAGCTGGGAACCCACTGGAAGGAAGGACGGGTTAAACCAGAGCTTTCTATTTTACTACTCTTCTGAAGATGGATCAAGGGGAAAAGTCAAGTCTCCCACAATAAATTGGAAAATACCTCAGTACAAAGCTCAAGGCTGTGGGATGTGATCTCACAGTAAAGCCCATCACCTAACACAGCCCTGTTGTTGGCACAACTCTGCAATTAAACTTAAGCACCACTTAAGTGTTGGAGGCTGAAACTAAAGAATTTTATGCCCAGACAAAGTCAAAGTGACTTAGGCAGATTTGTAGATTAAAATGAAAGTGAATTCACTGTTCTGATTACTTATGCTATTTTGTTTTGTCCTTCACTTTTAAAGAGAACTGTTGTGTGAGTAAACAGAGCTTCAGTTTTCTTGTTGAAACTCCTGACGCCAGTGATCCTCCACTTACAGGCGAAGTAAAGCTATGTATAAGTCATAGGGTCAATTTGTTTACCTTGCCTGTGGCAAGAGTTGGGTTCATCAGGTTAATTTCAGTAGTTGCTGAAAGGTCTTGAAACTTTTTCTGGTGTCATATGGGTTTTGCCTTTTTTCAAAGCGGGGGGTAACCATGGACTGTTCAAAACATAATGAAGTAAACAACATTTTTCTGCATCAAGCTCATCCTGCAAATTAATTCATTTGCATTTCTGATCCTTTCAAGTGAAGGGAAGTCATACAGATGTGAGCAGTCATCTAATGATTTTAAGGGTTATGGTTCACATCATCCAAATTTGATTCCAGGACTACTCATTCACAGAAAAAGGAAAAACGAAGGTGGAAATACTGGTGTGTTGGAAAAGAGGGGTATTTTTAATTAAAAAGAAAAAAAAATTACAGCTGCTCTTATTTATTTAAGTTCAAAACCTCTGGGCACATCCATAGTCCATGCTGATCTGTGGTGAATTGCTTCTTTGTTGCTGATTCTAGTAAAGTTGATTTCATATTGCTGATTCATCTAATGGGTTTGGACTGCTCTTGTTATCCTTTCAGACAATGGAGTATTGAGCCTGCAAACAAATTTGCTGTCTACAACAATCAGCTGATTTACTTCATATTTCTAAAATTCAGTATTTCTAGTTTTTGAGGTTTGTGTATAGAAACAGCGAGAACTTCATGAAAGCCAAAGCAGCAAAATAGTATTTTGGTCAACAACCATAATACCTTAAATGTTGCTAATGAAACCTAGTCCCGTACACGGGAATGAGTTAATCCTAAGAAAACTCTCTTAATAATTCGCCATTAACCATTGCTATTGATTCTGCCGCCTGGTCTTAGGTGAATTTGCTATGTAAAAAAAAAAAAAAGAAAAACAAAACAAAACACAGTGGCAATAGCAACAAAGTACAGTGTTTTCTGGCAGACGTTGCAAGACCCTTCAATGCAGGAAGCAATAGATTATAAACAAGTTTTATTTTAATCCCTACAGGACATATTGTGAGAGTCCAAGAACAAGTCCTATTTTTCTCAAAGCCCTCCAGAGAAAAAAAGTTCTTGAGATCCCAATACAATATCAAAGAGATCAGCCAGTAAAGAAAAACTATCTGTTCCTGGCGAGACATCAAAACATTTCCCACAAGTTTATAGTTGTCCAACTGATCATCAAAGAAAAGAGTTTTGGTTGGGTTTGGGACTTTTTAGTGCCAAGAGTTGTTACTGATTCTGAGATGCCTGGTATTGTTGAGAATGCCAGCCAAACGACTGCTGAGGGAACATAAATGGTCCTTACTGTGTGAAATGTGTTATATCTGAGCTATTTTATGCATAAACTGGCATAACTGTGAGCAAAATTTTGGGTGGCATGCATGATTCAGGCAGCTGTTGTGCACACAGAAGCTTCTGTTTGCACATCCCACCATGCATACAAAAAATGAGAATAAACATATTTCCTCTGAAAAAAACCTAACATCTAATTCTTAAAAGTAGACAAGTCCATTAATTTCTCTTGTGCTCACCACAGCAGTTTATGATCACATCACAACAGTTTATTTTCACAACACTTTTTAAAGTAGGGAAATATCTTCTTCTGAAGTGATGAGATTCAATGGCAGAGACTGAAGTATAGCTGTGAAGCAATCCACAGCCAGTATTATTATCTCTCATTTGTAATACCATAAAGCAGAGGAGCTCAAGTCACAGAACTTGGTTTTCTTGTGCAATATACAAGCTCAGGAAAAAAAAGTCTACTTTATATATCTGCGTGACTGAAGCCTCTACAACATTAACTGTTTCAGGATGAGTCTGAATTTGCAAAGTATCTATCCTGGTAAACACTCTGAGTAGAAATGCATAATTTACCAAAAATGCAGTGCTTCCACTGATACAGCTTCTGCCAAGTTGATGAGCAAAATAATGGCAAAACCATGCTTATGCTCAGATAAGTGGAGCTATCTAGAGTTTTTAGCAGACATGGGTCTGGGAAGTGTGGACCTAATGAAGCCAGCTTGTACCCAGCACTGACTTGTGGCTGGATATGTGGGGTCCGTCTTGGTGAAGGCACTCAATGAAGCTTTTCTAGGTCGTGGGGTCTGTGCAGTAGCCCCATTTCTTGTGGATGCAGTGGGGCTCGGGGAAAGCATTTTGGATTTGTACTGCATCCCGTGCTGGGAGAGAAAAAAATTGCACAGGTCTCCAGTTTCTGCTCAGTCAGCTAGTTTCACCAAACTTGCAGAGATGCAATGTATGCAAGACCTCTACTTTTCATCGGTGAAATTCAAAGTAAAATTCAAAGGACAGACAGGCAAATGGACACACACATGCACACATCCTAATTTGTTTCCAGAAACCAGTCAGACATCCTCTCTCCTCCTTCAAGGTACTGGCGTTCTTCATTCTTTCTGCTTCACCCTTCCCCCCCTAGAGCAGCAGCTAAAGTCAAGGGAAAGAAAGGACCGATTACAATTTGTCACCTCCTTTATCTTTTTTCTTTTTTTTCCTTTTTTTTTTCCTCTCTTGCTGCACTCACTCTGCTGTCCCCAAGCCAGTGACGAAGAGCTGGTTGAGCAGCAGCGGCCAGGGGACAGCTGCAGGGGAGCAGCTCTGCTGTGTCACCAGCAGTGAGGGACAAATACAAACAACCTGGGGGCTAGCATGCAGCCATCTCATATGCTGGGTTTGGAGCTGGGTTTTCAAACTGAACAGGGATTCAAAGAAAAGGAGCCAAAAGCCGGAAGGAGTCTTCTGGCTCTAAATTAAACTTTCATTTGGAAAGTCAGCTGCAAATGCTTCAGATCTCCTAGACAGTCATGAGGTTGAGCTGTGGCTGGGAAACCATCAGCCACAGCCAGGGCTGTGCGGTAGGGCTCTCTCCTGAAGAGTGCTCCTGCCTGCAAGAAACACAGTGTCTCTGGGAGGACAGTCCTGTTTTTTTGCCAAATCTTCCTTGATGTCAGCCTAGGCTTTAACTCAGATGATGTTCTAAGGCTTTTTCACTTACAGCTTTGTCATTCAAGTCCAAGGATGATTTATGGTCCTTATTTGCCCTTCACACAGCCTAGCAATGTGTCTACTTGTCAGAGATAACTGAGATGCACACTTGAGTGCTGATAATCCCCCTGCCAGAAAGAGCACAGTTCCTTCTTGCTGCCTCTTCCTCTCCTCCCTCTTCCTCCAACACTCCCAACACAAGTCACCAGGGGAGCACCTCCACTCAAGCAGCACAAAACGAATGTTGATTTGGCAATACAACATTCAAAACTTGTCATTTACAAGTCATGCACATCTAGAAATAATCTTTTAAAAGAGGATGCGGCCTGCCTCACTCCAGAAGCCGAACCAGACCTTTTCAACTGGTATCCTGGTTCCCTCTGCAGTGTGGCAAAAGACAGCTTTCTTTGTAGGGCTGCTGAATTCAGCTGTGTGTGTGCTGCCTTCTGGACAAGCATCTTCTTCTCCTGTGGCTACAGAAAGCCTTAGAGAATCAGGTTCCTTGCTGAACCACAAGACCTCCCTCTCTCCCACGGCTGACTATGTCCACGTGCTCTCTGATCCATCAGATGCCATTGATCTGAAGATTGAAAATGTTTTATTTTCTACTTCAAGTAATTAGATAAAAAGATTAAAACAGGAGGTTAGATGAAAAACTGCTAGTGGTGGAGATTTCAGAAAAACTCAGCTCTGACAACGGGCAACACTTACTTGAAATGTTGCCAAAATTTTGACAAGTTGGTTAATATTTTTGCAAAACTCCTCCACTGTAGCTGCTCTATCTTTCTCTTAAATGCAAATGTTTCTGTGATCTGTCACAGTGAGCACTGCAATTTTGCTGCAGCAGTAGGAAGCCCAGGCTGTTGAGATAGGAGTTGGAGGTTGGCAGGAGATCTGTGTGAGTTGGGAGTGAAAAAAATCCCAAAGTGGAAACAAGACAGCAGGAAAATTACAGTGCACTGAGAAAGTGGCAGTACAAAATTTATGAAAGTAAGGGGTGAGCCCTTTTCAAATGTTTGCCCTTACCAGAAGAAGGTAAAGGCAGATGGTCTGCTGAGAAGTTAGCCTGCTTGATGTGAAAGTCAATTCACAGTGGTCACTGCTGTTAGGCACGGCAAAAAGTCCTGAAAATGGCACAAAGCGAATCTCAGCTTCCATAACAGAGCACATAGTTTTGTAGATTACTGCGGATGCTGACCCTCATAACTGATTTTAGATGTATTTCATCTCCACTGTTCAGCTGCATTCCTCCTGACACAGTTCCAGGGAAATCAACACCGTGGAGAAATCTAGCCAGTGATTTTCACAAAATAAGATTTTAGTTCGCTGCATGTCTATTTTATTCATGTATGCTAATTTACCATTTACAATGGTAAATTACCCAGCTCTGGATACACAATACTAAAATAATAGAAGGGTTGAATTTTTTTTTTCTGTAAATGGTTTTGACTAAACTATACCGGCTGCTGTTTTTTTTTTTTTTTTTTTTTTTTTTTTTTTTTTTTGTGTTGTAAAAGATATTCAGAATTTTCTACTTTCCTTTTAAAAACAAAGTACAGATAACGCCCTAAATTTCCAGCCTTTAATTTTTTTTAAAGTGTTTTTAAAACCAAAAGCCTTTCAAATGAATTGATAGGTCAGTTTCAAGTTTCTATTAAAAAGGAAGGAAAAATAATAGAAAATTGAAAAAAATAAGGAATCCCTTCCCACTCCACTGTCCCATTCATATCTGCCACTTTTTATCAGCTCTGCAACAATAGCAAATAAAAACCGGCATCAGGAGCATCCGTGACTTAACTCAGCAACATGGTGTGGCAAAGCACACAATTATACTAGATTCAGGCACTTCTCGAACAGTCAGAAACTCTTGGATTTTCTCCACGTCCTACTAGGTGTGAGAAGCATGCAGTGAGGGGGCCACGGCCACCTCCAGGTGGCTGCACAGGGGCTGCCCCCACCACCCACCCACCTCGGTGGATGTGGGCTCAGGTTACTCGCCGTGCCTTTCCGCTCATGCTTTTAACAATTATGGCACCTATAACGTTTCCTCATTTGCCTGGGTTAGCAATGGAATCGGCTACAGTTTTCACACTTTTGTTCACTGCTTGAGATGACATTTTATTTGCCCAACAAAATTTTGAATACGGCTTAATCCTTCCTCCATGACCTGCATTCTCCCTAACATGAATAATGTTT
This sequence comes from Cygnus olor, assembly GCF_009769625.2. NCBI lineage: Eukaryota > Metazoa > Chordata > Aves > Anseriformes > Anatidae > Cygnus > Cygnus olor. Next base: position 71,166,483 of record NC_049169.1, on the reverse strand, counting down.
AGGATTCAATTCGTACTCCACAAGGCGAATATAATCGAAGTCACCACTGGCTCTGATGCCAGGGGAAAAAGAGAAAGAGAGAAAGAGAGAAAGAGAGAAAGAGAGAGAGAAAGAGAGAGAGAGAGAGAGAGAGAGAGGAAGAAAGGAAGAAGGAAAGGAAAGGAAAGGAAAGGAAAGGAAAGGAAAGGAAAGGAAAAGGAAAGGAAAGGAAAGGAAGGAAAGGAAAGGAAAGGAAAGGAAAGAGAAAAGAAAAGAGAAAAGAAAAGGAAAGGAAAGGAAAGGAAAGGAAAGGAAAGGAAAGGAAAGGAAAGGAAGGAAGGAAGGAAGAAAGAAAGACAGGAAGGAAGGAAGGAAGGAGGAAAGAAGGAAAAAGAAAAAAGAAAGAAAAAAGAAAAAGAAAAAGAAAGAAAGAAAAAGAAAGAAAGAAAGAGAGAAAGAAAGAAAAAGAAAAAAGAAAAAGAAAGAAAGAAAGGAAGAAAGAGAAAGAAAGAAAGAAAGAGAAAGAAAAAGGAAGAAAGAGAAAGAAAGAAAGAAAGAGAGAAAGAAAGAAAGAAAGAGAAAGAAAGAAAAAGAAAGAAAGAAAGAAAGAAAGAAAGAAAGAAAGAAAGAAAGAAAAAGAAAGAAAGAAAGAAAGAAAAAGGAAGAAAAAGAAAGAAAGAAAGAAAGAAAAAGGAAGAAAGAAAGAAAAAGAAAGAGAAAGAGAAAGAAAGAAAGAAAGAAAGAGAAAGAGAGAAAGAGAGAAAGAGAGAAAGAGAAAGAAAGAAAGAAAGAAAGAAAAACAAAGAAAGAAAGAAAGAAGGAAAGAAAGAAGGGTATAAACCCAAGCAAGCCACTCCCTCCCCCTCCAGCCCGGGACACAACAGAGTGTTTCGTGCTTTGTTTGGGTGCTTTGGCTGCAGCGCTTACCAAAGTTTGGTGTGCAGGTACAGCGACCTGCTGCTGATGCTGAGCAGTTCAGGGGAGAGAAAATCTGGGGAATGATTTTGGGAGAGAAAATCTCCCAGAAATAGTGTATCTATGGCTTGCCCAGTGAGACAGATCCTCTCTGCTCCTGTGCTCTGTGAGTGTGTGTGCACCAGCATGTGTGTGTATAACTAGATAAGTTTTTTTAAAAAAAAGGAAACATTTTTCAGAAGCTGCACAGAAAACGGTGCAAGAGTTGCTAGAGCAGTATACATATGCTCGAGAGGAATCCCTTTCAGTTCCTCTTTTCTTCAGCTTTATTTAAAAAGGATTTGAAGGCTGGTTTAATTACGAAAACCAGCTCTCTAGACACCAAACAAAACGGCAGCCTAGCCTAAGTTGGCACCAGGACAGATGCATATTTTGCTCACTTCTCCATGCCAATCGGCTGTAGCTCATCCAGTATGTCAATCCAAGTTGGCTGTCTGAAATCCAAGTTTAGTGGCCTGAAAATATCCCAGTCCATCTTTGTTTCATGTGGTAAACAGCTTGCTCAGTCTATTTCTTGAACGTTCAAAACAAAAATCAAAACCAAAAAAAAAAAAAAAACCACACCCAAACCAACCATCCCGTTACTACATGTTATAGTAATAACCTCTCTTTGCATTTTATCCTGCTGCAGGATTTCCTTTTTTTTTTTTTTTTTTTTTCTTTTTTTTTTTTCTCTGTACACCCTGACCATGAAATGCTGGCAAAACCAGCTCCTGGATTCAGCTAAAAGGGGGCCATGACTGCTGGGGGCCACCATCGCCAGCAGCCACCTGCAGGACCAGCAAGTGCTCAGCTGCGGGCGCAGCGGCTGTGCAGAGCTGTGTCTGCTGGGGGCTTTCTGGTGCTCAGCGGCATCTCGTCTTGGGGTTCAGTCCCTCCCCCTTGCATTGTAAGATTTTGCAGGACAATGAGTGCGAAGAAAGAATAGCAAGCAGTATCAGGGAGAGTTTATCATGATTTACCATTGATGAAAATTCCCTCCCCTCCCTTTCCCCCTCTGCCTTTTTAGTACAAATAAAGGGGCCCAGGCTCCTGAGTCAGCCAGGAGGATCGGGACTGCCAAAAGAAAACAAATCAAATGCACTGAGGCTGCCCACAAAGCATGGCTCAGTATTTCTGAGATGAGAAAAAACAAACAGTGTCCTGGATGTCAGTGATGGAATATGGTTTCCTCAATAATTAAATTCAAGCAAGCACTCATCTCTCCTGGTTTCCTACTGGCTATTTCCTCCCAGAGGAAATTGAACGTCTCTGAAAATCTGAAATCTGGTCTCTGCTCACCAGCTTTCTGAGCAGAAACACCAGCTTTCTGCAGGGTACAGCTAAACCCCATGGAGACAATTAACAAGTCAGTGATCTAGTTTCCACCTTTCCCCATAGCTTTCCAATTGGTTCAGTGTTTACCAGTTTAAAGGATATTTGTAAAGCAAAAAAGATAGAACATGAAGGGATGAAACAAATATATAGCTTGTAAAAATGAGGTTAAAGATGTCAGGATGTCTGGAGAAATCCTAGATTTCCTAGAAATATTTCCAGCTCTCACCTTTCTTCTCCCACTTTCCTAGTGCAGAGTTATACGGTGTTCAAACACCACAAGAGCATGCTGCCTTTCAGTCTCATATACTTTATATGAGCACTTCACATAGTTGAAGTGCTGTGCAAATATTAACTCGGACTCATCTGAACCCTTGTTTTAAAACAAAGAAACCTGGGAGGTGCGGGGAAGCAAACATTAGGAGAAGAGACTCGGTTCCAGCTATTAACCTCATCAATGAGCCTGACTACAAAAAAAGATACCGCCAGCTGTGAGGTGCATTTGGCTGTGGTCTATATTGCCATGTAGTTTTGCCCGAGAGCAACCCCTGCTTTATAGTTGCACTTAGAGGATATAAGAATAGAAATTAAATAAATACAAGCAGTTTCTGTCCATCTTGGTCTCTAGCATCTGTATTTTTCTGCATAAGCCTTTCCTCTTCCAAACTGTGAGGCCTGGGTATCAACTCTGGGTAGTGCCTCTGTTAAACTTGGCAGGTTCGGTTCAAACAAATCACTGGCAGAAGGTGAGCAGCAGTGCCCTGCAATGCCTGCGTGTGCTGGCTGGGATGGAGACGCGTGGATGCAGCACCTGTATAAAACCAGGGAGGTTATCTGTCCTGCTGCCCCAGCAGCCCCTCAGCAGAGGCAGGGTGACAGAAGTGGCTCTGTGGCACTGTGCATGCACGGCCAAGGGGACCTGTCAACCCCGCCACCCGCCAGAGCCTGGGCAGAACAGGCAAGGTTAATCCTGACGACAGCACATGCTTCCCCTTTCTCCTCCCCCATCAAGAAAAAAGCATATTTCCTACAAGGGGATGACTTTGCAGTGCTCCGAGCAACTCTCCCAGTGGCAAGGGGATTTTCTAAGTATCTGGGCTGGGGCACTTTGAAAACATGTTTTTCCACTGAAAAGCAATGTCAGTATTTCATGGGCTCATATGCAGTTTAAATTGCTCCAGTGAGGAGCATGCATATTCATCACACTTCTGTACTAAGTGATTAGGCAAAGGGCAATGAGGGTCCTGCTCCTAGCGGGCATCTGCCTATTTGCAGTCAGTTATCAGGAAAAGCATGACCTCCACAACTAGATATGTAAAATGAGAAAATGCCTGGTCACTGGATGAGTTTTGTATTTAAGAGGGGACTTTTATCTCTTGGGACCAATGATTGATATGTTATATGCTGAAACACATATGTGTTTTATTCCTTCACTGCCTTCCAGTAAAAGGAGCAGCAGCATCCAATGGCTGGGGAAGAAGGAGGAGGGAGAAGAGGGAGGGTAGAAGAGCAAGGAGTGGACAAAATGAGAATGGCTGTTATTTGTCAGAGAAAGCTTAGCAGTGAGGATCAGTGGTATTTTAACTGTAACTGGAAATTATCTGCTTCCACCTTCAGGTGGGATGGCAAAGGCCGAGTAAGTAGAGATCAGCCCTGGGGGAGCAGCGGGTGTGCTGTGTCTAGGTGCAGGCAGCCTTGCTGGGTTTGGAGGGCCAGTCCTTGTCAGCAGAGAGTGGTAAAGGGAACGTATCCTCAGGAGGACTCTGGGACCTTCAGAGCTCAGAGACATGGACCCATCTCTGATGCAGGAACTGTTTGTTACTAACCAGAAACAAAGGCAAAGGTAACTTGCTGCCCCCACTGCCAAAGTGCAGCTGTATTTAACAGGGAGCACAGACATCCAGAGGACAGCTGAGAGGCTTGCCAAACTGAGACATTTTGTTTCTCAGCAATACCTGGCAATTTTTTTGTCTTGATGCTGTCCATCCACAAGGGCTGGCCCCCTTCTCTGCTCTCAAGTTTCCCCCCAAGGATTTAAACGTTAACACCTCCAGATGTAATTTGGCTTTCTTCCTAGAAGTAGTGGGGCTATGGGAAAGGGGTTGCACAGCCGCAATGCTTTAGTTCAGCACTGAGGACCCACCTGCAAGCCTTTTCAATCCCAAACACAAGGGCATTTGGCATTGTACAGGAGTGGAATTGTACAAAGATGGTGGGCAAGCTCTGCCTTCACTCATTGCAGGGGAGACAATGAAAACTCTGTATGGGCAGTGAGTAAAAAGTTTACTTTCACAGAAACCACACTAGTCAGCTTGCAACCCAAGGGTTAACTGATTTTCATTAAGGTTTCTGAAATCATTAGGATTTTTAGTTTTATTTTTGCTTGATTTTCAGAAGCGTAACAAAAAAGCCCCTTCTGGTTTTGGAGCATTAGAGCCACAGAGCTTTTGGACATTTCTCTGTGATCATGAGGATAGGGAAGGTCATTCTTGTTTCCAAAGAAAGCTGGGATTCTTGCAAAACAGCTTCCCTGCAGGAGCTTGTGCCCTAGCCCCCACCCCAATCCCAACCCCAGCCTGCCAAGTACCTTGAGACTTGCAATTCAATCTGTTGGCAACATAACTGTGATTGTTGGCAACACAGTGTCACTGGAGGAGTTTGTATTCCCATAGTTGAAGGATTTGAGCTCCCTCTCTGTTTCACATCTGCACTGATGTAGAGGGCATAGTGTTCCTGCTTTGTATAATAATGTCTTATTTGCACAGTAATCTCAGCTATGGAATGGAAATGTCTTCTCTGGCCCAAGTTGTGAGCTGTCTAAAAGCTGGCAGATCCCATGCTAGATGTGGCTGCATTTCAGTGGTGGGAAAAGTGATTTTCATATTGTTCTGGCACTGCTCTTGTAAACTGAACTTCTATAACATTTCTCTTTGAGATCCATGGGAGTTTTGCCTTCTGTGGGCCTGCAGTGCAGGGCCATCAGTTTGTAAAACACTAAAAGAATGACTGAGAAGAATGCTATAATGAGGTTTGTTTGTCAGATTTTTTTGTCCTTATGTTTGGCTTCCCTTGAGATAATCAGAGTTGACTTTTGCACCTCACACTTGAATCTTTTTCAAAACTAGCTGCGCTCAACAAAACATGTAACTTGCTTGTACAGTTATGCCACCGATGAGCATTTTTGATTCATTTGCATGTGCAAATGGTTATTCCATGATGATTTTCTGGTGTAATTTCTTATAACTTTGGCTGCTAATAAGGTGCGCCACTGTCTGCAATTTGAAATCGGATTCTTTCCAAGGCTGTAGCTAACAATCAGCATGAAAACATCATTAATTAGCATAAGCAGCTCTTTGCTCCACTCCTGCACCTGTGGGCACTTCTGCTTGCCACACTGTGGGCCACTCACTGAGCCAGTGTAGTTGTTTGTGCGGCTACACAGGAAACTGGTAGAGGAAACTGATGCAAGTGAAACAGAGTTCAGGAAAAAAAAATGATTATTTTTTCAGCTGGATCAATTCCCTGACCTGGCTCATCACACAGCCCCATAAACAGCTGAGCTGGCACAGTGCAGAAGATGGTGCAAGGATGGGACAAAGTGGCCACGACTACTTCCATTGCTGCCTAGAAAAGCACAATCAGAGTTACTTCTCTGATATGATTTATGATCCATATGATCCATAGGATTTACGGCTGATGGCCTGTATGCAAGCTCTTTTCCAAGGAAAGATCTCACCATTAATGAAGCAAATGTTAATACACCTAGATATGTCTGAATTTAGTGCTCAGGATGATGACCTGTTCTGGGCCCTCAATGGACTATGGCAGAACAAGGAAGATGAAGACCCTGTGGCAGCCAGATTCTTGTCTCCTGCTTGTACAAGTTTGACTATCAATGCTATAAAGAACAGCTGTTCCTGTAGTGGTGGCACAAAATAATTTTACAGTTGCTGCGTGAGATTGACTGCACAACCATGCAAGATCTCATGGGAAAACCATTTAGTTTAATTGAGCTTTTGCACTCTATCTTGTCCCCCTTGTTATACAGCTCCAGTGAGAAGCTGAGTTTTTGCTGGTATAATAATACTAAAAAACAAACAAACAAAAAGATAAAAAATAAACCCAAAGGAAATTAAACCACAAACAACTATATTCATAAAAACAAAGGGTCTGGCTGGTGCCCAAGAAAACAAGGGAATTATTTAAAGATAAAGAAAACTGTCCTTATTTCACCCTGCGGTGCCTGAGGATGGCTGGGGTTTCCAAAGAAGGCAGGCTGTGACGTGCCCTGCTCTGCCGGGGAGTGGCCAGCGTGCCGCCAAGGGACGAGCCCTCGCTGCAGACAAGCTGGACTTTCTCTCTGGCTCCTTAATGGGAAAGTCATGTGGCAACACAGAAACCCAGGCTTTGACATCTAAAAGCCTTCCTGGCCATGTGTGTGGCTGGGATGGATTAGGACTAAATAAAGCCTGGGCTTGCTGACAGGACATGGAATAGGGGAGGCTGTGAGCTGGCTGCACATCCCCTGAACTGGCTGATCGGTGCCCATCTCCCCACCACTTCTTCCTGGCCAAGGAAGAAGTTGCTGGGCACAGCAACGCATCAACCTGCACCAGGAGCTGCTTTGGCAGTCTGGGAGGAGCAGAGAACCTGCCTACAAGCCATTGTCTTAAAATCAGAAGGCTCTGGAGTAGCCAAGGCTCCGGCTTCCGTTCTTCTACACTAGGAGTCCAGCTTTCCCTGTGCACTGCCACATTAGAGGGAGGAAAATGGAAAGTGGCAAACCCAGAACCGTCCAGAGAAAACCGGCGGTGCTCCTGTGGTTTCCCACCCTGCAGCAACACCACGGCTCACATTGGTGGATGGCCTGGCCCAGCCTCCCAAGCTCAAGTGTGCACTTCTGGCAGGAAAACTGTCCCAAACCAACACAGGTACCTCTGCTCGCCTTCAGCCTGAGTAGGCTGACAGTGCTCAGAGGGCTGGCAGGGCAGTGGGGGGAAAATTAGCAGGGAACAAAATACAAAATAAAACAATCCACTTTGCATGATCGTTTGTTAAGCAAATGCTTGCATTGGTTAATGTATTTGCTGGTTTCATTATGACAAGGTTTGGCAGCATGGTCTGTGCTTACAGTCCATATTAATGATCCCTTTCAACCTCGTAACATCTTGGAAGAGCAAGTTCACCCTTTTTCATTTTTATTCTTTTGTGATACAGGTTTTACTATTGCCACAAGCCTTCAGAGAGGCTCCAGGCAGCTCTCATTATTTCAACTTGTAATTCATTGTTAACTTAGCACTATCTATTTCATTTATTCTTGAATACTTTAAATATCAAAGAATTTCCTCTACTGTCCTTCCGAGAATATGTGGCTCTGGTGAATTCATGCACTTTCATTCAAAATGAAATTAAAAGGCATAGGCAGTGTCACTTGAGTGTGAAAATGTGCCAAACCACTGGGAAAAAAATATGCCATATCCCTATCTGACATCTGCATCCCTGAAAATGCTTCTTGCAGGTGTGTGTCTTAGCAAAGAGTGAAATCCACACTCATGATTTAGATGTTCACTTTGCTTGCTGAAATCCCATTAAACAAATGAGCTGTATGCATTTTTATTTATTTATTTTTTCTCACTGTCACTTCTCACTTCAGGCTCAACTAATTCCCTTGTATTTGTTTGGATCCCATCAACATTTTCTACCATGAAGTGAGAGGAAAGCAATAAAGCCATTGAACAAATTCTTATGGACCTGCTACATTATAAAGACAGAAATTGTTTCTAAGTGATTGGAACATTTTGTCCATTTTATTCTTTGATACAGTATATCCTTTTCTACTCCAGGAATCAGAGATGGATTCAGGCCTAAAAGCCTACTTCATTTATAAGCACATTTCCTAAATTAGGTGCGAAGGCTACCACCTCCTTGCACTTCCATTGGCAGAGTCAGACGGCCTGACATCTCAAGCTTTTTAGCAGTTTGTAGGGGAGCTGGGAATCTATAGGCCAGTTCTGAGGGAGCACTCATTACTTTAAAACCCGAGCTCCCCCCTAGGTTGCCAGCAAAGAACTACTGGGGAACCTTGACTCCCAAGCAGGGTGGGAACATGGGGAGCTGAACTGGGCATCCCACATCCCAGCTGACAGCCTTAATTTCAGACCTGTTGATTATTCTGGGGTTTGGCTTTCTTTTTTTGATGTACGACTTTTCAAAAGGTCTCAGTTTCAACTGAGCATGAATGTGAGAAATTTGTGGAAGCTTGAAAAAACTTGGCAGGATGGATAAACTCTTTCTCACCCATCTAAAGCCTTCTGTTTTCTCCTGGATGTGATTAGTGGTTTTCAGGCTTATCTAATTTTTTCCCAGTGGAAGTGGAGACTTCTGTACAGTGAAGTCATGAAAATAGCCTGCTTCTCTCAGGTATCTTTTGTTGAGCCTTCAGGAGTTGTACACAGACCTCACTTCACCAGATACTGCTGAATGACAGGAAAAAAATGCTAATATATAGCATGGTTCCTCCTAGAGGAACTCTTTAACTGTGCTCTTCAAATGCCTATATAAAATTATTGTCAGTTATTTAAAGTTACATATTTTCTTATTTTGACCTTAATGAGTCAATGCACCTACCTCTACTAGGAGAACCTGGAACACCATGTAAGAGCCTCATTTTTTTAAATGTTGATGTTCACACTCCTACCAGTTCTTACCAGCTGCTGAATAACGAATACCAGCTGCTGCTTTTTCCATTGATTCCTAATCATATGATCCACCTAGAGTGTAGTGCCTCCAAAGCCACTTGGCAATTGGGCCTTATTACATATTTTTTCAGTTGTCAGGTCAAAATGCAGGAAGCTACTAGAGAGTTAGCTTGAACTGGATACACACACAATTAATACTGCTAAAAAGTGCTTCCTCTTGAAATTACTTGTGTCTGCTGCCACTGTTTTCTAGGTAGTTTGCAGTGTGAACTTTCTCAAATGAAGCCTCCTTCCAAAGCCAGGCTATGTACAGAAGCTGGCAGAGTCCTTGCAGATGACTCAGGATGGAGCACACACAACTGTGTATATCACATCTATACAAACGAGCTTCAGCTACTTGCTAGCTAACCGACCTGCCTGCGTCCATCTCGATTGTATTTCCCAAAGAAGAGAAAAACTTAGAGGGCAGGATCTTCACATCTGTTTCACCCTAAAACAAGTGCATTAGTACAACTGCCAGAGTGCCACAACTTCGGTGTGTAAACTCTGTGTGTTGAGTCATGGCCCCAGCTCACTTCCTTTGTGGCTCTGGCTCACCTGCACGCAGTGCCTGACCCCTCTGCAACTGGGTGATGGTTGTCTGTCTCCTTTGGGACAGGATTAGGCAACCACAGGTGGCACCACCTGCTGCAAAGCTCTCCGACTGGGCTTGCTCCGTTAATGACTCCTAGACATTTTAGAGCCAGCTCAGTTGCTGAAGGGGAAGTGCCCGAGGGGACAATGAGCTCCTTGTAGCTGTTAAGCAGTATCACAGACTTCCTCATTAACTGGCATTCGGCATAGCTTGTTGGGCTGGATGCAAATGGTGTGAGCAGTTGGCTGTGCCTCTCCAGAAAGGTGGCAGGAAGAGTTACACGTTTATGCTGATCTCTAACACAGAGTGCAGCCTTCTCTTTGCTCCGATATTCACCCTTCACCTGGTGATGTGAACTTCTGCATGTTCTCACACAGCCACTACAGGTCAATGGTGTGTGTCTGATGACTGTCTTTACTCCTGTGCTTTTCCTATTGCGCTTTCTCCTCATTTGGATGAAGCACGTTTCCTCTAGGAGAGTCTAGAACCTCACTAGGGCAAAGATGCTACACAATAAAAGTACTGCCATGCTATCTCTGCCTGCAGCCTGAGGTTTGAAGCCAGTGGTGCCATCTATTGATAAAGCCGGCAAGAAGTGCCACGGTCACTGTCTTTACTTACCACAATTCCCAGGCCCATTTTGAGCAGGGGAACTGGCATGGAAAGTCCAGAATTCCCAGGTGACATCTCCAGAACCTGCAGCTCTGATTTGATTAGCGTCTTCGGTGGTGATAGTTGAGAATTGCTTGGGGCATTTAGAAAAGATAAATTCACATAGAGGCTAACCTAAAGTCTTAAAGATTCATTAGAAAACTCACCTATATAGTCCACCCTCTGCACCCTCTTCCCTACAATCCGTCAAAACATACAAGAGATAGGAGACCCCTTACCAGATCTCCCAAGACCCACCACACCTTACCTGCTTGGCTGCTCTGCAGCAGTATCACAATGTCCAGAGGAAGAAAAGAAGCATAGCTAGCAGGTCGAGGGAGGTGATTCTCCCCTTTTCCTCTGCTCTTGTGAGACCCCACCTAAAATACTGTGTTTAGCTCTGGGGCCCTCAATGTAAGAAGGACATGGACCTGTTGGAGCGAGTCCAGAGGAGGGCCACGAGGATGATCAGAGGACTGGTGCACCTCGCCTATGAAGACAGGCTGAGGGAGTCGGTGTTATCCAGCCTGGAGAAGAGAAAGCTCCAGGGAGACCTTATAACAGCCTTCCAGTCTTATGGCAGTCTTCCAGTACCTAAAGGGGGTCTACAAGAAAGCCAGAGAGCACTACACTCTTTGTCAGTGAGTGTAGTGACAGGACAAGTGATAATGGCTTTTAACTGAAAGAGAGTAAATATAGAATCATAGAATCATAGAATGGTTTGGATTGGAAGGGACCTTTAAGGATCATATAGTCCACCTCCCCCTGCCATGGGCAGGGACACCTTCTACTAGACCAGGTTGATCAAAGCCCCTGTCACACTGGCCTTAGATTTAGATCAGATATTAGGAAGAAATTCTGTACTATGAGGGTGGTTAGGCACAGGAACAGGTTGCCCAGAGAAGTTGTGGATGCCCCATCCCTACAAGTGTTCAAGGACACATTGGATGGGGCTTTGAACAACCTGGTCTAGTGGAAGGTGTCCCTGCTCAAGGCAGGGAGGTTGGAGTTAGATGATCTTTAAGGTCCCTTCCAACCCAAACCATTCTATGAGTCTGTGATTCCATGATTGCTAAGTGAGCCTTTCATTTTTATGTTGATGCAGCTTCTTTGTATTTTTGGCTCAGGCCCCGCTATCCCATGAAAACCAGTGCTTGCTTCCTGCTGTGCTCCACAGATGTGTGTTGTATGATTTGTCTTTAACAACAAATAAAGCAAGTAATTACAAAAATCAAAGTCAGCGTACCATCCTACAGTCCTGTGGTGGTTTCACTGTGATGGGCGGCTAAACTCCATCACAACACACCCTCACTCCCTCTCCTCAAAAGAATTGGGGGGGGGGGGGGGGGGGGGGGGGTGTGGAAATATGATGAAAAAAAAAGGGGCTGACATGTTCACATAGGGACAGGGAGGTCACTCACCAGTTACTGTCACAGGTAAAACAGACTCAACATAGGAAGACTAATATAATTTACGGCATATTTCTAACAGATTAGAGCAGTAAGAGACTAAAAAGAAGCTAAAAACACCTTTTTCCCTCCCCATTCACCCTATTTCACCTGCTTCCCCTGGGCAGCACAGGGGAATGGGGAATGGGGGCTGCAGTCAGTCCCTAATGCTTCGTCTCTGCTGCTCCTTCACGGTCACTCTCTGTTCACAATCACTCTGTCCCCTGCTCCAGTGTGGGGACCACAGGGTCCCTCCCATGAGATACCATCTTTCTTAAACTGATCCTGTGTGGACTTCCCGCTGACTGCAGTTATTCAAGTACTGCACAACATGGGTCCCCCATGGGAAGCATTGCCTCTACTCCTGCATGGGCTCCTCTCCACAGGCTGCAGCTCCGGTCCAGGGCCTGCTCCTGTGGGTGCTCTCCATGGGCCACAGCCTCCTCTAGGCCATATCCACCTGCTTCACCGGGGGCTCCTCCACGGGCTGCAGCATGGAGATCTGCTCCGCTGTGGGACCCATGGGCTGCAGGGGGACAGCCTGCTCCACCAGGGGCCTCTCCACAGGCCGCAGGGAAGCTTCTGCTGCGTGCCTGGAGCACGTCCTGCCCTCCTTCTGCACTGACCTTGGGGTCTGCAAGGCTGCTTCTCACTCCTCTCTCCCAGCTGCTGTTGTGCAGCAGTTTTTTTCTGCTTAAATCTGCTCCCACAGAGGTGCAACCAACATTGCTCACTGGCTCAGCTCTGGCCAGCAGCGGATCCTTTTCGGAGCTGTGTGGAACTGGCTCTGATCTGACATGGGGAAGCTGTTGGGCTCCTCATAGAAGCCACCCCTGAAGCCCCCCTGCTACCAAGCCCTTGCCACCCAATACAAGTCCATACAACAGAGGTCACTACCACAGCTACGTGTCGTCTCAGGTCAGGCCAAGCTATGAACAACATCAGAAAGCCAGGTAACTGTAGACAGAGAGTAAACACAGCACAAAATCTGTTCTGGCATATGTTTAATCTCATTTCTTGTAATGTGCCATCCCACAGTGCCAATACTAATCTTTGATAACCAAGACTAGTCCCTCTGCTGCTGGCAAGGGCCCTTTGGTACCAACATGGGGAGGTTTGTAGGTAAGGTGTGGAGTACGAACCTCAGAGTCTGGTCAACACCCAGGGAACTAACAAGCAGGTATCCCTCAGAGTTCACTTGGAACAGGACTGGATGATGAATTTATCTATATGCATAACTTCAGGCTTCTTCCTCAATTAAATGAAGGTTCAAGTGACTTTCTCCCTACAGCTGTAAAACAAGACTTTTCTAGTGTATGTGTGCACACATTAGTGGGAAACTGTAGATATGTTTTTTGTATTTAGTCCAAGGTAAGCAAAGATTTGAAATTTTTGGAGTGGAATTCATTCACAAATCCCAGAGGGTCCTTAAATGCTGAATATTAAGAACTCACTGTTAATGCCAAACCCCTTGTCAGCATGAGCAATCCAGCACCATACTTCAGAGTCTATACTTTAGACAGTTTAATTGGGATCAATTTGATTTCAGGTAAGCTAACTGAGAACAAATTAATTTCATCAAAACCCCACCTCTTGCTTTGAAATGAGTATATATCATTTGCAATAATGATTACAACTGCTGTGAACTCTGTGAGTCCATTTCTAAACATGAGGACCTTTTGATTTACAAGCATGCTTATTTGTGTGACCCTAGTAATGGTTTCATCTTGTCGAGCTATTTTTCATTTTATTCCTGCAGCAACAGTTCAAGACCTAAAAACCTGCTGACGTTAAAATGCTCAGACTCATTTACTTCTCTGAATGTCATGTGGTGGAAAGACGAGACAGATTTTCTTGCCTCGGGCCTAGTCCTCTCTTCCTGATCTGAAGATGTCGGCATTACTGAAGCATCTTGGTTTGGCATTTGTTTTATCTCTCGTTTGCAAAGATACTGTTCTGAATAGCACTTTCTTTTTTGTGGTACCAAATGGCTGGATATTAAAAGGGAAAAATAGTAGTGGAAAAGACATTTGTCTTTTCTGAAGAACAGCGAGCAGAACTAAATGTTGAATTACACTCTCCAGCTGTCTGGTAGACTAGCTGTACCAATGCTGCAGAACAGCCATCCTTTCTGTAGCCAACTCCCCAGTGTTCCCATGCACTCACACATGGGCATATCAAGCAACTTTATTCACTTCAGTGATGATTCTTCAGATTACTCGAGAGTACCCAAAATAAGTTAATGAAAATAATGACAATATTTGTTGCCCTCAGTTCAGGTATTCAGTTTCATCTGCTAATATGCACAAGTTACCATACTTGCCTGTACTGAAGTTTTTTTAAAAGAGTATCACTAAAGTAAAGTTGACAACTAATCTCAGTCAGGGAGGCAAAAGGATGAAGAAAGGGTTTCTGCTGTGACAGCAGATTTAACAGAAACAATGCGTGATTTGAGTGCACATATCCTTAATGTTACATACGAATGTTTTTTCTTCAATACATAGAGTTAAAAATAAAAACTTCCTTAAAACTCCAGCCACACCTCTGCTTTTTGTAGTTAAAATCACAAGAAGTAAGGAAAGGGAAAGAAGAAGTTCATCAGGTTAATATGGCTATCAAAAGAAAAAAAGAAGCCCATTAGATTAAAATGATTAATCACTAGTCTTTGTCTTTTTTTTTCTTTTTTTTTCTCTCTTTTTTTTTTTTTTTCTTTCCCTTTATTTAACAATCTAGAACTCTCCTGAAATCAGGTGGAAATCCCTATGCTTCTGAAAGATCTCATTAGGTCTACCTTTTAAATCAGAAATGGCTGCATGGTAGCTCCTGACTGTACAAGCAGCCTGTGGTTTGGGCACCCACTGAGATCAGGCCAGCTTTCTCCTTTGCTTGAGGGATGGAAACTCACATACCCAGTGGCGACTGCTCTTAGATCTGGAAAAGCAACTGTGCCCTCACTTACTCCAGCTAAATGCATCTTTCATTGCTGGAAGTCATGCAATGTGGATTAGGCTAGGCAGAAAGTCTAGGAATGACCTTATCCTCTCTGGATAGCCCAGCAATCATGACACTTGGAGGGGAGAAAGACGTGCCTGACTCCCCCACCAGGAGCTGAAGTCAGATTCCCTGTACCCAGGGGAATATAGTCATTGTTAAAACAGGAGCCATGCCACCGCTGTCACCCACTGGGCCCTGAAGGAAAGCCACACTTACCACAGTATTTCATACAGAGCATCATTCAATGGGTTTGCTTGGGGACTTCTGAATGAATCAACTCGTCTGTGTGAAATATATAGAAAAAGACCACATCTGTGGTCATGATAGGGCTTAACTATGAGACAGGCTCCGAACTGCACAGTTCTTTTATGACTGAGGCACTGCTGAGCATACCCAGGAGCACACATGTATGTACCAAGGGAATATTTGTTCACTCCTGTTCACAAGCTTCACGTGCCAGGCCTAAATTTTTAGTGGGAGATGTCAAAGTTGTATTTTGGGTGCCTAAATCCTTTCATAGCTCTGGGTATGCCTACAAGAAGCCCACTCAAATCCACAGAAATACACTTTTTAATGACGAGGTCAGGCTGCTAGTGCTATGCTTACCAGGGCTAGTATGGCCAGTGAGCTCTGTATCTCGGAAGGAGTATATAGAAAAATGTGGGAGTCCCCATCACAATATCTACAGATGCCACTAGTGATAGCAGTATCATCCCCTTCTGATTTCTAGGATGTCAGTACTTTCCATACCCTGGTTTCCTGTTAGCCCATATACCTTTCTTCTGCATAGCTCCCTGCAAGATGGTGCTCTGAACGCACACCCCTAACTTCCCAGAAGAAAGCAACTCATTGCTTTCTCTAACCATGCTCTCACACACCAAAAGCACACAGCATCTCCCAAACCTCTGCTCTGGTCCTGTGTCTTGGACAAAGATTTATACAGAACAACACAGGCATTAGCAGAAGCAAACCAGATAAGTGCTCAGATGCTAGAAAACACTTTAGGTTCATGTATTCCCTCAAAACTCACAAACCAGTAGAGCTGGAAGTTTTTGCTACCATTCCTTGACACAGACCTAAGAACTGATTTATGTATCTCATTAGTGAGATGGCAATCATAGGATGGGACTCCCAGTGCTAATGAAGTCACCCCCAGTACAGCATGGTACCAGCAATACTGGCACAGGAGTGCAAGGCAGTAAAAGAAGAGTACCGTGTTCAACTGAAATTACAGAGCTGATGTGGACACCCTGATATATCCAGCCACTAATACTGGATAAATTCAGTGCCTTGTAAAAATCTGTTTGCGACTTCCAGATGCTCACACCCATAGCTAGTTACTGAATTTGGGTGATTCAGATGTAAGTAATTAATATCCCAGCCTTGTTAACATTCCATTTACTTTCATTCTGATGAAGCATCATATTGTAAAGCAGACAACAATGAAAAGCATGTCCTTTCTCAAATTGTTTAAATATATTAATCATGAAAGCCATGATGGATTTTAATTAGTCATTGTTAAATTTGGGGGGCAGGGAGGGGAAGAGGGATTAGCTGACAAAACTGAGCAATACCACTGCCAGAAGTTCCAGCTCTTTTAATAACTGTGTATGAAATGAGAAAAAAAAAATCTTTAGCTTAGTGACCAGACCAAAAGATATTTTTACAGCTGCCAAGGTTCTCATTGAAGACATAAGCCAGAATCTAAAGGGATTCTGTGTATGTGTGTGTTGCATTAAGATATCCTACTTACAACAGCACTAAAATTAGCTTTGATGGAGGCTGAATGGTGGAAGGGGAGGGTGCGGGCTTGGCAGCAAATGCCTTCTGTCCAGTGCTGTGCTAATACATCCAAACAAAATCATTTAGGGAGACAGGTTTCTTGTCACACATTGCTGTTCTATTTAGCACGTGCGTACAGGTTACAAAGGGGTTGGATTCTCTCCTGTGTTCCTCAGGTGGAGGATGAGGCTGGGGTGGCCAGTTAGGAGGTGTTACTCCTGTCAGCGAGCTCCTCTGTGGCACAGGGACATACTGCAGTCAGCAAGCATCTGCCTCCCCCTCCCCACCTTGCCCCACTTAGCACAGGTCAGATATAAAATCTTTTAAGAAGTCTCTTCTGTCCCAACAGTGTCCCAAGAGTGGTCTTGCAGTTGAACTGAAAATGAGTGGGCAGACTGGAGATCAGGCCCAGGTTAAAATCCATTCTTACCACTCATCTGGTGCAAGTTTAGTTCTAAGGGCTACAGGGAAACAGTGCAAAATTGGAACTCGGCATGGAGAGAGGTCTACTGATGCTATTGTTAACTGAAAGCCAAATATTTGATGCAATGCCCAAAGACATGATTAGGAAATGAGTTTGGACTGGTGAAAGCTGCCAGATTGCTAGCACTGGGATATGAAGCATCTTGTGAAGTCTCAGAAACCTTTCTGTAGCTGCAGGTGAGGATTCATAGTCAGCTTATTGCTGATCTAAAACTCTGGACCAGGAGGAGGTTGTCCTGCCTTAGACAAGGACACAGAAGCCTGAGTAATGTCATGTCCTCTGACCTGGTGTTTACTGGCCCTACGTTCCTAACTGTGAACCAGAGATGACTGCCACTCTCTTAGGCCATACAGGCACTGTCCAAAATCATTGAAGCCACTACTGCATACACTGCAGAAGTTACCTCTTGTCTGTTGAAACCCATGCAGGCATTAACAGTGGAAATACTTTAAAGTGCTGGAGCTGTTTGTATTTTAGTAGCTGGACTTGATGCATTAACCTATTGCTCACAGGCCTCTGGTTAAGTGGGAATGATTTTCAGGCAGTAACATTTCAACTAAACCCAAATGTAATTGAAAGATCTGACTTTCTATGATAATTCCAAACACCTCCACCTATAGAACGAGTTTTCTTTTACTGAAACATTTTCTTTCATAGGGGGCATATTTCCTTTTCATTCTGCCATACAAGCTCCAAGAATGATCAAAGTCTCAAATGGAAACCCAGCTGAAAGCAGTTACAAGAAACTGGAGATAATAAAACAAATATTGTAAGACGCCTAATATGAGCGGCTCTCATAAAAAAACGAGCAATCGGGAAATATCTCTGCAACTCCTCTTTTACGTTCATTTAGTACGTTTATTACATGAGCTCTGAAGAGCTAAAGTCATAATTCTCCAAAAGCATCATAATGCTGTTTCTACTTAACTTAGAGATTTTCGGCAAATTTTGTAAATAAGCAAACGTCTTCATGACATGTATTAAATGCAAACTGAACAAGATTAAGATACCAGAGCAAAACAAAGTACATAATAAAAGAACAGTCGCAGATTATAAATCACAGTTTATAAATCACAGACTATAAATCACAGTTGTCCTTCAAAATCTCCCACCCATACTTTTGCAATTCATTTCTGGGGTTCATGGCCTAATTCATGTTCAATTTATCACTTGGCACTTGTAATAAATTCTTAAGATGAATGCAAAAAGGAATATTATTTTATTCTATTAATGATGTCAGAAACTTCTATGCAGCATTTGAAATATATCTCATCAGATGAATGGAAATAAAACATAGTCCTGTTCCTTGACAGCTTATTTCTCCAGCTTTTAACAAAAATGTTCAAAGAAACAAAAAAAGGCTCTGGGAGGACAACTAGGATTGTAACATATTTTCTTGGAGAAAGGGATAATTTGGATTTTTTTTTTTCTGAAGATTGAATCTGAAGCATATTTGAAAAACGGTCAGGAGCCATATGTCTGAAATTTTCAAGGAATATTAAGGCTAACAGGCTAAATGTCTGCCCTGAGATGCTTTAGAGGATGCAGATTGGCTAAATGATGTCCAGCTTTTGAAAACCTGGATATACTCCAATTTGATGCTTGGAGAAAAGGGCCTTAATGAGTCTTTGGTATCTGCTTCTATTGTTCAACAGACCATCTTGGGCTGGGTAAAAGATGGATGCAATTTGTGAAGATCGAAACCTAAGGCAACAGCTCTTGCCCTTATATGCACTGCTTCAAAGGCTTCCTGTGAAGCCTTGAAGATCAAGGAAAAGGCAAAGATCAAGGGAATGAACTATCTCGGTCTGACCTGCCCTTTGGTCAAGCTGTCTGGGGAGGTGGCATGTGGGGACTTTCAAGCCATTCTGCTGTCAGACCCAGCAAGGTAGCATAAAGTCCATGAACCCACAAGTTTGGGTGGTATTACTATTGCCTCTGTCAACCTCACTGTTTGCACCTTCATGGGAAACAGAGGATTTGGGAGGCCATATGCTGCTGCCACTGAGAAGATGCACTCTTTCTCTCCTACCCACTGAAAAAGAAAAAGTACTTGAAGGTTTGCCTCTTTTTGCCTCTTTTTTACCATTTTGATGTGTTGGATCTGCACTGATAGATGTCCTTCAAGCTGCATTCCTGCTGCAGCTGATCCCAGGGTTGAAGGCTCATCAAGATATACATTTAATTTTTCAGTATTTAAGGCTGTCCTCAGAATGAGTATCTCAGTCACTTTGGGCTGCCTGGCTGGGCATTTCCTTGAAGGTATCCTCAGCAGCAGAGTCTGACACTGCTGGTGGTCCTGGCCGTGTTCCTGCTGCCAGGGGAATGAAGAGGAAGAAGCTGTAATTCTACTGAACTGCACAGGGAATTTTTAGTGCAATCTTCTGAAAGATGATTAGTTGGAACATACTACACTGACTCAAAAAAATTCCCATCAGGTTTAATTCGATGATGAGAGGGTCACTTTGAGAGACGACAGGCCTAACATGTTTATGAGTCCTAAGGGATTACAGTGTATTATTAATCCTGGGTGAAAACAAACTTGGAAGCAGAAAAGGCAGCTTTACTTGTGCCACAAATCAGTCTTGCCTCCAAGAGCACACTGTTCCTGACTACCTTAAATGTCTTTAGAGCTGGCTGTTCTTTGTTTCTATCTCGATTTACAATTGCCTTCCAAAGTGAAAAGTACTTCAGATGAAACAGGAAAACTGATTAGCAAGTTCTACCAAGTGTGCAACATCCAGCATCCTGAATTTGGACCAAGTTGTGAAACATAATGGAAATTTTTACTGTGTATGAAAACAGTTATTATCACAACTTCAAAGCTCCTCAACCAACTTTCTGCTTTTTACATTTCAGTAGTGTACTCAAAATATATTGCCAGTATGTCCAACCATTACAATAAACATGCAGTGTTTGTATTGGCACCTGAGACACAATTAGGCATTTGCTTGTTTGCTTTTTAAAGCATAAAGTAAGCTAACCAGTTCTCCCAATGGTCAAAAATGAACAGAACAGACTTGTTTGATCCAAAAAAGTTGCTTGAGAGAATCAGGAGCAACTAAAAAGCTGTATACATAGAGGATAGAATGGAAATTACATTCAGTCTTCAGTGCTGTGATTTGCTGGTACACAGCCATAATAAAACATCTTTAGTCAGCTTTGATGGAAGATGTAAGTCTGTTAACCTGATGGAGTCTGTGGGAATAACAAAAAGGCTTTGTCTCTGATGTAGGAAGGTCTCCAGCATCCTTTCTGAAAAGCACCAGCCTGATATCTCTAATCTAAAATCTTTTATGTGGTCAAGAAAAATAATGGAAATAAAGGTGCATGGCCAAAAATCCTATCCCGCCCTGTGAAAGTGTTTTGAGAAAGCTCACCAGCTATGGGCAGCACTTACTACAATCCTGTCCTAAAACAAAGTCTGGGCTTATGATAGGCCCAGGTGACAGGGAATGAAGGTTCTGTTTTCTTTAGGCAGGAGACAACCATAGTGAATTGACCAGTGCAGCACTGCTTCTGGTACTCAAACCAGATCACTGAAAGCCAGCGTGAGTATCTCTGCCCTCTTCTGCAACTGATAGTCCCTTTGGCATCCCTTAAATGAACAAGAGAATGAGCCTGTGGATTCTCAGCATCTGATTTCCCTTCCATGAGGGGACAGTTAGAAGTGTTTAGGTCACATAAGCTGTATTTACATGTAGTATTGTATTTACGTCAAGGAGCGGTAGCATGGACCAGGATCCTGTTGCAGTAGGTGCCGGCTAAGCTGAGAAGAAAGGAGTTGCTGGCTGCTGTGGAGTGACATGGCAGTGCACAGCCCAACACGGCTAATGCTTCAGCTTTTATGATCTGAGCCCCTTTGTTACGTTGAGGAGAGCCAGCTCGGCCTTGTTTGCATTTGGTCTTTGGAAGAAAGGGTTAATTGCTCCAGTTTTTGCCAGCTTAAGGGGCTCTGTGCCAACAGAAATCTGGGAGGGGAAGCAGGACAACCAGCTCCTCAGAGTGGGAGGGGAAAGAAGCTGCCAGGGCTGCCAGGCCCTGCTGTTTGTTTGTATTTTTGTTTTCAGTTCTGCTTTGAAATAAAACATATTACTACACCTCTGCAAACTACTGCATTGTATAAGTCAGCCCCATGATACAGCCTACGATCTCACAGAAACAACATCTATGGTCACATGTACGAATACCGAGGCAAAAGAAGATAGGCTGTGGTCTCAGCAGCTACTTGTACTGGCAGGAGCAAGTATCTGCACAAAAGCAAAACTAGGAAAACATCCATTTGGTATACTTTTCAAACTGCAGCTTGAGTCACTCAATTTTTTTTCATGCTCAGCTCCTTTGTTTCAGTCCTATTACTGCTTGTTTTTCAAATTGAGTATTTGCTGCAGGACTTTTTTTTCTAATTTAACAGGCAGCTGGAGCTTATTAGACACGATTTTCCGCTGTAGTATTTTATATCAGTACTTGATAATGTCACACCTGTAAACACCCTCTATAACTAGCAACTTTAGGTGCTTGCGGAATCCACCTGCCACAGCCTATGTGGCAGGGATATTGGGTAACCACGGCATAGCAGCATAGGTCCAAACTTTCTTAAGCACATTTTTTCCCTGCTTCCTAATCTCTCCTGACATAATGTTGAAAGTTATTACTTAGCTGCATAAAGAGAACCATCTGTCAATTATTTACCTGCTTACATGTGGGACCAGGTAGCCAGAAGCTGTTAGAGCAAGCCAAGGCAAATGCCCATTTTCCAAAAAGCAGAAAACCAACTGCAGCCACCTGACTCAACTCCATCTAGGGTAAGTCAATAAAAATCTGTTCTCCTTCAGAGAACAACAGAGATTTCTCCAAATACCATTTTTGACATCCAAGTCACAGAGTAGACCTTAAACCTCTTTGGAGAACTCTTGGAAAATGAGGTTTTTAGCAGCTGCAAGTAAATATTTAAGTAAGTATTCAAATGCACGACTTGCTGAGTAGATGTAGGGAGATTTTTCTTGCTCATCTATGAAGTACATCCTCTTCATGTTGTGCAACAAAAGTGCTACCATCTGAAGTCCAATCTGCACCCACAGTGCTCCTGTCATGTTACAAAATTTACTGCTTTTCCAGTTTTCCTGGTGTAAAGACTGGACTCTTCAGAAGCACTCAGTGTCTGCTGAAGCCTGATTCTGTTGGGAGTCACTATGAGGTTATCACTTATTTCGGTGGAAGAAGAAACATGAATAAAAGGTTTAGGTTATGTGTGCCAGGACTAAAATGTCCATTTTTTCCCTTCTGTCCTGCAAATAACAGGAAACTGTACCAAGGGTTTTGTAAGACTGCTCAGAAAGGGCATCTGGAAAAAAAAGTCACCCCTGAAGAAACTTGTTCTTTCCTCTCTCACGACTTATAGGCAGATTTTTGCCAATGTTACTTCATACTAGATATTTTTTGCTATGGGTAGTAAACCCCCTTGAGCAGGGGATTTCTTATTGGGCTCTCTGCATCTTAAAAAGAGAAACCCAAGACTCTGGTTTTAGGTTTGCTGTGTGCTTGAATTTGGTCTAGAGGAGTCTTCAGTGGATCCCTCCCTGCCCAGGGTCGCCAAACTGAAGAAAGATCATGAAAACCAGTGTTTTAGACTACTCTTGCTTTAAATTAAAAGATACCTTTTGATAAACAGAAATCCTGCCATTTAAATATCTGACTCATGTTATTAACTTTTTTTTTCCTTTTTATTTTTTTTTGCTCCTATTTCTTTTTTCCTTTGGCAGTCTCTATGGGGAGGATGGCAGTTCTGAACTAGAGTTGTCTGGATGGCTCTTTACTGACACCCTGAATCCAGGCTGGGTAAATATGGTCAGTTTAGTGATGGTGGTGGAGGTGTGTGTGTGTGGGGGGCTTTTCTGAGATTTAAGGAAAGACAAAAGTCTAATCCCAAAGAATTTATGCTATATGTTAGCAGCAGGATTTCCAGATGTGGGGAGGGTTAAAACACTTGCTAATAGATAATTCTAGGCATATGTTATTCACTTCCCCACAGAAGAACTGAAAGCATGAGGAATATATTTCTCCTCCCTTCTGCCCTCCCTGTCCTTCCGCTGCCCCTATACAATTAGATTGATTAACAGAACCATTTCCCTAAATTGCTTGCTCACAAATTATGGCAGTGAACTTCCAGAAATAATGTACTAAAGATTTCGAAGAAGATAAACATGGATTACATTTCCTTGGTAAATAGTCGGCATTCATGTAGCACTGTGTCAGCTACTGAAATAACTGTGTGCTGACCTCAGCTTTGCAGATGATCTTTTATTTGTGGATGCTCTATCTTTTCATTAATAATAGTAAGAGGGAAAACAAAACACACTTAGCGTGGGTTACAGGGAGATCAGTTAGGCCAATGCAGAGCATTTTTGAAAATCCCAGACAATGGAAGCTAAAATGCTTATTGTGCTGGCTGGGTAGGAAAAATGTAGAACCTATAGAAGCCAGAAGCAAAATGGCCAGCTTACGGCAGCATTATCAGCAGCTGCTTTTCAGTTTTAAATAGAAAGTGCTTTTTAAGGAGGTCTGCTGGGAATACCCCTACAACTAAGTGAACCCATAACAGCATGCTGACGATGACTAAGTAAATGGAGATGGAGGAGGAGTGTTCAACGGCTCTCAAAGGAGTTGCCATATTTCTTTCCAGGATTTCTTGGACAGAAGTATACATCTGAGCTGTTCATGGTGCCTCCATAACGAATACAGTCACTGTGAGACCTAGTACGCATGCATCTCTCTAATGTTTTGATGTGTGCAGTGGGTCCAACACACTTGGCAGGCCTCAGACTCAGTGACTACACCTGTACTCATATCATAGGGCTAAGCTATGGCATAGTGGCCATCATCCATCATCCATGTCAAATTGCTGCCACGGTGCTGGCTCTCTCTAGGCCAGCTGTTGCCCTCCCAGACAATATGGAAAACACCCTGAAGATGTAGATTGCATGTGAATTCTCTGTTTTGAAAGAAAAAATAGGACGGGTGGGAACTGTGCTGAGCCCATTGGCATTAGTGCAAGAAAACAAGCTTTGTCCTGTTTCTTTAATAGTAAAAATATGAGGACTATATACAGGCTGTAAAGTTGAGCAAGGATTCCTTTTGTTGCTCTATAGGGGACCTTGCTGAGATGTGCAGTGAGGAATGTCCTAGCCAATTTTACAAAATCTTCAGATTTTCCTGGGACAAAAACAAAATTGGAAGCATTTGCATAAAGGATATTCCAGGATTTATAACTTCCTTTCAGCTGTCTTTTTTTTTTTTTTTTTTTTTACTGTCAGTTCTGCCAGCATTATATTCTGCTTTTGTGTACAAGATACTACACAATTCATGCAGCAATGAAGAACTCGCTACTTTGCTGCAACTTGAATGTAAACTCTACTTAGATCTCACAGTTCAAGGATGCTTAGAACTAACTGTAGATGCTGGTGAGATCTATCTTCTAGTCTATTTAGTTCTTAAACCACTTCTATTCAGGCCAGGCTTTCTGTGAACCCATCTTGTCAGCTTCTAATTTCTTTTTCTGAATTCCTAATTTTTACCTGCAGCTTGACAGTACAGAGAGCTACTGTCAGGGGCACACATGCTGCAAATGCCATTGGAGGCAAGTCAGTCATTTCAAAGATATTTTAAAAATATCATCTCCACGGCTTGTGTGGCCACTTGTTAGAAACAAATGGCATTTGAGGAGTCTGGAAACCAGGAGCAGCCATTAGACGGATCTAAAATATGTGTCATCTGTTTAGTGTTGTATCCCCTTATGCACTGTCTCTTCTCAGGAGGTGAGTCCCTGGAGATTTGTGAGATCAGAGGGAAACAGGAGACCCATCTGCAACCTGCTGATTAGCGAGTCATCAGCAGATTAGTTTGTACAAAGGGATCACAGTAATGGGTTGAGGCCAGCTGAGTGCCTATATGGTCCTGAAAGCACTAGTGCCACAGAGATGGGAAAGACCAGATGAAGTGACTTCAGGGGAAGGCACCTTAAAACAGAAAGAAAAAGAAGGGTGGGATTGTTGGGTGAGTCACTCCAGAATACTTGGTGTTGATATCAAATCAATGGGTTCAGCCTGGTCATGCGGTTTCCTTTCTTTCTGGGCACGGATCTCTATAAGCTGGAGAAGCTGGTGGAGTATGGTATTTGCAATCACTTTATTTTCTCTGGGCTAAAAATACTCTGCAAACTTTGGTTTTATTTTCCATTTGTAACAGCTGAGCCCTAGGCTGGAGGGAATGAATGTGTTATCCCACTGTGAAAACATCTAAACAGGTGGAAAGGACAAGGGAGGGTAGAAAGGCAGGGTGGAGACAGTCTGGTTTTAGACAAAAATCCTGTTTCCTTTCTGAAAACAGAGCAAAGTCTGGGTCTTGTAGGTTACTTTAAACAAAAAGCTGAAATTCCATTCTCATTTGTTTGCTTACATGAAAGAAGCTTGAGTTGGGAGACATCAGGAAGAAAATAGCTGGGAAGACACTGTCAGAGAAAAGAGAAAATTATGGGCAATGTGCTGCTTTTTCAGTCAGGCTCAACCATTCTGCTAAATAACTTCATTTTTCACCTGTAACTTCTGTTATGCCAGCTGGAGTCTTCCAAACAGCTTTAGTTAAGTGTTTCTGTTCTCAGCTCTTTACGAAAATGATCCCAGTTCTGAGATAGCTCTGTCGAAGCACCTCAGTGCTGACTGGTTGTGCTGTTTCTGTACCCATCCCTGTGTTTCAGCAACTATCAAATAAGTGTAATTGTGCCTTTTTTTTTTTTTTTTAGGTATGGAAATATTTTCCATTGAGAAGCATGATCCTGCCTGCTAAGACATTCTCCTTTGAAATCCTGTCAGGATTTCAAGCAAGTCTGCAAAGGCAAGGACTAATGCACTAATCTATTCTGGTACTGTATGTATGTATGTATTTATTTATTTATTTATTTTAGTAAAGAAAAATAAGACTAAGGTTCCAGAGACTTACAGTATACTTAGTGTAATCAATAAAGTTATTCAGAGTTCTACACAAAAACACACAGATCATTAGGGCAGAAACTTTAATCCACTGAGGTTTAGAAATGAGGAACTTCTTAAGTACCACCTGAGATTTTTTCTCCAAGTCTGTAGGGCTTTGTGGATTGTAAATCCTGCTAAAACACTTTTTCAAATAAATATTCAAAAAAAAAAAAAAAAAAGAAAGGAAAACCAAGTTGAAATCTGATAAAACACCCCCAAGAATTAGGCCCCTTCAGGGGTCACTGAGTATTGCTGCAACTTCTCCCCTAGGTGATACAAGTTAGTAAATAATCATAAACAGTGGGGAGCAGAAACGGTGTTGGCAAGAACAGAAAATCATGCTGGTTTCACCTTTCCTACACCTGAGCCTTTGAATTCCCTTAGACATGCCTCTTACCGTTCTTAATTTTTTCGGCATGTGACCTAAACAAAGGCTGGCTATGAATCCCATGTGCCCTGTCGAAGGACAGGTCAGGGCTGTGTGAGTTCTGGACCTGTCCTGCCTGGCTGACAGCAAAGGCAGCTAGGTGAGGGGAAGACCAGTGGGTCAAGCATAAAAGGCTGGGCACCCTTCCTCCGGCAGGTGAGCACAGCTTGGAGCATGCTCTTACGGGTGCTGAGGTTTTCTCAACAAGACTAAAGTTTGGAGTGCACCAGAGCCCTGTGGACCCACTAGGAGATTAGTAACAGAGATGAGTGATGAGTTTGTCCTCTAGCCCAGCTGCAGGACTGTGCCTGCATGGCACTGTAGGTGTAGCTGTGGGTTAGGCACGAGATCCACGTATCTCCGAAGCTGCTTTCCAGTGCTTGGCACAGGCAAGCCTGGAAGAGAACATCCTAGAGGTGGCCACCAGGCTGAGGTAGCTCAGTGCCTCTCACCAGCATGCAGCTCTCTGGCAGAATGTTTTTGGCCAAAGAGTTTGGCCACAGAAAGGGCTTTTCTATGTGAAAATTCACCTGAAGACAAATACGAATCATCCTGGTGAACTGTGATCCCTCACATGTCTTTTGAAGTATGCGTGAAATCGGCAAGGAAGCAGGACAATAGGGACCTTGAAAAAAATAGCATTGGGAGCACACGTTGCCCTTGTGGCAACTTTTACTGCTGTTATGATTTGTGTGCCCTTTTGGACCACAGCAGAGAAAGGCCTGAGAGGTGAGCCAGCATGTATAAACTACACAATAGATGAGTGAAAAGATGTCTATTCTGTATGCCATACCCATAACCTGGACATGTCACCCAGGCATATATTGCAGGTACTTTATCTGCAGTAATGTTGGCATCGGACTACGTGCTCATTTAAGTTGTGTGTAATATGCCTGCACGTTTGGTCTGTTGATAGAATAAGAAAGGAGACATGATATATGGTCCTCCCCATCCACCAGAAGATCTGTGGCCTCTGTGGTGGAAACTTAGGTATCCCACTGTGGTAGAACAGTTTTTTTAAACTGCTAGGTGAGGCTGTTTATGTGATGTACAGATGTTTTGAATAGCATTTAAGATTGCAGGCTCACTAATTTTATGTGACACTAAGGTAATTATCATTTTGGAACTGCCAAATGCCCATAGGTCCAGCATGATTGGGAATGTCTGATCTAGGCTTGCTTGGGGTGCCCTATTTGCTTGTGTATAAGGCAGAACCTGTGTTAGAGCTCTTCAGAAGTTTATTCTTCTTCATGTAAGCCACTGGAGCAAAAGTAAGTCAGTGCGTCACTGCTACTGCTTTCAGTAGGTCCAAAGAGATTGTTATGCCACCACAAGGCAATTTCACTAATGGATATTAAAACAGATTCAGTATAAGACCAAAAAAGTACAGCCAGAACAATTGCTTGGTTATGTTACCAGCAAAAGAGGTATTTTTACTTCATTCTGATTCCCGATACACCCAAATACTGAATGTACTGTGATGTGTGTGTGTGTGTGGGGATGCTGTAGAGATCACCCTTGAAGCACAAGTCAAGGAAATGCAATATGGTCAAAGAGTGTTATAACTATTCATCTGAGCACTATGCAGGGAGACAGTGTCTCAGGGAGCAGAATGGAGAAAGACATCAGGAGAAAGAAAATGTCAGGAGGGTGAAATGATTATGCAGCCTGACCGCTAGTTTCAAGGTTAAAGAGAAATGATGAAATCAAAGGACCCATTAATTCTAACTACTTAATCTAACTTAGTTTGCTAATGCTGCAAAGCCATTGGTCCACTTTTATCTAAAATTGAAAAAGCTTAATTCAAAGCCTGCACCAAGAGAATAATGAGATAGCCTGAGAGACCATTACCTAAAACCCAGTTACAATTGAATGTTATCTGTGTGGACTCCAATTTTTATTAGCTTGCATTTGCCCTCCAGGGCATCAGACAAAGGCCATTGATTTGTTAGGCTTTAGAGGAGAGCTAAAACTGAGCAGTTTTGGATGGGGTTGAGGGCAGGGCTCCCATATCTGGGATTTCCTAGAGAGACGTAAGCATGCGTGACTTACGTGGAGATTTTAGTGTGTGCATGTACTGCACCAGTAATTTGCAAATGCACGGCAAGGCTTTTCTGGGGTTTGTAGATGTGCCTGTATGGGCTGTAGCAGTATCTCTGACTTGGCTACGAGACTTCCAGCAATCCCAGACAACTGTTGAAACTTGCTGATTCTTACTTTGCCAGCCATAAACCCAGTCCCTCCCTCTGCAGCTGTGAGTCAGTAACAGGGTACTGTTTTGCAGTCTCAGATTACTAGGGCTTTGAGTACAAAATTAATTCCTTACATAACTCTCTTGAAATTAATGGATTGATTGATGCTGATGATTTGAAGTTATTCTGTTAAACCATTTTTGCAAAGAGAGACAAATGCTTCATGGTATATTTGTTTGTATGCTGTGAAGCATAAATGAAACAGTTGATTGAACTGTTTTATGAAAAAAAAAGGACAATATCTTGGCTGAAAGTACTCTTTGTATCTTTATTGTCTTTGATTCTTTAGGGCCTCTACTGGTTTCAGAGGACTTTGGATCAGACAGTTACTAATTCATGCTCAAATCTTTATGCAAATTGCACCAGCAATTTCACTATATACATGAGTACCCTAATCTTCTGGGAAAACTGTTACACTGAAGAAAAAAAAGTTACACTGAAACCAAAGATCTAACGGTAAGTTCTGAGGCTACTTCTGTCACTCCTATAAGATGATCATTTAACAATCACCTGATTTGTTTCCTTGCGAAATTACTAATAAAAGGAAAGTAGGTTGTATGTAATGCTGCTGTTAGGTAGCCATTGACAAATAGTGACTTTTAGTAGATACCACTATAAGAAAACAAACAAGCGAACAAACAACAAACCATATAAAATGCTGTCCAGCAGAGGATGATGACTGAATACTCAAGAAAAGGACACTCAGAGATGGAAAAACTGTTTTTCTGATTTCTAGCACTAATGCATCACATGCAAAAAATTCCATTTCCCCTCATTTAAGTTGTTTTAGACAAGTAATGCTGCTGGGGTGCAGCACAGGAGTAGATGTGAATATCTCTGAATGCTCTCTGATTCTTGAAGAAGCTGATACATGGAAGAAATTCCATGGGAAATAAATAAATATTAAGTGTGTGTGTGTGTGTGTGTGTGTTAACCACTCTAGTCTAGATTCAGATCCAGAGAAAGCGTAAGATCTCTGGTGAACAGAGAAAACTTCTCTGACAGAGCTTTGCAGGTGACATCAGATTTTGTCACCATGCTGAGCTGAAATCTCATGTGTTCTGAACTACATGATCAAATGAGTGTTCCCTTCACCTTATTGCTGCTCCTCAAAAAGAATTAAACCAGTCTCTGGGGTGAGTGTCAAATTTTGCGCATTATTATCGCAGATTTTATTAGATTTCCCTCACTAGTCACTGCAAACCTGCCTGAAAAGACACAGATCTCTATGGAGCAACAGCCAGAATCTGGATCCTAAAGTATCCATCAGAAGGCTGGTGATGGTGAAAGCTGGGTCCTTCTGAAGGACTACCAAACCATGACTGTTATCTTTCTCTGCTAAAAATCATTAAAAAATAATAATGAGGAGGAACAAAAATTACAGGGATGAAAGCCTAATCTTTGTCAGAGATCCAGACACTGACTGTATTGTAATTTCAGCATGGGCATGTGTCTGACATAAAATCAAGGAGGCAAATAAAATGGGAGCAGTCAATGTGATCGTGCAAAACTGGGATTTAACCCTTTTTCAGACTAACCAGTTGCAGCCTGGTGTGAATAGTGACCGTGTATTTTGTAAAGGAGGAGTTGTTTTTGTTTTTGTTTTAAAAAGAGCATTCAGATCAGCTGAGTTTGAGCCAATGCTGAAAACAGAGCTGCCAAATTTATCATTGACCAGAAGATTTGTATGGGGCCAAAGGAGGTTGGTACAGAGAGATTAGGAGCAGATTATCAGCATGCTTTTAGCTTTATCTCTTTCTAGAAGCAAATAATTACCATCAGACACAATCTCAGCTTTA
Source organism: Cygnus olor (assembly GCF_009769625.2). Lineage (NCBI taxonomy): Eukaryota > Metazoa > Chordata > Aves > Anseriformes > Anatidae > Cygnus > Cygnus olor. The sequence continues at coordinate 71,136,020 of NC_049169.1, read as the reverse complement.
AATAAGTTTTCAAATACAAATCATTGTCGTGAAAAGACTGATAAAAGTTGTAGGAAATGTTATTTCTGCTAGAAGAAATTAATTTCCAGAGTAATTCATTTCAATCAGCATGGTTTCTGTAGCATTGCTACATTTTTGCCAGCATAGCCAATTTCAAGAAATTCAGTTCCTTGTGTCAAATCTTCAGTGTAATCTGCCTCAAGGAAAAAGAGACCATTCTGACATCACAAACCGGCTCATTTAGCTTCTGAAGTTTTGTTACAAAACTGAGAAAACTGCTGGTTTCATAACATAGTGAGAGAACCTAATGGCTTTTTAACAGATAAAGTGGGTTGATTCATTCTAGTTTCTGAAGTGCCTGTGACTCAAAAACCCCAACTAGAGAAGCCCTAGTGACTGGGGCTTATCCTGCCCATGGAGACGCTGTCAACCAAGGAAAGAAGCATAATGTAATTGAGAAATTACATTTGTTTGTAATACTGTCATGTGTGGTCCTAAATTTGGGTCAGTAATGACTTTGGAAATGAAGGAAACACCCATGGTTTGTCAGCAATATCCAGCTTTCCTCATGATCTTGACAGCTTGGATATTTGATGACACATCTTTCAGCTTAAACAGCCTTGCAGAAAGCATTACAATATTCTTCCCTACAGTGGGGAAAAAGTTGGCTGATTTTAAACTGATGTTTCCATTTTTTTCAAAGCAATGAAGATTCAAATAGTTTCCTTATGCACTGTTCCCTTATGATGCTTTAAAAGTCTCAATTATAGAATTTAAGGACATTTCTAGAAAGAAGGGGGAAGTCCTTTTTCATATTTGAGAACATAAAAGAATGTAAAAAAAAAGGTTAAAAAATTGTCCCATATCTCAACATAGGCAAATTGATAAAGGCAAATTAGAAATGAAAGAAAACTTTGTACATTGGGCTAGACACTGCAGATGATCTTTATAGCACAACGCTTTATGTTGTTGGTACTCTTACATTGAAGAACAAGAAACAGGCCCTTTGATCTACATAATGGTCTTTTCTGCCAAACTTGAAAACTGCTGACTGTGTCTAGCCTCTTCTTTTGCTGGGAAAACATCTTCTCCATACTATGACAGTGGCACTGTTAAATTTTCTTCTGCATCTCCATGTGAGGTGTCCTCATGTGCAAAAATCTAAATCACTAACACAAATCCTTAGGCGGCCAGACCAGAAGCAGTTTTACATGCAATCAGTAAGACATATTAAAGGAGTACACTGGCTAGACCTGTCATTTAGGTGGAGGACTGAGATATGTCTGCGCCAGGAAATCATCTATGATTGTCCCTTTGGTCAGGGAGAGCTCAGATCACATTGAAGGGAAGACCTTGTTGCAGGGGTAGTCCCAGCAGATCTGGATGGACATATAACTTCTGTAGGAGATCCACAAGCAAGGCTTTTAGTTTCTCTTATTACTGTGTAGCTCTCTGTCCCCTTCCACAGCCAGATCACACATGGTGACTTATGAAACACCTACTACTTCTTTCCTAGCCTGTTTAATCTCTTCAGTTCACTGAGGTTTTAAATCCAGAAGTTACAGCTTCAGCTGCTAACAAGAAATCCAGAACAATGCTACAATTAAAAGGGCATTCTTAATAACATGAAAGTTATAAATCCAACTTTCTCCAAGTAATTTCATAAATAATAAGCTGCATTTTTACAAGGGCATCTTGATTTCTCTCGGTGCCATCAGGACTTTACTTAAGAGAAAATGACAGTTAGATGTTTGTCATGGTGAGGTAAGAGCAATGAATCAGACCTGCTGGCAGTTCCCAAAAGAGGGTGGC